>NC_072840.1:0-1297427 GCF_013085055.1 Fusarium oxysporum Fo47 | reverse complement strand
TTCAAATACGGCAGCGAAAGGCATTATCTAACTGATTTCAGACACCCCTCGAGAGCGAGGAATTTGACTTGAAACCAAGGTGTCAAAATTAACTAATCTATAGGCATACTAAGTTAGACCAACTTTACATAAGTCTTTTTGTCATTTAGGATAGAAGTCCTAAGCTTTCTTGCTACATAGACACATACATAGGTAGATACTACCTACGAAGACTTGGACCTCAAAGCCACCAAGTATTTCCGGGGTTTTAACCAAGTTAACTGCATTCTTGCCAGCAATTTATTTTCACGACCAAGATCGCGTTGTCTGTCCTGCACTGGATAAATCATGCATAAAACACGCAATGACTTGCAGTGCAACCTTTCTATAGGTGCAAAGGAGTTGCACGTTCTTCGATAGCTCTTCTTACTCGCAGCAAACCAGAAGAAAGCACTCAACTTCACTCAAAACTTGGACTTTGGAAAACAAGTTAATGGTACTTCTGTCCTGTCGACAAACACCAACGCTCGAAGCATCAGCGTCACCTATTAGCAAGCCATTCATGTTCAAAGGATCCATGGACAATTAGTTTGGGCGAGAGCATGATAATTCGGAATTATTGTCATTACTTCCCAGAACGATTGATTCTTGCTCATACTCAGATCCAGCGACATGGCCATTGCAGCCGATAACTCCCGCACAGTTCAATTGGCTTTTCTTCATTGCAACACAAAATCTCTTGAATCTCATTCCAATTGTCTGGGTTCTCTCATTTATCCGTACGTCAGTGTTGATGGCCACATGTGGTTGGCTACCATCGTCTGATTGGTCGTTGCGATTCCCTTTTGGAACGACCCGACTAATACGAAAACACCAAGCACATCTAACCTGTGCAAATAACGGTTTACGGCACTTCGGTTTCTTTTCGCCTGTTAAGATTCGTCTCTGATTTAAGGATGTTTGCTCTTGGAGTGAAGAGTCAATACAGCAATGTCTTGTTCATTGTGAGAGTCAACCTCTGTCATCACCACAGCCCATGCTCGAGAAGCCTCGTCACCCTCGGCTCTTCAAGCCCATGATCGTCAACTATACTCAGTTGAAACCACTTGCTAACTATATACCCCACTCACACGCCACGAGCAAGAGTAACTACTCATAGCGAACGAAGGATGGCACATGTTTGCCGCCGCCGCAGCCTTGCAAGACCCTTGAAACTCTATCAACTCTGAACATGTGCTTCAGCTATTGGCTCCCACCTCCATCACCCACCTTATAGCTCATACCTAGAGTGAGCCCTGGCGGCGGGGTTATCGTGGCTATCTGGTGGGGTTGAGCAGATCAACAGGGACCTCCATACACATGAGCAAGTAGATTCGCGTTGAGCACATCGTGTGCGAGGCGTCAGAGCTGCCGACTACGTACAATGGCCGTTGTACCGAGACAATGTACCCGGATTGGTTTTCGAGCCAGGTCTCCTTGGTTGTCAACTCGCGTGCCTCGACCTATATATCCCTGGCTTGCCGTGTCCTTGTTGCTCGATTTTTCATCTGTCTTCAACTTGATCGTGTGAACAGCTTTCAACACTGCTTCAATAGCTCCCTTCTTTCAACACTCATTCTCTCATCATACAATGAGAGAGTATCATGGCTTCTCATGTAAGTCTGCACCATGTCCCCAACTCCAATGCCTGCTAATTAACATGCCAGGGTGGTAACATGTTGTCCTTGGCTAACGCTCAGTCTCTTCTGGCCGGCATCGTTGCTACTGCTCTCAGCACGCTCTGCCTCACCTCAATCTTCTCCAGTAAGAGTCAGGACGAAGCCCCGGGCCTGATTAAATCTTTCTTCCTTTTCTTCTACTCCTCCTTCATCAAACCCCACCAGGGCGGCAAAAAGGGCAATCAACAAGATGCCCTTGAGAGCTTCTACAAGAAGCAAGCCGGGGCTTATGATGCTACCCGAAAAGTCCTCCTTCGTGGTCGTGAGGACATGCTGGCTCTTGTTGCCGCGCAGATCCAGGCAAAGCTGACGGACGATGCGCCTAAGAATGGCAACAAGAACAAGCGAATCTGGGTTGATGTGAGCTGCTATGACAACCATGTTGTTGCAACAAATGACTGATATGTTATACAGATTGGCGGTGGCACTGGCTTCAACATTGAGGCCATGGGCGCATTCGTCGATGTCCCAACCTTCTTCTCGAGCGTATACCTCGTCGACTTCTCCCCTTCTCTCTGTGAAGTGGCACGAAAGCGATTTGAACGCCTTGGCTGGAAGAATGTCAAGGTTGTCTGTGAGGACGCTCGCAAGTTCCGTCTTGAGGATTATGAATCTGGCATGCCTTCAAAGTCGATTCCTCCTCGTTCCCCTGCTCTGAGCTACTTTGACAAGCCTCGCCCTGACTTTGGTGGAGCGGATTTGATCACCATGTCTTACAGCTTGTCCATGATTGTATGTCTCACTGTGCTTTGAAGTCTACGACGCGCTGACATGTTATTATAGCCCGACTACTATTCAGTCATTGACTCTGTGATTTCTCTTCTCTCACCCCAAGGTATCTTGGGAGTGGTAGACTTCTACGTCCAGAACCAGGTTGACTTTGCCTTCCGAAACTACACTGGTGGTCTTGTCGACCGTCACGTCAACTTCTTGTCCCGAAGCTTTTGGCGCTCTTGGTTCGACCTTGACCGGGTTGGTCTTGAGCCCAGTCGCCGAGATTACCTCGAGTACAAGTTTGGTACTGTCCTTAATGTGAACACTCGCAACAAGGGCCTCGGAGCTATCCCCTACTACATCTGGCTCGGATGCCACAAGAAGCCTTTCTCGTCGTCTAGTCTTCCCCACGAGATTGTTGAACGCATTGACGCCCTGGTTACAGAGTCCCCTTACCTGTACCCTGCCAACCACGGAGATGCCCTGACTCGAGCCATTGAAAGGTCTGCTCCTGAGATTCGATCTAAGGCGTTCCTCACTGCAGTTCAGAATCTGTCTTCCAACCTCCCTCTCCCCTCGTTCTTCTACCAGAACCACCATTGGCGCATCTACTACGATGAGCAGCTCCCCAAGCACACTCAGTTCAAGGACGAGTACATCTATGCTTTCACTTGGGAGGACACTCGTGTTGATGAGCGCCTCTTGAAGCTCGGTGCTGATGACAAGGTCCTGGCCATTACTTCTGCTGGTGACAACATTCTCTCATATCTCCTTCAAAGCCCTGCCCGTGTTCATGCTGTCGACTTGAACCCCACCCAGAACCACCTGCTCGAACTCAAGGCTGCTTCTTACACTGCCCTCCCATATGAGGATTTCTGGAAGATCTTTGGAGACGGAAAGCATCCTCACTTCCGTGAGTTGCTCATCACCAAACTCTCTCCTCATCTTTCTGGCCGCGCATTCCAGTACTGGCTCAAGAACGTCCATGTCTTCCAGAACAGCAGTGGTTACGGTCTTTACGATACCGGAGGTTCTCGCCACGCTATCCGTGTCTTCCGTTGGATTGCCCGGATCTTTGGTCTGCAGAAGGCTGTGAAGCAGCTCCTTGAGGCGAAGACTCTGAATGAGCAGCGAGAGATCTGGCGACGAAAGATCCGCCCCGCTCTTCTCTCTAAGCTTGTCTGTAATCTGGTTGTCTCTCAGGAGAGCTTCCTCTGGGCTGCTCTTGGTGTTCCTAAGAACCAGCTGGCCATGATTGAGGCTGATCACGCCGAGTCGGACCTCGTGAAGGGTCCCAAGCCTGCCGCCAAGAACACTCGCTCTCATGCTATTTGGCACTACATGGTCAACACTCTTGACCCGGTCGCTGAGGAGACTCACATAGCTGCTGATAACCCTTACTACTATGTTTGCATGGATGGCAAGTTCTCTCCCAAGTGTCACCCTGATTATCTCAGCCCCAGGGCCCACGCCAAACTCTCTCGCCCCAATGCTCTTGATGGTCTCCGTATTCACACTGATGAGCTCGAGGAGGTCATTGCACGCATCACCCCCGGTACTCTGACTGTTGCCGTCGTCATGGACAGCATGGACTGGTTCGACACTGGATCTCGGGCCGCTGCCGCCCAGATCACTAAGCTTAACCGAGCTTTGGCTATGGGTGGTCGTGTGCTGCTCCGTTCTTCGGCCTTGACCCCATGGTACGTCAAAGAGTTTGAGGCTCATGGCTTCTCACCTAAGCGACATGGTGCTCGCCTCGATGGAGCCTGCATTGACCGTGTCAATATGTATGCTAGTTGCTGGATTTGCACCAAGTCGGAGAACTTGCCTCCTCCCACCCCCGAGATGGATCGTGCTGGAGGCTCTGAGATTACTTCTTTGACTATCTAACTCGGACAGCTGGATTGGACTGAGATAAGGATTTGATATTGCGGAAATTAGTACAGAACAGAATAACGAGCTTGAACAATAAAAATTGATATTGCGCAGCTGCTTCTTAGACTCTGAAAGCGTTGACAAAGCCTACAAATTTCACAAGCCAAGACGCGCTGGAAACCAGAAACCGGAACCTTAGGTTCGGTAGTAAAGTAAAAGAGCCGTCTTATGTGAAATTGACGCAATCTTCGTTAACTCAAGGGAAATTTTTCTATACAGGTGTCTGCAGTCACAAATCTGCGCGACAAGTAGTACTATCAACAGCATCCTTCATACCTTACACACGCCAATCAACGCTCAACCACTTTATGCCTTCCACACTCGTCGGACAGCCTCGGTGATACCAACGTCGTTGGTCTCGAACTCGTACAGTCCAACACCAACGAGGACAGTCGCAATGTTGAGGAGCCAGTTGAAGATCTTTCGGAGGCCGGGGTAGGTCCTTGAGGGAATGTAGTCGATGACGACCTGCTGGAAGCCCATGTGGGAGTGGAGGAGTAGAACACTGCAGAGGATGGCGTCGAGAGTAGGGTTGAGAGATCCAGCGGCGAAGGGAGCGACGGTCAAGGGGACGAGGCCGGCGGCGAGGAGACGCTCGAAGGTCCAGTGGTAAGAGCCGTGCGCGGCGTTGGGCTCGGGGATGGGAGCAGGGTCGTTGACTAGATTATATGTTAGTTATTGATATTCATATCATGTGAAGCCGGTCAAGTTGCGACTCGGCTTCTGGTTGTATTCGTACCACCACCCTCGATGCGCTCTGTGAATACGTTAGCATATGGTCCTTATAATAAAGGTACTGGTACGCACGAGGTCCGGGAGGGAGAATAGCAGATCGTCGAGCAGTGTTGTGGAAAGCAGCGACACCCTTAAGCTGAGATCGGATGCTAGGCATAGGCATGAAGGTGGTTCGGGTCGCGGGGACAGCGGCCAATCGAGAAGCCATAGCGGTCTGCCTAAGCAGAGAGGAACGCGCAATTGAGGCCATTTTGAAGCGTTGAATGATCTATTCTTGTTGATGTTGTCGCGGCGCTCAATTGGTGGCTGCTTCGAAGGGCGTTAGTGGTTTAGAGGAAGAATTGAATTGATGATGTCGACCTCAATCAATTCGAACTGGCCCGGAACTGGATGTCCTACCATTGCCGAGGATCTCGAATTACCTCTTTTGTGATTGGTTCAAGGCGTCCCGAAGGTTTCCCTGTGGTGTGGATACCTCTGGCTGTCACGGAGCCAATAGCGCTGTTTCGTCAATGACATCTGTGATTGGTCAATATTTGAAGATCCTATCCGACGTCGCTTGGATTTTTTTGGGCTAACAGCTTCGAGCCCATGATGCCCAGATTTGTTTGAGTTGGAGAAGAGTTGGATCCTTAAGACGGTTTCTTTCTTTGTCGTCCCATTGATTTCCAACTGAGAAATTGCTCAATCCGTCCACCATGGCGATCCATGCCACCATCTCGAAACTTGGGCCCTCACGAACAACCATATATTCGAGATGCCTTAATGCACAACGGTCTCTCCAAGTTCGAAACGTTGCTACGACGTACCTCAAAAAAGTTGCAGAAGGCGAGGAAAGATGGAAAGAGAGGGCAGAAAGAATTCAGAATGGCGAGATTCCACACACATGGGATGTTCTTCAAGAACGAGGATATATCAAGGATGTGGCAGGGTATGCGACACTACCCATGATCCTCAACTCGACTATCTATCTAACTTATACATTAGATCCCCCGATAAGATCAAGGAGATTATGCGTGTCCGTAGAATAGGCTCCTACGTCGGTATCGATCCCACCGCCGACTCGATGCACGTCGGTCACTTGCTACCTCTAATGCCCATGTTCTGGATGTGGTTCCACGGTTATCCTGCTGTCACATTGATCGGTGGCTCGACTGCCCGTATTGGTGATCCTACCGACCGACTCGAGAGCCGAACGATTCTTTCCAATGCCGATATTTCCAAGAACATCACAAAGATTCACGTCCAATTGACGAAGTTATGGAAAAATGTCCACATATTAAAGCAGAAGTACGGATATGAGGAGGACTGGGCTGCCACACATCGGTTGTTGAACAACAACATGTGGCTAGGGAACCTTACTCTTTATGATTTTGCCAAGAGGATAGCCAGACATACAAGAATCGGACCTATGCTGGCAAGGGATACGTGAGTAACCCTCAAACCCAGAAACTGCCATTCAGAGTGCTAATAAAGACTTGTAGTGTTAAGCGAAAGATGACTGAAGGAGACGGTATGTCTCTCGGCGAGTTTATGTATCCTCTTCTTCAAGGGTGGGATTTCTGGCATATGTACAACAAACTTGGCATTCAGATGCAGATTGGAGGCTCAGATCAGTATGGCAACATCACTGCTGGAATCGATGCCCTCAAGACCATTCGCGAGACCGAAGAGGCACCCCACCTGAAGATGCCTTCAACCTGGGACCATGAGCCAGTAGGTTTCACCGTGCCTTTATTAACAGATTCTGCCGGCAACAAGTTCGGTAAAAGTGCTGGCAATGCTATATGGTTGGATGAGTTCAAGACAACGGCATTCGACTTGTACGGTTATTTTGTTCGAAGGTCTGACGAGGAGGTTGAGAATTTGCTCAAGATGTTCACATTTATGCCTTTGGAGCAGATCTCCAAGCTCATGGAGGAGCACCGAGCAGCTCCCCAGGAGCGAAAGGCACAGCATACTTTGGCTTTCGAGGTTCTTTCACTTATTCACGGATCTCAGAAGGCTGTTCAGGAAGCCAAGCAGCACGAATTCCGATTTGGTACCAAGCTACCTCGCGGTATTGTCAACGAGCCCACGGCAGATACTGGCATCGTCACCGTCAACAATGCTCCAAGAAGCGATATTCAACTTCCCCGCTCCATCATGGGCATGTCGCCGGCAAAGATTCTCCACGCTGTTGGTCTCGCATCCAGCAGCAGTGAAGGTCAGCGTCTGCTCTCTGCACAAGGCGCCTATATCGCCGCGCAGCCTGGTCAGAAGAGGGGACTCGTCCCCGGCAATCTGTCCTGGACTCCTATGAAGGCTTGGTTCCCCGAAGAGACTGCCAAGTTCCTCATTGACGAGCGTATGCTCATCATGCGCAAGGGCAAGCACAACGTCCGAATCGTCGAGCTCATCAGCGATGAAGAGTGGAAGAAGAGCGGCCAGATCTACCCTGGCCAGCCCGGTACTGGTCTCCTGCGCAGAATGAAGGAGGAGCTGAAGAAAGAGATTGAAGCGAAGGGTAGGTCAGTATCAGACAAGGAGCTTACTGAAATTGCCACGAGGAAGAAAGACCAATTGAATGTTGCCAATAACTCAGATATTGAGCTGCCCAATAAGCACGATGTGCGTGAGAGGCGGGCTCGACTTACATGGGATAGGAGAGACAAATGAGGGGCTGCCTGCGCAGGATCGGCTTGTGTTTGCCGTGTAACATAACACTGTAGTATATTGTAATCTGCATGATACCATAGATATGATGTAAAATGTTAAAAACGATGGGTATAAAAGTTTGAAATTGGATCTATCTATAAAAGACTGCCAAGTCCCCCTTTGGAACTGGCAACTTCTTGAGTTTCTCCATAATTTCACTGTCCGTCATGTTCTGCTCTGTGATAATTTGGTCAAAGTGGTGACAGCCATCCGTATACTTCTGCAGTGGATCTCCTCCTGGGACAGGCCGGCTTTGGCCAGAGGCTAAGGCGGCAAGATATTGCTTAGAGACGACGAATTTGTGAACGCGGTATATGCAACCTTTTATGACACCGAACTGAACAAATCTGCGAACGTCAACGAAGCGGAGGACCTCGAATCCCGTGTCTTGGTGCCCCTTGAGCCATTCCATGACGGATTTTCCAGGAGCAAAGGTGGACATGAGTTTGATAAGATGATAGTTGCTCACAAGGCCGCGTCCGTGAGATACATATGCAGCACACTCATCAACCATCCCGTCAACATTTCGGATAAAGTCATGGATCCCAGGCCGTGGAGCGTAGCATGCCGTGAAAAAGAACATGTCAAGAAGTAGAATAGTGTCGTAGTAGAGGAGATGGCGTAGTGCAGTTTTTGCTAGCTCAAGAGAGACAGAAGCAGCGTGAGCGATACGTCGAACATCAGAAACACCGTCGATGTGAGATATGACTTTCTGAAGGGTGAGATCCCAGGTCGGATCCATAATGTCCGAGAATTTGGCTTTTGGGACAGGGACATGCCAGCCTCGAACCCTAGGAGGATCCATGTGGTGAGGGAAGAGCTTCATGTTGATAGTATTGGCTTCGTCTGCAAATTCATTAGTATCAAGTCCGTTCCAGCGACAAAGTTAGCTTACCAACTGGAATCATGCACTCTCCATAATTGTCCAAATCCTCCTTAACAATCTCAAGCAAACTATCAATCGGTCTCCTCCCAGATCCTTTAGTCTCTGCATTTTGGCTCAGATACTCGTTCTGTTTTTCCATCTCAGAAAAGGTAGAGGCTAGACCACGAACGACGCGCTCATAAGGAACGTGATCGACATCAGCGTCGAGCACGAGGCCGAAGTTGAAGATGAACTCATTTCGAAGATACTTGGTGTGAGGAATAACAACTGGGTATCCTAGGACAGTATACTTTCCGTCTGGTGTGTTGATGGTGAGATAGCGATTGCAGAAGGCTTGTCTAGGAATGATGTACTCATGGAGTACGTCGAAGTCGATGAGAGGGGATTTGGTTGAGCCTTCGACGGGGGTTATGCAGCCTGCGGGAGACTGTGCGACGATCTTGGGGCCTGAGGGGCATTAGCAAAGATATATGAACTCATTGGTCTTTGACTATTTACCCTCTTGGGGGAAGAATCTGGCGTAAAAGATGCCTTGAATCATGATGAACTTGGGGTCATTATCTGGTATTAATCAGAGATGTTGAGATTGACTCTGGCCATTCGCTGGTGTATATATATGTATGAAAGAGATGGTATCTTTTCTTCTAGGCGATTCAGCTCATTCCATTTTGTCAATAATTTGAGCGCATCATATTGAAGCTTCAGATGAGAGTTGAAGATAGTTTAGTGAAGCTATGTTCGCAGTTCAACTCAATTGAGATCAAGACCAACGCCCCACGCTAGTGGTTACCCTGTATCAACCCAAGACCCTCGTAAAAAGTGTAGTGTGGTGTGTTTATTATTGAACGTCAAGATGAGTATAATTAATTGAGATCTCCTGCCAAAGTCTTCTCGCCATCATCTAACTAATCTCATTTTTTTCGGAACATTGCGCTGTTTAAGCCCTTTTGAACAAACGGAACCGAATACCTGCGAGAGCGAGATGGGTGCTTGAATCATAGTTTATATGCAGCCTAAAGCCACAAAGTGTCACCCATGAGGCCCAAAGGAGGTATGAAAAGGGGAATAATTTTAATACATGACGTCCGCCTTTTCGGTTAAAGAGGTTGAGAAGAGGTTTAGTCCGTATCTCCCGGAAATGATGTTGACTTCGCCGTGATTACTGGAATCTGGCTACAGAAGATGATGGACGGTGGTAGAATAAGATGTTATGTGTTCATATGCTTGAGAGAGAATCCTTCAAGAGAAATGATCCTGTCTCATAAAAGTCTTTTGATATCGTAACTCACATGAAAAGTCTCTATTTACAGAATATTTCTTTTTTTAAACTTCTCCAAATCCTGTCCTGATTAATCGACTCTACCATTCATTCTATTTGATAATTATCCAGAGCGCGTCATTGGCAGTAAAAGTTGCCCCACGTCACTACCGACTGACAATACCACCTGAGCCTGCCCCAACCCGAGCCCGGGCTGCCTGCGCCTGCATCTGCAGTTGATCCAATTGAGTAACTCAGCACTTACCGTATGGGACTGGGCCTTGACGTTTAGTCTACCCTCCACTTCTTCTCAGGCTTCGCTCGATTTACCTGCTTTCAACTTCGCCTTCAACATCGTCTTAGCCCAAGACCACACCTTTCCTCCCAACATCCCCAGACAATAAAATATTCCTATTTAACAATAACAGCATATTTGGGCACAGCTCTCGAGATCACTCATTGTTACTTCTGCACTCAAGAGCTCCCTCCCCGCTCTTGTTCCATCCTCACCCCCCCCGCTATCGCTATTCAACCCCCTCGTTGCGCCGCGCCACGCCATATCGCCAGTTTACACAATGGCCGACAACCCCGAGCCGAGCGCTGACTCTCAGATCACCTTCAAGGTGAAGACTTCCTCAGACAGCACGCATAGCATCACTATCAACGATACAGCAACTGTCCTCGACCTCAAGACTAAGCTCGCGGGAGAGGACTTTGAGAACATTCCCGTTGAACGACAGCGCCTAATCTACTCTGGCCGAGTCATGAAGAACGATGATGCGCTGAGCACTTACAAGATTAAGCACAACAACACAATCCACATGGTCAAGAGCGCTGCCAGCAATCAGCAGCCGAACCAAACTCCCACCGCCAACACCTCCACATCGACTCCCGCCCCCACCAACATGGCTTCAGGCACAGCCAACCAACCTTTTGCCAACTTGACTGGTGCTCGATATGCTGGGTTTGGAAATGGCCTTCCCGGGCTTGACATGTTTGGGCCCGACGGTGGTGTACGTACGAACGATGCACTGTGGATGTCGACTGTTGCTGACACATACTCTTAGATGGGCGCTCCTATGGACGAGGCACGAATTCAACGACTCATGTCCGATCCCAACGTTCAACAGTCTATGAACGAGGCTCTCAACAATCCCGATTTTATCAACATGCTGATCGATTCGAACCCTATGCTTCGAAATCTTCCCAACGCCCGAGAAATCATCACATCACCATTTATGCGACAGATGATGAGCAGCCCCGAGATGATGAGCCAGGCTATGCGTATGCAGCGAAGCATGCAAGGAGGAGAGGCTGGAGCTTTCCCAGCTCCTGGTGCTACTGATACCACACCCCAGGGCGCAGCCAGCGGAGGAAATGCGCAGGGTCAACAAGGCCAGGCAAACCCTTTCGCCAACCCATTTCTCTCAGGCATGATGGGAGGCCAACAGGGAGGCAACGCCCCTGACATGGCTCAGTTGATGCAGCAGCTCCAGGGACTTCGCTCACTGTACGGAGACGTCGGCCAGGGACAGACAGCGGCGGGACAGACGGGACAGACTGGCACAGGGAACACACCCAGCCAAGGAGCGACGGACAGTTCGGCCGATGCGCAAACTTCTGGAACAACGCCCAACCAAGGTGGTGCGCAGCAGGGCTCAACCACTAGCCCACCTCCCGCGAACCCATTCGCTGCGCTCTTCCCTCCTCCCGGAGCTGGCGCCCAGCCCAATAACCCCTTTGGTATGAACCCCGAGATGATGCAGCAGATGATGCAAATGCTCGGTGGTGGTGGATTGGACTCGGCTCCTGCGGCTCCTGCTGATAACCGACCTCCGGAAGAGCGCTACGCTGAGCAATTGCGCCAGCTTAATGACATGGGTTTCTTTGACTTTGACCGCAATGTTGCGGCGCTGCGTCGAAGTGGTGGAAGTGTTCAGGGTGCCATTGAGCATTT
The DNA here is from genome assembly GCF_013085055.1 of Fusarium oxysporum Fo47. Lineage (NCBI taxonomy): Eukaryota > Fungi > Ascomycota > Sordariomycetes > Hypocreales > Nectriaceae > Fusarium > Fusarium oxysporum. The sequence goes on along the minus strand of NC_072840.1, from coordinate 1,285,548 downwards.
GCTCAGCGGACCTTGAACGACAGGCCCAGCGTGGAGAGCTTGGGGGTAGAACCCAGTGTTTGCCCACTTCAGTTGGGAGGGGCATTTGAGTCAAGACTGGCCAGACGAGCTGAGCAATACAGGTTGATTGGGGAGATATCCTCTAGGTGAAGCATGGTGTGGTCATAAATATCAGGTTTGGAACAGAGAGTATTTCGAACTTCAACGACAACTTGTTTTAATGTGATTTGTAATTAGCCATGACTCTGATTATAGCTTAACTCATGAAGCTGGAGTGCTAATAGGGACATCATGGATTTTGATGTAATCATATTGGTGTAGTCCACTATACAAGTTAACAATTAGCTAAAGTAGGTGCCGATCGCCGGGGAAAGATGCCTCGGCTCATGGATCTCTTCCCCGCGTAACCCCAGACTCTGGCCGCGACAAGGTAACCGACGTCAGCTATTAAATCTGTTCTTTTTTTCTTTTTCTTTTGCGACATCTCTGATCTCTCCTCCACTTGTCACGTAAACTATATATTGTGATTTCTTAGTCAACTCTTGGTCACCTCCAATTACTTACGTGACGGAACTTCACTCACAATACCCAGCCAAACACATATCAACAACCATATCCATCATGCGCGGCATCCAAATCACAGAATACCTCAAGGTGAGCTTCCAATGTCGCCAATCGCTTCCATCGAATACACTAACAAACTCAAAAGGGTCCTGAACAGCTCAAGGTCTCAGATCTTCCCGATCCTAAGCCCACAGATGATGAATATCTCATCCAAGTCCACGCCGCCGCCGCCAACTTCTTCGATATCTTACAAATCCAAGGAAAATATCAAAACCAACCTCGTAAGCTCACCCTCATGAGCACTCACTCACAGAATACTAATCCTGCATAGCTTTTCCCTGGATCGCCGGCGCCGAATTCGCAGGTACCGTCATCGCCACACCCAAGGATAGCTCCAACCCCAAGTTTCCTGTTGGATCCCGAGTCTTTGGCGCATCCCAGGGCGCTTTCGCGACAAAGATCAAGGCGATAGAAGATACACTCCTGCCTGTTCCCGATGGCTGGTCGTTCAAGGAGGCGGCTGGCCTGTTTGTTACTGCGCCTACAAGTTATGGCGCTTTGGTTGTGAGAGCGGGTATCAAGAAGGGCGATTACGTACTTGTCCATGCTGCAGCTGGTGGTGTTGGTCTTGCAGCCGTTCAAGGTATGAGAGTCTCTGAATTTGTGATGAGATGAGAACTGACAAAAAATAGTGGCCAAGGCTTTTGGCGCGACTGTCATTGCGACAGCTTCTACACAGCATAAGCTCGATATCGCAAAGTCTTATGGCGCTGACCATGTTATCTCTTACAACGACGCTACATGGCCCGCTAAGGTCAAGGCTCTGACCCCCGACTCTCGCGGCGTCGACATCGTCTACGACCCCGTTGGTTTAATTGATCTCTCCACAAAGTGCACAGCCTGGAACGGCCGAATTCTCGTCATCGGTTTCGCTGCAGGCAAGATCGAAAAGGTGGCCATGAACAAGGTTCTCCTTAAGAACATCTCTATTGTTGGACTTCACTGGGGTGCTTATTCTATCCATGAGAGGGAGACGATACCCAAGGTGTGGAATGGCATCATGGATCTTGTTAAGCAGGGTAAGCTCAGGGGTACTGAGTATACGGATGAGGAGTTTGTTGGTCTTGAGAGGACTGGAGCTGCTTTGAAGGCTCTTGGTGGCCGGGGGACTTGGGGTAAGGTTGTCATTAAGATACCTGAGGAGGGACAGAGCAAGCTATAAATGGCGGCCGTATGCAATATTTGACCGAAGGAATAGATTTATGTTACTGGTTATTCAATTCACTGAGCCAACAATAATTGAGAGAGGATTTCATCGCAAGCTTCAGCCTTTTGTGCGAAACCGTTAACAATGGTCTAATCTTATTGTAAATCCATCCCTGGTGTATCATTTCCCAATTCATCATCGTAATCTTCTCCTACTCTAATCCCATGTCCAATGATATTTATTATCTTACTGCTGCTGCTGCTGTTGTTGCTGAACACCGGAAGCCATTTGCTGAAACTTGTCCAGCACCTCTTTATCTACATTGACAGCCCACTGCTCCTGGAAGGCTTGCTCACCCCCAACCCTGTTCACTAAATCCTGCAAGCGCATCTTGACAAAATCGAAGGCGTGAACTGTATGAATGGGATCTTTGGCTTCCATATTGCGTTCCGCAATGATCTTGGGGGTATCATATTCGGTGGTCTCCAAAGGACCCCATATCAGAGTATCAGTGCCATTGGCCACGCCGTCTTGGAGATCGGAAATCACGTTAATCCACATGTCGAAGTAGTCTTGGAGTTTGCTCAACACAAGCTCTTGGACAGGTGACGACAATTCCAGTAATCTTGTCAAGCCAAGAAGATAGAGTTTCTGCCGCTCAATGTGGTCCATACTTGACATATGTGAGAACCACTCAGATGATAGCCAGGCCCAGACCTGATCAAGTGAACCCATATTGGTCAGCATCTGGCTGAAGAGTGTGGGTTCAGCGAGAGCCAATCGTCCTAGAATGGCAAAGTAATCTGTCTCAGTGATAGTACTGAGTTTGCTGACCTTTCGGTTGGGACCTGTGGTCTGATGTGATTCCCAAGCGTCATGTAGGTTTCCGAGGATTTTGTTCATAAAGCCGATTTCAACCATATCCTGTAGGATAACTGAAACGCCGGTCGAGCCGCCAAGCTCTACAGCAGCCCGGATAAAATTCTCAATGCAACTAGTACCCATACGAACTTGTTCTCGGCTCTTTGAATCTAAGATATTAGACAATGCGCTCAATGTCGGGCGACGCAGGCGGTCTTCTAGCATAGAAGCAGGAGCAAGAAGGATATAAGACTCAACAGCTGTTAGAGCCAGTGAGGCCGTCTCACTATCATACTCGAGTAGTGGCAGAGCAAGTTCTGCAATGTTTATCAACTCAGGAGCCAGGGGAGCATAGCTCTGCATGAGGATATTATTCCACAATTCCAAAGACTCATCAATTAAATGGAGGTGTAGGTCTGATCCTCGACGGGCTGCTTCAGAGAGGAGTGGCAGCATGAAATGCTGATATCGTTGTGAATCGGGGCCCATGCTCATGACCAGGGCTGCGAAAATTGACGTTACCGCTTGTTTAATCATGTACTCTTCAGCCCCCGAGTTCTCCCAAACCGTAGGAAGAGCCGACATGAGCTGGTCTCCAAACTGGGATACTTGCTCTTCCATTCGTGTAACCAGGATTCTAATGGACTCAAGGATAGCCAACTTAGTCTCATCGACATCAACACTTTGAACGAGGTTGATGAGCTGTGATAAAACATCAGAAGTGTATGGCAGGAAAGCGTCCACATTAAAGTCAAGCTCATCAGCGATCCATCGTAGTTGTCGGGCAGCTGTAATTCTGACAACCACATCATTGGTCTCATCCTCAGGGTTGAGGAAATGCCGGTAGATTTGGTAGACAATCGGCCTACTTGAGTCATCGAGCTTGATAGGAGCCCACTGACTCACAAGGATGGCGATTCGTCGCCGCAGTACCTTACAGAGGCCGCCTTGTAGACGTGCGTCATTGACAATCGTTGAAGCCAGAACGGCATCGAAGTCAAATACATGATGAACATGAGCAGCGGCGAGGCCCATTGCAGTATACACCGCCTCTTTGGTAGCAATATCGGCCTGGGGATCTTGTGCTGTCTGGAAATAAGACAACAGGGGAGGGACTAGCAAGTCCTTATAGTTTGTGAGAAGATCGAGGAACAGCTTTTCAGCACATGGCCTTACTTCCCACTCATAAGCGTTTCCTTCGCTCTGTTCCTGTTGCTCCCACTCCTCTGGATCTTCCTCCCAACCTTCAAGATCCGACTTACGGAAGACAAAGAGATGGGTGATGATGGAGTTAACAATTTGAATGACGAGATCGGGTTTCAAAAGTTCCGATTTGATCAGGTTCTTAGCCTTTTCTTGCTCGGCCTTTGTTTCTGGGCTTCGCCATCTAAAAGTCTGGACATGCTGGAACCCTATTCGAACGCATGACCTCAGAAGGAGAAGTCCCTTGAGCGCCAGTCTTTCTAGTACGGGGCCCTCGACCTTGGATTTTGCAGATCCGGTCTCTGATGGGCCTTGTCTGATACCGCCAGACTTGTCGAATACCTCTGCAAACTTGGCAACCAGCTCCCAATATGATTGCACCAATGGGATGGAGTTGGGAAGGAACACAAAGCTGGCGGCATGCTGCTCCGCCATGTCAATGTGCAGCTTGGTAAATTGGAGCAAGTGCTTGCCAACAACTTCTTGATAATTTGGTGGGACTGCCGAGTCATGACTAACAAGGTTGAGGAGCTGCCCGAACTGGTTCTGTGACAAAGTCCAGAATTGCTCAACGGTGTTATCACTGTGGGGGCGCTCGTAGCCCATAATAACAAGCCGACGAAGGACTCGAAGAGCAAGTAAGCTGTTGAGCATAGCCAGGTTGACTTCCTCCTGACCTCCTGGCCCACCGGTAAGGAAGCCCATCCATGCCTGGGACTTTTCTGAGTAGACTTCGCTTAGAACGTGAACAATCTCAGGGGTGACCGATTGCAGAGCGGTCTGGTTCTTTCGCATGCGTGCGGTTCCCAGTTCCTTCACCACTCGTAGTAGAATTTCGAGGATGCCATGAAGATGTCTCTGGTTACCATTTCGCGATGAACGGAGGAGTTCGATAATATTGCCCATAGCATCTGGCCATTCGCCAGGATAATCGATTCTAACGATCTTCGCGACCACCAGAGCATTGTGTAGAGCAAGGTTGGTGTGCTCTTCCTCGATAGAACCTTGGAACAGCCGCGAGCGTATCAAGCTCTTCTCGTCTGGTTTTATACTGTTCTTGACATGGTTAAACAACCGCCAATAGCGGTCAATACCATTCTTGAGCTGAATGATGGCGAGAAATCGAACTTCGTAGGCGAGGGACTTGTCGAGGTAGACAGCCTGCCAGCTTGTTAGTGCCTGGAAAAGAGTCTCGATCTCGAGCATAGGCTCACCTGCAACGAAGAATAGTAGCCTGATTGGAGCTCCCATGATGTTAGTTGTTGCCCTGCCGTTTGACGCTGCGCATAGTCAGTTGAAGTGGCTGACTGCAGTGTCTGGTAGAGCGACTGCAAAGACAGCGGGTTCGCATCGGCTGGGACTTCGATAGCAAAGCTCATGGTGAGAGCCAGCAGCGGCTGATGTCCGTGGGAGCCGCAGGATTAGTTAGGACTTGAAAGGTTAAAGACGATAATAGAGAAATAAGAGAGCGAGAGCCTCGTTGTGTGAGTGCGAAGAGAAATAACGGTATGAAGAAGAGTGTGAATTTTGGCTAGTCGAGATGCTCACGCAGTTGCTCTGCTTGTATGGATGGCGGGGTTCCATTAGGTTGTTAGCGTTGGGGAGGGGTCACACAAAGACCCAAAGACCCATGCCACAATGTCCATAACCACTATAGAACAAAGGGACTGTACATTCAGCTTCTGACCTCACCTTTCATATATGGAATTACATATGATCTGACCTACCTGAGTTTGACCTACCAATCTATCAGCATGATTGTGTTCTTTATAAGTTTATATGCAGATACAACGCCCTGTATCATATTGTTAACCGCTACACGAGCTGGACATGTCCACCGACTGCCGATAGGCGATAGCTGACCGCTAAGAATAGCGGCCCGTGAGTGTCCGCTAGGCTTTAAACAGCAGCGAGCTGGCAGTCGTCCAACGATTTCAGGTGGGTTTGTGAATTTTGGGTCATCCTATTTCCGCAAAAGCATTGAATTTCGATCTACCACGCGCCATTGCATGCTGAAGTGGCCATGATCCGCTCGAGGACCGCCCGAGCGGCTTTCAATACACCTCTAAGAAGACCATGGACGTGCCCGCAATGCATCTCCCGCAGCCGATTCTATTCTGGAAAGTCCGAAAAGCGAGAACCTCCCGACCATCGTAAACTCGGTACCAAGCAGGAACTCTTTATCAGCTCGATCTATAGCCCTGGCTCCCCTATATTCCTACCGAATGGCTCGCGAATCTTCAATCGACTTGTCGACTTTCTCCGAAAACAATACGTGCGATATGGCTTTGAGGAGGTCATTACGCCGACTATCTACAAAAAGTCACTATGGGCCAAGTCAGGTCATTTGGAAAACTACGCCGACGACATGTATGCTGTAAGAGGGAATACAGAACCGCCGTCTGCGCAACATGACGGATGCTGTGGGAGTGAGCAGAAGGATTTGAAGCCAGACGAGGAGGAAGAGGGTGATTATGGTCTAAAACCTATGAATTGCCCCGGCCACTGCCTCATTTTCGCTTCCAAAAACCGCAGTTACCGAGACCTTCCAATTCGATATGCCGACTTTAGTCCTCTACATCGAAATGAGATCTCTGGCGCTTTGAGTGGACTAACTCGTGTTCGACGTTTTCACCAGGATGACGGACACATCTTTTGCCGACCAATTCAAGTTGAGAAGGAGATTAAGAAGACTCTAGACTTTGTCAAGGTGGTCTACACTGTTCTGCGATTTGGCTCAAACTATCGACTTGCACTCTCCACACGGCCAAAGGATCACTACATTGGTACCGAAGAGGAGTGGGACCAGGCTGAGAACGCCTTGAAGCGAGCTCTGGACGCATCAGGCATGGAATGGGGTGTGAATGAGGGAGATGGTGCTTTCTACGGACCCAAGATCGATATCGTCCTCACAGACTCGGATGGAAAGGAGCATCAGACGGCGACCATTCAACTTGACTTTCAACTACCCAAGCGATTTGAACTTGAGTATCAGGCCCCTGCTCCAGAATATGAAGCTAGAGGCGAGACGACCACAGATGCTTCTCTACTCGATGAGTATGGCCCCGTGCGCCCTGTTATGATTCACCGCGCTGTCCTGGGCTCGGTTGAGCGTCTCATGGCTCTCCTGATTGAGAAGTACAATGGCAAGTGGCCTTTCTGGTTGAACCCTCGCCAAGTCGCCATTCTCACCATCAACACTGCCGAACCTGTTGTCGAATGGGCGGAGCAAGTGCGCAGTGTGCTGGTTGGTAACAACGACCAACTTTACGAGCAGCTTGAGAACGGCACACTCCCTAATCAGGATAACGCATTTCGACCAACTGGGCTGTCTGTTGACATAGATGATAGTGCACGACCTCTTGGTGCGAAAATCAAGGAGGCAAGAGAGAAGAACTATGGTGAGATTCTCGTGATCGGACAGAAAGATGTTGAGAACAAGCGGGTTTCGCTGGGCAAGGAGATGCTATCACCAGAGGAAGTACGTGAGCGGTTCAAAACCATGGTAGACACATTTGCCTAGACATAGATATGCGATATGATGTAATAATAACTGTAAAAACACATTTGTATGATACAATAGTCTCTATATCAGTCTTTCTTCCCTAGTCATGCTGATAGCGCGGCGCTGCCATTGTGGCGCGGCTCGTTGCTATCGCGATTTGGGCTGGTCAGGTGCTGATATGCGACAGTCAATCAGTTCCATCGGCTTAATGCCCAACGTCGTTGAGTCTGTTCGGGCTCTTGACGTGCGGTAGCTGTGAAGACCATCCAGGTGCGTAATCATCCCCTAGTACGACCTGGGTTCGCCGCCTGTTGATATAGCGCCCTAGAAAGACAGTCAGTACCTTATTTGTTGGTCGCAAAGTGGTCACCCGAGTCACCTCTTATGTTTCTCATCGACATCACCACCAGCCTGTTCAATGCGATCAACCATGGCCTGTCTCTCTGAGAGCTGCTCACGCATATAGTCAACTGTCCGCTTCAGAACCAGGCCCTCAGATCTCCCCTGTCCTTCTAAGCCAGGCACCAGTTCAGTTAAGCGGTCGAAGCCTTCACGAATCGCTTGGCGTCGCTTCTGCTCTGATTGATGCGCATTAGCAAATATCGTCTCGAACAACATTCAGGAGTATCTCAGATATCATGCGACAGCAAATATCACGTGTAAACAGGTCACATACCAGATGCGATATGGTTCTGCTTCTTTTCCTCCTCAGTGAGTCGCGGTTTCTCATCGGCGGCACCGGCATCGCCATTTGCGGGTGACTTATTTGGAGACGACATCTTTTGGCTGAGTAGCGATAATGAGGAGAATAGTGGTGAGACGTAAACAAACGTGCAAAATTTGTCAAGATGCGCATAGAACTTTCATGTGAGAGAGGATATGTAGGTCGCAAATGACGTGCAAGGGTGCTGCCCCGGATTTTCCATGTGAAAATGGCACTACAGGACCCTTAGTCTGCCTGGTCCTTGCATATTGACATCCAATATGGAAGGCCGCGTTCTCCTGGTTTGGCGATTGATTCATGTCGTGGGTTGATTGTTCCTGATCTGCAACACCAGTGTTCTAATTTAGTCACGATAATTATGTAATTATGTAACTTCACTTTACCGCTCTCAGTGTCTTCATAGTACCCAACCTGAGTTGTTATATACCGTGAAGGCAGCCTGGGCTTGTCAATGAAATCTGTCTGTTAGCTCAGCTAGGTCATAAGGAGCGGGTATCATATGTCCTCTGGTGCTGAGACTTTATTAGGTGCGCGATGACGAGATAGGTCCATTTTGCACCTATCAGCTTCAAAGAACACTTCTGGAAACCCGAATACAGTAGCTTAGAAGAAGCCATATAGAAATAAAACGACTGAGAAAATAGGGACTGGTCAAGCCACATTTGTGTAGCTCGTTAAATTGCATGAGTATCCATTCTATTTTCCTGGTATCCTCTATTCTTACTCAGCACCTAGTCCTCTTCCTCGCCTTCACCTTCAAAGTCCTCCTCTTCCTGTCTGAATATGACCTTCTCCGCCATAGCCATGCATTTTCTTACTGGAAGTCCAACGACATTGTCGACACTTCCGTCGATCTTCTCAACAAGCAACATGCCGCCCACACCCTGAACAGCGTAGCCACCAGCCTTATCCGCACCTTCACGAGTCTTGACATACGCCTCAATCACATCATCAGGAAGGCCCTCAGATTCACTCAAGAAGTACACCTTGGTCTCTTCTGTGTAGGTGTCGATGACATAGCCCGGATGTCTCGCGTCTTCTCTTGGGGCGATAACTACAATCGACGTCAAGACCTTGTGCATTCTCTGGTCTCGCAGATGCTTGAGCATGCGAATGTGATCAGCTTCACTTCGAGGCTTCTCCAGAATTCGACCATCCTTGGTAACGATAACAGTGTCCGCAGCGATGACGAGATCAGGATCCGGTATAGATTTCAGATGAACTTCAAGTGCGGTAGTATAAACGTCCATACACTTCTGGTGAGCAGTTGCAGCTACATACTCGTAAGGACCTAGTGCAGCTTTGTCGAGATTCTCGGGTTTGGTGGATGGGAGAATCTCAAGGTTTGTGAGGCCAAACTATGTATTGTGAGAAAATTGCCATTGGTGTTAACTCGCATGTCTTTGGCTCACCTGTTGTAGCAATGCCTTTCTTCGTGGTGAGGCAGATGCAAGAATCACTCTCTTGCCGTTGAGGTGCTTAAGAATTGGGAGTTCTAGCGGTATAGGACCTTTCCGTAAGGGCCGCTGAGGGGTGCCCTGAGTGGCGGTGGACTTTTCATAGTCAGGAGGTGGTTCGCTTGGTGTATCAGCCATCCTGTCTGGCTGCTTTAATTCCTCGTGTTGGTGAAGTGAAGTTGTAAAGGTTACAGTCCCTGGGATGAGATCTGAATCTTGATAATGAGGTCAATGTGGGGTTGAATAATGGGAGCTTTGAGCTTAACAGCGCCCCATTTGACTGGGCTCCTAGCCTCTAAAGCTGCCCCTCATAGCAACTTTGTGTTCATCATGGCAATTATTTACTTTTCCTTGGCTATGAGTTGGGTGTTTAAAAGCTTGGAATTGAAATCTCTATAGTCTCCCCGGAGACAAGTGCATTCACCTATTCCCTACCTACTACCGAGAATCATCAGATCGATTTGGACTCAACTGTTCATATTGTTCAAAGTACAGGTTTCATGATACATATGAAGCGATCATAGCGTAGGCGATCTCCTTTAATTCGTATCATGGGTGCCTTTCAAGTTCGATGCATGAGACCTGAAGCTTGTGAGGACAATAGCACCACAGAGTCGTCGCTATCAATTATAATATGCATGAATTGTGCCGAGTAATAGCCCTTATTGTCCGTTGACATTCAATATTGTTGAATCTACTATCATTGTCTGCCTTGTTGCCTTAACCGTTTTCAGGCACACATAATAGCTCCCGGTAGGTCGAAGTGGATACCGTACCTCCACCACTGGCATTGAATCCATTGAATGTGCCTCCAAACCTCGCCCTCAGCTCCAAGGAAGCCAGCCCCATTTACCACCACATCAAAATCGCCAGCATCGGAGCATTTGTAGGGCCTGCATAGACCCGCGATAGCCTAAAGCAAAACGGGAGCCTGCAAAACATTCAAACGGTGCATTTTATACGGTGCATCCTCTAATTTCTGCCCTGTTTTTTGAGGTCCAACCCTGCACTTAGTATCTTGCTTGACGCGACCACTGGATCGCACGCGTCAAAATCCACACAAGCGCCGTCGCAAACGACCTCGATCTCCAGGTTTGCGATCCTCAATTGCGTCCCAACGAAATCCTCAAGGAAAATATACCGTAATTATCTTTGATGCGCTCGATTAGGCGACCCTATCGATTATAGTCACAATGGACAGCAAACGCAAAGCCAATGGTGCTGCCACGGTCGACAACGACGACAGAGGCTCTAAGCGTCGCAGACTTACTGTAAGTCTGACTTGTCGCTTCTCGCGATTCTGAGTCCTTTCAGTTCGCGCAGATCCCCCATAGCATACTTTGACAACCTCTCACTCAACTATCACCCCTTCGATTTATTGACTGACATTGCGTTCCAGGGCGATTTCGATCTTTCCAAAGGCGAATCTCGAGAATCAACAACTACATATGGCCTGTCATTCCTAGAGCATATTCGAAAAACCGCCGACAAAGCGTAATTCCCACACGATTTCCAATTATCATTACCGTACTGACTCATCTTATAGTGGGCGTCTTGTCGCAACCAATTTCGAAGAACTTCCACCCCGCGAGGAAAATGCAGACTATTACGAACAAACACGCATGCCCATTTCATTATCCATGATCGAGCAGAAACTGAACGATGGCGAATTTGAGAACTTGTCCGAGCTTGAGGGCTACTTTAAGCGCATGATCAGCAACGCGAAGGAGTTCTACCCTCGATCAACCGAGATATTCGAAGACGCGGAACGATTGAGAAAGGCTGTCAGCAATTACATGACCAAGAAAAATCCGGCATATCATGTTAGAGGTTATCAGGCTGTGCCGACCCCGTTCCCGGATGATGATGGCGAGGAGGCCAATGAAGACAACGAGGACGAAGAAATGAACGATGACGAGAACGAAGATGACGACGAGCCCGAGGAAGAAAAAGAAGACGAGGATGAAGAGGAAGATGAAGAGGAAGAAGAAGAGGCGCCAAGCTCTCGTAGACGAACCATTACACTCAAGCGGAGAACACCTGGTCGTACACCTGGTCGAAGGGCGTCCACTCGAGGCAAAGAGACCCCAAAGCCAGCAGCGCCCGCCGCAAAGCCAGACCACGTCTATGAAGATGTACCCTACAAAGGATTGTCATTTCAGCAAGCCCAGGAAAAGCTCATCGAGGAGCTTATCCGACGTGAAGACCCTGGATACGATGGCCCTTACTTCGAAGCTTTCATTAACCTACCGCCTCGGTCTCTCAAAGAGTATTTCAAGGTTATCAGTGACCCCATGTCGATCCGAAAACTGCAGAAGGCGGTCAAGGGTTTCCACGGTCGTGGTGGTTCAACTGGAGTTAGCGATTTCAAGTCATGGGCCGCTTTTGAGGAGAAGGCGAAGCTATTGTGGACCAACGCGTACTTTTACAATGAAGAAGGCAGTGAAATCTACTTGGTTGCGCAGGATCTCGAGGTCAGTACCATTTTGCTTGCGTTTGTCAACATTTCTAACCGCGTTGCAGAAATTCTTTTATGATCAGTTAAAACAAGCACAAGCTGTTGTAACTGAACCTTCTCAACCAAAGATCAAGTTAAAGGTTGGCGGATCCAGTGAGACGCCTACACCCGGACCCAAGAAGATCACAATCCATGTTGGAGGTCAACGAGATTCTGCTGATTCGCCAGCGCCAGCTCAATCGAAGGAGGCGATAACAAATGGCCAAACTGTGAACGGTACGGCACGTACTTCAACGCCTGCTCAAGCTGTCAATCCCCAACTGGAAAAGGCTAGAAGCACCTCGTTATCTGCTGTGCCATCTCCTAGTCCTTCGGTACAGAGTGCTCTCAAGGCAGAGGAGGCCTCAAGGGCATCGCCAGCAGTTACATCACAACCGCCTAGCGCTGCACCTAATCAAGCGACTCCCGCGACTCCTGCGGCTGCTCCCGTCGCTGTCCCTGCTCCTGTGCCTGTGGCACCACCGCAACCAATCAACAATCCGCTTGTTAATGGGTATATGGACCAGAAGCATCCTCGTCGCCCTGGTAAAGGTAATTCACCCAAACACATTTACAAGCGCCAAACACTAACAAATACAGGTATCGACGATGCTCTCATTGAGAGTATGAAGATTCAGGTTCACCCCACTCTTCAATCACACAGTCCTGTACTGGCAACCATCAGACCCAACCCCAAGGAGATGGAACAGGCTGCCACTCTTAACCTACCTCCTCATCTCACCCGTATTCTTGCCGTCACCGCAATACCCAGCCATTTACAGACTAGACAATACAGCCTCTGGACACTGGTTAACAAGCAACCGCTTAAGCCCATTCATCACCAAGCCCCAGGCCAGCTACCTCACGAGCGCGCCTTCGAGGCAATGCTACATCCAGGGCTCAACGTACTCGAGTCACATCTCATCGCTGCCATTCCGCGAGATGAGCGTGTTCCGGGCGGTCCAGAGGTTGAATTAGAAGTCTTCACCATCTCGATCAATGTCCTGAGGAATTAACACTACCAACGTCATGTCAGGGCATGGGAGAAAGCAGGCATCTGAATGGACGATTACAAGACCGTTTACTAAATCTAGTGTTGGTAGCTAGTTCTCTGAATAGGATGAAGGAAGTGTTTGCGAGTGCGAACAATATCCAACGATGCCTTTTATGAGCAGGATATGGGAAGGCATGGGATGGTACTGGTGTTGGGCGGGTATACGGATGCGTTTTTTTCTTCTTCTTTTCTTTGTGGAACTGGCCTCAGGAATAGGCTCATAGGGAGCATCCAAACGTTTATGCTGCGTCATTTCACAGCACTGGTTAGGTGGATAGGGTAGAACAAAGTAATATCAAACACTGATATTCTAAATCTCCTTTGGTATCTCAAGCCAAACCTGCTCCATGCGCCCCGTCATGCTAAGTCCTGCGTAACTATCAAAATTTATTTTGTCTTATAATACAAGTCTAGCCAGGCGCAGGCCGTTGTCTCAGTTGCATCAAGTGCTTGAGCATAGTCTGGACAGCTACGTACTGACGTGTCTTGGGATCGTAGTAGCCCGCAACGAGAACTGCCATGACCGCTGTCTTTCCCTTGAGTTCGACTATACCGTCAACTCTGATACATCCCCTGCTGGGCAGACTCTTGGTAGGCTTCCAATGTCGCAGAAAGGCGAGAGCACCAGCCATGCTAGCAGCTTGAAGACGAGGATCGAGTTTCGCGTCTGGACCGAATGCAGCGCTGATGATCTCGTTGAAGACTGGGGGAAGATGTGCGGTATGTGCCTTGGGGTCGTGCTGGACTGCTGCTCTGGTGGCAGCCGGAGGAGGAATTATGCCAGGGAGGTTTCCCACTGGCACTTGGTGCCAGCCAGATTCTGGGGGATCAGGTTCACTTAAACCGATCGCTTTTGAGATATCCAGCGCTATTTGTTTCGTTAGGAAACTGACAAAGGTCCAGCAACCCATAGCAAGAGCTTTGGGGTAAAGTGCTTTGGCAAGAAAGCTAGCAGCAACGGAGTCGATGGGTCGATCACCCCAGAAAATGCCCTCCTCATCGATCATGATTCTTCATTGAATTAGCAAGACGAATATCATGTGTAGGTTGAAAACTCACCCAGAGACATAGTGTATCGGTGGAGGAGCAGGCGGGAAGATTATGTCAAGCCAGTACTTCCTCACAGCTATTTCTCCACCAAGAAGCTTATTGAAGGCAGGGTTCCGTTCAACGCCACGCTTGATCTCGTTTGCCAGACCATCTATGCATGCGTTAGAATGTGAATCTTCCCCGGAAGGGCCTCGCTCACTCTTGATCTCCTGAAGAAGCTTCTTGTCCTGGCTGACTTTGACGAAAGTTTGCCACTCTGGATCTGAACCTCGATATGGTGGTTGCTTAACTTCTTTGGTTGTGAAGGGGAAAGGGAGAAATATCAACGGTTCGTCAGGGTCGTGGAGGGCCTCGGCTTCCTTTTTCTCTTTCTCAGACAGCGCCTCCCATTCTGCGTCAGCCCAGTCGAATATGGGATCGAATACAACGGCGATGAAGATTTGCCAACAAGCGTAGAGCACAATAGTTGTGAAGATCGCACGGCTTCGGGGAGTGTTAGCATCGCGCTTCGCTCAACCATGACAGCTTCTTCTGCCAGACATACCGTAGTCGATATCGGAAGATGGTCCATTTTGCCCTTCTCAGTGCTCTCTTGACTTCCTCGCCCCCCACCTGGTTTGCGCTTCCGTGGTAGACTGGGTTCACCCTGTTGGCGTTCGTTGAAGGATCGGGTTTGGAGAAGTAGACTGGTATAGGTTCCGATTGCCTTTGACGCCACGGCAAGAAAGATATACGCCTGTTAAGAGGTCGGATCTGGCTGGCGACTGTTCGTTGGGTTTGGAACCTCGTCGTGGGGAGAGCTGCTTGTCGCAGAACAGCTTGCCGAGCTAACATATCGCCTCCTCTGCCGCTGCCGCGGGCGAGGGCACCGAATGAAAAGTGTTAAAGTTATAAGAAAAGAAGATGCGATTAGTCTCGCTACTAGATTAGTGATTCAAGGAATGGCATGCATCGTGGCAATGTCGACAACAATAATTACAACGATAAGCTGCTGTCCCGCGGTTACGATTAGCTTGATAGTGTAATTGGCGAGACTGTGTCAAATGCCCTAAACACTGTTTCAATCGCCACTGTAACGCTCTAATTGGGGGGCTGACGCACTGTATGACGGAACAACTCGAGACCCGGCCGCAACCCAACACGTGCATCATCCCGGATTCGCGTTGCCTGTATCAAGCTTGCGACGTTAAGCTATCTCAGCCTGGCCTCCAGCCTCAAGACAACCAAGCTTCATCAATCCGCATCAAAAATGAAGCTCAACATTGGGCTCAGTGCAGCCTTTGCAGGCATTGCTGCTGCATCTCAACAGCCCCCCGCTGACGGTACCAAAGTTTATATCCTCCGAGGATCCCATCACATCGAGCCTACCACGAGTATCACCCCCAGCGAAGCCCGTCTCATCCTCTACCAGCGCCTCGCCCCCGAGGGACAGGACTTTTCATTTCGCGATCTCACAGCATCCGACGATGAAGGGCGTGTCGTCTCTTTAATGAACAAATATGGAAAGGTCCCTGCGCCATTGCTTTCCGATGAGAAGACCGCGACGCCGCGCCAGCTCGCTATTACCATTGACGGAATGCCCTCCTTTGAATACGAATCATTCTTTGGCTGGCTCTTTAACACACAGCCCGACTTTACCACGGATATTAGCAAGGAGAATGGCGAGCATCCCGAGGTTTTCGCAAATGTCCTCGCCAAGATGCCCGAGTGTCCCCTGAGCCAGATTGCTGCCTTGGACGAGAAGTGTTTCAATGGTCAATCTGCTTATGCGTCATACAGCAGGTCCCAGGTAACTAAATCCTATCATTTCTATTACACCGAGTTATTTTCTAACGACGCGATAAGGATGGTGACCATCCCACTACCCTACTAAACGAGCTCCCCAAGCTTCAGAAGCTCGCCGAGTCGGGCGAACTACAGACCATCCTGGTTTTCCTACCCGTCGACGTCGACTCTGAGGACAAGCCCGACAAGGATCAAGAGCTTCGACGTCGACAGGCTGAGACCGTTATCTCGTCTATTGAAGAGACAGCCGAGTCACCGGCCGAAACCTCTACCACACCCGCGAAGCCTTCGAACCCCATTAAAGCTGTATGCTTCACCTCGGAGGATAGCTGTATGGAAGCTACTGGCAACTGCACAGGCCATGGAAAGTGCCTGAATAAATACGGCCAAAGCAAGGACTCTTGCTTCGCCTGCCACTGCCAAGTTACCAAGTCCGAGAGTGGCAGTGTCACTCACTGGGGTGGTAACATGTGCCAGAAGCAGGACATCAGTGTCCAATTCTGGCTCTTCGCTGGCTTCACCATTGCCCTCCTTACCATTCTGTACATGGCCATTGGCATGCTCTTCAGCGTTGGTGAGGAGAAGCTCCCTGGAGTGATTGGCGCTGGTGTGTCGAGGTCCAAGTAAAGTTAGAATGGGGGAGATGGGGAGAATTATGGGAACTGTCGGGCTGCTGGAGTTGTGTAAGCCGACTCGGGGAGTTTTCACAACATAACGACTCCAGGGCGGCATGTATCATCATATGGTGTATTTGACATACGGGCGTACAAAGGCTAGGAGCTTGTATCAGGTGCCTCGATAAGGGGCTTCTTTTGTTAGAATGCGTTTCGATTTTTGCGACCAGTTCATTGAGTACAAGAGCATGCAACTATTCGACTTATGAGAGTGCCTTTTCACATGTCGTGATGAGTTAATGCCGACCCTCTTTCACATGATGGCTCTTTTCAGCTTGAACATGCCATGACGCGTGTTGAGCAGGGCTCCTGGTCTTTCAATACTGTTTCTTGTAGGCCCATATGATGTGACAATGTTATCTTTAAACGTTCACTTCGTCTCGCGCGAGTTGGACGTTTGCGTTTTGGGCGATCGTTGCTCTCAGTGATGGATGTTTTTCATAGAGATGAGTAGTTTCATAGGAACCCGTTAATGGAGCTTATATGTAGATATCTTGGCTGTGTCATGACCCACTGGCATGAGCAGCTCAGACAAGCTCATGAAAATTGAGTTCCAGCACATGCTTCTGTTGGTGGAGTTGACAAGTATGAATAGCGGATTTCGAATCGAGCTCTGATGATATCATGCAAAATCACCAGCTTAATGGTTGATACTTGATAAGAAAAACGCGTCGATATAACACCTCCACTGATCCAGCGACTCGATTAAGTGCTTTTGTGATTCTTATCAATGTATTTCTAAGCTTTAACCGGCATTCACTCACCAATTCCGACCGACATGGCCTTATGAGGCTCTTGGAGCTGAAACCCCTGGACCCACCCTAAACCAACCGGACTTTCCAAGGCCCCATCCCGGTTTCGACATCTTCCCTTATTAACCTACTGATAAATACTAACTAATACTACACGACTTAAAGAACCGGGTTTTTCTGCTTTTCGTCAAAAGTCCGCCGGACTTGTCAGCATACACCGCCTTCCATTCTTCTCCTGCAAGCTCTTTATGCACGGCAGATCACGGTTATGATATCCCATTCCAATGCAGACAGGCCCAAGCCCGCAACGGCTAAATGGGGTGCTGCTTGTGCGCAGTGCTCTACCGCGAAAGCCAAGTGTATACGGTCAAATAATACGCCTGGATCAAAGTGCGATAGGTAAGCTTATTTTTAACCCCTTTTTCACATTTCAACGGTTTCTTGGACATGTTGAGCCACGTGGGATGCGGCTCCGAAAGTCCCGAGATTTCCGGAGGCCTATGGCCGGATCTTCGGCCGCCATTACGGAGCCTCTCCATAATTAATCCCGGGACCGCGGTTGAAAAGTGAAAATGGGACTGACACATGCTTTGCAGATGTGAACGATTAGTCAAGAATTGTACGGAGCAGGTTCATCGACCCCGGAAAAAGAGAACTGTCAAACCATCGTAAGTTAACCTATCATACAACCCTAACAACACACCGCATCCACATATTGCCAGTCACTGACATGATTTAGACGAACTGCTCAAATAGAAGAAAGACTAAATGGACTAGTCAATCTTCTCAAAGCAGGTGGCCTCACCAATGCCGATCTTGCAACAGATACGACCTGCATCCCAACTGAGGTTGACCCTACCACTGCTGATCAACGGAAGCCTTCAACGAAAGAGAGAGATTCTTCTCTCACTCCTGAGACAACAGAGTGGTCAATACCTGATACTTACAACTCATATGCTCCTCCACAATGTATATGCAGACAGACCAGTGGAGTGGCTCCGCCCCCTCCGGCCTCAGATGAAGAACTCTTGAAGCTTTATCGAAAAGAGTTACAAGCCCTTCACCCGTTTGTCGTGATCCCCGATGGCGTTACAGCTGCAAAACTCAAGGCGACGCGGCCTTTCCTTATGTCAGCCATTCGCATGGTCACGTCGTATCGCAGTCTAAGGTCGATGAGGGCTCAGATGTATCATCTGATGAAGTACATAGCAGACCACATGCTCATCCGTTCTGAGCGATCTCTGGACTTATTACTTGGAATCATTGTCATAATTGCGTGGTACAAGTATCACTGCTTCATGCACGCACAGCTAAACAACTTGATCGCCTTGGCCTCTACTCTCGTGGGTGAGTTGGGCTTACACCGCAGTCCGACGGTTCTGGAGCGGACCAGCTTGATGGTTGTGACACCGTTCCAGCCGGCAGCGAGAACTAACGAGGAGAGGAGAGCCTTATTGGGAGTATGGTACTTATCTTCATCGTGGGTTGTATTATTATCAGCAGCCGATTTTGGGGACTAATTGTTGATAGGATGTCTCTCGGGTTCCTACGGATAGAACCCATGCGGTACACCAAATACATCCAACAATGTCTGGCTGTTCTTGAGCAGGAAAGGGAGTACGACACGGACATGCGCCTTGTAACGCTTGTTCGCGTTCAGCACTTGACGGAGAGGATCGCACAACTTAATGCTCCTGATGACCCTACGGAAGAGATTGTTGGCCTCCCAGCAGCACCATTATCAGCCTACGTTTCTGCGTTCCATAACGAACTTGACAGGATCAGGAATGGGTTACCTCCCGAGCTTACAAACGACAGTGAGTTCTACTACTGGTGGGGTTAATGTTTCTGATTTACTGATGTTGACTTTTGCAGGAGTGATAAATATGTTTCTAAATACGGCCATGCTCCGTTTATATGAACCTCCTATACTAGACGCCCCTAAAATTATCTCCATGTCAGAGTCATTAACATCTCCAACATTAGGGGCTGCTTCAGCTCTGGACATCTTTTACCAGTCAAGAAACGCACTGAAGAAGTTCTTTGACGATTGGCTCATGGTTCCGATTCCCGAATTCTACAACCAGACAACACCGGTAGTTGCACAACTTGTCTACGGGATGACAATGCTTGGTCGCTGGGCCAAGTATACTGCGCCGATTCCTTTGACAAAGGCCACTACACCAATGCCACAGGACACAAGCGCGCGAGACCCCCATGATGAGATTTACAAAGCAGACTCCGCATACTCGGCGAGTGTCAGCCCATCAGTTGCAACACCGTCAGTGACGACGGGAAGAGATTCTCATGAAACCAGCCCGATCTCACTCCGGGAGGGTACAGACCCGAGGCTACCAGCTGCTGTGGCTGCTCTTCGGTCACAGATCCAGACCCAACCAGGACTCTCCCTCGACGTCACAGGGATACTATCGGCGATATGTGCGCGGTTTGAAGAAGCCAACGCATCATTCCAGATGGCATCAACAGAGCCTGATGCTTCGGATCACAACTTGTGGAGTATGAGTGCCATCAAGGTTAAAATCACGAGGGCAAAGCTTGAGAGATGGGCAGAAATTGTAGCGGCTGGTACAGAAGCCCTAAAGATACACGATGAAGTCCGAGACACGGCCATGATAGATAGTAGCACGAGCGAGATCGGAGCCGCTGGCCCTGTAGCGGCCATGGGCCAGGATATGCAGCCTGATGCGTTCACCATGCCGGATTGGAACCCTGACATGCCGTGGGCTTCGGAGATGCTCCAGGGGGTTGACCCTTCGATATGGTTCGACGGTTATCTAGATTGGGGGGCTGTTATGAATTCTATGGGCAATCTGGGACACCCGAACTAGCCCTGAGACATCGCCTTAGGGGCGGTATCTTATATATGATATGTCAGATGAGGCTTAATATTAATTATGACTGATCTAAGTGACCTTATAAGATTGTTCAGATCTGCTCTCAGACCTCAACAAAATTCTGAAACTTAATTCGCCTTCTAAGAATCTTCCTCTTCCTTGCTCACCGACGAAAAGCCTTGCCTTGCCACAAAGGGCTTATACTATCTAAAGGCTAGCCCACCAGTCTTGGACTCACCGCTTACAACAAGCGCATCGGGCAACCATTATCTTCTAATCAGCGCACGTTCTAGTAGAGCTGAATGATGGAGCTCTGTTGTCTAACATCAGCCAACAACACATCCATCGGTGAACCACACAAAGAACGGTGTGGAAGAGTCTTTATCCAGACTGAACCCCTTGAAGGAATCTGATGAGTTGCTTGGGCGACAACTTGACTAAGAATGCAACTTTCCCTTGGGATTGCTCCCTTACAGTATGATCATATAATGTAACCTATTGGCATCGGTAGATATCAAAAGAGGTTCTATCTATGCACTATTGACTTTAAGGTTTTTGATAATGACAGTAGAAATAACCAGCCAAGGCTAAGTAAGCAAGCGCTTTGATCCATAATGCTTGGCGATTTGGCATGAACGATAGTTTGACAGTTGAAGGTTACGCCCCCATTAATTGATGCATCTATCGTGCTGGCAGCATGCAATTGACCTGGCCGACAGCAACCCTGTAGTATCCTTCTCTTTGAAGGACAGTTTCCGATAATACGTTCTAACCCAGACTTCCCCCCTGGAAACTAGCAGCACGTGTTTCGGCTACCAACATCGGAAGTCCAAGCAGGGATCTCCATACATAATGTACATACTGCCATTGTGAAAATAGAATAGCTTCGTATGATACCTAGATCAGAAGGCATTGTCAATTACTTTGGTACACTGTCGTAACTCTGAATTTTCTGACAACCTAGGAGGACTCGCATCCAAGAAGATCAGTTTGCCTTAACATTTCGTCAGACCGGTCCGAGGCAAGATTCAGAGGGTTGCAGGACAGGGGGCGTCTGCATACGTTGGGCATCAAAGCCCGCGGATCGAGCGAACGTTCTAACACAGCGTGAAGGATAATACTGTATGACTTGGTGACGAACCATCGCCTTGTGTTACTATTAGACTTCGTTGAGAATCAATTTGAGGTTGTCCAAGCGATTCATAGGCTGATCGGCCGTTTTGAGTGACCGTAGTTTCATGAGACCGCCGTTTTGAGACAGAAATCTCCCAGGAGCTGTCACCTTTTAAGGATGAGTCTTGCGCTTTTGGCGAACCACCCAACTCTTCATCAATTGCACGTTAGCCATTTTCTGAAACGATCCAATGCCAGCAGACTACCGTTACCTCCAATCACGAAGTTGGGTAGCTTATATATTACCCAATTGGACTTTCACGCCGGAAAGACAACGAGGTAGACACTCGCGCACTCCGGACTTTCTGTCATCGTGACACTTATCCACCAAACAGATCAAGGAGGACACCTACCTGCTACCGAAGCCTCATCTGAAAGCGAAAGCACAGAGAGTCGGTTTGAGGATGCAAGACCGCACGAAAGCCTAGAGGCTGGTGTTATCGGGCTCCAAGATGAACTGAGGCCATCCAGCAACACCCAACGTATGTATCTGCCTTTTCTGCTGCCTTTTCATTATCCTCTAAGCCCCCTTCTTGGTATTCTGTGATTGATTGAGTCATTGATCGGTTGACAAGGCAATTGTATGTAGTCTTAGTCTCCTCAACACCATATAGAGTGCGGCCCCCGAGGAGGAAAGTAGTATGGATTTGGTTCTGCGTACGTCGATAATATTCCGAAAACCTACATCCTGTCTCTATATCAACTGACAAGCTCAAGTGCTGCTGTGGTCATGGAGGGATGAAAGTGAGCGTCGATCCGTGTCCTCGCTGCGGAATCCCTCGTTGTCCAAACTGCGATACCCAGAGATACAACACCCGCTCCTGACAGCGAATGCGTTATCATTATATATTACCCATTCAAAAGTTTTACCTCTTCATACACAACGTATCCAAAAAAAAAAAAAAAAAAAGAAAAAGAGCTTTAAGTACGTGAATTCTGTTTGACTTGAGTGTGATGACAACCCCTGAGTTCCCCAGGTCCGTTGTTGAAGTGAGACAATTGGATGTTTCATGTGTCACGCAAGAACCAATGACAGGGGGTTTGTAGAGCTTGTCGAGGTGACCGATCCCTGATTTGCTAACCAGAATAAAGTAGATGTTTGGAAAAGGTTTCTTTGGGGGCCCTGTAGCGGCAACTACAACTGTGCAAGAGGAGACACCACAGCCTGGAACACTCCAGAACCAAGGCAGCTTCCCTCACATCCGTGAAGTAGTCCAGCGGGTAAAGAATACCATCGAATGGACAACAGAGTGGTCGCAATCGGATTCTTGGACAAAGACCTATGGCATAAAGAACAAGGTTGTGACATCCACCGAGAGGCAGCCGCTGGTTGATACACTCAAGAATGAAACGGGCGAGTCCTTCGACGAAGTTGACCCATTTTTCGAATCCTACCCCTTATCAAGATCTGTGGAACGTCAAGCACGCGTGGTCAAAGGCTTCTGTGGTGACACAAAACGGCTTCTATTACCTGGTGTTACCTCTGATGGTTCTGATGAGATCCAGCCGCATAAGTGGCAAGCAGCTAGCGCATGGGTTTCTGATAGAGACTGGTACCCTCAAGACTCGGAAGATACTGCATTGGTCCCTCACAAATCATTTGGAAGAGTCCTTGGGGACAATGATATTTGGGCGGTCCTACAAAAGAAGGTTCGCCAATAAGATCATGGTAATGAGTGTGTGAGAAAGTGAGGCTGACGGTTTTGAAATAGCGGTTCTCAAGGAACGATGATGAAGAAATTGGCCCACCTCGAAGAATGTAAGTTTTTATTCTTGTTTGGAAACCAAATCAAAAGACTGACTCTGTACTAGTTATATCGACAAACCTGACAAGAACAGTATTCTCGCACTTCTTAAGACCACTCCTCCCTCACAGGTAGCAGGATTTAGAGAACTACTTGCGAACTATATCACGGACGCGCCCACGCCTGTCATGAGCTCAAGAGAGATTGTGAGTGTATACAGTGAGGCAAACTCTGGCATTCTATTAACAAATACTCCATAGTTTTGGTGGGGTTCAATGTGTTTCCTGTTCTCCTTCAATCTCCCGTTCTTTGCAACGAGCACACAAACCGAAAAGGATAACCGGATGCTCTGGAATGGGAAGATTCCACTTCGACGCCGACATGACCTGTCTTTTCTACATTTGGAAGACCACGACAAACATCGTTACAGTGGCAATGAATCTTCGTCCTCTTCTTCGTCCTCTAAAAACGAGCTATTCTTGGTTGAGGGAGTCTGTTCGATTGTGGTTACTGGCCGAACTGATCGGTATTGGACAGCTGCTTGCCTCAACGACGACCTCTCTGAGGAAGATGATGAGCCCAGGCTAACCATAGAAGATGAAGACGACCCAGACATGGACACAGAGAAAGACCCTATCATTCTGAAGGTTTACAACAAGCCAGTGTCACCCCGGGCTTATGCCCTTGCAGCATTGGCGACATCACTAACTAAGATCGCGGACTACCATAAAGACATTCAGCATCAATTTGGAACCAGCCTTAACCATCATGTGAGTTGTCCCCTTTCGCCAGCTGATCCCTGGATAGAACTGACGTTTTCCACCACTATAGACTCCAACGTCTTGGTATGGCACTCCCAAGAACAGTTCATCTCAGCCGATGCAAGACTGGAGGAAGAGATACCCTGAAGTCCTGGAGTGGGTGATTCACTATAACGCCAGACTAATTGAAAAGTTGGGGTATTTCCTGTCACATCATCTTATGATCACTCCTGAGGGACTGCCTCAGCATCCACTATGGCAGAGCGTCCATAAGGAGGAACGCGTGATACAATGCTTAACCGAGCTCAGAGACATTCTGGACAGTCTGCGTGATGTGGACAGTGAACTCAGGCGGTTCCTACAGACTTGTGTTGAGGCAAGACGCGAGGTGAGCCCAGCTTTCACCTAAAAGCTTCTATGACCATAACTGACACTCTCATAGAGGAAATTTGAATATCAAGATGAACAAGTTGGCAGGGAAAAGACCCTCCACAAGATCACGTTCGCTGGATTCGTCAGTCGTTCCCAATTTGACTCCTTTGGAACATGAATTGTTAATAGATTATAGGCTCTGGGTATCCTGAATCTAATTGCCCAAATCTATGCGGCCAGACCGGAGAATGCCAGCGCTCTCTCTTCACCTGGATTCATGGCTTTGACATGGGGTAGTTTTGGTCTCTGCCTCATAATCTGCTTGATTCCATTGTGGGCTGCCATATCTCAACATCTGACAAGCTTCAGTGGCTATATTTACAGTAGTTCTTTACACATCATTCAGGGAGCGAGAGAGCAGCTCAATTGTCTCAAAGATTTTCTAGCCTTGATTAGGTACTTGAGAGTTCGGCGTATTGGTGTTATACTTAGAAGGACTATATTGCGACTTTTTCAAGGAGGAGGAAGAAGAGCTTCTGCATTTACGTCTCCTGTATGATAACCGTTGAAATTACAAACATGGTGATTTTGGAGTTTGAGGCAAATGAAGATCAAGTGGCGTCGGAAGCTGTCAATGGCAATAAAATAAACAAACGGTGGTCTGAGGCATGCTGGCCATGTGACTCTGTACTGAGGCAACTGAAGGCAGGCACCTGCAAGGATCACTGAGGCTGTGACATAACCAAGTCTAATGTTACACATGGCAGGCCTCAAGCCGTTAAATCACTACGCATCTGTCACAAATTCAGCCTTGCTAAGGCGACCGAGTGCCGTATTAGGTGCGAGCTACCAAGATCACCATCTTTTTTGAGATATGATATGTCGGGCATCCTCATTCCAGTGAGGACCAAGTGACCGGTCAACTAAAAATAAATAGGGCGTCTAGGTGTTAGTCAACGCAGTGTAACACACCGGGAATCCAATCAACAGTCACCTGGAACCAGTAAACTTGCAGTTCAGATATGAAGTCATGTTAAATACAGGCGGTGAGAAAAGGTTTATAAATTACGATCATCTTCTGGATCCAATGGAGCGAAGTTACGTATCCCCTTTTCACCACTGGCAATTGATTGATTGAGCCGCAAGGTAGTATGCTACCAACAATGTATATCTCTTTCCCACATTCGCGATACCCTATTACTTATCTCGATTACCGATTGCGAGCCGGCTATACCCATCTGTTGATGTGTAACAATCCCAAATTCAGGTCCGAGGCCATAACATGTCTTTGACCGAAGATATACCTGTCCAGTAGTCATCTGAATGATGACAGATAACTTGACAGAACGTCAGTCACTCAAATCAGGCAGAGTCAATAATAGGGATTCCAAGTCACATTACCTTCAAACTGCACATTTGTGCTCTTGATTGTTTCTGATACAAGGTATGCTACGATAGTCGGGCAGATCGAATCTGATGCCGCCGAAGTGACAGTGTCACATGGACAAGAAGGGGAGAAACCTCAATCATAGCTAGATGCATAGAGGTGTTGATCTGTGCTGTCCTGTCTTATCCGACGCTAACTGTGACCGAGAATCGGAATGATTGAGCTGTGCCCCGTGTCTAATGTATAAGTCTATGAACTGACATCCCTGCAAATTCCATTCGTCAATATCCAGCGTTAACGGCTTGCCACTCCTTCTTTCTTCGTTCTATAGAAAAAGACAAGCCGTTGGCTATTGTTTCGAGCCTCCGCCGGTTTCCGATAGTCTGATTCCGCAGCCGTTGCCATATAAGTTCTGCTCTCTGAACTTATCCGCCACGGCTCACTTATCAACTATCGTTGCAGACACATTCACGATGGTCGAAGAACACTATGACGACTTCTCGCAGCCAGAAAACTGTGTTGTTCCTGCTGTAATAAGTATGAAGCCCGATGGTTGCCTTATTTTCGAGTCTGCCCAAGATTCCACTGTACTCTGCTGCGCCTCTGATACACTGCACATTGAGCCTCGAGATACTAACGAGATACGTGACAGATTCGTTCCTCCCACTACTACCTGTGCCAATCAATGAGACACCTTCTTTAAAGAAAGTTATCTACATTTGGTTCTGTGTGAGTGTCCCGCGTGCGGTCCGTTAATAGCCTCCAACACTACATCACTCTCTGACTCTCAAAGTATATACTGATGGCTCTCAAGTGCGAATGTGGACACGGCGGCATGAAAGTTACCGCTGTAAATTGTCCCAGATGCGGCACTCCACGCTGTCCCAGCTGCACGACTCAACGATATAAAACCCGCGCATTGCCTCCTTCGGGTACTTCACAGTACTTTTCAGAACCCATGCATCCATCGTCCACACTATTCACGGAGCCTAACGACTGTAGATTGACTTACAACGTTTGAACTTTTGGGTCCCCTGCGAAGCGTTGCTGAAGTTCCAAGCGTGCTGGTTGCAACCAAGAACTCGGGTCAGCCCAATGGAATGCCCAACTGGAGAGGCACTTCTGTTTTTAGTGTTCTAGATCACTTGCTTAAATATATTCTTATACCCCTTCTCCGCTGGCTCATCTGAAGACAACTTCTTGTCCCTTCACATTTGTCTATGACTACGTTTGTGCGCTCTGTTGAAATGGATGAGGATTTAACAGCCCCAGACCAAATGAGTGGCGCCCTGGTGCTTCGTTCACGGGATACGGTTGAACACCTCTATGGATTGAAAGAGTGGGAGAAGCGTTTTGGAAACAATATCATGCTAATGCCAAGAGGCGACTACAAATCCTTTCTTGATATTATGCGAGATTTCGAACTTGAAACTGTTGAAATTGTCAGCTTCATGTTGCCTTATCCAAAAACGCCTTGCTGGGAGCGCTGTGTCTCAAACGCCGAATCCTTTTGCGAACATGGAGATTTTGCTCTTCGAGAATTCGTTTCTGTTGATCGAAGTACCTCTCAACTTAGTTATGCGCAGCAACCAAAAACATGGGCATCAGACAGCAGTCCAAGCTCCCAGAATGCTGTGTCCCCTTCAGTCAACAGAATCTTGAACAACGTTGAACTGAAAGAAGCTCTACAAGTAAGACTACGAACATACTGGAATCCAGGGGTCTTTGTCGATCAAAAAAAATGCTTACCACGGTACAAACTAGCGATTTGATCCAGATGTAACGGAGGAAGTTGCTGCATATACGCGTCGTGTGTAAGTGTCCAACAGCACCTCGCTTATACCGGGATTTACTGATCATTCAACTTAGATACATGAGTAACCCAAACGGATCTAGCATTCTAGCACTCATAAGAGGCGTGCCTGCAACACAAGTCGACGGCTTTCGGAAACTCCTGGCTGGCTATTTCACCACTCCTCCAGTTCCAAGCCTAGTGCTCATTGACTCTGTAAGTTCAATTTATCTAATACGCACGGTCTCAGAAGTTACCAAGTAAACTGCGTTCTGACCTGGAACATATTTGATAGGATTGGTGGCCTCCTGCAAGTTTTATAATTGCATTTAATCTGCCCTTTTTTGCAATCAGCACAACAGAACGTCAAGATTATAGGAAATGTGGCCCAAACAAGAATCTCAGAGCGCGCTATAGTCTAGAATTTCTTCGTTTAGAAGAGTCTGCGTGTGATGAAGAGGTCCAGGAAGACACGAATTCCTCTGATAACCTGGTCCTTCATGAGGGCGTTTTCTCTTTCATGGTTACTGGCCAGAGTGATAATTACTGGACTGCGATTTGCTTAAATGACGAATTTTTCGAGGAAGAGCCAGGACTATTAGATGACGAGATACCACCTGTTGATCCTATTATCCAAATTCCACCACCAAGCACGGGAAACTTTTGGTCACCTCGAGCATATGCCCTTCTAGCTCTAGGGCTTCAACTGGAAAAGATAATTGAGCACCATAGGGACGTTCATTACCATCTCAAGATAAGTCTTGATCGTTATGTAAGTGGTATTCCGGCGAGTAGATGGTTTGGTAATCGTGAGTTGCTGTCACTCTTTGGCTAACCTGACGGGCAGAACAGCATGATCAAACGCGGCGCAATCACAAAAGATTCACTTGAAAGGATGCAAGAATGGAGAAGAAGATTTCCCGAGGTATTGTCTAGCGTCATGAACTCTAACTCAAGCCTAGCACTGCAACTACATGACTTTATATTGGAAGATCTTAAAGTCGGCCAAGATGAAGCGTTCCGTGGGATACTTTGGCAAGGACTACAAGGAGATATTAGCGCAGTGAGGTCGCTGCGCACTATCAAAAGCCTTCATACTCAACTCAGAAGTACTGGTGTTCATCTGGAACACCTCAGGGTGGCTTATGAGGCAATCAAACATGACGACGAGAGGCGCCGCGAAGAGGCTAGGCGTGATGGTATTAGGCGTGAGGAAGATGATTCAGAGGTAAGTTTCTTTTCCTTGATCTTTCTATACAGGCTATGCCTTACCTGAAAAGAGGGTTTGACTCACTGTATCTATTGGCCCAGACCAACAATGCTCGGCCGGCTAAGGACCAGAATAAAGACAGCACGGTATTGAGAATCGCCATCGCTGCATTTGTAAGTCAATATGAATCCATTAAGGACGTGGGAAAGCTAAAACACAAAAGGGACTGCAAGGCTTATCTCTGATAGCTCAGGTTTATGCTAGCAAACCAGACAAGGATGACCCTTCTTCATTACCTGGATATCTTTCTTTGGTAGTCGTCCTCAACATTGCTTGTATTTTGGGGCTGACTTGGTTCTTCTGGCCATGGCTGTCAAGATACAGGAGATCCCTATGATTCCCCGATACCTCAGTTGAAGCCTCCTTGGATAAGTAGTTGCTAGCTGAATGGATATTTGAGACTTTACGACAATGTCCTGTCCTGCCACCGCCTCCACCTTTTCGTATTAGGGCCAAATAACCCAAGGGATTTCTAATTGAGTAGCTTTAAGGCATTATATTAACGAAGACCTGCATGGGAAGCTTCAGACCGGATTAGACCTACTCTCGTGATTCTGGTTCAGTCTGATTGTCGATCATGTTGTTTGTGTTGCCTTCTACTAGACCTTTCCGCATCGCAATCCCTCTGGCTCTCGTTTATATTGTCCGGGCACTTATCCCCATGTTGTTATGGCTAAGCTCGAATTACAATGCCATCCAATCGCTGGTTGATGGCTATGTTGAAAGGGTGTTGAGGCCAGCCTGCTTGCTGATGTCAGTTTCATGGCACCTCAGAGTAAAGCCTTATCTGGTTCTCATCGAAGTACTGCACCGACAACTTTCTCTACTTTTAAGTCGCAATGCAGAGCCGCGACTTCCGATTAGCTCCTCTGGAGTTTACCTATTGCAGAGAAAAGGACAAGTTTTAGTAATTCTCTCATGCAGAGCATCCCTATGCAACAGCACTGGGCTTTCTTGCAGCTATCTTAGAAAACCAACTCAAGCTTGGACAAGCCAAGCCAGTTTAATTCCTCGATTCCCTCTCGGCAAGAATAGTCTCCCACTAAACGTTAGGAGAGCAGTCTGGATCTGGATATGTGTGAGTGCCTAATATGCAGTCTGGAAGAGATAGCCAGAATTTCTTTATATACCATGCGCTAACACTTGAATTCCAGTGCCAGTGTGGCCACGGTGGTATGAAAGTCATTGTTGATCCATGCCCTTACTGCAGTACTCCACGTTGCCCGAATTGCGAGACTCGAAGAGTCCATGGTCGCGCTGTATCATTAGAATACAGCTCCGAAACAACAACCTACCAACACTCTTGGGCAACAGCCCACTAAGAATTTACAAAAAGATAAATAAGTCAAAGAGACTATCGGGCGTCTCAGAACCTTTCTTGGGTTTGTGCTGGATCTATAGTCATTTTGCCTCAGAACCAATTCCCTTCTTGAGTACGTGCCACTCACAATTTGCACGTTTGGACTTAGCTCTTTAAGAACACGGGGGCAAGAGCTTGTGGCGTACTCCTTTTTCTCATATTTACCTATTTTAATAGCTGTCTAATGGATAGTGTAATCTCTACTGGTGCTGTGAGGTGAATGATATGGTGAGATCTAGCAGGATCGAGGCCCTTTTGGCCACGAGCGAGACATGGCACCCATGGTTGAGAGCTTACCAAAGCCAGAACCGCCTCGAGAATCATATAAATTACCCACGATCGGCGTCTATCTCGAACTTATAAAAGCCGCTACCCTTGAGCGCGTGAAAACCGCTGCTATCGACCGTGTCACAACTGGCTACCCTTTAATGGGGAGACTGGTACGAGTCTGACGAGTGGAGGAAAAGGTTTGGAAACAAAGTCATGATCATCCCTCTGGATGAGAATAAGGCTTATCTCGAGGTGCTACATGCCACAGGTCTTGAAATCGATGAGATTCCTGTGTTTATGACTCCATACCCAGGCTCGCCTCGATGGGAACGCAGGGTCTTGCTTATGAAGGATTCTGCTAGGGAGCAGATTTCACACTCCCAAATGTTGTGCCAGATGATGCTGGCAGTTCCCGATTGCAAGATACGCAAGAATTGAAAGCCTGGGTCTCAGATCGCAACTTAATCCATCCACGAAATGGGCAGTCTTGCTGAGCGTATGGCCGCATTGTGAACAATGTCGAGCTTTATGAGATCGTACAGCAGAAGGTACAAATCCTCTCTTCTGTTGCTTATTCCTTTCTAGAATCACATAACACCCAGGTAACTAATCCAGATTTACAATCTAGCGGTTCTGCGAGGATTCGCCTGAAAAGTTCCCGGTAGCTCTAGACGGATGTAAGCTAACCTCCACTCCATTGGCACTCACGTACATGTCAGTTTGCTCACCCTTACTGCGCCTAGATATATCAGAAACCCTAACGGTGTTAATATACTAGCACTTTTGAGAACAGCACCTGCATCACACGTGTCCGGGTTTCGCAAGCTCCTCGCAGGTTATCTTGATCCAAACCCAATTGCCGATTTATCGTTGAGTGACGCTGTAAGTGCACTTGACAACACGTCTACTCTGACTGCAAGTCTACTTCACTAACTCTTAACTCGAATTTCTTAGAACTGGTGGGGTGCTGCAAACTTTGTCATCCCCTTCAACCTTCCTCTCTTTGCCATTGGTACACAAGATAACCAAGACAGTCGTACATTGTCTGGGAATCAGTATCTTAGGGGCCGGTACGATCTGGATTTTCTGTATCTCAGAGACGAGACAGCCACTGCAGATCAGCAAGTCAACACCTCCTTTCACGAGAGGGCTGTTCTACATGAAGCTGTCTATTCACATGTGATTACAGGCCGGAGCGAGCTCTATTGGACAGCGGTTTGCCTGGGCGACGGCTTTTTCGAGGAAGAACCGAGACTCGCAAAAGAGGAAATAGTTGAGGCATCAGAAGACCCTATCATCATTCAAGCAGAGCTTAAGGCCACAGGGGCAACTCGTTCGCCTCGAGCATATGCACTAACATACCTTGAAAAGGAACTTGAGAAGATAATCGAGTGCCACGGAAATGTCCAAGACTGGTTCAGCAAGAGTCTTGATCGCTACGTAAGTTTGTTACCTTATTTTCCATACTAGAGATTACTTAGAATGTTGTCACTTGGGAAAATGCGAATGTCATTTGTGTTCTTTTTCAACTAACATCTCAGATTTGCTGGGCAGGGTCATTCACTTCAACTCTAATAGCGCGAGCAAGGTGAATGACTTCCTTGCGGGACATATCATATTTGGACGAAGGAACTACTTCAGGGACCATTATGGCAAGGCCTGTAGGGCGATTATAGTGCTCTGGGGTCTTTGCGAGGCATCAAAAGCTCTTTTAGCCAGCTCAGCGACATCAATGGCCATCTGAGGATCCTGAAAGAGAAAGAGGAAGTCTTTAGGCGCGAGGTGAGCTCTCACTTAGCCTCCTATTCCACTACTTGGGGCCTGACGCCACACAATATAGAGGTATACTGACCATGAGTAGAGGGAAAATCACCATGCGAAAGAACGGCAGAAACGAGACAAGAGGATGCAACAGATCACCATTGCGGCATTTGTAAGTTTGTTACTCAAAACGCATTGAACGACTAAGGCTAAACTTAACAGGTCCTAGCTATCTTGAACTTGATTGTACAAGTTTATGCTGGTAAACCAGACAGACAAGGCTCCTCCTCAACACCGGGCTACCTTACTCTGGTAATTATCTTCATCGGGATCCTGTGGCTTCTCTGCCCATACGTGTCTTGCTACAGCAAGAAGCTATGGGAGCTCTTTGCATCAAAACTACAAAATGCTCGGAGTTCTGCCAGTAGCCTACCATGAATTGATTTGAGAAGGCGACCGGCAGGTTGCGAGGAGGGATGGCCCGTTGGAATGCACTTTCGGTTCAACGCTACTTTGTTGCGAGCTTTCGCAAGACAATGTACAGATGCAGCTCAAAGGCCCAGATCGAGTGAGTTTCTGAGAAGGCATTGCGAAACACCAAATCCAAAACGACAAGAGAACTGAGTGCTATTTGATAGCACGGCTATGGTCACGCTGCCATTTCTCAAACGAGGCGACCACAATGAAACATCTTGATTTGTCAAGATTTCGAGGCAATATTTTGAGCGCAAGGGTTGCCTTGGGCCTCAAAATACGTGTGTGTTGCCGGGTTGAGGCTTTCAGTTGCTGTCACATGCAGCAGCATCTTCAACCGAAAACTCGGGTCTTGGGCAACAAGATCGTCATCTTATGACAAGTGATACTTTTCTTGCTGGCAAAGGATACTGCAAATTGTTATTGGATGTTATCGCTATCAAGACTTGTAATGTTATTGTGCTCTTCTTCACCGGTCTGTCGCCAGCCAATACTATCTGGCAGCCTCATTTACGACGAATCACGGGTGCCATATGCGAGTGCCAACACATCACGCAGCCCAAAGGTTGGGCAACATCGAAGCGGCGTGTAAGCTTCCCCAGCAAGTGAAATACTGAATTATCAATACGAGGCTTTCGAATGACCAAAGTCTTGATACCCGACTACTCCTTTGCTTGCAGTTCAAATGGCTTCAGGTGCCCATGCCTTTTCAGCTTGACCAGTTGAGACCACGAGGCAGCCGGAAACTCGACCTCTGATTCATCTCTTTTGCAAAACCCATCACTATTTACCATACTATCGTGGCTATGGCAGCAACTACTTGTTCCGTCAGCGGCATCGAGAACCTTCTTGGGAGGGTAGGACTGGATACACCAATCCCGGAGTTCCCTGGCGCAGACATTGTGCACAATCCACAGGACATCTTTCGAGTCTATCTTGCCGATACGCTCGAAAAGCTCCTTCACTGTGATCGGATGGTTGCCTATGATGCCATACAGACCTCTAACGTCACGGGAATGGGCGACCTTGTAATTGTTGCTCCAAGGCTTAGACTCAAAGATGTCAGACCTGAAGACTTGGTGAAAGATCTTCTTCAGAGAGTACGATAGGTTGGCACAGAGACGAAGATCTTCACTAACATGTAATCACACACAGTTACCAAGAACACCACCCTTTGGATGCCCCCTACGTGACGGCATTCGCTTGCAAGTGTATTTCTCGCCCAATACTCTCCCTCGCCTCTTGCTGTCATACATCAGTGACAGGAGTGCCTCGTACGGTTATGACACATCACTCGGTCTGTCTGATCCTGCTTCACCCGATGGATCGAAGAAGAAAGTCATCGTGGAATACTCGTCCCCGAATATGGCGAGCGAGTTTCAGGTGTCGCATTTACGTAGCACCCTGACTGGCACATACATCGCAAATATTTATGCCAGCATGGGATGGGATGTTGTGAAGATGAACTACCTCGGGGATTGGGGAAAACAGATTGGTCTTCTTGCAGCTGGCTGGGAGAGGTTCGGTTCAGAAGATGAGTTTGCTAAGCAACCACTTCGCCACCTCCTTGAAGTAAACCACAAGATCCAGGATCTCTTCAAGCCAGAGATGGAAGAATGCAAGATTGCAAAAGCTAAAGGACAAGACGTCACCGAGATGGAGTCACAGGGCTTGTATGCTGAGCGAGACATCTTCTTCAAGAAAAT
Source organism: Fusarium oxysporum Fo47 (assembly GCF_013085055.1). Taxonomy (NCBI): domain Eukaryota; kingdom Fungi; phylum Ascomycota; class Sordariomycetes; order Hypocreales; family Nectriaceae; genus Fusarium; species Fusarium oxysporum. Next base: position 1,251,289 of record NC_072840.1, on the reverse strand, counting down.
GGAGGACAAGGAACCAGGCGCGATCGCGGTATGGCAACGGTTTCGTGATGCTACCGTCAGAGACTACACCGATTCGTATGCACAACTCGGAGTAACGTTTGATGAATACTCTGGGGAGTCGCAGGTGACCGCCGAGTCTATCGCCGAAGTGGAACAGCTCTTGAAGGACAAGGGCATATACGAAGAGCACGAAGACTCGTGGAAAATCGACTTTTCAAAACACGACGCAAAAGGACTCTCACTTGCGGTACTACGATACCGAAACGGGACGACTTCTTACTTGCTACGCGATCTTGCTGCAGTGTTTGATCGATATAAGAAGCACAAATTCGACAAGATGATCTATGTCGTTGCGATGGAGCAAGAAATGCACTTTCACCGGGTTACCAAGACTCTTGAGCTCATGGGAAGACAAGATCTTGCCGACCGTATTCAGCATATACCCTTTGCCAAGATCAATGGGCTTCCAGAGGAGCTGAAGGGGGCAGCGTTACTGAGTGACTACATCGATGGATGCCGCTCGATGGTGCGTACTGGTCTTGATGAGGATGACGAAGAAGCGTCCTATGTGGACAAGTCTGAGAATTCAGTGAGACAACTCAGTCTTGCTGGTCTTTTCATCCAGGATCATTATCACAAGAGAACTACATCATATGCGATCGATCCCAAGAAGATGATATCTCTTGAAGGAGAGACAGGTGCGGCCATCCAAAACTGCTACGCCAGATTATTGAAAAAGCTACAATCTGGTCCAAGCAGCTTCGATTACACGACGCTTGACCATGCTTCATTGGAAGAGGAGGACTATGCTGAGCTTCTACGGATCCTATTACAGTATCCGGATGCAGTGCATGGTTCCTTCAGAACTCTTGAACCATCGTTTATTGTTGTATACTTGTTACGAATTGCTGATCAACTGACAGCCACGCTTGACGACGATGATGAGAAAGATTGGACCGGTCTTGACACAGCTAGTGAGGCGAGATATGCTCTCTATGAGAACGCAAGACAGGTGTTTGAGAATGCGTTGAGACTTCTTGGTGTGTCACCATGGAGTCTATGAGAAGTCCAAGACAATTCAGGCTGTTGTTATCAATTGTGGTCTTTATGTTTCTGATCTTTTGCCTATCCTTTTCTATTAGGTCCTGCAAGTTTGGCGTTTGTTATGAGGTTGCCCTCCAGATTGGATCTGTCTGGTTTAGACATTGCTTCTCTGTTCAGTGAAATATGTGATGAATAACAAAGACCTGCTGGGGCAACAACTACACAAGTGATCGTAGGATCAACATAAGTCCTTGAACAAAGAAGAGTGTCTGACAACTTGTTGTGTTGTTTAGGTATCAAATGACATCTAGTTTTCTCATGTCTATCCTTTGTGTTAAACCAAAATCACCTACTATGCAAAAAGCTCATGATGAAGAGAATCTTCTAGATATCACGTTCCTTGATTATCTCTATGAAATTGCCTACCCTGGAACTTGGAGGTCATCATAAGGGTCCTCGCAGGCACGGGGCGGGGCAGCTGGAGCTCCACCCAATGGGAAGCTCCCTGCATAGACTTGCATCGAATGAGCTAGAAGGCATCCATGGCCCTCTTCTTCCCCACCAAAGATCGCCTGGGGCGACTCTCTCATATTTCATCGTCTAGTAACTTTGACTCCTTGATACCACAGACTCATTATTCAGATCAGAACTGTTCTTTAACAGCTATAACCCTCAGATTCTGTTAATTCACACACGAAATGGCTTCCGCGGACGAGCTTAAGGCTCTAGGTAACAAGGCCATTGCCGAGAAGAACTTCGACGAGGCTGTGTAGGTTACCACCAGTAACAATACCACAACGGAACATCGGGGTTGCTAACTATGACATAGCGCAAAGTTCACCGAGGCTATTGCCATTCAGCCCGATAACCACATTCTATACAGCAACCGATCTGCTGCTTACGCTTCAAAGAAGGATTGGGAACATGCTCTGAAGGATGCCGAGAAGACCACCGAGATCAAGCCTGACTGGGCCAAGGGTTGGGGACGTAAGGGTGCTGCTTTGCACGGACAAGGCGACCTTCTAGGTGCCAATGATGCGTATGAGGAGGGATTGAAGCATGATGCCAACAACGCCCAGCTCAAGAGTGGTCTGGCTTCAGTCAAGAAGGCCATGGAGGCCGAAGTTGGTAAGCAATACACCTATATATGTCACAAATTACGGCAACTAACGCTTCTACAGGAGGACCTCAAGATCCCAGCGGTGGCCTCGGCCAAATGTTCAACGACCCTCAGTTGATTCAGAAGCTCGCCTCAAACCCCAAGACGAGCGGTTTCCTCGCCGACCCCTCATTCATGGCCAAGCTCCAATCGATCAAGGACAACCCTTCAAATGCTTCTGAGATCTTCAGCGACCCCCGTTTGTTGACAGTCATGGGTGTGCTGATGGGTGTTGATTTGGAGATGCGCGAGCGCGAAGTCGACCCCAACGCTGAATCTCAGGACTCTCCCATGCCCGATGCCCCACCAGCTCCCAAGCAGCCCGAGCCCAAGAAGGCCCCTGAGCCTGAACCCGAGCCCGAGCTGGATGAGGAGGCTCTCGAGAAGAAGAAAAAGAAGGAGGAGGCCGATAAGGAGAAGGCTCTGGGTACCGAGAACTACAAGAAGCGCAACTTTGACGAGGCTATTGCACACTACACCAAGGCCTGGGAGACCTTCAAGGATATTACCTACCTGAACAACTTGGGAGCTGCGTATTTCGAGAAGGGTGACTACGACAAGGCCATCGAGGCCTGCACCAAGGCTGTTGAGGAGGGACGTGAGATCTACGCTGACTTCAAGCTCATTGCCAAGAGTTACGCCCGTATCGGTACATCTTATGAGCGCAAGGGAGACTTGGAGAAGGCCGTCGAGAACTACAACAAGTCCCTTACCGAACACCGAACTCCTGATGTCCTCAACAAGCTCCGTGCTGCTGAGCGTGCCAAGACTGAGGCTGGCAAGAAGGCCTACATCGACCCTGCCAAGGCTGAGGAGGCTCGTGAGGAGGGTAACAAGAAGTTCAAGGAAATGGACTTCCCTGGTGCCGTTGCTGCCTACACAGAGATGACCAAGCGAGCTCCCGATGACCCTCGTGGTTACAGCAACCGAGCCGCTGCCTTTGTCAAGCTCTTCGAGTTCCCCAGTGCTCTCGAGGACTGTAACACGGCTATCAAGAAGGACCCTACCTTCATCCGAGCTTATATCCGCAAGGCTCAGGCCTACTTCGGCATGCGCAAGTATTCTGAATGTGTGGACGCCTGCACTGAGGCCCAACGCGTTGACCAGGAGCACCACAACGGTGCTAACGCCCGCGAGATCGAGCAACAGCAGCAGAAGGCTCTCTCGGCCATGTACTCTGCCCGTGATAACGAGACGGAAGAGCAGACTCGAGAGCGTCTGATGAAGGATCCCGAGGTAAGATTACCCACCGTTACTCAATGGCTGAAACATTTACTGACATATTTAGATCATGGGACTCATGCAAGACCCGGTGATGCAATCGATCCTCCAGCAGGCCCAGTCGGACCCCGCTGCTCTTCAGGAGCATATGAGAAACCCTGGTGTGCGGTCCAAGATTCAGAAGCTGATCGCTGCTGGCGTTATCCGGGTGGGTAGGTAAGCGAAGGAGATGATGGCGACGGTGATGGGTTACAATAGGGAAAAATTGCTTTTTCAGACATGGAATCCCCTATCCGGAATCTCATGGGAAGGGGAAGGGTATCTGGAGCGTGTGTGATTTTGAGTTGGCAGATTACTTGACGTGTACGAATTAATACGGAGTACCAGGATCATTTGCTGGTTGCTAATGAGAAATGAAACTTTTGAAGCAAACTGATACATATTTTTTGGGATATCATATGTGATGTGAGATGGTGTTCACGAATGGTAAATGAGATAGGCTATCCTAGTTGTCGGCCTCGGTGTTTCAACTAACGACACATGGCTGGGAGTTGATACCGTTATTGGACAACTGAGAGGAACTTGGTGTAGTATTGCATGCGTATACTGCGATTATCCATGTTCAACTCCCGATTCTTTGTTTTCTCACGACAGCGAAGACAATGCGAAGCCTCTCCGGCGCCCAACACCAACGCCACACCGGCTCGACTATAGGAACGAATCCCACCAACAACTTCTTTCCAAGGGGACCGAGCAAAGCTGAAAAGAAGAGGGTGTATAGCAACTGAAAAAATAGCTGAGAAGCGTGGAGACACTACACGTGGAGGACACGAGGTAATGCAGGAACACGGCGAGAAGTTAACGGAACGGGAAGAGAAAGAAACGTGTCTACCACGTTTGACGGTTACAAAGAAACGAGGTTGACTTTTCACAATAAGCAAAGTGAGAGCTAAATTTGGCGGAGAAAAAGTTCAGAACGGGAAGAGTTGGGCCCGAAGGTGGAAAAAGCAAGTTGACTCTCAAGCTAATGAATGTCAAGGAGAGAGGAGGGTGTGTGAGACATGGTGAAGAAAGCTAACGGCTCGGCTTGAGGACAAAGCAAAGGAAACAGGTCGGGTCCGAGACATTGAAAAAAGAAACAAACATTCATGTCCGCGGACCGGGATATGAGAAATCATGGACATGGAGAGAAAGAAACAAGGCGAACTAAGACATTTTGCGGAGGTTTTCAGTTTCGGAATAACATTCAAGACAGGCGTTGAAATTTGACATATTGAAACAATAAATCACTTTATTAAGTTGTTGACTTATGCTGCTGACAGCACATGAAGCCCACGAGAATAGTGACGATGCACTAGTGAGCGGTTCAAGCTAGAGTCATTACAAAGCTCCCAACGCCAAGAGCTTATTTCTCCTACCAATTACTTTACGAGCATTGACGAAAATATTTTATCTCATGCGTGGCGCCTGTATAATGACGATATTCCTTTTCTCGACCGTTTCCGTTAACGTACATCAATGGCTTTTTAATAGTGGGATGCTCATCTTGTTTGTGTGCGACACTAATGACTCGACTGCAAACTAATATGATAACTGACGAACCCAACACTGCCCGCGCTTAGCTTTTGTATCTCTTCTCTTCTTCTTGTCTCGTTTGTGTTGGTGTTCTTCATTTGGTGCGGCTATGTCTTTTCTTATTTGTTACATCCAAGCCATCTCTGCAGCCACATCAGTTCAGAGGCTGAGGGGATATGATATTGGTAGCCTCCTATTTGGTGACGGAGAAGCCGCAGAATACGGAAACAGACGAGGTTTGTGGGGAAGTGTCTCTTTCGCGCATATTGTATTCGGCCGACGGCGAGATCCATATCTGTATGATGCATGTCTGGGCCTATGAGTTCAGATATGTAAGTAATCATCTCAGAGGGGTTATGACGAGAGTTGACCCTCTCCAGTTTTAGCAGGATCGTCGATTCACAGATGCCCTGTTCATCTGTTGGATCTAAGGTTGGAGGTTGTCAGAGGCCCGAGAGCAAAGACCAGGGCCACCTCGGAGGAATTGTGAGTGTAAGATGCTGAATCACTAGGATGTTTGGGAGAGAATACGCGAGTGCAACTGTGCAAACGTGCGAGCAACGATCATCTTCGGAGAAGCGAGGGAGAGAGTTTTTCTTAGTCTTTATGATGCATCGTAAAAGAAGTCGAGATGGCTGGTATCAACCCTCGGTGCTACGGTAAGAAAAAGGAAAAAAGGTGCTGCCACTAGAAATGATGGAATTGCCATGATATGATATGATCAGAGGACTCAATTCAACGTTGAATTTCTCTATTCTATTCCGGTTTGAGCACTTTCTAGTTGAAGGACTGACGTTCGTCTTCACACGAGGAGGCTCTCGTGCCCGTTGGAAAAAGTTTGTGGCAGCAGGGGTTTGTCACTTACAAGGGTATGATAGCCTCCCAGCTAAACCCCGGGCGGTGCCGTCGTACGGTATATACCCCATACCTGGGCAATAACTGAGCTAGAGCCTAGAGATGCAGGTGTCGATCTATCCAAGGCTGAGAGAGAGGACCCGCCGTGTGCCGAGCGAGTTTCAGTGCCCTTGGGCATTGGGCATTGGGGATCATCTCTCATCTTTTCCACATTCATTGTCACCAACATGAACATGGACACGGGGTAGGTTACATGGTAGATCTACTGCCTCTAACATATTTCTAATGTATGAGTCTGAGTGGATGAGAAGCCACCGTTTATGAACTGGACCAAGCGCACCGCTCGCCAAGCAAGACTAGAGACTAACAATAAGAGATTCGACCGTTGAAAGATTTTTCATCTCATTTTCTATTAGGAGATCTCGCCGGTGTTGCCGAATTTTAAGAATACGATAGTGTGTCTACTGGCTCGGAACTGGAGATTCTGAGTGAGGCCTCATGAATCTTTATGACATTCCGTCAAAGCGGAAGAGTATCCGTCATTTTGTTCTCATCTCGTTAGCTAATATTAGCGAGCTCGAGATGCAATGGTTCATCCTTTATCCAGTTGGACCTAATACTAATCTAGAGATCATCGAGGAACGGTTCTTGGCTATGGATATCGGGAATCTTGGGTGCTCTCGTGATGCAGGTACACATATCACATCAGACTCGTGGTTGGTCTAGATGCTGTGCAGTTGGGTATGGATAGGGCTATGCAGTTACCATGTGTGATTGTAATGGATGGTAAGAAATTGGGAGATATTCTATAATTTGTGACGTATCATTCTGATTCCTATCTTCTTAATTACAGACTGAATTGCTTCTTTCATTATTGTTCTGCTCGAGTGACCATAAATGCATGCGTCACTGTAATTCAGTACAGTCAGGGCTGCTGTAAAAGACCCAATTAATTATACCGTTGACTTGACTGGGGGCCGCTAGTTTAGACTTTCTCAAAATCACCTTTTTTCTCTGGACCCTGAGTCGACTAAAAAGCAAAGCAACCGGAGAAAGGACAAGCTTCCCCTCAGAAAGAGCGAGAATAAGGGAAATAACGGCCGCTGAGAAAGAAGAGACGAAGAATGCGCGTGGAAGACAACCCGATGTCCCGTCCGTCTCCGGCTTTGGCCGATATCTACGGAGGAGCTGTCAAACAGATGAGACTCAGGTCCCAGTATGGGGTTCAGAAAAGCACAGAGCATCTAATTTGAGCCCGGACGTAAGAATAAGTTACGGAGAGAATCGACAACGTTTGAAAGGCGGCGGGAGCTAGCAGTGGTCGGTGCGGATCTTTCTGAGCCAAAGCTACGGGCTGGAGGTGTTTTATGTTACTTACGAAGCTCTGACTTGGTAAATGAATGCATTGATGAGATCGGAAACACGGACCATTCGGAATACTCGGGGCCTCTATGCTCTGACTCTCTCTCTGCTGTCTTCGGAAACGAATATGGAGAAGCAGACGGACGGCATTGACCGGACTGTTTATTAAGTTAGGCTGTTATGTAGTACAGCTACGTATGTCTAACTATGTCCTTATTCGCATGGTTCCGGGTTCTTCTTCTAATGTCAGGCACAGGCACAGCACACGAGATTAGTTCCGTAATCGAACAATTCCGAATGTCTTCTGGAAGCATTCACTCATCAATCTCTGTACCTCGGTCGAACCAACAGACAATCTCAAGTCCGAATTCCACTGCCTATCATTGTGGCACAATTGACACGCCGTTTCTGGCCAAAACGCTGACGATCCCTCTACTCACAAGCTTTACTACGCACACTCAGTTTTCAGATGCAATACGACCTCGGTCTGCTGTCACTGTAACTATGGCAATCTGAAGGTTTGGAAAGGATTCCCATGACGCAGACCCCAACGGTCGCGTGAGAAGTGGACTCTGTCAATGGAGATATCTGACCTAGACCTAGCATTTTCGCGTGGGGGAGAATTGAGATTACACAACCTGTCAATTAGATACCCTTGATTCGTTAACTGAAGCTCTCTTAATCAGCCAACTGTCAGCTTTCTTGGTGTCGTTGTTGGGTTCAGCTCAATCCTCTGCCGGCCGGTGATGATACAATCAAACCACCCACCACACACAATGGCTCTCTCTTGTTGCGCCACGGCTAGACACAGAGTTTGCGTGGCTGCTACGACCCGAGCCCAGGTACCGAACTTGGGGCGAGGTAACCTCGAAACTAGTGCCGACAGGATGCTACGGGGGAATGTGGTAGACAGGGAGTTTGTGGGTGCAAGGGTCCTTTTGGTGTTGAAGTGAGGCCATGCTATTCCCGAGAGCAACAGCTTGGGTGAGGTTTATTGCTTTTAGACTGGCTAGTTATGCAGAGCGTTTAAACGCTCGTTCTATCTCGGAACTTCTCGTCCTTGGAATACAATACTCGCTGTATCTTTGACCTTTTGTACTCCGTACATGACCTGTCGTTTTCGAGGCTCACTCATAAAGCTGCAACTCCTTGAGAGTCTAAGACGGGCTGTGAAAGCCAATAAGTTACATGTCGTTTGTTTGCTTGGATAATGTTTGCTTTTCGTCTCTTGTGATTTTCCGTGTTACAAAGCAATTGCCTAGAATGGCGCCTCCAAGTTCTGGGCCCTCGCTTCCGGTTGGTCACATCTGACGTTCCATCCCTCAGACATGTGGTTGCCATGCGTTGAGTTGCATTTTTGTTGTCTCGCGTGGCTACCGCATGGCTTAAGACTCTAGGGATTAGGGATTGTATGTACGGCAGATATCCCCGTCGATGATATACTTGCCTAGCTACTGTAACTTAGCTGTAGATCTCCACAGAGTTTTTGAGATCAAGAGCTACTGGAAGGGAACTAAGTTAGTTAGTGATGGGCATTCTTTATGTTGTTTTAGAGTCAAGCTGGCCTTGTATGGCTTGTACCCTGAGTTGAGTACCTTGGAAACTAACTGATAATTACCATCGCCACAGGCCATATCCGTCAAGCCTCAAGCTATCAAGTTGACTAAAAAGAGAGATTTCTTGTGATTTGGTTACCGAATCTAGAATCTAGATCAGCCTCGTTTCTCACCTGTTTCTGTCCTCGGACCATATTCATAGCCAAGACTTCCCTAAAAGATTCGTTCTCACTGTCCCTTCAGTGGAAGCCGCCGGGCCACTCCAAAAAGCAAGGAGAACCTGGAGCTTACAGGGCCCGACCCCACTAACAGAAAACCTCCACCCACCTAAAGGGAACTAACAATGGATCCCAGCTGTTCTATCGTACGACTTCCTGAGCTTGGATTTCCCAACATCCATCCACTTCGCTTTTACTTTTCACTCTCACTTAGATACACCCTCTATCGCCTGGGGGTAGTGCTAGGCCTACCACGAGGAATAGACGGCTTGTGGAGAAGCCCGAGTTCTCTTTCTTTTCTTTTTCTCTATGGCCATGGTTATAATCTCTGTTTGTGGGTGTATCACCCCGTCCACTCTAATTCAACTGGGGGCGTGTGATATCTCAGTATCCATGCCATACCATGCCATGCCCTTGCTGTGTCATGGCCATGAGCCATGAGGAGGAGGAGAAGGAGGATATAATATCTGGGGACAACTCCCTCTCAGACTCATCTCTCGACTGACGAACTCTGCTTCATTACAACATCTCATTCCTCTACTCATCTGCTACTCTACCAATTTCGACATATACAGCAGTAACACGAAGCATTGTCGACATTTCTCAAGACTCTGTCTATTCCATAATCAATCTCACCCTTCTTAGAGGTGTCTCTTACTACTACTTCAACTGTAGTACCTCATACTCCTCACAATGGCTCTGTCATATCAACAAACCAGGCTCATCCGGGGCACCATCCCCGCCCTCACCGACCACGGAGAGCGCATCACCACCATCTTCTACCGCAACATGCTCCGTGATCACCCCGAGCTCAACGACTACTTCAACACCGTCAACCAGGCCAACGGTCGCCAGCCTCGTGCCCTTACCGCCGTCATCCTCAGCTACGCCAATAACATCAACCACATCACAGAGCTCATCCCCAAGATGGAGCGCATGTGCCACAAGCATTGCTCCCTGGGCATCAAGCCAGAGCATTATGCCATCGTCGAGAAGTATCTCATCGCTGCCTTCGCAGAAGTCCTCGGTCCTGCCATGACACCCCAGGTCAGAGAGGCTTGGATGAAGGCATACTGGATGCTTGCCAAGATGCTCATCGGTCGTGAGGCTCAGCTCTATCGTGACTTTGGCAAGTGGCAGGGCTACCGTAAGTTCCGTATCGAGAAGAAGGTTGAGGAGTCTGATGATATCTACTCCTTCTACCTCGTTCCTGTCGACGGAAAGCGTCTTCCTCCCTTTCAGCCCGGTCAGTATGTTTCTGTTCAGGTACCCATCGCCGACAAGGGCTATGTCCAGTCTCGCCAGTACTCCCTGAGCGAGGCTCCTCGACCTGACTACTACCGCGTTACCGTCAAGCGAGACGAGGGACTTCACATGACCCGCAGCGGTCGATATCTCGGAGGCGATGCCCTCAACCCCGGTGTTGTCTCCAACCTCCTTATCGACATGAAGGACGAGGGTGATATCGTTGAGTTGACTCACCCTGCTGGCGAGTTCTACCTCGACATGTCCAACACGTCCAACGTTCCCATCGTCCTCATCTCTGCCGGTGTCGGTGTCACTCCCATGATGTCCATCCTCAACACCGTTTCCGAGCGCCAGCCTCATCGTCCCGTCTCCTGGATCCACGGCTCCCGCCGCTCCGTTCCCTTCTACGACCAAGTCCGCCGTATCGCCCGTAACCGCCCCAGCTTCCGCACCAATATCTTCAAGACCCATCTCGCCGAGTCCGATGTCTACGGCGTAACCTACGACCACGACTTCCGCATGGACCTTGCCAAGGTCGACAAGGAAGACCTCTACCTTTGCAACAGCTCTACCGAGTACTACATTTGCGGCCCTGAGCAGTTCATGCTCGAGATGGCTGAGTATCTCAAGGCTCAAAAGGTCGATGCCCCTCGCATGCATTTTGAGCTCTTCAGCACTGGTGACATGGAGTTCAAGGTCGATACCCTGAGCATCGGCTCTGCGTCAAGGGCAACTTCCATAAACAGCGACGAGGCCAGATGCCCTAGCTCTGGAGCCATCTCTACGAATGGTGCTACTTGCCCCTTCTCATGAGTTTGGACCATATTTAAGCTGAACGAACAAAAACATAAAACTATTTACGGGGCATCTCTCGGTCATGGGCTAGATTACGGGAAGTGATGAGGCGTTACGGATCCGGCGCATATCTTATTCTTTATTGTTGTATCTCTTGTTACAAGATTCCCTTTGATGACAAATATTCTCACTGTCAAACCATAATACATGTTCATGTTCTACTTCTACACTACAAGGTTAGGGGGTTTCGACGACACATTGGGCTTACCTGAATGAAACGGCGGGAAGGAAAAGTGCGAGATTTGGGCTGGGATTGGGAGGTGTCTAGAAAGCGAAAAGAGAAATCAACAGAATTTCATTGTTCTACCTGAATAAACAAACATGCTAAAACATGATACTCTCCATCTATATAACCACAACTATACCAAATAATGAGTGAATAAATTGGTGTGTACGTGGTCCCGTACTCGCTTCTCAAGCGATCCCCCGTCTTTGCCCGCTACGGTGGCATGGCAGGGTAGGCTGGCCAAAAGAACACCTGAAATCAGGAGACAGATGACGAACAATGGAAAAAACCGCATATGCTAGTAAAATATAGGAGAAAAGAAAGCAGAACAACGGCTGTTCCGTTACTGTTCGTAGTTGTGGAACTTCTTCCAATGCTTGAGCAGATTGTCCTGCCTCGTAAACTTTGAAGTACACCCCTCAAACCCGCAGATCCTCTCCTCGGTGAGGATACCCTTGCTCGCCGCGTAGGCTCTGTGAGAAGTTCGGTAGTGGCGATCCATGTCCCGCTGCTCTGCCTTGGTGACGTTGCAGTTGGGATCGGCTTTGCATTTGACAGGCTTGTTGTGAGTTTTCATGTGTTTGCTGCGTCGTATTAGCCAAAACATTCTTTGTTTCAAGTTTAGAAACTTACTTTAGGTCTCTGTTACCGCCGAAGAAGCGGTCACATTCTGAACAGTGGTGCGGAGTGGTAACCTGGGCTGTAGACGATGAAGCTTCCGGTTGAGCTGAGATGTCGTTAGCTTGTTTCTGTTTCAACTAGAGATGCATGTAACATACTAGGCTCGGCAGTTGGATAGGAGCTGGGGTAATTATGGGTTGCATAACCAGACCCTGAACTCAGTAAAACCTCATTGGGGTTGACAGTTGCAGGTTGCTGCGTCATGTAATACAACATGCTTGGATCCTGAGTCTCTGGAGTACTCGAGGCTGTTGCGTATACACCTGAGTTGAAGTCAGAGACTTGTGAGTCGGCGCTCTACTGGCTCTGACTTGGACCAGCTTGGCTGTACGAGGCAAAGCCCTGGGTATCAGTATATCCAGGGTATGAGGCTTCGGAAGTCAGATTGGGATCAATGGGAATGTCGTCCTGTTGAGATTGGTGAGATCTGCTGGAACGACTGTGTCTGTGAGAACGGTCACTTCGTCGTGACATGTCTAGGATATGGTAACTCTTAGAGTATGACTTGCCGAAGAGCTAAAAGGATGGCGAGTATCACCGAATGAATCTGAAAGCCTTGGTGTTAGCTGTTGAGAGGATATTGGAGGGAAATTTATACTCATCGAAAGAGCCTCTTTGGAGGCCGGCTGGGGGCCGACAGCACATTCTCATCTCTGTGATGTTTGACAGAGGTGACTCGATTAATACATGAACAAGAGGAGGGTTGAGAACAAGATAGAAGACCCCAGATACTGAAAGACGGAATACTCAATGGCGGAGCGTGGATATGAGACAATTCGCGATATCACGACTCTGCCTTGCCCGACATTTGCGACCCAAATACAGGCCAAATTCGGTGAGATTTATCATATTCGTTGGAAGATTCAATGAAGATAAATGTCAAATAAGGCGATCAAGAATGTTGGAGGCCGGCTGGGGAGAGATGCAGATGTTGGTCACCCCGCATGATGTGATGTGATTGACTGATGGGCCTCCCAAACTGGCCGGCCTCCAACATGAGGCTTGGACAAGGCAGATCTTATGGTCTGAAAGAGTGTAAAAAGTCAGAGAAGCTGAAAGCCTAGAGGCCTCTTGGATGATCAAAAGCTATATAAGAGCAAGATTGTCTCTGAAAGACTGACTTTGGTAACCGCAAACTGCTCTTGTTGAATATACACTCCGGCTTATTGCACAAACAAGGCCCTTGATAGCAAGATCGATCATGACTACTGGTAAGCTGACCCTTCATCAATGAGATTTACAATAACTAACGGTCAACAGACGACATAATCTCGCTAAAGTCCAGGCAGAAACGCCGTCTCTATGAGCCCATCGTTCTGTACAAGGCTCTTACTGCGATCACCCACGAACAAGGCGCTCTTCGTCCTGCTGAAGTCCCAGAACGGCCAAGAACCGAAGAAGAGCGATACCATCACTTTCTCCACAAACTAGCCAGTATCTGCGATAGCACAAAGGGCGGTAAGACTGTCACTTCAATCGCCATACTCGACGAGGAAGAAAAGTACAAATACGTCTTTGCTTGCAACCAGATATTCGACAGAGACCTCAGCGATACACGAGATCTCCTAACAACAGTTCTAACAAGTCTGTATGACTTCCATACATTTCCCCTGGATAAGAAGAACACTGTTGAGAGTGAAATTTTGAAGAAGATTCTTTCGTTCAACTCGCCAAGGATCAACTGCTATCTTAACACACTAAAGGCGAAAAACATTGTGGAATGCTTGGAGTACTGCCAAATGCAGACAGACACAGCCAGTAAGCCAGACTGCCCGTATACCGAGATGCAAAGTAAAAGCTAACAAGAGATTATAGACACCTCGGTTGAGGAGGGTTTGAGAAGTCTTGATAGAGCTATTGAGGATACAACATTCAAGAACATGGGCAATAACGAGTGTAAGACTCATGGGTCTCGTGTATTGCCACACAGGAACTAATCAGAAACCAGACTTCGAAACTTACAGCACGATTCAACACGCGCTCGAAAGGTTTCTTACCCGTGAAGTTAAAAGTTACATCGACAAACGGGCCACCAATGGTCGCTTCAGCGAAGGCCGGAGCTTTGTATGCTGGTCAGAGTTGCGGCACAGTTTATCGCGTCTTCAGAGCTACAAGAAAACTGTTCAAGATCTCATCGCAGCAGAGGGAGAATGGCCACATATTTTCCAGGAACTCGAAGTTGTTTCAGTAAAGTCCAGTCAGACAGAGCCCAACCCCCTTAGTAAGAAGAGCGAGAAAGCTTCCAACATCATTGGGCGTATGTGCAGCAATGAAGCTTCACGACAGCGATATTGTGATCTTGCGCAGAACTTGCAGAGGATGTTTGACTTGGATGACCGTATACAAACCCAGTGCGCCAAACCTACTTTCAAGCCATATGTACACTGCGAAATATTGGTTCTCGAGTGGATAATGGCCCTCAACCGAGAAATGGCCCAGAAACATCACCCAGGGGTCACGTTCTTCAATGACTGGAGCTACATTGGAAGCAGTAAACCGGCATGCCAGCTTTGCCACTACTACTTCGACACTGCAGGTCAACACAATGGTATCCGCACTCGAGCAGGCCATGGTAACCTTTATGTAAACTGGCGGTTTCCAGATCTTCACGAATCTGATGGCACTTTCGGTCAAACGCGACGACAAAGCATCTTCAACTCAATGATAGAGAAGATTCGTCAGGATGCTTTTGGGATCCTGGTGACGAGGGACTCGGGGGGTAAAAGGCACGATTCGAGCACCCATCCTCTCATGTCAGTGCGGTATACCGATGTTCAGACGGAGTTGAGTGTTCGTGATCTGCCCGATGTCGATGAACTGGGCGAGGATTTAGCTATGGGGCTCAGTCTGGACTCGCCGAGTAACAGTCTGGAGGAGTCGGACTTTGATGATGAGGATGGTGGAACTATTCTTTGATGAGAGTCGTTGTATTTCAGGGTGTCTATTTCGTGTCTTTCTTTTTCTTCTCTAAGCTGTATCTCGTTTATCTCGTTAACACGTGTTCCAATAAATTCGATAATCTATGACTTAGTGGTCACTTCGCTTGTGCCAGGGAGCGGTAGCCTCAAGAAGGTCCTTGTGAAGCTGGCTATCACCACTGATCTTGTACACTTCGTCAATGATATTGTTACGCTGCATGAAGATCAAGAAGCCACCCCAGACAAAGTCAGCGTAGCTAGGGGTCTTTCCCAAGAAGAAAGGTCCTTCGGAGTTCTCCTTCAACAGAGCCTCAACCTCTTGGATAGGTGCCTTCGCGTTAGCCCAAGCCTGCTGGCCGCCCTTCTCCTTGTGGAACTCATCGAGAGGCTTGCCGGCGACCTTGGATCGCGTCTCGTGCCAGTACGGAAGGCTCTTCTCGCTGAGGATGTTGGTGGGAACGGTGTAGAAGTAGACGGGTTGAAGGGCGCTCATGATCTTTGGCATGATGGAGAAGAGCTTGGCGAGGACGGGTGAGTCCTTGTGGACGGAGGGCTCGGGGTGGTCCTTCTCGACGCGCTCGAGGATCTTGTTGGAGTCCATGATGTATTCTCCATCGGGGAACTTGAGGGTTGGGATGGTCCATGTTCCAGTGGCTGGGTTGGCAGGGACACTGAAGAGTGTTAGTTGAGTTGTTGTGAGTGACATTGACTACTTACTGAGGCTCAAGAGTGGGCTTGATGTCGGGGTACTCGAGCTGGTCATTGATCAATAAAAGAAGCGGCTATTATGGGATTCTTGACGTACCCATTCGGTCTTGTAGTCAATTCCCTTGAAGTTCAAGAGAAATCGAGCTATTGTACAATTAGTGATATATCATGAGGGGCAGCAGCTTGACTCACTCTTCCATGGGTTGAGAGACCAAGCACCGACAGGATCTCGGCTTGGGAGATCAAAGAGGACGTATTGCTCAGATGACATTGTGAGCTATTGGTGATAGTGAATGAATGATCTGGTGTAATGGTTGAGGTGAAAGTTGTGAAGATGAAAGAGGACCTTTACGAATGTGTCATTATCAGTTAATCTACACGAGCTCCAAAGCTCGCTCATGAGGGGGAGGAGGGGCAATAGTGGGGAGCTGAGCTGTCATGGATGGGGATCTTCGGTTCTGGGCCGAGGAATTTGATCAACGAATCAGCGTTGATCTTTGGAACATTCAACTCGAGACTATCTTTAGAGAAACCATCAGAATTTATTCTTTACCAGGGACAGCCACTGTACTATGTAGACATTGTGTTGTCAGTCATGCGTCATGACGATGATGGATGGACCCCTGTTTCTGACCCGGGAGCGTAAGCTCAAGCCATAGAATACATTCTCAGACATCAAACTGTATCAATCAAAATCCTTTATTGGCAAAACATTCATTGGCTAATAGCTTGTATAGATATTTTTATTTTGCTAGATGCTTGATCTTGAGTGATTGGAGGGAGAGTCCAGATTAGGCATCCAAGTATGGGGGCCGGGAAAATCAAGTGAAGCAGTAATAGTGGCGAGTTTTGAGCTGTCATCATGAGTACACCACTCTACTCAAGACAAGACAAACACTGCGTCCATAAACAAGGAGACACCTCCCTTATACAATTCGAAGAAGGAGGCAATTTTGCGGCGCGCCCGATAGCCTTTTGATGATGACAAGGGATAAATGACAGCGTCAGCTTTTTTCAAACGAGGCAGCCCAACCATGATGCTCATTTTGTAAACACAAAGCCAGGTCAAGTTGACAAGGCATTAACCTGGGTTCCGACCTAAACAACCTTAGATTTTCTCTTCATTAGAGAGGTGCTGGTTGCCACCATGCAAAGCTTGATGCTCGCGTATCGTTATCGCCAGCAGCACAACATGAAACCGCCATCTTTGTCGGCTACACTACCAACTTAGGTTTATGAATCTCCCTCAGCCTTATGGGGATAGAAGCGACGCACAAGATGGACCATTCAACACGGAATTCCGTGTCACCACTAACAAAAAAGGCCAAGATAGTGGGGAACGAGAGCGAGAGCGACAGGATCTAGCTAAGCATTTTACCCCTGTCGTTATGCAACCACCACTCAGCCCCAAAAAGAGGATCGGCGGACCAATTCAACATGGTCCAAATCCTTCGACGTCACAGATAGCAATACTGTTGGTTGAACCTTGGGCTGAGACACAGCCACTGAGCCTTCCTACATATCATCTGTAGGCGTTGAATCCCACTCTATGTGCCTAGAATTAGCTCCTTGCATTGCATACAAGAGACCCTTAGGCCCCCACCTCGGTTCTTCAATTTCCTGCAGCTCTTGTCTTGTCAGATTTCATCGTACAGCACAGCGATAAGCGCAGCAACACACAACACAACACAATGGCCACGATACAAAGCACTACACCGCCTGACATGCTGGAAAAGCCAGACTTACCACAACGTCCTACAACTCCAAGGTCAGTAAGCTACAGCTCTGTTTTTCTTCCATTAGCTAACTTGACATAGAGTAATTCGCACCGTTGTCCACGATGAAGGTCTTCCAGAAGTTGTCCACTCAAATCAACCCATAAATGCCACAGAGTACTACGATGCTCCGATACCAGTAGACTCAGAAACAGACAAACGATACAACGAAGCTCCCATTCCAGTCACAACACTCGACAAATATGAACCTGCACCTGCGCTGCCAGTTCGTCCATCTTCTATAACACCACAACCTCAGCAACCCTACCCCTACAGCCCAGGCGGTTATGCTCAGCCACAACATCCCAGCTTCGTCGCTCAGTCACCGCAACTACCGCCTTACAACAGCAATGAGGTCGTAACATATGTGACGCCACTGGATCAGCTTGGAGATCATCCCAAGTTTGTGGATTGTCCGTTCTGCAGACACCGTGCGGAGACGCGAGTGAAGAAGATATCTTCAAAAATGACACAGTAAGCTCCCCAAAGCAGTTCTTAAGACTTTCGAATCTAACAACTCTTAGTGTTTCTGCAACAGTCCTCGGATTCACAACGATAGCAGGCGCTGCTGTTCCTTATGCTGGGAAGTGGCACTCTCACACAGCTCACTACTGCAGCAACTGTGATCACAAAGTGGCCATTCGAAAATGGGGATCCAGTCAGATGAAGCCTCTGGGGACTCCCGATTATCTGAGGGAGGTATCGAGATATGGCCCTGCTCACTCGCCGAGCATGTCCAGTAGCTCGACGAGAGGTTAAAGATGATCTATATGAGTAATAATGAGGGGCTGATACCAGGATGAGAAATGGTTTTCAAAGAGGGAGAGAGGAGCTGTTAATCGAGTTCGATATCTACAAGACGCAGGCTCATCACACAGCATTTGGTTTGATTTTAAAGGCATGAATATCAAGTTCACGAATTGTAAATGCGCAGTTATAGGTGCCCTCTCTAGCAAGGCCATTGGTGGAGAAATACATAAATCTCGACAATTGCTTCGTTTGCAAGTCTCATCGGGCAGACTCTTATAGGTAAGTACTGATCAGAGAGCATTATCGACAGTTGAGAATGGCATCGTCTGACCAATCATACACTGTGATAATGTCGATCAGGGTTTGGGGAAGCCGACGGTTTTACGGTTCCACGGGGCCTGTCAGATGCTTATTTTCTGCCCCTGCCCTGTCAGATCTCAATTGAAGCTGATATGAATTGTTTGAATGCTTTACCAGTCTGCAGAGAACAATTATTATATTCTATGCTGTTATAATGTAGTTTTATCGGCATATTGCCGTCCCCTGTAGGGTGTCTTCACAGCACCTCGCCAACACCAGAACTAGTGCTGTATGGCTCTGTATCAGTGATCCCTACCTGGGACTTGGACAAAAATAGACTCAATTGAGAAAAGATACTTCTAAAACTCCTCGTACGATGCCGATTCTGTCTACCAGATGCTGTTATGTACTCCAATTGGCTCAAAAGCAATAAAATGGCTTTGTGGCGTCAATTAACTGCGGGACTACCACCGCCTTAGAGCACTTGGGGGTTCAGGGCCCAATTTCTTAACACCAGTTTCACTTCTCAACAACTCCCACCTCTCACACGGCACCTCCAAGCTCGTCGTCGCACATCCTCGCAGCAATGGAAGAATCAACAGAGCACCACGACATTCTCGTTATAGGAGCTGGTCTCTCTGGTATTAATACCGCCCACGTTCTCAACCAGAGACTCCCCCACCGCTCGTACACGATCCTCGAGGCGCAATCGGCCATTGGCGGAACATGGCGCTTCTTTCGATACCCAGGCTTTCGATCCGACTCGTTCATGACAGCTTTTGGTCTGCCATGGCATCCTTGGAAACATAAACAGAAGATGGCGCAAGCAGGCGAGATCGTGGAGTATCTAGAAGAAGCTGTTGATGCAGCAGGCTTGAGGGACAAGATTCGGTTCCGACATAAGATGCTAGCGTGTGAATGGCGGACAGACGAGCAGAATTGGAAGGTAGAAGTTGATGCGGACGGTCAGCGAAAAACCTTTATCGCCAACTTCGTCATCAGCTGCGTAGGATATTATGCGTATGACAAGGCTTTTCCGACGACAATTCCTGGTCTCAAGGGCTTCGGAGGGCAGGTCGTTCATCCCCAATGGTGGCCTGAAGACCTCGACTACTCTGGCAAACGCGTCATTGTCATCGGATCAGGAGCCACAGCGATCACAGTTGTCCCATCACTTGCTGAGAAGGCAGGGATGGTGACTATGCTCCAGCGCAGTCCGTCCTTCGTCATCTCCCGACCCACGACTTCCAGCCTCGACTCTTGCTTGAAGTCTCTGCTCCCTTTCTCATTAGCATACTGGTTGATATATTGGAAAGACGTGTTCCTTGAGGTCTTTTCCACACAGTTTCTCCTCAACTTCCCTGCATTGGGTCGCAAGGTCTTGATGGGGGAGATGCAAAAGGCACTGCCCAAGGACATTGACGTCAATGTTCACTTTAACCCCAGGTACAATCCTTTCCAACAACGACTCTGTATGTGTCCAGATGAGGACTTCTTCAAGGCTCTGCATCAGGACAACTGCGAGATTGTGACGGACACAATCGAGACTGTCACAAAGGACGGTATTTTGCTCGAATCCGGTCGCAAGCTCGAAGCCGATATAATCGTTACCGCAACGGGGTTGTACTTCCAACTCTTCAGTGGCATAGCCCCGTTAGTAGACGGGCAGCCCATCGAGGTTGGCTCACACTACGCCTGGCGTGGCTGCATGGTCGACTCTGTCCCTAATATGGGCTTTGTGATGGGCTACGTGACAACATCATGGACGCCTGGCGCCGACATTATGGCCAAGACATTGATAAGTGTTATCAAGGA
Source organism: Fusarium oxysporum Fo47 (assembly GCF_013085055.1). Classification (NCBI taxonomy): domain Eukaryota; kingdom Fungi; phylum Ascomycota; class Sordariomycetes; order Hypocreales; family Nectriaceae; genus Fusarium; species Fusarium oxysporum. The sequence goes on along the minus strand of NC_072840.1, from coordinate 1,231,023 downwards.
AATGGAGAAGACGGGGTCAACAAGTGTTATGCCCGTGCTCGATGAGAAGGATAGGAGCAAGCCGCAGAAGCTACCCGTCAGTGCTACCAGCAGCTATTTTGTCAAAGCTGCGGATCGTATGCCAAAGGTGACTGATGAAGGTCCGTGGTATGGACGGGTGAACTTGGCCAAGGATTGGTGGGCGTGGTTAATGGGTGATATGTCGAGTGGGCTTCTCTACAGCGGAGGACAAAGAAAGAAGGATATCTGAGAAGTAGATATTTGAGAGAAGAACAACGCCACGAGTTTGCTTTTCGGGATTGTTGGATCTTGATGGCGTTTGCCTGTGATCCGGCGTTGCCGGAGGGTAGCTGGCTGACACGATCTATGAATGATGAAAAATGGCATCTTATCTGGATCCTTGCAAGTTCGTATCTTGCATATAACTCATGCTGACCAATTCTAAGCATCTGAATTGAGACTTCTTCGTCTTCCTTTCTGCCAAGGCTATTGGCTGCTGAAGATACCTCTATAGTCAAACTCGGGCTTGGGCCTAGAGCTAGCACAATCGAAGCAAAACGCCTCAAGCTCTTCCCCGTCGTCGGACACTTCCATCAACCCCGCGATTGGTTCTTTTACTAATTCGTTATTCTCCGATTCGTTTACTTTCACGATTGAACAATCTCGATCACGGTGAAGATTCGTTTGCACTTACTCATTTGCACATGCTGGTAACAGCCCAGAATTGTTACTTTCGGTTACATCCCTTGCCTGAACAACCCTGCCTTATCCACGCCAACTTCTATCAATGTGTTCGGTTTGACGAATCTGAAGATCTGAAATAATGGGACACCTGATCCTACGCCGCTCCATGGCATCCACGCGGGCCGGAGTTTAGACTAATCTAGTCTAAAGTCAATTCCCTTGCTCTTGGTCGATCCAGGCAGATCGAGACTGGTAAGTCACAGGTCACATATCATCTACTTGACTTGCTCGCCGTCGTTATTATTCAGACCTACAACACACCTTATCACGGTCAATTGATCTGTCACCATGGGGTTTCTGACAGATCAATCGCTAACCAAGATCTGTTTTCGGGTTATCATTGTGTTACTTATCGCTCAGTTATTTCGTCTTGTTCGTCGCTGGTCTCGTCTACGCCATATTCCTGGCCCAGCCAGCGCAGGGTGGACTTCATGGTGGCAGTGTCGAGGGGCTTTTAGCGGTCGCTATCATGAGCATTTAAAGAACGCAGCAGATCAATTCGGTACGACATACTCATCAAAACACTACCAAAATCACTAACAATCAATGGGCCCTCTGGTTCGTATTGGTCCCAATGAGGTGCTCTCAACAGACCCAGTTGTGCTGCGCAACATGTCCGCTGTGCGAAGCAATTATACGAAAGGCGATTTTTACAGCAGCGGCAGGATAGTTCCTAGTGTTGATAATGTCGTCTCTGAGAGAGATGAGGCTAAGCATAAATTTATGAGAGTAAAGATGGCACCTGGTGTAAGTCAATTCAAGGATTGAATCGCTCTTCCGATACTGATGGCTTCTCAAGTATTCTTACAAGGAGAATGAAGGCTTCGGCTTCGAGGCAGGCATAGATCGTCAACTTCTCAACTTTATCTCTCTCATCGACCGAAAGTACCTCTCAACTACAAGTGAATCACGGCCTCTTGACCTTGCCGAAAAAACACAGTTCTTTGCCCTGGATGTCATTGGCGATGTATCTTTTGGTGAACCATTCGGATACTTGACGAAAGATGAAGATCTCTTCCAATACAATGAGATAAATGCCAGTTCACTGCCGGTCATGAACGTGGTATCCGTCTACCCCTGGCTAGGAAGGGTTGTTCATCGGTGGCCGCTAAGTCTGTTGCTGCCGCGGGAAGAGGACCAGGTTGGTTTCGGACGACTGATGGGGTGGGTTGGATGTCAGTTCATGGTGGCTCAAACTGACCTTTTTTAGCTTCGCGAGGCACTTTGTTCGCAAAAGACTGGCCGAGAGGATCACGATGAGGAAGGATATGATGCAGATGCATATCAGCAACGGCATGAATGAGGAGGAACTTATCCAACAAGCCTTCATCTCAATGTAAGTTCCCTCAAACCACTCCAAAGACCTTGAATTGACAGACCTCAGTATCGCTGGTTCTAACACAACCGCGCACGCGCTTCGAATGATCATACTCTCCTTAATCACAAACCCGAACGCATACCGCTCCCTCATCGCCGAGATTCGAAAGGTCACCTCGTCAGTCAGCAATCCCATCTCCTGGGCACAGACGCAAACACTACCATATCTTCAAGCAGTCGTTCGCGAAGGTCTGCGCACGTGGCCACCAGTAGCTGGTCTCGGCTTCAAGCAGGTCCCTCCGGAGGGCGATACCATCAACGGCTTCTTCGTCCCCGGCGGAACGCAAGTTGGTCAGGGGTTCTACGCTGTTGGTCGATCACGTCTTGTCTGGGGCGACGATGCTGATGTTTTTCGGCCTGAGCGATGGCTACTCGCTGGCGAAGACGGGCTAAGGGACATGGTAGCGGCGTTGGACACACATTTCGGACATGGGAAATATTCGTGTGTAGGAAAGCCGATTGCTCTCATGGAGATTCACAAGGCTGTTTTCGAGGTAGGTAAGCCTATATAATGTACCTCGGATAGTTGCTAACAGATGCTAGTTGTTTAAGCGCTACGACTTTGCTATATTGAACGCTGAAAGACCTATCAAGACCCAGACTTCAGTCTTTCTCTTTGCTTCAGACTTTTGGGTCACGATCACACAGCGTGATGACGAAGAGAATTGACTTCGAGTGTGCGATTAATTGGACGCGAAGCTGTAATACGTATATATCTCATATCCTAGATGTACCATATAAGTCATATGAGTTTGACATATTCATAGATCTGAAGCCGGCATCGAATTGCATAATGCGTCACACAATGGATCACATTTGCAACACCTCTCGTGAGGTTGACTGGGTATTCATTTATTCAAGTAACACACATGACAAGTAACTCCGCTTGTCTTGTATCGATTGAGTAGAATTAGAAAGGTTTCCGCCACTCTATGCTCAAACCTCCTCTTCTTCGGGTTTCCTCGATGGCGTACCAAGTGTCTCAAGCCCTCTAGCTCCCACCATTTCCACAGGCGCATTTGCTGGAATTTCCACGCCCTTGCCTTCAACGACCTTTCCTTGTCCCATAGCCTCTTGGTATTTCTTACCCGTCTCATCCAGCAAAGCTTGTACCTCCCCTTCTCTTTTCACAATATCCTCACGTTCCTTCTTAAGCTTCTCGACACGATTTTGCTTCCCCTTCATCTCCTCTTCCATACCCTTCAAGGTAGTCTGCAGACGAGCTAGACATTCCGTCAAGCTTGGTAGAGGTGATATCTTGGGCGGTGCTTGTAACAAGTCCTGACTAGGATCTTTCCGAGGCTTCTTCAAGCCATCCATACCTGCACGTGTCTGTGCAGCCTCGTATGCGATTCGTCTCTCAGCATCGCTATCGGAGGAGGAATCTGAAGTGTGTCCTTCAGCAGCTGTGATGAGTTCCTCCATCATCTTGCGGTCTTGTTTCCGCCTCTCCTTTTCGGCACGTCTGCCCAAGGAAAGTCCACCGTCTTCAACGTAATTATCGAAACCTTCACCGAGATCTTCATCCTCGGCTATTAATCGTGTATCGTCCTTCTTTTTGCGATCAAATGGATCTTCATCATCTTCAACCGATAAAAAGTCCTTCTCCAGAGCTAATCGTTTACGCCGTTCCTTCTTTTCTAGAATCTCGGCTTCCGTTAGAATAGCCGTTGGTTGTGTCTGGCTGAACTCCGACGAATCAACAACAACAGCGCCTTCAAGTTCAGAAGCATCCAGGTCCATGAGATCGGCGTCATCGGGCGGCAGTGTTGATGGCCTTTGTGGAGTATTTGGTGTTGATGATTGTAACTCTTCAAGGTATTCTTTGCTGTATTTGGGTCGGTCGTCATCATCCCCAATAGTCCTCATGGGAAGTCCTTTTGTGCCCAGTCCTCTTTTGATAGCGCTATTTTCCAATGCTCGCCCCAATGGCAACTTCTTTGGAGTGAATAACTCGGCGGTCTCGTCATCTCCTGCAGCGCTATCGTCTCCACCAAAGGACAATCGTGAAGATTTATTCGATTTTTTCTTTCCTTTCAAAGATCCTGATCGACTAATCGCTGGTCGAACCACCACTGGTCCATCATCCTCGTCGTCGTTCGCGGCTGGTGCGTCTCCCAGGCCTTCACTATCAGCAGGATTGAAGCTCTTCCTTAGCCCCGACTGTCGAAATGGTTTCCGACCAGCTTTTGCGCCAAATACTGGTTTAACAGGTTCTGTATTCGCAAGGGTCAGCCTTGATCCCATCAGCAAGAGTCGCATTTTCAAGTTCTGGGAATACTCACCATCGCTACCAGCACTGTCGCCACCTGCTACTGAAGGGACATTTTCGCCGGAGTCCTCATCGGCGATCTTTATGACCTTGGCCTTTCGTTTCGCAGAAAAACTCATGATGCGATTGTTTCCAATGTCGGCGCATTAATTGAGAGACAGAAAGTTCGCGACGCGGGTGAAAGTGACGTGCATTTTGGCTCGATATCTTATCAGCACGTGATGTTGAATTTCCGCCCAGAGAAATGGAGATAGCTCTAGGCCGCGATCGCGTCGCATGAAACAGCATCCAACTACTCAACCATTTATTGCTCAAGATGGCGCCCGCACAACCTGAGCTGAAGAAGGTAAGTCTTGATCTTTTCTGCGTCGCATGCTCCTTAACTTCATCTTCATCATATCACCCGGGCTGAAGCATTGCGATCTATTGGTGCTGATCCATAGCTAACTTTTCTATACAGTACCTCGACAAGAGACTGTTCGTCCAGCTGAACGGCAGCCGAAAGGTCATCGGTATCCTCCGAGGTTACGATGTGAGCAGTATTCGTGCGATTATACAAACAAAACTAACAGAAACAGGTCTTCCTGAACATTGTCCTCGACGAAGCGGTGGAGGAGAAGGATGGAGGAGAGAAGGAGAGAATTGGCATGGTTGTACGTTTTCCTGATGCACTCTCAGACCACAGAAGACAAGATACTGACATTTGGACAGGTTATCCGTGGTAACTCGGTAGTAATGCTCGAGGCTCTCGAAAGAATTGGCGGCGATGACCGACGTGGAGACCGATAATCCTGAAGAATGGCGGAAACACTGGAAGAGACGACGGAAATTATGTGATCTTTATTGGCGTTAAGGTCGAAAATGAGACAAGTCCTTGTGGGCAGTTTGTTTGGGTCACATCTTACTAGATATCAAGAGAGGATATCCTCGAATTGTTATACCATGTCCAGCCAAACGCTACACTACTCCTTCTTCTCCCAGGCCTTCTTGTCATAGGAGTCCATCAACTGGCCATCATACGCTTTCTGCCAACCCTTGATACCTCCAATCAGAATTTCAGCCTTGGTCTCGGTCTCTTCAACTTCATCGAGATAGTCCTGCATCCAGCCTGCACATCGTGGACCTCGACTACCGCAGCTACCTGAAGATTAATGAGTAATAGGTCGGGGATAGATATCTAGGAATTGATGAATTACCGCAATAAAAGATGATTCTCTTGATACCTGCCTGTTTGACAAGCTGATAGATCTGAGGACGTGTCTGATACAACGTATGAGCGGGGAGATTGATGGATGTAGCGATAGTGCCACCCTCCCAGTCCGTCCTTCGAACATCAACTAGCAAAAAGTCCCTTTGGGCATTCTTTCCAGAAGCTGCATTCACTTCAATGAGTTTTGCGACAATGGAAGGGTCTGTTCGAGGGCATTCGGCCTTTGGCTCAGGGAACTCCTCCCACCATTGCTTCTGCGGGGTGTCCTGCGGGGCGTCTTCTCCCATGATGTGACTTTTTTAAGAGAAGAGAGTAAAGTTTCGTAACCAAGCTTTGAGATGTCTATAGCAATGATCCTGAATCAAGACTTGGAAATGATTGTGTACAGTGCAGGTTGAAGGTAAGAGAACTTGCACTTTGTATCGTGGCTAGGTGATGATGACGGGATGCAGCGCCGACCCGGAACTTTTACCCCGAATTAAGGCTGTACGGCAACATCACGGGTCGGATTACAAATGCCTTCCACGCTCAATATAGTAATTCTAAAGAAAGGGCCGTTGATTCAGTAGACGGACTAGAAAACCATAGGCTTGCTATTGTGATATACTTATGAAAAGGGCGTTTCTTTCTTGTAGGACTGGGTAGAAGCCAACGTCGATTGCCAAGCGGATAACTGCTAATTGAGAACCCATGAAACACCATTCACAAGTCTTCATAATATGAAAGGATGATAGAAATTTGCAAATGAAGGCATATGTATCTTAAGAAATGTGTTTTTTGTTCTTTAAAATATTGGTATTTTAATGTAAATTTGTCAATTAAAATGTCCTTTTGGGTATGCACCAGAACGCAGACAGCTCACTTACAACATACTTCAGACCAGTGCTACCTTCTGTGTGAATGGACAGGCATCATTCAGTGATTGGTTTATGATTCAGTAAATTCAATTTAATAACGCTATACATGCTTTTATATATCTGTAATCATGGGTCGAATGACTTCTCCTCAACGGCAATCTTTGACTCCAGAGCAATATCACCAGCAGATCTTCCAATCATAAACTTGTAATCACCACCCTTAACCACCCATTTCTTTGTCGACTCATCAAAGAAGGCAAAGTCACGAGCATGAACAGGTATCTCAACCTTTGTGCTCTCACCAGGCTTCAGTGTCACCTTCTCAAAGGCAGCCAATTGCTTCAGAGGATCACCCTTAGCAGTCTGAGCGGCTCCCACGTAGACTTGCACAGCGATGGCGCCGACAACCTTGCCTGTGTTGGAAACCTTCACGCTGACAGTGTAGTCACCGCTAGACTCCTTAACCTCGAGGTCGGAGTAGTCGAATGTGGTGTACGAGAGACCGAAACCGAAGGGGAAGTTGATCTTGTCGGCGGAAAGGCAGTCGAAGTAGCGGTAGCCGATGAAGACACCCTCGCCATATGTTACCCTCAGTCTGCCGTCAATGTGCTTTCCGGGGAAGTTGCCATACGCAGGACAGTCTTCGAGCTTCTTGGGGAATGTGCAGGTAAGGTGGCCTTCAGGGGTTTGGGCGCCTGTCAGCACATCTGCGATGGAGTTACCAGCCTCCTGACCAGGGAACCACGTCTGGACAAGACCCTGGATCTTTTCCAGCCAGGGCATAGCAATGGCGACACCAGTCGAGTTGACGACAATGGTGTTAGGGTTAGCTTCGGCGACCTGGGCGATCAAGCGGTCCTGGCTACCATCCTTGGGGAGGTTGAAGCTGACTTGATCCTGGCCCTCGGTCTCCCAGAATGGCTCGTGACCAGTGAAGATAATGGCATAGTCGGCGTCCTTGGCGACATCGACAGCTTCCGAGAGGAGGTCACGGTCGTGCTCTGCCTCGGACATGTATCCTACTCGTAGACCACATCGTCCCTCCAAGATACCGAGGTCAAGATCCTCTCCATCCTTAGCAGCAGGGGGCGATGTATGCATAGCGAGCTTGTACTTGCGTCCTGCCTCCAAAGAGACCTTGAACTCGGGAGGGTTATCGCCACCGAAAAGGAAGCCCATCGCATCCTTGGAGTTCTCCTTCTGCTCAAAGACGACCTTTCCATCGATGATAAGCTTGCTGGGTCCCAAACCAGAGGCGGTGAAGTAGTATTTGGCGGTCTCCTGGGCCGTGAAGGTACCCTCGAGGGTGACATCCTTGTTGCTGAAACCAAAGCCGCTTAGAACGGACACTTCAGAGTCGGGATGAGCAGGTCGGACTTCGATAGGCTCAGGGTTGCCAGGCTCGAAGATCTTGAAAGTGAAACCGGGGTTGCCGTCCAAGTCAACAACGTTCTCGGCGATAGGGGGAAGCATGCGGAAGGTGTGAGCTCCTATTACACTGTTAGTGATCGTTCCCTAAAATCTCGATTCTGAGTATGCTTACCCTTAGCATAAGAGAACTCTACGCTGTCGCCAAGAGCTTCGTGAAGAGCATCCCAAGGGGTGACCTTGTAATGAGCGTTGACAGACGCACTGCCGCCACCATGAGCGAGACCAATCTTGGCGTGGCCTAGCAGGGCAATCTTCTTGCCTTTGACCTTGTCCTTCGACAAAGGAAGGACATTGTCTTGGTTCTTTAGCAGAACGATACCTTTGGAACCAGCTTCTCGGATAAGAGCTTGGTGCTTGGGGTTGTTGATAGCCCTCTCGTCAGGAATGCTGGGGTCCTTGAAGCAGTTGAGACGCTCGAGGAACTTGAGCACACGCTTTGCACGCTCGTTGATGGTCTCCTCGGAAGTCTTGCCAGCCTTGATAGCCGCGATGACATCCTCGGTCTTCCTCCAACGGGTAGGACCAGGCATTTCGAGATCCAGACCAGCTTCAAGAGACTCGGCGGTAGAGTTGACACCACCCCAGTCGCTCATAACGAGACCATCCCATCCCCAGTCGCCTCGGAGGACTTTCTTGAGCAGAAACTTGTTGGAGTCGGCATGGTGTCCGTTGACCTGGTTGTAAGAAGTCATCACAGCCCAGGGGTTGGCCTCCTTGATTGTGATCTCAAATGGTCGAAGGTAAAGTTCTCGCAAGGTCCTCTCGCTGATGGTTTCATCGACAGTCAAGCGCTCAGTCTCCTGCTCGTTAGCAGCAAAGTGCTTGATGGTAGCTGAAACACCCTTGTCTTGGAGACCCTCCACAACTCTGGCGGCCATCTTGCCAGTCAGGAAAGGATCTTCTGAGAACGACTCAAAGTTGCGACCGCCCAGGGGATGACGATGAAGGCACATGGTAGGTGCAAGAAGACACCGGGCACCCTTGGAGTGTGTTTCCTCGGCGAGGGCGGTGCCGATCCTCTTGGCAAGGTTGACATCGAAGGTTGATGCCATCAAACAAGCGGCAGGGAAGCAAGCAGCTGATGTACCACCAGCAAAGGCAGCTCCTCGAGCGCCATTGGGACCATCTGAGACCTTGACATTAGGAACGCCCTTGGAGGAAATGGGGACTGTCTCCCAAAGGTCCTTTCCAGCGAGGAGTGAGATCTGTGAGTGAAGTGATTAGTTGAATGAGGATATGTGAATGATAGGATGTAAGTTAAACGTACCTTCTCCTCAAGAGTGAGGGAAGAGAGGATGGATTGGATATCAACAGAGGCCATGTTGATAATGAGAAGTCAATTGACTGGAGAGGAGTGAAGGAGAGTCACATCTTGTGAAACGAGGAGAAGGCAGCTCTTTAATAGCACAATGGCCAACCCCTCAACGCCATGACGACTTCCCCAGGATAGTAAACTCGCATGTACTTGACCCGAGTGATCCGTCATTCAACCGAAACATGGCACTCATGTGGCCATTGAGTACCCGCTTTACGTGCATCTGCGTAGGATGCGGTGTTGTGCCATTGGATCGCGGACAAGGTGGTTCCTTGGTTTAGTGGTGAGTCTATCGATGCTAGTGGTACCGATCCGAGGCTATTCCGATGTTCAGACGGAGCTTTCCCAGTGAATAGCCTTGAAAGTCTCGAGACGGTTAGTTAAGCATGCCTTTTTCTCGTAAATTGAGTTCTAGAGCCGTTTGATTAGCCGTTGCCTGTTTGTCTGAGTTTGGATTGACTTCGAGTTGCACTCTAAAGTTGTGTCTTGTGCACAGAAGTACGATACAAGGTGAGGTCAGTGAATGTCACCCATCGGCTAAATAGAAGTGTCCCGTCCTTCCAGAGCTTCAGTGGAGAATGTCGGCTCCTCGCTCCTAAGTTCCGGGAGGGTCACTTACAACTGATAAGAATAGAAGTACACTTGCATGTGATTTTTTATATATATCAAAACAAACATCTTAGAGTCTGTTAGAACTTAGTGTAAACGACGGAAAATTACCGTAGTTAGGTTCAGTCACGTATTCCAGTCTGTGGTCGTATTGCAAGGCCTCAGTCTGGCCTGTGACCTTTTGGACCCCCCAACTGGAGCATCACCTAGGGCCCCTGAACGATCGCCATTGACAGCTGCAGAGTTGGAGCACTAAAGGAATAGCGCCATTAGATGTGCATCGCATCACCATGAAGCAACAAGAGACTCAAATTGTCTGGTATATAAAGATACCAACAAGTCCCTATTCATACCTGAAGAGGAAACAAAGGAGCTATTGACGTTTCTTATTCACAACCCTTGCTTCATCCCTTGGTAAAACAAACAAATATGCCCCTTGAAACCATCAGCCGAGGATTATGCGCCTCAAAGAAAAGAACAGGTTAAACAAACTCAAAACATGTGAGTCTGCGCCTACTCCAACTCAACTTACCTAACTAGAACAGTGACGCAAACAAAAATAGCACACACCAAAGACACACACATTGACCTCCATGTAATCGTGTCCTCTCCCGCGATGCCATTGTCGACAAAACAGCAATTATAGGGAAACCAGGTAGTTACGGTCAAAAGATGAGTGCCCATTCAGAGGTGCCCCGAGGTATTACACATCATGATTTTTAGCTGAGCCCCTTACTGACAATTTTTAGGGGAGTCGTGGGCTTCAATTCCAACAGATTTAATTCTCGCCGAGTTGAAGCGTCGCAAAGATGATGGCGAGAAACCAGAATGCGGTTCGAGGACGAAGGGCTCTTACGATACGTCGGCGCATGTATTTGCATTGATTCTTATTTTGACCCTCAGCACGTTGGGTAGGCTTGTTCAATTGGGAGCTTTGACACGGTACTGATATCTTTCCAGCATGCGCATTCCCTCTTTTCTCGCGTCGAACAATGCGTGGCCGAGGCCAGAAAACCGTGATATTCTACTGCCAGCACATTGGAACCGGTGTCCTTCTGGCAACGGCCTTCGTCCACCTCCTCCCGACCGCTTTCGAGTCCATGACCGACCCATGCCTCCCCGATTTCTTTAGCAAAGGATATACACCGTTTCCAGGTTTTGTGGCTATGGTTTCTGCTATCATTGTCGTCGGCATCGAATCGTACCTTACTGCCCGAGGAGCTGGCCACTCTCATTCCCACAATCATGGGTACTTTGACTCGGACGATGAACACGAGAGCGAGCTGCCCATGATGGATGCAGCTGGACTGTCTGAAAGGAGGCACGGACCGCGACCACCGGATATTCGTCTTGAGAACATGGAGAGTCAGGGGCTTGTTGCTGGCGTGTCGCCTCTCCCTGGATCTTCACCTCTGGTGGGACAGGAGGGCAAGAAGCTTAACGATGATTTCAACGATGACGACTCGGATCTTGATTTGGATATGGAAGAGCTTGAGCCAGCTGGATCAAGCAGCACGAGACATCGACATGGACCTTATGCGTCGCTCAAGCCTGAGGGAGCAGGGGCTGAGGAGGAGCCTATGACACCCATGACGCCCATGTCTCCCGGACCACAGAACCCCGAGGAGCAACAAAGAAAGCTACTGCAGTGCCTTTTGCTTGAGGCTGGTATTCTCTTTCACAGTGTCTTCATCGGTATGGCCATCTCCGTCGCTACCGGTCCCGCCTTTGTAGTCTTTCTTGTCGCTATCAGCTTCCACCAAACCTTCGAAGGTCTCGCCCTTGGCAGTCGCATCGCCGCAATTCAGTTCCCCCGCAAATCTCTCCGTCCATGGCTCATGGTTCTCGCCTACGGAACCACAACACCAATCGGCCAAGCAATCGGTCTTATCGTGCATCGCATGTACGACCCCAAGAGCGCAGGAGGTCTACTCGTGGTTGGCTTCATGAACGCCGTGTCATCGGGACTGCTGCTGTATGCTGGTCTTGTGCAACTGTTGGCCGAGGACTTCTTGACAGAGAAGAGTTACAAGATTCTGAAGGGTAAGAGGAGGTTACGGGCCTATATGGCTGTTTGTGCCGGTGCGCTCTTGATGGCTGCCGTTGGAGCATTTGCCTAGAGGGAGTTACGGGACGATTTAAAAGAACTGATGTACATAGAATGTAAAATTGGTGGCATCTTGTCAATGGCGTCTTTCAGGGTGGGCAATGGAGTTTTGAATGTAACGCGGAGTGATACAGACATTGATAATTTTACTTGTATTTCGTTTGTCTACTCTTATACTCTTCACAGTGATCCTACGCTGTATGTGTAGGTAGACACTTCATTGAGACGCCATGATATCTTCTTTCCGAGGACTTGCATCATGAACCACCCCGGCCGGCCCCACATCAAAAGTCCGAACTTCCGGGGTCCGGTCTTCGAAATGGTCCGTCTGCTGCCCTCTTGGGCCCCCTTTGCTCCAGGGTCTTTCGTGTTTCACCCAATAATAAATCTCCTTTTAATCAGCTCCCACCCACACCTGCATGAGCTCCCATGACATGACGAGCTATCGAACCATCAAGAAGTGAGCCCAGAAGCTGAATCTTGAGTGGCTGTCTCACTCTCAAGTCGGACAAACGTGTCCCTCGTTGTACCTATTTCGTCGCATTTATCTCCCCTCCCTCTCCTCTCTTCTTGTGTTCTTCATCATGTCTGGCCAACGTATTCTCCTCTTTATTGTAGCTCAGGCTCTTTTTGCTGGACTTGCTGTATTTCTCGCTAATTCGCCGTATCTTGATATGTCCGCCTCACCGACTGGTAGCCAGCCATGGGCTGATGGACCTATGAAGCTGGTGACAACACCGCAGTATGAGACTAAGAAGGTCAGTCAACTGAACTCAGATGCTTTGGGGTGTAATTTGCAATACTGACTTATCCAACCTGGTAGACCGATCTCTTCACCACAGGCGCCACTCACATGGCGCTTTTGCACAATGCCATTATTCGTGGCTTCAATTCCATCTACCTCCAAGCTCCTCACGTAAAGGACGCCGACAAGGCCGACTTCATTGGATATTCTCAGACTTGGTTCAAGTTCGTCAAGTCGCACCACGATGATGAGGAGGACAACCTCTTCCCCAAGGTCCAAGAGCTTCTTGGTGACGAGCCAGTTTGGGACGAGACTCACCATGAGCATGGTAAGAACCCTAGTCTTCAATTAGTACTTGGTAACTAACACCGAGACCTCAGAGTCCTTCCTTGCGCCCCTCGCCGAGTTCAACACATACCTCTCAAACCTCGCCTCGCCCACTGATCTCGACGGCGCTCAAGTCATCAAGCTCATGGATGCCTTCAAGGAGCCCTTCGAGCATCACTTCCACAGCGAAATCTCCACCATCGCCGCTCTGTCAAACCACCCCAAGGCTCCCAAGGAAGATACCCCTGAAGGCGCTGCCGCCGGCCTGACCTTCAAGACATGGGGCAAGAAGACAGTCACAAAGGCCGGCGTGCTCGATGTTGTGCCTTTCTTCCTCCTGAACTTGGATCGAACCGCCGAAGAGGGTATGTGGGCTAACTGGCCTCCAATGCCTGCGCCTATCTCTTGGGGTCTGACAAATATCGCGGGTTCTTGGTACGGAAAGTGGTGGAAATTTTCGAGCTGTGATTCGCAGGGCAAGCCTCAGGAGCTCTATGCTCTTCGGGGTCTGAAGCAGTGATTGGGAAGTTGGGTTCTTTCAGTCGGGTTTCGGATGAAACATTGCTTGTGTTCTTCTTTGGCGTTGTTTGGAAGTGAAAGGATGAAAACTATAGTTTTATTAGTCGAAAAAATTCAATGGATCGGTGTGCCAACAATCTTCACTTTTCCCCTTGTTCCAGCGGTGAATATCTTCCGCATTGCAGATTCTTGTTTGGTATAGGTTCGTAGAAAGGCGCAAACGGCGTTTTCTTTGAAGTTGTATATCCATATGGTATCGTCGTGGTCACACTACATCGGGTAGTGGAAGGAATAAAGACCTGACCTGCAAACATGCCAGTGCCTCATAAGTCATATTGCAGAAACGACTTTTGAAAGAAACCATGCATAACTCCAAGCCTTTTGATAAGTCGCAGAATGGCTATATAACCTCGGTTTCAACACAGCGAAAATTCTTGTTCCTCTTCTCATCACTCTTGTGGACATCTATCAGAATCTTGAAGACGATTTTAGTGAAGAATCAGACTCATAGAATACCATCAGATTCACGAACCTTGTCACCACCACAATGCCAACATGGCTCGTTCTATTTCTTCGCTTCGAAGCCAGAAGGACGGCGGCAGTAGAAGTTCAAGCACGAGCTCGGATTCAAAAGTCTCTTCAACCTGTGACAGGGAGTCAGATACGAGTGCCGTGAACTCTGATTCTAGCGAACTCCAAGACACCAGTTTGACGTATTCTGGCAATAGCACCGATAGTACCACGGTCCAAGTCGACTTTGACCATAGGGGTGAGACCTCACCTCTTCAACCACCTTTTTCTCCACGAATGGTCTCAGAGCATCAAAGCCGACCCAAGTATGCTGGTTTCTCGAACTACACTCATGATCCCCGTGCCATCTACATAGAGTAAGTTGCGGAGACTGGCCCTTGTTAGATTCTTGTTACCGACTCCTGAAAGCTCACTCGGTAGGTCGCCTCCCATGGATGTCAAAAGGAGACGAGTAAGTTTGACTGGTCAGCGGTGGAAACTCTATCAATGGCAGACCTTATCGGACTTACATTAAATACTGACAATCTCCAGTCTAGTGCAGTTTCCATCCGCGCCGTCTGGGGTAGTCCAGAACGCCATTCCGAAGGATTCCCTGGATTCCAGTCCAGCCGCCAAAGCGACGAAACCGCCGAGACTCATTCTTCCAGTTGTACTCATGCCTCTGGACCAAACACGGCCCAGAGTAGCACCTGTTCACCGAGCTCGGTTGTGACTGAAGCTCACGGTGATGCCACCACGACCACCGGGGCCAGGCCATTCTACATCCTAGTTCTGATTCCGACGTGCTGTTCCCCTTGGATGGGAGCGCAAAACTTGACATGGAATCGGCGTTCTGTATGGGAGGAGTTTTGATTTCTTTGGATGATGATTCAACGTATACAGTTCGAGAGAAGGACTTTTGGGTTTCTTTCGGCTCAGGGATGGATCGTGGGTATCGTATCGACGGGGTATTTCATGCTTGGGTAGGAGTTTTCGATTTCTGGGATAGATGCGGTTAGCACGATTTTCAATTTCAGTATTGTGGGAGTCAACACAAAGTTCAGGATCAAGGCTGTCTTCATACGTAGCCCTTTGGTCATAAACAGATTGTGCGGATATATCTGAGTGCCGGTGGCTAATGCTATCCTGTTAATGTAGACTTCAATCTCTCTTATCCTGCTTTCCCCTGTGGGTGGTAGTATTCAAAAACCAAAATACCTGAAAGCCCACTGCGCACAGCGAGAGGTCTGGGTCTTCAGTGCTTCCAAGTTTCGGAGCATCTGAGAGGAATTGCAACCTAGACGCCGGGCCGTGGCGGATCATAATATTGGTCTAATAGCAGCGCTGCTCATGATAGTGCATCTGAATATTCGATCGTCAACATTCAATCTTAGCGGTTATACAACACTGAGCCAAAGAATATTCTTCCATTTCTGAGGATAGTGATCCGGTGGTTGTATTTGAACAGCTGTTGGTTGGCTGCTTATGTGTGCTACCGCAGAAGAAAGGATAAAATCCTTGGCCAAGAGGCTCAAAACTTGATTCTTTCCAAGTCCATAATCTTTATCGACTTTACACTTGCTTTCCAACTGACGAAACAGATAACAACGTCTCTCTCAACTAGAGTCTCCATCAATCAGCATGGGATGTTGCTTCAGCCTCCCGGAACCGCCACCGCCCAGGCGGTCTAAATCAAAACCGAAGGGATATATCGTGCTTCCCAATGGGGCTCGTGTAAAACCCCGTACTGATGGCCCACCCAGACATGGCCGCGAGCATAGCCATCGACATAACCATCGACATAGCCATAATCATGGTCACGGACATGGCCATAAACATAGTCATCACCATGGTCATCACCGCCATCATCACAGGGAATCAAGTCCGTCTGGGACAACTCTTGTGCCCAACCAAGGAGAGCCAGAAGCTGGCAATGAGCAATGATCGATGGAAATGGTGTTACTTGTAGTTCCTAGCTGCTAATTGAAGCCATTGGCTCTTCGATGCTCATATCTCGTGATGTATTTTCTCGTGTGTAGTTCGACGGTTGTACCATCCTTGTAAGTGGTGTCCTGTTGAGACAAATAGTGGAGCTGCTCGCGTCATGGACAAGTCCGAAGTCCGTAGTCTGTGTCGTGGTTGGTCAATAAAGGAGGAAAAGTGCCAGGGTCTTGAACTTACCTGATAGATACATGTCGTGTTGTCCCTTGCGTGTTTTACACAAACTTCCAACTTCCAAACCCAATCGTGATACTCGCAACCAACGCAATGGCTTCCAACCGTCATGTTCTTGTGCTCGGAGGCAATGGAAAGATCAGCAGGCTTCTCACTGTCATTCTGCTGGAGAAGTCCTGGACTGTGACGAGTCTGATCCGTAACCCTGACCAGATCGACGACCTGAAGAAGATTTCCGAGGGCTTGCCGGGAGAACACAAGATCCTGGTTCATGATCTCATCAAAGTTGATAGTCAGGAGAAGGCCGCTGCTATTCTCGACGAAGTGAAGCCGGACTCTGTCGTCTTCAGCGCCGGTGGGTTGGATCTCCGTCCGGTATCTGTGAGAAGTGTACGCTAATCAGTGAACAGGCCCTGGAAGGGGAACTGATCAAGACACGGTAGAAGCACACTTACGGATCGTGTGTTGTTGGGTGTAACTGATGTGTTTCTAGATCATCCGCATCGATCGTGATGCTGCAATCTTCTTCATCAAGGCCTCGGTCGCCAACAAGTCCGTCGGTCATCATCTCCAGGTCTCCTACTTGGGCGCTCGACGCGAGCAAGCTCCCTGGTGGACTGCCGAAGACTGGGAAGGCTGGAAGAAGGTCAACTCAACTTTCCTGGGTCCTTACTATGAGCCCAAGACCGCCGCCGATGAAGCTCTCGTTACTGAAGCCAGGAAGAGAGACGGCTTGACCGCTGTATCGGTCCGCCCTGGTGGTCTCACCGACAAGGACGAAGGGGGAGTGCTCTTGGGACAAACGAAGCAAGCCAGAGGCATGACCACTCGAGCGTCAACAGCGAGAGTCATGGCCTTGGTGTTGGAGAAGGAGGATGTGAAGGGACATTGGTTGGATGTTCTCGACGGCGAGGAAGATGCAGAGACTGCAGTCGATCGTTACGTTCGTGATGAGACGGAGTGTGCTGAAGGAGAGCCAGTCATGAAGAACTAATCCTGTAATCGAAGATCATCGACCTCCCAAGGCCAATACGGCACTTGGTGTCATTCCTGTGCCCACCCTGCCCACCATGGCACGCGAGTCTCCCGTCCCTAAGGGGTCTAGTCAGGTACCCGGCCTCGCACCCTCGAGAGTCCCACTGTTTGTGCGGGCCGGTAGGGAATCACCTAGCAGGACGTGCGCTAGGATACCCGAAAAGGGGAAAATAGCATCATGGAACTGCAACATGGTTTTTTGATATTCACAACTCTGATATATAAGATAGAGCCATGAAGCTCGATGCGAAGTTTGGTATCATAGGGATGCAACTTGTCCATTTTTTTTCGAAACGTGCATCGCAAAGTTGGGTTCAGGAGCAGTGAGTGCGTAGTTGAGCTTCCCATACTCTCCCCTTTGATATCAGAAATAGGGCAGCGAAACTGCTGCACCAGAAATTGATGCACCTAGAGTTCGAAAGAGCCCGCTGAATTTGAAATCACTCGCTTGCTCTTTTGGCTATAAATTTCCAACTTTTCTCCCCCACAGACTTCTTTTCCTTTCTCCACGTCAACATCGCTTGCTCCGTCACGATCCAAACGACGTTCCCAAACCCTCATTCCAAAGCACCAACCTTTCTTTCACTTCGACCTGAAGTCAGTTCGCTATCTCATCTACATTCGCTCTTCCTTTAAGGTATGTCCTCCTTCTCTTTGTGTTGTTTCCCTTCGGGTCACTTCACTTCACGTTCCTTTGTCTCCCCCTTCAGCATCTCACATTTGTCCTCAGCACACATCCTATCCCGAAACATCACGATCACCATGGGTCTCATCGCCAAGCTTAAGTTCAAACTGCGCAAGGTGCGAGCCAAGTATTTGGCCCGCAAGCGTCTCGCACAGGGTACCGAGCCTATCGCCCACGGGGAGCGACTTGCCCAGGTTCATCGAGTGTAAGTTCATCCTCAACTCTGCTCGTCATACATACATGACGGAACTAACCCATGTTTGAATAGGGAGGGTACCGAGCATCGCATTGAGCGCGGAATCGATGTCATGGAAGCAGCCCGTCGCTCTGTGTATGGTGCTCACATGCTGCCCCAGACAACTGACTTTGGCGTCAGTCCCGAGGAGGCCCGCGCCCTGCACAAGAAGCAGCAGGATGAGGACCGAGCCAAGAAGATTGCGAAGGAATCTGACGTCCAGGAGGAAGCTGGCATCTGGGATGGCAGCCCTACCAAGGACGACAACCCAGTCAACCGCATCTAAGCTCACCACCAATCCAACCTATGATTTCGACGATTTTATGATTTTCACGACATAGTCAGGGTCAAGCAGGTTCTTGGGGGTTCTGAAGAAGGGTTATGACTTTGAACGGGTGACAGTAGTACAGTAGATGACAACGGTCTTAACAAGGATGTCTCTTCGAGACACGCACAATACATCAACTGTACCCAAACTTGACCATCTCTGACGTGAATGCCTTGATTTCCACATTGCTACAATCAATTGAGTCTGCTTAATCTGTATGCCATATTTGTTTGATGATCGAGCGCGCTTAACATCTAAAGTCAGGCAGTGTTGTGAGTCCTGTTCCCATGGAGACGCCTGTGTAGCAAGCCCAATTTGGGCGTGGTTTATTAGGAAAATCCCCTCCTGTACACATACTCCCCCATACCCTCGTAAGTCTCACTCCCAGATACTCAAGAACAAATGCGTCGAGGCAGCGGTCATTGTTTATTTCACTAGTGGGCTTGTTTGGTGGGAGCTTAGGGCAGGGCAAACACTCGAGCATTGTGCAACCACAAATCGATAATTAACAAACCTGTCATGTACATCAGGCAGAGACTCTTCTATTGTTTACTACCAGTCCGTCTACCGGGGTTACGAGTATTCTGTAGAATCTGGTGGAAGAGTGTTGATGCCTCAGGGGCGGGGCGATGGGAGTTGGATTAGCCAGCACTGGAGTGTCAGGCTGCAGTGTCAAATGACGCCATCATTTACAACATTGTATACCTAGCCACTAATTAAGGGGCATCCGTTGAGGTTGTTGCACGAAGCTCTAAGATGATCTTGTGAGCTGGTAGTTACGTAATTATGTGGTGTTGAGGATGAATGATATTTGTCTCTGCCCATCCTTCGAGAGAGGAGGATTCACAGCATTTACTGCATGTATCTCACACCATATTGATGCTTCTTTGTATCTCTTTTAAATATCGAGTTAATAGTGTAAATACTCAATCGTGCAATCAAGGCTGCCAAGCATTCACGTGTCTCGTCTTATACACTAAAAACGACAACGAACGTTAGAATAAAGTAATTGACTAACTTGCCGGTCCATGTACCCATCCTTTACCCTACACTTGTTCTAGCTTAGTACTAATCTCGTCGTGATATAAACGCCTGTCACCTAAATCGCAACACAATCACGACCCCTGCATCACAATTTTGAGCTCATGGTGGGTAACTTGCTCACATGTACTCAAAGCTGCCTCTCTCCTGACTCGTCACCCGCCAAAAACACTTCATTCACGTCGGTTTGTGGAAGGTGTGAAACTATTGTAGATAACTGTAGCGGTGGTTTGGGGAAGGTCGAATACTACTGCAGCTACCCTTTCTTTGCTCCTTCGCTAACAGACTCAGTCGGACGCCTTTGGACTTTCCACGTTCGTCGCAGGGTCAATATCTTCGTTTGTTACTGTCCTTTCGAAACTTGACATTGTTCTTCTTCTCCATCATCATCATCCACTTGCTTCAACGATTAACTTCCATCAAAAGATCAACAAAGACATCATCATCAAACAAACCGTCATCACTTTGCTATAGCTTTGCAACATGAATACAATCATGGATCACGATATCGCAGCCACCGCTACAATGCATCCAGCTTTTGCAACAGCTCTCGCCAGCTTGAGCGAAGAGGGGGCTGGGAACTGCACTGAAAACCCCGTAAGTTATTCCATCCCTTTCTCATCATCTCTAGCATCACAGCTGACGACGTCTCTCCTAGATGCTTTGGAACTGGAACACTATTGGTACCTGCTTTATTTCCAAGGCGTGGTACATGGATTCCGGAGGCAAGTTCGGCATCACCTGCTTCGGCGCCTTCATGCTGGTCATGCTTCTTGAATTCTTAGCTCGTGTCTCTAGAGAATGGGAACGTCACCGATTCGCCAGATGCGCCCCCAATTCTCAAGGGCCATATGCTCCCGCTGCTGGTATTGAACTTGCGGTCCTTCAACCTGCTGCTGCTCAACCTGCTGCTGCTCAACCTGCTGCTGCTCAACCTGCTGCTGCTCAACCTGATGACATTCAACCTGTGGCCTCTCGGCCTGCTTCCGCTACTGGCCCCAACAATGGTAAAGATGCAAACGACGCCAACAACGACGCCAACCCCATTCCCAATTTTTGCCCCAGCTTCGTGGAACATGCCTTTATTAACGCTATATTGCACATGGTGCAGTGTATTATCACCTACATTCTCATACTGATGGCTGTGTCGTTCAATGGCTACATCATCATTTCTATGTTCATCGGTGCTTACGTTGGTGCTTTATGCTTTCAGCGGGATCCACTGACCGAGACTCGAAACCCGAATGCTTACCAGCGTGCTTTCCAGCAGCCTGTTGTTTGCTGTGTTTAGGAATCGGAGAAGGGGCCCAAAGCTCTGGCCACACGTTACTGGAGGAAATTTACCATTTGCTTGTTGTCAAGCTGGTAGAGGAGATGAGGTTCTATGGGTGTGTTTCGGGGTTACGCTGCATTCTTTTAAACTTGATATTGGTTTTAGGTCTGGTAATACATAAATAGAGGTTCTGATTGTATCAATATGTTTGTCCTTGCTTCTTTTGTGCGACAGCAGTGTTGACGTGACACTGTGCTGCATGTTGTGTGTAAGTCAGCAGCCTTATCAGAGATGACTAGGTACTTTGACTAGATCCAATCGAGCTCCTCATAACTCCCCGGATGATGGATCTCTGTAGCTGGAGCTTTGGGTGGATGTCGACATTGATAGCTTACTAAGAGGCTTGGCTTGATCTCGGACTTCGATGTCTTGTTGATGGTATCGTCCCAATCTTACACTCGACGGGTCATTTACGTCTCCTGTTTCTTGTCTGTTATCAATCAAAGATGTAAGTGAAGATGGAGTAGCATGGAAATAGAATTGGCTGACAAATTATCTTGGCAAGGAAGTGGATGTCCCCCAATTTCGATTGGCGTCAACCCGTCGATCCTAGACATGGGGTTGTCCTGCTAACCCAATTGAGAAGCCCCCGTACGAGTCTCGACCAAACCTGCAACTTTCATCAAATGCAACAGCTTTATTAATCACACTCCCATCTCCATCTCCATCTCCATCTCCATCTCCATCTCCAGCACCACCACGACTCACTTACACTGACTGGCTGCTCTTCCATCAAACCTTTACTACAGAGGCTCAGGGGGTCATCTCCACTAGCCACCATGTTTCGCCATCTCATGTCCTCAAAGGTGCGCTCCAACGCAGGCTGCTGGACCTGTCGTCTCCGTCGCAAGAAATGCGATGAGAAGCGTCCTGTCTGCGATGCGTGTGGCACCCTCGAGATCAGTTGTTTCTTCGATGAGGAAAAGCCAGAATGGATGGACGGTGGACCGAAGCAGAAGGCCATGGCGGAGAAGATCAAGGCTCAGGTCAAGAAGCAGGCCAGCCAGCGTCGCGATCGCAAGTATATGGAGATGCTTGAAGCCGGTACTCGCAATGTCACACTACAGAATGAGGGCCAAAACCAACAGCAGCCTCATGACGCTGCCATGTCCGCTGCGTCCGACACTGATCCTGCTTCGGGCCATGAGTTTGGGTCGACGCCTGCTTCTAGCAACACCAGCGGCGCCTCGCCCCCTGATATGCCATGGCACAGTCACTTCGCTGTCCCGACTGAGGACTCCAGCAGCTCAACTGGTGCCAGTACCGAGATTCACTTCATCATGATCTACCTCGACTACGTTTTCCCATATCTCTTCCCCTTTTACCGCCCTCCCATCCTGGCAGGCGGTCGTGGCTGGGTACTCGACGTGCTCCAAAGCAACAAGTCTGTCTGGCATACAGCTGTGTCGCTCACTTCGTACTTCTTCAGCATAGTCATGGCCAATGGCGCAGTCGAGCATCAGGAGTGCACAAACCGAATGGTTCATCAATTACAGTCTCAACTTGAGATGGGCTTGAGAGAACTGCAGCGTGAGATGACCGCTGTCAACCACAAGGTCTCATGCGCTGGCGTCCGAGATCGCCTTCTTGTTCTACAAGCTATCCTACAAATGCTCATCTTTGAGGTTTCAACGAGTAACAAGGACCACTGGAAGATGCACCTCGATGCCGCTATAACCATGTTTCAACAGATCCTCCCGCAATCAGAGAAATGGGGCGAGACATTGGAGGCTCTCTACAGCTACCGTTGGCCACCGCCAGAGATGGGTATAAGAAGACCTTTCAGCACCAACCAAGCTGCCCTTCGCTTCTTTACAGCCAATGTCCTCTACATCGATGTCATATCCAGCATTACACTCGAGCAGGCACCACGTCTTCAGAAGTACCAAGATAACATCATGCCCAGCTGCAAAACTTACACCAACCCCCACGAAGTTCGCATCTCGGGCTCGCTCTTCATGGAAGATTATGTTGGTCTCAACAACTGGGTCGTGCAGATCATCGGTGACATTGCGGCACTGGATGCCTGGAAGAAGGAGCAGAAGAAGAAGAACTCGCTATCAATAAACGAATTGGTTCAGCGAGGCAAAATCATGGAAGACGCCATCAAGGGGGGCCTCAGTGTAATTGAAGCGCAGATCCAAGGGCCGGGCCCCTTCTTCGATCCCGTTATAAGCGTTGTCGCGAACCCTACTCAAAATTACGGCTACGGGGTTGATACTAAGCAAGCCCCTGGTCTTGCGGTCAATAACATGATCTGGCTCCAAGCAGCGCTCACATACCTTCACGTCGTCATATCCGGCTGGCAACCGTCTTGCCCAGAGATCCAAACTTCCGTTTCCCGTATGACAGAACTCCTGACGACCCTTCCATCCAACATCTGCCTCCGGACTCTGGTGTGGCCCTTTTGTATTGCAGGATGCCTTTCGCCCCCTGAAGACGAGGACAAGTACCGCGCAATGGTGGAGCGTCTGGGTCCGGTCAGCGTGTTCGGCACGATCAGAGAGGCGCTTGAAGTTATGGAAAAGGTGTGGTCGAGGCGAGATCAGATTGATGAAAGTTGGGATGTGGCCAAGTGCCTTCAAATTCTGGGACATGGAGTTTTGCTGATTTGATACCCTCGGGAGTGAGTTCGTTGATTGGTTCAGGATATGAATATTGCTTTACTTCACTTTCTACTGTGGAAGGGACTCATACTAAATTTCCGTCATTTCGGGAGGAACATATATGAATGGGAATTGGCATTTCGTGCCTTATTCCCAAGTGTCACTCCCTTACTACAATTTAAGAATGCTCCATTTGAAGCGGCACCTAGCTTTTATATTTAGTCTTGTCTCGAAACCTTTTGGGTTATCTATCTTGTGTTCTCTCAGCAACAGTTATTCTGGCCAGGCGTCATAGATCATAAGGTACGTTGGCACAGCGGTTTATGGTTGAGCAATCCATGTCAACCCAGATCCCATTTTTATTCGTTTTCTGATGATGAAGCCGATCTAACCAGTAGACATTACCCAGGTGTCCTCAAACACTCGTTTCCATAAACCGACAAGCAAAGCAAAGCATCCAATCTATTATATCCCAAAGGCACGATTACCCCTGAACCCTTTTACCGCCGAAGAGTGTCTGTCTCTTCTCGAGCAGATCAAGATCCCACCAACCCTCTACCCGTTCCAGCAGAGTCTTGCGCTTCGACCAGACCCTCTCGAGAGGACTCTTTGGTCCACTATCATTCATACGTCCCGGTGACACCGGAACTGGAGGCAAAGGAGGAAGATGCTGCAGAGGCTGTGGCACTTCCTTTCTCTTTACTCGGACAGGCGCCGTGGGGGGCGGGGGACACCACGGCTGGCGTGCGCTCTCAGCATCAGAAGAGTCGCTGTCGAACCGCTTCGCCATGGCCAGGGTTCCCAGACTTCGCTCCTGGGCCATCACATGCGGTCCTAGACTGATGCCCAGGGCGTTGACCTGCCCCTCACGGCCGCACCTTCAACCCTCGATATCCTTGGGAGCAGGGCGAGAGGCCCCCTTTGTTCGCTTCCAGAGGCATCCGGAGGTGATGGCGGAGAAGGCGAACAGCACGCAGAGGGCAATGCTGAGGCCCCAGATGGACTTGATCTGGTAGCACGAAGCCTTATCAGGGTCGACCCAGGCAAAAGTGTTGCCACGGGAGTGGTAGACGTTGTGGAAGAGGGAGTTGACAAAGTTGGCCGTGTTGCCGTCCGAGGGAAACTTGGGGCACGAGAGGTAGCTGACGGGCTTGCCGACAGTGCAGGCGACTACGATGCATGCGACGAGAAGCATAATATCGGCACCAGTGGAGAGGAGGAGAGGAAGCATGCCATCCCAGTAGAGAATGTAAGAGATGGCGATGTAGAGAGTCGAGATGCAGGCCTGTATCATGTAAGTCAGTCACTCTTCGATCACAGCACATATACAAGTCAACTTACAACAACCAGTGTTCCAATCAAGGCAGAAGGCGCCGCATAATCAGCATTGACCATCTCACCAATGAAGTTGGCAGTCAATCCGATAATCGTGATCAGAGAGATGAACTCCATGGCTCGCATGGCAGTCCAGGTGTGCCCGAGGGCTCCGAGAGCAGGCTGCATCTTGGTCTTGAGGTTCCCAACAGATTCTGTGTCTAGAGAGAGACGAGGGCGCGACGAGCCAGCTGTGCGCAAAGGAAAGTTTTTGGCGTAGAAAGGGATGGAGGGGGGTGAGGAAGTTATTTTGTCTAAGTGAACGGCCCGCCCAAAGAAGAGGCGAGAGATGGACTTGTAAAAGAAAGGAATTCGTTACGAGATTCGTCTGGTCGTGAGTAAGAAGAAAAACCCAACAGAGGACAAAGGAAACTAAGGAAATGAGACAAAAGGAAAAGAGAGATTGGAGTGTTTGCTGTGTAAGTTGTTTGATGAAGAGAAAAGGATATCTCAAACAGCCCGATACTCCGTGTCTTTATACACAATCCAAAGTCAACAAACCTCTCCAAGATACAAGAATAACATACTCAGTTCATGGGTAGTACCTTGTCTAGCCTCGTTTCCAATTACAGCAACCGCCTACTACCAGCCGCCATCGCGCTTCACGCTCTCCCACAGACAATCATCTCAACCCTGCCAATTCAACAACATGATACAACAATTCTCTTGCTGTTCCTGGGCGTCAGGTTCATCGGCCAATGAGGCTTCAGAGGCTTAACGTTGTGGCGGCGCTTAGACGAGCAGGGATGTTGGATGAATAGCCGCGCAGGGAAAAGGGCGGCTGCTGTTTCAGAAAACATCGACATGGTCATGATTGGATGAGAGTCGTTCTTGGGGAAGTACGGTTCGTTGGCCCGGATGAGGCTCCTTTGTTTAGAATGAGGTCGCATACACGGCGAGATTGCCTGGGTGAAGATTATGAGCCCACTGTTGCAAGTTATTCCGGGATAGTCGTCCTACTGCAACGGCAACTGATCCGGTCCAGGATCGATCTCGGTTGTTGATCTGATCTTGTGTGGTTCATAATGATCGCCATAAATCCATTGTTGGTTAGTTTTCACCTGACACAGCATAATCGATCTAATGACGGTGGCCTACCACAGGGGCCAGGCCAAATCGGCTGAAAATAGAGCGACATGACATGTCAGTTCATTTTGTTGCGCCAGACGCCTATCTAGGATCCTATCATGAATACAAACATGCTGTCCCACTGCTTATTATTCTGTACACTCTCAAGCCCACTCAACAAACAGAGGCATTAGTGCCCCAGCCGTCGTCTCAGTTCCAGGTTATGATCCACCATTCTTAAGACAGATTTAGCACATAAGCTTAACCAAGGAGATCGTCCATGGCAGATCCGCCGGTCTTGGGATGAGCACTGCCGCTGGAGGATGGAGCTGCTGGGGCTCCCCAGATTCCAGCACTGCTCTTCTCCTTGGCAAGTTGGCCCATTGCGGGTCCAGTCTTGGGTGTCTCTGGCTTCTTGACACCTCCACTGGCCTTGCCCCAGAGAGCTCCAAAGGCATCTCCACCAGCAGCGGGTGCTGGCTTGGCAGATGGGCTAGTAACGGGCTTCATGTTAGCCATAGTAGTAGGGCCGCTGGGCGCAGCGTTGGAGGCGCTTCCCATGCCTGAGAAGGCAGATGTTGTTGGGGTCTTTGCTGTCTGTGCTTGGACAGAGCTGAAGTAGTTGGGTCCAGTCTGTTGGAAGGCAGCAGGCTTAGGAGCCTGTGCCGCAGGAGCAGCGGGGATGCTAAAGGCAGAGTAGTTGGGTCCAGGAGTGCCTGAGGCACTTGGTGCAGGCGAGATGGACGCCATGCTAACCATTTGGCTAATGTCAGCTTGCTGAGGAGCCGATTGAGGTTGGGGAGCAACAAACTGGGCGGTTGAGGAGGCCGTCGATGTCACAGCAGGGCTTTGCATAAAGTTGTTGGATGGTGCTGCCTGAGCAGGGGCAGCTGACTGGAAGTCGTCGAACTCGTCGTCGTCTTCTTGCGCAGGAGCGGCGGCAGTGTTGCTTGGGGCCAACGCTGGAGCTGCAGAAGATGCTGGCGCAGGGTCATCGAAGGAGAAGAGATCAATCTCGGGTTCCTTCTTCTTGAGGGGCTCAGCGGCCTTCTTAACAGGAGTGCGCTCGGGTCGCTTGGCGGCAGCTCTTGATGAGCTGGCAGCTGGTCTCTCACCCTCGTCGAACTCATCATATTCCTCAAATCGCTCGGATCGGCTGGCAGCGCCATCGCCTCGCCAGTCATCAGACTGGCCGCCGAAACCGCCACCATCGCCATAAACACCACCAGAGTATCCGCCATAGTTGCCAGGGCCGCCGCTGCTGCCACCACCACCACCGTAGCCAGCGCTCTCACTGCCAAAACCACCATAACGACCAGAGCTACCACTTGAGAAACCACCTCCAAAGGTCGCACCACCCTCGACTCCAGTATACTTGTTCTTGGTCGCACGCGCCTTCTTGCGCTCGGTCCGGATACGATCCACGTCACTAAGAAGATCGGCCAACTCCTTGGCTCGGTTGCGCACGTTGATGCCCTGGTCCTTTCCGTTCTGATCAATAAAGTGAAATTGGCGCAGCATCTTAAGAAGCGAGATATGTCCTCTAGCATCGTCGATAACGCGCTCGGAACCGTGCTTGATAAGAAACTCGAGTAATTGGAGGGCCTTGTAGATCTGACGCCACTCCTCGGCAGCCTTCTCGGTGAAGCGACGGTAGATCATGGGCATAATCTCGTTAAGGGTTTGGCTGGCTCACAGTCAGCAGTTGGTTTTGGATATGGTTCGAAATATCGTGCGTACTAGTTAAATGTTCCATTTGCAATCTCTTGCATAAGGGTCGATGAAGCACCCCATGGCTCGTTATTCGTTGCTTCTCGCACCTGAAGATGGGTAAGTCGACAATGTCCCGGTCTATTGTCGCGCAGAGCTCAACCAACCTTGGCCTCCATCTCGGTAAAGTTCATAACAGCTGGACATCGTCAGTGACTTATGACGCGCATCAGGTGGCCGCTAAAGGGGTTACCATTCTGGGCCTTCCGAAAGCCTGCCTTGAGGTCATACAAGGTCAGGTTGGAGACCGTATTCTTCAAATCGTTAATATCCATGGTGAATTAGTCCAAGAAGAAGAAAGCCAGCAGAAGCGTCGAAGAATGAGCGCAGAAGACGCGGAGCCGTTGATAATGCTCCTGAAGGGATTCGTAATGGAATTGAATAGATTATCTGGAGTTCGAGATGCCCCTTGCTACGCTATTGACATGGTGGACACTTGGACATTTCCCAGTGCCCAACGTCAGCATGGATCATGGCTGATCACGTGATATTGCCAACGTTCCTGTATGAGGATATAGAGATTATGGAGTTGAAAGCATTCAGGACTTGTAGCACTGATCTAAAAGTATAATTGAATTTCCAGTGCATCTCCTTTCATTCAATTGGCATGTGTTACAGTTGTAGAGCCAGAAACTGAGCTTCTAGCAGGTACTTTAACTTATCTGGAGTCAAACCTCGAGTCCCCGCCATACAACCTTAGACTTCAGGCCTGAACAGGGCCCTAGAGGGCCAGTCACGGCGCTAGAATTGGATACCAGACGTCAAGCTGGTCCAAACTTTTATCTTCCCTTTCTCGAGATCAGTCCAAAAGACCAACCTCAGCACGTACATCACCAGTTTTCTGTAATTTTATCTATCTAAATCTACATCTTCTGTACTATCAAATCATTTTCCCAAGTGTATTAGTCTTCAAGGTACGTGCAAGTTCAATTGTTTCCCTGCCGCGTTTGCCTTTGTTCTACCACCGAGAGCTCTGGGGAAGCTCAAGCTGTAGTGCACACTACAAAGAGAAGAGAAGCAAGACGCCTTCGAGGCAAACATTGGCCGTCTGAGCACCTTTCTTGGGTCAATGGTATTATTCTGACCCGGATTGGGATCTTGGAAGAGCCAGCTGATCGGCCCAATACCGGTATTGTCGGCTTCTTCTCGCCTTTGTTCCTCACTGCCAGCTTGAGCTTGCCTGGTGCTGGTCTGGTTGCCCCTGTCCTACCCGGTCCTGCGGAGGGAGGGGAGCTTCTTTTCCCGGTGTGTCTGACTGTTCAAAATACATTGGAATGGTCACTTCTGCCCACGGGTTGATTAATGGACTGGATACTGGTACATTACATGAGACTCGAGGTGGAGGGCCCATGCAATCCACCGGGGTGGCCGTATCCCATGTCCCCTCCAATGGGGGTGATGCTTTGGCAAAAGTCTGCTGCACTTCGGGCATATCGGGCCACTGACTCGACGCGTCTCTCTGGACTGGTGGTTTGAGGGGCCATGTACTATGTACAGTACAAGCTTGCTGCAGCCAGACTGACCAGAGAGGAGTGTGTGAGTCGAGCACGATACGATACGTTGCTTGCTTGACGTGGCCCGGGCAACCTCCATCAGCTCCAAGGATAGCCCCGTTGAAGCTTTGACGGGTAGAGCGAGCGAGCCAGCCATTGAGTCCACAGCACAGTCCAATGTGGTCTTGTTGTTTCTCA
Source organism: Fusarium oxysporum Fo47 (assembly GCF_013085055.1). NCBI lineage: Eukaryota > Fungi > Ascomycota > Sordariomycetes > Hypocreales > Nectriaceae > Fusarium > Fusarium oxysporum. The sequence continues at coordinate 1,201,659 of NC_072840.1, read as the reverse complement.
ATGCGCGTGCTTGCGCTATTTGCAATGTCTGGCATGGCAGTAATGGCGGTCAGAGCCATGCCATTGAGAGCCAGGGGCAATGCGAAATGCTCGTCAGCTCTCGCTTGCTTGCAATAACAAGCAGGTATTGATTGATGGATTCATCATTGATCAACAGAGCCAGAACCTTAGCTGTTGCAAAGCTCCCCCTCCCCCGCCCCACAGTGGCCATAGCCACCACTGTGACCTCATGGCCTAGCGGGCTCTCTTCATCAGCCAAAATAACGAGAGGAAGCTCTCAGGATCACTTCACGTGATCTCCTTTCGATCACCTGCTCCACTCTTTCACACGTTCTACACGCTTCGATTGGCTTCAACGGCCCCCGCTAACGCTTTGCCCCTCCAGCTTGCTCAAAATGAGACCCTCCCTCTTCAAGCCCCTCCTACCCCGCCATACCTGCTTCTCTGCAGCGAGAACTTCTTCTTCTCTTCCTCAACTCTCCAACACAATCAGATCTGTTAGATTCTTCTCAGCTTCATCCGCAGTCATGGGTAACAAGGTGTAAGTTGTCTCTTGCTTTGTCAATCATCGCATTGATGTAGACATCAGCTAACTCTGATCAGTTTCTTCGATATTGAGTGGGAGGGCCCCGTCTTCCAGAACGGCAAGCCTACCTCCACCGTTCAGAGTAAGTGTTGATTCCTCCCCGATGCCATCATCCTCAACGATCCGAGACGGCAAGCTGCATCTTCAGCTACCTTACCTTCCGGCTCAATACCTCGAGAGATGCACAATGGTCTTACATTTGCGGCATTTGCATTTGCATCTGCAGTATTCGTCATCATTCCGCATCATCAGTTCCAAACTTGAGCTCCGCGTTTTGTTGCATCAATGCTGACATACCTTCTCTCCAGGCCAGCGTGGTCGCATCAACTTCAACCTCTACGACAAGGAGGTCCCCAAGACCGCTGAGAACTTCCGTGCTCTCTGCACTGGCGAGAAGGGTTTCGGCTACAAGGGCTCTTCTTTCCACCGAATCATCCCCGACTTCATGCTCCAGGGTGGTGACTTCACCCGTGGTAACGTACGTTTCTATCAACCCAAACCTCTGACGCGCATACTAACACAATCAAGGGCACCGGTGGTAAGTCCATCTATGGTGAGAAGTTCGCCGACGAGAACTTCAAGCTCACCCACGACCGCCCCGGTCTGCTGTCCATGGCCAACGCTGGCCCCAACACGTAAGCACTTCCACTCCTAATTATAGTTCGATTTAAACTAACAAAGTTTCCAGCAACGGTTCTCAGTTCTTCATCACCACTGTTGTCACCTCTTGGCTCAACGGCCGCCACGTCGTCTTCGGCGAGGTCGCTGACGAGGAGTCCATGAACGTTGTCAAGGCTCTTGAGGCTACCGGCTCCGGCAGTGGTGCTGTCAAGTACCAGAAGCGTGCCACCATTGTCGACTCCGGTGAGCTGTAAAAAGTTCTTACTGAGGACAAGACAAAGGGATGGGATTTGGGAGCACATTACAAAACTTGAATGAGGACTAGCGATAAGAAGTTGGATTCCGCAAGCTGGCATAAAAGTCTAGCTGCTGAGCAATGTCAACCATTTAACCCCATATGCATTGCCACCTGATACTATCGTGCTGTGAATGATTGATTCTTGAATATCGCTTGATAGCTTATTCTTCTACTTGGTAAAATTGATTGATCATCGCTACGACCATTGCGCTTGGCTGCATTCTAAATAGCCTTCGCTTGTCCTTCTACGCCTTTGCTGTTATCCCTAGAAACAAAAAGCCTTCTTCCAGACCATAACTCCGTTCTCCCGTCAGAAAAAAGCAGGTATCAATAACCCATACTTAACGTATCGACATGCAAAATCTGCACTCGTGCTCTATTCAACGCCCAACCACCTTTTGAAATATTCACAGTTATTGGGGCCTACAGGACCGCCCTCTTCGCAGATCTCAAACACTGGGCAACGTCCGCAGGGAGCTTCGGTGAAGGCACTGACGATAGGTTCGGGACCGCCTTCGCGACCAGTGGGATCATCTCGACCAGCCCAGCTTTCTAAAGACTGCTTGGCGATCCGAGATACGCGGTAGCCGATCTTTCCAGCAACTTTGACTGACTCAATGAGGTTGTCCCAGACAAGTACGTCGACAAGCTTCTGTACGTCGTGCTCGGAAAGGATGGTGTTATGGGTGATACCGCTCGAGGAGAGTAGACGAGCGATGTCGCGTACGGTCGGATAGCCTGTGTATCCAGCAGGAAGAGGAAGTAGGGCGTCCTTTTTAACAGCCGCCGTAGGAGAAATCTTGGTGGCTTTCGCTGGGGGCTCATCCATGTGACTAGCATCTCGCTTCTTGCCCTTTTCCACGCCACCTTTCACGACACCCTTCTTGGGAACTTGCGTCCGCGCAGCACCTCCCCCGTGTGTGCTGTGATAGCTGCTCTGGCGCTTGATAAAATCATATACAACTCGCTGTAGGTCTTCAATAAAGGCCTCATCAAAGTTCTGATCGGTATACCACGGGCCGCCGGTGGCTCTATCGCTGGGCCGTATGGAGGCCTTGATGAACATCTTTTTGTTCGGGTGCTCGACATTCTTGAAGGGCGCAATCAGACCCTTTGTCTGGAGTTGCTTTAGTGCGTTCTTAAGGACCGAGTCGTGCATGTTCAGTCGCTTCTGTAGCGTCTGCGACCAGATACCGTCGCCGCCCGAGTCGTCGATAAGAGAGTAAACCATGACCTGTTCGTCGGTCGAGCACTGCTTATACCTAGCCAATTGTCAGCTATGAGCTTGATGTATTGTTCCAGAGGTGTTTCTACGCACTTGTGGGCTTCTTCGGAGTCGCGCCATTTCCACAGCACTTGGCCCGAGGCCTCGCGCATGGTGATGAAAAGCTTGTCATCTGTGAGGGATTGAACGACACGGGCGAGCAGCATGAGGTCTCGGTTTGGAATGACATCGAGGCGCAAAAGATCATCCTGGGAGAACATGTCTGTTCCAGACTCGCGACATCGATCGTAGAGGGCCTGCTTCCAGACGCCGAGCTTGGCCGTCGCGGCGTCGCCCTCGGCGGGCGCGGGGGTGGGCATTGTGAGTCAAGCGACGATGCGACAAGAGGGATAGAATTGTCGTAGGAGGGAGGATTTGGTAAGAAGATTCAAAGATCTGATTATATTTGATGCTACATTGACATAAGATAGCGAGTGGCGAGTAAGAAAATGGGAGAGAGAAGACGGATGACGATGGGCTTCTCTTGGAGTAGAAGCGGCTGGGTTAGGTTGGAAATAATTATTTTTCGAGTCCCCCGCAGTCGACGCTAAAGTGTAGCTCGTCCCCTACCCTGCTACTTTATTACTGAACCTTCCCACCTTTCCACCTTCCCGGCCTGTGAGTCGACCCGGCGGAATGTCGGCAGTGCATGCGGAATGTGGGGTATCTTATCAGTGTCTCGGTCCCCCACCATTCGTGAATACCTTCAGCCACCCTAGACCGTTATCATCGTGAGATTTTGAATATCTTCGGAGTTGTGAGTTGACCTGTGTGTGATAGTGATAGAGTTTTATCTCTGATCAAGGGTCTCTCACTTCAATTTATATGAATTATGTGGAATGTTATCTAAAGCTATGTAATATCGTCTAAAGTCTTAAACTTTAAAGCATGATTCAAGCCAGACACCATTTGTACACCACACCCATCTGCTGCTTGTTTCCCCCCAAATGAGCCATGACACAGACAGATCACTGAGATACTTGTACCGATCGCTTTATAATCGCATCTATTTCTACGTATCTATTCTACTTATACATTCTACTTGTCTCTACTAAACGCACATTCTCTTGTGTCCAACAAATGATACTAATCCGATAAAGACCTGACTGTATAGCAAAGCGGCATAATACCAAGGGACAAACACTATACCATGAAGTTCGACATTGACTGTATTTTAACTCTTGAGAGAACTCGCCAGGGCCGCGAAACTGCCGCTGGATGCGAAGGTTTAGACTTCCGTGATCTCAGAAATAAACTCTAGGATGGTGAAAGGGCGTATCAACTCATCGAAAGAACCTCCATATAGAAAGTTCAACAATCTAACTATATACCGGGAGCAATGGCCTTTCTCTTTCACTATTAAATACCTCATCTCTTTCCTCGATAACATCACGTCATTGATCAGGACTGGACGTTCCAACTATAGTATCACTGCCGAACCACACGAACTGCATCAGGTCAACCCAAGTTAACTATAACATGAACGAATCCCTTAAGAAAAATCTACCAGATATCTTCGTGATGCTTTCAGCCGCCGAAAGAGAAGAAATCGATCGAGAGGTCACGGCCTTCATGGCCGAGTTTGGCCACATGTTTGGAGGCCACCTCAACGAAGGTATCTCGAACGATGACGCTTCAAACAGTGGCACTTCAAGCGCCGACCCCTCAACAAATGAAACAAACACACAAGGCACAAGAAAAGGCACACAGGAGGACGCTTCTTCCGCAGAGTCATCAGCCAGACGTGACAGATTCACGCACTTGAGTCCGGAGCTCGCCTCACACGACAGAGCAATCGAACGCTACAACTTTCTCAAACGCCACTGTCCCTGGAGCCAGGATGAAGCGTTCTTGAACATGATGTGTTCACTGCACAGTCACCCACAAACCATGGGTCTTCCACCGAGTTCAACTGAGCCTTTGGCCGATGAGTCACCCGAAAAAGAAGACGAGGGAAGTCCGTGTGGGAGTTAGGCCGATGTCCATGCTGAGACCAAGTAGGCTTTAGCACATATCCGTGGATGAAAGCTTCATAATAGGAGAGATGAGGAGGAATAATAAGAGTAGTAGTTGAGTTGTGGGAGGAACTGGGTTGTGTGCTCAGTTTAAAGTTACTTGGTTGGATTAAAGACAAGACGTCACTCCCCCAACAAAAAGACATTATCGTCATTGCGAAGACTCATGCTTCAATAAAATTGAAATCGATGCATGCCACTCATGCCCAAGATATCGTGATTTGTAGTGTTTAAAGAAATTCTTTCGCTTTAGTGACTAACTACTCAGTACAAACATCAAACATCATAATAAAGACAGCATCCCAATTATGTGTGATCGAGCCTTGAAATTCCACCCTCTTGTACAATTCGATGCCTGTCCCTTCGTATCGTCTTTATCCCTGCGCCCGGAACGCCTGACTGCAGGCCACATGAATCCTCCGCATGCAATGTTTTCGTCTCCTTACTTGTTGAGTGTCGTAAGGCCGGTTGCTTCCATGCGAAGATGCACGTGGCATGAGCTTTTCCTTGTAACGTGAAATTATCTCTAAGAAATCAAGAGGGCTTTGCCCAGAAGCCCCTAGTTCACAGGGCTCTTGCTCTTCTCGATAGGTGGCTCTGGCTTATCCTTCTCCGTATCGACGTCCATAGCATCGTCGGGTTGTTCGCTCTGAGCCTTCTCAGGTGCTGCTGCAGGCTTATCTGAACTCTCTTCAATAGTTTTAGGTTCTGTGGTGGGCTCCTTCGTAGCGGAATCGGTGGCCTCTTGGGCAGCAGGCTCGTCCTTTGAAGCCTTCTCGGTGGGCGCTGAAGGCTCCGCGGGTGCCTCAGGCTCGACCTCTTCCTTCTTGATTGTTGTCTCCTCTGGAGCCGCTGAGTCCTCCATGCCAACATCACCGTCTCCATCCACTTTACTAGCTTCAGGTTCCTTGGCGGCCTCGTCGGGCTTCTCGCTCTCCTTGGGCGGAGCCTCCTTCTCGCCTGGGGCTGGGGCTGAGATGTCGTCGATAGTATCGTCATTCACATCGTGAGCATCCTCGCCAGCTTGTTCTTCGGCAGGTTCGTCAGCGGAAGCACCGTTGGTAACCTTGGCAGGAGGAGCATCGGCATTATCGATTTCCATTTCTCCCTTGCGATAGTCGGTAAATGTGCGCTTGTTGCCATTCTGGCGCGTGGCACCATGCGCCTGAGCCATCTCATCGTCGTCACTGGCTTCGAACTCGTTGTCGTGTTCAACATGCTTGTCCCAACGATGTTCGGTCATGCGAACATCCTTGTTCTCATCCTCATCAAGGTCATCCAACTCGGCCTCCTCCTCATCAGTCATACCGCCGAACGGCTTTCGGGGGACGTCTTGCAACTGTACTGAAGGAGCAGGTCCGGTTTGTCGAAGGTTGTCGATGACTGAAGAAGTGATCTTCTCGAGGTACTCTCGGCTGTTAGAGTTCTCCATGTTAGAGGATCGCACATTCAGCTCAAAATCGGGAGCATAGTACTGTACAGCGTTAGTGGGAGCTTGTCAACACAGGATCAGGCAACTTACTTCGTAGTATTCGTTGTAGGGCAGGGTTCGGTCCATCTCCTTGCCCACAAGAACACCAGTCTCAAAAGCCCAAGTTCGAGCGACGTTGCGCATTGTGTAGCCACCTCCACCGAGAACAAGAGTCGGGAGATTAAAGCTCTTGACATAGTTGACACAGTTGGCATGGCCATCCATGCTCAGATTGAAGCAACCAAGTCGATCGCCCGACAGACTGTCACCGCCGCATTGGAGAACAACAGCCTCGGGCTGGTAGTACTTCATGACATTCTCAATGACAGGCTGGAAGATTGACCGGTAGGACACATCAGTGATACCATCTCGAAGAGGAAAGTTGACAGCATAGTTTTTTCCTTGTCCAATACCAGTGTCTCGAAGTTCGCCAGTGCCGGGGAAGTACTCTCCGTACTTGTGGAAAGAAACGGTCATGACACGGTCGGTGGTGTAGAAAGCCTCCTCAACACCATCGCCATGATGCACGTCGATATCGATGTAAAGGACCCGCTTTTTGAATCGAAGGAGTTCTAGAATGCCGAGGACAATGTCTAGATGCCGTGTTAGATCGTGATATCTGAAATATCTGGGAGAGACATACCGTTGACGTAGCAGAAACCACTAGCCTCACACTTCTTGGCGTGGTGAAGACCACCAGCCCAGTTGATGGCGATGTCGCACTTTTGGCGGTTCAGTCGCGCCGCACCCTCCATGCTACCACCTGCACTAATACCACAGAACTCGAAAAGACCATCGAAAACGGGACAATCATCACCAACGTTGTATTTTCCTTGCTCTCGCATGAAGCTATCCATGTTGTCTGGTGTGACCTTTTGCAGGAAATCGATGTAGTCGTCGGTATGGAACTGGGTCATCTCGCCTCGAGTCGCAGGTTTCGCGCGCTGCAGATTGTCAGTATGATATTCGAAACTCAGTGATACCTAGAGTTGAGTTGGGGACCAAGAATAAACTCACGTAAATCTCCATCTTCTGGTAGAGGTTGTACTGCATAATCAAGCTATGCGCCAGCCGAATGCGATGAGGCTTCATGGGATGACCAGTAACATAGGCATAGTTACCAATGTCGGAATCGTAAAAGTAAGCGACCTTCTTGGGCGATGAGCCATTGAGCGCAACCGAGCCGAGCTCGACACGTATATCGTCGCCCATGACTGCGGCTACTCGTAGAGTCGCGAATCTCGGAAAGCGGGTGTAAAAGAAAGGGTTAGATCAAATTTGCGCTCGAAATAAAAAGATCTTGGATAGGTATTTCGATAGGGAATTGCTCAGGGAGAGCTCAGCATGATCGACGGAAAGTTTTAGGGAAGAATTTGGTAGAATGTGACAAGATTTCGAGAAGAATCTTTGAGTGTAAGTAAAGCAACATGGGCAGAACTACACTGGCTGATGCGAAGCACATCCCCGGAGCTTGAAAGTCGTCCGTTTACACCGGAATAAATATTGAAGCGCTCCCGCTTAAATTGACACAAGCCACATTTTGAGTCCCTCGCATGAGATACGCCACAGAGAGCGACTCAAGCTCCTGCACGTGATGTGACTAAGCTTCTCAGCTGTGGCTCCTAGGCTGCCGGGCTGGCGTCAACGTCAATTACCTTTACCAAGCTCCGATCATAGCAACGCCAACCCTCCATCACCGCCCACATCAACATCAACACCTGCACGCTTTTTTGTCGACGAATTACTCTACCCGCAGATTATCCCTACACATTTTAACACACCGTCGATACCATGGAGCGCTTCAGGAGTTTACTTGGTGGCGGTGGAATGGGCCTTGGAGGAGCTGCACATGGCACTGTAAGCTATGATCTCCTTCATATGAGCTCCCTAATGGAGCGTGCTTTGCAATTCTGAGCTTCGCTGACCTTGACGACTGTAGGACAACACAAACCTGATCGATAACTCCGAAACGGTCTATATCTCCTCCCTTGCCCTACTCAAAATGCTTCGACACGGTCGCGCAGGTGTGCCCATGGAAGTCATGGGTCTGATGCTTGGCGAGTTTGTGGACGACTTTACTGTAAAGGTTATGGATGTGTTTGCCATGCCTCAGAGTGGTACCGGTGTTAGTGTCGAGGCTGTCGACCCCGTTTTCCAGACCAAGATGATGGACATGCTTAGGCAAACAGGAAGGTTAGTTGATTACGGTCTCCCATTTGTTGTCACTATCTAACGGATTCAACAGACCTGAGTCGGTCGTCGGATGGTACCACTCGCATCCTGGTTTCGGTTGTTGGCTTTCTTCCGTTGATATCAACACACAGCAGTCATTCGAGCAACTGAACCCCCGCGCCGTTGCCGTCGTCATTGATCCTATCCAGTCCGTGAAGGGCAAAGTCGTCATTGACGCTTTCCGACTCATCAACCCCCAGCTCTTGATGCTTGGTCAAGAGCCTCGACAGAGCACTAGCAACTTGGGTCACCTCAACAAGCCCTCGATCCAGGCTCTCATCCACGGCTTGAACCGACACTACTACTCGATTGGAATCAACTACCGCAAGACCGCACTCGAAGAGAACATGCTCATGAACCTGCACAAGCACGTTTGGACCGAAGCTCTGGAGATGGACGACTTCCGACACGAAGGTTGCAAGAACAAGGACAGACTGCAACAACTGGTCTCATTGGCGGATGGCTACGAGAAGCGCGTAAAGGAGGAGACTGAGTTGACTAAGGATCAGCTCAAGACTCGCTACGTTGGCAAGTTGGATCCCAAGAAGCATCTCGAGGATGTTGGCCAGGAGCTCATTGAGGACAACATTGTCTCCGTGTCAAGACAAATGATCGACAAGGAGGCTACCATGCCCAGGAAGGAGGGGCAAGCAGGGCCCAAGGGGCAAGTGAACGGCGAACAAATGGACGTGGAGGAGGAGTTATAAGCGAGAGGAAATAAATACCTTTAACAAGGATAACGAGGCCACGGGATGGACTTGTAAGATTAATGGGCGTTGGCGGTCGGGAAGGAAGATTTAGAGACCTAGCCATGTCACGAATTATTGCACAAGGTTAGCATGATAGCATGCATGAACTGATTCCGCGTGTGCATTTTTTGTTCAGTGAGTATATGTGCGGGCTGATCGTAGATGGTGTTCATACGATGTGAGCGCTGCGAGTACTAGGTATTATGTCTGTTGAAGATTGCTGCACGCTGAACACAGCTACTCATGCGTAGAACAAAGGTCTTGACGTCTCTATAAAGGCGAAAGTGGCGTAATAATTCTCTTCTTCTTTTTAATTCACTTTTCGAAAGCTGCGCTCATATTGACAAACTGCATATTTCGACTGTTCAACCATTGCTTGTTTAATCTACAGCTACACTCAAACAAAGACAACAACAACCACTAGAAGCAGCTCGCCATCGCCGAATATCTTCAAAGCAGTTCAGCCATTTCTTGCAAGAGCGCATACTCAGATTGATATCTATAAAGGCAGGTAAGTTTTTACTTTTCTCTTGCGCTTGAGAGAGTTGTAGATTTGTTTCAGTGACAATGAGTTCTCGAACAAGTCTACGCTCAATCCTGCGCGCTTGGTTTGCGTCCGACAATTCTTCTGACTCAAAACCAGATGTCCGTATAGAATCAGTTAAGGGAGAATGTCATCAACCAAACCAAAATCGACGGCGACAGAAAAGGGAAAAGAATAATCCATTTGGGCTACCCAAGAAGCGAACTTATTGCAGCCATTGCCACGGTGCTAATGGTTATGGAGACAATGATTTTTCTAGGTGTGAGGCAAAAAGTAAAAGTCACAAGGATCAACACGCGTCAGGCGGGCAGCAGCATCGTCTTAGTGAGCAACTGAAGCCTCTGCCTGTGGTTCCACGTCAACGTCCCCCACAAGCAAGAGGCCAACAGTCTCCATCAGAGGATACATCCCTGCATAGTCAGGGCCACAATCAGAAACATAAACGCAGCAATGTTGTTGATACCCAAATAAACGCGTCAAAGCAGCTGAACCAGAAGAAGCATGGTATACATACTCTCTACCAACAGGAACAGGAACAGGGGAGCAACGAAGCCATCTTCCTCTCCGACGACCGCTCAATGAACCGCGAGGCCGTGTCAGAGGTAGTCGACATGATAGCTCTGCGCTTCAGCCACATCCCCTACGCCGTTAGCGGTCTCGCGGCCATGGTCTACTACGGCTACGAGGCGAGGCCGTACAAAGTGAGCATCGTGTGTCCCGAGCACACGCGCGAGAACCAAAAGTGCTGGGCCAAGGCGCAGGGCATGATCCCGATCCCGCGCCAGCGACACGTCTGGGGCGTCGCGACCTCTGACGGCATCATCCAGCAGATCCGCGTGAGGTTTCCCTACGATTTCAACGAGATGCATGCCCTAAAAATAGGCACCGCCGGCAGCAACCCCGTCTCCATGTTGTCGCTAGCGGGGCTGGCTGATGAGCTTGCGAGGACCTATGTTAATGAGCTCAAGCACTCGGACCACGACAGGCAGGAGAATCTGGCGCACGAGATGATCTGGATCCTCAAGAGAATCATTCAGTGCAGATTGCCTGAGCATGCGCTGCGGCCTGAGAGGATACCTCACCTCATCAGGGAGACGTTCTGGCTACCCTTCACACTATCGTATCCAGAATCGGTGCCTCTATTCGCAAAGGCGGGATGGAGCATTCCCAACGAGGGATGGTATTGAAGATGAACTGAGATGAGATTAGATGAGATGAGATGAGATGCGATGAATGAGATAGAGCGACACGGGAATGATTTGGAGTTTGGGGAATTACGGCGGCACAGTACGACACGACACGACACGACACAGCATGGATATGGTTTATGGTTACGCTTATGGGTTAAAGTTTGGTTACAGCTACGCATCGCATGATACCCTAGATGTTCTTATTTCTTTCGTTTCTAATGATAAGACGACAACAATGTAGACAGAGATATTTGATTTTTCACCAAGAGTTTAGAGATTAGGCAATTTATTCACACTACAAGAGAGCAGCAGTACTTCGCAAGAGTGTCTTTATTTGTGAGAACAATCCAGTATCTCTACGTACCCAAACTCAGCTTCTCTGGCTGGTGGTATTTCCAAGGCACTCTCTGCGCATTAATCCGAAATTGATATGTACTACTCCCCAACTCCAATCTCAAGGAATGCATCCAATTCAACTTAGTTACGAGACTTCCACGCCTTGACGACATGGCCGACAGTGAACTCTCCGTAGTTCTTGATGTAGCTCAAGTGAACGGAGAGATCCTTGCCGCCAGCCTCGCAGTATGGATCGCCCTTGTCGCAGATGGATACAGTCTTGCTGGCGATGCTGTTGCAGCCGATGGGGAGGTTGCGGGGGAAGATCTGGGACATGTTAGCTGTGTTTGTAGTTATTGTTCTTGAAGACTTACTCCACTGCCCTCGCTGGTGCCGACAAGGAAGGGCTGACCTTCGGTGAGACTGGGATCGCCCATGGCGATGATGGCCGCAACTTTCAAGGGTTAGTAATCTTTCAAGTATGTACTGAGTGAATATATCTTACCATTGTCGGTGATGTAGGAAGGCTGAGAAAGAGTGCCAGGGAAACCTTCAGAGCTGGCACCGCACATCGTGTCCATAGTGACATGGGCTCCCTGAGTATCATTAGCACGGTGGTTTACAAAGGTGACGACGAGTACTTACCTGCGAGTAACCCATGAGGATCAAGTCAGTGTCGGGACAGTTCTTCACGTAGTTGTTGATCACGGAGTTCATAGTGCGGACGCCCTCGGTCTGAGACTCAACGTACTCATTGTAGAGGGCGGGATACACGAGAGCCTCCATGTCCGAACCGGGGATCAGCTTGATGATCTCCTCCGCGAGGATACCCATCGCACCGGGACCCTCTGGCTCAAGGCTACCACGAGCAACGATGAGGTGGGCGCCCTTGGCGCAAGTGATGGCGTCAGTGGTTGAGTTGGTCGAGGCCAGAGCCATCAAGAAGCTCAGAACGAGCATGAAAGAAATCATGGCTGAGATGTTTGTAGGATAGAAATATTTGCAGAAAGTCAGAATAGGTTCTTCTTAAGAGGTAGTAAAGATATAATCTCTTACTGTGATGTGTTGGTGTGCTGATGTATAGTTGAAGGTGAAGAGTTGGGATGATAGATTGGAAGTGAGGATGAAGAGTGAAGAGAGGAGGAAAAGAAGAAGAGCGGATGAAAGAACAGAAGAGAATATATAGCCTCGCTTTGGCGACTGCCAGTGCCAATTCGCAGTGGAAGCTGCAGCATCAGGACGCGATATTCGCGATCACTGCCAGTGGCAGACAGTGATAGTAACCTCACTCACGATCTAATATCCATCTTTAAGATAGTAGAGCAGCGGCGTAGCAGTGGCAGACCCACAATAGCACTCTAGAAGCTCTAGTAAACGTTGGAAAAAGCAAAACCGTGGACCTCAACTGTCAAATCGCATCTTTGCAACTTTTGCGGTTCGGCTGCAGGGACTGGGGTAGATCGATGGTATCGGACTTGTTTCTTGATTTGGTCACCATAGTCTGCCTAACTCGACAACAGACGGGTTTATATACAGGAAATACGAATTTATAGAGCATGAATTGATGCTATGATAAGAAGAAATTACATATGAAATGCCCAAGGACCTTACTGGGAACAGTCAACTTTGTCTTTATATCGTAGTACTGTTTGTTTGTGTAAGTGGAGAGAATCAACACTAGTTCCTGTCAGCTTGCTGGGGTAGGGACTGGATCTCATGTTTGCTAGAATTACCATATGATTAAATATGCTTCGAAACCTGTGTTGGTTGGTGCCAAGATTGTACTTGACGTAGTTGGCTCGGTTGGTTTGTCCTGGCCGTAGACAATCCGTAGGAACTCACCCCTATTCCCAAGAACACGTTTGTGCAGCACTATGGACCACTCATATAATAACTTCTACTTCAGTTGTATCTGAGCAATTCAAGATACGTTGCTGACTCGATGACGATTTAGTCTTGTATATTCTTCCCAGTGATGATAGATCAATTCCAGCCCTATCCGTTCCTGTACATACTCCACAAGACGAATCTTCGGTCAAGTAAGGATGCTAAGTTCTATGGAACATGCCTACAGCATAGTCAACAGCAACGTGTCCATATGCCGTCACGTAGTTCATATGAGTTCTCAAGTCATGGCCCCCAGCTTCGCAAAAAGGATCACCGGCGTCGCAGAACGAGACTGTTTTGTCTGAAACACACTGACAACCTTCAGGCTTCTGACGGGGAAATATCTAATAAGTGGACTTAGCTGTTGAGTGTATCCAACGTGTTCATCGGGACTTACGCCTTTACCAACACTACTCCCAACGTGGAAGGGCTGGCCTTTGGTAGTGCTCGGATCCCCCATGAGAACAACGGCTGCAACTTTAAGAGAGTTAGAATGTATGAGTGATGGAGATTTGTGACTCTTTTGACTGACTGTTGTTGGTCATGGCGGAAGGTGAAGGCTTGGTAGGGAGGAACCCGATGGAACTCGCACCACACATCACATCTGCAATGACATGGGCGCCCTGCATAAGAGAGTCAGTAAAGGATAACCATACGCTTCATAATGGGGCTAAACGTGATATCTAGATGGACTGACCTGCGAGAACCCGAGTAGAATAATCTTCGTCTTAGGACAGACGGTCACATACTGCGCCAGCATAACAGAAAGAGCCGCCACACCCTCCATCTGTGAAGGCTGATAGGGATTATAGATAGCTGGGTATTCTAAAGATATCATCTCGGAGTGGGGGACCTGCTGAGCAACTGCTCCAATGATGCCTGGCCCCCGAGGTTCCAGACTGCCTCTGGCCACAATGATGTGAGCTCCGGAGACACAGCTGGCGTTTCCAGGCTGAACATATTCTTGACAAGTAACGAAGGTCACAAATAGGATGAGGTATCTGAGTATGAGGAGCATCGTGAGAGGCTTCCGGAGACTAACAAGATCAGCGACGATTTCAGTGGTCTGCAAGCAAACAGGGGATTGGGAAACTTACAGCAACTCAATCTTACAGAAGAATAGACAAATGAGGCTTAATATTATTGGAAAGATTGCGATTGATGAAAACAGATGAAGCTGAAGTCGAGTCGTAGCTCAATTTGCTAACTGACTTTGGTCGGCAGCATGGGAGGAAACAAGAAGGGAGGATAAGAATAAGAAACAAAATAAAGACAAACACAGAGACAAAAACAGATAAACGGATAAACTCACAGTGTGAGCTGGACTCACATCCCGTTTGTGCTGTGCATTGCAAACAGATATATATCAGTGTTTGACTACAAGTGAGTTACCTCATCAAGCCTGTCTCACAGCCAAGCGATGCAAGTCAAGAATAGCGTCAATATCAAACGCCATCCGATCAGGCTTCACGGGAATAAAACGAAAGGTTTGCCTTGATCTACCGTAGAACCATCTCGTCGTTGGGCATGTATAAGTGTCCGAGCAGGCATGTCTCAATATTTGGCGTCTCAACCCGGGAGAAAAGCAACCATGTCAATCCGTGGCACTAAAAAGACCAGGACACGGAAGAGCAAACTCAGCTCCTTACTCACACAAACCAAACAATCAAACGCCATCCCCCCCCATTCAATTGGTCCATCATGAGTTCGTCTGATCTGGACGATATGTTACAAGCGCCAGACGCTACAGTCCGTGCCATTTTACGAGCTCTCTGCCAAGATAGTGGCACCCGATCCCGTGCGCTCAGTTACTTCGAGAGTCTGGAAGCTATCAATGATTCTTCCGAGACACGCAAACGCAAGGCGGAGGATGAGCTTAGCATCTGTGTCCAATGCGACGAGGCCTTTTACAGAAACGACAACAATGATAAAGAGGCTTGCTGCTACCATTGGGGTGAGGAATCAACGCCTTCAGCGCAGAAACACCAGAGCTGACATGCACGTTACAGGGGAGCTTGAGGTTGACTATGATGCCGACATTTGGGCAGACCACGACGAGAACTGCCACGGGACCATAGACACAGATTCAATGCGTGCAGAATACCCTGAAGGATTTGTTTGGACTTGCTGTGATAAACCAGGCGACGAAGCTGGCTGTACCTGGGGGCGGCATGAAGCTGATCCAACTAAATCAAGGAGAGAGTCGGGCGAAGAGCCAATTGATAGTGACGATTATGAGGATGGGGATGAAATTTAGGCAGTAAGGACCACAATGACTCCCAAATTCCGAATTCATCAAAAGACTTTTAAGTTTACTCTTTATGGTGATCATCGATTTGGGAGAATCTGGAAAGTTGAGATCATATCTCTACCCCTGCATATCATCACCCTGACACTAATAAAACAAGCTCCCAACTACCCCAACTTCAAGACGTCACTTGACTTATACCAAACAAGCACTCACTCACTCACTTACCCAGCTCACCCAACTCACTCAGTTCAACTCACCTCACACCAAAAACATATCAATCATCAAAATGTCCCTCACACTAGAACAAGAAATGGTCCATCTCGCACCAGAGCAACACGTCCGCGCAATCCTCCTCGCCCTTCTCGACGACCGCTCCGTCAAAGCCCGCGCCCTAAACCACTACCGCGCCCTCAAAGCCGCTGACAATCCAGTGACCGGCCTCAAGCGCAAAGCCATGAACGACTTGTTTGTCTGTGTTCAGTGTGACCAGGCGTTTACGCACGAAGATAACACTGAGACGTCGTGTCGTTATCATCCAGGTACGTTAACAAGCCCCTACTCTTCTGTGTGCATGTTTGTTGGGATGAAGCTGATGACGTTAGGGGAACTTGAAGTTGACGACACAGAGGATTTCTGGGCGGATCATGATGAGGATTGTCATGGGGAGATTGATACACCTGAGATGAGAGAGGAGATGCCTGATGGATTCCGGTGGACATGTTGCGACAAATTAGGTGGACGAAAAGGTTGTACCAAGGGAAAACATCAAGCTGATCCGGCAAAGTCGCAGAGAGGTGGAAATGTCCCGTCTGGCGGTGACCTGAGGAAGAACAATGGCGAACATTTACCTGTTTCAGATGAGGACACTGAAGAGGAGGAAGAAGGCGACGAGGAACATTGATTCAATCCAATTGTATAATTCGAAAATAAATCTACATCTCTAACATCCAAGCAAGTATATCTTCAGTCTTAAAACCGTGTCATTCAATACGTAAACGAGATCCCCAAACTCCCAACCTATGGATGATTGATATTGCACAACGCGATATTGCCACAACCTCTCCTCACGACATGAACAAAGATACACACAGAGAGAGATTATAAATACCAAGAGACAAGAGCCCTGCTGAATCATACATAGCCCCTGGCCTTTGACAAATATTACATGACATAAAACATTGCAGATAGTCTTGAGTCCTAAAATGACCCGGGCTGTATCGTTAGCCGTGCCAATCACCCGGTACTCCTTGCGCCTGAATGCACTTCAAATAATCTGTTTCCTCCTCTGCCATGCCGAATAAATGTGCCCCCGTGACGATATCTGGTGTCACTATCATCCTCCATCTTTCCAAGAACAAAAGTCAATGTGAAACTGTCACACCCCAGGCCCGTGGTCTTTAAGTCATCTATGTTGTTCAAACATAAAAGGAAGCTCTGAAGAGTGCCGCCGCAGAGGTGTTGGTCTTGGCGACACTGTACCATTGAGGCTAAAACGCTTGGGTGTTGTTCTTGAACCATCGGCTGAGTCTATATCATTGGGCTCCTATACCCCCATGACAGGAACCTTCTTGTTTCGCTTGCCCAGAAGGGTAGCGTTGTCCAGGTTGAGCTCGAATGCTCCTCGCTGGCGATTGCGCTCACGGACCTGCTGTCGAGCGGCCGCGGCGACTGTTGCCGAATGTTGGCCGTAACCTCTCTCAGCACGCTCCCGCTCACGACCCCGAGATTGTTGTTGTTGCTCTTGATCTCGGATGTTGGCCTTTCGCATACTTTGCTCAAGGGCCTGAGTCGCTGCGTTAGGCTTGGCAGCGGTGTTATCTTGACCATCGATCTGCATGACATCATCGTCTTCATCTTCCTCGTTGAGGCCACCGAGGAAGCGCGCTGGTGTGCCCTTGGGGCCGATCTGCGCTCTTCGCTTGCCCTCTTCCTCCTGACGATGAACAGCATAACCGACATCGAAGACCTCACGCAGGTTAACAGCGCCAGGAGATCGGAAGTCGTATCGCTTGCCAGACTCTTCGAATTTCGTAGCATCAAAGGCCCGGAGCATGCCATCAGCCTTCTTCATCTCATCTCGAGGAGTAGGTCCGTTTCCGGCGATCCATGGGTGAGCGAGGAACTCGGTAATCGTGAATCGCTTCTCAGGATCCACAGTCAAGAGATGGCTGATAAGATCCTGGGCAGACTTTGAGATCTCGTCCCACCATGGCGACAAGAAAGTGTACTGGCCCTTGGCGACTTTCTCAGTGAGCACCTCGATACTCTCATCATAGAATGGTGGGAAACCGCAAAGCAGAGTGTATAGCACACATCCTAGAGCCCACATATCGACTGACTTGGAGTATCGCTCGTCCTTTACGATCTCGGGTGCTGTGTAGCCAACAGTTCCACAGGGCGTCATGGTCTGGTTATCCCAGACAATCTTGGAGAGACCGAAATCGGCGATCTTGATGCGACCAATACCACCGGCACCTTGGCCGGGAATGAACTCGCCCTCGTCAACCTTGTCCTCATCGCCAGGCTGTTTGGGTTTCGGGTGCTTAGAAGGCACCATAGGAATGGGCTCAAACAGAATGTTCTCAGGCTTGATGTCACTGGTAGGGATGTTAGTGATGATTCCAAGGCCGTGCAGAGGCGAATGACGTCAGGAGGGGCATCACCACTTCTGACATCAAGCGGCCCAAAAAGAGTCATGACATACCGATGAACAACACCCTTCTCCTCGTGGAGATATTCAAGAGCCTTGGCCACCTGAACAATGACGTGTCGGGAAAGCTCCTCGCTAAAATATGTCAAGCGGACAATCTGGTGAAAAAGTTCACCACCTGGGGCAAGTTCCAGAATGATGTAATAATATTGCCTCGATTCGGAGAATTCGACGAGCTTAATAATATTGGGGTGGTCGAGTTGGCGCATAATCTGGACCTCCTTCAAGATATTTGATCGCTGCAGGAGTGTCAGTATTCTGCCTCGCATGTCCTCGAGTCTAAAGGCTGGCTATTCCCACCATCAAGACAGCAGGAACTGACTTCAGACGGGGACAGCGTTGGCCCAGACATAGGAAAGAAATAGTAACGTAAGGAGAATCTTCTCGCACCTCTGCTGCCTTCGGGACTTTCTTGAAGTCTGGATGTAAATGCTTATTGCCCTATGAAAGGGGACAACCCCGTGTTGGTAAATGGGGACCCAAAGAAAGAGAAAGCAGACGAATGAAAACCACAAGAAACATCAGAACAAAAGGAGATAGGGTGACAGATACAGACGACCCCGGTGTTTGCTTACCTGCATACTGTTCATCTCGTACTTGCGTACTACTTTGATAGCGACCTCGCCTTGCTGACCTGTTGTGTCGCGGGCACGGTAAACATTGCTGAAGGCACCATCACCCATCTTGTCGACGAGTTCCCAGCGCTCGAGGCCGGGGTAACGAGGGAATTTGCTCTTGCTGGCATTCTCCTCGGCAATAAGCTTGGCGAGCTTCTCATCGTCAACGCGCTTCTTGCTCTTGCTGCGTGCGTAATCGTCATCGCCATATTCGTTTCCGGGCTCTTGTGCCCGTGCGTAGTGGGTGTTACTGGGGTCTGATGCTGTCTTGTGCTGGACTGTGGGCGCCTGTTGCTGTTCTGTCTTGCGTGGAGCCTCTTCAGGAGCAGCGGCACGAGCTTGCTTGCCTAAGCAACCATTGTCAGCGACTGATAAAAACGGGCCAAACTTGGCAGAATAGTGGGTTAGAACATACCGTGCCGGATAAAGTTCTTGAGTTGCTGAATGGTAGACATGGCTGGAGAAATTGTCGCTTAGGCGCGACAGTCGCCTGTGAGAGAAAAGGTCGTGAGGCCTTGGGCCAACTCTGGTAGCAAGTAATGGGCGATTGGACGTCTTTGAGAGCAGTAGTTGCTTCTAATGTGTAGTGCAACCAAAAACGGGTTTCGTTGACCTAGCCTAGAGCTATTCCGTCTTGGAGTCGTAGCGAGTCGTGATCGTAAACGTGAGCTTTGTTTGGTGTGTCGCAAAGCGCGGGCAATATTATCATAAAAGACGAAATGGGATAGATTTCTTGACGGAAGCAGGAAAACAGGGTTGGACTGCTCTGTGGACGATGCGGGGTTTAGCAGGTCTACTCTAGCGGACGGGAGCGTTTCTTGTTTGACGTTTGATGTGAGGGTGTCGTAGAAAGTCGAGCAGTGAAGAGATGAGTAAGGGTTAACGTTGTGAGTCGAAAAGTGACACAGATGTTGAAGGATGGAGAAGAAAGAGAAAAGAGAAGTCGTCCCAAGGGAAGAAGCCAGGAAAAGGAAATCGATTGGGATAAAACTGCCTTGCGCTGGTTGCTTGTTTTTGTTCGAGGCAATGCAAGGCAAGGTCAGGTATGGTAAGGTAGAGCCTGGTTTCTTTTTGACGGGGGGAGGACCGAGATTTGAGAGGTGACGAAAGGGAAAGGGTGGGCAGCCCACTTGGAGTGGCAGCCCAGATTTTTAGCAGGATTCTAGGCCAACGCCAGGCGGATCGAGTGGGGATGGGGGGCGTTCCCAGCGGGAAACCTTGGAAGACACAGGGGTTTGTAGTCAATTCAGGGAGGAAATTGGCGGGAGTCGAGGAGCTGTGGTCTGGGGAGTGAGGTCACTGAGTGAACAAGAGAGGTCAATCTCGGAGACTATTGCCCTGAATGTACTGTATGCATGATTACAGCTGAAGCAGAGTATTTGTAAGACGCTGGCGAGTGAAGGTGAATGACGATGGCTGTCAAAGCTAAATAGACAACGAGGTAAATACAGTCCAGTCCAGTCCAGTCAGTCAGTAGTGGTGATAGCGGGGTATCCAATGAAGAGATTCGCTGTGACGTTGACAAGTTCAGCTCGTAAACAGAAATCTCGAGACGAGGGAAAAAAAAGAAAATAAACAGTCAAGATGTTGAGTTAAGGATAGAGCCTCATATTGACATAAAACGTGCCGACTAGACTCTATTCGAAGTCGTGGGCGTGTATTGTAGATGATAGACACACGATCAAGTCACCCAAAGCGTCAATCAGTACCAAAGTCCCCGCGATATCGTCACAGCCGCTAGAGTACTGATGCATCCCGTCCGTCACTGACGGCAATACAAAGATACAAAGCTGCCTGTGTCTCCCCCTAACGGAATGACACAAATCACCGCAGGCAGAGAGCAGAAGTGAGAGAAGGGGTCCAGGTGCACACCCACGCAGCGATGATGATGATGATGATGATGGCATCACCTCTCTCACCCATGCTCCGCGCTAGGGTGCCATGCCATGCCATGCATGTGCTTCGTCGCTTGTTAGTGGCATCATCGGTTTACCTTATCATTTACGCATATCTCGAGGCTAATACCTCATACCTACATCCGTCGTTTCTTTTTTGGAAAAAAATCCATCATGACTACAGCAACGATTCGATAGACAATCCATGCATTGGAGATAATTATTGCTTGTACGTAAATGGTGCTCCTGGCGAGATCTCCGCCCTATGACGCTGGTGACGACATCACGCTCTCTGAGAGTGGATATCTGAAGATGCCAGCGCCCAATTAGAGGATCTAGAGCCCTGCGATGTCTTGGCTTGGTGGCGGCTGTTCCAGTGGGTTGGCTGCTGAGAATGAAATCACAGCAAGCTGGAGCTTCACTCACTGCAAGGTTCCCCAGGCCGGAATCATCCATCAACGGATGGAGTTTAATCTCGTACAAGAGATGAGTTTCTCGTGATGGTCTGACTGAATTCGAAACCGTCTATTTATTGAGTTTGATTGATAACGCGAGCCTCCACCTCCAGAGTCACTCACTCCACAAACTGATGTTCGTGTCCATCGTACTGTAACACTATTTCACATCATTACTTTTTCCTTTTCATATCCGTCGTATCACCTCAGGGCAGATCTGTTCCTCAACGAGTCAGAGAAAGCCACCTGTATCGCAATACTTATTCTCCCTCAGCTGGATTGCTTCACTTTTGACAAGAATGGAAAATGTTGACCCGAGATGCTGATCATGACGATACTGCACCTGATACTGTACAACCACTCAATTTCATCCACCGTCTATTATTATCTCTTGTCTTCCATCTAGACAAATGCAGCCAGTCTCAAAACAGGCTTTTAAATTCGACCTGGACTGGGCTGGCTGCTGACAGTACAACACCACTCGGACGTTACTTGGCTTTATGCTATGTTAGCTGCTGGCCCGGTCTGGATCTCTATTTCAGACCCTGGCTGCATATTACTAACATGCCAAGGCTGCTCATATTCCCTCTTGATTGGATTTCCTCGGAACCTAACGTCTTCCCAGGGCTTATAGCTCACCTGTTAATGGGAACATATGCTCCGTATTGAAAAGCAAAAAAACTCATCGCAAAATTCGATGAAACAGCGTGGACAATGCTGGTTATCCCTCATCCATCCTTGGTTTGTACAGTATGGGCTTAGCTTATCCGGGCTGTAAGAAGCTCTGTGCGAGGGTCTAGACCACGATAGCCAGGGATTCATGGTGTTGTCAGTAGGCACACCGATGGGACGCCCGAAACGACTCTGGGCCATGTGCTCTAGCCTTTCTCATAAGCGCCGTGACGCGGCAGTGAGTTCTGATAATTATTTCCGCTGCCTAATTGAAGCTCGTGAGGTCATTACGCGGCTAGCAGCATTACTGATATCATCCAGCTTAAACTCTCATAATGGTGGTGTCTCAGCTATACTGACCAGGGGTTTCGAGACTGCTACAGAAACCCTGATTTGATGCTTGTTGGTTGGATGCCGTTCCTGGAACTTTGTCTCCATCAGGATCTCGGCACTTGGAGACAAGCGATTTTGACTTCAGACCCTAGGGGAGGTAAGAAAACTTGGGACCTTGACCCTGAGTGACAGAAAGACTTAGGTAAGCTGTCATAATTTTAGGAGGGCTTTTGCAAAGTTTATTTTGTCATTTAGAATGAAAGTCCTAAGTTTTCTTGGTCCAAGGAGAGACCCTGTCTCTTGGTACCGATGAACAAATTACTGGTTCTTGAATCTTCTTTCTTCAACAGATTGACTCATTGAGATATGATTCAGCTGGGTAGCATTGGAGTTCATCGTGCGAGAACCACTCATTATTCCCTGGTGTAAGAACCGAAACATCGTCATCACGCAATATGAACAGACTCGACCTTTGAATTCATTGAATAATTCATAACATAACATATCATGAAGAACATGTCTTCCTATAACTTATAGCATCGATAAGGCACTGCGCGACTTTCGGCATATTCCCTCAACTGCCGATTCTTCCAACCATAGAACATCCTCAGACCCAGGGCCACAACTGACACAAACAGCAACAGAGCCGCATTGACCCAGTGCCCTGTCGTGAATCCTCCTTCTCGCTGTGAGGTCTGGTAGATCCAAACACCAGGGATCTGTCCAATTCCTCCGCCGAGACTAACGTTGAGGGCAATGGCAAGACCGGTAGAGGCCGTCGTAAACACATTGGAGCTGAGCCATCCCAGCATGGGTGGCATGCATGCAAAGGAGCCGGCCGTTGCCATTATTAAACCTCCGTAGCGGGCTGCATAGGCGTCGGCCGGGAGCGCAGCCGATATAATGAAGCCAATAGCGCCCACGGCTGCAGCCATGGCCGTGTGAACGCCTCGGGCGTTGAAATGGTCCGCCGACCAAGCCACCAAAACCTGGCAGACTGTTGTGCACGGTCAGTTTTGCTAACTTCTTAAAGCCAAGAAAGCAGGCTCAACTTACCATAAGCAATGGCCCACGGAGGCACCGTCATCAACTGTGCTTTCAAGTCGAAATATCCCAAACCAACGGTGATTGAGGGCGCAAACAAACTCAAACTCGCGAATGCCGGCCCAGACGCAAAGTAAATTGCATAATGCGCATACAATCGCCAGTCCATCAGGGTTTCCTTGGCTTCTGCCCAGTTCATCGTCGGATGCGATTCCTTAGAACCCTCATAGTACAATCGATGAATAGCCATATCCTTCTCTGCTTCAGATAACCATTTTGCCCGCTCCGGATAATCGGGTAGGAAGAAGAGAACCAGGAAGGCGGCTAGGCAAGACGGGATGCCCTCAATGATGAAGAGCCAGCGCCAGCCAGAGAGACCAGCTGTGCCGTTCATGTGGCCGATGCCATAGGCAATTGCGCCGCCAAATGCGCCGGCAAGAGTGGCAGATGCGAGGATGAATGCGACGCTGAAGGTTCGAAGTTAGCATCTCGACCGTTGGGCCACGACAGCTGGTAAAGCTTGGACATGGAAAGACTTACCGAACACTGCGCTCATCATGCTTGTACCAAAATGTCAAGTAGTATACCAACCCAGGAAACAACCCAGCTTCGAAAACACCCAGTAGGAATCGCACAGCTGTAACACTGCCGAAGTTGTTGGTGGCAGCCGTCAATATCGTCATTGCACCCCAGCAAAACATGAGAAAAGCGAGCCAACGGCTGGGTCGCAATTTCTTGAGTAGCATGTTACTTGGAACTTCGAACACCGCATAGGATACGAGGAAGACCATGAGGGAGATAACGAATTGGTGGTCGGTCATGTTGGTCTCGCGCTGCATATCGTTGTTGGTCGACGAATTGAGGATCATGGCATTTCCGATATTCGTTCGATCGAGGAAGGATAAGAAATAGATGGCGCCTGATAGTGGGATGATGCGTAGGTCTTGTTTCCAGAGAAGACCCTTCTCGAGGGGGCTTATAGCGTCGCCATAGTGAACGTGAGCGTCCTAGGAGACGTAATGTTAGTATTCGCGACGTTGGTGGCATGCGCACAAGTTGCGCAGAGGGTGAGGAGGGTATTCACAACGTCTTTTCCGAGAGTCGAATCGACATCGTCAACGGCGGCCGGAGGAGGGAACGGCACGGGAATGGGGACCTTTTCCATTTCCACGTCGCTCGACATCCGGCCTGTGGCTACTCAGTGGCCGTGATGCGACGAGATGGAAGAAGATGGTGTTTGTTTTTCGATGTCGTCGATGGAACGGTTCGAGAAGAGTTGAGATCGGCAGGAGGGGGCGAATAGATGATCGGTTCGTTTTCCGTCTTGTGATACCGTCAAGAGCCGAGGGTGGTTTGTTTGTGGTTGTTGCTATTGAGATAAGATATGGACTGGACAAAAGAAAAGAAAAGAAAAGAGATGAGAGATGAGAGATAAACGCCAAGAATGATCAAGACCGGGTTACGGACGGATATATATGGATGAATGTATATATCTCAGACCTAGACCCAGACCCTGGACCCCTCAGGGAAGAAGGAGATGAGCTGGATGTAATAAAGGGAACTGAGGCGGAGCGAGGCGCCTTCCCAGTGATTGGAGTCAATCGGATCGGAAGTAATGCAGAAGTGGGTGGGTAAGTTGGTTTAAGGTAGAGGAAGTGCACCAATGGATTGAGTTTAAATTTTCTGGGCGTTTTGCACTCTTGACTCTTTTTGGGTTGGCAATTGTACACGACCTGGAAATAAGAGACGAGGAGGGAGTACAAGCACAAGCACAAGCAATGAGCACGAGACAGTCTTGGTCTTGTCTTGTTCTTGGTATTGGTCTTGGGAGCCAACAGAAGACAAGCAACAAAATGCGGGGAGGGGGGAGACTTTGACTTTTAAACAAGCTTCGCTTCCAGATGCAGATGCAGATGCAGCTGCGGATTCTCTCACATTCTGACACTCACTGACTGAATCTATTCAATGCATCCATCCGCTACCCTCGCTCGCTCGCTCGGCAAAACGAGAGGATCCACCGCCCGCTGATCAGATCACCACTCGGACTACTCCAATGACTCGCAGTGGCGCCATGAATGGGGTACTATTTGACTCTTGTTTGAAGATGTTATCTTGAGCAAAGAATGCACCTTTCCTTCACTAGTTAACCTTGTACGCATCCCGTATTAATGCGCTGTGTTGTCCTGTAAGCTCACCTTTTCCGGCCTGAACAACTCATCACTCTCAGTAAGCAGCACAGCACAGCACAGCACAACACGACACTCTCATCTTCAAACGGTTACACCCGTCACTCTTCCCCGTAACTGCAACTGTAAATGTAACAGTGAATTCAATGCAAATGCCCCAAGGTAACTCTACCCGCGCTCATCGCGGGAATACAAACGATCTTCTGTCTTTTTTTCGCTTCTGTCTCCCCACTCTTTATGATCTTCACTCGTATATCCGAGCTGATGGTCCAGTCCAACAAGGTGAAATTCTAAATCCAAGGCAAACGAAAAACTTGAAGCATATGAAAGAAAAGTCTTATCAAAACAGGCGGAGGCTCCGCTTCGGCAATCCTACTCTAACCCTTCAGCACGTAAACTGTGACTGTGACACCAAAGACCACCCCAAACCAAGCGGGGGCATAGGACAGGGAATAATTGAACAAGAGGTGCCCAATGCGTGATGAATTCTCAATTTTCAACAGTAGCCGCCATAATGGCCCGATTATACAAAACTTTTCTTTCATAGTTTGCGTCTGTATCCTTACCAATCACTCAATTTCTGTTTCTCATAGATTCAAATTTTCGCTTGACGGCCCTTTTCTCTGTGTTCCACAGCTCCGAGTTGCTCTCCCAAAGAGGCAGATTCTTCGGCTCCGGGCCGGCCGGTCGATGGCCCGATGCCGGAGTGCTTCTGTCCTGGGGGGACAGCTTAGACGTGAAGATCATTTGCTTGTTCGCAAATCACAGTAAGCCGTGTTGTCCTATTAGAGCCTGTAATTCCTAGATAGGTATCCCGAAGAAGAAACAGGTCACGAATTGAGTCTGCGCCATGCAACCCAACGCACGGCACATCCTCTCCAACATCGCGAATCTTGGTAAAGGGTGTCCGACCTCGGGTTTGTGTTGTATCCAGCTGATCAATTGATATTGAGTATCTTCCAGTATCTGACTAAACCATCGGCAAGTTGTTTACAAAGCCCGAGATCCCTGATGCCTGACATGATCAGCCAGTCTGTCACCAATGTTGCATCAGCCAATTCGACTTCAGGTCACTTGACTGTTGAAGCTGCATGATGACGTTCATTCGAAATAACTGATAAAACTATGCCTTTAATTCCGTACATCCGGAACTAATTCTCCTCCGTTTCTTCCTCTGAGCGCCACAGGAACCATGCGATGACCATGCAGAGCTTTAACCCTGCGGCGATCCATAAGGCTCCCGCAATGCCGACAGAGCTTTGCGCAAACAACCCGCCGGCTATCACACCGACAAGTAGTAGCGTCGGCGCAGCTGCTCGCTGATTCCTCGACACGTTGTCCAATGCGAACAGCTCTTTGTCGGAGAACAAGTCGCAATACACACTTGTCAGGACCAGGCTGATAAGAGCGTTCTGCCTCAGAGCTCGACTTGCTACAGCTTGTCCACAGCTCTGGAAGGCCATGAGAGCGATTGGCACTAGTACATTCCATGCCAGGCTATCCGTGTTCGGGCCAGGCGGTCGCAAGGTGACGATCAACGCAGCTGCGCTTGTGAGAAGGGCCTGGATTGTAAAAGATGCACAGAGAACCCAGCGACGTCTAGGAGAGACAAGCCGATGGAAGCGAGCAAATAGGAAAGAGCCGAGACAGAAAGATGCGATAGACAGAGCGGATTTGTATAGACGAGGGCCAGGAGTCGATGTCGCGAAGCTTGCCAGCCCGAGACCGACATATACAGTGTTTCCTGATTCCTATTAGCCATCGATCTTCTTAGTCGTTGCTATAAGTTACTGACCTGTCTGCATAGACACGAATGTTCCCCAGACCTGGATAGAGGAGCTGTCGAGAAGTCCAGTTACGACATAACAGGCCAGTAACACGGCATCGGCCCACGAACAAGAGACATCATGTTGTAAACGCTCCTTCCAAGACTTCTTCTGGGGTCTAGAGAGTGACGATCCCAATAGTGGTGTTTCCTCGTCTCTCACAACGGTGTTGCGAACACCACGATCTACCGCCCTTACCATGACGCCGACGACCGCGTACTTGTCGCCTGTCCCTTAAGCAAACGTCTCGAACTCTCAATTAGAGTCAAGTTATCAGAGTGATAGGCTTAATTGAGTGAAATAACTATGGTTGAGGAAGAAGTTTGAGAGGAAGCGAAGTTGAAAGAAAGATTTGGTGCTAAAGACCCCTATGACGCCAGCCGCGCCAAACGATATCCACTTACGGTTCCAAGTAAACCGCCGAGATGATCCCAACTGTCGGTTACAACAGTGGATTTAACGGCCGATGGGACGTTAAAGAGCCATATCAGTCGATTGCCGATATTACTTACGCGAAATGGAAACTTCAGTCGAAGTCTTTTTACTATTCTTGTAAGTCGAATTTGCAGCGTCGTTGGTCATAAAATCCCGTCCAAGACGATGACGGCATCACCGAGAGTAGTTGATTAAACCAAAGTTAAACAAATCCAGCTCGGTTTTCTCAGCGCAATGTGGAAGATTCCGAAATTTGATAACAATGACATTCGATGTTAGATCCGCACATTTTTAAACTTCAAGCTGGGCAGAGATAGTCATTCACATCCATGATTAACAAGTAGCTCTTTCCAGACAACTCTTGTCTCCTATTCACACTCTAGATTTCGAGCATCATGTCTTATAATTCCAAGTATTCATGTCAAGTATAAACAAAGCCTCCATAGCGTATCTTGTATATGACACGCGGGCTGTTAAAGATAAAGTACTATATACAAGAACGAATAATTGTCAGGCACACATGCGATTTCATGTACTGCTAATGATAATTGAACCAGCCACTAGTATCCAGGGGCAGCAGTAGCAGTAACATAGACAGTCTGGGTAACGGTCTTAGCTACACACTCCTTCTTGGAAAAGGGGGAGCTGGGGCGGCGAGTATGAGTGCGGGTTCGAGTGCGAGTGCGGCGGCCAGAAGACTTGTTAGCCTTGGTGGGTGCCTGAGTGGTAACTGGGGAGTTCCCGGAGGCTTCCTCATTGCAGTCATCTTCACCATCGGCGGAGGTGGGGATAGTCTCAACAGGGGCAGCGATCTCGGTAGAGACCTGGGTAGCAACAGGGGCGTTACCGGACTCTTGCTCATCACAATCGTCCTCGCCGTCGGTGGGCTTGGACGCGGTAGGAGCGGCCTTGGTAGGAGCCTCGGTGGTAGCAGGCTCGTTGTCACCATCCACAGGGGCAGCGGGGGCAGACGGCTTGATGACAACTGAGGAAGGCTTCTCAGCAGCAGCAGCAGACGAAGTGACCTCAGTTGGTGCAGAGAGAACATCAGTCACAGAGTCAGGGACTGTAGCGAAAGAGGGACGAGGCGCACCCTCAGGGACGTCAGACTCAGCAGAGGAAACCTCAGCACCAGCAGCAGCCTCGGCAGTAGAAGGCTTAGCAGCACCAGCATTAGGAGTCTTGGTAGCAGCAGGTTGAGCGACAGCAGTAGAAGCCTTGGTAGTAGATCCAGAGCCGGATCCAGAGCCACTGCCGTTGGAAATACAAGCGAAAGAGATCTTCTTGACATCAGCAGCCTGGGTAGGGCCACTGAGAGACCAAGCCATGTTGACATAGGGCCAGCAGATACGGCCATCAGACATAGTGACCATGTCACCAGCAACGTAGGTATCCTCAGAGGTGATGGCAGAGCCAATCTTCTTGCCCTTGCTGTCGACAGCCTGGAACTTGGTACCAGCAAACTTGCCCTTGCAGCCCATGGCCTCGAACTCGCAGACGGGGTTGGAGATCTCCTCCCAGGTAACAAGAGCAGTGGAAGCATCGAAGGTAGCAACGTGAGCGTTGGAGCAGTCGTTGGCACCATCAGTCACCCAGTTGACTTGGCTGTCACCATCCTTGGCGCCAACCTTGGACGAAGCCTGCTCGCCAATAAGTGTCTTCTTGTCAGAGAACAGAGCAATGGCAACGTTGCGGTTGTTGGTACGGTTCTCAGCGTGAGTGTAGCCCTCACCCATCCAGTCGTTGAGAGTAAGATCGATAGCACCACGAGAAACCCAGGAGAAGATGTAAGAGTCAGCACCAATGAAGCGAGCGAGAGAGCTGTAAGAGCCACTCATTCCACCCATGGGCTCGTTACTAGCACCGTTGATGACGTGCTCGTTGGAGACCTTGACACCGTTGTTGCTCATGCCCTGAGTCTCGGTGTTCAACCAGATAGCACCCTGGTCTTCGGAGCAAAGTGAAGCGAAAGGGGGCTCGTCGGCGGCTTCGAAGGCAATACCGGTGTTATGGGAGCAGCCCCATGAAGAAGAAGCGCCCTGGATCTCCTCAACCTTACCCTCAGGGGTGATGTAGCGGATGGCATCACCAAAGTGACCGGAAGCATCGCCACTGTAAGAGGTGACAACGATGTAGGCGGCATAGTAGCCAGCCTTCTCGGAGAAGACGAGATCACCGTTGATGTCAGGAGAAGCCAGAGCATTTCCTGAGAAGCCAGAGCCTCCAAGGAGAGTTCGGAAAGCCTGCTTGCCATTGGTGTACTTGTAGATCACAGGAAGAGGATCCTTGGACTCTCCAGAAACAACCTCGTTGGTCAGGAGAGCGAAACCATCGTTGTGGGCAACGAGACCACCGGCCTCCTTGCCGTTCTTGACAGTAACAGGAGATCCAACAGCAGCAAAGGTCTTGGGGTCAACACCCTGGATGTGGACACCGGTACCACTGGCATCGAGGTAAGCCAGGAAAGCAGTCTTTCCATCAGGAGAGACGGCAAAGGGAGTTCGGCGATGGTGGGGAAGACCAGTCCAGTAAGCTTCCTTGACGGGGTTGAAAGAGGCACCCAAGGTGAGGGTATCGACGTGGTTCTCGAGCGAGGAGGAGGTGAGTTGGGCAGCAGCCAGCGCCAGGCCGGCAGCGAAAGTGAGAAGACGAGACATTGTGATGTTGGCTTAGAGGTCAAGCAAGGAACGAATGTATTCGGTTGGAATAGTGTACGAAAAAGAACGTATGTAGTCAGAATGGTAATGAATGAATAGAGCAAAAGAATGTAAAGAGGACTAGACCCCAGGTCAGTTATCCAAGCCAGCAGTGAGTGAAGCTATCGTCTCTCTGTCTTCCATTCAAGCTGGAGAGCAGCATCTCTTATAAGTTAAAAAGCCGAACCCATGCTATCCTACCCCAACGCAATGAACCAAGCTAACCATGTTTGAAGACGAGCTGAGAGCGGTGGAAAAACTCCAGAACTATCTGCCCGTATGGTGACCACTCATAGATGGTGAATGGATGGTGGAACATCAAACAGGCACCGATTGAGGGGTGATCAAGCACAGACTTTGTGTTTCAAACCCCTGGTGAAGAAGCTAGTGTCGAGGAAACCTTTCCTAAAGTTGCTGGATTTGGGAATAAAGCTCCTAATGAATCCTTGCCAGGTCTCGTGTCTCATTAGGTTGGTGAAACTCCGGATGTAAAGTGAAAGGGTTGTGGTCGTTTGTCTTATCTGATGGCCATGACGATCTTCGGCAGTTGTCAGCCTTGTGAGAGACAGCTCAATCAACACTGACAACAAGTTAGATGAGTACATGACTATTGCCTGGGTGACTTGATATCCATTGAGCATTGTAAAGCATCAGGAGGGTTGTATCACAGGAGACAATGCCTGTTGTCGAAAGCTGACATGCTGGAAGACAGTGTTTGAAGACCCGAGGGAAGTCGAAGCTATACGCGGACTCAGGTGTCATCCTTGCTCCTTCGCCCGTTTCTCAGAATTTGCCATGGACGTTGTATCCTTTCCTCGCCTAGCCTTATTAATAAGCGGCACAGCTCCAGTATTTCCCATCACCATGGTTTCAGAATTCAAGAAATGTGAGAACAGCCGATAGTGGGCAGATCTGATAGAAACTCCCCGAGAGAGAAGCAAAAGGATCGTCACGAATGGACAGCAAAACAGATGAAAGACATGATACAGGGGTGATTGACTAGTGATTTATTCCCGGGCGCCTATCACTGACTTGCATTGCATTACATTGCATTCTGTACCTTAAGGTAAGACAAGACAGTTGTCAGAACTATCTTAGCGCCCGACGTGACATTTTGTTAGTCAAGGCCTCAGAGAATGTGCAACGGATGCTTCGGCCTCGGGCGTTACGCAGGGGGTTAACGGGTAATATTAAACATCCGATGCGAGATGGTCGTTGAAGGAATGGAAATTGGCAGATGGATCCATTTGATATTTATCATGGGTCGAGAACTGAGGCCGCCAAATATTAATACCCGTTGATAGAACTATTTATTACTAGCGAGGGGTCTATTTTGGGACTGCCGAGGTTGAGGATTTCATTCTAGAACATCATCATCAATCTCTAATGATGGATCCATATATCACAAGCTTCTGTTTTCTTTGATCAGTGAATCAGTGGGTTGATTGTAAGAATATGGGTATTGAGTGAAAATATCTAGGCCTCACGTGCTGTAGTCTCCCCTAAAGCACCCCTGAACATCGGGCGTCTGCAGATAAAGACTAGACCTAGTTCGGCGACTCGCCTCAAGCCCCCCCGCGTTGTTATTGATTCTCTTCTCGTATCGTGCATGATGAGAAAACGAGGCTGAGCCCATTCATTCCAATCCCATCGTTCAATAGGGGCACTTTCACTAAGGTATAGAGTCATCATCAACTAAGTTACCTTTACTTACACATTCTCATTCTCGCACTCATTTATTTCTCTCATTTATTCTTCACAGCCTAAACACGACATCTTCTTATCTCTTCTGTAACGTCATCGTCAGCATCAGTTTCTGCCCTGAGCTGGGCATCGGCTCACTTGCATCATCAACATGATGCTCAAGTATCTCACCAAGCCTACGAGGAAGAACATTTCTGATGCTCTTCTCATCTTGGGTGTAATTGGCAGTGTTATTTCAGTCATTTTGGCGTCCATTGTGTTTATTGCCGGTACCACCATTATTCGTGGTGATCCTGATCATCTTCTATGGAAGCCATTAGCCTTGGTCTCGGTAAGTTCACCCATAATCACTCACTTCTCATATTCTTGATATTTCGATACTTCGAGATATAAATTCACTTTTCCGGATCTTCCGACTGACAAATCACCAGTTTGAAGGCATTATTCCCAACAATGATACCTCTCATTTCTTGGTGCACCTAAACTGGTTCGCCAGTTCCTTCGGATGGGAACATCCCACAGCCCCCAAGGGTCTTCCAAAAGTTGGAATCACATCCTCGGGACTACGATATCACTCAAATATCGTTAATGATCTTAACCAAATTGCCACTGAACTTCGACTACCAGAAGACACCTTCAACTGCCCCAAGCCGGGCCCTTATGAAGATCCATGTGGCAACATCTTCTTTGAAGCTTGGCGAAGCTACATGGCCAGCGGTGGACTTCCGATCAGTAGCTGGATCGTCTGGGTCAATATCTATGTCGCTCTGGTATTCAGCATTATGGACATTCTCCGAGAGTGGGTTATTCCCAACAGACCTCACTGGATGAAGTGTCGCTGCATCATCGGCAAGCGATGGTGTCCTCTTCCCAAGGGCAGCAAGGAGGAAATCGAGCAGTTCGACGACTACGTATGGGACAAGGTCCGGCTCACCTACTGGGCCATTTCGGCTGCTTACTTCGGCATCGCTGCCGGTCACACATGTCTTAACTCAGTTTTCTTTGTTCGTTACCTGGGGTATTTCGAGGAGCGTTTACCAGACGGTATCAGCATGCACGGAAGACGACGCCTGGCTTCTGAGATCTTGCTCTGGGTCGCTTTTGGCATCAAGACATTTGGTGCATTGTGCATGGCTGTGAGGTGGAAGCTGAGCAGAAGGCCAAAGGGCTGGATGGACGGACAGAGCCTCGGTCGCCTTGAGAGGTCCAAGCCAAACGGTGCAGATGGAGGGAAATACACAGATTAGAGTGTCAGTGATATAAAGCGAGAATGTATTATACTTAATAATTGGCGATAATAGATTGCTCCGGCAAAAGCGTTTGGTTTGAATCTGATGTTCATGAACCTCGTCTTGACTCAAATGACAAGGCCCGGATTTGTCATATGAAATGCACCCCGCAGACAGCAAGGTCCACCAAAACACCCTAGCAGTGGTTGGATAGTTCGCAGAAAGATACAACTACCACCGTTAGGTGCTGCTTTAGCTTGGACTCTATGTTGAGGCGGGGAAGTTGATTGATTGTTGATTCATTGACTTGCGGGACCGGGAGAGAGCCGGTTCACTCTGGCCGGCCGGCTCATATAAATGAAGACCGAGTGAATAACTGACAGGAAGTCAGGCATGGCAATTCTATAACTCTCATAATCAAATAAATCATTGACTTCATTGTATTCACTCATCAAGCACAAATAAGCATAATGCTCACATCAAAGTCTTTCCGTACAGCGCCTCTAAAGCGAGTTATCTCCAGGCAGGACTCACTTTCATTCAGCAGCTCAGCCTCTAAATCCCGTATTATCCTCCCCTCTCAGAAACTCACAACCAAACCTTATTCAAAATTCCAACCTTCTCTTCGATCCGCATCCTTCGCAACAAGCTCCGAAGCTTCGGCTTCAACGCCCGAGGAGCCAGTCAACCAGAACTTTGCAGCTGTTGCAACAGGCGGTATCCCATATCCTGGAATTCCCAAGATCGAGGACCCTTATCAAAAGCGACAATGGCAATTGGAACACATGGCTGGTGCCTTTCGCGTGTTTTCCCGTATGGGATTCACTGAAGGTGCTGCGGGACATATCAGTGTGAGAGATCCTGTTGATCCTAACACATTTTGGATTAACCCGTGAGTCTTAATTTCCCCTTGGGTGAATTTCACGTTAACAAGATCAGTATGGGTGTTCACTTCGGAATGCTTGAGGCAGGCCATATGGTTCACATCAACGAAGACGGCCAAGTCATTGGCGGTAACCGAGTCGCCGTCAACGCAGCTGGTTTTACAATTCATGCTGCTATTCATAAAGCCAGACCAGATGTAGACGCTGCATGCCACGCTCACTCTAAATATGGCAAGGCTTGGTCAACATTCGGGAAGCCCCTTGAGATGATCAGTCAAGATGCTTGTATCTTCTACAACGACCACAGCGTGTACTCCGACTTTGGAGGTGTTGTCTTTGAAGACGATGAGGGCGCTCGTATTGCCAAAGCACTCGGTCCGAAGAACCGATCGGTCATTCTGCAGAACCATGGGCTGTTGACGGCGGGTAAAACAGTTGATGAAGCGGCGTATTTGTTCTCCCTCATGGAGAGGACGTGTGAGATCCAGCTGTTGGTCGAGAGTGCTGGACTGCCGAGGCAGATTATTGGTAATGAAGAGGCTGAGTACACCTATCGTTACAATGCTGATCCTGTGAGTTGCCGTTCTATGGAAGAAATTACAAACAGTTGACTGACATGGTGAATAGGAGGCGTTGTATACTGAATTCCAGCCTGATTTCGAATACGAGGTTTGGAAGTCTAATGGTAAGCTAAAATCGGGTGTTAACTGAAGTGGGATACCCTGGTGATGGTGCTTTAAAATGAGAAGCGTTAGCATGAATGGTCATTTCAGAATCCCTTGTCGTCAAGCTCTTAAGATGCGGCTTTCGTGTAATTCGCATTAGCTTGTTAGACCTTACAGCCAGTCTTCCTCATGACAGAATGTCTCTTTTCAGTTATCCCAATAATCCGTCACATCCTACAGCAACGTCTTTCTCCACCACTTCTCTTCCTCCTCAAGCCACAGCCTCACGTTCTTCGGCTGCCCAAATCCATGACCTTCTTCTGGTACAACGATAAGCTCAACCTCGCCCCCTGCCTTCTTAATAGCATTGGCCATCTCTTGTGCCTGGTCCAGCGGCGTGATCTTATCGCTACCTCCATGCAAGAGCAGCAACGGGGCTGTGATCTTATGAGCCTCGAACAAGGGGCTCCTCTCATGGCAGATTCTGTCCTTTTCGCTCTTATCTACCCCTTTCTGCAACACTAGGTGATCTGTGTAGTCTGATTCCAACTTGTGGGTTGAGTCATCCAGGCGTTTGATGTCGCTTACACCTGAGAGACATACACCGCCAGCGAAGGTGCTCGGGTGACGGGTTAAGCTTCGAAGGGTGTTGTAACCTCCTGCGCTTACACCAGTGATTCCTACTCCACCAAGTTTCACCACTCCCTTGGACGTCAAATTATCTGCGAATTCCGCAGCGTCGTCTGAGTCCACTAAGCCCCAGTTTCCCCAGAGAGCTTCACGATATTCACGCCCATGAGCGCATGAGCCTTTGTAGTTGAAAGCAAGAACTGCATATCCTCTCGAGGTGAAATATTGTGTTCTCGGGTCAAGACCAGGGCCGGTGTAAGATGTTGGCCCTCCGTGACTTGTCATGATCAGAGGAGGTAGATCTCCTTCCGGAGCCTGGAAGTCAGGATTGTGCGGGAACCACAGGAATCCATACAACTCTCTTTCGGGTTGGCCCTTTGAGCGGATTGTCTTCAAGATAGGCTTAGAGCAGAATTCTCTAGGAAGCCCATCGTCTGTGGACCCTCGGACTTGGGTGATCTGACCTGAGCCTTCAGTGTCAATTCGATAGAGCGCTTTAGCATTAGTCTCTCCGGAACCAACAACAAGAACCGAGGTATTGCTCAAGCGTGCAACTGCGTCCAGCTGGACTTCCGCCAGTCTCTGAGAATCGCCGATATCTTTCCACCTTCCCGACTCTAGATCGATGAGAATTACCCTAGATTTCCCCAGAATGAAGGGAGACGCGACAAGATGTCGATCAGACAAAGGTGCATACGTGTGACTATATTCGTTCAGCGGGATTATCATGGTGACTTCGGGGTTCTTACCTTCCCTGGAACCATCGAAGTCCTCCAAACTCCGCATTGGCGATACCATTGACTTTGATCTCAACATGCTCATCACTTCCGGGAAGAATACGGAACAAGCGACGATACTCTCCGACCTCCTTACCAAAGAAGAGGGATCCATCGGGGCCCCATCTAGGTTCTGCGACGCCCTCACGATCCTTTCCTACAATCAGGCTAATATCTGAGATGGTCCCATCGTTCCATGCCGCAGTATACAGCCGCGCAGAGTCAAAAGGCAGTTCAGGATGATTCCACTCCAGCCACGCAAGCTTTGAACCATCGGGACTGAAAGATGGCTCATAGTAGAAGTCAGCAGTGTCAAGTATCCGCTTTACCTCGGCTGTTTCAGTGTTGATTGCCACGATGTAGTTGCGAACTCCATCAGGAGTGTCACGCTCATGGTCTTCCTGGTTGGCCAGAACCCATGGCGACGTCAAGTTTGCTTCAAAGTTTGAATATCTCAGGTTGGAGTGGCCAGTCAGTTTTTCAACTTCCTTGCTGTCTGGGTTTAAGACGTGAACTGTATCACCCTTGTTGGAGAAGATGATACGATCATCTGGGAGAACGGCGTATGTTGAACCGCCATACTCATACACACTATTCTCGGCACTGTACTCGGATGGAAGAATATCTTTGATACTGTCTTTCAGGATTTCAACAATAGTTGTGCTTCCATCTTCGCGGCTTTCCGTGTAGAAAGCTCTACCAGATTTAGGCTGTACATGTCAACGGCTGCTGAGATCATCAAGTGCCAGAATGCTTACATTGGCTCTAGGAGAGTCAAGTCTTCTCGTCTTAGATACAATTGAATCTACCGAGATTGGTGATTCCCAGTTCCCGTATGGAGCAGTCTTCTTGGTGGTGGTGGTGGACATGGTGGTTGTTGATGTTCAAGTTTGGTTACAAAGTGCGGGGTGGCAGAGAACACAAGTAAGTGTAAGATACGCCCTGCAGCAGTTAATGGACAGCAGTCTCAATCCAAACAGGTATCTATCTGCATAAGGGACTTTTGTTCTAAATAAAACAAGCTCGTTTGGCCATTTACTGAGACACATGCTACGGTGATTGGGAAGTCGCTGAGAGAGGCGGAGCGAATTCGCGCTATAATCAGTTTGAAGGTGAGAAGCATAGCTCACCACCCACCTTGATGAACAGCGCCAATCATGGCATGTTACATCTCATACCAGCAACGCCTAAAGCATTTCAATTCATTTCTCTGATAAATAGATCAAGACTGAATTTAGATCGTGTATTGTTCACTCTGGCTGCCGCTCATGAAAGCATGGTGATAAGTTTAATATGAGTGAGATTTTTCATCGCTCCAACACCTACAGAATATCATCATTGAGCGGATAATTCAAAGATGGCCCTCAAAATCAAGTCAGACTTCTCAATTTAAACAAAGTTCAAGGGAGTTAATGGGACAGTCAATGGTCTTGGCTGTATCTTCATAAGAAAATCAACGATTCACACACACACCGGGCAATGTCACTAGGAGAGAGATATTTAGCAAGCTGCAAGATGGAGTTCATTTTATAAGGAATCTTTTCATATATTATTCTATTTCATCATTCCAAGGGGCTCATATTGAGTTGATAAACAAGTCAAACAACATACATTACACCACTTCTAATAAGCATCATGATTCATAAACTTACACTCGGGAATTAACATGAGATAGCATAGAATAAACACCCCAAACTCCTTGATGTAACAGTAAATCAACAACCATGAGATAACTCATCTATTGTAACGTACCTCTCTATCGTACACCCTCACAACTTACCATGTCGTTACAGCAAACTTCCCGTGGCGTCCCTGACAGCCGGCCGCCAGGAACAGCATGCAGGTACGCTTCGATCCCGATCAACAATCGTCGACAATCCCATCGAGAACAAGCTTCGTGTACGTCATTAGCCCACGTGGTAGTATATATCACTCTTCAAATGGTCTGTGCCTCGTGATGGTTGCGCCGTCGCATGTCAACACCAAAGCCACATGACCCACGTGTCGTGATACGGGTAAAACGGTCACGTCAAACGCTGCAGGTACATCAGGCGCAGGGACGTACTCACTTGGATATTCTAAAAGCAGGGCATTTTCACTTGAAAATGACCACCAGAGCCTCTTTATCAAGGCAGTGTATAAGAGTGACCATGTCGCGAGCGACTGTGGACAGAAGTGATTAAGAAAGGATTAAAGTCATCAGATACAGGTATCTATCGCTTGCGTCAAATATATACAAAGCACCCTGCCTCCCCAACCGCTAATCAAGCCGTTTCCTAAACGTCGGCCTTTTCCTTTGCTCATGCATCGGTTTCTGAATTTTGCTCATGGACTCCTCAGGACTTCGGCGGATGTCCTTCAGACTTGAGCCTTCTCGGCGGTAGGGGTGATGGCTTCGTGGAGAGGGGGAAGGTGAACGACGAGGAGAAGGTATTCTCCATGCCGCAACGGACTTGTACTCAATATAGCAGGGCGCGATAGACTCCTGTCGGGGAGTCGGTGTGTCATCGAAATTTGGGGTATCGTCATAGAAATCGCAACCGTCGCTAGCATCTTCAGGAAATTGAGTAGTAGGAAAATCGTCCTCCTCCTCTAGATCATCCTCATACTTGTCATTAGATTGTTCTCCATCATCCATTACGTCCAGTGACGACTGGCTCTCTGCGCAATCAGAATCCGAGGCGACCGCAAAGTCGCCGTCATCGAACTGCGAGGTCTCATCTTCGTCGTGAACGAGTGATCTGGTCAAGTCAGAGATAGCAGCAGCTGTCTCAGAACCAGAAAACGACATGGAACGTGAAGGGGGGGTGGAGTATTCGTGCGACTCCATAGAAGTAGGAGAGGAAACAGAAGACTCATCGCCGTGCGCTGCCTCGGAATGGGGGGGCGAGGGGGGCGCTTGAACAACAGACGATGATCGAATGTCCGTATGAATCGAGAGGGGACCCTTTGTCAAGATAGGCTCATCATCAAAGAAACTAGAGGCATCATCGACGCTGCTGGCCGTGGTGCTCTCGGTCTTGACGCTGTTGGCCTCGGAGAAGGAGGACAAGGAAGCAATAGAAATAGCATCATGATCACGATCGTTGTGATCGAGATATTGTTCGGGTAGGTAGCTTGCAAAATAACGGACGATCGAGTCGAAAGACTTAGTCCGGAAGAGTTGAAGGGCGTACTGCCAATGTTCAGAATCCATCAACTTGGGGTTGGCGATGATCTCAACAGCGAGAGATTCGAGAGACTCGTGGAGTTCGTGAATCCGCTGTTGCTTTCGCTCATCCAGCAAGCGGTGGAAATCGTCGACGGTATCGGCATCGCGGGAAATTTCGTAAACGTCGTGATGAAAGGCTTCGGGGTCTTGGAGGTTAAAGGTAAAGGTGTTGTATTTTTCGTGGAGTGTATGAAAGAGGTCATCCCTCTTCATGCCGAATTTCCAGGCCGGCCATGACCAGCCCGGATCGTCCATGTCGAGGTCACAGTCGGTAGAAGTAGATAAATTATGGTGGTGGAATGGTTGTGGTATAGAAGAGAGTGTCCAGTAAGAGTGTCCAGGTATCCGTGGGTCGAGAGCTCGTGGGAGCTGCGGTATCTATTTCATAGCCATGGCGTCAAAATCCTCAAAGGTGCTCAGAAGTCAAAAATGAAGACTACTCTGAACTGATGTGTAAGAAGCGTGTTTGTTGGGCTCTTCTGGGACTCTTCGGGCGGGTTTGGATTTTGGTTATGGGTGATGATCGTGAGTGTTTTGGAGGCGGGCGTGACGAGAAACAGAATTCGGCAGGTTCTGGGGGGCAAGAGCCATACCCATATCTCAGGGTGCGCTTGGCCCCCAGCAACCCAAAGACCACGAGTGCGGCCTGAGATGCCTGAGGCATATATGACTACGGGCTACAATTGGCTGCCATTCCTTCGAGGACGGAGACACGAGACGCGCCTGCATAATTAGTGTCCAATGATGATCTTTTCTCAGCGGTAAGTGGAGCCACCTCATGCAATCTCTTGAACTAGGCAAAGCTAGTTGCATGGTGGCGTCCATTGGGGGCCATTTGCAGCCCACCCTTTGATGCTTCTTTCGTGCAATTGCGGCAGATTTTGTTTGGGCAGTTCCGACGCCGGCCGCTTCCAATCGATTCCATCATTAATGAAGGATTCACACAAACACAAAACACCAAGCACGACGATATTCAATATTACAATGATTTCTGTAAACTCATAAACCCTTTTACAATTTCATGATGTAGTCTTCTCAGCAATGACTGGCATTGATGACTGTTGAGGTATTGGCCACGTAAACACTCTTTGCCCAAGTTAACCTGTCACGAGGACTGTCATCAGAGGCAACTTCCATTTTAGTCTCAAGTCATGATCACTCACCGAAACTCATTATGAGACAACAACTGACCTCTGCAAAAAATGTCTTTGGTGCCTACTATCGTGACAAACTCACGTTATCTCGTAAAATCTATCGTCTGCTTTATATAGCCTGCTTTTCCCCAAATCTCGATGGATACTCAGTCATGCTGAAATGGGTCTGCTTAATATTAGCTTCAGTGTCGTCATAGTAAGATCCGCTGAGCCATGTAAGATGCCAGATGGTTCTATGCTCGCCTTTTGGTTGACAACGTGCAGCCGAAGGGCTCATCAGCAATTAATTCGAGTGAATTATCCATCATCCTTCTTGTCATTTTTACGAACTATTGGATCTCATAGTTACCAGAGATCTATGAGGACATCTCCTATGGATAGGTAATATCATCTGGCCATCGGGGTAATTATCTCGACATCCCAGGAAGTCAGTCTTAGGTGAGATGACTTTGCACAGCCACAAAGCGTTGGGTTGTGGCAGAGAGTGTGGCAGTGAATGGTGTCCTCAACCGTGTCAAGTCAAATCTGCCTTGTCAAGCCCAGCCCTACCCGTTTGATCCAGTCCTACACTCCACACACGCCAAAAGCTCCCTCCCAAGCCAACAAGCGTAGGCGCAGAATAGGACGGTCAGGACAGTGCCAGTGCCCAGTGCTCAGTGGCATTCGCTTCGTACCGTCTCGTCCCGCCCGCTCCCGCTTCTTTCTATCCTTTCTTGAGTCGAATGAATCGCCCTCGTTCTCCGTTTTTGGATCATCCCCTCAGCCTTCAGGCAGCGAATAACTAAATCGCTGTATGACTCGACCCCGATTCAGTCTTGTTCCTCGTGGAGTCTGAGACGAGACTATACGCTATCAGCAGGCCTGTCCCTGAACCTGTCCTGACCTGGGCTGAAAGTTGTCTTTTCAACCCTCCCAGAAGATCACACCCATCGTGTCCTGTCCTTCTGATGTGCCCTGTTCATCCTCTTAAAACAGGGCTCGTTGAGGGTCAAATTTACTACTGATCTTGGCTTTTGTTTCTGTTCCTGCATCTCCTACATTACATTCCCATCCTATCCATACAAGCTAAGGCCTTATTGCTGCATCTAATAATACCTAGCCACAACCCACTCTTCCCCAGCTCCTATTAAACCCTTCCACTCCCACTCTCTCCCCGCCTCGGTTCGCCTTGTGTCGTACTGTACATACATTCTTGGAGTGCATCGCCTCACAAGCGCAGCACAGAGTAGCCTGCCTGGAATCAATTACTGTCAGCCCCTCATATTACTCATACATTCATATTCATTCACAACTACATTACACTTTTCAGCCTGGCGCAACATCAATCGTATCTCGCTACGCAACGCAACACCGCACGGATTGCTTTTCTACGTAGCAATCACACAAACTCTATCAATTACTATAGACATTCTGTTCAGCCTGCCATCCATTCGTTTGCGTTTGGTTGGTTAGCATCTGAGGTAAACTCTTGCCTGGTCCTTCTGC
This sequence comes from Fusarium oxysporum Fo47, assembly GCF_013085055.1. NCBI lineage: Eukaryota > Fungi > Ascomycota > Sordariomycetes > Hypocreales > Nectriaceae > Fusarium > Fusarium oxysporum. The sequence goes on along the minus strand of NC_072840.1, from coordinate 1,159,608 downwards.
CTGGTCCACCCACCGCTTTACGCCTTGGTTGCTTACCAACTTCACGTATGAAGCAGAGATAGCCAAACTTATGGCAGAACCTAGGCTCGGGCTCTCTGAGGTTGTCTCAGAAGAGCGCACCGAGCCATTTTCTCAATCCGAAATTGACGCCCGCTTCAAGGGGATTGGTGTTGAAGAACCAGTCCCTACTACTAGCTCTTCGCTTGTCTCGTTAGACGAGCTCCACGTCGAGGATCACCACCACAGGCAAGGCATCCGCATTCTGTTTCGTCCCCTAGCCAACTTCCCCAAGTCGCGGTCTGTGAGCCCTGGTAGTGAAAGTTTACAGTGGCTCGCTCTCCGCGCCGAAGTTGCTTCACCAGAGCAGCCTGAGCACAAAGTTCTCGCTGTGACTCAGACCTCCAAAGATATCAAATTCACCGTCCGTATCCCCGGTGAGACTCAAGATGACTACCCACGGCCCCCTTTGTGGTGCGAGCTATACTACGATCCCGCTAGTGACAAAGTCATCTTCCTGAACCGGTCAGACCTACCAATTTCTCTGTCAGGAGTGTCGCCGACGCCGCCGTCGAGCCCTTACAGTCCTTCACATGTCGTCAACCCCGGGTCAGCCAAGGCTCTGAGGCCTGGAACATGGCGCATCACGCTTCGAGACATGGAAGTCCTCGACTTCCGAGTACTTGAAAAGCGCCCGGTGATACTGTATCAACCACAGCAACAGACTATTGTCGAAGATGTTCCCTCAGAGTCCAGCACCCCCACCGTGAACTCGAGCGGCAAGCGGGCCCTTTCTCCAGAGTATGACGAGAAGAGAGTGAAACGTCGTGTCTCAGACCCGAATACACCCGGTGACGACGGTGTTGTTATGTTCCTCAGGCCTTCCGCAGATCCCTTGGTTTTCTCTCTTCCAAATGGTCGCGAGAGCAAGGAGCTCTCCTCTGTGAATGGCCATCCTCTGCTGGACGCTGAAAAGGGTGAAACTGCTGCAATCTCAGGTGTCTGCGAAGTCGATGAGTACGAACTCACCAAGCGAGAGCCAATTGCTTCGACTTCTTTGTCTGCCGTGTACACAGCAACACACTCCCACGTACCGAACAACATCGTTACTGTCAAGGTACTCAAGACGCGCGTTGCCAACCCCAATGACAAGGCGCTCGTCCACGAGCGGACTGTCATCCGTCAGGCCGACATGTGGCTTCGTGAGTGTAGGGGTCAGGAAGACCTGCAGCACAAGTCAATTGTTCGCTACTATGGTGGTGATGCCCGATTCCTTTCCCTATATATGGAGCACATTGACGCGAAGGACCTAACTTCCATGCCTCGATGGCGGAACAATACCAACGATGAGTTCATTGGCGACAGAAACGACGCAGCCAGAATCTTGGGAGACATCGCTGGCGCCCTCAACTACATCCACGGTCGCAAGCTGGTGCATAACGATATCAAGCCCGCCAATATCCTCTACTCGCCGGAGAGAGGTGCGGTCCTTTGCGATTTTGGTCTCTCTACACCGGCCACTGCTACTAATTCGCCGACCGTTGGCGGAACACCGTACTACGTTCCTCCGGAATTCATTGGGCGAAAACAACGCGGACCTGCTTCTGACGTCTGGGCACTCGGTGTCACTATGCTCTACGTGTTGCGCAAAATAACGTACCCTGACTCTCGTGCTCATCGACGACACCCGCGACCCCTTTATTGGTTGATCGCTGGGGTGAACAGTCCCAACATGCCGCACAAGCAGTATGGAAATGGCCAACCCGCTATGAAGCAGATGCGAGATTGGCTTGCCGAGATCTTCGATGCGAGAAAGAGTCTGAATCCCAAGGACCGACTCGAGCGGATCGTTATGGAGATGCTATACCCTAACCCCAACCAACGTATCACTATGGCCAAAGTGGTACAAGAGTTGGCTGTCGAACAGGTTGCTGCTCCTGCGGGATGAAGCCCGTGTAAGGAGTCGCGACTGTTATCAACCATATGTGAGAGGATCTCACAAGAATAATCAATTGGTCATTGCCTGTCTTTTGTTTTCTGATTCCAGGACTGGAGTTTGGTGTTTTAGCGTTACATGCTGAATTATATGAGTGGGATGGTGAGTAAACAAGCAACGCCCCTGGTTTGACCAAGCTGACCAACCCAGATTGGATATACCCTGTTATTATTCCTTACGTTTTACTGCAATTATTGTTTCTATATATTATACCAATTGCATGTTCATTTTCCTTTTCTTCAACCATGCAAGTAATCATATACGGGTTCTGGAAGCATCTTTGGGGTTCCAATGGATCAAACAATAAAAGGCTCCTAGTAGCCAGCCTGTAATTGCAGGCTGGCCATGTCAATGGCATATTTGTTCCACATTTGAACAGTCAGAAGTTTGAAAGGCCGTGAATTTTCTATCGTGACTACTGGTTACACATTGAAATACCCGTGTCTCATAAGGTCATCCATCTATAGGCCCAAGCCCATCACAAAAGCGGCAGCAAGACCCACGACAGAGGTCATAACCATCGTGTTCACACCCATGGTGCCAGCGGCGTTGTCCTTGCTGTCTCCAGAAGATGTAGAGTTGGAAGAGCTATCTTCCTCAGTTCCGTTGCCCTTCTGCTGCTTGATCTTGACATAGTCCACATCGCCAGTTTTGTTGCTAGGTCCTTTGGCATTCTCCTTGAAGCGGATATCCGCACAGTTGTACAGGGCATTGCCAGTGTCACCAACCGTAACAACCTGAATACTAGCGATGTCTCCGTCCTTGGGCTTGACGTCTGAGGGAAGCTCAAGCTTGTCGATGAATAGAGTGCCCGAGTTTGTGGCGTTGAGGAACTCTGGGGTGAGGGAGATGTTGAAGTTGGTGGAGTTCTCGCCGAGGCCAAGGTTGACGAAGATGTAGGTCCATTCGTGGTGAAGATCAAGGGTGAGAGCACCACCGTCGAGGGGCCAGTCAGTGAGGTTCTTCTTATTGAAGTCAACACGAGCACCTATTGTTTGTTAGTAGAGTATGCAATCACAGGATATGAAATATCTTACAGGGTTGCTCCCACTGGTTGTAGCGCTCCTCGCCCTCCTCACTGAGGGTGTCCGCTCGCCAAGGAGGGAAGACGAGGCCGAAGTGGGCAGAGACAGCCTGGACAGTAGCCAGGCCAAGAAGAGTCTTGAGGGCCAGCATCTTGATTGTTGAGGTGGCAAGTGTATTGCGGTGGAGGAGAGGGTGAGTAACAACAAATGAAAGCACAGCAGGCGCTTCAGCTGTCTTTATATGCACAAAGCAGCAGCTCAGTCATTCCAGGGTCCAGCTCATGTAACCGAGCTCTAGCTCTCTGCATCTGGAAGCTGCTCTCAACCAAGCAATTATTGACTTAGCGTGAGTCAGTTTCGCAGGGTTGTGGCTGACTTCGCGTGATAGCCACTGCTGTGTCACTGGCAGCTTTACCGTTGAAGAAGCCGGTGTCTCCCCCGGACACTCGGGGGTTGGTGTGGATGTTGGGGCTGCAGGTGGCCGGTTGAAAACGGTCTTTGACCGGAGCATGCTATAGATGCATCTGCAGTGTGAACGTTGATAAATTCAGTCTACTCATGATGATACTACTATACACCCTCGTGAACTCTCTTTTTCTCTCACAATAAGCTTAGAAACAAGGTTTCTTTAAGCATAATATCCGGAGTCTGGACATGATTCTCACTTGCCTATCATCACGTCTTGTCCCAATAAGGTCAGGCCATGCGGGGGATGGCTGAGAGAGAGCGAGTTTGAGATGATAATAAACTTGCTCAAATGGCCGCACCAACCCCTGTTAGGTAAGGCTGTTGTTTTTCTTTCTCAAGCTTAAACGTGGATAATTGACTCAATTGATGTATTTGGAGGCTCTTATTGGTGTGAATACCAGCGGTATGAATGATGTTATGTAGGTCTAGACTTTTGTGAACTTGTGCGGTGATGTGTTGTGTGGATGATTGAGATTGAGGTTGTCGAGGTGACACAGGGTAAGTTGTTGCATGAGTGAAATTAGGTAGTTATCACAACAGCGCATGTGGGTGAATATGGTATTCAGTTGATATAGCAAACAAGGGATAATGAAGAGAGACGATTCCTGTAAAGCTACAGTAGCCTAGTAGTTGTTGATAAATATCAAGCTCCTGGTATCACTGACCCCAGGTTGGGTTATCCTACGATTTTAAGGAATACTCGAAATAGGACACTGAAGAGTGTAACTCACACGAACAAAGATACTAAATGAGTCAATAAACAACGATGTCCGTAAATACAGTCACATAACATTCGTAAGGCCGAAATTTGTTGTTTTATTTCGATTGTTGCCCAATGACTGATTACCACTCGCACCATGTCTGGACTGTAAGTCAAGTTTGGTGGGTGGAATGATGGCGTCAAAAACCGTTGGACCCCTAAGGAATAGAAGCAAAGAATTCAATACAGGACCGCAGTAACAAAACCGATCAAAACACAAGTAAAGGGCAACCCTCATCTTCAAAGATCTACGTAGCACGAAATAACATGGCCCATTAACTTCAGTTTCATGTAAGTGAGATGTTGTATTGCGTCACGTGCTCACGCGCCTCGAGGCGTTCCCACCGATAAGGATTTTCCAACGAAGGCATCCACTTTTCACCGATAAGATCGATGCTTCCCTGATGCTTCAACATTTGACTCGTCTCCCTTCCAAATCATCAGCATCTACAATCATCAATCATGGATCCTGGACGAAAAGCCATGATCGCCGGACGACGGTCCCCTACCCGACGAGATGTGACATCCCCCAGACACGATCCAACCAACCGAATCACCAAATCCACCAAACCAAGTGGTTCCAAGATCAACCCCAAGTACTTGACTCAAGATGAGCAATCACGACAATTTGTTGCCGATGAGGACAAGTTCGTACTGAAGCAATCCAAGAAGAAGGCGGATATCCGAATTCGGGAAGGCCGTGCGAAGCCCATTGATTACCTGGCATTCAACCTAAGATATATCGATACAGACCGCGATATCTTCGACGACGACGACGCTGATATTGAAATCGATGTTCCCGCACCCGGAGATGTTGTTGCCTCGCTTGATGCAGAGCAGATTGCCGAGCTAGAATCTGATATCGCCTCATACCACGTGCTTGAAACCAATGCGACCAACCGGGAATATTGGAGAGCGCTTCAGACCATCTGTAAAGATAGGAAGGCGAAATTAGATCCGCACGGCCATGAGAGAAGGGTTGTAAGCAGTGTTTCAGATGACATAGACAAGATCCTCGCCCCCAAGACGCATGACCAGCTGGAAGCCTTAGAAAAGCAGATCAAGGCCAAGCTACAGTCCAATGAGGATATCGACACGGATTATTGGGAACAGTTGCTGCGAAGCCTCCGAGTGTGGAAAGCTCGTGCCAAGCTGAACCAAGTATACGAGGCAATCCAGGAGACTCGCCTCAACCAACTCAAGGAGCGCGATCCAACCAAGGTCAAGGCATCGGGCCAGCCGACTTCTGCCCCCAAGGTGACATTTGGTTCTCAGCCAGTCCCATCAGCTTCAGAAGAAAAGGTGTCGCCTGCACCCGTTTCATCCTCGAGACATGTGGGCACATCAGCCCCTCCAGGGACTGAACGTTTTTCTCAGGTTGACAACGTGGACTTCTCACAGGCAACCAAAGCATTGTATGATCGAGAGGTTGCTAGAGGTGTCGACGAGAACGAGGAGATCTTCACCAGCGAAGAGGCTGTTACCACTTCTAAGCCTCAATGGGCAGACAAATATAGACCCCGAAAGCCACGCTATTTCAATCGTGTCCAAATGGGTTACGACTGGAATAAATATAATCAGACTCATTACGACCACGATAATCCGCCACCCAAGGTTGTTCAAGGTTACAAGTTCAACATATTCTATCCTGAGCTCATCGACAAGACAAAGGCACCAACCTTCAAGATCATTCGAGAACATGGCCGCAGACGCGGAGAATCATTTGCTGCTGCTGGTGAGGAGGACACGTGCCTAATACGGTTCATGGCAGGCCCTCCATACGAGGATATTGCGTTCCGTATTGTTGACCGAGAGTGGGATTATAGCGCCAAGAAGGATCGAGGCTTCAAGAGCTCCTTCGACAAGGTATGTTCATCTGGACCCCTCCGCTTCACTTCACGTGGTAGGGCCAAGTCTCTGCCTCTGCATTAGCCGCCCTGAGTTCGTATTGCGACGATGGCTTGACCTTTGGATGAACTGCACTTTATGCAGCCCAGACCAGTCTACGTTGGTGACAGCCGTCTTGACCCATGCTTTCAGACGCCCTCGCCCCTCCATTACATGCTCATGAACCCACAAAGCTAACCGTGCATACTCAACAGGGTATCTTGCAGCTGCATTTTCAGTTCAAAAAGGTATGACTTCGAAACCATATCTGTTGGTCCAGCCTGTTCGATTAGACTAACACGTTTCTCCAGATCTACTACCGGAAGTAGTTCGGGATCGATCACCAACTATCTCTTGTCTGAAGTTGCATTGGTCCTCGCCTAGTAAGAGCAAAACTGGGCCATCACCTAATGAAAAGGGGAGGAAAACCCGCTTATGCATCGCCCATTCCGTCGAGTTTGAGTACCGGGGAGGACAAAAATGCACGCTTTCAAGCGGGAGGGCGGACCAATCCGCCCTGCCTGATAAGGGTTGCATCATGGTGATTGTTGATAGCTTTCGACATGTCTACGCTACCAGGGTCATGTCTATTGATACATCTGTACTACCTATTTGAGGGTTTCTAATTCGGGATTCAGAGCGGGGATTGGTAGAGAGCTAGAGTGGGCAAAGGTTGAGTCGATGCTGGAGTAGTATCCTGCTACCTACTGGATCTATTCGATCATCGTCCCGACCTGACCGCCCAGTTCAAGAACCTGCACAGACCAGGTATGAAATTACATCTTATGTCCCTGGATCTACACCTCTCCAACAGACAGACCTTCAAATCAGCAAAGATTGCTGCAACCATGATCCAATTGATTGTCACAAGCATTGCGATGAGTCTGGCATGCAAACTCGGGTCATCAGGCCTACTGCATCAGAACGCTTCTAGAAAGCTGTCACTTGCGAGCGTTCGCGGACCGGGGCGAACAGACAGTACCAAACCGCTCGGGCATCTTTACGTGTATGTTTTGAAGAAAATCCACGCGGAGCTTGGGCAATCGAGATGTGACAAGAGGGTTGGTTGCAGCAAACACCAGTCAGAACAGCTGCGTCAAGCCTGATAATGCCTTGAGTCCTGAGTTCTAGTCGGATACCCGTCGATGAAGCTTCGAAAGATTGTTCTATGCATATTCTTTGACGCAGCGGGCCGCAGAGTAGTGGTGATTTTATGCTTCAGCAAGCTTCTGACGGCTTCTCCGGCAGCTTCCATACTGATTCACAACAGCAACAGATGGATAACGGGGATTCAAACGGGATGGGCACCCACCGATGCTTTGATTGGTATACAGATTGGTGTCCCGATTGGTATCGTCTGAAATGCAAGGTGCCGTCTGAGACGCAGACTACCCGCGATAGCCCCGTTGATGAGAGTACAAGCCGGTTGAGTTACCGTCAAGTGACTTGAAGCCCGTTGGTAGCGTGTCCCTTACAGGGTGTGATGCTTCTCGGTCCCGATACATACCAGGTCTGCCTGATGAGACCAGGAGGGATGTTTCGACAGAAGAGAGGGAAGATTTGACGATACGCAAAGGGCCATGCAACACAAGGCTTTCCAGGCTGATCGAACAAATATCGGCACATTTCTTGATAGGAGCACTCGTTCTAAGGTTGCACGTCCTGTTCGGGACCTTGGATCAGGGCCCTTGGAACATCTCATTCTTGATGCAATCACCCACTGCATGTAGCTCACTCATCCTTGCCTGGTCACTCCGCTCAAGCAAGTACTGAGCCTACATACAGTACAATATCTGAAAGCAGTTTCAAGGACCAGGGCATCTGAGTGCATGCACTTGTGGCGTATGAGGTGACAGATATTGCCTATTGGACATGGTACTCTTCTTACAGGCAGGGCTCATAGACGTCACTGGAGTTGAAGCAAGAGAAGACAAAGGTGGCAGAGGCAGAAAGCCCAGTGGGAACTCATTTGCGCGTCCAACGTCTTCTAGACTTTGGTGATGGCCACACACAAAACACAAGCACAGGCGCACATTGACAACACAAATGCATGTTAGGAGGGAGGCTTGCTGTCGGTGATCAGTTACCCCCGTAGGGTGGCTTACAGATGGCGTCCCTGTCCGTTTTCCTTGTCTGCCACGGACCACTATGGCTTTCTAGGCGCTTGTTGGTCGACCCTCGCCCTTTCACTTGGCACACACCCCTGAGCGACCTTGACTACGATCTGAGATCCTTGCCCATAAGCTTCGACGGATGGAGGTGGATGGGAGATCTAAAAGCTAAGATTGCTGAATCTGTCAACGGGCATTTGTTTATCAACGGATCGGCGTCTAAACGAAGCCGTTGTCTAAAAGCCAGCCCTGGAACTCCACGCCCTATCCCAAACGAGCGGGAGGAGGCACAAGCATCCTTCGCTTCGGCTTCAAATATCGCCATATTCCCTTGCCCCCGTTCTTGTCCTTGTACTATTGTGTCTATTGTAACGTTCTGCTATCCCCCGTTCTCTCCCTCCATTCTTCAACTTGCTCATCAACATCTCTCTTTCACCTCGCTTCCCATTGCTTGGTACATGAGTAAAGAAATCTCCTTGTTCCGAGAACACCATCAAACCACCCACGAGACTCATTGTACTTCCTTCCAAACAAGTGTCCTTGACTTCAACAGAGGCTGCAATGGATACACCGTTTTCTGGTGACGAGCAAGCTTCTAGCTACACGAATATTATCACGGGCCACGGTCAACAATCACCTTGCGTGTCAGAGCTCACCGGTATGGAGCCATACTATGCCCTCTCCTCGGGTCCTCAGGATCAACCATCTCATCTATCATCAACTGGTCCGCTGTCTCTAGGCTCAACCCTATCACAGCACCAAGAGAACCAACAGCAGACGTCACATCCGACTCATGATGCGACTGTGTATGCTTCCATGACCTCAGGTTTTCCATATCCGCCTCGAAGTCATCTCCAAGTCTGGCCCTCACCTCCACCAGGATCTGACGATTATGACAACTACTCTTACCAAAGTTCCCCAAGCAGTGGCAGTGCCCCAATGAGCTGCTACAACCCATCACCCATTTCACCAAGGACGTGGTCTTCTCCGGACTTCCCTCTGCCTCAATCTACAGATCCTCTCCAACAGAATTCTTTCAAGAACCTCCGCATTTGCACGCCGACATCAAACGAAGGATACCCCGTCAGAGGCCCTCGGGGCCTGACGCCTTTTTCAGGTGGCGGTATGAATCAGATTTTCGATAATGAGATTGACGGCCTGCCCCAAAACTACTCCCCAGTGACAATTCCCAGTTCATCAGCTGGAGCACTATCATGCAGCGGCTCCCCGCAAGAACCTCTCTTCGGGACCCCCGTGCTCATGAAAGCTAGACATAAATCACCCGCCGGTGTACCGGAGTACCGCGCGAACTCAGAAGTGGTTCAAGAAGGCAAGGACCTTCAGGCCGCTGCTGCTGGTGGCGCCAAGACAGATGAACCATACGCCAAGCTGCTCTACCGAGCTCTGATGAGTGTTCCGGATCATGCTATGACTCTTCAAGAGATTTATCAGTGGTTTCGTGAGAACACTGATAAGGACATCAAGAAGGACAAGTCAGAGAAGAGACCGGGCAAAAATGCCGAAGGCTGGCAGAATAGCATCCGCCATAACCTGAGTATGAATGATGTAAGTTAAGACAACCCCAAGCAATGCACTCTCCAGACTTTCCTGTCTCAGATCACGTTTCCATAACCCCCCTGCTATTACCGGGTATAGCTTGCGGCATAAGCTGCATATGTACATAGGCACATAGGCGAACGCTTCTTGGGGGTTTGGACGAATCATGCTACAAGAGTTCGATGAAAGCTAACAGGGATCTTGATGGTAGGCTTTTGTCAAACGAGAACACAAGCTGGCGTCAGACTCGGCGTCGAGAGCAACGGAGCAGGGTTCAGGCTCGACTAAAACTGGTGAAGCTAAAAAGGCGACCGAGTGGGTGTTGGAGGATTGGGCCGTCCTGAATGGAGTTGAGAGCACAACAAAATACCGCGGCAAAAACACATCACGTCGAGGAATGGGGCGCAAGTACCATCACCACCCATATGATGACAGATTTTCACAGCGACACAGCCCAATTGCCGCCAAGGGAGGCTCAATTGTCAAGGGCGAGTTCCTAACGAACGACATGAGAATGCGCGAGCGTCAATACACTCATGAAGTGAACATGGCACCAAGGTCCCACCATATCAACCTCATCGCACCCCCTCATCCTCATCCCATGCGCCGGGCGACTACAATGCCGAGCATGTATCAGTCACCACAGCCGCAGCACCGAGGCTACGAAGGGCTGATGATGCCACGAGTCGAGAGAATGCCCCAACCAGTCATCAAGCAGGAGTATTCTCCAATGACACCCGACTCAAGTGGGTTTGGCTTCGTGCTTCCAGAGCCGAGCCTAATACACGCGCATGCAGTCAACTCTAGCGCCAGTAACAGCAACGGCACCACCGCGTATACGCTGCCTAGTGGCACCCAAAGCATGTACGTTGGCTCATCTCCGTGCGAATATCCGTATGGGATGGTAGACGTCACAGGTGTCTATCAAGGCAGCGGTCACAATAGCCCTACTGGCGCTGGCGCTAGTGCTAGTGCTAGCGGCGGAGTCAACGAACGCCTCATAGGGATCGGCCCTAACGACGTCTACAGCTGGAACGGCCAGGCACTCTGAGTATGGAAATCTTCTGCCCTAAACACCCTGAGGCAAGTGTCAGCCACCAATGCCACTTGTTGTCAGTTCTGTTGGCGACCGACGAGGGCCGTAGTGATTGATGCTACCAACAGCGGGCTTACTGGCAGGGGAATGAAAAGGATGAGAACATACATAAGAGCGGCCAGAAGAAAAAAGAAGACAACAAAAAGACAACAAAAACAAGAAAGAATGAAAATTGGTGTTCCTCCAGGGATATCAACCAGCTTGCTTATCCGCCGCACCTTTGCGCCACCGCGGGAACCGCGAAAAAGAGGGGTGAAGTTCAGTGAGTGAGTGAGTGAGTGGTTCTGGAAAAAAGCAAATAAGCTTCTATCCTTTTCATCGACTCGACGCCCTAAGATGGAAGAGAGATGGTGGCAGTTTCAAGCAACAGAGGACAACGTTGTGAGCTAGACAGAAGAACCACCACCACCACCAACACAACTTTACCTCAATTTACCTTAACTCACCTTACCCCGTTCAACCTTTTCCTCGACTCTACTCTCCAACTCACTAGGCTGGACCCCACACAGACCCTGGCGGCCACGGGCGGATCACCTTCCATCCGAACGACGTAGACTCGCGGTCATGGGCTGAGCGCGAGACGCCGAGCCTTTTGGGGCTGACTGCTACGGTATTGTCACTCTTGTCTACCATCATTCACTACCTACCTACCTGTCTTGACTGATCAAGAACAAGGTCATGGAATGTTTGCATTGAAACAAGTCATCGTCATGGTAGCTCGTCGCCTTGGGCTTGGCATTATCATGTCGAAGCAGGGGTTTCAGCAGAAAAGAGACGCCCGCATGCATGCCCTTGGGGATATCTTATCATTTTCCAGCTTCCTGGCACTCGGTTGACAATGTTGCATTGTGCTTTTGTCGTCTTACTACAATACCTACTTACCTACTACAAGGAGTATTCTTACTGCGACTTTTAGGTCGCAGCGGCGCATAAAAAAGGGTACTCAAAATAGAAGGAGATCTGGACTCGGTTTTGATTTCTATGAGGCATTGTTTCCCTTCCTTTTTCCTTGTTCTTTTTTGGGTGGCTTATCCGTTTTGATTAGACGATGCGCTCCATCTTTTGCTCCCCGAGGGCCGACAAAGATGCATCATTTCCCTTGTTACTTTGGCTGCTTGCTTGGCTGGGCGGGTGATCACTGGGGTCGACGAGCGAAACGTCATCTCCCAAAGCGTGTTAATGTCTTTATTATTTATTCATTATCATAATTAGCTCGTTAACCCCCCCATCTTGTATGTATCAACCATGCTACTTACAAGCGCCTGTTTTTCATGCCGCTTCCGGCATCAATACCAAGAGCATCCCTTACAACCGCCTTTGTTGCTACGTGCCAACCTGAATGCCAGGCAAGTCTTTGACTTGTATTGTCACTGAATCCTTTATTCGGTCTTCTCTTTGTCATTGAACACGGCTGGCATGGATGCCCAACAATAAAGGGAGAAAGATGGAATTTGGACGAGCGTTACGTATAGCTCGTATATTGGCATCTGTAGATCTGCGAAAATGACAATATAAAACAATACAACTCAAAACTCAAAGGTTTTGGTGTGATCTCCACTGTAAATGTTGTCAAGACTTGGCTCTTGCGGCTTTTACCATTCATGTTTACGATCTTGGACGATGAGTCTGGCCGGGCAGCAGTGTTGGCATCTGTCTGGGCAGCAGCAAATCGAATTCACTGCTAGTAGCAGACGTAGAAGAAGTTGAGCGTATGTAGTCCCCATGCTGGTTGTTGTGCCCGTCTCCCCACTCGACCCTGTTTTTCATTGCCCTGGCCTGGCTTCAGCTTTTCGTAGTGGGAGTGGGGAATAAGCAAGGTTCATAGGGCCCCCGTTGTCGTGATCACAGGAATATTATTGGTTACCGACAGTCTGGTAACGAAGCTGAGCCAACAGGAAATGATCCGGCTGCCCCTCCTTCTTCTTTCTATTCATCCTAGTCCCCTGTCAAATTGTGTCGTCTCATTCGCGCTGAGTTGCACTATTCTCATCATGGAGGCAGGGCCGGGGGCTGTCGGCTACGTTGTAAGGGTTGTCATGATCGCCAGGAGCTCAGACGCCAGCATTACCTAGTTAATGAGTGTGTGAACAGCTGCGCGGGGTGTACGTATCCCTGAAGAGGAAATAATTAGAGAGTAACGAAGATTGAGAGGGAATAATCTCAATACTAGCCTCATCGCACAGGCGCCTCAGATCTGAGAGCGAGTGGGATAACGAGATATCGAATCTCCACTTCTGATCTTGGATAAGCATGCAGCATGCATCGATCCCAAGATTCAGTTCACACCATAAGACCAACTGAACACAAAACCAGTTGCTTATCGGTGTCCCGGCCGGCAAGCATCTTTGTCAGAACCGCCCAGCGCGGGCCGTTGCTCTGCGCTCCCCGCTGCCACTACCTCTGCCACTACCATTCACGCTCCCTCTACAATGCTTCAGGCACGGCAAGGAAACACTGTAGAAAACAAGTGCAACGTCTGCCGAGTATTATTAGATCTGGTTTGGGTTGGACTGCGCTTACAGCACATCAACGTCAGCCACACTCTCGACAGCTAACCGTTTAGCACGAAGACGTTGATTCGGGGTCCGCAACGATAGACGAGAGAGCGACCCCGAATCTTTCTCTGTCTTGCCAAGCCTCATCTGGTGTCTCACATGATCGCCCGTCTCTTGCTTCGGCTTTTCTTTTTCTCCTCAACATCCTTGTAGTCGCCTCTGAGAGTTAAGGTCCCCTTGCCGGGTCCTATCCTTTACCAGTAGAGCCAATTTCAAGCCAGTTCTTCAGCTGAATTTAGTCATGGATGAATGGCTGGCTGATGGTGCGGGGCCTTAGATATCTTAAGCCCAAGCAATAAGTTGTTGAGACTTTTTGTCGATTGCGGGCTCATACCTCAGGCGCTGAGAACCAACACGGTCCAACAATCTGGCCAGTGGCGAAGAATCCGATGCAACTTGGCATTGCACAGTACTGCTATGCTATGATGTGCGGTACCGTACTGTATATAGTATAGTAAGAATAATTGAATGAAAAGTCTCGATGGTGTAGGAAAGAGAAACTTCATCGCGAAGTAAGGCTAAAAATTACCCTATTGATGTAATAGACATCAAGAACCAACGGCCTCTCGTCTTTGCTCGGCCTTTGCATTAAGCTTGATGATAGCGACCGCTGGCATTGCACCGCTCGTCATGTAAGGGCGTTTTTGGCACCTCTGACAACTCAGTTGCCTCAACCACCAACCAGGAACGGGCCGGGCATGGCCGTCATCAATGAGAAAGAGCTAGTCTTTCTGGTCAAGCCATCACGGTCGTCGTCGTCTTCATCAACTGGACCCTTTGGAAGCCCCGACTTGCTTCCATGCGTGGCCTCGTATTAAGGCTCGAATAGACAAGAAAAAACAAAACGCCGCTGCGTTTGTTGCGTATGCCGATGTGCTTCAACGTTTAAAAAGAGGGCGCTAATAATAAGTTAGCTTTGGAGCCAGCAATGACAATAGGAACATGGCGTTCTGCACCAACTATGGCTGGCGATGAAAGGACTCGCGGGGCTGGGCAGACACGCTCTAGTGTCATGGTGTCTTCTGCAGCTTGACTAGTGAGGGACCAGAAGAGAAGAAAATCACCACCATGGCATTTCCCTGGCCTTCCTCACAGACCCCAACCGATGCAATGCAGGTTGAAACAAGGAGATCCCGAGTGGGAGAGAATTAACCTCTAAAGTTAGTGTGCGTGTGTGCATTTTTGTTGGCACTGAAGCCTCGTCCATTCATATTTAAGCTTATTATTGTCAGGCCATGGCATGGTTCGTCCTTATAGCCAAAAGCGGGACAAGGCTTGTACGGGTACTGTATGTAGTCATATTATTGAATTGGCTGAGCCTGTTCACACAGTACTCCCAACAGCTCACGGCGGACTCGAGAGTTCAAGCAGGACCTTGTCAGAGTTCGCGATCTGCTGGCACACAACACTACATCTCTATGGTGCAATCGGAGAGGAGCAGCTGCACCCACCCCTGATCAGATACCTGGGGATGTTTTGTAAGCTCTCAGGTAGCCCTGAGCATGAGATGGATATTCAATCCTCATAATAATCGGCAACGCACCTTGATCCTCCGAGACGATCTTGTTTCAAAAATGAGCAAAGCGTGGTCGTTTGCGCCCTGAAAAGCCACCAACGATGCATACCGGCAGTATCTCGTGTTAAAGAGATGGTGGCCGCATAACTCTGCATTCCTAATTAGTCCAGAAAGCTGATGTCACCAACGTCGCATATGCCAACTGCTCAAAGTTAAAGTTGTATCCTGCACTTCTTCAGTTTTGGACTGAATTGCTCCGTCCACGAACTGGTCTCAAGTCCTCGACAAGAGGAGAGTGGCGAATCATTGGCCACGAATGACACTGAGTTGGCTATTGTATGAAGGCAGCAAAGACCGAAAATACAAGTGTCGCAGTGGAACGATGGGCGCAATCGCTGCAAACGACTAAGACACCAAGAGTGCGCTGTGACTTGCCTCACACCAATGTGACTGGGGAACCTGGTTCGTCAAGGAGATGATCCTAGCCGGCTAATCGTCGATCTTCGTTCCGCTGTGCCATGCTCCAGTCTGAAGAATCCATCCAGTTTGATCGAGTCACATCAATTGGCGGTCGGAAGCATTTTCTGCAACCCGGTACCTGGTACGATCCATCAAGCATTTGCAGCCACCTGATTCACTATCGAGATAATTACGATCTGGGGAGATTTACTTTCCCGATTGCGACAACAATTCGAGCTGAACCAACACCTCCAATTCATGTGCCCTGTCCAGCCCTCAGGTAATGGTTTGACCGCAGGAAATAGTCGTTGAGCCATTTTCGAAGCGAAAGGGAGCAATTGTAGAGTCAAGGCATCGTTCGGGAATCATCCATTCTGACTCGAGACTCTCCGTTTGTTATCGCTATCTCTCTGAGCCGGAAGTATTCCGAGTAAGCCTGCCCTTAGTGTAGCTATGGAGATTGCAACGGCAGCTAGGGTAGTGATGGCTTATCCTGAAGACACGGTTTGCTCTCAGAAGTGTCAGTGACCTATCATCCTATCAACTTTGCTGATATTGCAGCTAGCTTGCCACAGCTTATCCATCATTGAGATCATCGTAACTGTCCTTTCCTCTTTCTTCCACTTTCTTCATAATATCAAGTAACACTTGTCGCAAGGACCAGCATCTGATCTGTTGGCTTTAATGATCGGGGTGTGCATTGCTGATCCTTGTAAAAAGACCCTTGCTGTAATAAATTCCGTAATGCCACACTGGCATGGTCTGCGGAGCTCTCCACGCTCAGTATGTGTTCTCGTTGGTTGCGCCTAGGCGCACTCCTAGAGGCGTTTCTTGGCTGCTGCGCTAATAATCCATGAGCCTGAGTAGGATCCACTGCCTCATGTCCACGAGCACCTCAAAAGTAAGTGCCACAATCTCGTCTGTTTGATGCATTACCGTTATGTGCGACTACCGCGTGACAGATGGCGTATGAGCTCCATATTACATCCAATGGTTAGCGGAAGCATGCTGGAGATGACCCCTCAGTCGCAATACAATGTATTGATATCTCTCCAATGAGACTGAGTCAACTCGACACACCATGACTGAGCGTGGCAGTTTTTCAGTGGTGTCCTGGAAGTTGAAGGAGTGTCTTCAGCGCCTTCCAGCCTTACGCCATAGGGCGCCTCCTTAAGCCTCAATCATACGATTGTTGTGATTTTGCATATTGAGAATCCGTGCCTTACGAGTGACCACGTTCTCATGCTTTAACATCAAAACTAACTTCTGAATTTTGAAAGACTGTGCCAACATATGCAGGGATCTTGATTGATCAACGATCTGGAAACAACTCGACTCAGTCAATCTTTCGTTCGATAGATATCAATTGTAGCATTGAGATAACCGTTGATGTATGGGTAGACATGGATAAAGACCCCTCGATATCGGAGGCTGCGCTTGCTTATTTCACTGGCGCCTGTTGAGTCTTGAATGGGCATACCAGATAGAAGCTCTTGAAATAGTTCAAATTTGACAGAGACATCCAGAAAATGCTATGCCATATTCCAACTGATGCATAAGGACAAGATTTAGCTGTGTGTAGGAGCAATATTCCGCTTCAGCATGAAAACTCCAGATATTTGTGATGTCAATGAATGCCAGATGAGTAGCAATGGCGTGCGCGTAGACGGGGAATCAACCGGGATAATCGATATAGAGACGACAGATAGGGATGTTTATCATGGCTTCTCTTGGTTCCACTGAATTGGTCTCCCTTGGTGTTCACAGCATGAACTTGTGAGGTTGCATCGATGGCGCCCTGTGCGGCCGGATAGGCGCAGTGCATTCTCATGTTATACATAATTGGTAACTGAGGTTTCTCAAATACCCGCCTGCTGATTCCCGATCAATATTGAATCACCACAAGATGTAGAACCTTGGGCCAGATGTGTGAAGTGGCCTCCGGCGTCTGATGCAGACACCTCCCCGGAATGAACCAGTATATGAAGGCACATGTCTTGGTAGGTAGTATTGATCGCTCATTCATAATGAGAAGATCATATTGTCAATGCATCAATATTGGTTTATTCTTCGAGGAGGTATAATCAATTGCCAGAATCGACATTGCATTGTCCATATGTATTGTACCGGAAGATGTTAACAGTAAATCGCCCGGCGGTTAAGCCTGCAACTTCGAGAGTAGAAAATATGTGATCAAAATCTGCGTTTCTTCTTAGCAGGACCAGCAGCAGCTTTCTTTTCAAGCTCCTTTTTTAGTTCCTCTCGCCTTCGGTCCGCCCGTTCCTGTGAGGTCTCTCTGGGTCTGGACTCTGCTGTAACTTCCTTGGTAGCGGTTCGACTCCTTCGATTGTCTTCGTTCGTCGTCTTCATTGCTTCATTTATGTTGTCCTTGTGCTTCCCAATAGCACCTAACTTGTTGGAATGACGATGAGAAACTGCTGCCGTGCTAGGCTCGCCCGCTTCCGGATTAAGGGTGACTGGCTGTTCTTCAACTAGACGCTCTGTCTTGTTGCCTCCTATACGTCCAAGGCCGCTTCTATTTGCCGCTGGCCGTGGTGGTGATGAAGTTGAAGGGGCTGATTTCTCAACTTCAGCGGTAGCTGGTTTATCATCATCCTCTGACTCGGATGCCGTCTCTGAATCATCGTGTTGTTGGCTCAATGACTTTTTCTGAGCATGAGACTGTACAGGATTGGGGGAAAGAGGTGGAGTGGACTGCTTCTTTCCACCGAGTGCTCCTATTTTACGAACCGGTTTGTTCGGCTTGCGTGTGCCAGGACCTGGTGATACACTGCCTGCCGAAGCTATGGATTCCCCCTCTGTAGACGCATCATCAGCGACGAGTGTTTCCTTAGCATGCATTGATTTGCCCTGGGGCAGAAGGTGTGGGGGTGTAGACTGAACTTGGAAGTCATCATCGTCTTCCTCAATACGTGCTTTTGCGGAGTCTTGAGGAGTCGGAGATTTGTCCTTCGCAACAGCCGCTTTGTACTGAGGTGGATGTGCGGCGGAGGATGCGCCCTTGAAATCTTGCCACCACTGGTCCAACCGAGGGGACTCAACGCTATCAATTATAGGCTCAAACTGTAGCCCTCCCTTCTCGAATACGTTTTGCACTAAGGACTCGGCGTCGTTCGGGCAGTCCTCTTCATACGCAAGGCCAGACTTCCAGCGCCGACGGTCGAAAGGAGCAAGACCAGGCACTTTCTCCGCAGCCGCAGCTCTAGAGATCTTCTTCTTCCCAGACAAAGCATTAAAGACATGCTCCATACCTGTACCCACGGCTTCTAACTTGTCCAGGAGCTTGTTGAGAACTGCGTCTTTGTTCCCCAGAGATCGAGTTAGAAATTCGATTTCAACATCCTTTGCGTGGTGTGCCTGAATTAAAGGCAGCACAAGATGCTTTGCGATGCTGGAGGGCGGCAGCTTCTTCAAATACATGGGCCACTTGAGCGGCTGTAATCCAGGTATTTCATAGGTGATGTTCAAGACGAGGTCATGATCACCCGCGTCAGACCGGGAATCGCGATCTAGACGAATGCTCGCCTCATTGTGTCTTGGGTGAGAAGAATCCAGAGCAGTATTGAGGCAGCCCAAGAGTTTGGCCATGTTATCAGGCGTATCGCTAGGGTCGATACTAGTGTTCTCGTTCCAACCTCTCATAAAGATCGCCTTACGATCAAGTGTTTCAGACCACATATTGGCCATATCAGTTACGTGAATAGTGTAGGCCGATGTGTCTGTATGGAAGGACACCAACAATACTGGGAAGTCGGGGGAAGAATCAAGCGGAAGGGTCCGCCATGACTTGATCTGTGACATAACTGATGAAGAAATCGACGTCAATGTCGACCTGATAATCCCTAGCCACGAGAAGTAATTGCAAAGTCGTGACCTTCCCGTAAGATGCGACAAATAAAACCGAAAAGTCTGTCAGGGACTTGTGACCAACGTGATAGATATTGATGCGTCTAGGACAGTCTAAGGCAAACCGGTGCTACACGACATCGATCCACGGGGACTGAGGTGAATGCTCGAGGACAAGGTGCCCGGAGGTTTACCACACCGGAATCAAGTCAGATGTGAAGTCACAACTTCTTTCGATCAACCGTACTCGATGATAGTGCCTGGACGTGAGGTGGTACAAGCTCGTATGAGTGGGTAGATAGTCAGGGCAGGGGTCAGCTAGTATGGTATCACGATCCACTGCCTTATGCGAAAGAAGAGATCAGTTTCCGATACCTTTTTGAATGGTAAGTCATGAGAGAAGTTGTATTGTTTTTTCGAGCGTCGTGATATTGATGTTGTGGTGTTGATGAGGTTAAGGTCAAGCGCGGTGACGAGTAAACGCGTGAGGTTTTACGCGCACAGGCATCCATCGCCTACCACTCCTGCCTGTCAGAGTAATCGGCCAATCACAAACCTCAAGAGTGTAGAAAACGAAGGCAGGTACAACATCACAGTTCTGACAGGGGCCAGCTGCTGACTTCCTCCTTTCAATTAATATTCTAACGAAAGAGTTACTGACAGGCAATTTGGGTCTGAGATAGTTGGATCCGAAACCAAACGTCAAGCACCATTTACCGGATTGAAGCCTGGAATTTAGCCAATCAAAATACATAAGAACTCACTTCACAGAGCGGTATTCACACAGTCATATCAACACCCAATCACTAAATAAAGTACAGCCAGTAAGACAATAAAACGCTATGCACAATCGAACCCGTCTTCTTCTCCCGACACTCAAATTAACAGAAGCACGGGCTTGAGAATGCTTCAGTCGCCCACAGCCAATCAGGGACCCGAAACAGTCACTAAACATTCGAGATCTATGAATCTCAGATCTGCTTGGTGTAAGCTTCGATCGCCAGGGACCATATGACGTACTTCAAATCGGAGCTCCATGCTTTTTAACAGCCACAATATCACTACCGCGGCAGCAAAACAATGGCGAGTTTTAATTAAATTAAATTAGGGGAGGCCTGAAGTTTCCTCTTTTCTTAATCAGTAGACAAACGGGACCGAATCTGTCAAATTTTGTGTGCCTTCCATATGTCACTGTTAAGACTTTGCATTCATGCATCACCACTAAGAGCCTTGAGATATTCTTTCATACCGAACCGCGTTCAACTTGCAAGAAGCACGACGATATTACACCCCGCAAGATTCACCACAATGCCTCCCAAGAGAACCAAACGCGAGTCTTCATCGCCTCCGGCCAAAAAGGCAAAGACATCTAAGACAAACGGTTCCAGTACCTCAGATGCTTTGCGCCAACCTCATCACAAGGCTGGAGAAGCCGAAGAGAATGGAATCGCGATCCGGAAATTTTACCCTCCAGAAATGAGCAATGCGAGAGCTCGCGCCTACAACAACAATGAGCTTCCGCGGCCAATTGAGGTACTTATCAGTGCCCTCGAGAATACAGCGCAGGAGCGCAAGAGTATCGACGTAAAGAAAGCCGTCGTCCATTGGTTCAAGATGGACTTGCGGCTATCCGACAACAGAGCTTTGGCTCTGGCCAGTGATAAGGCAAAAGAAGCAGGAGTTCCTTTAATTGCGATGTATATCATCAGCCCCCAAGACTATGAGGCTCACCTGAGATCCCCAGTACGTGTGGATTTCATGCTGCGAACTCTGGAAGTCATCAAACATGATCTTGCAAAGCTCGATATTCCTTTGTACGTGGAGACAGTTGAGAAGAGGAAGCGTGTTCCCGACCGGATCTTGGAGCTCATGGACCAATGGGGCGCCGGCCATTTGTACGCCAATATGGAATACGAAGTTGACGAATTGAGGCGCGAGGCCTCGATGATCAGGGATTTTGCAGAGAATGGCAAGGCATTCGAAGTCGTCCATGATACCTGCGTCGTCCCTCCAGGAGAACTCCACACTGGCGCTGGGAAGCAGTATGCAGTGTACACTCCATGGTATCGGTCATGGGTTGCTCACATTCATGAGAATCTTGATCTTTTAGAGTTGTACGAACCACCTGAGAAGAACCCTAGCAGTGCGCGAAAGGACTTTGCGAAACTCTTCGATGTTGAAATTCCGGACGCCCCCAAAAGCAAACGGCTTGATGGCGAAGAAAAGGAGCGATTGCGCTCACTTTGGCCATGTGGAGAGCACGAGGCGAAGAAGCGTCTGGACAAATTCTGTGAAGAGATGATCGGCAACTACCAGAAGAAGAGAAATATCCCAGCTGAGGCTGGGACTTCTTCTATATCGGTACATCTGGCGTCTGGCACGATCAGTGCGAGAACATGTGTACGGACCGCACGTGATAGAAACAAGACGAAGAAGTTGAATGGTGGTAATGAAGGTATCCAAACATGGATCAGTGAGGTTGCTTGGCGAGACTTTTATAAGCACGTTTTGGTCCATTGGCCCTATGTCTGGTAAGTGAAGTATATACAAGCATCTTGTCAATTTGACTAACAGGAGCAGCATGAACAAGCCTTTCAAGCCCGAATACTCAAACATCTCATGGTCATACGACAACGAACATTTTGCCGCTTGGTGTGAGGGAAGAACAGGCTTTCCCATCGTCGATGCGGCGATGCGACAGCTGAACCATTTGGGATACATGCACAACCGCTGTCGCATGATTGTCGCTTGTTTTCTGGCAAAGGACCTCCTGCTAGACTGGTAAGCTACCCAAGTTAAAGCATTAATGTTTGGGTTGTCTCTCTAACTTCTTCGCAGGCGAAAGGGCGAAAGGTACTTCATGGAGCATCTTGTCGATGGTGACTTTGCTTCAAATAATGGTGGATGGGGTTTCAGCGCCAGTGTTGGTGTTGACCCTCAGCCTTACTTCCGCATCTTCAATCCCTTACTACAGAGCGAGAAATTTGACCCTGATGGCGATTACATCCGCAAATGGGTTCCCGAGCTTAAGGATCTTGATAGAAAGGCTATTCATGATCCATACAATCGAGGCGCTGGATCCAAAGCCAAGAAGAACGGCTATCCTGCACCGATTGTTACGCATAAGGATTGTCGGGATCGAGCGTTGGCAGCATACAAGGAAGGCCTTGCAAGCGGCGAGTGATGTAGTGTGGATGTATTCAAACACTTGGCCAATAGTAGTCGCCGGTTCATTTGGATATGTATGAATTTATTAGAGTTGTATAACATACATGTATTAATACCCTAAGGGTTCAGTTTGTTTTCAGGAACTTCTATTGCCTCTATTAGCACCTAGTCCTGAATTTATCGTCAAAATCATCGAGCCTTGATCCGATCAAGTTCTGGTGACGTAGAGTTCATATGCCCAATGGTACTCCACTTCCGTGTTTCCTCTGACCTGAACCGCCCATCGGGAGATGAGCCTCAGGAAAGAGAAGAGCTTAGATCAGTTCGTTCTCTTGCCCTCAGGCTTGAAAATATCACCATTAACATATGAGCACCTTAATAGTCCTCTTTAGCTGGGGGGACTAATGTGGGATCTACCTATCGAGCCCTGCCTTTGTGATCTCGGGGATAGAGGTTGGAGGATGCATTTGGTCTACAATCGCACGTAAGGCTAGGATAGTCACAAGTTGAAAAGTTCATGTTAGACCCGTATCTGTACCATAGCAAACGACTTGAGCGCTACGGCTTTTTCAAGGCCTAGTCAATCAATCTGCGGCACGGAGACTATCAAAGTAGCCCCAGAATCCTCGGAGTGGTTTGACCTGAGAAGTCTGTCCGAGGAGACTTCGCTAGCCGTATGTCGGAGCATAACCAGTTCATCACATCTTCAAACACATATTCGGGATATCGTAATGTTGTCTCAAAATCGAGCCGAACGCCTCGAAGTGGATTTGCTAGATGCAGCCAACCCTAGTTTCTTTCACCCATTGCCTTCGTGCCCGGACCCAAAACCCTGTAGTCCATTCGTATCAGACTCCCATGTCGAGGAATCTCAGGACCAGTTGTCGAGTAACTTTTTCCCCACAGATTGAAATCCTTTATCGCTGTCCGCTCCAGACGCTCTTGAGGAGACCGTCGCGCTGGGCCAGTCGGTTGAGGGAGTCGTCGCTCTCGCCCATGGCTCGGACGAAACCGCAGAGGGCGTAGACGTGGTTCTCGCCCTGGATGGCACGGCCGTTCTCGTCAACCTTGGCGATGGAGATCTGGACAGAGCCGTGATCCTTGGCCTTGATGATGCGGTTGGTGGCGCTGCACTTGCGGGGGACGTAACTGGTGATGCCGTATCAGTATCATGAATTTGTTCCTTCGCGCGGCCATATCGAATGTCCTAATGGAAGTCTTACAGGTCCACAATCTCGCCGCGGTCGTTCTCCATTTTGGCTGGTTTGAAGAAGGTGGTTTTGGGTGATCTTGAGAGGTTGTGTCGACGAGAGGTGAAAAGGAAGATGAGTAGAGTAATTTCTCAATAATCTTTGATTGTGGGTGTGGAGCAAATCCCGGCCCTACCTTTCTCGGACGCCTCTGGTTCGTGGGGTGGGTCCCAATGACAATCACGTGAAGTATCATGTGATAGCGCGTACCAGATCGCGATGCAGGGATTAGCGTCAACTCGGATTTTGGCGAACCCCTTGCGCCTGAAGGCGAACCACTTCTATGACTCGGATACCAAGATTAGGCGTTCTCAAATCATGACCCCGCCGTTGCTTATTTTCGACGTCTTTCAACCTCGACATCATTCTGCTACAAATATCGGGCCTGAGATGCGCTCTGCGCTCTCGGTCCATAAACTTTAGTTCGAGTGTCATGGTATCCTCTAATGCATTTGGGACTTCGCCACTAGGAGACACAAGACGTCAACCGTTGCACGTCAATTCTTCATCTCCTGACCTCCCATCGCTTCGGGACGTTTTAACGACGAAAACCACATCCCAACCCTCGGCACATAGTGGAAGCGGAGCCGCAGCACTTTCGATAGATGGGCCCTCTGGTTTCATCTCTGCTCGCCAACTCTATCCAGCAACAGAATCGGCGCCAAAGGTTGTTTCGACACCATCGACGGGATTGCCTTGGACATTATCCCATCCCGGTGAAGTCACTGGACTCGCAGAAGATGTATCTGGAAACGGTGGATTTATTGCTGGGGACAATGAGCCACCAAAAGAACGAGAGGAACATATAGAGGTGATAAAAATCACGGGCAAATCGACCAGAAAGCCTCGCCAACAGAAGGTGTCAAATCAAGCTGCGCCTAAACGGACTGCCAAGCCAAAGCCAACGACAAAGAAGCAGTCGAGCAAAGCAGCTAGCAAAGACCATAGCCCTGCAAAGGATAATGACGATGACAAACAAAAGAAAGTCAAGCCTACGAAGCCAAGGAAGAAAACCGGTACTATGAGTAGCCACTTTCCACCACCAAAGGAGTCCAAGGATTTGGAAAAGGCGAAACAGATTGATGTGAATGAACCCCTCCATCTGGAACAAGCACCTGCACGGAGATTGGACTGGACCCCTCCAGCTCAAAAGACTATTGTCGATCTTGATTCAGATTCATCTGTTTTCAAAAATCTAGGGTCCTCTGAAGCAGATCAACGTTTGCCTGTCTTCAAGAATCTTGTCGATGGTTATTCTTGCATGGAAGGGCCCAACGAATCGATATCTCACAGCATCACGAATGCTTCAGACGAAGACTCCAGTTTCCTTAAGAAACGGAAGCGCATTGAACTTTTAGCGACAATGGGTACCGATGCACCAGCTATGGCACATGACAAGTCTCCAACAAAGAAGGCCCCAAAAAAGAAGAAGCCCAGGACCATTACGGAACTTGCAACGGCTGCATACAGAGTGCCTAGTCAGCCAGATACTGAGCCGCCAAACGCTTCTATCCTTGATCATTTCTCCACTACTAACAAGGAAGCGGGGTCCCTGGCTGATGAGCAAACAAAGAATGCTAAGGGCAAAAGCACATCACGACGGAAACCATCAAAAGCCCCTAAAAAGAAAGTGCCCCCAAAGCCCGTGCTGTTGTCACCCAGTGCGGCTCTGGCTCAGGTTGCTAATCAGGACTTTGTTTTTGGTACCTCCAGCCAGCTTGCCAGAGAAGAATCCCCGACTGTCCTCAGGGATCTTCAGGCAGCTTTGAGACAGTCGGATCAGAACCACGACATGGATTTCGCGATGCCTTTGAATAGTGATGCGATTGAATCGCCGCAACAACGAAGTAACCTTTGGGATGCAGCTGCTCGTGATGCAGAAGGGGATCTCTTCGATGTCGAAGTAATTAATCTTGCAGACGACACAGGACTCTCAGAGGTTGGTCATGTTTCAAACCCCTTTGGATATCAACTGGGTGCAGACGATTCTGTCATTTGTGTCGAGAGCCGTGTCCTCGATGATCATATTCCACCTGCCAAGCCTCGCAACGATATACCATCGCCTGATGAGAAGGACCTGGTGGACTCCAGAGCTAGTTCCCCGTACTTTTCCGACAGTGAACTGTCAACGAGCACTAATGTCCATCGCCCGCCGCTAGCACAAACAGAAGTTAGCCAGGCAAATCAAATGACGACGGCAGAAGAACCTGAGAGCTTGCCCGAGCTCCCAGCACAACCACCTCGACCCAATTATGAAGCGTTCACAGACATTCGCCTGGCAAGAGAAATAAAAAGGTTTGGATTCAAACCTATCAAGCGGAGAAGTGCGATGATTGCACTACTCGACCAATGTTGGCAGAGTAAGACTCGTATGGGCCAGGCCAGCCTCCATACCAGCACCAAGTTATCTTCACCTACCAAAACTACCAGGGCGACACCTCCGGCTACTACTAGTAGTCCAAAGAAACCTAGAGGCAGGCCGCGGAAGAACAGTATTAATGCCCCCGAGCCCCAAGAACCGCCTCCATCTGCTCAACCGCCTGAAACCCCCAAGAGGCCTCGTGGCAGGCCGAGGAAAGACAGTTTGAGTTCGACACCAGGCGCTGCCTCTCCAAGCAAGCCTAAATCAGCGGCGAAACCACAGCGAGTGGTGGCATCACCTCGCCGCAAGAAGGCTACTGCTAAATCTGTCATTGAGATCCCTGACTCCGAAGATAACGAGAGCGACGAATTTGCTTCTTCGCCTGATACCAACGCTGAACAGATGTTTTCTTCCCCACCACCATTGGATATGTCTCTTACAACTAACGATGGCACACCGCTCACAGCCACCCAGAGCGATCAAGAGGCGCTCTTGTTTGACCACATCACCAATGCTGTTACATCTGCCCCACGTACTACTAACCCGCAAGAGCCATCCTGGCATGAAAAGATATTGATATACGATCCAATTGTTTTAGAAGATCTCGCAGCATGGCTCAATACGGGCGAGCTTAGTCGTGTGGGCTATGATGGAGAGGTCAATCCAAATGATGTCAAGAAATGGTGCGAATCGAAAAGCATATGCTGCCTGTGGCGGATCAGCCTGCGCGGCAAAGAACGGAAGCGATTTTGATACCATCGGATAGCGAGCATGGCGTTATTCTTCGACTCTTCTGAATTACCGGCGTTGTTATCAGCATGGATTTGCATTTACTGGCATAGGTGTTTTCTATACTTCGCAGAGCGCTTGATACCGCTGTCTGGAGTTGTTGTCAAGAGGTGGGGTAGAAACCTGGATGAGACAGTGCTCACTATTTGACTAGACAAGAACGAGCTCAATGTTTATACGGCAACAATGATAAATACAATTTACCATAACGACGAGGCTGCCTTTCCAGGGCGCCAGTTCACATATTTACACTCTGATCCATTCGTCGTCAAGTGCGCCTGCGCGGGTATCAATTTCAATTCCTTCGAGATTCACTTTGTTCCTTTCTTGTTGTTCTGTGCCCCCTGCGTTCCCTGCCCTGCCCAGACGTCAGGCAACTCTTTCGGGCCGTTGAGATAGATTTCCATGGCCCTGCTCGTGTTAGCCTTCGAATGTCAAGCAGATCGGCGCCTCTTACACAGATTCAGGCATGATGTCACTTGGTAATAAGGAAGTGCCTCTCAAGAATGATAAAGCTTATTGAGTACTGTCAGGCCTTTTGTATCGAGTTGCAAGCCCATGGGGTCGACTTTGTTATTGAGAGAATGATTCTAAGATATTGGGTTCGGTGGTGGCTAATTTATATTTCGAACTAGTGGCTTTCACCACGGCGGATTATCTTCTTTCGCTGCAACACAATATCTCCAGGATCCAGCCTCGATAGTTCGATCATCAGCCATGCTACGGGACACCAATGATATCACACCACATCAGTTTTGCGGCTCTGCTCTCCCCAGCTGCTCCAGTAGCTGCTGGGAGAGCACACCATCACGGAAGAAACTTTTGTATCCTATGTATGCTACCGCGATAGCGTGCAGCTTCTTCCTTCATCGGTCTATCCACAAGGCATTGGATGGTGTAGATGGCGCGCCAATGATGGACCTCGGTTCTCCCTTGCGGCGTTGGATAGCCCAATCTGGGGCAGATGAGTCGGTTACGTGGTTGGCGCAGCTCGGCCAGGATCCTTATCGGGGAGAAGGACGCGGTGTGTCTCTCGTGACCTCGGGTTGGTAATGGTTGCCGATATTCTGGCAATATTGACCTTTTCTAGCAGATCATGACAGCTCATCCATCATCTCGAATACTGCAGCTAAAGCTCCGGTATCTGTGTCCTGTCGTGGAGCACAATGGAACCAGTGAAACCTGGGCAACAGATCTATCCTTGTGGCTTCATTCGCCAGATTGGGGTCTCCATTGCATGGTCTGGGGAAGTTGTGCTCACAATCGAAAGACTCCCTTGCATTTCGCCATCTGCGTCCAAAGTCATGCCTCACAATTCCTCCAGGCTTTTGGGCGCTCAAACCCCGCCCACGGCCCGGCTTGCCATATTGGAACCTTGAAACTTACATGCATCAAGCCATCCCACACAACCATCCCTCATTAAGCCAGCGAATCAACCATCAAGAATCCTTGGCATCACCACGACCTGACGGTACGGGTTGGCCTTTCCTGCGGGCATCTTTGATCACATTTCATAGCTGTGGCAAGATTGAGGCTCTGCGTCGATTATCTTTCGATTTCGAGATTGGCGCCGCGATCTCACCGAATTTAGCATCTCAAACCGTCATTCACCATGCGCGTTATACAGCTCTTACATGTTCGTCCCTCACTGGTGGAATGTCGAGTGAAGTGGGATGCTTGAACTACGATCCCATACGGAATCGGACCTCCGTGCTGCACCATTGAGCGAGAATCGCGTCTGCGCAAGGGAAAGTGGTATAACACTGGAGCTCATGGTAGCTGAAGGTGTGAGGTCCCTGCGACTGAGCATCACACCAAAGGTTGCGTCGGTGCGTTAGCTCGAAGAGCTAAAGCGACCTGATGGCGGCCATGATCTGAGCCAATATTATAGTGACAACACAAGGAGTATCAGACAAAGGAGCCACATTCCTTTTATCGTGACCTCGCCGGCTTCGATGCGGCCCCTTTGGCCTTTGAGGATGCCCGGCTGTGATTCGCCTCCCGCACCGGAGCTAGTGGGGCCGGTCCGTAACGGTATTTCATGATTATAACGGGCTCCGATATCAACTGTAGAGTATTTCGTCAAGCTATGAAAGAAATGTTGCCTCAAATCAGCAATTGATCGCACTGTGATAGTCATTACGGGAAACCCAAACGAGAACACGTCGATTGGTATCCCACCATCAAAGAGATCAGCTGCCATTGAAGTCGCAGCCTACCTCAGCGAGATAAGGACCTCCGGACAGACAATACCGTTATCGCACGTTGGATAAGTTTTGATGTGTTTAATTCCGCTGTCAGGAATCAGTCGCATATTGACGGCCTACGAGATCTGCCAATCGCAGCTCTCAATTGGAGTTACATCACGTCTCATCGGATGTGTCAAGTGATACCAACTATCTGGGTTGCCTTAAACCTTCGATCCCACTATCATGACGTGCGGGAGACGATCCCACGTTGTGAAAGGCGATGAATGCAAGGCAGCCGAGTTGTGATGTATCAGAAATTGTCATCCTTTTAAGAACCCCTTGTGCAAAAGGAGTTGAAGAGAGGACATGCCGGGTTCGTAGGGCTTATGGTACACAAATGCCGAAGATCTCTGATATTGATAAGCTTGATTTATGAGTGTGTGTTAACTAATTCTTGGCCTGGTTTGAGGAATTTGGTTGCATCTTGGCTTATGGGAGTTGCGATGAGACGTCATGCCCATCAGACGCCTCTTGCATGTGAAGATCAACGGTCCACGGATATCCTTGGCTTTACTGAGTTTACTCGAATTAAGTTGAGATTTGATAATTAGTCTAGCTCGCTAATCGTTCAAGTCGACAGCGGATTTAGGACGTTACTCTCGCGGAGAGTCCGTCAGTTCAACACAAGCTCGGTGGTAGTCGGTCTCCGTCTTCCATAATTGCTACCAATAGGGCGTACGCATTGACTCATCACTCTTCTGGACTACCACTCACGATATGACTACCTATTTCTCACTGCACTGTGGCCAACAAGCGAGCCCCTCTCCGGTCGGGTCAACGGACAGCCGTGTTGACTGTTGAGGGCAAATGACCTCGTAGAACGGAAGGTTCGGAGTCGCGAAATTACGAAATGATTCCATAAGTTAGCCTTTATATCGAATTATATCCACCAGCGGAATTAACCATAAGTTGACAGCTTATGGTTATTCAGCTCTCAAGAGACAAAAGTGCGGCGACTTATACCAAGTGAAAACGTGCGGAATTCTTTGATGACGACACAGTCGACTCTGAGCTCTGGTGCTAATACCTAACGCGGAATTAGTGCTGACTTTTTTGAAGGATGAATGAATAATCATGGAATGAAACTGTCAAATAAGAGTCTAGAATCTCCCCAAGTCTCTCTCTGTCCGCCACGGAGCCGAGTGAGGTGCTAACCCCGTCTGTCTCCGCCGCCCGCACTATCGCCCTAAATCGAGGAATCACAAGGGCGTGCATCCCCGGAATTTTAGGGGCGTCTAGGGCGTCTGGGCGCTGTCAGCTCGGATCGTTTTCTCAAGTAGTGCCTGCCTTGGCACCAACGCCAGCACCACTTTAGTTGATTTTTAAGGGATCATCAATACGACAAACAACCTACCTCCACTGACCTGCCCTGCCCTGCCCGCCCTGATCAGAAGTGCCCTGGAACTCTGAGCCCCCACCCTCCTCTCACTCCCACCCCTTCCAATCAGTTGAGTCCACCCATCTTCCTCTCCAACTCAATCACAGACCAAACGCTCTGCGTCTTTTCTCACCTTATGTTTCGCAACAACAGCCTTCTCAGCCTCTTCTTGGCTTTTTGAAGGCTTCACGACAGGTTCTCTGTCTACAGCTGCATGATTTGACGTTACGCATTTCCTTACCTTGCCCTGCCTTGCATTGCAGTTGAGGTTTGGTTAGCCTGCGTTACCGCACCCGCATCCGTATCGCATCTAACGTTGATGGCTTCGTCCGATTCCGTTCATCCCTTGTCCGAGCCTGAGTCCGCGGATTCTCCGTACATCCTTTGCCTGATCGATTCCACGTTTTTCGAATATCGTAAACAACCTATCGTTGTCGCCATCTTTGACTTGGTCTTACACTCGAGACGATACAGCAATGTCGGGCTACCTCGAGGGCATGGCCCTCGGATTTGGCTTCAATGTATCTGAGGGGCTTGATTCTGCGCAACAGTCCACAGCATCGCCTTCATCCAATACCCAGCAAGATGCTTCGTTCCACACCCAACCGAATTCTTTTCAAGGCAACGTTACTGTCTATCAGACAACAGGGCCCGACGCCCATACAAGCCCAATCCACCTTCCCGGAAGCAATACGCCCGCCCTGAATCCGCGATCATGCGTAACCTGCCGCCGTCGCAAAGTTCGATGCGACAAGCAGATGCCGTGTTCCAACTGTCGTCGAGCACAGATTCCCTGTGTCTTCCCCGCCCCCGGAAGAGCGCCGCGACAGCCGCGTCGAAAAGATCCAAATGCGCCCACCAAGAACTCGAGTCAGCGCGAGATAGAATTGATGAAGAGGCTTAGGAAGTTGGAGGGCATTGTGGAAGAGCTAAGCGGTCAGATTGAGGTTGAGTCTGGCGGTAAAGGCCCCTCATCAACCAATTCACCTGAAGCGCATGCAGGTCAAACCACATCGTTTGACGCCTCGGCGCATAATGCTCAACGGCAATCGTCGAATGCAGGTTCTCACGCAGGCAACATTGGGAGGATTGATGACAGCCCAAGGGGGGGCAGTGATGCTACAAGCGAACAGAGCGAGACTGCTCGCAAGAACATGCATAAAAAGTTTGGACGACTGGTTTTGAGCGACACTGGAGGAAGCCAAAGATACGTTAGTCATGGTTTTTGGTCGAAGCTCAATGACGAGGTTGGTCGGTCCCTGGTATTGTTGCAAATGTTTGACTGACTCTATCTACCAGCTCGATTCAATACGGGAAGAGACTCAGAAGCTTACTGATGAAGACTTGGATGAGTCTGACGAGGATGAAACTCTAGACACCTCACCCGCATCCGCACTCTCGGGAAACCACAACGCCTGGATATTTGGTTACCGCTCTGCAGACGTGGATCTTGATAAATACTGGCCCCTGCCTTCCCATATACCGTTCCTATGGTCTGTTTATCAGGAGAATGTGGAACCGTTGCTCAAAGTGCTGCACATTCCAACTATGGAGCCCATCTTTCGGGATGCGCGAAAAGATCACAAACAACTGTCTCCTGCAAATGAGGCACTAGTCTGGTCAATATACTATGCTGCACTTACATCCCTGGAACCTGACGAGGTAAGAGGACACCCTTAACTCTAAGCACGGAAGATGCTAACTCACGAACTCAGGTGCGAGCCAACCTTGGTCTTAACAAGGAGGATGTTATTGTGCAGTACCGTTTTGCAGTCGAACAAGCCCTTGCCAAAGCCAACTTCCTGAACTCATTAGAGACTCCAATTATGCAAGCGTTGATCATTTTTATTCTCGTGGTTAAGGGTCAAGATGGAAGTCGTTTCTGTTGGTCTTTGACAGGCTTGGTGGCGCACCTTGCTCAAGGCATGGGCCTCCATCGCGATGGGTCGCACTTCGACCTAAGTCCTTTTGAAACGGAGATGCGAAGGCGTCTCTGGTGGTCGTTACTTCTACTGGATCTTCGATCGGCCGATGAGCTGGGTACTGATCTCATCATCCAAGACTTTAATTATGACACACAGATGCCGAGTAATATCAATGATACCGATATCAAGCCCGACTCAACGGAAGCCCCAGAGCCCAGAGAAGGTCACTCTGACTGTTCGCTGGCACTTGTTCGTTTCGAAATTGCTGGCTTTGGAAGGCGTCTGGTTCGACTATCATCCGCCTCGATGTCATTCTGCCCCCAAGGAATGCCTTACAAGGACACCAGCCTCGCGGAGCGAGAGCGCATGCTCATCGAGGTTTACAATAGAGTTGAGCAAAAGTTTTTGAAACACCACACCGGCGATTCTGATCCGTTACATTGGATGGCTGCTTCAATTGCGCGCATCATCATGGCCAAGATGACGTTGGTAATTTACCAGCCGGTCCTCTTCCCAGGCTCCGAGGGCGAAGGTACACTTTCGGAAGAGGCAAAAGAACGTGCCTACGTTGCAGCGATTGAGATTGCCGAATACAATCACATCTTGAATAACGACTCGAGGTCTAAACAGTTTAGGTGGCTGTTCAAAACCTACACCAACTGGTCAGCTATGGCCTACTTCCTTATCGCCAGTTGCCGTCGACCGTGGACTCCTCTTGTGGAACGCGGGTGGGAAGCCGTTAATGGATACGAGGGTAGACCAGGACAACTGGTGCGATCTGCCGAATACGCAACTGTCGTGATGCCTATCAGGAAACTTTACATGAGAGCCCAAAGGCACCGCGCGGCAGAAATTGCTCGACTTCGCGGAAATCCCGAAGAAGCACGTCGGCTGGAATTCGAAGAAAGGACGAATCCCAGATACCAGGCTAGGTTTGGGCAAGATGCGGACGGTGCAGCCAACAAGATGGAAGAAATAAGGGAGAAATGGAAGGTTCTGGTGCGGTCTGATGGAAGTAACGTACCAATCTCGACGCCAGCTGAGCTGAGCCCTGTTATGCCACCGTCGATGCTCCAGCCAAAACAAGAACAAGTACCATCCCGCCCTCGGACACCATCAGCCTATGACGTTCCGGCAACGCTCGACCTTTCTGATACGACCATGGGTTACATGAATGACCTAATGGCAGACACCACACCCTTCCCCATGGTAAATTTCTGGCCACTGCAGGACGTCGGCTCTGTTCAAATCAAGGCCATGGGGACAGGAATGACGCCAATGTCAAACACCTCTCAGTTACCGCAATATACGATACAACCAGGAGATACTGGCCAACAGTTCTCACCACAGACCATGCAATTCCCCAAGGACGACAACCCACCCCCTTACCTCTGGGGCGGGCAGTTCCCGTCGGTAAACTCAACCTCTGATAATACAGGCTTGGACGATGTTGATATGCTTGGAGATGATTTCAACTGGCACACCTGGAGCCAGAATGTTCGCGGTTTGTAGATAGGATCGTACTGAGATAGACGGTCACTGACAGACTGTGTTGCCAGATAGTCGATGTTGATTGATCATCGGCGTGTATTGGGAGTAACTACCTTGCCTATCTATTATGTATGATACCCAGCGGAATAAGCATCAGGTGGATGTTAATAATTTTAGACCATCTTTTATGAGGCGGAATAACCTTAGACCATCTTGTACAATGTGGAATAATCTTAGACCATCTTTAATGAGGAAACATCGCACCGTCCCGACGCGTTGCTTGTAGAAATATCATCATTTGTGCGTCCGTGCTCTTCCACTGACCATACGTATGGTTGAGAATAAATAATGCCAGTTCATGATGGGTCTCAGTGACAACCTCTCCCAGGCCTTGCAAGTCATGCCTGTAGCAACTGGCTTCAGCTCGCGAATGACTTTCTCGATCCATGTTATGAAGTCCATAAACCGCAGGGCATATACCAGCTCTGAGGAGGAGGGTAGTCAGGAGCAAACGGTACATCCGCCCATTTCCATCTAAAAAGGGGCGAATATTGATGAAGTGCTGGCAGAATTTGCTGGCATAACAGATCCTCTCCCAGACTTCCTCCTTGCTGAGCTGCTGGATGGTGATCCCATCATATGGGACTTCTCTGGAGCCCATTTCCACTATGAGGTTGTCGATCATGCTGAGCATTGCAGTAGTGATATGAACCGGGTCCACGAAACGCGTGTCGTACGTCGCACTCCAGGTGCGATAATTTCCGCTGTAGAGCTCCCAAGGCGTTTGCTGATTGATATCGATCTTGTAGGTCAGAATGCGGTGGGCTTCCTTAAAGGTGGCCTCAGAAAAGGCTTCTCTATCAATGAAGATTTTTTGAATCAGGTACTTTGCAGTCTGGGCGTGCTGCAGTGTTTCCCGGTAACATCGCAAGATAAGTCCATGCGACACGGGGATGCACCTGAATTCCAAGTGGTTTCTGATCTCTTCGTACTCTAAATCGTTCTGAGTAATCTCTTCTGGGGGCTGAGACGTTTCCTCAAAGACTACACGACAAAGTCTGTAGGTTGTTGGGAGACTTCCGCCTGCGACCGAGATCATGTTTGATCCGTAGATCATGCGGCTGAGAACCTCGATTATGTTGTACGGCTCTACCCGCGTGCGTTCCGTGAGGGCCCTCATGAACGCGTAAGGCCCCATTGTTGGGGTTGCCATGAATGTCGGAAGGATTTGGTATACGGAGTGGGCTTTGGAAATGGAAGACGTTGATGATATCTGCCTAAGAGTTGATAGACGAAGCGTTGAGAGAAAGAAAGTATTAGGAGGAGAGGAGTGGAAAGCGAATGCATTTATAGGCTTGGGGAAGGAGTTGCTTGACTGCAGAGAAAGAAGAAAGAGACTCCCAGAAAGTTTATTGCCTGAAGTATAGGTAGGAAGTCTTGGTTATGGAGGGAATTTGCCTAAAGCTTCCTGAATTATGAGAGGTCTAGGATGATTCTTTAAATTATAAGAAGCTTATGCTGAAGTTTAGAATAAGCTTCCTGAATTATAAGAGTTTTAGGATAGTTCTCTAAATTATGAGAACTTTATGCTGAGGTTCAGAATAAGCTTCCTAAATTATGAGAGATTAGGATAACCCTTGGTTATAGAAGGGATTCTTCCATCGATGATAGGGTATCTACCAAACTTGGAGTATCTTGAAGATTATGGTCTCTCCTACCTTGTGATTTACTGGCTCATATACAAGTTTAACTTGGTATGTGGATCAACCGTGAATGCAAATCTCAGCCTCGATATCATTCGACGGTTTCTATGTCTATGAAAATTCAGAGTTTCTCGCTATCAGCTTTAACCTTTCTCTCCTCTTCCAAGGCATCTTCTCTTCGCCTCACTTCAACGTTGGTCGGTCCTCCTTTGCCAAAGTTAACAAGGACCACATGTTCCCAATCGCCACCTCTCTCAGAGCCCCTGAGTTCTGGTCCTGGTTTGTCCAGCCCGAGAACTATTCTCTTGTCCTGTTGTCTAATAAAAAGATTATGAGGACTCATGACTTTCTCACTCCAGGGGATCATGGCCGTCTTGTGCGCTTGGCCCTTCTCTGTCTCTGCTGTGGGCACTCGGTTCAGAAAGGACAGTAAGTTTTCTCTCTGTGCTGTGATTTGAGGAGTCCGTTGTCCATCTGATGATTCTTTTGAGTTCTGGAAGACTCTGGCGACTAAACTTAGGAGGAAGTACTGCGGTGGGAATAGGATGATGCTATTTGTGGCGGCACGGGCGAGGAATGATTCCGCGCGTGCGAAGAGGGCTGCTGTGTGTTCAATGCCATTGTCTGGTGTTGGGATAAGCATCTCTGATGGCATGTCACTCTGTGACTGTGGTAGCATGTAGAGATACATCTGCGTTGTGAAGCGTTTTGTGTTGGTGGCGGGTGTGATCCAGCGCGTAAAAGGGATGAGACCATCTGTACTCGGTCAACAATCACTTGACCGTAATCTATGTTGATTCATTCTTACCCAAGTCTGGCTCAGCGCCTACTGACTTTAGCCACTCGAGAAACTTGACTTGGTTTCCATGTATCATTTTCCTTGCAGTGTCTCTATCCTCGACTGTCAAGTTTACCAGCTCGTTGTCCTTCTTGGCCAATAAGATACCAGTCTCTTCAAAGGTCTCTCTGATAGCACCAATTCTGTACGCAAGTCCATCATGATGTCTCTCTGGCGAGTCTTCAGCCGGTATAATACCATCATGATAAGGGTCTAGATTTCCACCAGGGAAGACATGAGCTGAGGCGAATGATGTAGAGGTGTGTACACGGTGAAGTAACAGGACTTCATTGACAGGCGAGACTAAGAGAACTGAAGAACTTGGTCGTGGCTCTGAAGGTGGAGGCTTGTTCGCTGAGGATGATTGGTTTCGAGAAGTCATGATAGGCAGATATACCCGGGGTACGAAGTTGAAGTTTTGTCTATGAGCGGTCAAGTTTGTTTCACGGAAGAGTTGATGCGACAGGGACCGTCGAGTGACACAAAATAACAAAGACATGAGGAGTAACTAGGTATAGAGATTCATATATGACCAATAGATGTGCAGTATAACTACAAGTTAACACTTGTAGGGGGGCATGTGAGGTCTGAAGCGCGGTTCAAGTGACGTCGAGCCGAGGTCCCGCTTGGTGATGGCTTTGGCTTTGGATCGGCTCCGAATGACCGGACCGGCCACCAGACCCCGCTTCGCCGTAGACATATTCCCCTGACTCGAGAATAAGTAGAGAGCATTTTGTTGGTTTATTACTGTAGTCATATTGAACTTTTCCAGACCACGTGTTATTATTGTCAAGAATGGGGCGAGATGGTTGCGTTTGTAGTATTCATGACATTGCTTATTGAACCATTGACTAATGAAACAATAAAACCAAGCTTGGACTTACACCGGCAGGTTGAAACCATTGAGCAATTAGACATTTCTTCAAGGCCAATTCTAGTTAGAAGTCAATATCATATAGATTTTAAACAGTCAAAGAGACCAGAGCTATGCCGGCAATGTTGAACTGCTTAATATAATAACTATTCCAGGGTAAACAGGAGGCATTAACCAGAGTTCTATATACACAAGCCTTGTCACTTACACTGTACAACAGTTGGAATCACTATAAACACCGTGTGATAAAATGATAACATAAACACCATTTGTTAAATGATCATGCCACAGGACGCAGAGAACACAAAAACTGCAAAAAAGAAAGCACATCTCAATCATGAATATGTATTTATAGGAACAGCCCGATGCGGGGGTCGAACCCGCAACCTTGAGATTGTGAACTCTTAAGAGTCTCACGCTCTACCGATTGAGCTAACCGGGCGTGCTTCGCCGGGGATCAAGCCGGATTGATGGGAGCAGCAAGAGAAAGTTCCTACTATATTGGCTAGAATATCAGAAATGTGTGTGATTCATGTGTCTTTGGTAGTTCTGTGGTGTGGGCTCCACCAGAAATAGTGTCGTGAGTGGTGTGGTTTGATTGGCTGACCCATTTTGCTGTCGCGATCCAGTCACGTGAATTGATCCCGCCTTCCTCGTCTAGGGTTTGTCCCCCACGAAAAATCAATTTGCCCTGAAAACTGAAGCTACTGTCAGTTTGTTCATCTCGAGACCCGAACCCGACCACGACCTCTTTCACGAAGTAACGCCACACTAACCCTTCAGACAAAATGGCCAAGATCTCGTAAGTAGCTCTCGAATACCCTCAGCAGCTTCGCTCTAGGTCCTCGTCTCGCTTCTCGCTATCTCGAATTTTGTCTGCCTCCTCCGTCATGGGTTGCTCCGATGCGCAAAAAGAGTTGGAAATTATTTCGAGTGCTTGGTTTTGGCGGGGAACATGGCGACCAATTTTGTGCCTGCGCACACAACGAAAATAAGCGACAATATCATGAGAAATACGGCATCACTGGTTTGACTGGTGACGACGACATTCATTGCTTTGTGCTTGAATTTTTCAACTCGATCTCGACGACAATGGCTTGACATACAAATACTGTCGAAGCCATGAATCCACCGACTGGCAGACTTTGGCAGAAAATTCGACATAGCGAGAACGAGAACGAGAGACACAGAGACGAAATGTTCAAGACAACAAAAACAAAATACTGACTCACCTTCACAGCCGTGGTGCCCCTGGTGGCAAGCTCAAGATGACCCTGGGTCTCCCTGTGTACGAAACCTCCCAATACCGTATCCCCCGAACCAGCAAACTGACTCCCTCTCTAGCGGTGCCGTCATGAACTGCGCCGACAACTCGGGTGCCCGAAACCTCTACATCATCGCCGTCAAGGGTATCGGTGCCCGCCTGAACCGATTGCCCGCCGGTGGTGTCGGTGACATGGTCATGGCCACCGTCAAGAAGGGAAAGCCTGAGCTCCGAAAGAAGGTCCACCCCGCCGTCATCGTCCGACAGTCCAAGCCCTGGAAGCGATTCGACGGTGTCTTCCTGTACTTTGAGGACAACGCTGGTGTCGTATGTACAATCTACACGAGAAGAGACAATTGGAGACTAACATGTGTAGATCGTCAACCCCAAGGGTGAGATGAAGGGCTCTGCCATCACTGGCCCCGTCGGTAAGGAGGCTGCTGAGCTGTGGCCCGTAAGTTCTCCCCCCATTCTCGACTCTCGTTGTTCCCTGTACTAACACCTTCCCAGCGTATTGCCAGCAACTCCGGTGTCGTCATGTAAAGTGCTTGCTTGCGAAAGAGAATCAAGGAAAGACAAAAGGGCGTGCGGTGCGTGGTGGTTGGGTTTCTGTCCCGAATGCGATCAGATAGAGCGCGGTAAAGAAACATCTGTTCCCCCCCTCCCCCAAAGAACTTCTTTTATTTATTTCCCTCCTGTCCAACAAGAATTGGTAGGGGGGGAAACTGGGGTGAGGGTTGTTTTTTATCAAAATCGGGGCAATGTTCTTTTTATCTACTACTTTTAAAGTCGCTGGATTTGGCACAAGGCTCTTGCATTTCGGTTTGCGGCGTGTAAGGATGATTCACATACCAGGCATTCACATCAAGGACAAAACAAAAGTCACTTCAAACCATCTTCCCCTGGGCGTTGTGTTCTTTTTGGGTTAAACTATGTGCAATTCTTCTCGCCGTGAACCTGTGAAGTCATGATTAGTGATGTGCATGAACCTCTGTAGTCCACGGGCTGTAGTCTAGTACTACTCTTCAATATGCCAGCGGACTGGTAATCTATGGATGAAATCTGTTGCAAATCCTGCTTGTAAGTCTTGATTGGTTCAGAGGAGCTGGATATGCATGCTCTTGCTGCCGGTGTCGCACAGCATCTACCCTATGGGAATAACCTGTTTATTACTCATATCCTTTTCTTGCCATTGAGAGGTGTATTGAGATGAGTCAATCTGTCTATAAGCAAAGTGGTCTACAATACTACCCGAACTCATAACATAGCTGCTATCGTGCCCTTTTTAGCTTATTGTCGTTTAGAGATTGCTAATTTCACTTCTCGTTCGTAGTATAGTAATCAAAATCAACTACGAGGCAAGTTACGTATTGGATCCATTTACAACACAGTCACAATCACACCAAAGCAGACATTTGATGTATATAACTTGACATTAAAATTCGTCTTTTAGGCGCTTGCTAATAAGCTCGCCACACCTTTTCTCACGCTATAAAACCTCCCAACTTGGGCGAGTCGCCCGTTTGATGCATGCCGAACGATTATGCAAAGACCTACCCTCCATCGCATGCATATATCCATGTATGAATCAACATGAAGTAAGAACAAAAAAGAACTAAAAACTAAAAAACAAGGCGAGAAACGAACGATGGTTCTTCGCATCTAGTGTACAAGAGAAAAAACGTGCATCGGAAACTGCATCCAAAAAAACCTCTCTTGTTTGGTCCGTAGTATACAGAGAGGTTGTAAGTATATACCAGATGAGACTGCATGTCTCGTGGTAGGTCGTGAGTGTTACATTGAGCTATTGGGCTGAAAGCCTGAAGCTCGAGACGTTATTGCTTTTTTTAATTCATATTTTTGGTTCTGTGTGTGTGGAAGTGTCATCATTGGATGATCAGTCCGGGGACCAGTTTCGTGCTCTCGTATCCTCTAGTAGGGGTATCCCATACCGGGCATTCCGTGGCTATGGCCGTGGCTGTGGTGTTGAGGATGGCCATGCATGAAAGGAGGAGGAGGATTTCCAGCCTGACGAGGAGGTGGTGGAGGGGGAGGAGGTAGATGTTGAGGGTGAGCTGGATGCATCGGAGGTTGTTGCTGAAGATGCAGCGGGTGAGGCGGGTGTTGGTGCTGATGCTGGTGAGGGTGATACTGGTGAGGGGGAAGCTCATGCTGATGAGGGTGCATAGGCGGCGGTTGATGCAGCATGGGCGGTTGCTGTGGTGGTATCTGTGGTTGATCAGGCTGCATCTGCATCTTGAGAGAGGAAGGCTCTCTCTTGACGGTGGCTTTGCCTTTAGGTTTGTTGGGAGCGGCGACACCTGTTCTTTGCTCGGCTGCCGCTTGAGCAGCCTTCTTAGCCGCCAGGGTCGCCTTGCGTTTCTCAACGGCTCCAGCCATATTTCCATTGGCCCAACGATCTGTATCTGTGTTAGCTTGTGAATGGTAAAGAATAGCATGTTAGGAAACTTACTCTTCATAGATGCAGACATCTTCTCTGACTTGGTCATGGACTTGTAATCTTTGGGGGTATCATCTCCATCGTCCCCTGCGACAGATGGGGGAGCGGAGGGAGGTCCTGTAGCAGGAACAGCAACAGGATGAGGTGCTTGAGGTGCGGGTGTCCCTCCGTTCTTGGCATCCTGGCCAGATCTGACAACTTTGATCTTTTGAATCTTACGGCTGTTTGGCACCTGTGCTGGTTCAACAGAGGGAGCTGGTGTAGAAGCATTAGATGGAACCTCAGTGGTGGTGGTGCCCCCGCTGGTTCGCTTGCCCTTCTTCTTGGGCGGTGCCTGAGCCGACTCTTCAGCTTCGTTGGGATCGTCACGGAAGCGCTTCTGTCGCTTGGGTCGGAACGAATAAGACGACTCAACAGTGTGGCCAGATGCTTCAGAGGACGCGGTGGTAGGGCGAGAGTCGCCGTTATCGGTGATCTCGTTTTCAGGTGTGACATCGGTATAGTAGGCCCTGGGAAGCTTGAGAGTAACAAGGGCACGGCGGACAGGCGCCTTCTCTTCCTTCTCCTGCACTTCTTCTTCCTCTTGGGGTTCGTCATCGACAAACTCATTGGGATCAGCCTCTTCGTACTTGACGGCAGGTCTGGCACGGCCACGGCGAGTAGGCTTTGCTGGCGATTCTTGAACTGGTTCCTCGGCGTCTGGTGTAGGGGCAGGTTCTTCGGCAACAGCAGCATTCTTGCCGCGACCACGCTTACGTCTAGTCTTGGGACCCGAAGCCTCATTGTCCGAGGCAGCCTCAGTGTTGAAACTGACTGAAAGGTTGGTTTGAGGCTCATCCTCAGCGTTGGCGTTCTTGCGTCGACGACCACCACGAGTGGGTGGCACAGGTGTTGAGCTTCGACTGACATCCTGTGTTGCGGGATCGAAGAGCTGGACAGGCTTGCGCTGACGTTTGCCGACAACCTCGTCCGTCTCAGTGGCCTTTGCGGTCTGTCGGGGTTGGTTTCGTAGAGATCGTCCACGGGTCATGATTCCGACCTGTTGGGTTTCGGGGTTTTGCTTGCCAATCTTTGAAGGATGAGGATCGTATTCAAAGCCGTAGGCAGCAGCCATAATACGATCTTGTCCTTGAAGATAACGGGTCTCATTGAGACCTTCTTTGTCGCGAGACTTGTAGCCCTTGACAGCGAATTCAGGTTCCTCGTAGTTAAGGCCATGCTGGTTGAGGTTGCGAGTACGGGCTTCATACTTGGCATCGGCAGCTCGTCTACGGAGCGAGTTCTCGTAATCGTCAACAACAGCGCCCAGATCATTCCACTCGTCCTGCCACTGAACCATGGAGACATTGACGGCCTCGAGAAGTTCGTATAGGTCTTCAGTTGACATGTCCTCGTAGTTCTCGAGGATGGAGATGTACTCCTCAGGGTCTCTGAGCTTTCTATATTTGTAATAACGTGTACGTTCTGGAACTTCCTGAGATTCAGAGACGTCAGCGTCATCACCATCATCTCCACCTGGAGCGGGTGAATTGAAAGCTGTAGGATCTGTGGAGTCGGCCACTGGAGAGCCGCGCGTAGGAGTATTCAGTGCTGGTGTAGGTGCTTCGAGGCCCACCCCATCCACAATATCATACTGATCGTCCACCATGGGCTCCATATCAGTGTCCTTTCCTTCAGGTGTTGTGTCATCATTGGCACCGTCTTCATCAGAGCGACCCTTCTTTTCTGGGTATAGTGTAAACTCTCCATCGACATAAGGCCTAAGATGTGACCAGCGGCCGACGGGGGTAGGCTGTGGCATTGACTCCATGGCAATTCGGGGAGCAACAGGCTTCTGTGGACTTGCTTTTGTGTCTGAGGGAGCAGAAGAAGCAGGAGTTTCGATGGTCTCAGTAGGAGGTGGAGTAGGAGCTTTCAATTCGGTAGGGCTCGAAATGGTGGGAGGTTCCTCTTGAGTGAGAGGAATCTCAGGCGAGTCTGGGATTGGAAATTCGTCGGCAGTGGGCGGCACTTGTGCGGACTCTTTGTCTTTATTGTTTTCAACAGTCTCATTGTTCACCTTCTCATCCTTTGTCGAGTCGCCGTTCACCTCCACAGGTGTGGGAACATCGTTGGAGGTGACATTTTGGGGATATGCGACGTTCTCAACAGACTGTCGAAGCTCTTCAATCTCTCGAGCAGGTGATGCTGATGGTGGTTTTGAGGGTGGCTTTGGTGGTGATGCAGAGCGAGCTCTTGATGCAGAAGGGGACGACGCAGCTGGGGGTAGAGGTGCTGTCGTAGGCTCTTCCACAGGTTCTTGTTCGGGCATTTGTGAAAGTTGTTCGGGTTCTTGTGTGAGCTCCATGGACTCTTGTGCAGGCTTGCTTGCAGGCTCTTGTACAGGCTCTTGCACAAGCTCTTGTGTATCAAGAGGCGCGGCATCAGTCATTTCGACATCTTGAGTGGGATGCTCGTCTTGAACAGGATCGATCTCCGTATTGCCCATTGCGTTCATCTTGTCGTCTTGATGAAGGTCGATTAGCTTGTCCGTTGATGTAGGAAATTGATAGATGTTTGTGATGAGATGAGATGATTCTTGCTTGATGTTGGTATCGGTATCGGTGTTGTTGTTGGTGTTGATGAGAGAGAGAGCAGGCTCAGAAGGATCTTGAGGAAGAGGTTCGGTAGTAGGGGCTTCAGCAACTCCATTGACAGGCACTGGCACTGGTTCAGATGCAGGAACAATAGGTGAGTGAACAGGTTCACTCTTATTGTTCTCGTCGGCTGTAATTGGCAGAGGTGCTATCGTCGGTGCTGGCACTGGCGCTGCCACTGCCTCTGTTTCTACCTCTGGTTCCACTTCAACTGGATTAGAATCTGGCGCTGCCGTGGCGGCTGGTTCAGATTGTGCATCTGCCACTGCCACTGCTGGCGGCTTTACTTCATTAACACCTTCTGCAGCTGGAGACTTATGCGTTGTACTCAGTGATTCCGGCTCGGGCTCCACTTTAGGAAGTTTTTCGGCCTGCGGTTCTGTAGGTTGAGATACAGGTTCCTCGATAGAGGTTCGTGTAGGTTCCACAGCAGAAGAAACTTTGTCTGAGGAGATTTGCTCGACCTGGGGAACAGATAAAGTTTCTTTTGTTTCAAGTTGGTGTTGATTCTCACCAACTTGAGGAGCGGCAAATGCATCCTTGGTGGACTCATTTTGGGGGGATCTTTTAGGTGAGTCCTTTGATGGCATCTTATTCTGAGGGGATGAGTTATTTGAAGCAGCGTCTCTTAGCTCAGAGTCATCGACATCTGAGTAATAGGCACCGACTTCAATTGTGTCTTGGACGTCGTTATCATCTTCTTGCAAGGCAGCTTGATGATATGCCTTGAGGTCACTGGATTTTCGTGTCGGATTCCTCCGGCGATTGGACGGGGTGTCAGCACCCATGGAGGCGCCTCGCCTCTTAGAGTCATTGCTGTAAAAGTCATCTGTGTCAAAGTTGACCTCGGACCTTCGCTTTTTGCCGCGTGCTGAAGAGGTGGAATTGGGAACGACAACATCGTCGTCGATGTGCTCAAACGTGTAATCCACGCGAGCACGCTTACGAAGACTGTGGCCGCCCTTTTTGGGCCCATGCTCACCCT
Source organism: Fusarium oxysporum Fo47 (assembly GCF_013085055.1). Taxonomy (NCBI): domain Eukaryota; kingdom Fungi; phylum Ascomycota; class Sordariomycetes; order Hypocreales; family Nectriaceae; genus Fusarium; species Fusarium oxysporum. The sequence goes on along the minus strand of NC_072840.1, from coordinate 1,114,941 downwards.
CATCAGGAATTGGATAGTTATCCATAGTAGTAGAACGCTTCTTCGCATTCGAATTGCGACTACTGCTTGGAGAAGAGAAAGTGAAGGCGTGCTGGAGAGGTTTGGCTGAGCGGCGGCCACCAACACCTTGAGGCGTTGTGGTATTAGTGTGAGAAACAACAGGACTTGTGAGTGGATTCAGGTCAAAGGAAGCCTCTGAAGTAGAAGTAGGAGAAGCAGAAGCTCCCAACGGACGGCGACGTTGCGGCATCCGGCGCGAGCGATCCATTGTACAGCCAGGACAGGCTTGTTAGTTCTGTCTGACCCGAGAGAGATTTGAATGGTTGGATGGGATGAGGCTGGGATCCAAGTTTACAGCAAGGACGTGTAGTGGCCAGCCGGGCCCGCGAGAGGCGTCATGCGAGTGAATCCGCGGACGGGTAACTTAGTAAGAGCGCAATGCCAAATAACAGGAGCACACAATACGTGCGAGCCTGAAAATTTATAATCAGACAGGCGCAGGCTCTAAGGAGGATGAGGCCCAAAGTGCGTGGATATGAATGAATGAGATGAGCGTGTCGGATGGAGTAAGAGAAACAAGCCAGGGCAGAGAAAGAATTTTGAAGTACAGGGAATTGGCGGCAACTTGCAAAAAAAGACAAGACACAAGACAGACACCCCGAGTAAAAGTAAAACGCAAGACAAAGGCTAAAAGACGCCCTTAACAATAGGAAGTAACCTGATACGCCTTGATACCGGAGGCGACGGTTTAACCAAGAGTGCAATATATGACAGGAGGCGTGTGTGATGAAGACGAGACAGTCTCCTTTTGGCTCTGATGTTGGTCTCCCGTCGATTTTCTCAAGGTGTCGTGGTCTGGTCCGAATAAGCCAGCCAAGGCTAGACCCGCCTGGGGCCTCGTCTGTTAGTGGTATCCCGGCCACTGAAAGACCCAATCTCTCACAAGGCTCAGGGACCTGGGAAACCCGTCAGTACGTACCCGCCCCAGCGACCCCTTCTCCGGGGTTCCTCCAGGCCAATCAGGCAATTCTATTTCCACGGAACCACACGGCGCTAGTACAAGTCAGGTATGAGCATGACCGTGTCGTCTGCTGCAAATCACTGGGTGTTAGTGGTTGCTTTGCTGTTGTAAGTCGCAGGTGAGCCAATTAGAATACTTGACGAGTACTCCGGCTGAGCTGTTGGTGAGGCTAGATGCCCACACATTAGGTGTCATTGGCGAGTAGCCGACAAGTAGATGATGTTTCAGTAACATCAGCAATTACATCTGACAATCTGAAAGAACGGTATCTCAGGAACGCAATGGTATCACTAGCTATTGCATGAGATCTCACTTACACGAAACGTTTGTCTATATTTGTGTATGCTGTTGCCCTAACTCCTCACTGTAGTGATGTAACCGTAATCATCCATTCGGAAACAGCACGTGTTAGACGTTCCTGCCTTCCCGGTGCTCCTGGACCCTTGCAGCTGTCGGTGTCGTACCTACCTCTCCAGAGCTCCAACCATCTCCCTTAGTAGAATCCTCTCTCTTTTGCGCCAAACAACCTTCTTTCAACCCCCCGCCTTTACCAAGTCATCAACACGACAACTTCGAGAAAGTCACGAGAACCTAATTCTACATCCCTACACTCTTTTTTGGTCGCAGCTGTAGCAGATCTCTGCAATTATGGCGTCGAAAAAGACAAAACCCACCGCTGGTGACGACGTCGACATTGACGAGCTGCTGTCTGGCCTTGACCGCGATAAGAAGCCTAAGAAGACAACAAAGTCTAAGCCGACCTCTGCCGCATCCAAGGCGCTTGCCGATCAGGATATTCTCGCCGACCTTGAATCGGAACTGGCTGAGCAGCCTTCACGACCTCATACTCCCCGCCTCAAGGATGCCACCCGCCGTTCCACAGCAACACCCCCCGCTGGCGACCCTCGCAAGTCTACCGATAGTGCACGCAGCCTGAAAGCAACATTCACACCAAGCGCCACGAGCTCAGAACTTCACGAGAACGAGAAGAAGCCAACATTTGAGCCTGTCCAGCAAGAAGCTGCCCCTCAAGCCTCTGGTGGAGGATGGTGGGGTGGCATTTTATCCACGGCCAGTGCTGCTATGAAGCAGGCCGAAGCCGCTGTCTCACAGATCCAACAGAATGAAGAGGCCAAGAAGTGGGCAGACCAGGTCAAGGGAATCAGGGGACTTGATGTCAACACTCTTCGAACCTATGGTATGCTTGAACTGACACCGAATTATGAATCTAGCTAATCGAGAGTTAAGGTGACGAACTCCGACATCGTGCTCTCCCTACCTTCACCAACATCCTCCACACCCTTGCGCCGCCTATCAGTTCCCATGAACGACTTCTCATTCATATCACCCACGATCTTGTCGGCTACCCGTCACTCGACCCTCTGATTCATAACGTCTTTGGCCATGTGATGGCACAGGTTGAAGGCGGTGACCTTCTTGTCATCCAGCGTGGCCAGGAGAGCCACTCTCGACGTAGTACCGACAGTATTACTGGATGGCACGACGGGCCTTGGTGGAGACAAACTGATACGCCCCGTGAGCTCGGATTGATCAAGGGTCTGCCTGAAGGAACTAAGCTTTGCCGCGCCAACGCCGAATCGCATGCGAACGAATACTTCTCTGCCAATGGTGGTGTCGAAGCAGCCAAGCACAAAGCCACCGAAGATGTGAGCGAGACCAACCCTGTTAGAACCTCGGATCTGTTCCTGGCTGTCCAGGCAATTTCTGTGGATGAGGACAAGAACCTGTTCGCTCGCACTGCTTCTGCGGAGAAGGAGAAGGACTCTTCTGGTGTCGAGAATCAAGATGAGAACGAGGAGCTCATTTGTTTCGCTGTTTTCATCCTGGATCCTGTTCATGACATTGAATTTTATACCGTCAGCCAGTCTGTTCCTGCTCGATGGGTTCAGTGGCTCGATACTCCTGCCCCTCTCACACCTCGATCTGGCGAGGATGGCGATGTGACCGACGCCAATATTCCCGAAGAGATCAGGGATATCATTGAGAGCGGTGGGGTTGACCCTCGAGAATGGGTTGCTGAGTGGCTTGAAGAGCTTCTCAACCTTTCTATTGGTACTGTTGCTCAGCGATATGTTGCTCGCCGCATGGGTGTAGGTGAGGGTGGCCTGGGTAGGGGCAAGAGAAGGATGGAAGATCTCGTGCAGGACAATGCTGGCGAGGCTGCACGTGCTGGCGTCATCTAAACGACGTGTAGGGAAAACGATAAAGTATGTTGTATGACAAGGTAGGTTGGGCGTTGGAGTTTGCGACCGGTAAATGTAACCTTCGGAAGCTTAAGTGGGCTTGGAAATATTTGAATACTGGGTTCTCTTTCTATCACGCAGGGCTAGGATCGCTTTGGAATCTACACTGTCATTAATATCAAGCTGGACTTTGAACGTCGACTAGCTCGACTATGCTATACCCGCCTCTAAAGTCCGACCACAGAATTCTATCCATGTCCTGAAGCAAAGTCTATGTATGACCAACTCGATGAACTGTTCCAGCCTTCTTAAGCTCACCTCGAGCCTCTCTGGTGGCACCCTCCAAATCAACCTTCTTCAACGGCCTGTAGACGGGATCCCACATCTGCTCCCTGATCCACTCCTCCAAATCTTCTTCCTTCTCAGGGATGCCCTCCTGTGTAGCCTCACCATCCTTGACAGCTGCTTGTATCACATTGCGGGCAATGCAGACACTGACATCCCGCACTGAATCCACGTCTGGGAGAAGAGGAGCCGTTGAGTCTTTGAGAACAGGGCTCAGTGAGGAAACTCCCTCCACAGCGGCTACAAGCATGCGATCTGTCAAGTGCTTGGCACGGGAGAGCACGCAGCCGAGACCGATGCCTGGGAAGACAACTGAGTTGTTGCATTCGCCGACATTGATGGTGATTTCAGAACCGTCCTTGCCCCATGGGCCCTTGACAGGTGGGAAGGGTGAGCCTGTGGCTACAAGGGCCTTTCCATCGGTCCATTTGAGGATATCTTCTGGCTTGGCCTCATGAAGACGTGTGGGATTTGAGAGAGGAAGAACAATAGGGCGCTCGTGGTGCTCAGCAATGGCGCGGATGACATCCTCGGTGAAGGCACCAGGCTTGGTAGACGTACCAACAAGAACATTAGGACGGACCTCTTTGATCACGGACAGGAGATCAGCGTCCTTGTCTTTCCACTCTGAAGCATCCTTAGCAAAGATCTTTTGAGCATCCGTGACACCTTCAGTTTCCGAGGTGAGGAGACCAGACTTGTCGATCAACCTAAAAAGTCAGTCATGCTCGGTCTCATTGGTTATATAACTTACCAGATCTGCTTTGCTGCCCCCTCATGGCTCATATTTCCTTCCGTGGCAATAGCATCTCGAACTTGGTCTGCGATACCAAGTCCAGCGCTACCGGCTCCAAAGACGACCATTCGGAGGTCTTTGAGCTTTTGCTTGCTGACGTGTAGACCTGACAGGATGGCTGCGAGAGTTACACAGCCTGTTCCTTGGACATCATCGTTGAAGCAAGCAAAGTCTGGACGATACCGATCAAGAATCTTCCTCGCTATTAATACATTAATGTCAGAAAATGCCACCAGATTGGAACAGAGGGTGTATACCGTTAGTTAAACCAAAGTCCTCAAAGTGGATGTAGGCCTTGGGGTAGAGCTTCCTGGCAGACTGCACAAATGTGTCGACAAACTTGGCGTACTCTTCACCGCGAACACGCTTCTCTTTGAGACCAAGATATAGCTCATCATCGAGAAGCTCCTTGTTGTCTGTGCCGCAGTCAAGGACAACTGGAAGGGTTCTGTTTGGATGGACGCCTGCACAGAGAGTGGTGAGGACTAACTTGGCGACGGAGATGAGAATACCGCCAACACCTTGGTCACCAATGCCGAGAATTTCTTCGCCATCTGGACACGATATTAGTAGCCGCTGATACGATGTAGACGATAAACTGACCAGATACGACAATGTAGTCAATATCTTCAGGGTTTCCCCATTGCGCTAGATTGTGATGCACATGATCTGGGTCTCGGATGTTAAGATAGCAACCTTCTGGACGTCTAAAGAGTCGAGAGTAATTCTGAATAGCATCGCCTTCAGTTGGCGTATAGATGATGCTCATCATCTCATCGAGATGAAGTTGCAGAAGCTTTACACAAGAATTAGCATTGCGGTTACATCGGAACAATGCATGTATGATACCTTGTAGTACAAAACCTCATTTTGATCCTTTAGTGAAGCGAGAAAGGTATTTTTGGCTAAATCGTCATGCCTTGATGAATATTGCTCATATGCGCGTTTGCATTGCTGTTCAAGTGTCTGAACACCTTGAGGTAGCAAGCCTGTGAGATTAAACTCCCGACGCTCATCTGGAGGAAAAGCAGATCCCTTGTTCAGATATGGTGTGTTCAATAGTGATGTACCACTGAGTGCGCAGTTAATAGGACCAGTGGTGCTGAGTGGTAGATCACCAAACTTGGACTTTTTGGAATGATCTGCCTTTGTGGCATAGTTGTTGGCGAGGTTCAAGTATCGCATAGTGGAGGGATATAAACGGAAGCGATGGACAGGGGATGATCTGGATAATTTGAACATGATTATTTACTTGGCAGTCCTGGCTTTTGACATGTGGTATTAATAGTAGAATGGCATAGATACCTAGGTAGACACGGCAGTTGAGATAAAACATCAAGTTCTGATCCGATATCACAAGGATGACGTCGTTGAGCTCTCACTGGCCTAATCCACTCTGACGAAAGAATACGAAATCTTGATTGCATCTGCACGTGCCAAAGGTCGAAAAACAATAGGGTCTTTGATATCATGAACTTCGATAATATTCCAGATAATCACATGATAGTGACATATGTACTATGTATACCAATAAGAGAAAAGAATGTCGGTGCTCCTGGAGCCTCGCCCGTGTAGAAATTGATACAATGTTATCCACCAGAAGGTGACCAACAAAGACGAGACGGACGCGGACTATGATGGCCCTTGTTGTTCTAGCAACTACGACAATAAAAAGAAGCACAAAGAATTGTGAGACCTTTTTTCGTCGTTAAATCATCCTTCAGACTACTTCGTGCGGATAGTACAAAACGCACCGTCCGTAGAAGACCCTCCGTGAGGAAGACTCGTGGGAAGATTGAGTGACTGAAGGAAGAACGTTGCGGATAGAAACGGAAATGGACCTACCTTGTAACAAGACGCATGATTAGATCTTGAGATCGCGCCTTGTTGTGTCGCTCTGTGAGAGAGACTTGGAGAGATAGTGAGAGAAGGGAAGATCATGGTGAAGGAAAATTTGACGCGCAGGTTTTGGAGTTGAAATGTACGTACCCCACTGTTTGGTTGGCGGGCCACAGAACCCAGCCACCAAAAGATGCCGCATTTCAACTTGAATCCTTATTGGCTCAACAACTTACACCAGAACAATCGCTGCTGGATATTACGTCTCACAGCATAAACCTTAGTGGCTTGCCAAGATTGTATTATCTGCATCTATAAATACAGAAATCATGCGCGCCAGTGCATTTTGTCCCATGGACTTACTAGGTATGGCTATCTATGCTTCTAAGCGTTCTCGTGGTGAGATGGCCTTGTGTCAATCTCTCCATCCTCCACCAACGCCTTCTCAGCCTTCAAAGCGTCAACCTCTAGCTCGATTCCGAGACCAACATCTCGGCGCGCCTCATCCAGCATCTTTGCGTCCTCTTCACCAGTGTGGCTTCCGAAGACCCGGTCCATATCCTCGAGAGTAGCACCCTTCGTTTCTGGAAGACAAAAGTACAGCCAGACCATACTGCATGCCAAGAAAACGGCAAAGAAGATGTAAGTGCCCCATTCGAGAGTCTCAAACATTGGGGGCACGTAAAAGGCAACAGCAAAGTTGTTGAGCTAGAGTCACTGTTAGTTATCGTCATCCCATAAGCGAGATGGGAATACGTACCCAGTTACTGGAGGCACCAATCGAAGAACCCTTGGATCGGATAGACAGAGGGAAGATCTCGGCAACAAGAGTCCATGACACAGGACCCCAAGTAGCTCCAAAAGCTCCAACGTAGAGCCAGATGAAAGCCACGGCAACCCAACCTGCAGCACTATGCGTCTCCCAATCGTGCTGGAACTTGGCGACAATAATACCGGCGAGAACCATAGAGATAAGCATGACGATGGATCCAACATAAAGCATGGGCTTTCGTCCAACCTTGTCGATGATCGCCATCGCAGGTAAAGTGAAGACGAAGAACACAACGCCCGTAACTCCCGTCGCCAATAGAGCCTGCGTTCCTCCGGTAAGACCTAGACTTTCAAAGACTTGGCTGGCATAGTAGATGATCGCGTCGATGCCCGACCACTGCTGCCAGAACATAACCAGCCAAGCTGTAGCAACTCGTTTGAAGTTGTCCTTGGTGCGGAAGATCTGATAGTACTGAGCAAACTGGGCCATCCAGACACTGCCCTGCTCTTTAGCAGCCAGATTGGGGAAGTTCTTGGCGAATGCGCGCTGTTCAAAGAGAGCCTCTGCCTTGATCTCCTTGTACTCCACCTGAATGAGCTCGTGCTCGATGGGAAGGTTGCGAAGGTAGGACAGTGTCTTGAGAGCCTCCTCATCACGACCCTGCTTGACGAGCCAACGTGGGGAAAATGGCAACCACCAGATTCCAAGAGCGAGAAGAACAGCAGGGATTCCTTGGATGATGGATGGGAGCATCCATGCGAGGTTACTTTGGCCTTGTCCTGTGCCGCCGATGTAGTTGCTGCCGTATCCGATCCAGAATGAGAGCATGATACCGAGGATAGTGCAGAATTGGTAGAAGGAGACGAGGAAGCCACGGAGTTCGGGAGACGATAATTCGGCGTTGTAGAGAGGACTAAAGAGACGTCAGCCAGACACGACTTTCTAGTATTGGGTAATAGTTAGGACTTACCCAACACCACTGAAAGTGCCAACTCCGATACCAGTGAAGAATCGACCAGCATAGAGCATAGAAGCATTATCCTTGGTTCCTCCGATATACAAATAACTACCAAGAATAACCCAGCAGCAAGCCATAAACATAGTATACTTTCGTGAGTAGACTTCACCAAAGACACCAGCGGACAACGAGCCCAAAATACCACCGAGCTGAAGGATCGAGGTGAGCCAGCCAGTGGCTGAGGACGAGTTGACAATAGAGGGGAAGTTTTCCTTGAAGCGATGCATCACCAGGGACTGGCCTAGGACACCTTGTTGGTAGCCATATTCGAAGCCGCCGAAGCTAGAATCGTTAGTGACAGATTGCATATGAGGATGTAGGAGACGAACGAGGCGAAGAGAGCGATGACGATGAGCTTGGGGTTCTTGGCGAGAGTCCTCCATCGGTTTTGGTAGGCGAGCTTCGTCCGCTCGTCAACTGTCGACTCCATGATGAATGAAGCTTGAATACAATCTATTCACCACCGTATAAACAAGAAGTGAAGTAGTTCAACCAAGCCACGAGGCAAGTACAAGTGTGATACTGTAGAACCAAGATCAACAACATTGGGAGAAGAATGGCCTTATATAACGAGCCACATTATTTCCATCATCGACAATTTCATTGCCATTTCCAGCCATCAACTACATGGATCACAATGTTAAAGCTCCCCGCAACTAACAGCTCATGCCAATCCGGGGACCCCAGATGCAACACGAAAAGATACAAATAACGATGTATCTTTATGGAGTAGCACTGCTAGGGTCGGTGAGACTCCGGCGATGGGATGGGGGTGCGTGGGATGTCCATATTGGGAAAGACTTCTGTATATGGCAATATCAAGCACTTCGGAATTATAGCCTCATCTTGCCTGATGAGCGAGGATATTATGAGCACGATCTTTATGATGATTGATTCACTACTAGAAATACAAGCTACGTTCAGGACGAGTATCGATACAGTCAGCAAGTTAGGCAATCATGCAACAAGAGATATTACCATATAAGAATCCACAAAATAAGAATAATCGTATTGCAATCTATACAAGGTCCATTTTCTTACTTGAGATGTTACATTGCAAAAGGCAATACCACATCAATCTGTCGGAGTGCCCCGACTTACACGGATGTTTTAGTGGGCAAGAGTTCGCCGAGCATTAAAGAAATCACGCGCTGTTACCAAGTTTTCTGACCAAGCAATGAATAGCAAACATGCACTCTTTTTAAACGCTCAGGATCATGAAACACATTTCTTCCCCACATGTTTCCCCGGTATCAGTTTTGGCCCCGGTGTCGGCCCTGGCTATGACGATCCCACATCTCTTCTCCAATGCCCAACATCCTCAGTGTGTGTTCCTCCAGTGACAGTTTATCAAATTCAGACAAGTCGACTTAACACCGACTGTCCTTGGCATCGGCAGATGAGCCTTGCATCATATGAGGCTCAACTGGGAATATTGATCCGCAAGTACATGGATGCTGATGCTAGGCAGAAGGATTCTCTGGGTTAACACTGGGTAGAAACAGGGGCCAAGCAATTGGAAGTGCTTGTGACTTACATAACTCCATGGAACAGTGTACATATACCTTGCCCATTTACATGACGAAGAAGAAAATGGCTTCATCAGTAGATTGAATGGAAGAATGTTCATCGAGCACACCTAGTCTCAAGGAAATTTAATACGAGAAGCCTCCAGCCACGTCTGTTCGCTGGAGGTTGCTGCATGGCTCGCCTATGCTACCCTACATATTTGATGGCGGCTTCGGAGAGCAAGAAAACCTTGAACTTCTGTCATAAGTAACAAAAAGATTTTGGTGAACTTAGTGTAGACTCAGGAGGCCTTTAGATCAGTTATTTTTATCAATTAGAGTAAAGTCCTGAAGTTTTTTGAGATGCGCTTATTTCCAGCTTTCGTCTTGTAACCCCGGATTTCGCTAAAATGTCCGACGCGTGTGTGGCGGTTAAAAGTGCCTCTTTTGAGTTCGGGAATAAACTTCTGTTGGGTATCACAGTTAAAGATGGAGTCTAGGTAGGCAGGAGTAAGAAAACCTCTAACATAAAGGCAAGATATTAAAAGTAACTAGTCTAAGGTTTACTAAAACTATGCTAAATTTACCCGAGTCTTTTCATCATTTAGGACAGATACCCTAAGTTTTGTTGCCTCCTTTAGCCTAAGCATGCTATCACGGGCATGTTGTAGTGTGAAAAACGCGAGCTGCGCCATACTTTGCGCCACGGCGATGCGCAAATACTCTCGTCGATCTCTGCCGTCCTGCCTGATGCTGACGATGGGACACCCACCGCCGTACTTAATGAGGAGAGTGTTAAGAATAAGACGGCATGTCCTGCCGTTGCCGTCTCCAAAGGGATGGATGTTAACAAACTGGTGGCAGTACTTACTTGCAAGCGCTACCGGGTCGATTTGTCCTTTGTTCGTAGCCTTCTTGATATCGGACTCTAGTTCCTCTATCATGTCGCGCATCGCAATGCGGACCTTGCTATGGTCCATGAAGACATGAGAACCACATTGGACATTCCATAACCGGTACCGTCCACTGTATACGTTCCAGGATATATGTTCGCTGATTTCGATTTTATATGTCAGGTCACCATGAGCTTGCACGATGATATCCTCAGATAAGCCCTTGCTGTTGATGCAGACTTGCTCGATCATGAACCGGGCAGCCTCGGCGTGTTGAACGATCTCTCGGTAACTTTGAAGGATATCGGCATGTTTGCAAGGTAAGTCGTTATTCGAGAGATAAATTTCGAGTTGTTCGTAATCTGGGTCACGTTCGCTAATCTCTTCGGGAGGCTCTTTGCCTCCTCGGAAGACGTCTTTGCAGAGCTTTAGTGTGAAGTCGAGACCTCCGCCAACATTCTCGATCATATTGGACCCATAGACCATGCGAGCGAGTTCATCTATGATATGTTCGTCAAGGTCAGACTTATCTTCAGACTGTTCCAGCCCTTCTTTGACATCTGTAATGTGCCTGCGTAGTTCCTGGTGAAGTTCTTTGGGGCTCTTTTGCAGGATGTTATACTCATAAGCGTCGTCATCCATGTTGATAACAAGGGCTTCTTTACTAAGAGGAGATAACATGCGCCGAATGGATCGTCCAAGATGGTTATCCAAAATGTAATCATCTGGATCATCAAAGAGGGCATCGAACCTTTGTCGCCTAGGAGCGGGTGTCTTTCCGGTATGGTTGTTCTCGTTTTGAAGACCGTCAAAGGGGCCCTGGGACAGGCTTTTTCGTTTATGATTGGGCATCTTGGTGCTGTGGAAAGGAGCTTGTATATGAGGTGGCAGAAAGTGTTGGCGAGTATAAAGAAGAAGAAAGGTAGAAAGTTGGATCGGAGTGGGGGAGGGGGAAGGGTCCCCTTTATACCTGAAGTGACTCTAAAGTTATAAAAGTTTACCCAAACCTTATTACTTTATTGAATATTAGCCATGTCTACCTAAACTTATATAACGTTATTGAACATTGGTTTTTTGTCCGAGCTACGGCCCCAAAGTAGGATATCACTTATCAGGGCTGCTCGAAACCCAGGGGAGGATCAAGAAAACTTCTAACCGTAAATCAAAGCGCTAAAAAAGATTTATCTAAAGATATACCAAATCTATACTAAATTTGAGTATGGTTTTTATTAGAATTACCTAGGTCTTCTATCATTTAGAGTAGAAACCAGAAGCTTTCTTGCTTCCACCAGGCTACTCGAGATAGACTAATACAGTAATGACAATGGCCATAGAAGTGACCCTTACCATAGGTCTTCGGACAGTCTTGAAGTTTCAAAAGCTTAATTCTTATGGCCATATCAAACTATCATACAGGTATCAGTGCATTGAGAGGAGAAGTCACATATTCCGTTTACGACCGTCGGGGCCTTAAGATCTCGCGATATGTACAATTGTATATTCAGATGGCCTATGAACAGCGACTTTCGAATCAAAGAGTGTCCCCAAATTCCTCCAATATCCGCCTTCATAATCTTGTAGTCATTCTCAATCTCATATATACTCATCGTTCCCAACCCTCATCCTCCTCTTGGATCAAGGTCTCACAACAGACATCCATCGTCTCTTTTGGTGATGTTAAAGCGCTTACTGGGCAGTGTTGCCGTTGTTACCGATCAGGTTGGGGGAGCTGCGGAGGTTGCCAGTGATCTGGCCAGAAGTAGCAGTGCTGGTGAGCCAGTTGGTGACACCAGAGACGCCGGAGACACCGTTGACAGAGATACCGTAAAGGACAAGACCAGCAATGTGGGGAGTAGCCATAGAGGTACCGCTGATGCTGTTGGTGGCACTGTTGCTAGTGTACCACGCAGAGAGAACGGCGGAACCGGGAGCAAAGATGTCAAGGACGGTGCCGTAGTTGGAGTAAGAGGCAATGGCCCAGTTGCTGTCGATAGCACCGACGGTGATAGCGCTGGCAGCAGAAGCAGGAGAGGTGTTGGCGGCGTTGGCACCATCGTTTCCAGCAGCAATGGCAGAGATGATACCAGATCGGGAAGCAGAGTCGACGGCGTTGTTGAAAGAAGCAGAGTAACCACCACCAAGAGACATGTTCACGACAGAGCGAGCAGTTCGACTCTTGGAGATGATATCGTTGGCGGCCCAGTTGAAACCAGCGAGAATGATAGAGGTGCTAGAAGAGCTGCCCTGGAAGACCTTGACAGCCTGGATGGTGGCCTTCTTGGAGACACCGTAGGTCTTGCCGGCAATGGTGCCAGAGACGTGAGTACCGTGGCCTACAGAATCGGCGTTGTCGCCACTGAAGGCAGTGTAGACGGCCTGAGCACGACCCTCAAATTCATTGTGGGTGGTTCGAACACCAGTGTCGACGACGTAGGCATATGTGTTGGTACCAGCGTTGGTATCGTAGATGTAGCTGGTAGATCCCCTGGAACGGTGAGAGACCGTGCCGAGTCCCCAAGTGGCGCCACTCTGAGTAGTCAAGGCACGCTTTGCGAGAGTCTCTGCCTCTTCTTCCTCCTCCTCAACCCAGTTGATGACCCACTCGCGGTCCTCTTCGACGATGGCAACCTGGACTAGATATCAGCATCGGATAGTTCATCGACATTCGGTGTCACTTACATCGGGGTTCTCCTTAATCTCCTTGATGGTGCTCTTGTCGAAAGAGCCAGCATAGCCGTGGAAGCCATACTTGCCGTTGTAGGTGCGCTCAACACCCTTCTCGGCACGCTTGTTCAGTCCACGCTTGTGAACATCCTCAACCCAGCTGAGATGGCTCTCGACATCGGCAGCAGCAATATCAGACTTGAGGGTGACGATGTACTTGCCAGGAATGATCTTGCTGGAGTCAACCTTGGCAGTAGTAGGAGCGGCGTTGACGAGCCCGAGGAGGGTTGTCGCGGCGAAAGCGAGGTTCTTGAAGTTCACCATTGTGAAGATACAAAGGATCAGAGGCAGAACAAGAGACGATTGGGGATGCTTGTGTGTGGATGAGACTGAGGGTGATGATGATGAAAAGGTAAGTTGTTTTGAGGAGGACAATACGTCTTATATAGACCTGATCTATGTTGCTAGGCGACTGCTTCAATAACAATATGGATGGGCTGATACGGGGTTCGTATGTTGAGTTCATGAAGTCACCTCTGCCAGCCATCCGCAGCCATGATACATGGTAACGTTAGCTATCATTGTGGTGGCAGAAGTATATCGAACGGTTTGTGGAGAGAGACTTTGTTCTTTGGTGCCCCCCTGAAGTCAAAAGCCCAACAGCCGGAGATTCTCAACCCCAACTTACAGAGTGCAGGGTTTGTAAGGTGCAAATCTGCAAGTGTCTTGCATCTATTCCCAGACATGATGTCCCATCAAGACACAATCGAAGGGATAATTTTCATCAGCTTCCTCTTGCGGCGACAACCGACAGATTTACGTAGCGTCTCGCCATCGTCTTCAGCAACGCCAGACAAAAAGAGGAAGGCGAGATGCGATGCATCGAGGCGGCAGAAGCCCTGAGAGGCGACTCAGGATAACGAGAGTGCAAAAGTTCTTGAGAATGCAAGAAGCAGGTCGGTGGGCCTGGCATCAAGGCCAAGAAGGATGCATGGGACTTTCATCGTAACGAATACCTTGATGATAGAGCACCAGGATATCATAATGGGTCTCAATTGACTTCCTGAACACACCCGGCTTGTCTCACAACTTATGAACAACAATACGTTGACGGAATTCGATTGCATGTGGTGAGACATGGCGTGAGGAATAAGGAGGCTACCATCAATAACCTTGGCTATAGTTGGGTGTATTCAGGATCTGTTCAGTGGAACTCCCTGCCGTCAATCATGATCGACATGGCACTAAGAAAACAACCCTCCAACAAGTTACTCCTAAAGATCAACCAAGTAGTCTCGGCCTAGCCTCATATCTCGATCTTGGCAGTGACTGCCGGTATCCAGAACTCCTCAGATGATAATGGGGAGCGGCCCGAGGGGGAAGGCAAATGCCTTCTAGTCCCTGATTGGAGGCAGGAAACAGGAACATAGCCAGTCGGAATCATGGATCGGCCCGTAGAAGATGCATAAATCCTAGTTCGAGGTGTTTATCGTCAGAGGCTTGGTGAATTGATAGTCGAAAGAAGTCGAGCGGGAAGTTAGTGAACTGCCTGATAAAGCAACTATGCTTCTCCGCAACTCCAGCATAGCCAAAGCAGGCTAGACATTGCCCCTTGATGACCTAGCCCTACCGATGACAACAGCCGTGCGGGAAGGGTTTCACACCAAGAGCTATGCTGCAACTTGAATAGAGGTTCCAGTCATAGATGAGCATCAAATCAACTTCCTCTTTGGGACACTATGTCCGAGTAGGTGCGTATCGTTGCCGCCGCTGGCCTCGCAGGACAAGACACTGATTCGAATGCTCATTTTCGCTGGAGGCTGATACAGTGAGGCTAAGCTGTAGGGAAAGCACCCTTGCTTAGCCTCATGATTCTATGTCTCGAAGCCCACGGGAGGATGAAAAGGAGGGCAGCGTGATTTGATGCGAGGGGTTGGAGTGCACTCCTTGCGGAAGTCTTAGATGATCTATATCGATTGTCTCAAACGTTGCAATGAAGATATCGAGATGGTAACAAAGCGATCAAAGCCTGGTATTTGGTATCCCTGTTCATTGAATCTGTCGTAATCTACATTCCATCGAGTTTGCGCCGGCGAATAGATATCCTGAGTAGTTGTAAAGTTGAAGTTTCCCACTGTAAGGCCTGGGTGGAGTTGATAGACTAATAGAGGGGCCGGAGATGCCACGGGCAAAAGCCAAGAGTGGGGAAATAGATCAACCAATGAGAAGTAGCGGAAGGAGTAAACGGGTTGTTGGTTCTTTCCTGTCTTACCTGTCTGCAGAGATAAAGATTTGTGGCTTGGACCCAGCAGGTGCATTGACGCACCCCAGAAGTCTAACTTACAACAACAACAACAACATCATCATCAGGCTTCACAATCACTTGTTCAAGGGTGAGGCCAAGACACTTTAACCCCTGCAGAGACACGGAGATTTTCACTACCCGTTAGCGCCTTCCTTCCCGTGCCAGTTTAATTCTAACCATAATTCTATTCCATTCTACCTATCGAAGCCTGATTTAGGGTGCTAATCTCGAGTCCCTTTTAGGTATCTGCCCAACCTTGGTCAAGGCCAACCTCAGTAATGAATGGACCCCGCTCTATCTTCACATCTCATGACCCTTGCTCATGCATTCGACTAATCAATCAATTAGCCCTTATCAGCACCGCATGATGCTATCAGAACAAAAGTACCTGTCATGTTCTTGGATAGTACCTATTCTAATGTGTTGCATTAGGTTATCGGTCAGCCAAGACCTACGTATCATTCTTGTTCAATACCGAACTAAACTCCGAGTCCAGGCAACCCAACCCATTCGTGGAAACTATCCGACAACACTCGCACGCCATCTTGTACAGCACTCGCTTATGGCCAAGGAACTTTTTGACTGGTCTAGCGATGTTTTGAGTCAGGAGACGCTGACAACCCTGGTCGCTCTCAATAGCTTAGGAAGACCAGCAATTGGCTGCCATCATCGATACCCTGCTTTGAGCCTTTTCAATAACTGTCCAAGGCATACACATCATACTGCTTAGCGAATCTGTTTATTACTCCGTGACCACGCCGCACGATCGCCACGGCCCGCCGGAATCCTCTCGACAAAGGTTTACTACTGTTGCGAGGCTCAGGAACAACAGCAAGAGCTGAAACTGATCTTACGGCTATCAACCGAAGCTGGCTCTCGCAGTCATCCCTAAAACTGAAAGTAGACCACGCCGCTTTGACGTTTAAGCATCTATTAAGCTTTACGCCAAGTGGTGTCCTTTTGCCCTGGGCTAGTCTGAAGTCAAACTCATGGCTCAAACTTGATGCCACGAGGTAGCATCTGCTTTAACCACAAGAGTCCGTATGCAATATGGCACCTCTCTCACTTTGGATGAGATCATCGATGTGGCATGCCCGCTTCCTGTACCCTGAGGACCCTTGTCGCCGTTGAATCGACGAGTGTCGCCACTACATGAGATCCTGCCGCTAGGAAGACCTACCACAAAAGTACTTACGACCTTGATTACTTGAGCTCCTTCCTAGCTGGTCACTATTGTCTTCGAACCGAGAGCTATGTCACGATAAGGATCCCATATTGTTCAATATCGTCAGCAGGGAAAGTCGCCTGCGAGGCACCTCAAAATCCATCCCACGCAGCTTCGAGGCGACAGACTCCAACAAAGGTTCCCACATCCTGGAAGAGATCAGGCTTCCGAACATAGATAAGCGCCACGGTTAGCCAGCTATATGTGCGTTAAGCCTTTGAGGCAACCTGAGCGGTAGCAGTGATATCCAATCACGCAAGGCACGAGGCTTCCAAGACTTCTAGACTACTCTCGCCTTTCTATGGAGGGTGTTCTGCACACACCATTCGAGTTAAAGATCTTCGAAAACGTTCATGCATCTACTTCCATCAATACATACTTCTAGCTCTTCGCTCTTCTTCGATTAATCACTTACGACCATTCACAACAAGAAGTTGCTTCTGCTACCTTCCTGTTTACACCATAGTCGCCGAGATGCTGCATCAGCAGGATACAGCGCGTCTATCAGATGGTATCTGGTTTACGCTAGAACGTAGGGACACTGACCTTTCTTCGATTTCTCTGACCACAAGCAAGCTTTAGAGACTCTTCCACAGCTTCTACCATAACCAAGCCCCCCTTACTCAGTGATAGACCATATTTACAACTTAAGAAGCAAAACAATAAGGGGCCAGGCATTTCAAGCCCGTCTAAAGCTATATGAATTTTCGAAATAGTAATCGTTGGGGCCGCTATTGACTTCCTTTGTTGTCTAGATCTTCATTATGGTCGCCCAGTCTTAGGTGTGCCATCAAGGTGCTTGAAAAAGGCGGCCGGCATGTTTTGATTGACTCTGAACATTCTCTCATAACCTACAATCTGTTACTGGCAAGTGAATCTGATTCAAACTCTGTTTGGAAAGCGGAAGTTGGGGATAAGACCGATCCCATAACCTAGGGAGACATGGTCGGTCCGTGGAGTAGTCATACTTAACTTATTCAGAGGAACCTCAATTCAAGATTCTAGTTCTAACTCCAATACTAGTTCTTGACGAGAGCAGGTAACACTGATTTAACATTGGAGCCCTAGTACTGCAGTACGGTCTTCAACTTCAGCATGAGATCCAAGTATTGAGATGCAATCCATCCCCTTGTCTTTGGAGATAGAGTTCTTAGGTAATGTTCATGACGCCCAATCACCGACGCAGCTTTTCTGATGGTCTTACACGGAACTTGCATGAGGCAGTGATACGTTGTTATCTTGCCAACACGGCGTGTGGTAGTGAAGGCAGTGTGTAGTCGCATTGCTCCGCAAAATGCTAGCTACACCTCCGGATATGCTGCTTCGTATGATCAACGGCTCTTCACACACGAGATCATCGTCTTAATCATGTAGGTTGCGTGTCACTGCGAAAACAAAACTCGAGACTCGCTAGCACCCTCATCAGCACCCCCTCCTGTCCCTCAAGCTCATTAGTCTGAAACTTTCCCTTCCGACATTGATACTCATCCATCATGCTTCAGTCAGGGAGTTGAGAGAAAAGAGAACATATCTGTGATTGACCGTATGGGTTCTGTCGGCCTTCAGCGCCAGTATCTCCTGAGGTGCATCCAATGCACCAGTGCTCCCGAAAACACGATTCATGACCCAACTCTTTGCGATGCTGACTGATTATATCTCTTTATGTGTGAGCACCATCAGTCTCAACTGCCGGGATTACAGCTACTGAATAGTAGTGCCGCTCTCTTGTGGTGTAAGAGTAGCAGCCCCTATTGGTCCTCATACCAAAAGGGAGCGGCACCTCACATTGCAAAGGATATGCATTGTCAGCTCAACATGTTGGTACTTACGTCGACACTGAAACATCCAGGCTTTGTCACAGGTAACCTTAATTCAACTACCTCAAGCTGACATAGACATACAGATATTTACCGACTCCTTTCCCACCATGTCTCTTCAAGCGATCACATCGGACAAGCACTCGACTCCTTATTCCCATCAGTCTGTCTCCCATCGACTTTACTACCATCGACCTTTTTCGGGGCCCCTTCTGGCATAGGAATACCTGGAACATCCTTGAAAACCGCAAAACTTGACGGTGTCTCCTCCAATACCGGGAAGTGAAACCCGCACTGCGGACACTGTTCATGAAGAACAGCCTGCTCCTCAGCAAGATTATACTTTTTATCCTGAGTGTGATTACACACAGGACACACACGAAGCAGTCTTGTCCCAACAAGCTCGAAATTAGTGATGATGTCCTCCATAATAGCCCCGTTAGCTGCCCACTCCTTGCAGTATTTATGGTAGGTATTCTTGTGCCAGTCGTACAGAGCACCACGACTAGTCCAGAAACTGCATTCGTTGTACCAGCTTCTGTCGTCAGGATGTTCCCACCAGGTTAGGTGTAGAAATCCTGGGAGTGTCATAAGATGGCGACGTGTGTCGGCGAAGAGAACCTTGAACTTCTCGTAAGCGTCTGGGCTGGAGAAGCGGACTCTTTGCATGCTCAGATAGATAGGCATAGTGGCAGAATAATGCTTTGTGTATTGAGAGGATGGTATAGATTTGAGCTCCCTCAAAGCTTTTGTGGTATAATATCAACAGGATCGAGCATCAACTATACAGTAGTTGAAAGTAGCTGACGAGAATTTGGACCCCTTCATACTGCCATCCTCTCACTTTATACCTTACACCACCATCTGACTTCTTTTATTATGTTACTTGTCACTCAAGACTGGTCAGGAAATTATTTCCATATCAAGAACATAATCACGAAAGCATCTGCGACCATTGGCTTATCAAATATCCGGGGAAGCGGGGGTGATTAAGTTTCCTGATAAAGTTACGATAACCGTTATGGCTTTGTGGCAAACATGAGTAAGACGTTTTGTGTGGATGTCAGCTGTTGACTAGCTCGTGAGATCTTCATAGCTTAAGCCAACCGAAACTTGCTGATCGTATTGCTGAGACGCTTGAAGATCTAGGCAGAAAACAACATCTCCCGAGGGTCGAATGTAGCAATCACTATCAATTCACAACTTCATATGCCCGTAACATTAAAAATACTCTGTCTCTCAATCGTGGATCTGCATCCCCAAGTACTGTGTCTTGAGTACAGTACCCTTCTTGGCACCTGTAACACCAATCTTGACAACCTCACCCGGGACGATGTCGACTAGGTTGTCTTCAAACTTGACCCCATCGTCTCCGCTCAATACCGCTAGTCCCTTGATAGGCACCTCAGCGCTAATCTCAACGGACTTGCATCCTTCAGAAATTTCAGTCTTGAGGTTCTTGGGCTTTTGGAAGTGTAGGTACTTCAGTGGCTCGGGCCAGTTGACATATCGTGCAATCTGTTTGCCATCCTGGTAGAAGTAAGCTGCAACAACAGTCTTCGCCTGAAGGTCAGCATTGGGCTTCTCAACGGGGACATCCAGGGTCTTGATTTCCGTTGAGCGGTTACTCTGGAGAACTAGATCAGAAACAACTGTCTGGGAGTATGTCTCCTTTCCGGTCTCAACGTCCCAGGCCTTGACAACACAGTCTACAGTAACGTCTTCCAATTTGAGATTACTTCCCCAAATCTCAACCTTGACCTTAGTCTCAATATCAACCCTTGTGTATTTGTTCTTGGGGTGCTTGTGCTCTCTACGTGTCATGCCAATAGTGATAGGTGCCATCTCCCGCTTGATGGTGAAGTAGGAATGCTTGGGCTGAAGGTAGTAGTCACAGATGGCCCATGAAGTAACCGGCCAGCAGTCGTTGGTCTGCCAAACCAAGACACCACTGCAATACTCCTTTTTCGGACCCTGCCACTGTCGCTTCCAAAGCCTATAGGCTGAGGCTAGGGCCTCGGCTTGTAGCAGTTGGCTGTAGTAGACGTAGTCTTCCAAGGGCTCCAGCGTGAAACGGAAATTTTCGGCCATGTACAGACCCAGTCGACGCAACTGTCCATCTGCCTTGTTGTGAAAGTCAATCGTAGATGATGTTGAGAATCGCTCAGGGTCATCTTTGCCTTGTGGAAGGAAAGCATCGATGGTCTTAATATCTGGGAAACCTTCCATACCAAACTCGGAAACGAATCTACCAACGAGCTTATCATAGTCTTGGTACTTTTGTTGAGAACCGTGCCAAACATTCCATTGATGGATATCTCCAATAGTTGGGTCAGTGGTCACCTTGCCACCCCAAGGGCTGGCAATATGATAGACGGCATTTGGATGAAGATCTTTGCAAGCGTCTGGGAGTAGCTTTTCGTAAATGTAGCGGGCAGGGAAGTCGGTCTTTAACCAGCTCTCTGGGTCATGGTCGTCGAAGTCATATGTAAGATTCTCGGACTCACGCAGTTGGTAGTCCTCGTTGTTGCCAGCCCAAAGAACAATTGATGGATGGTGGCGAAGTCGCTTGATATTGGCTCGAGCTTCTCGGTCAATAGACTTCCGTAGGTCAGGCCAGGCAGGGTAGTTGCCACAAGCGAACATGAAGTCCTGCCAAACAAGGATGCCGAATTCATCGCAGGCGTCATAGAAGACATCTTCTTCGTAGATACCACCTCCCCAAACTCGGAGCATAAACTGATTGCCATCAGCGACGAGCTTGACCCAGTCTCGGTATCTCTCTTTCGTAATTCGAGGAATGAAGTTATCTGCTGGAATCCAGTTGCTTCCACCGCAGAAGATCGGGATGTTGTTGACTTGAAAAAAGAAGCTGGTACCTGGCTGACCATCAAGCTCTCGTTCAACAAGTTCAAGTTTGCGAAGGCCGATCTTCTTGGAGATTGTATCTATCTCGTTATCGTCCTCGAGAAGAGTGGCCTTGATGGTATACAGGGGTTGTTTTCCATATCTGACTGGATACCAGAGAGCCGGATCTTGGATGTGGAACGTAGTGGTTGCGTCTTTGTCTTTTACATGTGTGGTTTCAGATGCAACCTTCTTTCCATCTAAAGAGACTTCAAAGCGGACTTTTGAGGCTGTGCCTTCAACAGCCGCATGAACAACAACATCCGCCTTCTTGAGGGACTTCTCAACCTCTGACTCAGTGTAGAGATCTGCGATATGAGACTCATAAACTTCAAGGTTGATAGGTCTCCAAGGACCACATGTAAGCAAAGCGGGACCCCAATCCCAGCCCTGAGAATTAGTTAGATACTATGAAACACCAAAGATGGAATGACCTACCCAGTGGTACTGCGCCTTTCTGACAGGCAGTCTTGAGCCATCCCCATTCCAGACAACATACTTGTGGTCAGGATGCTCTTCCACTAACTTCCATCCTCTCAAATACGCCGCATCAAATGTGATGCGGAGCTCATTCTCGCCGTCCCTTTTAAGATTCTTTGTGACGTCCACCCGTTCGGGAACAAACATGTTCTCGGTCTCAAGAATCTTTTCCCCATTCAACTCAACCGTGGCGAAGGTATCCAGACCATCAAAGGCCAGAATCGCCTCTGCACCATCATGAATCTCGGGGCTAGAAAAGGTCGTCTTGTACACCCAGACAGTCTCCCCGATCCATTGAACTTTGAGCTCGTTCTTTCCAATATAAGGGTCAGGAATCTTCTTATGATGTAAAAGGTCAAGATGAACGTTTGTTGGAAATTGAGCGACTGGTAAATAAGCGGAGTCGTCTTCTTTCTCCTGCTTGAATTGCCATTTCTTGTCGATTGGGGTGACAGTGCGGGGAGCCATGACGAAAGGGTCTCAGTGAAGCTGTGATTGTACACGTTGTGAGAGAAATCGATTCAGGGGATTTACCTTATGAAAGAGTGAAGTTGAAGAATACAGAAAAGGAATAGAAAGGAATGGTTTGGTTGACGATCCGACCTTTTTGGCATGGAAGGAACGATGGCTTTAACCGGGCAATTTGCCAGGGCAGGTGCAAGTCATGATGACCCCGCGATGTACAAATGCATCCAGGTACAATCCTCGTAAGACGTCCAATTCTTTTTCTCAATCTCAATGGTCAGTTACGAGCAATAGCATGTTATTTCAACATCTACACTGCAGAAGAGTTTCCACAAGCGCTTCTACGGCACGTCGATCCGTCACACCAATAAGCGCCAACTCCAATTCTTCAAGCCAAGCTGAGTCCCGAACGATGAATGGTGGAATTTCAACTCCGCAAGCATCTGGTGATGAGTAACTCACGCTGCTTTACTTGTGAATTTGACGTCAGCCCTTTGTTCAAGATCAATATTAGCCCACCACTTACACCCCAGTCTTTGGTATAGATGGTGTTGACCTTCACTGTTTGCTTCTGAAGAATAGAGTAATTATTGCTCAAATCGAACAGCTATGTCGATGGGTGGTATCTTCTCGAAGTCTCTAAGAAAGAGTTGACATTACTATGTACATTATTCGGACTCAAGTACAGCTCGCGAACTCGCTTAGTCGTGTGCAGTTCGCAGCTTCATCTCGTCTATCCAAACGCCAAACACGCTGATGAACGAATGTTTTCCTAAACACTACCGGTCTAACCATGCAACCGGATATCTTCAAACACTGCCTATCCATTACCGGGAGCTCCAAGCGGAAAAGAGGTAAAACATAGCTTGAACAATCAACAACAACCACCACCTCTCCGCCGATTGCTCAGCGTAAAAACCTCTTCCCACTCCCGTAGTCCCCAGTTCTGCGTCCTGTTCTTTTTCCTCCTCCTTCTCAGTCCGCTATGACCATCGTCCACAGTGGCGCCCGTCATAGAACTCTTGATGCTGCCTCCGTCACTGGCTGTGTTCCACCCACCGCTGTCGCCATACTGGATACCACTCGCTGGATCGTCAGGATCAATCTCTCCCAATTCAATCTTTGTGAGAATTATTCTTGCTAGTCTTTCGAAAATCTCGTCAACGCCCTCGCCGTTGAATGCGCTCGCTTCTGTCACCACCGATATTCCTGCCGTGCTAGCCCATCGACTGGATTCCGCTCGCGTAACTTCTCTGCCTTCTGGTGCGACTGTGGCTCTTTGTTGACTTCCTGCGCTTATGGATGCCCCGCGATCTCTGGTCGTGGCTGTACTTGTATAAGAGCTGCCTCCAGCGCCGAGCATACCAGATGTCAGTGTTGAGTTGGATGTGACGCTCGTTGGTGTCGGGGGCGGAAGACTTGTGTCGACGAGTGTATCGGTAAGATCGAGTTTGTTGCCAACGAGCATAAGGCTCAGGTTCGGTGATGCAAGCGCTCGGGCATCATTTAGGAAAGGTTGTAGGTTTCGGAAGGATGCGTGAGAGGTGAGGTCGTAGACGAGGATAGCGCCGGCAGCGCCTCGATAATAGGAGCGAGAGACTGATCGAAAACGTTCAGTTCCCGCCGTATCCCAGAGCTAGACCCTGTTAACGTGCTTTCTTTTTTGTCACGCGATCGAGCGTGGTATACCTGAAGCTTTATCCGTTTCCGCCTTGATCCGGTACCGACTTTGATGATTTTTGTAGCAAATTCTACGCCGATGGTTTGCGACGACAAGACTCTCCATTCATTCTTGACAAAACGATGTAGTAGGCATGACCTATAAAAGCGCAAAACGGTCAGCCGAAGACTTTGGTGTAGGGGCGCCACTATCGCGAAGGAGAGTTTGCAATCGCTCGCTTGCTCGCCAAGTGTGTCGAGTAATGACGTACTTTCCAGTTCCGCTGGGCCCAAGCAATATAATCTTGGCCAGGTAATCATACATGCTCCCTAGCTCCTTATCATGGTCAGCCGCTTGATGTCGCGTCGACAACGATGTTCCTCTCGCCTACCTGCTCCCGAGCCGTACCCGAGCTCTCCTCGCTCGCGCCGGAGTGCCGGCGAGGCCTGGTCATTGCGGGCAAATGACGAGATGGCGGAAAATAATGGCAGATGTGTTTTAGGCGGTCGGACGATATCGCATGTCTTGGCTCTCGGTTGGGTTATCGCGGTAGGTTTGTAGGAAGGGCAGTCGAGTATATAGAGAGTCGTTGTTGGATTTAGGATATAGAGGAGGAGTAAGATGTCCTTGTTCTTGTTTTTGTAGCCGTTAAAATTAACAAGAAAAGACGATGCAATGCGATCGATCCCTGGACATGGATGGAATGGATGTTTACATGCCCTGTTCTGTCTGCTCGGTGAGAGCGAGGGTGGGTCGCCCTGTAAATAGCTGGAGTCCTCAAGCTGTAACGGGAGATAGCGTCATTAGGTGATGATAACGTGACGATGTATCCGTAAATGGGAGCCCGATAACACCGCCTGAGCTTGAGTGGATCGTTGTCACTGTTTGAATTCTTGGAATAAGATAATTGGCTACAGATAAATAGATTTGCCGATCGGTAGAGATGTAAAATCTGGGGTTCTCGGGACATGAAATCTCTGATTTTTCTACTGATATGGAGACTGATTCACATCATATGCGTCCTCGCCTAAGCCTTTGCTTACGACTTGCGGTGCATCATGTCTGCATAATTGATAACGCGGCATTTGTCTCACAGATTCAGCGTCGTTTCAACCCTGATGTTACGAATTGAAACAGAAAGTACAAGAATAGAACTGTGTTTGGCTATTCAGCTGACGTTTGCACTATTCCGGATAAATAAGCTTATTACGTATAGAAAGACTGCCACACACAATCTTTAGCTGTCTGGCCTAGGTAAAAAAGAGAAGCTGGTAATAGCCAACATCCTCTTAAAACTACATATATTGTATACTTTAGGCCAGCCATGGAAAACCGATATACAATCTCCTCCAATGTTTACTCCGTACGTGGCTTTGTTTGCTGTCGACGTAGGACCGAATGCAAGGATTGAGGAACTCATTGACTCATTGGCTTCTCAAAAGGATACATTTTAGCCACAGGCCGATCTGCGGCCAATCTTGAGTCACCAAGCATGGGTATACATAAAAGCCCCCTCCCACAATTTTCTCTCACGGTAGAGTCAAGCAAAGTAGACAACATCAGCTAGCAACACGACACATAGATCGGACACAGCAAAATCTTGATGCTAAAGCAGACACAATGCAGTCAGCCAACAACCCCATCTCCCACCATACCAGCCACACCATGGGCCAAGGTGCCGCCAGTAGCAACGGCGGCGACAATAGCTGCGGAGCGAATTGCGTGGATAACCATGTTGG
This sequence comes from Fusarium oxysporum Fo47, assembly GCF_013085055.1. NCBI lineage: Eukaryota > Fungi > Ascomycota > Sordariomycetes > Hypocreales > Nectriaceae > Fusarium > Fusarium oxysporum. The sequence goes on along the minus strand of NC_072840.1, from coordinate 1,089,283 downwards.
CCATGCAATTGGCGATGGAGATGGGGTTGTCCGAGTCTCGGGTGGAGAGACTGGTAAGATTCTATATGATAGACAATATTGGTTCCTAGCTAATGCCTTATAGGAAACGATGGAGGCCATGTCGTGGAAGCCTCCGTAACGGATGTTGGTGTCAACGACTTGAACCAAACTACTACTACCTACGATGAATCGGACGATGAAAGCTCCCTCGCGGACAGTTCCGGCTCCATTAGCGATGGACCAAGCTTTGGAGGAACTTCGATCAGATCCCTTGGCAGCATGTCCAACTTCAGCATCATCGACACTACTCTGCGTGAGGGCGAGCAGTTCATCAACGGCAATTACGACACTGAGACTAAGCTCAAGATTGCTCGAGCTCTGGATGACATTGGTGTTGAATACGTGAGTCTGTTGAATAAGCAAATAATAGATCTCAACTAACACGTGATCCAGATTGAAGTGACCTCACCTGCTGCTTCTCCTCAGTCCAAGTTGGACTGCGCGGCTATCTGCAAGCTGGGTCTCAAGGCCAAGGTTCTTTGCCATATTCGATGCAACATGGACGATGCCAGAACCGCGGTTGAGACCGGTGTCGATGGAATGTAAGTCGAAACAACCTCCAATGCGGTTATCCCATTCAATTGACACTCTTACCACAGCAACATGTGCATCGGCACTTCCACTCAGCTCATGGAGCATTCCCACGGAAAGGATCTCGACTGGATCGCCGCCAAGGCCAAGGAGGTCATCGAGTTCACCCAGGCCCACGGCATTGAGGTACGATTCTCCGGCGAGGACTCATTCCGCTCCGACTTCAGTGAGATTCTGAAGCTCTACTCGCTCATGGACCGTCTCGGCGCCCACCGCGTTGGAATTGCCGACACCGTTGGCGGTGCGACTCCTCGTGAGGTCTTTGACAAGATCTCCACGCTCAAGCAGATGGTCGGATGCGATATCGAGACTCACTTCCACAATGACACTGGATGTGCTGTCGCCAACGCCTACACTGCGATTGAGGCTGGGGCCACTCACATTGACACCACTGTCTTGGGCATTGGAGAGAGGAATGGAATTACTTCCCTTTCCAAGCTCTTGCAGTGCATGCTGCAGATGGGCCATGACTCTGTTTTGGCCAAGTACAAGCTTGAGAAGATTCCTGCTCTCGAACAGCTTGTCGCTGAAGCCGTCAACATCGAGATCCCCTGGAACAACGCTTCACTTGCGGCATATCTCTGAATGTAAACAAGTCAGAGATCGCCTCGCAGGGCTAGAGCCAGACGGCTCAACTTACCTTTCTATACTGCTAAGCTTTTAGTGAGGAGTATCAAGTAGTACTCATATAGTGAATTGAAAAATCTGTCTAAGATGGTGCTGCCGTAGTGTATTCAAGTTACCCTGTACACTGTGTTGAAAGAACAATTGGGTACAAACTAAAATTGAAGCCGAACCTTTCTTTGTGATAGGAACCAGTGTTATTATTTTGATCTTGATATTTAAAAAGTTCGATATGAGTACTTCAATAGTCTCACTTGCACTCCAGGTAAGTAATTGCAAGCATACCATGACTTACAAGGACCCATCAAAGTCGACAAGTTGCCGAGGCATGTTCGGGTCAGCCACCCCCGGATTCCCCACGTGTGCTTAAATCGCCGAGAATGAATGACATCCCCAGGTCAGTTCGATACCAGTTCATTCCCCCGTTCTTTTCATATTTTTTTTTACAATTCATACATTCAACAGCCATCATGAAGATTCAAGGCCGAACATTTGTCATCTCCGGAGGGTAGGCAGAGCCACATCAAAACACTCAGTCACATGTCGCTGACTTAGATACAGTGCTTCCGGCCTTGGCCAGGCATGCGTTGAAGATATATGCGCCAATGGCGGCAATGTGGCCATTCTCGACATGAATGAGGAGAATGGACAAGAACTAGTCAAGAAATTGGGTCCATCGGCCAAATTCTTCGAATGCAATGTGTTGGAAACAGAGAGTGTTACCAAGGCTGTCCAAGGTGCTGCACAATGGACCAAAGAGACGGGGAAGCCTCTTGGAGGTGTGATTGCAGCAGCTGGCGTATCAACTCCTGCGACGGTAAGACTCTTCAAAGTTGCGACTAAGTGGGTGAAAGCATAACTAACTGATTGACTTGATAGATGCTTGATCGTAATGGTGCTGCCTTCAGCCTTGATGACTTTGACTTTGTTATCAACGTCAACCTCCGCGGCACAATCGACCTCGTGCGTCAGACTCTCGAGCACCTTGCAAAGGTAGACCCCGAAGGATCTGACGGCGAGCGAGGTGTTGTCATCATGGTAGCTTCATCAGCAGCCTTTGATGGTCAAAAGGGTCAAGTCTCTTATTCCGCCAGTAAAGGCGCCGTGACAGCCATGACACTGCCCATGGCACGAGATCTTGCTCGATATGGCATCCGAGTCGTGACCATTGCGCCTAGTCTGTTTGACAGCCGAATGACAAGCGTGATGCCCGAGAAAGTCAAGAAGAGTCTCGAGGGCGCGATGGAGTTTCCCAAGAGAGCTGGTCAGCCTAAGGAGTTTGCGCAATTGGCGCGGCAGGGCATTGAGAATGTCATGTTGAATGGTGTTGTTATTAGGTTGGATGGTGCTATGAGAATGCCCAGCAAAATGTAAGATAGATATTCATCTTGTATTATTGAGAGTCGTTGGATTTGTCAGATTTGAAATACAATAATAGATTGGTAATTTGAATGATCATGTAATTCATTTTGGTTGTTGGACACTGGAAGCTTGGCTTTGCTCTGCCGAGAATAGTTTCCGAGGGAGCTATTGCGAGATCGGATCAGCATCCGGCAGAGAACTTACCCACCTCGCGACATTCGTAATCAACGTCACAACCTTCCGTTTAAAACTCTAGAATACCTTCATCAACAGCACCTGAAAGGAAAATTAATAGCGGCTGCTTTAAAGAATTAGCCCGACATCCTTTGCTCAGAAACACCAGCGTGACACAGTGTCTATAATACGACTACTTACACTGCTTACCTCTCCATTTAACTCATACACCAACACAGCTGTATCAGCCAGCATAACCACCAAACCATTTGCAGCTCCAACAATGGCCCCAACCAAAATAGCAATTCTGGACGACTACCAAGGGGTCGCTGATCCCTTCTTCAAGAAACTCGACCCATCCAAGTATGAAGTCGTGTCTATCAAGGATACGTTGCTGCCTTACAACCACCCAGACAGCTCACAATCAAACAAGGATGCTCTAGTTGAGAGATTCAAGCCCTTCGATGTTATCTGTAAGTATAATATCTTGTTAGGAGGTCCGGAAATAAGCGGCTGATAGACACAGGCACGATGAGGGAGCGCACGCCCTTTCCTCGAGAGTTGATCGAGCAACTCCCCTCACTCAAGCTTCTCCTCACCACAGCATTTCGCAACAGATCCCTGGACCTAGATACCCTCAAAGAACGAGGGATCCCAGTTGCCGGAACAGTCGATAAGCCCCGTAGCGGCAAGCCGGTGCTCGCTGGCACGGGCAGCACCACTCAACACTGCGTCACTCTCATCCTCTCGCTCGCTCGCGGCATCGCCAGGGATGACGCCGCTGTCAAGGAGGGACTGTGGCAAACTGGTCTCGCGACTGACCTCTCAGGAAAAACTTTGGGCGTCCTCGGCCTCGGGAGATTGGGAAGCGCAGTCGCGAGGATTCTCAACGTCGCATTGGGTATGAAGATTATCGCGTGGAGTAGCAACCTCACACAGGAGGCGGCAGATGAGAAGGCCAGGGAAGCTGGTCTTCCTGTCGAGGATGGGGAGGGTGAGAAGACGTTCAAAGTGGTAAGCCGAGATGAGTTCTTCAGAAATGCCGACGTGGTGTCTGTCCACCTTGTCCTGTCTGATAGGACACGCGGCATAGTCAACAAAGAGGACTTGGCAAAGATGAAGTCGACAGCCTTGTTTGTCAATACCTCTCGCGGCCCCCTCGTCGTGGAGAGAGATCTTCTCGATCATCTCAAGGCTGGCCGTATCAGGGGCGCAGCTGTCGATGTCTTTGAGCCGGAACCTCTCCCCGCCGACAGTGAGTGGCGCAACAAGAACTGGGGCCGCGATGGATCAAGTCAAGTTCTGGTCACCCCTCACATGGGTTATTGTGAGGAGGACACCATCAAGTCGTGGTATGAGCAACAAGTTGAGAACATCGAGCGATGGGCTGCCAACGAGCCGTTACACAATGTGTTCACCTAGGTATGATCGGCGAAAGAGAAAAGACAAGGACAAGGCTTCTGGAAGATGCTTATGTGCAGGACCGAGTTTCATCTCAACGGCAGAGGCAAAAGCAAATCTGAACAAACAAGCACAACTGCATACATCCATGACCTTGACAGTTCATCGTGATAGGCTCTATAGTCGAAACAATGGGAACGGATCCTTTGATATGCATGAGACTGCAGTTGGTGATCGGCGTGTTGGGACGGGCCTACCCGTTGCATCCCTGATGATACGACGGCCCCAGATTTATTGATATGCGTATGAATGTCTGTTTCGTTGAATTTACACCGAATTGAAGCCTTGGACCCACGGTGATAGTCGTGGATCAAATGACTTACATATATCTAGACTGTAGATCATGGCCCCATGAGTTCTCTCGTGGATTGACTCGACGCATCCTCGTTCCCTCAGGCTGGAATGCATGTCCTGATTCATAGACTTGCAGAGGTGATGTGGTTTACGGGTATTATGTTCAGAGGCAAGGATCCGCAATGTTGAAGACCTCGGCTTCTGTCTATTCTCCATGCTTGGTATCGTTGTTGATATTTTGGGTCGAAATGACTATCACATAGTCCTGGCAACTATTTGTTCCGTAATACGATTAACGAATGATTGATAGTATTTGCCGCCATGTTTGGGCTCAGCAGACCTCTTTCGCAGCCCTAATCTACATCCATCCGACAGCATCGCAAGGCGGTTCTCGACCATGCCTTATCAAATGCCGAATTTCCACAATACATACAACATTACCAGTCAAGGCAGAATAACCGCCAGATTCCATATCTCACCGTTAAAGGCGCTGAAGAGGCGTGTCTTGTTAATATCAGCCTTAGGATCTTCAGCTGGTATCGGGAACGGCGGCGCGTCCCTTTCTGGCTGCATTTGAGACATTGAAGCCTCGAAATCGAAAACGTGACCTTCCAAGACTAGCTATTCTCGCTCTTATACGATTAAACTAGACCTAGAAAAGGTGATCTTAGCATAAGACAGATGTGATTCAAGCCTCTTCAGGAACATGGCTTTTTTCGAGTCTTGGATTATTGACGTTGGTCGCTATGCTGGCCTCTTTTAATGGCGCGATGGTTCGGGGACGGCACGAAGCGACGGATTATATCATTCGCTTCAGGGACTATCGTGGATCTAGTGGTAATAGTATCCTTGGAGTTGCAGATTTGCACTAGGATTTTAGGGCAGGGATGCCGTTTCTGGAGTCTCGTGGCTATGGTGTTGGTGTTTCGGCCACTTATGGTGGAGCATACGCGGTTTATGGCTTGCTGAGAAGCAGCTGGAGAGACTGGATGTGGATTGATACATATTTACTGTCTTCTCTTTGGTCTCTCTTTGATCTCTGTCAGATAACGGGTCCAAGTATCCTATCCTGTTATTCCCCGCGCATACCCCCCTTGTCTCTAAACGGGACAGTTACAGCACGATCTCTACAAGGGTCAAGGGTCTAGGCTCTGTAAGCTCGTTGGACTATTGAGCCCTTGTCTGATGGGGATTGTGATTGAATCCGCATGTCGCAAACAAAGGACTCTTTTGGAAACCCAATTCTCTGGACCCTTTTGTTATTATTATTGTCTCTGGCCTTTTCACTGAGTCGGTCTCTCTGAGTCGAGTCTCAAGGACATTTCATTCCGATGCAAGAAAGCGGAATAGACCCAGCCAATAGAGTTGATAAAAATAATCGCAAAGAGTGACGCCGCTTAGATGGTTTGAAGTTAATTTTGCAGAGACACAACTGAACTTAGCTTACAAGCTCAAAGCCTTCAACGTCATGAAAGATGTTGCTCTAGCTTCAACGGACCAAGCTGTCATAGACGCTACATCTCTTAAAGCAAAGCAGACGACCGTTGACAGAGCCAAACGGCACAAGAAGGGGAGCTTCGTTGATGACTCGACGGTACCTAGGTAATTAGAGCACGCCCGCCCGTTGAATCTAAAAGGTACTTGCCGTTGACAGGCATGGATGATCCTGGTTCACTCATACTCATACTGTGGTGTATGTGGATGTCATCGGACTGCTTCTTCGGTTACTAAGGTATTTTCACATGCGGGGATAAGCGAGTGAGATCAACTGAAGCGAGCTGAAGAGACTGATGAAACTTTCCTCTCCCCCTCTGGAACTAGCCCTTCCAAGCTCTATCTGTCCGAGACGGACCCGTCAGCGACATTCTCTGGTGCAAATGGCCAACTTACACGAGAAAACTTGAACCTACTCCACATGTCATGAGAGCTTTCAGCTTCAGTACCTTTGCGCTTTACCCTTAGTGATCTAGTCTTCGGATGTCTCGTCTCAATATTCCATCGTCACCAGCTGAGGGAGGTTAATACGGTAATAGTCGCCTTTTTTCTCTTTTCATGCGTGCGGGTACGCCTCGAAAAAACGCCATCGACGACTAAAGTCAGTGTCCCCTGTGTGCTGACCTGTGAACACCGTCACTCAAACAATGCCAATCGTCTTTTTGATACTGTGGTAAGCAAATAGTGTACTTGATGATCAACATGATGCTTATATGCTTGGTTGCCCAAAACCATTGTAACTATATCCTAGACAGCATCATGTTGGGCAGACAGACATGAACAAAAGGCCCTCGTTCAGATAACCCCAGGAACCTTGTCTGTGAAGGCCAAGCAATCACAAAGAAAGGCTATCCCCGTAGCGTAACCCGAGTTACACCTCTCCTCTCCCGGGAGTATCAATATCAGAGTCAGACTCCATTCCGTGTCGCCTGTACCGTCCCCTACCTTACCTTAGGTACCCTGCCGATGTGATGCCCACCCTCGATGAGAGCTGGGATGCAAATGCGGCTACTACACTCAGGGACGACGCCACTTGGACCGTTTGGTCTGAGGTGTGGTTCGATTGAGGATATCATTGCTCGGAAGTCATGCCCTTCCCTCCTGCTCTTTCTTGCTCTCCTCGATATAAAATCCCCGAGTACGCCATGGAAGAAACTCTCTTTTGTCAGGTCCCTTAGCATCAGTATCCATCTCGTCTCTTCTCATCTCACCATTCCTGAGCATCCTACTCCTCTCCCTTCTCAACCATACACACATCACCAAAACCACTTGGAAATCAAGTCACAATGGTTCAATTCACTCGTGCCGACACGGGCATGTCTGGCTTGCCCACTGAGGAAGCCGTAGCAGATCGCAGAGCAGGCAGTCCCATCCCCAACCGCGTGAGAAACGCCATCGTCATCGTCCTCGGAGAATTCTGCGGAACCTTCATGTTTCTTCTTCTCTCTTTCATCGGAGCCCAAACTGCCCTCGTGACCAATAACCCTACCAATTCTACTGCCCCCTTGGAGCCCTTCTCGTTGATGTACATTGCTGCTTCTTTCGGTACCGCTCTCGCCGTCAATGTCTGGATCTTCTATCGTGTTAGTGGTGGCATGTTCAACCCGGCTGTAAGTGACACTCGCACCGACTTGCTTGATTGACTCACATGCTCATTCTTTTTTCTTCTTTAGGTAACTCTTGGTCTGGTCCTCGTCGGTGCTGTACCACCTCTTCATGCCCTTGCTATTATTCCTACACAACTCGTTGCCGCTATCGCCGCTGCGGGAGTTACCGACGGTCTCATCCCCGGACCTCTCCTCGTCACAAATTCTCTCGGCAATGGTACGAGCATTGCTCAGGGTGTTTTCCTGGAGATGTTCCTCACTGCCCAACTTGTCTTGACTGTTTACTTCCTTGCCGTTGAGAAGCACCGCAGCACACATCTTGCCCCCGTCGGCATTGGTATCTCTGTCTTCATCGCCCACATCTGTCTGACAAACTGGACTGGCACATCCATCAACCCTGCTCGATCCTTGGGCCCTTCAGTTATCGCTGGTTTCCATGGGTATGATTGGATCTACTACCTCGGTCCCTTCATGGGCTCTTTCCTGGCCTTCGGCTGCTACAAGATCTTTAAGGTGCTCGAGTATCAGACTGCCAATCCTGGCCAGGATGATGATGATTTGGAGAGGGGTAGCAAGCATCACTTCTTCGGCCATCACGAGAAGGAGCCCATCTCTCACTCCCAGACCGACACTCTTGAGCCCAAGGACCATGGTGTTGCCCCACGAAACGATAGCGTCATCGATGGTCAGATGAGCAATGCCTAAGTTGTTCCCGGCGATCGGGGCTGCTCAAACCACATGTCCAGCACTGGCTGTATGACTGTGTGAGCAGTACAAGATTATGAGTTCCGTTACATTCTGTCATGGTACAGCGGGCTCTGACACAAGGCTGGATCTATGTGTTGAACCATTCACTACTACATCGAGTCAGTGTATGTAGCACGACGATGAATTTCTAATGGATGTTTTTGGGAAAGGAATGGAGGGGAAATTGGAGTATACGAGGAGGATGCATGATTAAACGAGGACTTCTAGCATGAGTTTCGGAGTACATACAGTTTCAATAATACATCTGGGCTTCCTAAGTGTAGTGTAGCTCAGTTACCTCGATTATCTTGAAAGTCGTTCCACTCGTCGTCGTCGTCGTCGTCCTTGGTCGTCAATCCCATCGTCTCTTCCTCCTCAGGGCTTCTAAGATTCTTTACCCGCATACAAGCCTGGAAACCAACGAAAGCTGCCCAAAACGGCAGTGGGATAAAGGATATAATACCCCCGATGTAAACGATATAAACAACAAACCCAAGGTATGATTGTATGAATACCAGAGTTCTGTTGATGGGTCCTCTACCTGAACCAATGAGGTCTGTAAAGACCAGGCCGGCAACCATTAAAACGCCAAAGATCCAGAGGATACTCAAGACTGGGAGAACCATAGCCCAATCTCTCGTTTCATAGAAGAACCGGTGGAAACGTTTGGTCCATGGTGCTAGAATGGGTATGCGGGAAGCTGTGGTGAAAAGGAGAAACAGCTCAAATGTGAACGGGAGAAGCAAAAGAAGGAGGCGGGGGGAGAATGAGTCCACGAGAAGCTGGTATGTTTCTGCGATTAAGAGGAAGCCAAATTGAAACGACCATAGGCCATAGACCACGGTCTTGAAGAGAGATCTTTCGGTTGACATTTTGTGCTTATTTTGCGATGAAGTTGAGAGGTTGTTAATTTGAAGTTGAAGCAGGGGTAAAGTGAGTGCTGATCACTGATTACTGTGCCCCGCTGTGCCGCTCGATGGATGATCCTTGTTGCAGATATGGAAATAGCACGGCAACAAGCGCCGTTAATGATAGACATTCCATGAGAATAATTCTGATTACTCTATAGTTCAAGATTGGCATTGTGCTATTAGTCTCAATGCTTTGGAATCTTTTGAAGAATAGCGAAAGTTGAGGGAAAAGTCTTTGACCGCTGACAACATCTCAGCTGCAGAGACGCATTAAGTACATTTTAGTCCCACCTACACAACCAATTAATAGTTTATCAAGTTAAGATTAGAAGAGTCAGTTCTATGATGCACAGAATTATTCTCGAGTGCTTGGCTCAATGTTATAGAGCTTGTTGGCCAAGTTATGTGATGTGACAGTTTCGCATATGTATGCATCGATGCTCATATAAAAGATCACATGCAGTGCTTGGCGGCCAGGACATACATAGAAGTTGTGTTAGTGAGAGGCAACATATCAACTGAGAAGATGCATGTGCAACTATAACTGCAGGTATGACAGGTAAAGGCCAGAATATAGGAGCAGTTGTCCCGAGTCTGGACGGATGTTGTAGTCGATGTAACAATGTTAGACTGTGACATGAGAGAGTAATCGGGTGATATGTATTCATCAGAGGGCACGGTTCTTCGTGATGTAACGCCAGGTTAGGCTCGAATTGACTCTATAGCATTGGAGTCATGAGATCTGGTTGTAACTAGAGCATCCACTGCACCGGGCATCGATGCTTCTCTTCCGCCGCAAAGTGGATATTATCGGGTCCGTTCGACCGAGGTTGTCAATTATGGTCTGGAGGAAAGGATACGTGATGTAGATGAAGCAACATTGAATGAGATAATAATTAGTGATTGAAAAGGAGTTGAATGAGTAGCGAGACAATAAGCAAGGTATTCAGTGCTCCATATATACCGAGATAATGCTTTATCAGATGCCGTAGCCAGTTCCTCGGTATCTGGGAATGGCTGCGGAGCTCCATATGTAAAGTGTTCCGGTTCCGGTTTCGCCTCGTATGTCATTTAGCTTGATATACGAAAATAAATCAAAAGCATATGATACATTTAAGAGAACTCGAAATCCAGTAATAAGTCTTGGCCATATAGTTGCAAATAAGAACAAATTGGTCTCAGAGACTGTCGATCTTCCAGGTTATGACGACTGAAGAGGCCCAAGTTACAGGACATCCAGCGCTGGACCGCCCTATACCGTTGGCTGCGCCTACCTCTGGAACAGCCATCCCAAAGAGCACATGACCCACGTGATCATCTTGTAGTTAGTCCTGAGGTTTCCAAGGGGATATGCCTGATCAATCCTTGCCCTTTACATTTGACTGCTTACAATAACGTTCAATACAATTCAGTATATCTCATCAATTGATTAGAGGACCTGACCTCTCTTACACAGAGTCTGGTCAGGCCTGACAGGCCTAGAACCCGCCCCCACTTGTCCCTCCGAGCTGGGGCCTCCCGACAGTCTTGCCCCGGCCCAACGCAGCATCGGCTCCGTGTACTTTACCTTTACTTTACCTTTGACTCGAAACAGTCACAAGGCGGAGAATTCTCGTCCTAGTCGGGCTTTTATCTACTGTGCCTTGTTTTTACCCCTAAAGGAGAAAACCACCTTCACTGTCTTTATGCTGTCCCTCGGCGCAATAATCTACAGCTTCATCATCGGACAGACCCGGCCCAAGTTCTAGGTGGGGTTTCAATGTCCAACGCGGGGCTCACTCTCTGCCTCTGACGACTCTTGCCGATTTAATTACGATACCGGAACTGACCTGGACGAGAAACTCATCAGACTTTGTGGCACATCATGTCGTCGGTCAAAGCCACAAAGAAGAGCGCATTCTCTTGTGAGCCGTGCCGTAGACGCAAGGTCAACACAATCACTACTTCACCCATAAACCTGTACTGATAGCCTTTAGGTCAAATGCGGCGGCGAGCAACCGATTTGCAATCGCTGTGCTGCTAGAAGCGATGACTGTATTTACAAACTGTGGGACTCACCTCGGCCTCATTATTTTCTGAGCAATTGCTCACGTGTCATAGAAACCCGACTCTGTCTTACACCCAACGCCTTGAGGAACGCATCAAAGAATTGGAAGACCAACTCGCTGCTATCAAATCTCCTCCCTCAGTGGCCGCCTCAAATCATTCGAGTCCTGGGGTCTGGAACGGCCATGACTTGAATCGCCATCCAGACGAGCATGCAATGACGAGGAGCTTCATGGGCCTCAAGATCGATGACAAGGGTGGCATTACTTACCACGGACCGACTAGTCTCTTCAATCTTCCCAGTGACCCTCACAAGCATAAGCCAGACTCGATATCATCCATTGACTCAGATGCTCATAGGAGAGAGCGATTGGTCAACAATGCATGGCATCAGCGAGCGATGGAAAACCTGTCTGACATTCCAGTAGGTTTTCGTGTAATCTGCAGTCTCATGAGTCTCAACTTACACCACAAAGGAACCGTTTCAATACCTTCTGAACGTGCATTGGTGCTGGATTCAGCCTCTTTTCAACTTTATCTACAGGCCTGCATTCACTCGTATGCTTCACCTTGACATTATGTAAGCAGTAACTAACACTCGCAGGTGACATGCAATCCATGGGACCGTACTATTCTCACACTCTTTTGAATGCTATGCTCTCACATTCTATCCGCTGGGGTAAAAGTGACCCTTCCACCAAACAACTGCTGGATCAGTCATATGATGGAGGGGCTGTCTTTGCAAAACACGCCCGAAGCATGCTTTTCGACGAACTAAGTAGAGGTGTTTGCACTATCCCAACTGTTCAGACACTGCTACTACTTAGCGCAGGAGAATGTGGTCATGGCAACACAACACAGGCCTGGATTTATAGTGGCATAGCGTTCCGTCTCATTGATCATTTGGGCATTTGTGTTGATGGACAGAGATATCCAGGATCCGTCCATTTGACTGATGAAGAGGTCGAGATTCGACATCGACTTTACTGGAGTTGCTATTTCTGGGATAAGATTATCAGCCTATACCTCGGTCGTTCGCCTTCACTGCAACATACACAGGTGTCCCCACCCCAGATTATCAGTAAGTCTAGCTGTGGAACTATTTAGCAAACAAGTTACTCATAGTTTCTAGTGGACGACTCGGCTGAGAATGAGCTCTGGGTCCCCTTCGACTCTCCTCATGGATCAGATTGGAAGTATCCTCCTGCGACAGCTCACTCAACTTCCTGTTTCATGAGTGCTTGCCGATTATCGGTCATCTTTAATGAGATTCTCATTCACATGTATGATCCATTACTGGAGAATACCGAGGCAGAGATGCAAGAGTGTCTACAGACTCAAGACCCTGCCATGAGACTATGGTGGGAACAACTCCCTCCTCATCTCAAGATCGAGCTCTCCGCCATGCCTGAGCTGGCACCTCCGTCACACATTGTCACCATGAAGTGAGTACCAGTTTGTCATTTCTGAAAAGCGCTAGCTAACCTGATTAAGTGCCTTGTACCATACGTTCAGAATCCTCCTGTTCAGGCCGATGCTCACCTGGCAGGTATACCCAGAGGATGAAGGCCCTCATCCGATGCAAAACCATCTCGTGGAATGCGTCACATCTGCAACATCTATTATAGCCATCTTCGATCTTTTCTGCAGAACATTTACCATCAGCCACTGCGTTCTATCACTTTCATACAGTGTGTATATCGCGGCCACAATTTTTCTTTTGCAGGTCCAAGCTACCCCCGAGGACCAACAAGCAGTTCGCAAGCTGAGCTTCTGCGTACGAGCCTTACATCAGGCCAAAACCGTTAATCCAGGTAAGTAGCTCAAGTCCATGGCTATACAAGCTCTAACACACCACACAGTCATCTCAAGTGCTTTGGATTTGATCACCCGAGAGATGGCGAATCTTGGGCTTGATCCAGGATTTAGTACACCACAACAACAGCCTCCTCCGCCTATGCCTCAGCCTATGCCAGATGTTCAGATGCCTACAGACATACCGATTACCGAGACTGTTTACCCGGCTTCATTTGAGATACCTGCACAGCAATCGCCTTACGAGCCGGAGCAGCTGTTCCAGACACCGTGGGCTGACAATATGAACCCGAATGCAATGGCCGTTGACCGTGGAGTTTTCGAGGCTTTATCATCGTTTGAGCCCTTGAGTGTACGGGTGGGCGCTATCTACGAGTCAGGAAACAACCCTCAGAATTTCGGTTGATCGAGGATGCTGTGGCAGAAGCATACTGGAATATACTAAAACCGATTTGATCAACGTCAATGACAGCAGGATCTATCAAGATCAAGAAACTGATGCGGATTCGAAACCGGGAAACTCAAATGGACTGAAAAATATCAACTTCTCGGCCAGGTACCAGTGCATCGGGCGCACTCAATGAACCTCAGATCTTGATTCACGCAGTAGCAAAGAGCACACCGAGAGAAGCGGCCAAACATGCACCGACAGTCTTGACTACGAGCTCTCACATCAGGATATCGAAGTCGACTTAGCGTCATATAGCCGCATCTGCCGAGTCCGCACGCCGAACCCTGCTCGGCGCTACTCGGAGAAGATGTTATCGAAGTTATACTTTCAACCATAAACTTCATGCTGGAACATGGAGTCATGGCCTGATTGCCTGTGTAATCTCGCGCTCTGTGTAGAACGGCCGTTGGACTGGTTGTGCCCATTTTGGAAATCGTTCTTGACGTTTCAGGTATCGCAATGCAACGGCAGAATGATCGACAGATGAATAATAGGCAGATATGATATGAATACATAAACGAAAATATTAACAAGTACACATGTCCATGGTAGAAGGAACGAAATCAGCTTTGAACACCATGAATGAAATCCCCCCTTACTGTTATATCGAGCTCAACCCCAAGCCATAACTGATTTCAATCACTGGTCCGCCTTCCCCGATGGCCTCTGAACATCCCATAAATCTTCGGCATTCCCTCTGAACAGCCGCTCTTTGAGATGCTCATCATCACCGCACCAACTCAGCACTCTCTCCATCCAGGGCTTGATATCCAATCCCTCAAACCTTGTGTGAGGCCAGTCGGTTGCAAAAACAACATGAGTCTTTCCAGCGACTCGAATGACCTCCTTAGCGATGGGATCCAAATCGCTGTAGTCAGGGAGTGTGCTCATCCGGTAAGCAGCTGACAGCTTGACATACGTCTGGCCGTTCTTGAGTAAATTGATGAGGGATGTGAAGCCTGGTATATCATATGGGTCTGCACCTGCGTATTTGTTCAGAGGCGGCTGTCCAAGATGGTCTATGCAGAACTTGACATTGAGCTTCGGAATGATAGGTTCAAGGAGAGTGACCATATCCATAGGGACGTAGACCTGAACAACCCATCCCAGAGGCCTTACAGCATCAGCGTAAAGCATCAACTGCCTCTCCAACTCGGCCGCATCAATCGCAAGTTCATTTGAGAGAATATTTAGTCTCACTCCACGCACACCCAGTCCATGCCATGAACGCAACTCCTCTTCATTGACAACCTCAGGGTCAATGGCAACAACACCTCGTCCACGCTCAGTACCTAGGGCGCGAAGACCATCAAGCAGACACGAGTTATCGAGCCCATAGATAGATGGTTGAACAAGGACTATGTTTTGAAGCCCAACGCCAGTTTCAAAGGCGAGGGCTTGGTCCAGTGTGTGAGATGTAGGACGGTATTTGGCTGAAGCATCAAGGGTGTAGTTCTCCACGTCGACAATGTGCATGTGTGAGTCCCATGAGTCGGGAGGAATGCGTTGAGCAAGGTTTGGTGAAGCCATGATGAAGATATTGAGTATGTATAATTAATTGAATAGGTTATAGAGGGTTTTGGGGATGATATATAGTCAATGTAAGTATAAACTATGCTATGTCCGACTGGGAAACCGAGGTCGGCCGAGTCGGCGGGGAAGACGAGACGAGAGTTTAAACTCCGCAATTCAACGGACGGTGACTTCCGAAAGTTAATCGACCCAATATTATTTTTACCTTATCGTATTTCTATTGCATTTGATATGCTAGGAATTGTTTATATATATGCGTGGCATAATAACGGCAGTTATCCTTGTTAGCACGTGTGAGAGGGTTTGCAGGCATTAGCTACATGCCAGCATGCCCTGAGTGCATAGGGCGCCTATATCGAAGAATAGCGGTAATAATGAAATCCACAAATATAGCCGAGATAGCCTCTCACTAACAAGCACTGATATCTGTACTTGAGCGTATAAGAAGCGTATGCACAGCCAACATAAGCCGGCAACTTACACATCAACAGGCCTATAAGCAGAATTACCTATTTCAAATAGTTCACAGCCCTGTAGCTCACCCCGTTACAGTAAATCTGTTCAATAATCAAGCACTAAAACACAGCCTCAACCGCTGATTCCATATGCCATAACTCGCTAATGAAAACCGCGGGGCAAAAGAAAAGACCCTTGAACTAAACCGCATCCACGCCACCTTCCCAAAAGAGGAAGCAGAGCTCTGCGAAATCCAATCGTCATCTACGTCTTCGGTGACGCAGCTCCTATAACCCCCGCCACACCTTAGCTTCCCCTTGTAAGGATTTGTCATTCACATTGACCGACAGCCCGAAAAAACATTCAAATATCAATGCGATTCCCTCGATAGCTTCACTTCCATACACAGAACAACACAGTCGCATTCATCTCTGTTAGCTGCAAAAATGTCCTACCTTCCTCCCTTCTTGGCGCGTCTCGCTCGCCCCTTCACACAATCTACACGGCTCTCAATCGCTCCCGATCAATCCGCTGCATCTGTCATCCCAGAGGGCGCTCAGCGCTGCACCGTCGCAGCGGGATGTTTCTGGGGAACAGAGCATTTGTATCGCAGACACTTTGCCGACAAGGGTCTGATCGATGCAAAGGTTGGATACATTGGTGGTGATCTTGAAAACCCTAGCTACCGCGCCGTCTGCGGTGGAAAGACAGGCCGTACGTCGCAATCCTCATCTTTCGCATTAGAATATCACTAACAATCATAGACGCTGAGGCCGCGCAAATCATCTTTGACCCTACAAAGGTCTCATACGCACAACTCCTAGAATTCTTCTACAAGACGCACGACCCCACGACGCTGAACCGCCAGGGTCCCGATACCGGCCCCCAGTACCGCTCTGCTATTTACTTCCACAACGAGGAGCAAGAAAAGATCGCGCGCGAGGTCACAGAGAAGGCCAACAAGCAATGGTGGAAGGGCGGCATCGTTACTGAGATTGCGCCCGCCGGAAAGTGGTGGACTGCTGAGGAGTATCACCAACTCTACCTCCACAATAACCCTTCTGGCTATGAGTGCCCGAGCCACTTTTTGAGGCCGTTCCCACCTCTCGAATAAATACTTGGGGATGTTTGCATTTTGGCTTAGCAGACGGATGGAAATGGCACCAATGATATCAGGAAACTTAACTTGGAATGAGGCAATGAGAGGACAGAAATTCAACATATAC
This sequence comes from Fusarium oxysporum Fo47, assembly GCF_013085055.1. Classification (NCBI taxonomy): domain Eukaryota; kingdom Fungi; phylum Ascomycota; class Sordariomycetes; order Hypocreales; family Nectriaceae; genus Fusarium; species Fusarium oxysporum. The sequence goes on along the minus strand of NC_072840.1, from coordinate 1,072,431 downwards.
CTAGTCACAATATGAAACATTTGAAATTCACCCCACTCTGAATATTTGAAGTTTTTTTCTTCTTATTTGCTAATCCTGAAATTAAGAAATTAGAAAATCCATCCACTTGTAGACCGGTTACAACAGAAAACAGGAGAGGAGTTTATTATCCTCCATCCGAGTAATAATCCTTTTGCTAAAAAATAATACAAACGCCCACAGCGCTAGTTCTATGCAACTCTATCACCAATCGCTTACTTGCGTCGGTTCTGCTGCATCATCAGGATCTGAACCATGCGGATGAAGATGTTGAGGAAGTCAAGCTCAAGAGAGATACTCTCATTGACGGGGTCACGGCGGATGACACCAGCCTGGGCGAGGCGAGCGTGGTGGAGGACCTTCTGGACATCGTACAGAGTGAAACCACCAAAGACAGCAAGACCACCGTACAACCAGATGCTCTCAGTGAAGGCTAGGGTTCGGATAGCGGTGGCGGGGATGACGAGAGGGGCGAGACCAGAAGCAGCGACGATGGCGGCACCAGCCAGGAGAGGACCACCAATGTAGAGGTACTTCTCCTGCTTAGCAGTGGCACCGACAACAGCAAGACCACCCATCATGGCGATGGTGTAGAGACCGGCACGTCCAAGGAGAGCAGGAGGGACGAAGGCGAGGAGAGGGGCGACAAAGGCAGCCTGAGTGGCGTTAAAAGCGGTCCAGAGGGCGTACTTAGGGATGTAGCTGGGCATTGTTAGTAAAATGCTTCAACTTTGGCATTGATTGAATTCAACAACTTACTTGTCAGGGCTGATAGATCGAGTTCCAATCATGGTGGCGAAGCTGAGAGCGAGACCACCAATTCCAACAACCCAAGGGTTAGTAACCATGATTCGGTAAACGAAGCCGGTCTGAACCATTTGTCGAGCCGTCAATCCAATGATGCCAATTCCGAGACCAGTGTGCAGGAAAGTGTTGTTCAGGTATTCGCGCTCGTAAACGGGCATGCCACCATCCTCACGGGTCTCCCGGTTAAAGACAGCATTGATGGCAACAAGCGTACCACCAAAGATGGCACCTCCAACCAAGAGTCGTCGGCTTGTCGATTGGGGCGCTGTGGCAGCTCCCGCAGCTTGCTGGTTATAAGATCGACCGCCAGCGCGGCTTGTTCGTTGGAAAGCATTGCGGGTGGCTGCGGATGTGACGCGCGATGTGAAGAAGTTGGCTGTAGGCTTGGACTGAACGTGGAAGCTTCGGACGGATGCGGTGTTGCGGAAAGCAGTCTTTGAGAGCTCAGGAAGCCTCTGCGCAAGTCGCGCAGGGCCCTGGCGGACAGTCATTGTGAAGGACATCGTCGTTCTGGCGATGCAGGTGTTGGGAGAGAATGCGATGTGCAGTCGTTTACAAAGGAAAAGGTTGAAGCGGGGACGGGGAATCGAGAGTATTATAAGTCCCCAGTAAAAGAAAGCATGACGTTGGTTCCGGGTGTGGAGCCTACCTAAAATCCGACATCACGTGGCTGTGCCGGTGGAATATTGTGGAAAGAACCGGCGCCTCTCAGTGACTCAGTTGGTCATCACTCGGCGGCTACGGGCTCTAAACTCCAGGCGCCGTCGGATTTACTGGTGTTACGCTATGGGAATAGTTACATCACAGCTACGTTGACGTTAGCTTCTTTCTAGCCTCTTCTATTTTCGGCTGTTTCTTTTCAATTCCAATATTATTATGAAGGATATCAACGCCTCCATCAAGGGTATCTACTAAGCATCCTTTCACCCAGCATTCACCCCCTTGCATCATGCTTTCTCTCTACCCAAATGTGCGTTACATCGCACGAGACTTGATATGCGGTAATGGCAAATGCTCCACGACTTTGACGCCTATGCTGCGCAACATAGATCCAATGCTTTCCATTCCCACTCAATTCCCAATCATTTCCTCAAAAAGTGTTCCCCAAGACGCCGTCCTTTCTTACCGTAAACTTCCAAACCCTTTCTCGATGACGAACCGCACGGGTCGTCGTGCTCTCTTGGCTCTGTATCCAAACGCAGATCGTGGCATAAAGTTCTGCGATGTGAGCATAGCAACGCTCATGGCCTTGGGCGCAGGACCATCATCCTCTGATTGTCCCTGTCCAGAGGTTTCGCTTGACGTGGGCTCCGTAGAACGTTGACCAACGCGGTCATCAAACCCCCAGTTCGAAACACCACCGGCTCGGATCCATGACTCCAAGTTACGGCATTGACTGACATCCATCCAGTTCAGTCGCCCGCAGCCGTTGAGGACATTTTCGACGCCTCGGCCAGTGACACGCACGCAGCCACGAACACTGAGGGCTTCCAAATCGTTCAAGTGGAGCGCCACGCTTTCCAAACTTCCATCGCTAACCGCACTTCCGCAGAACGCCAATCGCAGCTCCCGCAACTTTGGCAGACGGAGAGCGACAACCTCTGTCGCCGTGTCAGAGAGTGCACAGCAGAACGATAGGTCCAGATGTGTAAGGTTCTTGGCTGAGTTAACCAAGGCAACGACAGCGTTGTCCGAGAGATATGTGCAATCAGCTAGGCACAGCCTAGATAGCTTTTCAAACCGGAATGGCGCCCATGATTGAAACCCTGCATCTGTAATCGATGTGCAACGCGTGAGGGACAGCGACTCGATACGGTTCGAAGCGTGTGCTGCTAAATGAGCCATGGAACGATCTGTGATGTGCTTGCAATAGGAGAGATTGAGGCGTTTGAGTTTCGGGCACCCAACTACTGTACCTGGTGGCAGAACGTGCTGTGCGGCATGCTTCTGTTGCTGCTGCTTGCTTCGCGATCGAGCTGCAGAACTTGAGATAACGACTGATTTCGAAGGTGGTGGATCGGGTACAACCCAGCCAACAACGCGGCCTAGAAGATTATCACCGACCTTGCGGCAGTTGCTCCAGTCAACTTCTTCTAATCCCTTTGCGTTCTCGCTCATCTCCAAAATTTGGTTCGCGGAAACATCCCAAACCGACTTCATCTTCCACTTCTTAACATTTTTGCCGCAACTGCGCCATAAAGCTCCAAACCCTTCATCCGTTATGTGAAAGCAATTATTCAGGTCGATGGACAGAGCGCGAGTGCCAATGAAGGGAGCAAGCACCTTGATCAGGACTTCGTCAGTAACCTTACGGTTGTAAATTGAGAGGTCGACATCCTGGCAAACTTTGGGGGATGTAGTCAGGAGCTTACGCCAGTGTGTGCTAACAAGGCGTAGTCGAAACAGCTCTCCTATATCCACGTGCTTGAAGATGTAAATCAGGATCTCATCTGAGAGCACTGGTTTGCTCATTGTGATTGGTCGGGTGGGCAGAGTCGTCCGTACTCGCTTTGCCGGGACGTCATCGTCGTCAGCTGAAGCATCAGAAAACGCAAATTTGATAGGAGTTACTTCTGAGAGGCGAGACCTCGCACCGTTGGTCGTTGGGGTAGAGCTGTCTGTTGGAGGCACTGGAGGTGCCAACGAATGTCGTCTTCGATTTCGGATATTCTCCATGTTCACACTCAAGAACGGATCGGGGTCCTTAGGTGCTATGTTGCTTGTATCATCTTTCGCTGGAGACCCAGGCTTGGACGGGGTAGTGAAGGTGAGGTCAGGGAGGGATGCTCGTGTTGGTGTTGTAGGTGTAGGCGGGTCAGATTTGTTGACCTTTTCCTTAACATCAACATCAACCATAACAACATCGTCGCTCTGTTTCTGATATCGCAATCGTGCAGTTTCTTTAACCTGTTTCAGGATGTCTGAAGGGCAGCGTCTCCAGAACTCGTCGAGGACATCGCCTGTGATCATGATACATTCCACCGAAGTGATAGATCTTACAGTGGCTGTTCGACCACGCGACAATCCAAGACTTGCAACTTCGCCGAAATATTGACCAGCCTTCAATCGAGGCCGTTTTGGGATAGCCTTGGCCTTGTTCTGAATGTTATCGTCGTAAACTGGCTCATCGTGAATAACCTCCGCCTCGCCACGAACAATGAAGAAAATTTCGTTTCCTGGTAAGCCTTGCCGAACGATATCTGTAAACGGGGTATAGGATTTCGGTTGAACACTCAATCCCAAGAAATGCAGAATATCTGCAGGAAGTGTAGAGAAGAGCGGTAACTCCTTAAGTGTTGTTCGAATATTGATTTGACCGCTTCCAATCGCACTACCAGCAGCTGGGTCCTCCATGATTCCAGGGCTTGGGGACTTTCTTTTCTTGTTGTTGACGACCGCACCGTCCTTGATAGCGCCCCTTTCTCCAGTAGAAACCTCTCCAGGAGCGGGTTCTCGAGCGCTGAAGTCTCCCTGAGGGGATTTGACCAATCTTCCACTTTCTTGCCGCTTCTTTTTCAGGAGGTTCAAGCGTTCCTGTGCCTCTTCCCGGATCGCCTTCTCCATTTCTGGGAATTTGGGTATCACGGCATGTAAATCCTCTTTCTTAAGCACTAGCAACAGACACTTCGTACGCGCTACAATAGTAGCTGTTCGAGGCATCTGCATCAAAACACCGATTTCTCCAAAGAACGAACCGGGATTGAGCTCAGCATAGACCGCCTCACCGTCACGCGAAGTGACAGCAACTACTCCTCGAACCAACCAATACATTGCCTTGGCTTCGTCTCCTTCCGTCACGATGTGGTCATTGGGGCTTTGGATTTGAGGCTTCAGGTGATTTCCTATAGCAACAAGAAACTCTTCCGGAGCTGACATAAAGAGAGGGAAGGACCTGATGCGGTCAACCAGATCTAGCGGCATGTCTCGGATAAGCGATGCTGTGAGCGGCGAAGGCCGCACTGGCCGCGTTGGGTTTGTTTCGACATTGAAAGACCGAATCAATGAAATGGAGTCTGAGGATGTCGCAGCAGCCGAGGCCTGCTGATGATGAGCCAAAGCCCTATAAGGCGATGGCGAGCTTGGTGAACGACCTCGCCTCATGGTTCCAGGTTTGGCAGAGCGGTGTTGCTAGAAGTCAGCGGAATCGCAACGACGAGGACAATTGCCTCCCCTCCAGCAAGCTCTCGAGCCGCCGCCGCAGCTGAGGGTGACAGTTTCTTGACCTTTGTTCTTTGTTCCTGGCTTTGTATTTCTCAGCTTATGACGCGGAAATGTCAAGTGAAACTTGGAGAGTGGATCAAGGTCCAGTCATGCTCCGGTGTGACGTTGAGAAGCAATCCTTGAGGAGAATAAGATGATCGCTTTCGTGCAATCGTTTTGCCGACAGGGGCTTGAAATATGGACGCACAAAAGGCTTGTACTGAAACCCAGGCTCTATCCGTGGGCCCCGTGATAGGTAGAGGGCGTAAAAGCTGCAGTCACAGACCGAATGTCAAGGTGGAAGTCGCACAGGGTTCCAAGGCGGCGGTTTGGATCTTTTTCGTAACACGAGAACAAGGAGCGAGCTGTTGTGTAGGTAAAGGCGTAGATGCTGAACGTCAAGAATGATCGCGTGGATAGATCGAAGGTGGCTTTCAAGGAGTGTGAGCGATGACGGATGGCAGACAAAGAATGGAGACTCGTGTTGGGACTTACCAAAGCTTGAGCGGAAGCCAAGAAACGAAGCTTATCTGATGCTCACGGGGAGAGGTTAAAGAAGAAGAAAGCTGGTGGGGAGCTGTCAAGAAGCAACAAGGAAGCTATTGTGAGAGTGGCAATTGGCGAAGCTCGAAGAGGAAATCGGTTGAGGGAGGTCAAGCCAGGTCAAGTCAAGGAGCATGTACAGTAGGAGATAGATAGATCCGCATGGGAAAAGATGGATTCCAGTGCCAGTTCTGGCCGCCACATGAACGACGCCCACTCAAGAGCACGACCACGACACAGAAGGCCCCTCTTGCATTCGACACGCCCACTCACACGCACAAGGAAAGCTTGGTGTGGGGTAGGTAAGTACCTCCATACAGCACTGTAGGTACTATACTATACTGATTTAGCTGGGCGGGCGGGCAGTGCCGTCACACACGGTGAAGGAGCGTGTAAGAAACGAGCAAAAGAACAAGGGCCCCTGTGAAAGTGAAGCTTTGAGTGGAGAAATATGAGCAAGCCAAAAGCAAGCAAGCAAGCATCGGTAATGCAAGCAATTCAACGGGAAAAGAACGGTTTCGAGAGTCAAACTTTGGTTAATCACCGAGCGGCACAGAAATTGACTCTCGCAATGATGCGACTGTTGATAAACTGAGATGCCCTGGGCTGCCCTCGTGGTGGTGCCGGTACCTTGGCACAAGCGCATGTAGCTAAGATAGTAGCAGTACCAGCTACCTTAGCAACTTATTGCCCTGTAACTAAGTTAGTGGCGCCTTAGGGCAGTGGACATCCCATCACAAAGTGAAACGGAAGCCAGCCCCGGAGCTGCTGTTGGGAAGAAACCTGAGGGTCAGTGCGTTGAGGCGCTTCGGTGGATGCTTCGATAAAGCTTCAGTGGGATGCGATGTGCTGTTGCTGCTCGTCATGGACCTTGACCAAACCCTTTCAAGGACCCCGGTGATGGTCTTCTCATCCTCACTAGCGAGCGGCACCAAGCGCAGATGACCGAGCGCGCACAGGGCGCTTAACGGTTCACTGGTACCTTTCTTTGATGTTTGGCAGGGGTAAAATAATCTGACCAAAAACAACCTGCGTGAGAGCTGATGCTGCGGAAGCGACCCGATAGCTTGCTGCTCTTGATTCCATACAGTAATCCATGCATGACCAATACCTAGCTAATTAAAAATGTCCCATCAGTTTGACGAAGCCGTGGTTGACGGTGAACCATGGTCTTTTAGGGTTAGTAGCGGTCGTTTTCTGCCGTCATCATTTCCCCCCTCTGCTACGTATATGTCGATCCTGATCGTCGGATCCGTGCAGCCAGCCTCCAGCCTGCCGGGAAAGGGGCCAGCCATGTTGTGTTATCGGTCAGAAGACCATGATTTTGGTGGTATATCCGATATGGCCGTCATTTGCCTCGGCAAGCTGCGAGGAAACTTGGCCGTGGGAGTTCGGTTTGAGAAGTTTGATACATGTCGTGATACCATCTGTACTGTACAGTACTGTCATTTGATGAGTGTTTTGTCAAGAGCTTCCCTTTTGCATTGGCCTCTTGTCATGCAGATGCTGCGACAGTTAGCGTTGCCTGTGGCTGAAAATAGATACACGGCTTGATAATTTGCAGCTCCATTCAGGCACGTTCGCATCGCCATGCCAATGTCAATGCCAGATGCGGCAGCTTGTCGGAGGGAGATCCCTGCAATATGTAATAGATAGAAAGCTCTGCGGAATCATTTTGTGAAACGTTTCGTCATGGTGTTTCACGTCTGCGGGCTGTCAGTATCCCCATCAGATCAGTCTGCAGAAAACATGCAGCGATTGTCATGGGAAAACTGCAGCCTTGTAGGGCGACCTGCATCAATTGCCAAAAGAATTGCTGAATCACAAGCAAATATGTAATTCTTTTCAGTATCGGTTGTCTGAGACAGGGTCTCTAAAAGTTTTGAGGCCACCCACGCAGGGTTCCTAGCTGTGATCTTTCTAGAAGGTAGCACTGACCCAGGGACAGCGGTCAGGCAACGCAAGGACCACCTTGCCCTGGTCATGGAAACTCGCTAGAAGAAGGAGAAGAAGGAATGAATTATTGTAGGCCAGGTCGTATTTTCAGGTCATTAAACCCAATGTAGGTCCTACCTTAAACATGCGCCAGAAAGAAGCACCCTCCTGAGATTGTTTATGGCAGCTACCTAGGTCCCTAGATTAGTTGATTGACACTTGTTCAATTTCGATTAACCACACCTGTCCTAACTGTTTGGCAGATGCCTTGGGAAAATGCTATGGAAGAGCCACAGTGTTTATCGTTTATGTCTTGAACCAGAACACCATAAGATATCCGGTTCGGCTGTCTCAGATGCACTCGGCTGCTCCCAATCGGCCAGATTTACTCCAAAGACGATCTAGACAGTTGCAGAATACTCAGCAGCTAGCCCGCTCTTGCAGTTTTGTACCATTCAAGGACTCGCGATTCAGGCCTCTGAAGACGGTTCCAGCGGCTTTATAGATCTAAGATATACCTACCCATACCAAAATTCGTCTCTTGGCTCAGAGGAGAATATCCGAAAAGCACGGCTATACTTCGATAATCCTTCAGATCCTACGTTTCATGGTTGATGTTCTGGTCGGGTTCTTAATATGAAATGCCCGGTTCGCAGTCGGAGAGCTTTGCTGTCCTTCATGAGTCTTCCATGTGTCTTTGAGCACTGAGGTTCCTAAGGCTCAACCAAGCAAGCCATGGCTGCTCACTGCGCTTCCAATATTGCCAAATCTGGTAGAGATGAAATCCATGCTGCCGAGGTCACAAGTATGGAAGTGCTCGTTGGATTCTGGATCCAAGTCTACAGATCATCACATGGAAATGGAAGCCAAATCCCTCCTGTATATACTATTTCACATCATCCTCATAGCGATGTTGATGGACGGGAGCCGGAGGACGTGACCACAGTATATGAAGTAGCCGGCATAGAACAACGAAGTGAAGACCCTCACCAACATCTACTGCCCGTTCTTGGTGTTTTGTGTTGGGGGTTATCCGAAGTAGCCAGAGGCCAGTTGCCTCATAGTGAACACCGACTGCACGTGTATTTCGCCGAAGACTGACGTCCATTCTTCGTACTATCCGCTTTGGTGGTACTAATAGCCTCACCTTTTTCTTTTTTCGACACAAACTCTACAGTATTCACGCCCACGCTACAATGGGATGCTCCCAGACCGCTGCGTTTGCTGACTTAGCCAAGAATGGCAGCAGAAGCAAAGAAACCGGGACTTTTCAGCTCTCGAGATAGCATTAGAGGTTCCTGTTAGCAGGTAGTATGATTATCCTGGGATATACCGAACAGATCCGAAGCTCGCTGCGATCGCGGTCAGATCTCGTGGTTCGAGCCAATGAGTTTTCTCTTGCTTTTCATCAACTATTTGAATTTCGGATTCTTGATGTACATTGCGAGGTCCTGATCAATACTACACTACAACATCCGGGAAAGCTCTGCCATACAACTAAAACGTACAAGGTATCTTCTTTGAGACGATCGTATCAGTTTTAAGAGGTACTAAGTAGGCTAACAGTTAGAAGCATCTACGCAGCCTCGATATACAGTCAGCCACATGGACGTACATGACGTAACACGCAAACTTCCGGAAAAAAAAGAAAAAGAAAAAAAAAAAGATATTGGGAGACAAAATCTTTCTAACCTGGGGATTTAGAGAGGATTTGGGGGCTATGACTTGGAGATTCTTCATGGGTTTCTTGCAACTGGAGGCTATCAGGATATGCTTCCAAGCAATGATGATTGTATCCCTGCTATTCCGGTTTACCAAGTAAAAACTTTATGATACAACAGATTCCCCACAGTTTACTATGTAGATCACTGTTTTTCTTTACTGATTTCACTTTTTCTGTTCTTGTATGCGATTGATCACGTGCCTCACCATGTGTATATGTACCTGATTTAATAGATCGAGTTATGACTTTAGGCCCATTGAACGCCAACCAAACTGATATAAAGTAAATATGCAATGTTGAAAACTCTCATTTAATAGTGCACCGTTAATATTCTGCTTGTGGCGTGTTACTATAAAATAGAAGATTGACATTCGTTTTAGAAGTAAGTGCCGGATAATTGAAGTGCTGAAGCGACTTCGGAGCAAGGTTTGGCGGGGCAACTTTCTGTACGTCATTGCAAAGAAAAGCTTGCTGTAAAAGGAGATTTCCAATTGGCTTAATTAGCGGTTCCCCGCGCACCAATTCAAGCGAGACCCTGGCTGACTCATGAGCGGAACCGGCAACTTCTAGCCTTTTGGCCTCCCCACCTCCAATATTTATCACGAATAATCCTCCACATCCATAACGTCGATTGCCTGTCTATCGACCTCACAACTTCAGAAGAAAGCTAAATAGAAGCCTGCAATCATCTAATCCTGCACAATGTGTGGTACCGAGAATGGATCAGTCGGGGCTGCCCCGCACCCAGCCCAGAATGCCAATAACCCAGCAACATCGGTCTACAGCCAGGTCCAGGACTTCCTGAGCAACACCAACAGATACAAGTGAGTCCATTCTACCACTGTGCAAGTGTTCAATCTGACGAATAAAGGATCATTGAGTCTACTCTTCGTGAGGGAGAGCAATTCAGCAATGCGTTCTTCACAAGAGAGAACAAGGTCAAGATTGCGACCATGCTCAGGTATGCACTCGTCCTCCCCAAGGTTAGCCATTGAATGATCTCGTTACTAATAGCAGAACCAAAAAGCGACTTCGGTGTTGACTACATTGAGCTCACAAGCCCAGTCAGCTCACAAGCCTCATATGATGACTGCAAGCACATTTGCTCGCTTGGCCTTAAGGTCAGTAACTACTGTTAATGAGAATTGTTGACATTATTGCTAACATTATAATATAGGCCAAGATCCTAACACATGTGCGATGTAACAGTCGGTACCCTTCTTCACAACTCACCTCCTGATCGAGGTCAATTCTCATGCTAACACCTCGTTAGTGGATGATGCCAAGCGCGCGGTGGTAAGTCGAGCTCAAACGTCCGGTCACGATAGCTTCATAACACAAAAATAGGAATGCGGAGTGGACGGTGTTGATTTAGTCATCGGTACCTCGTCCTTTTTGCGTGAGTATTCACATGGTAAGAGTATGGAAATGATCCAGAAGACAGCCATTGAGGTTATCGAATATGTCAAGTCGTAAGTCGCTCTATGAGCTGTCTACAAGCGAATATGGTACTAAGCTGCAACAGGCAAGGAGTTGAAGTCCGTTTCTCGTCCGAAGATTCTTTCCGATCCGATCTCGTCGACATCCTTGCCCTCTATAAGGCTGTGTATGTTGGAGCGTCTACATCACAGCAAAGCAGCATTTGCTGACTCTCTTTAGTGACAAGGCTGGTGTGAACCGCGTTGGCATTGCTGATACTGTGGGAGGCGCTACCCCACGAATGGTCTACGATCTCGTCCGAACGCTCCGAGGCAAGTAGACGATAGTCAGCGACGGGATTCAAGATACAAGAGCTAACAATGCCCAGGCGTGGTCGGATGTGACATCGGCATGTCACCCTCTCTCATACACACGCTGCTCCACTAACACATCTATAGAGACACATTTCCACGACGATACTGGCTGCGCAGTTGCGTAAGATAGCCCTTTGGCACGATTGAGCAATAGTCTCCGGCTTACACTCTGTTTAGGAACGCTGTCACCGCCCTTGAAGGAGGAGCTACGCACGTTGATACATCAGTTCTTGGTATCGGTGAACGTGAGTGTGTTAATCAACGTCGAAATAACTGTCACTGACTTGAGACCTCGTAGGAAACGGAATCACTCCATTGTAAGCATCGTGACAACAGCAGCACCGCTGAATTCAACTAACAACTTACTTCAGGGGTGCATTGATGGCTCGCATGGTCGTGACTGCACCAGAGTACACCAAGACACACTACAAGCTTCCCAAGCTCAAGGAGATTGAGGAGTATGTTGCAAGTGTCGTTCAAGTCAACATCCCTTTCAACAATCCCATCACTGGCTTCTGTGTACGCTCCTCCAAGTCCCGCTTTCGTCCGCAATAGCTAACGCGCGCAGGCTTTCACGCACAAGGCCGGTATTCACGCCAAGGGTATGGATAGAGCTGTAATTTACCTTCCTTTGGCCCAGAACTGACTTTTCGTAGCTATTCTGGCGAACCCCTCTACTTACGAGGTAACTCTTGTCTTCTTTTACTAATGGTGGTGAAATTGCTAACAGATGATAGATTATTGACCCTGCGCTGTTTGGATGTATGATCCTACCCCTTTCCCCTTTAGGCTTGAATAAAAGCCAACTAACTTCGTAGTGACTCGTTATGTCAACATTACCTCAAGAATCACCGGATGGAACGCCGTCAAGGGCAGAATGTTTGTTTCCCCCAGTTCCCAAATCGTGCCTCAATGGGTATCGGTGATGTTTCCGCATGGGTAAAACGACTAACTCGTCTTAGTTCTCAATTGGGTCTGGATGGACCTGGCGGCTTTGAAACTGATGACCAAATCAAGGAAGTGTACGTTCATGAGCTTGAGAGAGAAACTGAAGCTACTGGATGAAGTTGACTGACATGTCCGAAATAGTACCGCCAAGATCAAGCAAATGGCCGATAGTGAGCAACCATCCCCTGTTCAGTATTTTTGCATTTTTAGTGTTGAGGAGCTAACAGAGGTCTTTCTTTCGTTCGCCCACTTGCCATCGACGACGCAGACTCGATCATCCACGCATACCACCTCGGCCTTCAGGGTCAGAGTGAGCAGCAGAACGCTAGTGAGCAGAAGGAGGCTTGAGTCGGATGGCAGCAGGCAAGAATATGGAGCGACAGGATGTAAACGAAGATACATGTCAGACTTCATAGGGGTTGGCATTACTATTAAAAGCATGATTTTCCACCTAAAGCGTGGGCCAGTATTGATGACAGGGGATAAGTTATGCCAGTTTTGATGATTGAGATCTAGTTGTGTTCCATCTCCAGCTACATTCAGCTTGGCTATTAAGTTGCAAGTCGACGATCTGCCAACCATATAATGGCTTAGTCCCGTGGGAAAACCCTGCGTAAGGATAGGTCTTAGAGATTATGCATGATGAGCAGACATCAAGGACAATACTCATAGAGATGGACTTATAAAGTTGCCTCAGCTCCCTGCCAGACCGATCAACTTATTAGCTAAGGAGACTGTCTCTACCCCCGTCGTGACCAACCTCTGCGGTCCATGTCTCCATGAGCCTGTAATGTGGGATCCGCACAGTCCTCTTATGTATACAGCCTGCTGATCTCATCGTAAACTCTCAGATAGAGGATAGTAACGGAAAGCCTGCAATTCTTAAATAACAGGATTTTAGTGTAATATCACAAAAGAAATCTTTTAAATCTTATGGCTTGCTTGATCTGAGTTTATCATTATCATTAATAGGGGCTTGTGGCTGCTGTTTGTGGCTGTGTTGTGACAGGGAAGGACTACTTCGTGGGTAGGTACCTTCAGGATGTCAGCAGTTACCTAGCTGTTACGGCTTTCCATAAAAGAACATCCAATTGGTACTAACCTCAGTTGATCATCTCCCTAACACTGTGCCTTACTTCCCGGCATCAGTCAAGAGTAGATAATTTCTATCTTTCTTTTATAATTCATCGTCTCGAAGATAAGAGGCTGGTTGCAACAACACGAACATTAATCTAGACACGATGGACAGTCCTAGTAGCATAGAAGAGGTGATGTACTTGGATAGAATGAATGATTTGAGCGCCAAGACAAAAGGACATGTCTACATCACGCCAGAATGCGGACTTTGCGATCAAATTATTCATGCCAACGAGTGGACTGTGGCCTGTGAGAATAGAAAACCGCTCTATATTCTTCCACGGTTCTGTCGATCTAACGTCGGAGTTATAGTGCTGGGGAACGAGGATTGTCTCAGCCCCTTATATTTGACGAAGAAGTTCCGATTTCCAAAGTCTCGGGAAGCCATTAAATCGGTAGACGAGTTGACCCTGTGTCAACGTCTTCAATGCAAGATGTGCGATATGGCTCATCTATCTGTGATAATACATACGAATTGCTATCGTGTGTTTCAGCAATCTTATCATCGGGAAGGTGCCATGGACCCTATATGGGTCGCTTCAGCATGGAAGTTCCCATGGCGACACCGACCTCCCCAGCGCAAGCCTCGACTTGATCTCACTGATACGACGTTGGTGTCAATAGGAGGACCAGTTGCCGAGGCCATTTGCATCCCAGGTCTGGCGTCTTTGCCGCAAGAAGTGCTCCAAATGGTCAGGTCCTATATTCCCAGTAATCTCCTCTGGCGGTATTCTCTCATTCAAAGCACTGCTGAGGAGATGTCACGGCCCTTTCAAAAACCCCTTCTAGCCTGAACAAGATGCTACTCGCTTCTCTCTGGCAGCAGTGAAAGCTTGGAAACGTGGAGTGCAAGGGATGGATGCTGCTTGTGATGAGAGTGAATCAGAGTTATTCATCGTCAGACTTACTGTTGACTGCCTTGGCTTGAAGGAGATCCAAAGGTTACAAGTTTGGCCAGAGTATAACCACATTCGGTCCAACACTTGCGCATACGTTTCCTTTACACAAGGACAAGCAAATAGCTCTTTCATTTCTTCAAAGGTTAGTAGTCTCTTGACTCATGGGAACCTTTATTAACACTAAACAAGTTTGGGCGAGCATTCATCGAGAATCCTCATGACTCTCGAGACTTCCAATTCTGTGACACACCTAGCCCTCCCGTGAGAGGATTGAAAATGTTACCGAGGCCGGATCGTCCAGGTTCCATCCGATACCGCACTGTCGATCTCCTCAGTACCACAGGACTTACCTTCTTCTTTCTGAGAGGTTTCATAATGGCAGTTCACTCCCACACAGCGAACTCACCAGTTGCAGCACCAACTATACAACATTTCTCTCGACATGAACAAGACCATATGATATGGACGTACATCCCTATATCCAGTACTGATAGCCTCCTTCGGATCGGCGTGGGGGATGCCTGGCAAAGACATATAGAGGTAAGTTTTCGTATCATCTAATCTCTTGACAATGTTTCTCACACCAGTAGATATGCACCAAACTCACAGGGACCTTCCTCTTTGGCCCTTACCAATGTTATACTGATACTGACAATGTATCAGGCAATGAGCCATCTGTGCTTGTTCATAACGTACCAACTAAGCGAGTAGGAGGTTTACTCGGCATAGTTACCGAGCATAACTTTGAGAGCGAATCCTTATTGTCATTGCCTCGCTACCACAAAGACGATAAGGATCCCTCCCGTCTGCGCTGTACCAACACTGAAGTTCCAGCGAAAAATATCACTCGTGCTGATGTCTATTACAACCGCAAGAATGGATATTGTGAAGGATTGCTCCTGGAGTATGCAAACGGTGCGCAGCGGGCAGTAGGTCAATGCCGAATCGGGATTGACCCTTTCAAGGCTTACGGGAAGCCCTCCTGGATCTGTTACCGTGATATATGCGATCCAGAAACATGCGAGGAAACCGGAAGTTGTATAGTTGAGTGTACGACTGGCACGAATAGCCACGAGCATGAACCTCGCGACATTGGTGATTGGGTATGTATGCGTCCACGAGGAGGAGGGTATCTTGAGTTCGCGTGCGAGCACAAGACAGCCAGCTTTGGTATGTATACTCGAGCAGATGAGGAAGAGGACGATGAGTAAAGAAGATTGACTTCTTTCTCGTCTCTCGATAAGAAGCATTTTTGGTTACTGACCGATGTACTTCATTCTACTGTTTGATACACATACAAGCAGCATTACCAGCCACATCACAGCCACTCTATCACCCAACAATATCTGTCCTTGGTGCAATTACATCGCATCCTTCTGGTGTAAATGGCACCCCAAAAGTGGGGTTGCCAACAACATATATATAATCGACCAAAACTCAGCTCCTCAATCGTCGTTTTCATTTCGCAAAACACAAATCAAGCATTTAGGATATCTCTTACTCACGCCTGCGCTATCAACAGCAATTTCTCCTTTGACGAGGCTTAGACTTTCGACCCAAGGACTTGACGAGCAAAGATTCGTTCTTCTCTTGAGGAACTCATCGCCGCCTTTCATTCCATTATTGGCCATGGGTCATCTCGCCATTTACTGATAAAGCGGTTCATTCGTGCTTTGAAATGGATGCAGAGATAGTTGATTGGGATGAGGACATTCCACATTTTGATGAAACACATTTACGTATCCGATCAGAATGTGGCCTCTGCTGTCAGACCATTCACCCAGACGAATGGGCTATAGCATGTGAGTTTGACCAAGCGCCTCAATGATTTCTTCTGAAGATGGCATTTTCAGTGTTATTAACATATCTATTCTATTTGCCACAGTGCTAAACCACCACATGAAAATGTATGAAGGTCGGCCTGAGTACTGCACAAAAAGATTCCGGTTCCCTCGAACACCAGGAGCCATCACGGATACTGACTGGTTCCCCTTATGTAACCTTGTGGAATGTCGAGACTGCAGGCGGTCTCCTGAGTCTGTGACGTTGCATGCGGATTGTTATTGTTTGTTTCTACAGACATACCGCGAGAAGCCAGTATTAGAACGACTCTGGGTTGCAGCAGTCTGGAGGACTCCCTGGATTCTATCTTCTTTAAAACCAAGGACGCAACTTGATATTATCGACAACGGACTAGTATCGATTAGTCTTTCCACTGCAGAAATCTTGGGCTTGCCGCAACTCACAACTCTGCCATCCGAGGTTCTTCAGCTCATTAGAGCTTATTCACGTGGAAGTTTTATCTGGACCTATCCGGCAATCAAAGCCAAAGCAGAGGAAATGGCAAGGTTTGATGAGAGCATTTCCAAGGACGACGGTATGCAGTACAACCTCAGGATTGTGAAAGAATGGCATCGAGGGCAAGATGCTGAGCTCGACGAGGATCCGCCTGAGTCTGGTGTGTTCCGGTTCACCCTCGACTCTAACGGGCTACTAGACATAGAAAGACTCTCAGACTGGCCCGAGTATAAGAGCTGTCGATGCCGAACTCACAAATATTTCTTTATTGATTGTGCTGAAGCGCAACGTACTTGTATATTTCAAAGTAAGTCCTCAATCTCGCATCATTTCCTGTCTTGTAGTGCCACTGACAATGGGGAAACAGTTTGGACATGCACGGATGATACTGAGTCCCTCATGGCCAAGGACTTTTCAAATTTGGGACATACCAAGTCCGCCCACGAAAGGGCTTGAGGTTCTCTTAAGACCACGTCGTACAGATGCTACTTGCAATCGCACCCTCGATCTACGCAACATTACGGGCATTACGTTCTTTTTCTACCGGGGCACTTTGATGGGACTCCATGCTCACACCCTCGGAGCCGTGACAGCGGTGTCTACTGTTAAGGACACCCTTTCAGATTATGAGCCCCATTTAGTATGGATTCACATTCCCATACCACATGGCGATCGTATTATGAGGTTTGGCCTACGGACTTGGAGAAATGAACACGAGGAACCGGCGAACCATCACACAGCTTTATTGGTTAGTTCCGGTTTCTGATGTGGCTTCTTGATACTGACTGGGTGCCTAGATGACCACGAAGCTTGCTGGCGACTTCTCTCTCGGTCCAAGTTTCGATATGGAAGATCAAAATTTCTTGTTTCAAGGAACGCCCACTGTTCTTGTTCACAATACGCCAGGAAAGGGTGGAATTACACTGTTAGGTATAGCAGGTGACGAACCTCAGGAGACGCTCCCCGCCCCTAGATTTCCTGTTATCTCCCTCTCGCCTTACGAGTTGGCGTATGGTGGCAATGCTATTACAGTGGACATTTCACTGAAAGGCACTGTCCGAGTTGATATCTTCAAGGATAGCTCCACTGGATGCTTCAGAGGTTTTCTCCTTGAGTTTGAGAATGGTTCGCAGAGGACTGCAGGACAATGCCGAGTAGGGGTTGACCCGGTCACTGTTTGTCACAAACCCGTGTCGTTCTGCTACCGCAAGGTTCAGGGGGGGGACTTTGATGTGCACAAATATTATGAACTTGAATGTTGTCCGGAGACGGGTGATCCTCATTATGATCATGCGTCTCCTGACGGGGCTTGGACGTGTTCAGATTTCGGAGTGTACGCTAAGGTTTGGTGTAACGATGTAACAACCGAACTATATACATACACTCCCAGGTCTCAAGAGTTTATAACGATAGAGGATTTAATACAGCAATGGTAAGTCCATAAGTCTACCACAAGACTAAGGCCCTTCTTGTCTTTTTAATGGATATCTAAAAAGCACTTCTTCTCTCTGATAAAAATGTGATATATGACATATCGTACAGCCCTGAACCAGATGGCTCAAGAATAATATCGCCCATTGGATGGATGGATATTAAAGACAGCCTCAGTGGAGGTTCACATGAAGACTCCTGTAATTCAGCATTAATTACCCGCTACATTCCTGTCCTTCAGCGTTCTTTTCGTTCTCAGCAACCCCCTTCTAAGCATCGGTGTCTATAGTTTCTACAAAGTATACCTTCATACAAGAGCCCCTTTTCACCTTTCTTTGGAATAAATTCTTGAATTTCAGCAGTCGCGATATGTCCGATCCCAGCTTACCAGATGCACCTCAGTCCCCCCGGTAATTTGAGCGAAGAGAGTGATTACTACGACTATGAGGCTTTTGCGGATAATTTTGATGATGAACCCTTGTACTAGCCTGAGCCTGGCGTTGAAGAGGAAGAGGACGAAAGGCACATCTGCCTGTAGAACCAATGTGACCTTTGCCTTGGCGATATAACACCAGAGGATTTGGCCATGGCCAGTACGTATCATGAGAGAGAGATCTGGGCTACCATAGACCCATGCCATTGCTAATACATCAACCACCTTATAGTAACATGTGAGACCCCTATTCGCCCTTCATGTTGCACCAAGTTATTCAGATTTCCCGCCGGCGATGGCGTGATTAAGCTTGACGGAGAAAAGTGGCCTCTTTGCCGGCATGTTGCATGTTTTCGGCCACATGAAGCTGCAACGATGCATGCGTCCTGCTACCAACTCTTCCTTCGGCACTACACGCAAGATAATCCCCTCAACGGTGTATGGATTGCCACAGAATGGAGGCGTCCGTGGAAACATGACCCCAATCCACAGCATGGCTTCGAATTGGAGGACAGCAGCATCGTATCAGTGAGCCCCTCTATTGCCGAAGCGTTGGGAATGCCGTAGCTGGCTCTGCTGCACCCAACCCTTGTCCAAGATATCAGGTCCATGTCTCCTGATAGTGAGGTTTGGGCCTACTTGGCTATCAAAGATCTTGCAGAAGGAATTTCATCTGCAGCTGGCCAAGATGACTCCCAGTCTTGTATGCTTGACAGAGTCGAGTCTTGGACTAGGGGTGAGGGTGCACCTGTGATAAGCGACGGCATTGCTGGGGATTGGGGTATACGGGTCACGAAAGATCGCCGCGGTATACGGAAGACTGAAAGACTCGTTGGCCTCCCTTCCTACGCCCTGATGCCGCCAGATCAAGCAAGGACAAGTGGTGTTGATTTCAGAGTATGTGGCACAACCTCTGTCATGTTGATTATTCGAAATACTAATAATTGATTTAGATTGGGGCAGCTCGTATCAAGCTTTCAGGGAATGGCAAGTCAGTTATGTGGGATACACCGAATCCTCCTCGGTCAGGTAAGTTGTCATTCTTCGCCCCATGTGATAACGAGGGATTATGTGATATGCGTCTGCGCACACTGGACTTGCGCAGCACCAGGGGCCTCACCTTCTTCTACGTTGGGTCTTCTCTGCGGGCTATTCATTCTCATACGTCTCGCTTCCCAACTGCGTCGACGACATACGCGCGTCTGCTGGAACACGCTCGAAAGCATGCGGTTTGGGCACATGTCCCTATCTCACCTAATGATCGCCTCATCGGATCAGGCATACGAACAAGTGGCATGGATAATGTATTCACTTCACCTTCTGTTCTGGTAAGTCTCATTTTCGCGAGGTGCAAAATATAATAGCTGATTGAACAAGATTCGCACTAAACTTGTTGGTGATATTGTCATCGGCCCTCAGTTTAGGCCCGTTCACCCTGACTTCGCCCTCGTCCTTAATAAGGATTACACCTGTATTATACCAGGGTTTCTTATATATGATATACCTGCCACTGAAGATGAACAAATGCTTCTCGCGGTGGCAGCAAGGTCATCTAAACCTAACGCACACTCTATACGTCGATTCCCTCCCACAACATCATCAACAATAACCCACAGCTGCCGCTGTACTCTTCTCCAAACCCAGGTACCTCTCCAGGGGACCACCCGGATTGATATATTTACTTGCAAAACCACGGGTTTATGCAGAGGGATGCTGTTTGAATACGATGATGGGGCCCAGAGGGCTGTTGGTCAATGCCGGATCGGAATTGACCATTAACAACCTGCATGAATCCCACAAGGGTTTGCTACAGCAATGTGATTCAGGCTCATTGCTGTCACGGTGATGGTGGTTGTTCCACCGAGGGCTATGAATCGTGGCAGCAGATTGAATGCACAGCACATCAAGGTTCCAGGGTTGAATGCTCCAGCAACACAGATGACCATCATCACAACGATAGTGGTGAGCATATGGTCTGCGTACCCATCAAAGGGTACATGGATTGCCACTGGGATGACCGATGGACTCGACTAGATATACATGAGCATGCCCATGAAACGGTTGCGGCAATAAGCAAGTGGATATGAACGGCAGACATCCCCGCGTATTCACGGTATAATGTATTACAGCACATTCACAACCTCGGTAATAAAGCTTCAAACAAATCAGCTCAGGTGTACTCTTCAGTCCATTTCTATATTGAATGTCCCATGCACATAATTCCAGTCTACATCGTTTCGTTCAAATTCGCTAAATCTGTGGCCCAAATAACAACAGCCGTCTTTTACAGAACTGGACATCACCTTTTATGAACCTAACGCCGAATATTACACTACCCAGATATTCATGCCTTCTCGTCAACTCGCTCTAAGTACGCAGGAATGTCTTGAACACTTGCGAGTTGGTGCAGTCTTCATAGGGGTATCCGATCTTGCGCAAAAATGACTCCAGCTCAGGAACCTCGTCGTCAGGACATAAGATGCCAGTAACAATCTTACCCACATCACCGCCGTAGTTGCGGTACTGGAACAGGCTGATGTTGAACTTGGGTCGAAGTGTCACGAGGAACTTCTCGAGGGCTCCAGGTCTCTCGGGGAAGGTGAACATGTATAGTCGCTCGTTGGGAACACCGGATCGACCGCCGACGAGGTATCGAATGTGACTCTTTGCAAGCTCATCTTGTGATAGATCGGTTACGTTCATGTTGTTGGATTGGATGCGGTCCATGAGAGAGCGGAGTTCCTCTGATCGCTGGTGGGCGGGAGCGGTCAGAGACACACCAATGAGGATGTTGGCGACTTCGTCTGTCGAGTATCGGTAGGTAAACTCGGTAACGGCATGGGGCATGATGTTGTTGATGAGCTCGGAGAATGCTCCAGGTTGTTCGGGAATCTGCACGGCAAGCAAAGCCTCCTTACCCTCACCCATGGTGGCACGCTCAGCGACGAATCTCAGACGGTCAAAGTTCATGTTGGCGCCTGATGTGACGGCAATGAGGTTTCGCTTCGAGTCGTTTGAGGGGTTCTGGGAGACGTATTTCTTGAGACCGGCGATGGAGAGGGCTCCAGCGGGCTCAAGGCCAGATCGGGTGTCGTCGTACATGTCCTTGATAGCGGCGCAGATCTCGTCGGTCGTCACTTCAACAACGTCGTCGATAACCTCCTTGCAGATGCGGAATGTCTCTTCTCCAGGAATCTTGACGGCAGCACCATCTGCGAACAGGCCCACCTCCTTGAGCAATACCCGCTCTCCCGCCTTCAACGACTGCGCCATGGCGTTGGCGTCGTGGGCTTCAACACCGATGATCTTGACGTGAGGAGCCATGCGCTTGACATACAGACCAATTCCGGCAATGAGACCACCACCGCCGACACCGCAGAAGATAGCCTCCACCTTGGCCATGTTAACCTGGCCAAACAATTCATTTCCAATGGTTCCCTGACCAGCGATAACGTAGGGATCGTCGAAGGGAGGGATGTTGATAAGACCATCTTGCACCTCTCTTCTCGCGCACTCCTCCTTGGCCGCATCGAAATCAGCGCCATGCAACACAACATGGCCGCCCAAACGAGCAACATTCAAGTGCTTGATACTAGGAGTCGCTTCAGGCATGACAATGGTCGCAGGGATCTTGAGCTTACGTGCCGAAAAAGCGACACCCTGGGCGTGGTTACCGGCAGAACAGCACACAACACCCTTCCAGCTCTTCTTTGGGTCGAGATGTGCCATCTTGTTGTAAGCGCCGCGCAGCTTGAAGCTGAATACGGGTTGCTCGTCTTCACGCTTGAGGAGGACATTGCATTCGAGTCGGTTGCTGAGGTTGATAGCGTGTGTGAGGGGAGTGACCTTGCAGGCCTCGTAGACTCGGGATGTGGCGCTGGCGATAAGACGAAGGTACTGAGACTGTCAGCTTCGCAATTGAGATTCATTGACGCGATACTACACTCACATCTGGGTATCCTGTAGGAAGGAGATACTCGTCAGGCACAATCTCCTTAATACGCGCCCGCTTCTCCTCAGACGGTGTAGACGGATTGACGCTGTACTCTGTCAACGCCATTCCGGTCATCGGCGTGTGCGGCCGAGAATGAGAGTCGCCGTTTGTGCCATTGGTAGTGCCGTTCACGGCGCCGTTCGCAGGCACCGCAACGATGGGATCGTGAGCTGAAGGCATCGTAAGGGAATGTGTGAGGAGAATATGTGAAAAAAAGGAACAAAGGTTGAGTGAGGAAAAGGTAAATAGTATTTAGTCCTTCTTCTCTAGTCACCGCCGAACGACCGGACCTGAATTTTTGTTGAACACCAGCTGTGAGTCAATTGGCACAGGGGTGACGTAGAATTGTGGGGTGCTCACAGCGAGATAAGAAGTATATGGCGGGTGCGGATGTTGCTTGAGCGGACTCACCGAGTCCGTTGGAGGCCGATCTAACGCCGATTGTCGTGCCATGCTCTACAGTGAAATTGCTCAGAATTGAGCAGGTAAAATGGACAATGGCCTGATTTATTGAAGTTAGAGACGTCAGATAGGAGAGCCACTTGTAAAGACCCTGAAATACCGCGTACAGTTCAGTGAATGTTTATCCCCAATGGAGGGGCTAGAATACAGCCCGTGGGGTTCGACATCGGAGGTTGTACCTGTTCCACCACCAACCACAGCTCTTGTATTTGTCCCTATTTCAGGGCGTGCCCTGCGTGTTAGTGAAAGGGCGCTTTGGACAATGCGATGGCCTTATAATGCGAAAAGTCGTTTATTTATCGTATTTTATATGTATCGGATATCGTTCTAATCATGATGTTCATATTCCAATTCCAACTCCTAAAGCATTCCCTCCCATACTGTTACTTCCTCACCACATCGTCGTATGCAGGCGGTGCGTCCTTTTCGACATGTTGTTGGTTCATGGCATCCAGCTCAAAGACACCATTGTTAGGCTCCTCATGAAACTCCCTTGTCTCATGAACATTCTGACTTGAGCTGCGACCAATCATGCCAACCTTCTGTGCTCCTGACTTGACCATGGCAACACCCGCTTGGCGTCTCTCGGCTCGTTGATAATCCCTCTCTGCTCGCTGTTCGGCTCGGAGTTGCATACGTTCAGCACGTTGCATCTTTTTCTGATATCGACGCTCCGTCTTGCGTTGGTGACATGAAGATCGACCACTGTTAATGGCCATATAGTCGGGGTTGGGACCAATGAGTTGAGGTTGTTGGACGAGATAGGCTTGTTGCTTTCGACTTCCGCAGCATCCAGTTGAGCGAGGCTGTTTGGAGTCTGTGGCGCTCATAATAGCGCAGATTGCAAGACCGATGAGACCCATGATGAGTGTAATTGAGAATAAAGAGTATTGTGTGATTAAGTGTTTCGCTTGATTGTAAAGTCTGTGATGTAGGGTAGTTGTCTTGAATGTATTAGATGTCTGTTTGATGATGAGAATATTCTTTCTCCTACGACGAACCATGGCTTCTTATAACTTTAAGATATTGCTCCCTCTCAATTGAAGCCATTCCCGAATTGTAGATTCATTCGAAATTCCACGGCGCAGCTTCTAATGCGAATGCGCAGCCACCGCTGACGTACTAGCATATCGAATGAATATCCAAACAAGGCTTAGCGTCATCTTCGTGATGGTTGTCACAACCAATCTGGTGTCGCTATCTGCTGTATAGTATTCGCACTCGCTTCTGGGAAGCCGATTTGCCGTTTTCCTCAATCGGAATGCGACCATGTTGGCTTCATGTTCTATCACTTTGCTCGTGTATCATGGCATAGGATGATCTCGATGCACGAGATTTCAGATCGGAGAAGGGCATTGATCACTCATCATCCAGAGGTACTCTGAAAGGTTACGAACGCAAATGCGTTCAGATCGTCATCGTTCTATCGCAGTCTATGCAGTCTACTCTATAAACGCATTTTATCAGTCATAAACATGAAATCGTCATCGTTCAAATGATTGAGAAAGCTCCCAATATGCTCTAAGCAGCGCAATTCCTCCAACCTGTGTCTCAACAGTCCGCCCCCGTCCCCGTTCATTGGGATCCTGTCCCTTCATCTTCACCTCTCGAGGTGAATGTCTTCCGTCGCGAGGTACAAGGTCCTCCCCAACACTGTCCATAACATGCTGGTCAGACTTCGGCCCTGAAGGTGACCAGTGTCCTGTACCTGGAGTCCATCGGTGAAGCCCACCCCAAGTCTCGTCATCAGGCGTTCCTTGGTTGCGGTAGTCGGTTGCGTTCTCTGCGGCGTGGTCGATACCGTCGGTATCCAGTGTTGGGAGAGCACCATAGATGCCAGCTCCCCACCACATGCCAAAAAGGCCATCGTCATTGCGAGTCTTCATAGCCGCATGGGCGTTATGTTTGACCCAGCCCAAGTATGACTGGCATGCATCTGCGTGAATGCCTTTCACACGTCGGTATCCCCGGGGATCGATTGTTCTGCCCTGCTTGGCGACTAGAGGTTCAAGAGGACTACAGAATGCTGTGAAGTGATGGAAGAAGATGCCCTTGAAAGTCTGGCCGTCCTGGGAGCAGGTGCTACTAGCATCGCACTGTTCTTCCAGGATACCTCCTCGGCCAAGTCCATACCATGGAGGCAACTGACCGGGACCCAAGTGTTTCAGATCATCGACAGGCTTGGTCTCCTTCAGATTCCATCCTGTAGCTCTGATGACGGACTGGATCAGACGATGCCCATCTTCCAGATACGATGCGCTTCCACTGACAGACCACAGACCTCGTTGGCCTGTCAGCAAGACACCTTGGTTATACGTGTACACCATCTCGTCTCGAAGATCGCAATTCGTGTTACCGGGCTTGGTGCTATCGATGTGATATCCATCCACAAATAGACCCAGGGAGTTGGTCATGTTGACATCGATGAGCCACTTGTACCCTCGCATGGCGGCCTCCAGATGCGCAGGGTCGTTACCCGGGAATGCAGCACTGTTCAGCCATGGTGCAGTGAAGTTGTCGCCAGGAAAGTGCTCATACATGGAGATCGAGGCGGCCACCCATAGCTCATTCGTGATGGCGTTTTTGTATGGGTTCAAGCGAGGATTCCAGACCATGCCCCCATTGCAGAACTTTGTCTCCCACCCGTGAGTTGCCAGGTTCCAGAAGATGCGAGAGCGGTGCGCAAAAGATGAGAACCAGTTGTAGCCCTGCCATGGCATAGATTCGATGACTTCCCTCAAATTACTTCTCTCAGAAACTCCCCCGGATTTTATCTTGGGGTAGTGAAGATCAGCGTGAGTTCTCACGAATTTGATGGCCTCGATCCAGCCAAGAGCGACCCATAATATGTCGTCGTAAGCCTGCATCAAATGTCAATAAGATAAAAAGCTTGGTTCATCATAGGAGTCGACTTACCTGGCCTCTGATTGACAGCACATCTTGTCCAAAGTACGAACCCACAAGCTGCGCATAGAAAGTCGCGATGAGGTTCTCTTTCACCCTCCAATCATCAATACCAGCAAGGTCGATCGAATCGATAGCCTTGGACAGAGTGGTGAGCATTCCAGCCACGACTGTTCCTGCAACAGCAGCAGTCCAGTCTATAGCAGATGGCCATGTTGCGTAATCCGGTTCAAAGAAGTGGTCTTGAAGAGCTGAAAGAGCACTGAGCGCATCCTCAAGAATCTGAGTGTTTGCTGGTGTAGTATCAGAGGGCTTCGAAGAGAAAGTCAAAAAAGTTTCAGGAAGAGGACGGCAGTTGGTTGGTGGTTCGTTATAGAGAACGGGGCAGTACTCTTTGTGAGCGCCCTCACGGCTGGGTGCAGCTGATATGGGCTGGACGATAGTGAGCAAGCTAACGATACCAGCGATGATTCTAAGCCAGGCCATAGCAGCTACAATAGGCGGTTCTAGTACCTAAAACCAAGATTTTGAGTTGTGTCTGCGATAGATGAAGAAAAAAAAGTCCTCCGATCAAGCCTCGTAATGCTCATAGAATAGAGTTGCCCATCTCATGAATTGTGGCTATGCGATTTCGGAGTATATCAAGGAATGAGATAAGCTATGTGCAGAAAGGCCAATGCAGTCTCCCAAGGAGAAGGAAGAACCGAGTGAAATATGTGTACGGAGAAAAGAAAGAAGAAAAAACACGCAGGAACTCGAGACGATGTCAAGTCAAGATCAAAGTTATCTCTATCAGACAGAGACTGACACTGACGGTGCAACACAACGGACGATCTGCCCCACCACGAAACGAATCGAGCAGGTCACAAGATTCTAGAACGATTTTAAATGACTAGAGGCTGAAGAGACGGTGAGAAAGGAAGGATTGAGGCTAATTGACAGGATATCACTCATATCTTGGCTCTGAGTTTGCTCGGCTTGGATCATGATCAGTCAACTTCTTGTTGAATAAGTGTGTATCACTTCTCATGATGCAAGATAAGAGTTCGATGCGCAATTACACTGCCACAGAAAATACTACCATGAGAAGAAGCAAGAACCCGATGACAAGGTTGAGTAGAATTACCGAATTGTCAAATATCGATAATTTCAAGCTGGTTGTAGGCAATCTTCAAATCTTTACTCATATCAAACTCTAGGTTAACCTCATGCAACAAAACGTCCTGTTACCTAAAACTTGACGCGCTGTGCACCTGCAGCATCGTTAACCCAAAACGGCCCCGCGATGGAAGACAGGGCTTTCGTTCGACAGTTGGGTTCATCCAATCACATAACGCGCTGATTGCCTTAGCGGCTCTAACAGCGTGAATCCCAACCTCGAGTGGCTGGTATCAGTTGCGGGAGTGGGTCTCGGGGCGCTTTGTTTACTTTCGCCCAAAAACAGTCAAGACCCCGGCCTCTTGTTTCCTGACTCTAAACACAGCTTCATAGGTACTTCTACCTCAGCAGGCCTCTCTTTCTCTCCACCAAAACATTGTCACTTTTCTATTCCTACATCTTCATATTGGGCATCTTCTCTTCTTCACGTCGCGTTCTGCCTAACAGATGTATCCCACATACAAGTCGACATAGCATTGACTTCTTCCCAAACCCCTGACCAAACGAACACGCCGTTTTCCCATAGCTATACGCGCCACGGGTGCTATAGCATCCTCGCCTAACATCGTCTAATTTCCAAGCTCTTCACCAAATACAAATACACGCCCACAGCGTGTGAGAAGGAGCTATGGAGGTCGACGCCGCAAGCAGATATCGATCCCGCATTCTTAGAGAAATGAAAGCAAACCGCGACAACCCTTTCAACTCACCACCCTCATCAACTGGTTCACACGGCACCGTCAGCCCTACGCTATCTTCAGTCTTCTCCGACCCAGACGGCGAGTCCACAAGAAGACTTAACGAGGATATTGCTCGCGTCACTGCGCCTCGCAACCTCCCCGTCAATTGGGAGGCTGCCCATCGCAAGTGGCCTGAGTTCTTTGGCATGCCCAAGACCCGCGAGGTGCCTGTCTATGACGATAACACTGACACTCGGCCTATGAGCGCTGAGTCCAAGGAGAACAAGCCTCCTGCCTCTGGAATCAAGTTCGCCATCGACGATATCACACAAGACACCTGGCAAGGTTCCGCTAGAACGCGTGCTGAGATGCAGCCTCGCGTCGATAACGAGTCCGACCTGTCTTCGATCCTCTCCAAGTCTCCTAAACGAGCCCTTTCTTACCACTCTTGGAACAAGAACGCACACAACCCTAGCCCATTGTCCAAGGTCCACAACCGAACCTCATCCGAATCAATGGCCGCACAAAAACAACAACGGCGAGAGACCATCTCCGAGGCATTTGACCGCCTACGCAGCAGTGCAAAGAGCCCCGAGCCCCGAGATCAAAATCAGCAAAACAAGTCTTCACCACAAATGTCTTCAGCCAAGTCCAGCTTGACCGCTGTTCCTCCTTCACCCGCCTCCATTGCCAGCCCTGCACACAACGAAAGCAACGCTCGCTCTTTCTTCATGCCTGACATCTCACATCTTGGTGACTTTGTCGATGGCACTCTTCGATTCAGTGGCTCAATGCGGAATGGTGTTCCCATTTTCGTCAAGAATGGCAGAGTTCATGACCGTTATGAGAAACCATCACTTTCGGCCCATGCCGAAGTTGATGAAGTTGAGGTGCCAGAAGATGAAGAGAAGATCTTTGTTTCGATGGATATGATCCGCGAAGAAATCATCTCTCTCCAAGAGCACTATGATAAGGTTCACGAGTATGCCGAGAACCTGCAGCAACAGGTTGAGCAATTGGAGGCTCAACTCAAGTCACGAAAGTCGTATGACGATGACTATGATTCTGCTGGGGCCAACGAGAAACTGATGGCTCAAAAGAACCGTAAGTCCCTGATCATGGTATTCTAAGCGCGCTACTGACTCATTCTAGGTCTGGAAGTTGAGGTTTCCACTCTCCAATCTCGCTTGGAGCAAGCCTCGCGCAAGATCAGCTTGAATGAGATTGAAAACGACTCTTTGGCTCAAGAACGGGACCGCGCAGTGAGGAAGCTACAGGAGGCTTGTGAGGATATCAACAAGCTCACTCGCAAGCTGAGCACGAAACAGAAGGAATTGGAAACAACACACAAGCAGCTCGAGTCGACGGAGCAAATTCGTAACGAGAACGACACCCTCCGACGAGATCTCATGTCTCTGAAACACGGCCGTGATTCGTTGAACCTTGAGAACAAGTCCCTCTCTGCTGCCAATGATACTCTACGAAAGGAGCATGAAACTATGAAGGAGGAAATTGAGTCCCTGCGATCCGACAACAACACAGTCAGACGTGAAAACCAGTCCTTGGTTGGCGAGAACCGTTCGCTACGAACCACAAACAAGACTCTCACGGATGAGAACGAGGAGCTCCGCGAAAACCTTGACGGACTTCAACATGAGCTTGACGCAGCGAGGGAAGAGGTTGAAGCGCTTCAACAAGAACTCCAGAATGTGTCTCAGGAGAAGTCTACGCTTGGCGAGGATAACGCAAGCCTGGTGCGACACAACGAAAAGTACTTTGAGGAGAACAAGGTTCTTCGACGCGAGAATTCGGGCTTTGAGCGAAGCATTCATGATCTTCACGACGAGAACGTGAAACTCAAGGATGAGGTTGACTTCCTCAAGCAGCAGTTGGAGTCTTTCCGCCCAGTGCCCAAGGAGGACTTTTCTGCCCGTCTCGATGATGAGACAGAGGAGAACATGACATCGGCCTTCTTCATTCCTGATATCACCATCAACAGCAACACTGGCGACGTTGATACTGCCGAGAACGCCCAAGCTACTGAGACCAAGGAGATTACCGAGCCAATCGAGGATAGCGGCAGATTGCCAACAATTCCTGATCTCACCGAAGAGGAGACTCGTACACATACTAAGCGTGACATCACGTCCCAAAGCGAGACCAAGCATTCTCAGAGCAAGAGCAAGACTTCCAAGTCTGGCAATCAACAAAAGGTTGCTTTCTCGATCCCTGGTAAGTCTTCTAAGAAGAGCAGCTCCAATGTCGCAAACCAGGGCAGCAAACGACGAACCACTTCCGATTCCAAGAGACGTAGCTCTATGAAGGGCATTGCAACATATGATATGGACACGCTGGAGGATAACGATGAGACTACTGGTCTTCAATCAGTTGAGAATGCCACACAGGACAATTCGACCCAGCTGAGCGTCGTGCCTAAGGCGCGTAAGGAGGCCAAGAGTACTGGGCAGAAGGAGTCGAATACTCAGAATACTACGGTGCAGAGTCAGAGGTCGCAGCACACTCGATCCCACTCCCGATCGTTACGCAAGCAGATTACAACCGACATCACCTCTGCTAGCATCAAGAGCGTTGACAAGGATACGTGCCCTGTCCTCTCCAGTGATGCCAAGAGGGTGCTTGATGACCTGTGCGAGCATGAATGCCGTAACTGCACTGTCTGCAGCCGAATCACATCTCACCGTAACATCTTCACTTCCGCCGATATCGCCGCCGGCAAGAAGCGTGTTACTGTGCCACGACCAGTCCCTGTCACCGATCGTGACTTGTCAGTAGAGGACCCTACCATGCGGCCTACTCAGCACCCTGGCCATGCTCTTGCTGTAGTTATCAAGGGCTTGGAGGATGAATCTCATCACCTCCAGCTTGAGCTCACCCGCATTCAGGCGCAGTACAATGGCCGCGATAAAGCCTTGGGTCGCCGTGAGCGTCTCAACCTTGCTGAGACCATTCGCACAACTCTCAAGCGACTTGAGGCAAAGAACGATCAGATCTACAGCCTCTATGATGTTCTTGAGGGTCAGAAGGCCGCCGGCCAGGCTATGTCAGAGGAGGAGATTGAGATGACTGTTCTAAACATCACAGGCATGACTGTCCGTGATGTAACTAGTAACAGTGAACTTACCTGGGAGGGTGTTCCTGAGTTATAAACAATTGTTGGCATAATGTGAAGCGTTTTGGGGGTTGCAGAATTTGAGATCAATCATGGAAAAAGGCGTTTTTGGCCAAGCAAAGGACTTTGTGATCAGAGGTATCGACCATCGCGGGTTAGATGGCATTACTCGGGGAGTTTGGAATTATTAGGGCCTTTCGATCAGTGTATTGTGGTTTTTTGTACAAACATGTATGACTCGCTAGTCTTTGGCGAGAATGACTATGAAAGCATCTTTTGAGTTGAATCATTTATATCCCATTGCGCACTTGTTTGATCTATCTTTTCGCAGCCACAGTGAAGTTGAACAGAAAAGGTATCCTCGATTCAGGTCTTTAACAAGTAAGAAATTACATCCGTTTTTTGCACACCATCCCAGAAAAAAACAAGTACTTATATCTACTCTTCATCATCCTCTTCGTCGTCGCTATCAGCAGCGCCGTTCTCACCGTCCATCTCCTCGTCTTCATCCTCGTCCTCGTCGCCTTCACTGTCATCCTCCACTTGATCTTCCAGATCAGCCTTCTCATCCTGTCGTCTCTTACGGTCGTCCTCTCTCCTGGCCTCTTCGAGCAACTTGGCACGCTCAGCACGAGCCTTTCGCTGTCCCACGACATAAGCACCAAGAGGTGTCTTGGCGAGGTCAAAGTCACGCAAGAAAGCCTCAACCTGAGTGCGGTCCCTGGGGGCGAAGTCAACCTTTGCGCGCTTCTCCTCAATGAACTTGCCGTTGGCCTCAAGCTTCTGCACCAGGAGAATGACTTGGGTAGCGAGCTTGACGTTCTTGTTGCCCGTGTTCTTGTTACGGGCTTGCTTGAGCCA
This sequence comes from Fusarium oxysporum Fo47, assembly GCF_013085055.1. Lineage (NCBI taxonomy): Eukaryota > Fungi > Ascomycota > Sordariomycetes > Hypocreales > Nectriaceae > Fusarium > Fusarium oxysporum. Next base: position 1,041,077 of record NC_072840.1, on the reverse strand, counting down.
GCGCTTCAGTTGGATGATGACGGGGAGAGCGAGCTCGGGGAAGGCGATGCTTGTGGCCCACAGGAAGAAGTACTCGCCAAGAAGCTCAACGAGTTGCTCGCCGACACCGTCTTGGAAGACACGAGTTCGGAGGTATGACTTGGGAGCCTTGTAAGATGTGGCAAAGTCGAAGGGCTTGAGGGATGCGGCTTTGGGGGCCTTCTTCATCTCAGCTGAAGTAAGGACCTCGAGAAGGGGAGAGGCGAGAGGGATGTAAGTTCCGGTGGCGCGGGAGAGTCGGAGCAGGGAGCGGATTAGGTGGAAGCGGAAGGGGAAGTAGATGGCGGTGGGGATGAGACGCATGGCTCCGAGCGTAACTTGAACAAGGGGATAGATAAGGAGCTTGAGCTGACTCTCCTTTCCAGCCTCGGCCTCCTTCAGGGGACTGCAGTGCTCAGCGAGAACGCAGGACCAGAAGTCGAGCGAGTGTGTGTATTGCCAGTTGTAGACGATTCGGAACGCATCATTCTTGTTGTGTACGATACTGTTTCGTAGGTGGATAGCGAGTTGTCGGATGAAAGAGAAAGCAGTTGTGTAGCCAACCGACTGATCAATACCCCAAAGCTCAGCAGCAGAGTTCTTCATGAGGTTAATGCCCTGAAGGGTGTTGGCATTTGTGACACGGCAGCCCTGGATGAGGCCTTGGTAAACAGCCTTGAGAACCGTCTCGCGAATACCCTTGTCACCGATAACGACGAGACGTCGCAGGACGAGGAATGCTGTGAGCTTTGTCGTCTCAGAACTGGCAGGCTGAGCCCAGAAGTTGACGACGGATTTGGCAAGGGCCTTGACGAGCTTCTTGAAGGAGAGGAGGTAAGGGAGAATAGGGGTGATGGAGGAGAGTGTGAGCTTGAGGGTCTTGTCGTCGGAGAGAGTGCTCAACAGGTGCATAATAGACGAGGTGTATGTCTTGAGCAGCAGAGACAATGTGTGGAACTTTCTTGACTCGGTCTGAACGTGGACTTTGCCAGAGGCTGACTCCTTGACGGGGAGATGGTGGTTCATAACCGTGGGAATCTCCTTGAGGGCGAGGAGAAGAATGTCGTTGAAGACCTCGGGACTGTTGATAGCATATCGCTGCTGAGACTCCCCTTCATCATCCTCGTTCAAGTGCGCAGCGCATCGGAAAGCCAGAACAACCTGTCGGGCCGCCCGTAAAGAGTTCTTCTCAGCCATAGCCTTCCTCCACGAAGCAACAAGCTCACGGGTCAACTCGTTCCCTTGCGCGACGGCCTCAGCCTTGGCCTCCTTCTCCTTCTTCCGCTTCTTCTTGGGCTGCTCCTCTTCTTGTTCTGACTCGTCATCGCCACTAAGCGCATCTACCTCTGCGAGGTCGGCGTTGTCATCAAAGTCGAGAGCCTCGGGGTCGTTCTCCTTGAGGAACTTGTAGAATTCGGGATCATTCTCGGCGAGCTTCTCCATGGTCTCCTTGCTCATGCCAACATCGTCCTCGGCGTCGTCGCCATCATTGTCGTCGCTGTCGGCCGCGATGGGCTGCGCACCAATTGAGTCGTCAGAGTCGCTGGTTTCGTTATCCTCGGCGGCGGCACCGTTCCTCTTTCGCTTTCCAAGCTTGCCAGCCTTCTTATCCTTGCTGTCGATAATATCGTCAAAACCGCCCGAGAAGAACTCATCGACACTCATATCGTTGACCTTCTTGCCCTTGGCGCTGGGCTTCTTGACCTCTCCGTCCTCTCCATCCTTGGAGCCCTTGTGAAACTCTGCATCTTTTGACTTTCTAGCCTTCTTCTTATCCTGCATCTGATGACGCTGCTTGATTTTGGCGCCTGCTTTCCGCTTGTCGAGAACACCTGTGAGATGTCTCTTCTCGAACTTCTTGGTCGCCTTGAGATTCTTCTTGCCTGGCGCCATTTTGGAAAACTGTGAAGCGCCTCGGCTGGTGAAGAATTCAACTTTTAGGGATTGGGTAGTTTTTGTTTGCAAGTTTTAGATGGGTCTCGCAGAGGCTCTCGCAACCAAACCAAAAACCAAAAATTTTGCTGCACGCTTATCGATAAGAGATAGTGGACGTAAACGTCAGGCGGTGTGGGGATTCTGCCGCTCCCCTACGTAACATGCAGCCATGTCTAGTAGGCATCCCACTTGGAGCTTTCTCTTATTCCGCCGTATTACTGGTATTCCATTATAGGCATTGATCAAGCCAATGCCTCTTTCACAATGATCCCAAGACAAGGCTACGCGCCAACTCCTCATAGCTATGTACCCAATACAAGTCTTTCAGCAAGTATAAATCTCGACGAGGTATGCTTCATCTTGCTTCGAGTTGTTCCATTACCGTAGCTAACCGCCAAGTGTAGGAAGTCAAGCTCACCAACACCCGTGCCGAGCGCGACCTTCAAGAATCCCTCGCCGAACTCTTCAGCATTATAATAACTCTCGATGAACTCGAAAAAGCCTTTTTAAAAGATGCCGTCCCTGAAGCAGAGTATACTGAGATCTGCGAGCGATCGTTAAGGCAGTATAAGGCGCTGCTGGCTGATGAGACGATCGCGAGGGAGTTTGGAGATCTTGAGGAATTCAAGGCCAAGTGGGATGTATGACGCTCTATAATATCCCGACAGCTCCTATTAACCCAGAACTGATAATTGAATAGCTCGAAGCCCCTCGCGCAACCGAGCGCATTCGTGTAGGAATGCCCTCAACGACCATCGATCGAGCCCCCTCGGCACAAACTCCCGCCCCCGCCGCAGCCAACAACACAAGCGGTGTTCTCATTCTCGAAGCCACCCAAGAATTCATCACCTTTCTCGATGCTGTTAAGCTCGGTCTCCTTTCCAAGGATCAACTACACCCTCTTCTTTCCGACGTCATCCAATCGGTGAACCGTGTCACGGACAAAGACTTTGAGAACCGCGGCAAGATCGTGCAATGGCTTATCACGCTCAACCAGATGAGAGCGACTGATGAGTTGAGTGAGGGCCAGGCGCGCGAGCTGGAGCTGGATATTCAGCAGGCGTACCAGGGATTCAGAAGGACGTTGACATGATGTGCTGTGACCTGATGATTTTGTATATATCCTTTTGAGCGAAGATGCTTGCGCCAATGCCTGTCCGCATGGTTATTAGAAGTGGTGTGCTTTCTCTATATACCCACAGCGATCATCCTCATGATCCATGGTCCATTATACCAAGAACGTCCAAAAGCTGGGATAGACGAATTCCGACTCAAAAATCCTTCTGACCTGTTCTAGCACGAATCTCTCGACTTTGCCCACGTTCTTTAAGCTCTGCTTTCCGCCAACCCGTTCTCCAATCTCGCTCTCCACGCGAATCTCTTGTAGAAGTCCACCAAATCGTGGTTTGTGATGTTCGTTCTTGGCATCTGCTGTAGAAGTGCTCAAACTCCCATCTTCTTTAGTATCATCGGGTCCAACAGCTGCGAGCGCATCATCTGGACCGAGGAAGCAAAAGTGTACTCGCTTGCGAATATGCGCCAATACTCCCACGCCATCAAACGTCAAGCCTGTAATGTTGAGTTTTAAAGGAATACCCACAAAACTTGGCATGGGATAGTCGAGCAGGATCTCCGCAGTAAGGTTCAAGCGTATGTCACCATTGTAGCGTATCCTAAAGACGGCTTGCACGTCCTCAACACGAGGTTCTCTTGGCCGCCGCCCTGCTTCTTCTTCTCCCTCCTCTTCATCGTCGTCTTCAATCGCCGAGCCGCCAAGATGTGTATCTCTCGTTGGCGGCCGCGACGCCTCCACTGACGTAGGCGCCAGCGTAGAGACGCTTCCCTTCTCACGCAGACTCTGCAGCGGGTCAAGGCTGGACTTGAAGTTATCAACAGAAGTCAGGCTGCTCTGTGATGGGTTCCGTGTGTGACTTGGGGCTCCCCATTCGCGTGCTGGTGTTCCCGGGACGCTCATCCAGTTAGTATGATGCGCACTTGCAACAGCCGCCAAAGGCGTATGTGTGCCTGTTCCAAGATGACTCTGGAAATAACCCAATCCCGATCCTCCTAGAATTCCTGGCGTTGAAGTTCCTAGGAACGGACTTCCCAAATCATGGCCCATCATCTCATTCCTTAATACCTCGCTCCTCAGTCCACCACCTCTCCTCGTTGATCCTCCCCACGGTGTAGGTCCAGGCCTCATCCTTGTTGGCTCTGGGGGCGGAGGGGGTGATGGCTCTTCTTCGCTGTCCTCTTCATCATCGTCCAGATCCTCTTCGTAGAAATCAGGTAGAGGATCTGTAATGTCCTTGAGCTCAAGCTGTGGAGGGATGGTCCCAAAGTCGAAACCGTGGACGTTTACTGAGCGGATGAATTTTGGTAACGGAACTGTCTGGAATTTCTCATGGACGAATTCCCGTATGCGCTCAGCGAGGGCGTCGCCATCAGGGCCGCTAGTGAGCGTCTCCCAGTTCAGGTCAATCGACATTATCTTATATCTCTGTTGTTGATGTCAAAATTGAGTGCACTTTGGGTATGAGAGTAGGAAGTGGATGACATGACGGACGGAGCTCCTAGGGCCTGATATGACAGGTTTCAGTGGCTTACAGGTGCCATAGGCCTAAGATGATGCCCTGAACCTACCCAGTGGGGCCTAAGCCGACATCATCACTCGAGCTGTCTAGACAATCCATCACGATACAGCCATTGAGCTCAACATTTCTTAAGGGGCATACAACAGTAGCCATACTCTATTGATTTATGCATGTCTTGTATCCACATCATGCAAAGCCTCCTGAGTTGTAAGCAAGGCCATCCTTTCCGTGTACCCTTGAATGAATGCTCTGGTAAATGATCCCAATAACAACGCTGATGCGTGCTTGTACACAAAACAAAAATACAGTTCTTTTACATTTATACCGGCTGTTGCGAACCATGCGTCTTTTTCTTCGTTGATCTCATTGGCATCATACATAAAAATTCATACGCTCAGCGGAGCAACTCGGGCTCTTCGAACCTAGCGCGCCCATAGTAATGCGGATACTGAGGGTTGTTGAATAGATGCCAGCAGTTGGGCGCTTGCAAGATGTACCTGATCACAAGTTAGTATACGTACACCTATATCCATCCTGTCTTGTACATACCTGGCCATTGCCTCTCGGAAACGGGACTTGTATTCCTTGGGACTGGTTACGGTAGGTCGATTGCGGCCACCACCTGCAAATCCACGGTCCTTGATCCAACTCTCGAGCTTCTTGTCCCAAGTGTAGGTGCGGATACAGTCAATGATGCCAACCACGAGTTCCTTGCGAGCTTCGTCAACGGCAATCATGAGTGAATAGTCCATCACATTCTGTCTTGCCAAGAAAAGTGTATCGTTCCAGACGGAAGCGCGTAGGAGCTTCTTGGAATGCTCTCGTGCAAAGAGGGGTGACTCATAAATGTACTCAACCATGTTTTCGTCAAGGAGAACCTCATTTTGCTCCCCTGTTGACTGGATCTTGCGGTTTCGCATTGAACCTTTGAGGTCAAAAATTCTTGTTGCTGACCGGTCGTAGAAGAGGTTTTCAGTGATAAGGAGATCCAGCTTGATGTCAGTTCCTGTTGCAGGGTTCTTGATGAACACCTGGAAGAAGCCTAGCATCTTTGCGATGACAGATGGGAGATCATGAAACAGTGCCTCGGCCATGATGTTGAAGTATCCAGGCGCAAATCGCAGGAAAGCCGAAGTCTCGATAGGTGAGAGTGACTGGGGACTGTTAGTCGATCTTGACTCGAAGCGAGAATCTACAAACTTACCTTGAGAACGAGGCGATCATCCAACGTCTTCAAGAAAACGGACTTAGTCTTGCCTCCCTTCGAATCCCACTTCAGGCATCGCGAAAGAGACTCGACAATACGTTCTGCAACACCACACTTCCTCCTGAGTGCATCAAACTGCTCTGCATAGAAGATCTTGCAGGTCATGGTAGCAGAGCCTTCTCGGAATTGGTACTTAAGATGGGTCCCTGTGACGCGAAGAAGACTCTTTTCCATGTCCGTTTCCGACACCATCCAGTCGGTACCATCTGAAGGCAGTGACTTGGGCTCGGCATCCCCGCCACCCTCAACTTCGCGTTGCATAACCTCCTGTGCTTCTCGTCGAATGTTCGCCAGCTTGCCCTTGTAATCTTCGCTGTTGAGAGCGAGTGCAATGACTGAGCTTGGCTCATCCTCTCGTACGATGATGTCTGAATCAACAAAGATATGGTCGCTGGGATTGACCGGATATTCGAGCTGGTGCCAGCCGCTTGCACCCCGTTCAGCCCAGAAGTTGGTGAGATACTTCATCAAGCTGGTCTTTTGATGCTTGGGCAACTCCAGTGGAATGTCGCTTGCATCAACGGAATCAGCAATCTCTTTTATGTCGTGCAAGTACTCATCTGGCACCGAGTGTTCGAGATCAGTGGTACGTTCTTCGTCATCTGAGAATGTCTGACTGGTATTTGCAATGGTGTGGTCGTCATTCTCTTCCTTTTCTTCCTTCTCCGTTATATCTTCTCCTTCTCCATGGTCTGCCTTGTCTCCGCGCTCTTGACATGGCTCTTCACCTCCCACTTGTTGGCTTGGGTTTCCGTGCTGTTGTTCCTCCATGCTCGCAGGTGGCTCAGCAGGAGTCAATGGCTCAATGACCGACTCTGGCTTATGGTGCGAATCCGACCTTCGTGAAGCAATGCTGCCAGCACGTTTACTGGCTTCGCGTTCAGCAATACTTTCCGATGGAGGGCTTGGTTCGTCAAAAGCGTCGTTTACATCGTCATAGACCTCAACAATGGCTTTCGTAGTTGTTCTCGGAAGCATAGCTCGAGGTTGGCGCATGCTCGCAGCACGCTTCTTGCGGTCTCGGATACGCTCTTTCTCGAATTCTCGACTAAGCTGCTCAAAGTGTCTCGCCAGTGTTGAAACCTTCGACTCTCTCTTCTTATGCACGAATCGCGGAATTCCTGACGCGGTCGTTTTGCCTCTATCCTTCAAATTCCTCAACCCTAGGCGATCTGAGAGCTTCTTATCCACTCTGACCGACCCCTCGGTTGTTGACTCGGACCCCGTGCTGTCAGGAGGATTTGTCTTAGTTTCCTTAATGCCAAGACCCTTGCCGATTCCTGACTGCGTCCTAGACAGTGTACGAACGGGATGGGAGGTTGCTCTAACCATTGGAGGCGAAACCGCTTGCCCAGACTTACGAGAAGGCCCGCGCTCGTTTGTGGGAGTAGGGATCGCAGATGGACCTGCTTGATAGCCCTGTTCTCGCCTCATCTGGTCAACTTTATCCGATAGCGATGGAGCCGGCGAAGGGAGCGCATCGAGAGGAGATGGGAGTGGCTCGGTGGGCTCGGTGAACTCAGCACCAGACTCAGCGGGCTCAGTTGGCTCATTGGGTTCAGTGGTCTTAGTAGGTTCCAGGGGGACCAAGTCAAAAGCCCCGCCCGATGCCTTTGGTGTTTGTTCAGGATCGGCAATGGGGGTCTCTTGATCGTCTTGATCATCTTGGGCTTCTGATGCCTCGTCGCCTTGAGACAGCTCAGGAGGAGGATGAGATGGTGTTGAGGGCGTGCGCGCTAGATCCAATGGTTCGACTCTTTCAATGGCCCCTTCTGCAGGGATTTCAACCTTACCATCTTCATCGGGAACGTCCTTATCATCGACAGGCTTTGATGAAGCGACACTAGCCTCCATACTGGTGTTGTCGGTGTAGTCCGTTGGTTGGGTGCTCTTCCCTTCTTCTTCCGTGAAAGTTTGAGACGGCCGTTCTTCGCTATCAACAGTTGATGGCGTGCCTTCGTTCGAAACTAGCGACTCCTTTGACTCATTGTCTGTAAACATCTTCTTCAGTTGCATGATGGTTAACTGGCGCATATCTTTGTCGCTGAGGAAATCAGCTTCAAATTTGGTAAATGCTTGATCCCATTCCCCAGCTTTCTCGAGCATCTCTCGGACGATACTGTTGAAAGGAACCACTTCGTAATACTTCGAGTTGACGTAAATATCTTGCAATCTCTTGACGATGATTGGGAGATCCTCTTTTGCTTTAGCAGTCAAACGATCGACTTCAGATTTGCACAGGTCTGCCTTATCAGGCAAGACACTGTCAATTCTGATGCACATTAGCCTCGATCTGACCGAGGCCATGAACTTGGCCCATCTCTCTTCCATTCTGACAAAGATCTCATTCTTAAGCTTCAAATCATTGGTTACTTTCCAGGTGATTCTTGCTCGTGGCACAACGATCTCCAATAGATCGATGGGATCCCAATGAATGCGAATTCTTGCGTCTTGAAGGCTGAAGTACCGAACGTGGTCCCGGTGGTGGTCATGGGGACATTCATGCATGCCTTTCATCTTCAGTCCCCGGCCCCAAAAGAGGAGTTCCAAGTATTTGCCAAATGAGTATTTGTAGGTAGCTTCCGACATAGGTCTCTCTTCGGTATCCTTCTTACAAATCTTGCAGTAAGTCCACATTGTAATGCCATCATAGTCTGCCAGAGCAGAGTTGTTTGGCATGTTCTCGACAAAAACTGTGATTCGAAACTGGTCATGCACATAGGTCCTATGGTGTTCCAGCATCCTGCGTTCGCAGCCGTTGGAAGTGCAGACTTGGTTCATGGTGTAGGCAAGATCTTCAATGTATTGACCCAAGGTGCAATCAGGATCCATACCAGTGTCAATATGCTGCTCATCATAGAAGTTGATGGCAACCAAAGAGGGTTCAGTACATGGGATCTTCGTCTCTGTACAGACAACGGAGTAAAGGACGACAATGTTCTGATGAGAATACGGATCGAAGAGATCGAGGTTGCCCTGGATATACGTTTCCCACTGACGAGTTTGCGTTTGATAATTGTATAAGGCCTTGTCGTACTCTGCATCGTGAACAGCTCGAAGGATCTCCATAATCTGTCGTGGCGCCTTTTGGCCAATCGCTTCGACCATTTCGGGCTTGATGAGTTGGAACTTTTGAGGTTCTGATTTCTCTGAGTCTTTTTCTTCATAATAATCGTGGTTACGCAATCTGCGCAAGTAGAGCAATCTTCTCTCCTGCTCGCGCGTCTTCATTAGAAGGTAGGGTTGTGTGAACTTGACATAGGGCGAAGCAGAGAGAATCTTGGTTTCGTACTTGGCCACCATGTCACTATAGTAAGTTGGCATAGGGACATCGTCCGGAACTTGGCTGGTTTGATCCTCGGCAACAGGATCGGACTGCTCTTGAAGAGACATGAGACGTGTGCGTTCTTGGGTCAACTGGCCTGACTGGTTCAATGAGCCTGTGTCGTCGGTTTCAGTGATACTAGCGCTGTCCGCAGTTGTTTGAGAGGGCGGTTCACTATCTCCTGGCGGGTGATTAACTACAACAGCTGGGCCGTCTCTCGAGTTGTCAACACTATTGACACTTGTAGATCTCGCACTATCGCCCTGGAGCTGCATCGAGTTTGTCATGGAATCTCCACCTTCTGGAAGTTCGATCGACTCATCCCTCAAAAGGCTCGATTCAAGCTTCAGATTGTAGACAACATAAACCATAAACTCCATGATATGCTTCACCTTCGAGAGTACTGTGCTGTTGGCACCCCTCAGCGCAATCGTGCAGCCAAGCTCAGGAGTACAACCGGACAAGAAAATATATGATTTTTTGCGACCCGGGTAGTCATTATTCACAAACGTCCTAACCTCAAAGCTAGCGCATCGTCCAATCTGGACGGGCAATGCCAACATGTCAAGAGACGATATAATGTCGGTTTCAGCACATCGTGCAACTGCTTCAATAACCGTGTGCTTAACATTGTAGGCCACTGAAATGTTTGCGTCGGAAAGATACTGCAACGCCACACCAGAGATGCTCTTTTCAGCAAGAAGTACTTGAGGGCGGAGATTCGTGATTCTCTGGACCACAACCCGTAGAAATTCTTTTTCTTGCTCGATGACAGGTTGCAAGCTCATAAAGTGCTGTTGGTGCCGTTGGTACTCAATGGGAAATGTGACAAGCATTACTCGTGGATTGGTAATCCTGCGAGGCATACTCTTGAGGGCCAGGTTCTTGGTGAAAACTACACCAGAGATGTATGCTGTGTCACCAGGCTTGCCTCCTGGGATTCTCTTCAACTTGACATAATGTCGGATATCCATATCTTCTCCCTTTGCGACGTCCGGGTCAACGTCATCTGTTGCTCGCAACAGGATGGGAACAAGAGCCTTTTGCCAGGCCGGGGGATTTGAAATCTCTGCATCGTCTAGTAGCTGGTGTAGCAACTTATCAACGTGTCTCAAGCTGGATGAGTTGAGCTCGACTTTAGGGGCCTTCTTGTGTTGCAGCGAGTCACTCCTAGTGATCTGGTTTGCACTCTGGTGAGGCGTATCCAATGAGAAGAGTAGTTCTGAGGATTGAGAAGGGCCCTTGAACACGGCGGACTTTGGGCGCGGTGATGGCAAGTGATGCATACTGCCACTAACATTGCTAGTGTTCCGTCGCCTTGGTGGCCGACGATATCCGCCAAGACTTCCAGGCAGCTCATCGAGACCACCTCTACTCACGAAGCTCATACCGCTGATGCTCTTTTCGCCTGCCCTATGGCGATATTTTCTATTAGCATTTACGTATGGCGTAAGTTCCGACTTGTCATCACCAAGGCTTCCGGGTTGCAAGTCGCCTGTCATTGTGGTAAATAGGCTCATTTGTTCATCTTCACTCGACTCATCAGACATGTAGTCAGCCAGCTCCGGATCAATGATATTATCGTCATGGAAGGCAGGAAACTTTGGCTTCTTAGCGCTCTCATCATCAATGCCACGTCTGAAAGGCGCCCTTTCTTCCGGTGCAGGCTTGAAACGGTTTAAGAAGCCAGCATGTTTGGAGTGGTGTCGTTTATGGCCTGCAGAAGAATGAGGCCTCGCACTTAGGGATTTGAGAGACCGTGAAGAGCCTGGCCTGCTTAATTGTGGCGCATCGATCTCCAGAATGGCTGCAGTACGAGATTCTCCAAGGCGACGAGTTGCAGGTATAGCCATCATTGGTGTCGTCACAGGTCTTGACACAGGTCTCGAGTCTTCTGAACCTTCGGAGGCAACCCCAGATTCGTTATCTCTTGGCTTAGACTGGCTCGCGTTGCTGGAGCTTTTCGCATGATTTGCGCCGAAGAATCTTGGCATGAACGATTGTTCATCTCCAGAGTCTTCTGAACCGCTTCCATCAAAACGTCTGGTGATGACTTCGAGACATCGCTTACAGACGCGTAGCGAACCTTGCACACCGAACTTCTCGCCTGAGATTACAGTGGTGCATTTTGAATCGAAGATGCAGCCGCAGGTTCTGCAATGATGTTTTCTCCTGAATGCACTGAATGGTGTCTGACAGAGGAAACACTCCTTGACAGTATCATCTTTCATCCAGAATTCCTTACTCAAAACCTGCTTCCGCATACGAGTGAGCTGTGCATTCACCTGTTCAGAGGCTTCTTCACTACTCGTGACAGTGCCGGGTATTCTGAAATCGCCCGAAGCCATCTTTTGTGGTTTGGGGTTATTAGAGAAGGAATCGTGGCAAACAGAATCATGGGCAGATGTGCTGACGCGGCTAGGCTCAGCGGTTCCCCTGTCCAATGAGGAATCCCTCGAGTTTTGGCCTCCAGGGGATCTCGAGCGGCTGATTCGATCGATAACGGCAGGCTTCCTTCTTACGCTGTCGGGTGACAGTAAAGATGAGGTGACTGAAGGGCTGCGAAGACTTCGAGTCTGTAGAGAAGGCGTACGATGGTGTGTACTCCTGGGACTTGTCGGACTTTTGATACTTTCGTCGATACTTTCGGTGTCCTCACGTTTAGACCTGGGCGGAAGCTTACCATCTTTCATGTCATACAGACTGGCCGATGATTCAGTTGTCGTTAGATGCGCTTGCAAATCGGCTCGGCTGCTGATACTCTTTCGGCTCGATCCGACGCCGCCACTGTCCTCAGTGCGGATGGTGGTATGACTAGGATCTCTGTGTACCGTAACAGGAGCGATCGTAGGGTCAGCGGCGATAGAGCTGGGGGCCTTTTTGGAGAAGCTTTGACGGTTCGTAGGGTTGGACTTCTGGTTAGACATCAGGCTGATGCTCGACGGCTTGGATGACTGAGCTTGCGGTCGAGGTTCGATAGTACCACCACTTTGACTTGTAGATGCCCCATCATTAGGTAGAACCTGAGACGAGGAAGGGGATAGTGAGGCGCCGGTGTCGACTCGACTAAGCGAGCCGATAGAGGCCTTCGAGCCATGATTGGCAACAATCGAGGTTCTTTTGGAAGAGGGCTCTGACCTTTCTCCCGATATTTGTTCCTGAGGTGATTTAGAGGTGACTCCACCACCTACAGCCTCCCTCAAACGACTATAGAGTCCACTAAAGCCTTGTTGGACTAGATCGCCTGCTATTCCTTTATTTTCTGAGGTTGGTGCTGCTACCGGGGGCGGAGCGAAGTCGTTAAAGGTGGTAAGGGAGTCACACTGGCTGGCGGATGTGTGTATCTTGTCAAGGGCATGGGCAAGTTGCCCTGTAGAAATCGAGTTGATAGAATCGCGGCGGTTACGGATGGGAGAGCTTGTCGATGCCACGGAGCCGGATCTGGGCCGCGACATGTTGAGAGCGTGGTTATTCTGAGAATGGGCTGGCAGATCCAGCGTATGAAAACTCGACAGCGACTTGAGTAATGAAGTTGGAGGTCGGTATGCGGACACACGGCGATCGTCAACAGAAAGGCCTTAGAAGTCTAAGACTCAATGCATGTGACGTTTGTCCGCTTCGAGTTGCTCAAGCAAACGCAGCAGCCACAGTTCGAGTACAAGATATCAACAGCATGGTGATCCGACGAACTTTAAAGGAATAGGTAAGCACGTCGTGGACAGATGGAGAATACAGAATGGAAGCGGCGAGCAGTGCGGAGAAGTCGAGGTCGATCTTCAGGGTTTCGCTGATCGGTGAAGCTGTTGTGGATAGACGAGACTGCAAGAAAGGTCGGGGGTCTCGTCTTGGAAAAGACGGAATGGGGCGGGCTAAGGTTACGGTAGTTCAGACAGGCTCTAATAGCGGATAAGGCAAGAGACAGGAAGCAAAATGACGAAAGAGCATCAGCTGGATGCAGCGCCGCAGAAGGAATATGTTGTCCCGCACAGCTATCACGGCTGTACGTCGTGAAGATCCAAGGTCGAGAACAACCTTTGGGCACCTGAGATGGGTGTTGAATGCGTGATGGCGTCAGACCCTTGCAAGGCAGCCGAAGCCTGAACTGTTAACGACATGGGGGTCACCGGTACATGTAGGTCTCGGTCACTTTTTTGCTGTTGTGGAACAGTCACCGTTGGCATGAGTTGATTGTATCTTGATGACCATTTCAATGCAGTATGCTACTCTCACTAGACGATGTTGACTGATGCTCGCTTAATATCTCCTATGACATCACAGTAATTTCACCGGCTTCATCATGAGTATATCCAGTTGAGGCCTGTCAAGATCACCAACTTCACCTCTGACATGCACAAACTAAACTAAAAATCTCAAGTACCGATGACTTGGCGCTGATCAAGCACGAGCCACCCGCCTACCACACCTTACAAACTGGACCCCGCAGCAGCTGCGAACACGGCCCAAAATTACCCGTCGCGTCGCGCTGAATTTCGTTTCAATTCGATAGACCTCGAGCTCTCGAGAAAGCATTTCACTCAATCTTCACTCTAAGAGGTCCATTGTTATCTCACACAAAACTTTCTGTCTGCAAAAGGAATACCCCCATACATCTATCGCATACGTCGCACGTCTCGAAAATCCTATCCTTGCCGCACACCTTCCTTCGATCTCTTCGCCCCGTCGCATAGATTCTTCATCGAAGCCTCCCATGTAACATCCATACATCGCGACAGGTTGTGGGCAATCTTTCGTATCCCAATGTCTCCCAAATCGTCCCCTGATCGGGACATTGCGGAGCTTTTCAACCGGCATCGCGTTACCAACATTCCCTCCGATCAGAAAGAACTGCTCGAAAGACCAGACTCATGGGCAGTCGAGTTGGAAAACACGCCCCACGGCCTATCGCATCTTCCAGGACACGTTCTTGAGACAGTGAAAGCAACGTATGTTGCTAACAAAGTCATAATTCAAGAGCGTATTCCAATCTCGAAAAAGCGCAGTGGGAGTCCCATAACATCACCAAGCAATAAACGGAAACATCATAGCATCACAAGCACACCTAGATCCGACCATGGGAGGCCCCAACAATCATCTCCCGAGCGTGCTGTATCCTGGCCTCCAACGCCAGAGCGCATTCCCTCAAAAGACGCAGATTGTATAGCGGTAGCTGTAGTTGACCATAACACCCAGTCATCCATTGTCCACGAAACACCAAAACCAGGCTTCAGACGACCACAGCGGCCAATTTCAAAGCCAATCATTGAGAACCTACCTTCGTCCGGGGAGACTGAAGACGATTTGGAAACACGGATTCCAGATGCTCAGCCTCTTCACAATGGCTCCGTCAATAGAACGGCAGTGCGGTCTAAGCCGACTGCACCATCTCCGCTATCCACGAACAGGACCATGGCTACACCGCCATGCGCTCAACCAAGCAACACAGCTCAAACGGTGGTGCCAAATACCGTATTCACAAGCAAAGAAAATATTCGCGGAAGTGAGAGCCCGAAGACTCGTCGATTAAGATTCAAACCAATCGATATGGACGGTGTGGGTTGGAAAAGGAGGAAAGCTTATAACGAAAAAGATCGTCTGCCGCCGACTATAATGCCCGCAAAAGTCGTCGACAGTTCAATGCCAGCATCGTCCGATTCTATTATCCCATTCACGGGTATACCCACCACACAAGAGTCTGTCAGAGACATCAGAGAGTCAATTGAAATGAAGGAGGAAGATGAAACGACGGACCATATAGAGGAAGTTGTTCCCTCGACCAACTTTCATGGATCAACTGTAAATCGCCTGGTTGTCCACGGCACTGACGAGAAGAAGCCAAGTGACGAGAGCAAGCCCATACAACAACCGACCACGTCTTCCCAGATGGGTTCGTCAAAGGCGACTGCAGCAACGAATTCTCAATCACAGATAAATGACCAGATGATGACAGAAAAGCTGCCTGCTCCTGCGCCACTTATAGCGCCAGGGGCTCCTCAGGAACCCTACGAAGCATTTGTGCAGCAATATCCAGACTACCCCGGTGAAAATGGGGGTGACAAGCTGCCCGGGACCAAGTCCAACTTCATATATGCCTGTGTATACCTCAACTACCTACGTCCGAGGAAGCAGCTTCGAGACTGCCTATATGACGAGTTTATCCGAGCTTACCCGTGCTCTTATGGGGAGTACGTCAAACGCTCCCGTATGGAACCCATGGTTGCCATCAAGTGGTTCAATCAGCAAAAAGGCCCCTTGGTATATAATAAGTATCTTGTGAACAGGGGCAATCTGAGTCATATCCTCAGATCGTACCCCGATGAGTTCGCACGCGCGAATGAGCTGGTATCAAAGAAAAGCGGAGATGATGCTGGCGGGGATGACATAATGATCTATACAAGCTCAGAAGACGAGGGTGAGTTTGATGAGGACGACAGCCAGCGTTCGGTTTCCCCATCATCCCAACGTTTTTCGGAGAGGGAAAGCGTCATGTCACCACAGCCAATTGTAACTATCGAGAATGATATGGAAATCGACCTCCCTGAGATTCCGTCCGCGCCTCCTTCAACTTCCAGCAAACGAAGGCCATCATTGGCATCGACGAATGATTTGGAGATAGTCTCGAAGCCTATGCCAACAGCGAAGCCCATCACTCCTGCGCAGTCGAACATCAGACGACGGAATCCAGCTTCAGAGAGAAGGCCACTCCAGTCCTCACGAGTTCAAGAGATCTTGACTCAGCCTCCTCCACCCACTTCACCCCAAATGCCACAAACCTCAATGTTACCACCATCTACTATAGGAGGCTCAGCAATCAAGTCGACGGCTCCTCGACCATCACAGTATTTCAAAAAGATATCTGCGGACCTACTGAAGGCAACGCCAAAGAAACGTTCTGCCAAGGATCTTGAGAAGCTTCGAGAACATTTCAGAAGATCGAAGGGAACAGGGGCGCAGGATCGTCGAAGCAGCAGTGGCCGGTTTGAATAGAATCGCGAATCGGGAAAGGCGCTGGGATCGAGATTACGTTAAGTGGCAGTAATGTTGACGATCGAAACTTTCGGGGAGGCTAAAGCGTTTGATTTATGTTATATCTGATACCCAAAATTGTTGTTGGACCTGCAGAACTGCCGCCAGCAACATTCTCATGACTGTATAGTATTATATTATCAAGTATCACCGGCCGGGAAAGGACCATAGACTCAATTGCATGAAAAGAAATTGTTCGGTGGCGGAAAGAACAGTCTATTGTGCGTGGGCAACATTTCTATGGTAAGCTAGGTAGCTGGTTCGACTGAGAACCTGGCTTGATTAATGAACTGACAGCATTGCGACGATGCAGAACATGGGAGAAGTATTAGAAAAGAAATAGAGTCCTTGGTGTCCAGTTGCCTTTCCTCGTCAAGATACTCAACTTCAATCTCCCATCATTCCGTGTAACAAGAACAAGATTTATCTTCGCCCCCACTGCCAGTCGTCGTCTCATTTCCACGAAGGGGGGTATCATACAATCTTGTTTCAATTTTTGGTCCCAATCAATTTTGTTTGTGTCTTTACTCCGTGGCACGAACTACTCTCGCTGCCCATCCCTTTTCGACGTTGAGTCTTTTTCGCCTTTGTTCCTTTTTTTTTTCTGCTGTTCCCAAATTGGTGATGTTTTTGGTTTTGCTGAGAGTAAGGGTAAAAAAAAAGAAAGAGAAATCCCGGTGTTGTTAAGCCTTGAGGTCGTCATTCTGTCATTAACGGTCATTATGGTTTTTGTTTTCGTGTCTTTTTTGCTGGCGAGGAGAGTGCTATTTTCACTCTTCCTCAGCTTCAGCTCGGGCGGCACGGGCAGCGGCTTCGTCTTCCTTCTTCTTCCTTTGGCGGGCTTCTTCCTCGGGAGTCATGGTGCGCAGCTGGAGGGCGTGGATGCCGTTCTCCTGGGCCATCTCATCGCGGAGAAGGGCGTAGACCATGCGGTGACGGGCAGGCTGCATCTTGGAGTTGAAAGCGTCAGAGGTGATGACCACGCTGTCACGTGTTAGTATGCATTGCATCTTGATTGTGAAGTTGGGTTGACCGGGGCATGTGCAGAAGAACGGTGTGGGTGAGCGAGGAAGGGTGTGAGTGAGTATGGGGTACAAGAGACTGCATTGCATGACAAGAGTGTCACGCGGGATGAGATGAGATGAGATGAGGCGACATGATATGATTCCAAATTGAGATGAGATGAGATGAGAAAAGGAGGTTGCACAGAAATCGGTTGACGGTGACAAAGAGCGCAATTCTTACCGAAAGTGTGTCTCGCTGGAGGTAGTGTGTTCCATGGCCTTGTGGTGAGAGTGAAGATGAGAGTCATTGTAGATCTCGAGAGTTTGGGGATTGAAGGCTGCGGTGATCTAAAGGACATAAGTCAGTGGGTGGTTTCGTCAAATGTGCATATTGAGATCTCACCTTTGCTCGAATAAGATCCTCAACGGGAGTGTTGGAGTTGCTCATGGTTGAGAGCTGTCGCTGGACGCTCGAAAAGCCGAGCGCGTATCGTCGAAACATGAGGTATGGCGGTCTGAAAATAGAAGAACGTAGCGACGTCCGAATACAGTTTGCGCAATGTCGACTGAAACTAGATAGAGTCGACAAAGGCGATACAGATGCGACTATTTAAAAACCGAATTGAGTTGAGGTCAATTCGGAATTCGCGGGCGATATAAGAAGAATAGAATCTTTCTTGTCCGGATCCCAAGTGGAGCGATAATGGATCGACAGGGCAACACGAAAGGCTCTGGTTGGCTTCTGGCTGGTGGGAGGGAGGTGAAGTAGGTTTTTAATGAGGTTCCCGAGTTGTTGGTTTGTCCGCCTCTTTAAGCTTTAGGTTATCGGTCTGGCACTGGCTATTGCTGCCCCCAAAAATAACAACAACCTGGCACACTGTGACGTGACAACTGAAAAGCAGAAACAGGAAGTCAAAAGCGAGAAAATAGCAAACAAGAAACTTTGAGTAGAGCGAGCAGACGAGACGAGACGGAAAGTGAAAAGTTGGAAATACAAGTTGGAAGAGGCGGGCAGGACAAACTGATATACGTTTCAAGATATGGGATCTAAAGAAGCTTGGACTAGGCATGTACAGTACATTCTATGGATTAGTACCTAAAGCAAGGTAGGTATCTAAAAGTGGCGGAACACGTTAACTCTTTCGTGAAAAAACAAAAACGCATACACTGATTGTGATTTGTGAAATTGACAACTCAGGGAGCCGTTATCCCGTTTCGGTGTGAAGTCGGTGTGGAAAACAACAAGCAAAAAGGAACAAGCAGAAGCAAAGACAGAAAGCCACCAGGTCACAGAGAGATGTACTGTACAGTAAGGTACAGGCCCCCCCTTCTAAACATGTTCGTTATTCCTTCTACTGTGAAAAGCGCGGGGCATCTGGTACTGTACATTTTTACCGTCTTTCCATGAGCCAAAGTGGCGGACAAGTTTTTCGATCCATCACATCGCATCACATCCCTACAGTGCAACACCCCTGAAGGCCTCTTTTTAGCAAATGATCAGCCGCCAATCTGCGTGTCCGTCCAGACGGTTGGGTCGGGCGTCGGCTGGCCCTGACCGCCTGGCTTCTAGAGCGGTGAAGCCAGGAACAAGGGTTACGAACTACGAACCCCTGTTCTCTTTCGTCTCTCTCTGTGACTCTCTCTTTTCTCTTGTTTCTCTGACCAGTCTGATCATTGCAAATAATAGAATGCCACGACAAAGCAAGAGAGTCAACCTTCGACTCATGATAGACTGCCTAGTACACCAGCAGCGTTACTATACATCCCAATGACATATACCACACCCCGGCTGCAGACTTGACAGCATACACAGTGGATCTTGTCACTGGAGCTGTTGGAGCTTTGCTGTAGGTACGGGCCCAAACAGGCGGGATCTGGTGCGATGCGATAGCGGTCTCGTGGATTGGCTCCATAGGTAGTCAAAGTTAGGTAGCGTTAAAAGTTAAGGTCCGGGGTTTGTTAAGAGAGAAGGAAAAAAAGATGTCAAATATGCAATCCACTCATTCACGTATTCGTCTTTGACCTGTGAGTTGTTGATGAGGCCAGCGTTCAACCATAACAGCCCAGCACAACAAACCAGTGTCTTCCCTGTCTCCCACTCGACTCAAGACAGGACAGGGAGAAGGATCATGTATGTAGGTACCTACTGTACTTTGCCGTACTTTCATCTCGACTGTTGGGCCTGTACGGATACGTACGTACATGTACAACGCTTGTGTTGCATTGCAGTCGAACGGTTCCTTAAGCCTCCCAGCTAAAAGCACACGCGGACGCATCTCTAGCTGCCGATACTCATCCGTAAACAAAAGAGGCGCTGCTTATTGGCTTCACTTTCGAATCGCTCTTCACCCTCTCCCTCAAAAAATGTGCACCTTTACTTTCTGTTAGCTCCTCAAAACTGTTCGGCGCGGCTTCTAAAGGGTACGTACCTCCGGGGAAGACGGCCGTCCGTCCGGGACCGTGGGCCGAAGACTTGACCCCATTTACGTCAAAGAGCCAACCCACTTTAGCACAGGACGTTGGAGCTTTTGCTTCACAACGCACGCAACTCCATTTCTAAATTCAGCTGTCGATTTCAATTAACTCATGCTCATGCTTCAGCGGGATCGTCAATCCCTAAATCCTATCCCCTCCTTCTTCCCCTCCCCAGTGCATGCCTCGGCAAATGCGCCGTTGAACCACACCTCAACGTAGCATTCAAAGACCAAGTCTGCACAGCGAAGACTCCGGATTGGCCTCTTTAAATTCTTGAATCCTTGTCGTCAAACCCCGGCGCTTCGGGGCCTTGAATTTGTTCGTCATGTCGCTCCTCCGACATCTCGTCACCTCCGCCGTCCGGCGCTCGTCTACTGCTACCTCCGCTTCCTTCATTACCCTCCGTCCCGCTGCTAGAATGCTCTCGACCTTACCACGCTTACCGCTCTTCGAAGCTGTTGCACAACATGACCCAGATTCGAAAGCTGTTATCCACTCTCTTTCCGGTCGGACCTTCAAGTATGGAGAGCTTCTAGGTGATGTTAGTCGCGCACGGGACAGGCTGGCCGAAGCTGCTGGTCGTGAGGACCTCAATGGCGAGCGCATTGCGTTCCTGGTTGAGAATAGTTATGACTACGTAGGTGAGCTCATGACGTGACCTCGTGATATCGCATTGCGACAGCCATTGACATGTGCTTGCATAGTAACACTCTTGGCCGCAATGGCTGCGCGATCTATCGCCGTGCCTCTATCACCTGCATTCCCTGCGCCAGAGCTACAATACATTCTCAACCAGAGTGAAGCTTCATTACTAGTATCCTCGCCAAAGTTCGCATCCAAGGCCAAGGAGGTTCTTGCGACTGAACTCACAACCCAGCCGGCGCATGTAGAACTTCAGAAGCATCAAGGTGGGGGTAATCATGACAAGGTGCAACTGAACAATACCGATGCTGGTGAAGCTGGTATGATGCTGTATACTTCGGGAACGACCAATAAACCCGTAAGTCTGCTCATGATGCTTCAATGGCTCCATGTGCTAAAACCTCGGCTTAGAAAGGAGTACTGCTCCCCCAATCGGTCTTGACAGCGCAATCTCGCTCCCTCGTTGAGGCCTGGAACTACTCACCCTCAGACCATCTCCTCCACGTCCTCCCGCTTCATCACATCCACGGAACTGTTAACGCCATCCTTACACCGCTCCTCGTCGGCTCAACAATCGAGTTCATGTTCCCATTCAATGCTGATGCTGTATGGAAGCGTTTCTCGGCGCCCTTTCTCGACAATGAGTCCTCTACCCCTAAAGAGAAAATCACATTCTTCACAGTCGTACCCACGGTGTATAGCAGGCTACTCACTTCATACAAGAGTCTCCCTCAAGAAACTCAAGAAGCCGCCCGCAAAGCCATCTCTCCAGAGAACATGCGCCTCTCCATCTCTGGGTCCGCCGCACTCCCAACGCCTATCAAGACCGCCTGGAAAGATCTCAGCCGTGGCAATGTCCTCCTTGAGCGTTATGGTATGACCGAGGTCGGTATGGCGCTCAGCTGCGGTCTTGACTTTTCAGATCGTGTAGATGCCAGTGTTGGCTGGCCACTACCGTCCGTTGAAGCTCGCCTAGTCGATGTCGACAATGGTGAAATTATCAAAGAAGGAGAAGAAATCAATGCTCAAGGCCGCGAGCGCTCTGGTGAGATTCAGCTAAGAGGCCCAACCATCTTCCGCGAGTACTGGCGCAATCCGGCCGCAACAGCGAGCGAATTCGTCGAAGATTCAGACGGAGAGGGGAAATGGTTCAAGACAGGCGACGTAGCTGTCCGCCGTCCAGTCTCCTCCGCCATCGCTTCCCAGTCATGGACACATGGCCCCCTTTACTTCATCCAAGGACGCAAGTCCGCTGATATCATCAAGACAGGGGGCGAAAAGGTAAGCGCTCTAGAAGTCGAGCGAGAGCTATTATCCCTCCCCGAGGTCGCCGAAGCAGCTGTCGTGGCTGTGCCTAGTGGGCAATGGGGTCACAAGGTCGGCGCTGTCCTGGTTCTAGATAAAGACGTTGTCAAGAAGTGGTCGGCCCTCGACATGCGAAGGGCCCTCAAGGGACGCTTGGCAAGTTATAAGATCCCCCAGGTTATGCGACTTGTTGATCAAATACCCCGAAATGCTATGGGCAAGATCAACAAGAAGCAATTGGTCAAGAGCATCTTCCCCGACGATATCAGCGGGGATGAGAGTTGATTTAATCGACTTCCATTGAAAAAGTAAAAAGTGTAAGATATGAAACTTTATAATCACTCCAGTAACCCATATTTCACCAAATATATGCGAGTATTGTTTCATCGAGTTAGTAGCAATTGAGTATGCCTAGCAAGTATTCATGCGAAGCAACTGATTACAGTTGTTCGAAAGTACAAAAATCTATTTTCCTTTCCCCTCCTTGGGTGGCCCTTTTTCATACTTCGTGGATGCCACTTGGGAAACAGCCCGTCCAAGCAACGCCAATAGAACATTGAGCCAAATGAAATTAAGGATGACTCGTGGCCAGGCTGACTGAGCGGTTCACATGTCCCGGTTCAAGCCAGTCGCCGCTCAATCCTTGCTATCCCGCTTCTGCTTCAACAACTCGTCGACCTCTCGTGAATCGCCAGATGAACGGCGTCAGGTTCAGAAACGTGAAATGGTCATTATCGGATATCGTGCTAAATCAACGTCGTGCCTCTGCGTAAATCCTCGCACGTTTAAACAACGTGCTTAGCCTTGGCTCGTGTGCTGCCCGAGTGGGCACTGTCGGTGTGTCCAGAGAACTCAACCTGCTCTGAGGCAGGCAGCTCGAGAACCTCCTTGAACCTGCGGCCAATAGACAGGAGAATCTCCTTGCCCTTCTCACCGCTGCGGCCCTTGCCACCAGCGACATCGCCCTCACCTCGGCCGGGGATGCTCTTTCCGATGGTACGAGTCCAGACACCAATTCGGAAGAAGGCCTTTCGAACGTTGACAACTACACCCATGACCTCGCCATCGTCCTCATCCTCGAGAGTCTCGCCGATAGCGGCCATCATGACCTGGAGCCAAAGACGGTCGACATCGATGTTTCGCTTATCCTTGTACTGGTAAGACCACTTGCCACCGTGCTTATTCTGGGGGTCCTCCCACTCGGGGCGGACGCCAGCCTTGAAGAGATGGTAGTCGGACTTGAGGGAAAGCTCGGAAACGGGTGCGACATTATTCTATTTAGAAAAAATTAGGATGCGGAAGATTGGAGATCGGGTTGGTGACTCACGTAAACGCCCCAAAATTCCTCAACGGAGTCGAAGGTAATAACTTCCTTTAGGAGATCGTTCCAGTTGTCGCCCTATCACAAGTATTAGTGTCCGAGTTCGGCGGAAAAAGTATGTCGTTTCGCACCTTGCCACTCGGGGGCTTTGTGAACCAGAGAGTCCACTTGTTCTGAAGAGGGTGCTTCACGTTGAAGTTGTCCTTGTCGTGGAAAACGGTGACAGGCTTGTCGTCGTCCTTGACATCGGAAGAATCCTCCTTGCCAGCGGGGTCGACGGGGATGGTGGTGAGGTCGACCTGCTCATCCATCTTGGGGGTGTCAGCTACAGCGGCGGCCATTTTGTTGGTTTTCTGTCTGCAGGGTCGTGGTGGAAGATGAAGGGTTTCGCGGATGGAAGATCGCGGGGCAGAGACAATAGAGTAGAGGCAAAAGAAGTGGAAGTAGGAGATTCAGAAGTGGGGCGAGAAGCAGTGAAAATGAAAGTTCAATTTCAAAGCAATTCCTTCCTTTCGTGGAGAGTTTGTTTGCAACTTTGCACCAGGCAAGAGTCGCGAATAGCGGTAGAGAGAGAAGGAGTAATAGTCGAATTTGACGTTGTCGGAAGGTGCGAAATGCGCCTGTTGGAGTTTGGTTTGTGTCGCGAGGCGCAAGCAAAAATTCTTGGGTGCTGACCTAAAACTGCTTAACTTTGAGTTTGGCAAGCGCCCTGGTTATGGTGCCTGAAGGGACCTGGCTTCTGCCTGAAAATTGAGGCCGCACGTCTTTGCCTCTGGCTTGCTTCATCCTCTAACGTTTCACAAGTCAAACGAATCTCACATTTCCTATTCAACTCCTTAATAGCCAGCTATTCGCATTAATTTGCAAGGGACAATGACAGGGCTACAATGAAGCTGCAGGTATCATTGAACCTTCTCTTGTTTCAACATGGGCCTCACGTGCCAAGCAAGATCCCTCTTTGCCCCAAAATTTGTGTCTATATCCGATCCCATGTTCCTGGGCCTAATGATTTGCTCCCAAATATTCCTAGTAAGTTTATCAATTTTGGGAGGCTGACACTAGGTATTTTTATGCCAAGGTCAAGAGGGGGAACTGAAATCGCACAGGGTATTTCTCAGGAGAAAATACCCTCTCTTGGTTAGTGTTTCAACAATACTTGCAATGACATTCAAACAACATATCCACAAGTCGAGCTGGTATGAACCTGACTGTCAACTAGCGTCTATCGGGCCTCGAGAGTTTAATGCAACTCAACTGCATATGACGCAGTGTTTTCAGTCACGCGCATATTCAATGTGGAAAATGGTGTACAAATTTGCTCTTGAAAGTGAGCCTATATGAGCTTTTAAGGGCTCATAAATGCCATGCTGATATGCCATTGGCTTGTCGAATATTACAATGCGCTGTCATACTTGGTATGATCTCCTGGCATGGATGAATCCGGGTTATCAGTTCAACTTCATGACCCCCATTCATGCCTCCACCTCAAACGGTTCAACCCAAACCTCTTTACGTTTTTGAGTCGTTTGTCCCTCGCACCATTTCTCATGTAGGCTGGGATCTAGACATTTCTCTAACCCTGGTCAAGTGTGCCAACAGCCACATTCGAATAAGACACATGGGGCTAAAACATCAAGGACAAAGGAACAACACAGTCAGATATAAACGGCAAAGGCGGTTTCATACAATTGTATTCATCCAGTCAGAAGCTCTGCTCTGGCCAACTTGTGCCAACTTTAACATTGCTGCGTCACTTCTCCCTTGAAGCGAGGCGTTCGAGGCGCCAACGATCATCCACAGCTACAATTAAGCCTCAATAGCCACCCACCTTGAACCACGTTCACCATTCACAGTCGATCTTGGGCTGATGGAGCGGGATTTCCCTTTGACGTTTCCCAACTTCATTGGCTTTACGAATATTCCTCGTCCCACAAAGGGACTGACAACTGGTGTGCACCCGCTTCATTACGTACTCTACACCATGACCTTGTCCCAAATGATCGCCAGAGACACGCTAGGTGGTCCTGCAGGAGCGCAGGTACTGGCTATGCCGCTCTGGAATGTGAACACGCCTCACAACCTCGATTTCATCCCACCATCGCGACCCCACGGGTCCCTTGGTGTGTCTGTGAGCCCCTCATGCTCATGAGCCATCATCCGAGACCTGTGCGATCAACCGCGGGCTGACCAGGGTTGGTATGCCGGACCTTTTCGTTCATGGTCGACCTGATATCCATATATAGATGCACCAACTTATAACAAGTCCGTCTTTCCCATCAAGGACAAAGGAGTTCCCCTCACCAACACACCCTCTCAGACCAACTCTTTGTGCCTCCTCTTTTACTGTGTCCAAACCGCAATCACTCAATCTACTACCAACTAAAATTACCATCATGGAGCCAGAGACAGTAGCCACCTCCTTTGAGAAAGATGCTTGCAAGACAAAGGACAATGCCCCCAAGGGCAAGACTCGAAGTAGTTCTCTTCTAACAATCAGCTCGGGCTTCACCTTCCTCGCTGCCCTTCCTGGAGGATCAAACTCTTCGTCGTCTTTCAGATCATCATCTTTTCGATAAATACCCAACACCAACTTTTGTTTCGTTCGATCTGCCTTTCATTTACACACTCTTTTGTTTAATTGTTTATCATCGCTTACACTCTGCTGGATCAGCTGTTTCTTCCTCCATTCCTTCTCAACGTTTTAACTCAACACGTTTCTGTTCTTTGTTGTACTGCAAACAGAATGCGGGAGCTCAGGTCATATAGTCCCGTACGCCGCAGTCTTGACTTTGCGTCATTTTGCTCAGACTTGGAATTACCAAGCAATTTTTACGAATATCACTTCAGACGTCTTGGTGCTGAGATCTGTACCATTGTGTTATCAGCATTCTCCCCCAAACAGGAACACCAGGCTCCTCGGACGTCTCCGTGGTTAAGAGACTATCCGGAAGAATTCATCAGACATGTTGAGCTTGTAGCTCATATGGACGCACGTGCAGGAAAATGGGAGAGACTTCTTCGTGATAGTGGAGAGAGGACGAACCTCCTTCAAGCTATCATTTTCAAGGCTCTCGACAATCGAGTGTTTTCACGGCTGCTATTCGGAGCCGGATCCAAGCATGATGAGACGTTGCATAATTCCGATGTTGCGCTCATCAATGCAGAAGGTATGTAATGCAACGCAATACAGGAGCAGCGCCACTAATGTTCTTGGAGGTTTCCAACGTAGCGAACTCCGAGCCCATACCAATAGAGCTTGGCTTAAAATGAGCAGAGGGGAGCCCGACTTGTTTTGGAGAGAGGTCGACAAGCTAACCACGGAGGTTTACCTTCTGCTGCTCCATGTCTACGAGTTCACGGCCAGTTTTGACGGTTATGAACCCATTTCCAGAACAGAGTTATATCAGCTACTGCATGACGTGATTTCATACGCAGGTTGGCTCAGTGTAGGACTTCGCATGTCATCAGCCATCGTCTCGATCAACTGGCTCATACCTGGTGAGCTGCACGCACTGGACCAAGTGAGTACCTGTCAACCGGCGTACGAAGCTTCAAAGGAAGCAGCTCAGCGGCAAGGCATGCGGTTACAAGAGCAGAGACCTGAAAGAAAGCAAATAAGCTCCATGGCTAGAGTCAAGATATCGGTCATTCCAGAGATCATTCGATACCGGCCATATCCAAAGGAAGCGAATGTCGAGGGCATTGACTCTTACAGAATGATGGAGCCACATGCGGTGCATTACCATGGATTACAAGAAGAGC
This sequence comes from Fusarium oxysporum Fo47, assembly GCF_013085055.1. Classification (NCBI taxonomy): domain Eukaryota; kingdom Fungi; phylum Ascomycota; class Sordariomycetes; order Hypocreales; family Nectriaceae; genus Fusarium; species Fusarium oxysporum. The sequence goes on along the minus strand of NC_072840.1, from coordinate 1,014,406 downwards.
ATGATGAGAACAGGGCTTTCATTAGCTTGCCAGACTACATCAAGAAGCTGCGGGATAGAAATTGCGCACCACGCAACGCTGCCCTGGTCATAATGGTCACTATATTGATATGCTTGTGGGTTCTTTATACCACCTCGGGGCAACAAACCTGGCAGGAAGCCAAAGGATGGGTGAATCCGGAGCCTGGGCCTGAGCCTGAGAAATCATGGTGGAGCCTAACATGGTAGTGTATCTACCTGATATTTGTGGTCGTGGTTAGTTGGGAGTCGTCATGTTTATTGCCGCAATTGGATCTTGGAGTTTATAAAGGTTACATCGGAACATTACAATGCGAGGCTATTTAATTTTCTATTGGCAATTTTGAGAGGAACGCAATTCATCACAACCAATCTGCAAAAGATTTCAAGACAATCATGGCAATATCATGAACATTATGCTGTTTGACATTTGACTTCAGGGTAGTTTTAGGCAAAAGCCAGCACCTCATAGATCCTCCTTCCACCTCAGCACCATAACAGCGGATCACAACCGCAACAGCTGATCGGCTTCCGTAGCTCAGTTGGTTAGAGCGTCGTACTAATACTTCAACCCGAGTATCCGGTAATGCGAAGGTCTCAGGTTCAAGCCCTGGCGGGAGCATTGTCTCTCAGTGCCCATCAGCTTCTTTTTGAATTTTTGCCGATTTTCCTCGATTATTGAGACCGATATTTGCTCAGATATTTTAATAAACAGTCTTGGTGTTGAGCGGGATTTGGTGTGGTGTTGCGGAAGTCGCAGTCAGGGTAGGGGCGAACTGCCGGGTGGATCTGATCTTTATGATCAGATAAGATTAGTAGAAACGGGATCAAATCATTACACCATTAAGATGCAATTCCTTGTCTGTGACCCCCAAATTGTGTGATGAACCCCTCACTGTTGGTGATAGAGTCTGCATTGGTTCCTCTCATCCATCGTATGGTCGGAACTAAAACTGCGGAACTGTCACCACTTTGAGAGCAGTCCTAAGTTTAGCATGCTTTAGGATAAGTTACTCTAAGGATCCTAAAGCTTAGGATTGTCTTGCCCTAAGCTCGTCCCAAGATATCTGCCAGATGTTGTTCAGGCTTTCAACGTTATGAACTGTCAGACTATAAAGTGCGAAAACGCCAACGTCTGCAAGCTCCCCAGGCTGTAGTAATAGCTTCGATGATGTTTCTTTTCGAAATGGTACTTCGGAGAATGTGGTCCCTGATCGTCGAGCTGTAATGCATTAGTGTTTCGGGCCTCATTCTGCAAAGTTGTTCCCGAACCCAAGGTATGGGACGTTAGTTGCATCTCTGACTCGTGTCGAATTGGCACCCGGCTGAAGCATGCAGACGATCGAGGATCTCTTATAATAGAACACTTCCAATAACAGACTGCAATTGACGTCTTCATCTCAAATACACGATGCCTCGCACCTAGACAGGCTAGGTAGGTAAGCTTTTCTGTATTGAATACCGCCGCCTGCCATCTCACTATTTTGAAGGAACTTTGCCCCAGGCCCTTCAAGTCTTGTCCATGTTTCTGTCATGGACGCTTCTCTACCATCAAAACGAAGATTTCTAATAAGTGGGAATAATCCATTGATTTTACGACAAAGTCAATTGATGTCGAGTAGGTGGGAGCGATTGATCAGCTCTCATCCATCAAAGCCATCAGCCACCAACTAAAATTGTCACCCGTACTATTAAGGTTACACTTCAGTTTTGGAAAGGTTCAGCATTGTATGCTCATTTTCCTTAGGTACTGATGTGGACTCCATTGCAAGTTGATCTGAAGATGAGAGTGAGTGTATCATGAAGAGCAAAGTTTCCAACCACCAACTGGGCCAGGATGCTTGAGCTCACGATGAAACATGAAAATCAAGAGATTGAAGAATACGAGAAGTCCACGAGGGACCCTGCAGAGACAATAGAGAATCCATCAATCAAGTGCTGGTAACTCGTAACGGGTAACGACATACAGTAACTGCCGTGAGACTTTGATCGAGGGAGGCTGGGCAACGTGTATCCATAAGCCCAAGGTTTTGTGTAGCCTTTTAGTAGCCGATATTGAGTTTACGACATTAATTGCCAAGCAAATAGATCGGTGATTGTCTGACAATTCTAGATTGGATCCAGATGGAAGATGGAAGATTTCAAGCGCATTCTCTCAGTTATGGCTTCCTACTATGTTTGATACTGAGAACTTCTCTTACCATATTCTCCCAGTTTAGTTGAAGATGAGACAAAGTTTATTCGGGCCATCCCGCCCTTCCGTGCGCCAACGGCCTGAAGTATTAAGATTCGGGAGCAGCCGTTGTAGACGTATGACTTCATCAACTTAACAAGTGAAGACAATTGAAGAAAGAGTGTTTTATTTTGACTTTATTGACCACCACCAAAAGTGTAACTGTCAACGATATAAATTGCCCTACGGAGTAGAAACCCCAATTATCCCGTTCTCACATTCTCAATGAATATCTTGCCCGGGCCCGTCCCGTGTCTCCGATGCCAGCCACCCGCTTTTTTAAGTCTTCGGAAGAGCTCCAAGGGTGAGACACTGACACCCCGCCCCCAGCCATCCCCAGCCTCGACTTGACGAGGAAGACGAGATATATCAAGTTTTCGATCCTTGCTAGTAGCTTCAGCTACCCATTTATGGACTTTCTGATGCGACTGTGCTCGGCGCAAAGTGTGGTTCTGGAGAGAATCAACGCCCAAGCTTACCTCAACAAGACCAACGATTGCATTCGAGGCTGGGAAACATGATGAGCATGGGGAAGTTTCCAGGGTATAAACAGCTCTTAGATGGATTTAGACAGCTCCAGGGACGTGTAATCCCTGCACCGCCGCGGCATCTTGGGCTCCAAGGTAGAGAGCAGAACAGGGTAGTTCCCGGGTCTGCTATCGTCCGTATCGACCCAGGAAAGCCTTGAATTTTCATTTCTCTTTCCTCCTCAGCCATCCCAACTTTTTCTTTTGGTCCCTGCAGACTGCAGGAAAATTCTTTTTTTGCTCTCTCAGCTAAACAACACCAATTCTGCAAAGCATTGTCTAGTCCGGCAGCTCGCATGAGCCCTAGACTAGACTCAGCGCCCCGCTACAACTCCATTTACGCGGCCCTTCCACTGAATTGCTAGCGCTGAACAGCCCAGAAATCAAAGCTTCGCTACCTTCGCTTCAGCCTCTCATCTTTTACCCGCCTCCCGCTCCAACGTAACGCGCGATTCAACGCCTGACATCCATCTTTTCCGTCTCTTTTTTTTTTTTTTTTTCGCCTCTAACGCGCTTGTCCAATCACACCGCCCCGAGGATCAACTGTCACCCTCAGATGTCGACGCCATACTGGGGCCAGTTACCTGGGCCCAAGGTCGCCCAGACTGGCCATGCGGGCCATACCCGCCGCAGGTCTGAGTCGGACGACTATACCTATAATGCTGACCGTAGATCTTCGCTCGACGCTGCCCCAGTTCGCAGATCGAATCGTGGTTCTTTACAAACTCAGGTCACCGAGGCTCCTACTGAATCTACCTTTAGTCCCTATGATTCTCCAACCACTTCTAATTTCGCTCCCCAAGGTCTAGCTCCAAGACCATCTTCTTACAGACGAGACGTACCTGCTGGTGAGGCTTCCAGACCATGCCAACAGAGCCGACAGCAAGAAGAGTACGACAACGAAGAGCCATTGTCGCCTCCTCCGCCTGCTCCAGAAGTTCCCCGTGGTCCTCCTGTGAGCTATCGCCATCCATACGGTAACGGAGGTCTTCCTTATACCTACACCGCCTCAGACACAACCGCACCTCGCGATCCTAACCCGAAAGACGGCGATATGGAAGACGATCAATACCAAAGGTCCTCTGAGAGGACCGGAGGTCAGAGACCCGACCAAGGTCAAGAAGATTTCTCAAGACGAGGCTCAGGCGCCAGCGCATTTGATCCATTGTCCAGGAGACAAACAACAGGCGGGTCCTCAGACCGTCGCAAAGCGTTCGCAAACGACCGATCACCCCTCCAAAGGCTTGAGCTGACGCTCGACAGCATGACCAAGGAGGAAAAACGCGCCCGAGTTGAAGCCGCTGAACGACGCGCAAGAGAACGACAGGCATTGAAAGCTGGAAAGCAGCCCGCAGGCCAGCAAGTGCGGTCCCATGAACGGAAACCCTCCATCACGCATGGTGAGAGACGTCCGTCGGGCAATGCAGCTTTCTTTTCAGGTGCGCAACCTTCGGCGCAAAGGGATGTGTCACGAGAATACCCCAGAGATACCCAGAGAGACACATCTCGCGATGTTCCACAAGACACCTACCGAGATATCCCACAGAATGCGCAAAACGATGCGCCCACAGATGTTTACCAAGAATTGCCCCCGCAAGTTACGGTGAAGAGAGGAGGCTCACATCGTCGCCGCGTGTCAGTGGCGCATCCCCAAGAAGCAGAGAAGTACTACGCCTCAGGCGCAATGATGGAACCAGACGACATGGAGCCTATGCCTCGGCGCATGGATCCTCAATCTGCCATTCCCAGGCATGTTGAGCCATCTTCTGGCATCCCTCAGCGCAACTTGAGCTTCCGTGAGAGAGCAGCTCGAGATAACGTACATCTTCCTGAACAGACCATGACGAGGGAACCTGCTCAGCCAGCACCTCAGAGTGGGGGATTCTCCTTGACCAGAAGTGGCAGCAACAAGCTCAAGAAGCCCCCGCCAGTCGACTACCAGTATGCTCCTCGCCGTGTGGTATCAGAGAGGCGCCCTGCACCTATGGCTTCGGCGATGAAACCCCAGCAACAACAGTATGATGACGATGACTACTACTATGATGATCAAGATGACCTACTTCCTACTCGACAGAATATGCAACAGAATACGCAACAAAACACCCGGCAGATTACCCAAGAACTTAATGATCGCTTTACCCGCGAGAAAGAGCTACCCCCTGATCCTCCACAAACAGCCGATGCACGAAGACCATCAGTCGACTTTGTTCCCGGGCGTCAACAAATACCTATGCCTGGTGATAACCAGGGTATCAGGAGGCGTGTTACTGAGCCCGTCCCTCGGGTTCAGTATGCTGACGAGGATGAATTCATTCCTCCTCCTCCTACTCGCGGTAAATCGATTGGCACTAGACTCCTTGGTAGAAAGGAAGCCGATGATGGATCTCATGCTCAGAACCAGGCCGCTGTTCGCAGAAAGGCTGAGAGAGCAGATAGCTTTTCTTCTGCAAGTTCTGACTCTCATCATATCTCGAACATGGTCTTCAAGCGTCCGGAGGACATGGTTCCCGGTGATGGCCTGTATCAGCCACCTCAATGGCTTGACGAGTGGAAGAAGGGAACCGTCGGTAGCTTGTCCGGAAACTTCTTGGATCTCCAGGATGGTCACTTTCCTGAGCCAGACACACACCAAGCTTGGTGGGAGCAAGATAAGAGCAAGGGATACTCGGCACGGCCACGAAAGGCTGAGGCTTTTGATGGTGAATACAATGAGCAGTGTAAGTTTGGTCTCATGTCGTCGCCAATCCATGTTTAACTGACACAACCCTCCAGCCCCTACTCGCTTTAAGCCTGCACTCTTCATGAAGTGTGGCCCGCTGTTGAGATACTGCGGGATTAAGCGCGAGAAGGTCCCCAGCAGAACGGATAGATCCGGTGCTCTTGTGGAACGAGAGATGTGGCGTGGCAGCATCATGATTGTCACTCAAGATTCTGACTCTTCATATGATATTGCACCCACACTACGCCTTTTTGTCCAAGGCCTTGAGCTGCTGCCTCCCCCTCCTCATCGTGTTAAAGGTGACTTGTCGCCCGAATATGTTGATCCTATTGCGGGTCACCCCAAGGTGGGACGTAGAGGAGAAACCCTTTACGTGCGCCCCGTGGATCATCTAGATGAGGCCAAGGATCTTTCTCGTGATGAGACTGATGCTGGACTGTTCGAGCAGACTCGCAGCGCTCCTCATCAATCAGGCCCTGACGGCCCAACTGATCTGCCTGGATCCTTTGCCAGCCGTCGAAAACGCATTGGCATCGATGGCGAGAAGGTCCAGAAGTACAAGGATGTGAGAGGTTCCAGGCTTCACACTGAGCGTGGATGCACTTTCTGGCGCTTCAACATCGAAGTTGAGCTCCGTGAGAAGCAGCAGCGCATTGCGTACCGCATCAACCGCGGACCGGCCACAGGCTTCTGGGTCCCTGCCCAAGGCGACACGATGAACATGATGTTCCACAGCTGCAACGGCTTCAGCATGAGCGTCAAGCCTGATGAGCTTAGTGGCCCTGATCCCATGTGGCGCGATGTGTTGAACAACCACCAAACACGACCTTTCCATCTCATGATTGGTGGCGGTGACCAGATCTACAACGATTGCGTGTCGGAAGAATGCAGCCTCTTTAAGGAGTGGCTTCGGATGCGTAATCCTGTTCATAAGCACACTGCTGCTCTTACCCCTGAGATGCAAGATGAGTTGGAGACCTTCTACCTGGAGAGGTACTGCATGTGGTTCTCGCAGGGCCTGTTCGGTCTTGCAAACTCGCAGATCCCCATGGTCAATATGTGGGATGACCACGACATCTTCGATGGATATGGGTCGTATCCTCACCATGACATGAAGTCGCCTGTCTTCAGTGGCCTGGGTGCAATTGCGTACAAGTACTATATGCTGTTCCAGCACCAGTCCATTGTCACTGAGACAGAGACCACCGAGTCAAGCTGGATTCTTGGCTCAGAGCCTGGTCCATACATCGGCGAAGTTGGCCGCAGTCTGTTCATGTCTGTTGGTTCAAGGGTCGGGCTTCTTGCAGTCGACTGCCGTACCGAGAGGACAGAGCATGATGTTATTTCTGACAAGACGTGGGAAAAGATCATGAACCGACTTTACGCCGAGGTTCGCCGCGGACAGGTCGAGCATCTTCTTGTGCTCCTGGGTATCCCTATTGCGTACCCCAGATTGGTCTGGTTGGAGAATATGTGAGTAACTTCCTGAGTGATTTCCAAAGCCTCAATACTAACGTGACTACAGCTTGACATCCAGACTGATGGATCCTGTCAAAGCACTCGGCAGGACCGGTGTCTTTGGCAAGGCTCTGAATAACATTGACGGTGGTGTTGAGGTCTTGGATGATCTCAACGACCACTGGACTGCCAAGAACCACAAACAGGAGCGAGCCGTTGTGGTTGAAGACTTGCAGGATCTGGCTATTGATAAGTCTTTGCGAGTCACTATCCTCAGTGGTGACGTTCATCTTGCGGCTGTTGGACAGTTCTACTCCAACCCCAAGTTGGGTCTCGCCAAACACAAGGACCCGCGATACATGCCCAACATCATCTCATCAGCCATTGCCAACACACCACCTCCTGATCTGATGGCTGATGTGCTAAACAAGAGGAATAAGGTGCATCACTTCGACAAGCAGACTGACGAGGATATGATTCCCCTTTTCCAGCAAGGAGTTGATGGCAAGCCGCGAAACAACAAGCATCTGCTTCCGCACCGAAATTGGTGTGCAATTCGAGAGTGGCAGCCTGGAACTACACCTCCACCAACACCCCCTGGTTCTTCTGATGGTAGAAGCCCAAGCCCTCCTCCTAAGCCTCAAGGCGGCGGCCTCCTTCGAAGATTGTCACTTTCTAGAAGCAAGTCGACATCTTCGGACAACCGCCCTGACCTAAACAGAGACACTGTTCGTGGTCCTCGACCTCCTGTCACCAGAGGAGGTGGCGGCGGTCTGTTCCGCAGCCTGTCGCGACGCAACTCGACAGACGGGGGTAGACCTCCCCCGGCCAAGCTTCAGCGATCTATGTCTGTCGACCAGGCTCCCGATGCTAAGAAGGCTGGATTCTTCAGCTTCATCCGACGACCTAGTCAGCGTCGTGCTGCTGATGATGGTGGCGTCAATGGCACTTGGGGAGACGAAGATGAATATGATGATGAGGAGTACTGGGATGAGCCCCAGTCTCCTCGACGAGGAGGCGCTCGTCCTTCGGGTATTCGAGGTGGAGCTGCCTACGACGAGTACACTGAGGGCGACGACTCCTATTTTATGTCCCAGCCCCGTAGATCTCAAACTGTGGGATCGCGAGCCATGTCACACTCGCGTGAGGCTGTGGGCTACATTCCTCCTGCGCCTCGTCCTGGAAACTTTTACAGGACACCTACAGGTCTTTCTACCAAGCAGAAGAAGCAGGCTGACAAGTATGCCGTTGATCTAGAGGGCGGACTCGACATTACTCTGAACGTTGAGATCAACCCGAAGGACCCAACAGGTATCACCAAGCCTTACCGACTGCTCGTACCGAAGTTGTTCTATGACTACGATGCCGATAATGAGGCACAAAACGTGCCAGAACCGGAGTCGGGTGCAGCTCATGCTGCAGGTGCTGAGCCTGCGGAGCCGAGTGGGTTTAAGAGACTGCTCAGCTTCCGCAGTAAGAAGCCCAAGAACCGAGCTCCTCCGGAGGATGACGATTATAGTGAAGACGACGATGACGACATTGATGTTTACCGCGTGAGATGAGTCTGGTATGGACTATCTGTGTGTTAATTATTTCAGCATATGGTTTTGTATCTTGACATAGCCTCTTTATATGCCCTCGGCATTCGGACGGAGTTTTGAGATATGTGTTATTATGGGAAAATTAGCAGTGTAAATACAGCCATCTAAAAGGCGTGTAAATTTTGGTTCAAGCTATGAAAGAAACATGAGCGCTGATCTCTTTTGATTTTCTCTTACTTTTGTTACCTGATCCTTTCATTACTGTGACGATTTTTCGATTTTTAACAGCATGATTCCATCGATGAGTCTTGCCCCTGAGACAGTTCAAGGGACACTGCAGTTCATCAGCCGCTAAAACCCCTGAATAGCGGGGATCCGAGCGCTAAACAAGCCCCAACCAGGCCCCGGAATTTCCTCATGCAGGCCGGAAGAAAGAAAGTTGGCGAATCATGTCGAGGCACGCATGAGGAAGGTCAAGCTACGTATTTGTCCTTATGAGGAGACCAAGTTAACAACACGCGATCTTGACTCTTGAACTATTCACTCCTTTCACAATTCGTCCGCCGTCGGACACGAAAATACGGCGAATTGCTGCGACACGGCCCCAAGATTGGAAAGAGCACGAAAACGAGACGATAAATTGTTTGACTGAAACATTGTCATTCGCATCAAGGGGCCTCCTTGTTCCCTGAAGCGTCGATCAATAAAAGCTACTTCAACGACAAATACCACATTGTGAACGAACCACGATACGACGACGATTTTTGCGTGGGAAGCCTAACAACGAGGCTTTAGATCGTGGGAGCAAGGGCATGGCGCCATCATGTCGCGCCAATACCAGTATCACACCAACTCCAAGGTCCCAAGGAACATCCAGTCAATAGGCCATGTACTATCAGTCAATGCACAGCAGACTGCGCGTCAGCTGAGGCTGTGGGCTCTTGGACCGGGAAGGCGTCTAGCTGCATCGACGGGCGAACGAATTGCGCGAAGATTACGGCGGAATCTTACCTCGAGACGGTTGTTGAGCTTTCCACATTTGGTGGTCTTGTTCTGGATGGTAGTGTTGTTGTATGGCGAGAGATGGGTGTTTAATAGCAAGGTTGCGAGCTGCGATTGGGATCATTGGGAGAAATGGGTATGTTTGGCTTCTCTCAGTGCAGTATGCGACTTGGAAGAGACATGACTGACGATGTGCAGCCGAAAGATGCGAAACCTCACCACCTTGTCTTCGTTGCCGATCCCCAAATAATCGATCCTCATTCCTACCCAGGTCGTCCCTGGCCTATCAACCCTCTCACAGTTCTCATTACCGACAACTACCTACGACGCGGCTACCGAGCCATGCAGCGCCGATTACATCCTGATAGTCTATTCTTCCTCGGCGATCTTTTCGACGGCGGCCGCGAGTGGAAGACCCGCGAGGGCAAGTTCGTTGATCCGAAGTGGGGACGTGGCCGGTCAAAGGAGGAGAAGAAGTTAGTTCAGACGTGGCACGACAAGTACGGCGAGGATTTCTGGCTACAGGAGTATGAGAGATTTGGAGATATCTTCTTTGAGCACTTCAATGACGGCGGAGAAGCGCCTGGAGCTTGGCAGCGCGGGCGGAAGCTGGTGACGAGTCTACCTGGAAACCATGATTTGGGTTTTGGTGCGCAGGTCCAGGTTTCAGTGCGGGATCGATTCAGTGCATTCTTTGGAGATGTGAATCGTGTTGATGTTGTTGGAAACCATACGATTGTCTCTGTTGACTCAGTCTCTTTGAGCGCGGATACTTCAGAGTGGAAGAACCAGCATGATTTACAGCCTATCTATGGACCCGTGAATGAGTTTTTGGATGGTGTAAAGACACTGAAGAGAAAGGCGGCTGAGGAGGAGTTGCGCCATTACTACGATCTCCAAGGAGGTTTGCGATATCCTCACCACGTTGAAGAGCTGGATAGGTCGAAACCAACATGGGGGAATAACCCTGAAGCAGAAAAGGCCGACGGCCCTGACTTTCCTACGATTCTTCTTACTCACGTCCCGTTATATCGAGCCCCTGGAACACCTTGCGGACCTCAACGAGAACATTGGCCACCTGCCAAACCCCCCAAGGGTCAGAAGGAGCCTGTATTCCCTGATCACCGAAATGCTCTCAGCGTCGTTGGTGGATATCAGTACCAGAACGTGCTCAACGAAGATGACTCAGTCAAACTGGTGAAGAAGGTGGGCAATATCAAGCATGTCTTTTCAGGCGACGACCACGACTACTGCGAGGTTGTGCACTCAGATGCGAAAGAGAACGTACGGGAAATTACCGTCAAGAGTATGAGCATGGCCATGGGTGTTCCTACGCCGGGATTCCTCATGGCGAGCATGTATAACCCTGTTGATGCACAGGGCAAGCCACTACCTGGAGCACCAGAGCAAACGATCCAGACCCATCTGTGTCTTTTGCCGAACCAGATCCATACATATATGGAGTACATCGTCTTCATCGTCGCAACGCTTGTTCTTCTCGTCGTTCGCGCTGCGCTTGTGCCGGCGCTCTCACTCGCCCCTTTCGCTCTCGAGCCCGAGAAGTCATCGCCTTCGGCTGTCCTGCCTATGTACAAGGACAAGATGGACCCCCCTGAGGCATCGTCATATCGCAACACCACATCTTCAGGTACTTCAGCACATCACCTACCCTCACGTCTATCAGCTGCAGCTCCACGGAACGGGAGGAGTACATCTCCTGTCCAAACATCAAGTCGGTGGCAAGCTCGTCGTGGAGGTCGTAGTGATAAGCGCTGGGGCTGGGGGTCTGCAGGCGGACCACGAATCCATCTCGACGATAATCTCTTCAGCACAAGCGTTCAGGATCAACGTATTGGTGGTAAGAAAGCCCTTGGAGTAATCGGTCGGGAATTATGGACGACGACATGGCGTGTTGCTTGGATGACAGTCTCATTTTTCGCATATCTTGCATGGAGAGGATAAATAAACGCCCATTGGGAGGAGTATCGGTTTTGGTCAGAATAGCTTCAAGCTTTCTGTATATAATAATTCACGTTGGGTTAGGAGAACATATCGATGTTCTTGGAAAAGCAGGCTTTACTTAATAGCCGACATAGCGCTCACGCAGAGCTGTTTTATTTGTATAGAATATATTCCATCATGCAAAACGGCTAAGAGCCATGAGCCGCGTTATCAATCCCAAACCCATCATAGGCATAACTCGTAACCACTCCCTCCACTCATCTCCTCCTCGAAACACCGATTCTCTCCTCCCTCACCCTTCGAACATCATCATCCCTCTCCCTCTCCTGCAACGCCTGATGGACGCCCTCCATATCAGCCTGACTCTGCTGAGCAGCCGCCACAGCAGCGGCTCTTCGCGCTTGTTGTGCTGCGACGAGGGCTTCACGCGCACGACGGTCCTCGTAAGAAGCGACGTCCTCTGAAGTGATGTGTAGAGTTGTTGCAGGTCGTCTGAGCATTGTGATTTCTTTGTGGTAGGCGGTGGTGGAGTTGTTTTTGGCTTAGAGAAGCGATGAAAACAAGGGCTTTGGTTGTTATGATGACTTTATGAGTGTGATGTAAAAATAAAGGGAGAGGTCTTTGTATGGATTCTTATTTTGGTGATAGAAATAAAAGCTAGCGGGAGAAATAGAAAAAGAACAAGTAACGTCTGCTGTTGCTGTTTCTTCTTTGTCTTGGGTCTTGAGTATGAGATGCTGTTGTAAGGGTAGCATGAGACCAGAGATGGGTAAACATAATGTGGAGTTGTTTGTGAATCAGCGAGATTGATTGGCTATAGCCACATTCGCCTACCACCGTACTCCCTACTCCGTAGTCTCACTGTAACCAAGCAATGCAATCTTGATTTCATGAGAAAATCTCAAACATCAAACATCAATTCTTTTGTGTCATCTATATAACGTGATACTTCGTATCGATATGTCGATCATCTATTATAAATGCCTTCAGCGCCTTCAATGCTTTGGTATATGGTAAACGTGTAAAAATGAAATCTCATGCATGGGATGGATATATCAGCATCCCAGCCAAATGAACCGCGAATAACAAAAGAACGAACAAAAATCACCTTCACGGTGATATACTGAACCCAGACGCATACACATTTTCCGCCTCCCATTTCAGAAAGTCGGGCAGGTCGTGATCTAGGTTATAACCCATCGGTACCGTATCCGGAATATCGGCTTCGCCAGCGCCCATATGAACCACGAGAGGCATCATCGGGCTCGGTGGTAGGCTGTCTTCCGAGCTGTGTGACGAAGGGCGTTTGGGTCGTCCTTCGCCAACCCATCGTTTTAGCCCTGTGCTGTTATAGAACTTAGCTTTGTCGAGAGTCTGGCCGGGCGCCGGGGCGTTCCAGAACCCGGAGGGGAACTCTGCACCCACCGGGATCGGCAGGTCAATGTCCGTGTCGATGGTTGAAGGCGTCGACGAGAGAGTGCTGTGAGCCGAAGACCTCATTGACGGCGTATGCTCTGACACAGAAACAGCCACGGGTTCTGGCTCTGGCTCTGGCACGTCTTCGGGTATCAGCACCCCATATGTCTCAAAGCCAAACGTATCGAACCACGACGTGATTTCCTCCACCTGCTTTGTGTCCTCCTCGCTCGACATGTCTTGGAGGAAATCCCCGGCTCCTCCCAAGATTGCCATCTGGAACGCTGTCCAGTCTAATGTGTCGTCCATGGTCTTGACTCCTTTGCCAACCTCGGCTTTGGCTAGGGTGATAGGTCCATGGCGGAAAGATGGTTTTGTGAGGGTATATGGTGTACTCTTGAGGTAGAAGAACTCATCGTTCTCTTCCATCTTCATATTGGTGGTTTCAGTGGCCGGTGGGCTGGCTGGAGGCTCAATGCTTGCCTCGTCTTTCGCTGTCGCCGCCACCAAGACTTCGGGGATCGATGGTAGCTTTTGGGAAGCCTCTGCACCGAAACGTGCAGGATTCTTGACCGGCACCTGGGGTGAGGTCTCTGGCGATGCGTCACTTTTATCTTTGTTACTCCCAACTGACTCATCATCCTCCTCCCCTGAGGCCCGTTTCGAAACGTCTCGGGAAACAAGATCCAGATCAGGAGTCAGGTCTGTGGCAGGGGGAGTTACTACGACCGAAACCGCCGAATTCTCCACAGCCTGTCTCGCTCTAATTCGAGATGCTAATTCGTCAAGATGGAATGGTTCAATGTCTGTCTCGGAGTTATCTGATGCTGCACTGCGAACGGAGTCGATAGAATATCGTTCTCTAGTGGTAGCGCGCTCGTCGTCCAATTGTTGTGCAGCCTCTCGTTTCTTGCGCAGTGCTTCAATGCGATCCGGTGTTAGCATCTCATCAGCTTCGATGCGCCTGAAACGCTGGCCCGTGAGAATGTCTGTCACGTTTTCCGACAAAGTCCATCTTGGCGTGCGGATCGCCGCTTTCGAAAATGAAGTCCCTACAAGGCTATGCTTCTTTCTCTGAGGTTTCTTCACCACTGAAGTCCTTCTGTCTGGTGATGATCGTTGAGATGAAGTTGAAGGCGAATTTTCTCTTCTCCATCTCGAATGTTTTTGAAAGCCCGTGGGCAGCGGCATGGATTTGGAATGTTTGTGAAAGGTTGGAATTCCTGGTGGTGAGGGTGGTGAAGGTAAAACAGAGAGCTGTGATGCACGTTGGGTTTCTCTAAGTGCAGATCCAAGAGCTTTGAATGCCTCATCAGTCTCACGAAATAGACGGTCAACGCTGTCTGATGACGAGCCAAGGCTTTGACCGTCGTACATGGGTTGGGCAGGCTGCCAGGTGGTTGGCCCGGCCTCGTAACCATCAGCGCCATGGTCCGACAAAGAAAGAATCGACGCCTCTGGCGAGGTTCTTTCTAGGTGTGTGCTATTGTCGTTTACATGGACAGGGCCGAGAGGACCATTCCTAGACCGAGGGGGGCGTAGGTACCGAGATGATTGGGAGGAATGGGAGTGATGGTAGGAATGTGGGTGGGCTTGTCCGTGCTCACTTGGACAAAGAACAGGTGCAGGCCATCTGTTGGTGGGATCATTGCCTGTGAGAGCCTCAAGGGCAGCATTTCGCCCCTCACAGCGTGAAGAGCTGATAGATGGTGCTCGTGAACGTGGAGTCGGTAGAGAGGGAACTGCGTTCGCGACACGGTGTACGTCAGGTATCCTTTGAATAGTAACAGGCGTTGCACCTTTCTTTGGAACTGGTAGACGTGACTTGGCCTTGTTGGTCTTTCTTTGTGAAGACTTGGCGCAACAAGAACTTAAGTCCTCGCATGAATCCGTGAGATCTTCATGGCGATCGCGACCACGATCTCTGATATTGGGTTGTGACCGTTGAGGAGTTATAAGTCGCCGTATCAAGCCAGGCATCTTGGCTTGCCCGACAAAAGCAGATGATGGAACGAAGAGAATTCAAAAAACGGTTTCACATAGTTCTGAAGCAAAGAAAGAAGAATCATGAAAGAAGTGCGTTGAAAAGGGAGTTTGTCGAGCAAATGCTGGTAAGTATATGCTCTAGATGAGTGGATGCGATCTCATTCTGTGTCGCCGGATTCGAGGCTGTTTTAGATGGGTCTAAAGTTCAACGGACCCGAATGCGGAAACCAGATGCGATTTTGGCCTGCAAACAATTCAACTGCCCAGATGTCGCAGGATTTATCAGTAGATATATACCTCAGGACGCATACGGTGCGATGCACTCAGAGAATGGGCTCTTGGTGAACTCGTGTGATCCTTCCTCTGTCTGTAAGCCTATCCTCAATCATGGTGTTGTGGAGCAACAATGGCCCCCAGATGCATGCAAGCAAAGTCCTACCAATACAGGCAATCTGTATATGGTCTACTGCCGTGCTAATTGGCCGTTGGTTGATCGTGGCTGATGCTATTCAGGGCTGTTCGTTCAGGCCTGCGAGAAGAAGGAAACAAGATATCTTGCTTCGAATGTCGAGACCCGGTCATCGTATCCAGCTTGTGCAACAACTCCCAACCACTCACTAATCATCAGTGGTTCATTCGAGTTCCGGATATCGAATAACCGGACCCGAGTAAAGGGCCCGTACAACACATCAAAGTTGCTACCCGTCTGGATAAATCGTCTTGACGTCGGAGACAAGTTGAGAGCCCACGACGTCCTGTAACATCACAGCAGTGGGTATCAGGCGGAGCGGGATGATGCAGTAGTAGAAACGATCCTCCTGTCAGCCTGCGTATGCATTGTAACCCTTAGAACTCGGTAGCCTGCAGTGCTAACCTGAAGAGAGAGCCCTGATGTCGGCGGTAACTCGAAATGCCCTAGGAGCTTGCATCGTGTCGAATGACTGTCTTGGCAATGGGCGGCTGATCTACCGGGCCCTGATGCTGATCTTCAGGTGGAGAACGGGAAAGGAAAGTTTCCCGCGTGCATTGACGGGCGAACGATTAGCGATGGGTACCTATCGTTAGATCCGACAGTTTATTGTGTCTTCATTCCAATTCCGAGCGGTGAACCACCGACGGCTTCTTGCATTAGGAGAGTCATGGCATCGTATCAGAATGATTTGACTGCATCAAGACAGCGGTGAAGATTAATTGACAAGAGCTTGAGGTCACAATGACAGAACAATTGATCGGTAGTCGAAGCGTGGCGCAGTTGAAGTGATGTTGTATTTGGTGGGTTCTTCTTCCACAGAAGGAATCGATCCTGCCCGTGATGGATGGACAATAGCCTTGTTCGTTCCTGGCGCACCTGCCTTTCTCGGACACGGCAGTTAAAAATCACTTCCTGAGCCTCAATAATGCAGAACATTTCATGGGGGCCAATAGAAGCTCAATGAAACAAGAACACTCTATATTTCGATCCTTGATGCACATGCAATATATTTATGCTCCTGGTATTTTGTTAACAATTTTCGGAGTTGCCCAGCTTCGGAGGCATTAGAGGACCATAGCCCCCAACAACACCAAGGTCAATCCCTGGGACACTATCCGTTTATATTCTTCAACGGAACTCAGCTGAGTTTAATTTAAATATGATCCACGTTTCGGTAAATTCGTTTCCGTCCTCTCAACCTCATGGTCAAGGCATGTTCCAGGATGCTATTCCTCACGGCTGGTACAAGCTCTCCAGGGAGTCGGTCATCAGCCGATAGGAACACAGTGAAGTAATTCTCTCATACTCGTGCTATTCCGAGCATATCAGACATTGGTACGAGTGGGCTTCGACCACATGAAACAGAACTGGACCCAACTTCTTGCCGGGGTTTCCATGCAGTTGTCAAGATTGTCATCACAAGAGGCTACAGGCTAAGATCCGACGTTGCTAGACCCCAATCTATTCTCATGGACTGGCCTATGGGTTGAGTTATAACATCGGGAGCAATGTTGTAGAAATGATATTCATGTATTCAAATGAACCTAAATATAGACCAAAGCCATGCAAATTCGTCGAACTCCTTTTTATGTATTCCATAACCATCATTCATTTACAGCAAAAAGTCCCAATAACTCATAGCAATAAACCGACCTGCAGTACTCCCGTAATATCTTGTAATTCATAAAAGTGCCTCTCGTTTCTCATATATAGTTTTGTGTCTCCGTATCGTATGTGCTTCTGGACGACCAAACCGAAGAATTGGCTGAATCATGACCGGTTATTTTTGTTCGTGTGTTTACCCTCAAGGCAGACGGTTGTATCGTTTGATCGTTCGTGGTGTAGCAATGCGCATCATCTTGGATACTTCATAGGCAGGCCTAGGTGCTCTCTTCTCATCAAGTAAAGGCTCAAAGTCGTCATGCAGCTCAACATATGTAGGCTTCTTTCCAAATTTCGTCTTTGCCCATGACCGAAGAGGGCCGAAGAGACAGTCATGACAAGAAATCTTTCTGTTGTTCTTGGTGGTGGTGGTGGTGCTGTTTGTGGTGCATGGCTTAGAGGACATGATAATTTTGATCTCTTTGTGCTGACTCATGGTGAAGAAGGAAAGGCTGTCGCTCTGCTCAGCAGGTTTGACAGATAGTAATGTGGTCAAAGATAATGATGGAGGTGAGGATAATGATGGTGTAGAAGAATGAAATGTGTTGAAGAAGCTGAACAAATGGAAACAGGTGGGATGAGGCCCCCTTTTCAGCACAGCATCGCATGCACATATTCTGCGATAGATGTAATGATGCCAGAGGAGGCTGGACCCATCATTCCGGCCACGATAGCTTCGACGTAGGGCATGTTCCAGATTGCTTCATGTTGCATTCCGTTGGTGAATCAAGGGAGACAAGGGATTTCCAAAAAGGTTTCTCCATCGACCAGTAGCAAGACAGAATAGTTAGCAGTCAAAAAAGGTATGTGAGACATGAGTGGTTGGGTGAGACAATTTCTTCACATTAACGTCCTTTTGTGAAGAACTTTTCCAGTCAATATATCTAATCTGCTTCGCCAGCCTCCTCTGCCTCATCATCCTCATCATCGTCCTCATCGTGCGAGATGAATGGAACGAACCGGAAGTCCAAGAAGCTTCGCTTGCCACCTTCAATATCTACCATGAATTGCAGACTCAGCACCCCCTGACCATCCCCTCGTAGACTAACCTTAGTGGCAATCCGCATTGCTTCTGTTGAATTCTTGATAAAGTCAAACTTGTAAGCTTGCGACCAGCGTTCCTGTATGTTGAAGGTTTCGAGAAGGTCTCTTCCACGCGCGAAGTCCACTCCTGAGCTTCCAAGATCCCCGACACCAGCGAGAGACAGAAATGGTGAGGTTTTAGTGGTTGTGATAGTTAGCTTTGTCGGTGCTGTTGGAGAAATCTCCGCAAGAGAATCGAGTAGTGTTCGAGATTGCATAATAATTTTGAAAGACAGATCGTTGCGGTCAAATGGAATATCATCAGGTATTTCTGGTAGATAGGTTGTCAATGACGCTGTCGTCTTAACGCCAGACTCCTCGATTGTGATCTTGAATGGATCACCTTCCTGGCCATACTGCAGAGTACAGGTGCCAGAAATACCAAGAGTTTGGTTACTGAAAGCATCAGGCCGATAGTTCCGAAGATTGCTGCGATAAGGATCCTGGTCTGCTTTTTGAGCTCGTGTGGCCACGTCTACGGCTCCAAATATTTGGAGTACTTCGAGAACAGAAGATAAAGAAAGTTGAAAATTAGGAAGCTCAGGTGGATTGTCGCCATCCTGAGCAGGCAAGTTGGCTGTGTATGATGAGAAGAGAGCTTTATCGAGAAATGCAACTCCTGATGATTGTCAGTTGTGGTCTATCCTAAGGATAGCTGTCAAACTGACCTTGCATCACCCGTGCATGGTCAGCAGCGAAACGAACACCATCCTCTGTAATTTGAACATGAACTCTTGGTGCAAAGTTGATGCATCTGAGAAGTTGATACAGTGGCCTGGTCGAAGTCGCAACTGCGCGGAAGATTGGCTGAGCGTCTGGAGCCATTTCGAGATTGTGACTGTGGTAGATTGAGGATGATGTGTGGATAAAAGTACGAAAACTGGCAGAAAAGCAATAGGCGCCTGTAGTAGCGTCTTCTCTTGATTGCTCCAACTATTTTACACGAAACCGATCGAAATGAGGACTTTTGGGTATCTTAGACGTAGACTCCGACCGCACAGAACATATAGACCACTCCGAAACTGTCGAAAGTAAGTAATTGAGAAGATGATGGACAGTCGATGGACAACGTACGCTATGGCGATAGAGGCTGGAATGCCTAGTACGGGAACGTTGACGATTGTGCGGTCTGGAACCAGTCAGTAGGCAGAAAAACAGATGAGAGTCATGACACTTACTCAGAGCAAAGACGCCGGTGAGAGAGAATCCGAGGAGTAGCAAGAAAAAGGCGACCCAGAACTGGCTTCCTTTGCTCACAGTAGGGAAGAAGGGACTGCCAGCAGCAGCTTGCCAGACCTCAGGCAGCGAAGAATCCATAGGCTAAATTGGAAAGAAGAATGGAGTGTGGTTTGAGAGGGCGAGTAATGGGTGTTCGCGAGAAATTGACGTGTCGCGGTAGAAAAGTTGAGGTAAAGGTGTTGACTTGACAAACTGCTTTGTTAGGAGATGCTCTGGGGAAGCTTCATGAGCTTACGATGGCGCATCGTGTCCATAGACAAATAGGGTTTAGTGCGTGTGTGCCCCTGTCAGCTCCTGCCTCAAGCTGGAGGGGCCCACATTGAATGACATAAGCAGCGCACGGACATTCTCGACGCGCTTCACTCCGCTGTCATGATACTCCATTCTATCATAACTCACTTGCTCCCTAATTAACTTTCAAAGTTGAGAACCCTACAGTTTTCCTGTTGCGATCATGTCAGAAGAAAGTAAGTCTTATCAAATATGCGACCGCGGCAACGATGGAATTACTCACAATATCTCACTTAGACGGCAAGCGCAAAGCCGAGGAGGAGCCATCGTCTCCTACCCCATCGAAGCGCATTAAGCAAAATGACTCGGCTGAGCCTCCGGAGAAGAAGCCGGAGATCAAGAGGATTCCTTTCCCCGAAAAGGTCAGTTTGTCAGCAAACCTCATACATATATCATGTACTCACATGGTTATTACAGCCCGCCGTCATCGAAGAGCGCAATGGCGAAATCGAATTCCGAGTAGTCAACAACGACAACGAGCGCGAATCACTCATCATCTTAACTGGACTCAAGTGTATCTTTCAAAAACAACTTCCCAAAATGCCTAAGGATTATATTGCGCGACTAGTTTACGACCGAACACATTTATCGATTGCCATCGTCAAGAAACCCCTTGAAGTTGTTGGAGGAATCACATATCGCCCATTCAAGGGTCGTCGTTTCGCCGAGATTGTTTTCTGTGCCATTAGTTCTGACCAGCAAGTCAAGGGATACGGCGCCCATCTCATGTCGCACTTGAAGGATTATGTCAAGGCGACAAGCGACGTGATGCATTTCCTCACCTATGCCGACAACTACGCTATTGGTTACTTCAAAAAGCAAGGTTTCACCAAGGAAATCACCCTCGACAAGAAAGTCTGGATGGGCTACATCAAGGACTACGAAGGCGGTACAATTATGCAGTGCTCGATGCTGCCGCGGATTCGATATCTCGAAATGGGTCGCATGCTCCTTAAGCAGAAAGAATGCGTCCAAGCCAAGATCCGCGCTTACTCCAAATCACACAATATCCATGCTCCGCCGAAGGAGTGGAAGAACGGAATCACCGAGATTAACCCTCTCGATATTCCTGCCATTCGAGCATCAGGGTGGTCCCCTGATATGGACGAACTCGCCCGGCAACCTCGCCATGGGCCCAATTACAATCAACTTCTTCACTTACTCAACGATCTACAGAACCACAACTCAGCCTGGCCATTCCTTGTGCCTGTTAACCGCGATGATGTAGCCGATTACTACGACGTTATCAAGGAGCCTATGGATCTTAGTACGATGGAGAGCAAACTTGAGGCCGACCAGTACCTCACGCCTGAAGATTTCATCAAGGACGCCAAGCTTGTTTTCGACAACTGCAGGAAGTACAATAATGAGAGCACTCCCTATGCGAAGTCGGCCAACAAGCTCGAAAAGTACATGTGGCAGCAGATCAAGGCGATTCCTGAGTGGTCACATCTGGAGCCTGAGAGATAGAGCTCTCGTCCAGCTAGTAAACCAAAACAAAGGAATCGCATCCGCATCAGACTTCGGAGATCTTCGGGGCACACGGTAGAGGTGTAGCTATTGGGATGTCTTTTATAATTTATCTGGGCGGGTAAAGGGTTAATATTAGCGAGGAGTTTTTGGATTCTGGTAGCAATGTAATGAATACCATGCTTTATGTTAAAGTAGCTATCTTTGTAGTATGTAGTACATATGTCGAGTCTCTCTAACATCGTAGATGAGCCGAGTTGGTGAGATTTGATACTGTGTAAGCCGGAGTAACCAGAATGCATAACGAACAGGCTCGGAGTATCCTTTCGATCGGAGTTTAACAAATCGTAGACCAACAGCTCTTTGATAGCATAATACATATTCGGAATGTGAGGCACAGCATGACAGCTGTAAGTCAGGCTTGCTGCATGTCATGAATCTCGTAGCCTGCGTTGGTGCTACACAGCAATGACGGGAAGGCCCATTATAGAGCGTGTAATGCCAAGTCATACTACTATCATTCAATGAATGTTGCCTCATAATCTAATTATTTCATCGACTATCAACCAAGATCCGGGTTGCCATTCAACAAACTTCGTGTCTTGCGTCAGCTGGTCTAGCATTTATAAACCAGATTTTGGGACACGAGCACTAACAAATGAATAGGATCTAGTGTCCGGCCTGATGGTCTAGCGGTATGATTCTTGCTTCGGGATTGACATCTCAGTTCTCAAAAGAGGACTAAAGTTTGCGAGAGGTCCCGGGTTCAATCCCCGGTCAGGCCCTTTCTTTTGCACGTCTCACCTATCTCCAGTGAGGTCTTTTTTCTTTTTCCTAATTCAGGACATCGAATTTAAGCTCGTGAGATACTGAGACCTCGGTGTGATGTCGGTGTGGACCGGTGGTGATGGTGAAGTGAAAAATGGATCCAGCTAACCTTGTAATATGTTTAGTGATTATTCTGGTGAGATGATAGCAGTTGCCAAACACTTCTGTAATACATCTGCTCTAACGTAACTATACTCGAGAGTTTATTTGAGAGGAGCTTGAGTATAGAATGACATCTTCGTTTGAGAAACATTTCCTCTGTAGGTTAAGAAGGGCTTTCAGACAGTTTGGACCTTGTAACTATACCCTTCTTCATATTGACAGATTACATTTATAACATTCACATTGCGGACTCGGTTAACATAGAAACCCTTTTATAAACAGGTATAAGTCGCTGGCTATCTATCAACAAGCCCGTATGATTCAAATGTGACCAGCACAAGCACCAAGGCGAAGAGAACCAGATCGGGAAAGCCGCCTCTATCCTTGCCAATCGAATCGTAGGTCAAGCAACAAACATTCTATCAACCAGATCAATAATGTTCAATTCCCATAAAAATCATACAGATAATTCCCCCGTTTACTGTTTTCCAATCGCCAGACACCATTATCCATGATGTGGATAGGCAGACAAAGAAAAATGCAAAAAGAAAAGTAATAGATGTTTTGCGTGGTGTGTCTCGTATGGTCGGTCGCTCGTCGTCTACCCTTGGATGCCTCAGCAGAGACAGGGATGAAACATTGGTCATGCTTGCATTTGAGGCTACGGGCTCGTGCCCCGATGATGAGGCTGGGCGTGTCTGATCGCTTTGTTGGATAAAAAGGCTTCACCGAGAAGGTGACGAAGCCAAGAGGGTATAATTCGTAAAGAACAGTTGCTTTTTTTTGCTTGATTTTTGTCTTTTAATTTCGTTTCATTTCTTTCTTCTTAGCTTGATATTCAAACATTAGAATTATCTGCGCGTCCTGAACTAGCATCGCCAACAGGCAGACGGAGATCTGAAAAGGTGCGACGTGTCCATGACGCACGCCACTGCCGGTTGTCAATTAGGTGGCGCCGCAGGGAGGATGTAGAGCGCAGGCTTGATGTCTGTGGTTGTGTCTGTGTCTGCATCGGCGTCTGCGTCGGCGTCTGCGTCTGCGTCTGTTGGGGACGATTGGGGTCCTCTGACTGTAGTGTGCGGCGGAGGATGCGGTGAAGGGATTCGGGGATCTCATGCCATTGGCCAGCTCGGGCAGTGCTGAGCAAGCCTGGAGGGAAGAGAGCTGCAGGGACAGTGTCGCTGTCGTGAAAGATGTGGTCGTTCAAGTAGTTGATTTCACCAGATTCAATGGCGTTCTTTAGCCACTGCTCCCATTCCTCGTCGAGAACAGCTGAAGTGTCTCCGGCGTCACGTCTCGCAACACCGTCCCTGAGGCGCTCGTTCAGTTCGACACCCACACTATCCAGCTCGTCCTCGCTCTCGACCTCCATCATTTCGTTGTACAAATCGTCAATAGCAACGCCTTCCACCTCAACGGACTGATCTCGGTTGGCGCGGGGCAGGTGTTCGATATCGGCCCAGTCAGGGAAATCGTCGGCGGTGGTGTCATGAATAACATATCCCTGCTCCTTCTCGTACTTCTCCTTGGCCCATTTTGTTCCCTCCCACTTGGTCAAGCCTGCGATTTCGGCTCCGGTAAGTTTGAGGCTGTCGAAGGCGCGGAAAAGTCGTCGGTGCCATGGCCAGCGAGAGAGACGAATGCGATGGGTGTGGTGAGTGTAGTCGAGGCCGGGGTACTTGGCTTCCTGGGTGTCGAGGTGGCCGTAGAAAGCGTGCGTTTCCTGACGAACCTCTGGAATCAAGTTGCGTTGGAGCAGAGCATGGAAGTTCTGAGGGTCGTTGCTCTTGGGACGAGGGAACATGCACTCGTAAACGAGCTGGTCAACGGGACGGCCCTTCATGGTGGTGATGGAGCAAGGCCGATGTCGGACAGGTTAAAATAGGTAGAGGTTTGTCGAAGAGGCTTTAATTTGGTGTATGACAGTCGTTGCTCGAAAAAGTTGGGAGTAGAAATATGGTCGTTCACGTAATCTCGGTTATGTTGTGTTGTCGATAGTCCTCTGTACGAGGCAGCAGTGTGACACGTATTGCTCAGGATCAGATAAGGTAGGCAACCAGGAAGGATGAAAAGTCCAAGTGAGGATTTCAAAACCAGGCTGAGCAGTGGGATCTGTATGTTCGGGCGTTCTCGGCGGGGGTGGAATCAGGCAAGGAACGGCAAGGCCGAAGAGGCTTTTGCGACAGAGAGATACGATAGGTAAGTTGCTAGAGTTTAGCAGACTCTCGTAGAAGGCTGAAAGTAAATTTGAGTGTAGATTCCACCGTGAGAAAGAAAAGAGGAGAGAGTTGTTTGTGAGACCAGGGAGGGAAGTGACAAGTTAATATGGATGCGAAGGACGGTATGCTCATGTATTGGCATGCATTTAATGCATTGGATAAGAAAGACAAGACTCTAACTCCACGGCGTCGGGAACAGACCCTCCATCTTCTTTTTTTCAGGCGGCGGCGGGTTCTTTTTTTCTTGTCTGGCGCCCCTCCTTCCATCTTGGCTTGGTGCCAGGCTAAGGTCCTTAGTAGGCCAGGGCAGCCCCCAGTCCCAGGGACCAGAAGCGGGCCTGAGTGGTGCCAATAGCATCCCCCATCGGGAGCCTACAGGACATAGAAGGGTCACTTGATAGGCTGAGGATGATTCTGAGGCCGGGACCTAATGCGCCTGGATTAAAGCTCAACTCTCAGGGTGTAGTGAGTTGAGGGTGTGTAAAGAAGTGTAAGCGGTCTACAGGTCAGCAATTCTATCTGTGGTTACAAAGAACCCGAACCTATTAGATTTGTGTAGCAGTCTGTTTGTTGTTCGTTTTCTGTTGTTGTTGCTGCTGCCATTGCTGTTAGATCTCTTAATAGTACATAGCCTATGCATACTTGCAGTATTCTAGTCTGCCACTTGGTCATTTGTTGGCCATTGATTCCCTTGTCCGTGAACTGCGTGTAACCTGTTCGTTTCAACGCTTGGACGAATGATGTTGCAGGCATTAGACAGAAACGTCATCAGAAATCTAGTATTTATCCATCATGTTTACGATTTGAGGGATATATATCTTTGTATCTACCTGATACAATGAGGGTTTGTCACACAAAGTGCAGCAGCTCTCACTCGATGCACTTTTATACACCCTACCAGCTGACCATATACAATTGCACATCTTGCAGACCCAAATGAAAATGACTTCTTTTACGAATACTTAAACTCAAAACCTCACGTAAATCTGATCATCACCACTAACTAAACCACTGTTCTCGTGGTTGGTCGTCACGAGATTGGCCCAACAAACCCAGAAATCCGCGAGTCACGCGCAGAGAACGATCCTTTTAGCTCCACTACATCTCTTGATTATCCTCGCTATCTCCATCTCATGCGCCTCTGCTAACGTGATGTGATATCGCATTTTATCCGCTCCCTCGGTTACCACTGAACCTTGCCTGTTCGTTTTTGTCATTCTCACGACCGGAACGAAGCCGGTGCGGGCCGGTCATGATAAACTTCGATAGCATGGAGTTTTGCATTACATGGGGGATGGTGTGCTGAAACTTGCACTCAATTTAAGCAATTCTGACTGTTACAGAACTCGAACCTCAGGCGCAGGCTGGGGAGACTTGTCAAAGCTCTTCATGGGCTCAAGACCCCATCGTCCAAACATGGCGGCGTCCTCATCCCAACCATTGCACTCCGTCGTGAGCATCTTCTCGCCTGTAAAGATAGCATTCGCACCCGCCATGAAGCACAAGGCCTGCTTCTCCTCCGACATGGTCTTGCGGCCCGCCGCGATGCGGATGATGGTTGAGGGCATGATGATTCGCGCCGTGGCGATAGTTCGCAACATGCTCGTGAACTCAACCATGGGTCGATCGCCCAGCGGCGTGCCCTTGATGGGGACCAGTGCGTTGACGGGGAAGCTCTCCGGGTGACTTGGGAGTGTCGACACGGTGTGAAGAAGACCAACGCGATCTTCACTGGTCTCACCGAGACCGAGAATTCCACCTGAGCACACCTTGATACCAGCGTCGCGCACGTGGCTCAGCGTCTGTAATCGCTCGTCGTAGCTGCGTGTCGTGATGACAGACGGGTAGAACTCGCGACTAGTGTCGACGTTGTGGTTGTACGCCGTGAGGCCCGCGGCCTTGAGCTCCTTTGCCTGTTCTGCATCGATCATGCCCAGCGTCACGCAGACCTCCATACCCATACCCTTGACACCCTCAACCATAGCCTTGATGTTCTTCAAACTGTTCTTGCGACCGCGCATATCTCTCCATGCGGCGCCCATGCAGAATCGGGTACTTCCCTTCTCTTTGGCTGTTCGCGCAGCTGCTAGTACGCTCTCGACGCTCTCGACTCTCTTGGCGGGAACCTTTGTGCCTTCCTGGTAACGGGTGGATTGGGCGCAGTAAGAGCAGTCTTCAGTGCAGCCGCCTGTCTTGATGTTCATCAGAGTGCAGAGTTGCACTTCGGCGGGATTGTGCCATCGACGGTGTACGGTGCTCTAAGAGTTTGTGTTAGTCATGGTGTCGCTCTGTGAGATATGTCCATCAATTGAGGTAAACATTGAACGGCAACAGCAGTCACAATCACGATAGAATGAGTAGAGATGAACTTACAGCTTGGTATGCCAGCTCAAGGGCAGGCTGGTAGTAAATGGCCGCAATCTCCTCCTTGGTCCAGTCATGTCGAACCTGAGTCGCCGTGACAGCTTCCCTCAGAATCTGCTTCCTCTTCTCAGCCCTCTGGTTCTCAATCGCTTCATTAGCTCCAGCCGGAGGAGGGGGCGGCTGCGAAGGTCGAGGATGGAAGTCAACAACTGTTGACATGGCCCGGGAATGCTGCCATCTCGCCGAAGCGGGGAGAGACAAACGGTTACTGGGTGTAACCTGTCGAAGGGCCCTAAGACGGAGAGATGTACCGGGCTTCATTGTGACAAAGATAATGATAAAAGGAATGAAAATAGAGAATGTGAGATGAAAGAAGTGAGTGAATTGGTCAAAGTCAATCGAGAGAGGGACAGCAGATTAGCTGTGAGTGAGCTGCAGCAGCATGAGGCACTAAACCAAGACAAGATATGTACAGTCGCTATGTACAACACCATAGACTAAATCGAAAGAGCTCAAAACTCTAACATTATGAATGGACCAGCTCTTGTTGGTGAGCTCTACGGCTACGCCTCACTCATGCCCCCACGGCCGACCTCGGTCAGTCTCCGGTCCTAAACACAAGCAATTACATACGTACATACAGAACATCCATGCTACAGCTCTCAACTCTTGGGGATATATGCCCCGGTAGTCTCGGCTTTCGGGAGGCTTTCTAGACTGTTGAATTACCATGGAATACCGTCCTAAACCGCGTCTACCGAGATCCACTAGAACCTGGCGATGATCATCTACGACGGGGGAAAGGATGCAGATGGGAATGGAACCATATGATGCTGTAGCTCAACAGACCTGACTGTTGAACGTAGATCATAATACCAGCTTACACCCTACAATTCTATGTCTCTCGAGCACTGTTATAAAGCTGTAAAGGTGAGGCTCCATCTCTCGGCCCGTTACCCGTGAACAACGGCATTCATTTTGTTGAAAAAGGAATCTTGGCCTGCTACGAGACCCCTGATGGCAATTCGACATTTCTCGTTGGCTCGCCTAGTGAGAGGGGTTTTGGGATTTTGGTTGAGCTTGATGAGGGGCCAGACTCTGAGGAACCCTTGTAGCTTATAACCCCGGGAGAAGCCCGCTCTGGACCGGCTTAGCTACCGTGATCGCGGCACTTTAATGGAGCCATGGCGTAATCGTGGGGTTGCTCAGTGGAGGAGGCTGTTTTGTTGTCAGAGCTGTTTTAGTAATGGTAACGAGAAACAAAGCTACAGTTGAAGTTGTATAAGGACCTTGCTCTGTCAGATAAAATGCCAAACTTGGTAAAAATAAATGCTTGTTGCTCCTTGGAGTATATGTATTCACAGTCATTATCTCCCTCAGTCTATCCAGACGCCATATTCCGCAAACCCTATATCTCGTTATATCCAAGATAGATCCATATGGAAACCCAAAATGTTCAATATCGCTCTCAGTGCTCAACACTTGACATGCATACCAATCTCGGTATTAAATCCATAACCCAGATTAAGGGTACGCCGGCTCAGCATACCGTCTCCCAGAAACCCCAAGGGGACTGGTCCCCCGCTCATCAGGCGGCATGCGCTTCTCCCATCTTTTCCTCTCGGATCGCGGATCCCATCCGGGATAGTCGCGTCTTCGCTCGGCATCCGCATGGCTGCTAGTCCGTCTCTCCATGTCTGGTCGGCGCAGGTACCGATCACGTCTTTCTTCTTCTCTTTCCCGGTCGAGTTCCCGCTGCCGACCCCTGTCGCGAATTCGTTCTCGCTCGCGGTCTCGTTCCCTTTCTCTATCTCGCTCTTCGCGCATTCGTCTTGATCGCTTGAAATCTTCGTCGCTGGACTCTGCTTCTGAGGAAGCTCCTGATATGTCGGAGTAGCTTCTGCTGAGTCGAGATGGGGGAAGTCGGTCTCGGCTTCGGCGTCCGCGGGACGAGTCGGTGTTGTAGGATGGGGCTCTAGGTGGGTTTCTGGTACGATCTGGGTTGCTGCTGAGTCCGTTGGGGAGAATGTTTGAGACCTTTTCAGTCAGCTTCTCTCGCAGGCTGGGGCTGTGTGTTGATCTTCGGCGGGTGGAATCGTCTGAAGCTCTCCCATCAGCGCGATGAGGCCGGAATGTTGGGGGCGGGTTGCTAGCAACAGGAGGCGGGCGATCATTCGTTGGTGAATATCGACGAGACGTCGGCGAAGGCGGGCTTGCTTCAGGTCTTCTCTTTGCGCGAGGAGGAACCGGCTCATCATCACTTGAGTCTGAAGAGTAGTGCCTGGGCTGACTGTGTCGACGAGGCGGTGCGGGCCGCTTCGCATGAGGGTCGAGATAAGACCCCGGGGGCGCATGCGGTGCATGTGGTGGTACGTCTGGCGAAGGTTGCTGGTTATAATCGGAGAAGCTTCGTCTTCGGGCATGTTCATCAGAGCGGCTGTTGTACCTCTCAGGTGAAGGTCTGGTTGGTCGCCCTCCTGCATGTCTGCCCGGCACATGATTGTACAACGGTCGTTCAGGCCTGGCTCGGGTTCCAGGAAAAGCACTTCCTCTCACGTGGGAGTAGGCGAACTTGGGCTCTGGTCCTTCCGGAGGTTCACCCGGCCCAGTTGGTTCTCGTGCTTCTCTGTATGCCTCCCTCTCTCGAGCGTTTGCTTCTTTTCGTAACTTCTCGGCGCACGACTTATGCCATCGATCCACCTCGGCGTCGGCTTGCGTTGGGAATACAGTTGGAGGTAGTTCGGCTGGAAAGTCTTGGCCGGTCTCGGGATGTTTTAGCTGCCAGTTCTTGACAGCGAACTGTAAGAAAGGAACGTGTTCCTCGGGACCGAGGAGGATCTCGAGAGATTCCCATCGTGAGAAGCCTCGAGCGGTGAGGGCAGGTATTGAAGGTGGTGCGAAATCATCGTCGGTTGGTTGTAGTGTGTGTTGACATCCAGTAACTTGCCAGATGTATGAGATGGACTCGTGTGGCATTTCAAATAAAGCTTTTAATGTTAGGTATATGTCGCACAAAGCCACTATGAAACTTACAGTCATAATCGCCTCCAACAGCCTTGTAGAAGGCGGCCAGCTTTTCCGGGGTAAGGTGACAAACGGTTTTATCGCCTATCTCGAGTATCTATTATGACGTAAGGTGGTTAGTATGCGATCTTTAGAATATTGACAATTTTGGAACCAAGTGGTTAAAGAGAGGGTGCGTGCATACAATATGACGACTAATAGCTCTTAATAGAGCATCTAATAGCTTCGAA
This sequence comes from Fusarium oxysporum Fo47, assembly GCF_013085055.1. NCBI lineage: Eukaryota > Fungi > Ascomycota > Sordariomycetes > Hypocreales > Nectriaceae > Fusarium > Fusarium oxysporum. The sequence goes on along the minus strand of NC_072840.1, from coordinate 984,561 downwards.
GGACTTTTATCCTTCTCATACATATACGAATACTCAATAGCCGGAGGCGGCGGGGTTGATGAAGTTGCGCCCGGCGGGGCTTCTGTCTTTGGAGGGGCCGCCATAGCTGAATAGCAAAAGGCGAATAGTAAGGTAAAAGATGAAGGTGATAAGAGAGGTTGTCGAGAAAAAAAGGTCACGATGAAGGCGCGCTCACATCCAGGGCAGATCGCGGGGAAACGTGGATGGCGGTCAGCGGGTCGATATCGATATCCAAGATGGACAAGTTGTAATGATGCCGTAAACGAGGACGATGGTGCATTCGACAAGACTCTTCAGAGCAACGGAGGGAAATAAAAAAGTAAAGACGGCGATAAAAGTCGCAAAAGTGCACAGTAGCACAGACCCGATCAAGTCCCGTCAGGTTTGGGTTGGGATCCAATACCTTATATGAAATGGAGCCCAGCTGATGAATGAAATGACAATGACAACCTAAACTACCTGAGCCAAAAGGTAAGGCAAGGCAAGGCAAGGCAATGCCAGGCAGAGTTGACCGGGGTAGACTTGGCGAAGAAGTGGGCAGAAAGACGAGGATCTTCTTATTTATTCAAGGGGAAGGGGAAAAGAGCACGAGCACAAGAACAAGGCAACGGTAAACAAGGCACAAAGAGACAAGAACAGAAGACAGAAAAAAGACGCTTGCTACTGCTGCTGCTTGTGAGAGAGAGAGGAAAAGAGTTGGTTCCATGATTTGACTGGTCTTTTACATGGGGGACATGGATGTGCCTGGGAGACTGCGGGTGGCTGACAAAAGGTTGCTCTAGCAGATACTCTGTACAGTATAGCACAATAAGCAGCTGACTCTTGTATTTTCCGGAGCTACTACCTATTCACCATGTTGATCTTCTGTATCCTTTTTGATTCTTCAATCTCTTTGTTACACCGCCTTGTCTTGTTAATCGTCTTTGCGGTGTTTATAACTATCCCGTCCCCCATCGGAATCTACAATAACAGCGTACTTCCGAGAAACAAACACAACAACATGTCATAACGCAAACAGACATCATATCACATCACAGCAGCCTTCACTGCCGGCCCCTCGTGGCCTGACACGTGCATCACTGTTGTAGGCCCCCGGGTGATCCCTCCCACGAGGAAGAATCTACCTTAGGTCGGGCAGTACAAAAGTCCAAGTCTAAGAAGTGGATTCCTTCACTTTCATTTTCGCAACGGTCTACGGCTGTGTCAGGTAATCTAAGCCCATAACACGAAAATAGCTGTTTTCAAACCTGGTTGGTTCCCTCTTGAGGCTGAGCTGACTGTACTTTTTGCTTGCTGTGTCGCAGAAATGGTGTGCTGAACTGAACACCCCCACTAAGATCTGTGAGATTATTTGACATGGACTGAATAATCTCGAAGATTCTTACATGTTCCCTTGGCGTCATTTGAGGCTGATAGATCAGTTTATTCGGATACTTTTGTGAACGGGATGGTACAACGTGAAAATGAGCAAGCATCTTGTGAAACAACCGGGCACTGATGTCATTGTTTACTCGAGGACAGGGGACCATTTTTAATTGATAGCCCAACAAAGCAAATCTGTTCCGAAAAGCCGGAGCAGACGCCGTTGAGGAGGGTTCTCTAGGGTAGACCACTTTGACCTGTCGCCGTAGGGCAGAACCAGGGTTGACTCCACTAGCTCCAATAAGGCAACGGTCATCTCCAATTAATTTCATCACGTACTGTTGGCCTCTTCTTCTGAAAGTCTAGTAAAGCTGAGACAAGCAATCCCAAGCTTTGTGACGTCTTTGTCCACTTCTTTCACACTCCTTCCGAAATACTTCTTTGTATAATCGCTGAGCTTTGATCAGCTTCTCTTCTACACCTTTTTACGTTATTCTTGGTCTCTAACAAATCAGACCACCATGGAAGCCCTCAAATCCGCCATCACTCCCATCACGCATAACCTCCCCGCGCCGATTCGCGACTTGGGCGTTTCCATCATCGGCGAGACGTGCTACAAATCTCTACTTCTCGACGTCAATATTGAGGATGCCGATTGCATCAAGTTTGCTGTCTCCAAGGCTCTCGGCATCGGTATCATCGCCGCTTCGTCCATCGTCAAGGTCCCCCAGATCCTGAAGCTCCTCAACTCCAAGTCCGCCGAGGGTGTATCGTTCCTCTCATACCTTCTCGAGACCGCGTCGTACATCATCTCGCTCGCCTACAACTTCCGAAATGGCTTTCCTTTCAGCACCTATGGCGAGACTGCCTTGATCGTGGGACAGAATGTTATCATCTCGGTGCTTGTTCTGAACTACAGTGGCCGTGCTAGTCTGGCTGCTGTCTTTGTTGCTGCGCTTGCTGGAACTGTTGCTACACTGTTTGCTGAGAATGTTGTGGATGCGCAGACCTTGAGCTACCTCCAAGCTGGTGCTGGTGTTCTGAGCGTTGCCAGCAAGCTGCCTCAGATCCTCACCATCTTCCAGCAGGGTGGTACTGGTCAGCTCAGCGCTTTCGCTGTAAGTCAATCCCGTTTCTTGATCCTCTTCGATTATACAATTACTAATGATAATTCAGGTCTTCAACTACCTTGCCGGATCTTTGTCCCGAATCTTCACAACCCTCCAGGAGGTCGACGACAAGCTCATTCTTTACGGATTCGTCTCTGGCTTCGTCCTCAACGCCATCCTTGCTCTCCAGATGATCTTCTACTGGAACGCTCCCTCCGAGAAGGCCAAGGGCAAGCAACCAGCTGCTCCCATTGCGGCCAAGCCTGCTACTCTGACTCCTTCTTCCTCTACCACTGCTACTCCCAAGAAGAGCCCTACCACTCGCCGACGTGGTTAGATGGTTAGATTCTTTTGTGTGGTTGCGTTTGCTTTATAGACTGGATTTGTCATAGTCATTTTTAATAAGATTTCACTTTGTTACGTGCTTTGACTTTGAGTTGGTTGATTATGTGATTTTGACATGTATCTGTCGTTAAATGTTACACGAAAACGTGTGATGCTAACTACCTATGTAAATGTGTTGCACAAAACCTGCCGATGATGCTATTCGAAGCAATGGTGCAAACGGTATCCCCCCTGTATGCTACCCCAGTTGAACGCCGTTGTAATAACCCAAAATGTGTCGCTGATCCTTTCCCGTTGCCCAATTCCATACAATATCCAATCAAAACATTGATGTAGTGACTCCATTCCATGCCGCGCGTGTAGGTCGATCGCTTCGACCGGCGCATTGCAGGCATCTTCTCTGTTCGCCAAGGTTGCTCACAGAACAGCTGAAGCAAACATGCTTTCCACAGGCACCGCACGAATGATCTTCGTTATCGAGACCATCGATATCCATTCCGCCATCGCCACTGTTGAGACCAGCACCGCAGTCGTCGCAGTTAGAAGGGGCAAGCTGTGTTCGGCCCAGATTGGTGATCGAAGCTGAAGGCGCTGACGAGATGCTCCAAAATCGATGAAGAGATTGTTGGTTTGATTCGGGTCGACTAGGTTCAGGTGGTGATTGAATGTTCTCAGATGGAAGCTCAGTGTGTTGATGCTGGCTCTGCGCAGAGTAAAGCATGTTGAGAGTACGTTCTAAACTCAATTAGCATATATACAGTGCACGGCTATTTAGAGCAGAACTTACGATGAATTGTCTCTTCCGAAGGTCGATTATCGCGAAATCGTTTCATGGTTCGACTGTGAAGATGAATTGGCGTCGATGCCATGATCGCGAAAGGGTTGGTGATGGAGTTGTGAAGTCGAGGAGGAGAGTCGAGGGATGAGACTGATGAGGGAGAGGCGCAGAGCTCAGAGACGGATCGCTTGCGCTTGTGGGCCATTTTGGTTATAAAGCGGAGAGAAGTTGTTGGGTGTTTAAACGAGAATCGAAACAATTAGGGTAATGTTACAATAGATGTTGGGCTGGTAAATAGATGATGAGGTGAGATAGATCAACCTCTTTACGGGAACTGAGACGGGACTGAGACTGTGGGGCTCGAGTTGGCTGCGCGACATGACGCGCTTAGATGGTGACGTTGGACGCGTTAATGGCCCACGCCAATCTTCGCGCTAGGCCTTGGGAATTTATACAGGATCACTAAACTCGGGAGCACGGGAGCTGCGCACTATCTCGCAACTACTGTATTTAAGTAATCCTATAGGTAGTGGTGGTGATGCATCGGCTCTCTTTTTGATACTTTAGTCCGATTCTAAGAAATCGTCGAAAACCGTGACAATTTCTTCTCTTCACGCTGCAATACGTAACACTCCCCTCAGATGCAGTACCCAGTAGTTTAGTACCTTACTAAGATAACTACCTACGTATGTAACTCCCTTGCCTTTGGCGCGGCTTAAGTGAACAGCTTCTGCATGTTTCCAACCTGTCATTGACAGGTAATAATTAAGCTCAGCGATTGGCCATGCGTCAGCTGAGAGCCCCAGGTCTCAAATTGCTGAATTCGACTTGGTGTACACCAGAAACTGCCCTCCGAGGCTGAGCCTGGAGGTTCCCTGTCAGCTACTATACAACAAATTTATATAATATGTTCGCCGGAGAAGGCACTGTAAGTTTCTCAAGAATTGGACCCAGTTGCAAGCTATTCATACCTATCCATCTCATCACTATGGTCCAACTCTCCACAGACGCAATTGTAACCATCATTAGTACGATCCCAGGACTCCTGATATCATGTCTAAGTGCTTGGTTCGCATACGCGGTGTTGCGTCGTCGGCATGTAAATCGAAACGACATTGAGACCGCTACCATCGAGTTCATCATTGCCCAAATCAGTGCAACTCCGCTGAGGTATGGCTTTCATGTTCACTTCTGTCAGATCTCTGTTAATCCCGCGTAAATCCAGTCTCGAGTTGCCATACACGCATCAATTTGCACCCGAAGTCTTATTGCCAAGCGAAAATCTACCCCAGCTACCCCCGTCGACCCATCACAACATTAGTGGACGAAAGCAAAGACAGGCTGAGACTCTGCTACCACCACGATTCGATAGGCAAAACAACTTACTACGCCCGAACCCAGTTGCAGCGTGACAAGATGGATATAAGTTGTCGGGCTTCTGGGATCAGTCTATGTTGGATTCATAAGTGTATATATATTAAAATTAGTGCTTGCATGGAATACACAATTGGATGTATTTTGTCAATATCATGTCAATTCCTCTACTCTTCTAGGTCGTTCATCTATATCACCAAGTCTTAGAGCTAAAGCTGAAGTATATGTAACTAACAGTGGAGATGAGGCCTCCCCACGTTCAAGACGGGATCTAAAATAGTCCAAGCTTGGATTCCCGTCAACGGCATCCCAAGCGCTCATCGCAGTATAAGGCAATCCTCGCTCTGGACTACGATACCAGACGTGTTTACTCTGTCTGTATGACAGGCAGTCCTTCCATCAACATGCACCGAAGATGGCTTGGAGTATTAGTGGTGTTTCCTATTATAATCGATGGATCAATGATACTCCAGCTCGACCCAAATGTGCAAGAGACCCGCTTGACGCTACTTGTATTTTCGACTCAGCCGCAGTTTGTCTTGTGCTCCGCCAATTGCCTCCCCCATCATCATCACCATCCGCCGAGGCAAGTACATAGTAATTGGATTGATGGAGTGGACCACCCGGGGCATAATGAAGTGGAGCCAGAGGGAAAACACCCACTATCTCCTTAGTAACCATAATGCTTATAAGGCCCTAGTGACGTTCAGTGACAGCCAACCAGTATTTTTGCTTATAGTAGCTAAGCGATTGGCTTTGAGCACCCGACTGTTATATACCCTGGCTTGGACCGACCCAGAAGCACCAAGGCTATCCGTGCTAAGCCCGGGGATCAATTACAGCACGTTCTGCCTTATCCCTTCTCCCTCGGCACGGCTGGGAGCGAATCGTACCCCTGGGACTTGCCTCATCGGGGTGGTGAAGTGCATGAAGTGGTTCATGTTGTATAAGCTAAGGGTCACTGAGCGGGCAGCTTGCCACACACCACGATGAGGCAAGTGTCAGGGGTCAAATTCGCTTCCCTGACACCTGACACCATCATCTCGCAAGACATAAAAGGTTGTTAAAGCCAAGTTTGTGATGACATGACAGCAACTACAAACACCAAGCTTTCATCCAAAGCAGCTTTTGATATCCTTTCAGTTCAATCAAATCCTTTCAATATGGTTCAGTTATCAACGGATGCTATAATTACCCTTGTCAGCACAATTCCTGGACTGATTGTGTCTTGTCTAAGTGCCTGGTTCGCCTACCTAGCACTGCAAAGAAGACCCATTCCCCAAAGCGATATTGAAACAGCCGCAATGCTTTTCATGATTCCAAGGAAATTTTCTATTCCCGCGAGGTTCGCATTCATATCTCATTGCCTTTCCATGTGTTGAGCCTGACTTGTTTGTCCTCCAGTGCACTGTCCCACACAGATACAGAGAGGACATTGACGAGTGGTGATGTCCTCCAACTACCACCCGCAACAAGTCAACGCTGTCTTGAACCAACCCATTCTCCAGTCCTGGAACATGCTGAGCGTGTGTCATAATATTTTGAACAAAATTGTGATAGAATTTGACAATGCGCTGCTTTTCAGTGCTTCAACATGGGCCGCGGTGCATACGACACAACTGGTGTCCCCAAGCCACTGCCCCTCACCAGATACGGCTCTCTCACTTGGTTCAATGGACAAAATCCATCCGTTCAACAACCAACCTGATGCAACTGTCCACTATGATTAGCTCTCAGAGGAATCAACCCCATTCAAATGGACCATGACCAATCTGCAACGACACAACTCAAAGAGACTTCAGGAGAATGGATTCTTCCATCTAAAAGCCTTCCTCACACGAGGCCACTTCTTGGACTGATACAACTTATACGCAAAGAACAATCCAACACATGAAACGACCAAGCCAAGAGTGGAGTAGACGATGGTGACGATTACTTCGGTCGACATTGGAAGGGATCTGGCGGAGAAGTGTTGCAAGGGACAAAAACGATAGACGAAATCGGGGTGTAACGGATGTAATAAATACCTAGACCTCGGGACCCAATAGATTATATGTGTATGATGACAGTAGGTCTACACTACTCCATACTGTCGATTGAGCTACCGGTGGAATTTCTCTTTCCGTATCCTCCAGGCTTTCATCACAGCCGTGTTCTTCCTTTGGGGGCCCTTTGCCTCGAGGCAGTGCTGCAGTAGTAAGTGTCACGAGTTGCACATTTGCCCTCCTTCCTGGTTACACAGATCAGTGGATATTTAGACTAGACCTGTATAATGGTTTTGCTGTTGGTGAAAGGAAGCCTTGGAAATTAGCATTCTTTTTTATAACTACCTTATCTCTGCTCTGATTCTCGGCCTCACCCATCACTACCGCGAGTTACCCTCGGGTTCGACCACTGCATATCCATCATAGACCACGTCGTACAGCTGTTGAATCATATTTTGCAAGCTCTCGAAACGTTCTCGAGGCATACTTCGGCTCAGTACTTCATCTCCGTACTCCTGTTTCGCTTCGTCAACAGTCTTCTTGCAGACACTGGCCGATTTCTCGACCCTGTCCAATATGTAATCAAAAACACGTTCGATATCAACTAAGACGTTTGAGATGTCTCTTGGCGTATTTATAATCTCTTCAGCTACGTATGTCTCATAGTGAGCTGCACGTAGATAAAGGCGGAATCGTGTGTACCCACTCCACAACAATCCAGCCTCGGTCTCGATATCCTCCTCTGTCTTGAACAGGTTGTAAAATTCGTTCGAGCGTGTGAGGTTAGACTGGCGTTCGAGCCACCGAGGCATATCCCACTCAAGGCAAGTCTGGTCCAGAGGACGTTTGAGCTTGAAGTGGGCAACCATGTTATCCGTCAAGACCGCCATTGCCAGCCGAAAGTTCACCACCGTTGCCAACAAGGCTTCCCGGCTCATTTGCTGCAGCCCTGTCTCCTGGGGATATGGGTCCATGAATTGTAACATTCTGTCGCCGATTATTGTGGCACCATCTGTGTCTTTGGGGCCTTGTCGAAGCCAGAGCGCAAGCTCGTAGTGACGGTATTTGAATTTGATTTCGTGGATCTTGGAACGCCGGTAATCCAAGACGCCTTCTTCGGTAAAAGTCTGCTTCGCCAATGTTCCATCCGCGGCGGCTTGTTTGTAGACATTTGGATAAGCAATCTTAATTTTATCAAGCTCGTGTCTGTGCAACCTGTAGCTTTCTACCCAGGGGCGGGGAGCAAACATGCGCATGGCCAAAGTTGCATGTCCGTCTGGCGGCAATTCGTTAAGAATCATGGAAGGAGTGAGTATTGCATCAGGGTCAAGGAAGTCTTTGGTGCAATCCATATGACAGCCGATTGCAGGGTTTCCGAAGCCGTAGAGGATAATGAGGATCTCGGTGGGCAAAGGTGTCTGCTTTGCTTCTTCGCAAGCCTCGCGGATATACAGAAGTATTCTGCCTATCATCTCGCTTGGATAGGTTTGGATAAATCCCTCAGCCCTCTTAGCACTGAGCCATGTTTGACGATGACCGAGTTGGGCGACACGTTTCATGTCCATGCGGGCGTCATTCCAGCAACATTGATCCATATCGAAGCCACTGTCTTCGCTCTCTTCATCATTGCGAGTAATCACTCTACAAGCTCCAATGATGACGGTTGTATTGTAGATCTGGGGTATCGTTGTGGCATATCTGATTTGACGCATAGTGCCTGTGGTGTGTCTTTTGCCTGAGTAAAGAATGATGCTATCAAATGCGTGTTATGGAGATGAAGAATGTAAAAGCCGAGAAGTATACTACCTTAGTAGTCAAGTGTTTAGTGAAGAGTGGAAGGAGTCACTTTCACATTGGAAAGGCAGCATGCTCATGTGATCTTTCCGAATAAACTTGAGGTCTTGATGATACCTTAAGGTAGGGGACAGAAGACCTGACCTCCACTGCTAATAAGACAACTTAAGAATGACAAGCCTGTGTAAACTAAACATGAACTTGGTAAACTTTGGACCAAAGTTCTAAGTAATAAAAAGGCTGAGATACGTTTAAAATTTCTAGAGGTTAGCACTTGATGATAAATTTGGCTTAGGTACTCTCTCAACAGTTTATCTTGTCGCGCTGATGTAAAGTCTTGAGTCTTCGGACGCCCACCTCAGAGGCCAAGTCAACACGGACACTACCCGAGGAAGCTTCCTTATTTAGAAGAAGCAAAGATTCTGATTGGTTATTGAAACTCTTCCCAATATCTCAGATTATCTCATTCGCTCGTTTTAACGTTACCCTCTCCTTCGTCAACTTTAAACCAAGATCTGATTCGGCCTTATCTGCTATAAGCTTTCGTAGATATATCGCGTAATCTGCCATGCCCCTCGGGAAGCCAAAGATGAGAACTAGAGTTAGGAGGCAAATATTGTTCAGTTAAAGGACCCGCTAGGTTTACCATGAAATCACCTACGTATTTTTGTCACTCGACAATTCACAAGATTAATTTTTCCCTCTCGTGCTCAAGATCAAGCTTTGTCGCTCTTCACGACCATGAATAGATTAACTCTTCGACCCTTGGAGATTTTCAAGGTATAAGTACCTTAGGGTCCTGTTTCTTCCCACCATATCTGTTCCGTCACTCATCACCGTCGCCATCTCGAACCCTCCTCTGCACATAACTCGACTCATACATCACCATGTCGAGGAAGAAAAAGCCAGCATCCTCAAGTCGAAAGACCACTCCAGGCTCATCAAAGGCCTCTAGCAGAAAGAACTCTCCATCACCCAGAAAATCAGCTCTACTGTCTCACGAGCCTATGCCAGAGCCAGTACAAGTAATCGTCGATCCCGCACAGCCTGAAGAGGAGGAGCCGTGGCGGACACCGAATGAAGAAGAAATTATCGCGGTTGTAATTTTTATCGTCATTTCCTTCACAATCAACATAGCTTCCCACAATGAGTTCATAAGGGGGTTCCGGGTTTATTTTGAAGTATACATTGGCGAGAGACTACTGGGATGATTCTGACATGTTGTGCAAGGATATTTAAGTCACGGACATTCAGATGGTGGAGTCCGATCCTATCTTCCGTCTTCTTATCCAGCGGTCATGCACACTTCACCTACGAGAAAACGGGTGGTTACTGGAGCCAGTTGACTTACGAGAAGGAATTGTTCCTCCACTGGCGAGGAGCCTGTGAATGGATTTATGTGAGCAAACATGCTCGACTGAGATCGTGCCTAGAAAACGTTTCTTTGGAAGTTTTTTTTTTTTTTTTTTTTTTTTTTTTTGGTGGGGAGGGTATTTTATTTTATACTCTGGGAAAGGATTTCTTCCCTTTCTGCATCCTTCCATCTCTTTTGTATGGTTCTGTTCGGATTTTAATCCCACGATTCCGAAGTTACGGATTCCACTTTGACTAGTTGCATGAAAGAGTCAATAACAAACTTTTCGAGAGCAGTATTTGGCATGATATTGAACTAGAGATAAACTAGAGACGAAATACCACACAGAATCAAGACGCTAAAGTTATACCTGTTCAGTCTTCCCGCACTCCTCCTCAGACCACAAAACCTGATATCTCCCCCCCCCCCCTAAGGACGAACCACAAACTTTCCAATCCCTCCCTTACTCTTGTAAGTCCTCTCACACCCCCTCCTCACCTCCTCCAAATCATCCAAATCCACCGCCGTATGAACAGCCTTGACCATCCCCTTGGCAACCATATCCGCCACAACCTCCATGTCGCCCCGATGTCCTGGATGCCCCGATATAAACTCATACTGAATCTTTGTACCACGCAGCTTCCACGAGTACCAGTACTGCAAGAGATCAAGAACCCAGCCAAGCCATGCGGGGAACTTCGGACCGAGCATTTCTACCATGACTTCACTCTTGGGGATGCTGGCGATGCTCATTAGAATACCGTCGGATTTGAGGATAGAGATGCTTTCGTTGAGGGTGGAGAATTGGGTGCTTATTGCAAAGTCGACGGTGCCGCGGCCGATGAGCTTGACGATGTCTTGGGTTTTATAGTCGTACAGTTGAGTGACCATTCCAGGAAGATATTCTTCGACCAAGCCCATCTTTGGCGTCGATACAGTAGAAATGATCTTCTCAGCACCAAAATAGTTCCGCGCAATCTGGATAGCTGTATTGCCAGATGCACTGAGAGCAGCGGGTATGTAAACAGTCTGTCCTGCTAGACTATCTCTTCCTTGAAGCTGCAGTCCACGCTTGATACTCTGGTACGCAGTTATTGCCAGAGCTGGGACAGCAGCAGCTTCTTCAAAAGATACATGATCTGGCTTCTTATGAAGGAACTGTGGTTCTGTCACGGCATATGTCGAGGCCCAAGCTGCAGGGGGTCTAGAGAGATGAGGTTTCTCGAACTCCATGCCGTAGACTGCATCTCCAACTTTGAACTCTGTAACTGCAGGACCAATCTCTACAACTACGCCAGAGCCTTCGATTCCAAATGGGATCGGGAAGTTCCTATATTTATGTGAGTTTGTAGTATGAATGAAGAGTGGTTGCCGACTTACGAGGCCTTGTAGAGCAAGTCAAACTGTCCAGATGCAAACTGTGTTTCACCAGTGTTGATGGCAACAGCTTTCATACGGAGAAGAAGCTTATTTGGCTTGGTGATTTTTGGTATAGGTTGCTCTATGACCGTGTACTCTGCTGGAAGACACTTCTTTGGTGCAACAAGAGTTCGAGTGGTGGCTGGTAGTTTCGACATCATGACTTTGGAATATGTCAGTCAACTAGAAGCGAAAGAATGAGTGAGTTTGGTTCATGATATCAACAGCGGATGTCAATTCTTTAATCAGTCCATTATCATGCGACGGCGGCGTAGGTCGGTGCCTCGGCGGTTTGTGGGGACATTTCGGGGGGCCCACCGAAACCGCCGAACTCCACCGCCGGTGACCTTTCGGTGCCTCGACTACCAATATGAGGAGCTTATATTGCGGACTTTGCTTTTGGTAAGATTACACGGCGGAGATTTACATGACTTGAGACAGGAAAGGCATCTCCTGGAATAACATATCCTTGAACACTTTCACCAAGGCATTATCCGCATTCATTTTGTGCTCGAACATGTCATACATCGACCAGATCCACTCGATTTACAGATCCTCTAGAAGAGTAGGATTACATGTGACCTCGATTTGCAATACAACACATACCGTATTGAGAGGTTCCGTCACCATAGAAATCCTCTATCGCCAGACTGCCATCAACTACAGTAACTGCAACAAATCTGGGTACCCTTACTGCCGCAAACGCCTTACAAATAAAGAGCAAAACACCTGCCATCATACTTTTCGATCAAGGAAACATGAACGCGACATTGATCCTGCCGCATGTTAGAGCGAAAGAACTGTTCACTTCGCATCTGTACCGCACGACTACGGTCTTCACCACTCTCCATAATAAGAACTGTTACCCTCCCAATTTGGGTCTCGACGTCTCTGGTGGATTCCATACCATCGCGAATAGGTCGACTCATCTAAACCACAGTTAGTATCAGAACAGTACTCAGGCACGTAAGTTGATATACCTCTGTCACGACTGATGCCAAGCTGGTCCGCAACATTGACATACCCCTCCTCCACGGCACCTTTATCCTTCTGGACGCGTGCAACAAGCTTCTCGTCGCCCTTCCAGACACTGCGACACATGGGACAAGTCACGTTCCCACTGGGCTTCGTCTGCGCCCACATTCTGAAACACTCCTCGTGAATGTTCTGACCACAGGCGGCAGCGCACCAAACAATAGACTCTTGGTTCTTCTCATCAAGCTCACAGTAGCAGATGGGACAATCGCCATCGATGGGCTTGCGCTTGTCGGACTCTCCTTGTCCGGGTGCAGAAATGGGAGGTGCTGAGGCAAAGATTGCTTGAAGTTCGGTGCTCAGAAGCGCAAGTTGATAGACGAGATCAAAAGGCGCGTTCAGAACTTGCTTCATGACCTAATTTTTGTCAATAACGCGATCGAAGAGTCAGGTGTGGTACTTACGTAGAGGATGTGCTTGCACTGATGGCCCTTCTCATGGTGAGGGCACGTACATCGCGGCTGTTTTCCAACATGAACCGTGTAGATATTTCCCGTGGATCCGGTCATCTCAACATCTTCCTCAGGGCAATCCTGGGTTCCTCCTCTGGCGCGATTAAGCACGTAAAAGCGCTGAGAAAGAGCCCGGTCGTAGATCTCATGGAAAGACTGAGGTGGCTTAGGTCTGAACCTGCGAAGCCGTTTTTCCTCACCTGTGGCTTTTGGTTTCTTTACTTTCTTCTCCTTCTCAGCTTGATACGAGACATCTTCTTCCGTGATTTCATGGGCTTTGCGCTTCATTGGTGTTGGTGGCAAGAGTGCATCTTCCTGGATGCTCGTAGCTTTCTGGAATGGTTGACCCGCTTTGACCGTGTTAATCAGATCTGGTAAGACTGGCTCTTGCGGCGTCTTGATGTTCTCACGAGCAGCAGAACGCAAAACTCTAGTTGAATGCACACTGGCAGACCCCATTCTGATGAATTTTGGTTTGTCTTGGGATGATTTGAGAAAGATCTGTGGAAGATGGGAAATATGATTTCGTTGTGACTGCCTCTAGGGTATGACAGGTTCCCTTAGCATTTTGGGCAGTGGCGTTGCAGCTACACGGTCACGTGCCACTCCTTCCTCATGGGCATGTTTGAGCCTTTCAACGTCAACGTCATCTCGAAAAACCCTGTGAATCATCCAGTGTTTCAAAGGACAATTGAGTTCATTCAATATAGTCGTAGAGAGTTGAGGGGTGGTTCTTTCGATGGGATTATTGCATATAACTTCAGTCACTGTGCATTGGCATGCAATTTACAAACTTCACAATTCAACAAAGACATCAACTTAGAAAGGAACTGCACTTTGGCATTGATTTATCCTATCTTCTTCATCCACTGATCCATCTCTTTTGACTGGCTTCATACCGCTCATGATAGCCCAAAAAGAAACATAGCCAAACGCCCCGAAACAAGGGACTAAACCCGCCCCTGCTCTCCTGAGGGAGCATAGATGCCCCGCCGTAATACGCCCCCTATACATAGAAAAATAACAAAAGAAATCGAAAGGCAGGTTGATGTAGTAGGTACAGGCTGTGCCGCAAAGACGGCAGCCGCTTTGAAATGGTTCAACGCCGAGTCTATGCTATGGCTGTCAAAGGTGTATAGTATTAGACATGAAGGGAATAATTGTGTGTGGCCGTAAGGTCATCGAAGTGATAGTATCATGGAGGTCGTATGGTTGAGGGCCGTGGTACTGTCATCGAGGTATCGGTTGTTCATCGTACTAAACCACGGGCGCGGGTATTATTGTGTTTAGCCCGGGTGGTGATATGATATGGCTATGATTGTCATCAAGAAGCGTCAACGTTCACGCAACTCCGACGCGATGCCTATGAAAGTGTCGCAAGATACATGCGCGCGGCTTTCAAGGCAATGGGCGTCGGTGGCTGGGATCGCGAGGCTGTTGATATCGACCAGATTGTTGCTGCTGGGCAGTCAACCATTCTGTAGAGCCAGTTTGTCGACCAGGTTGCTCAGCAGGCAACTTGGTATCGCTTCCGCTTGCGCCAGTGTGGTTTGATCCGCCAGGGGATCCAGGAACCAAGTCAGTTACGGCCTGTGCAATTGAGGCCACAACGTAGCCTCGGAGTTCGTTGTCTTCCCGGCTGTCTTCCTTCTCCAATCGGAATCGCTCGTCCTTGTTCATGTTGGATCGGCGCATGTTCTTAATCTCTTGCATAACATAGAGAAGAACCTCTTCAGGGCATCGGTTACGCTCAGCAGCATGCTGGTTCTTGCGCACGTATCGTCGAGTGACATCAGTAGCGCCATCAATGGAGAATGCAATGCAGTAGGACATCTTCTTGCCCCAACCCTCAGCATAGAGGCGAGGGTTATCCCATGCTTCCTCACAAGCATCCACATGAACCCATCGCTTTTGGTGGTCTGAATACACCTCAGTCCAAACATGGTCCTCAGCGTTCCAGACCCAGCGAACACGGCCTCCAACAGCTCGGCAAAGCATGCTAAAGCAGTTGGCCCATTCGCCAACACGTCCTCGTCGGGTTTGTAATAACCGCCAGACATCACCGTAACGAGGGAAGCGCTCGAAAGCACCGCAATGTTGAGCAGAGCATTGATACAGTTCGACACGGAGGGCGCCGCAAGCACTCTCTTCAGGTGAAGGAGCAGTCATGCCTCGGGCGATGGTGGGAGATAAGCAGACGGGGCAGGGTGGGTTATTGACCCAGCTAAAGAACGATCGCTTAAACCATCTATCAACTGTGTTAGTCAATCCATCCAAACGAGATCGGATGGAAAATGACATACCTTAATAATGCCCGGATGACACAGTCTTGGTAACCCCATTCGGGTCGTCGTCCATCACCCATACTCTCAGCCTGAGCTTGTAAGACCTGAGTCTCTTCCTCAGCCTCGCCATAGATACGATCTAATGGGATGGTTTGCAATGCCTCGTCCAACAGACCGGGGTTCTCATATTTGGTTGGTGTTAACGATAAGCTGATGAGGAGGTTTCTGAATTTTTGAGAATCGCGATCACCCGCGGCGGGAGGTGTAGGGATCTTGGGGAGATGTCGCAGGGCGGAGTAAGAGGGAAGACCAGGTCCTTGGGATGTCGAGGGTCGGCTATCGCTGGGGAACGGAGAGCTTCGCATACGGGGAGACTGCTCTCCCAAGCTCGGAGAGCCTTGTCGCGATGAGGCACGGAGATCATTCATACGCTTGTCACGCAACAAGCCTTCGAATTGGACCCGAAGGTCTCGGGCCCATTCCTCGCCATACTCGCCCGCAGGCGTACGTTGGCCCGCCATAGTTGCTAATATGTGATTTTGTAAGTGGATAGTTCGTCGATGAAGATGTTGAGGATAGGTGTTTCAGTATATGTCGTTGCCCAGATACGTGGCCGGGCTAGGTAGTTGATGGCTCAATTGTTGCTATTTACGAGGCCCAAGAAACCTCGGAGTGAGATATGTCGTCGTAATATTGATCGTAAATTGTCGTCGTCAGAAACGAGAGGTGCGTGATGGTAGGCCTAATTGCCACGGTACACGCGTTGTCCAGATGAATCCTTTTGGTCCTCAGAATGACCAACGGACTGTTGCCGCGGGAAGTGTCGCTTGCTCTGACTAGCTGATGACTAAGGTAGCCAGAATCGTTTGTTTTTTCAATCGTCGTGAGTATCGTCGAATACTCTTTCGTCGTAGAAACAAGTTGAATCGCTTCTTTTGTTCGTCGTCGCCGTGAGTGAAGGGTTAAAGGAGAGGAGTTGACGGCTTGCGAATGGCTGACCACTGCAGGCAGGTAAGAGAGACAGACAGCACAAAAGAGGAGAGGCAGGAGCAGGCGGCGATGAGAATCGAGGGTGGACCAGGGGAATAAAGGGAAAGGGACGGGGTGTCTCGGGAGGGTGTGCGTCTCGTTCGTTCTTGCCCACTCTGGGCCAGAGCCTACGATGGCAGTTTACGCGTCAGCAGTGAGCGCCAGGCCAATGAGGGAGCCGACTGTTGCTCCAGGTGGGGGCCGCTGGGCGCAGGGACATGTACCGGTACAGCTGCCTCGTACTCTTGTTCAAGTGCTCAGGGAACTGAGAAAACGCCCACTGAGCCTTATAATGGCTGAAATGATTGGTCTGTGATGAATTGGATGGATATTCAGTGCTTGCAGGCTCCGATTGTTATTTAATATTAGGGCCTCTGAAGCCTACGAATATTGATGCGTGTCGCTATCGTGAACAATTAAATGAGCCTCCCGAACATGTAACACTATACGCAAATTGAACGAGAACGGGTCAACTATTCTCAAGTCTACGCAACAGCTTCATCATCAAGAGGCGAACCTAGAGGGCCAGTCTCAGCAGGCCAGGGCAAGTGTACGTAGTCCTTTTCTAGTGAGTGATACACTTTGAATTGCGTGCGTACGTACGTCGACCTAGGGAACACCGAAAAGCGAAGTGGCGCCTGGCCTAGATCCTCGTCATCAGCGAATTAGCAAGCGTCAGCATTTGTTTGTACTACATGTTCTTTTTGATAAGGTCAGATGGAGAAAAGAACTGCAAGAGGCGATAAAATATTTCGATAAATTATGGGAATCTGTATGAGAATAATGGGAAAGGAACGACAATCTCTATCTGTGCGTGGATGTGGCAATGTGAAGCCTCTAACTGAACCCAGCAGATGATAAGCGCGGGGAAAACGTCGCGGAGTCGCGACAAAAACGATCGCCCGCTGTAAAGATGGAGTCAATTCAAGTCTTTCGAGTGAGCAGTCACTAATTCGACATGGGTTGTAATATCCGCGTAGACTACTCTAAATTTTGAATAAAAACACCTAAACTTGTGATCAGCTCTAGTAGATGCTTCATTGTGCAATCACAGACTTGCCAAATGGAATATCAAATATTGAGTACTGTTTCATTTATTTGTTCCTCCATTGCAATATGGCACAAATTCTAGCACAGAAACCTCTCGAGGCTGCCAAAGACCGCTACAGTTTTCTGCGAGTCACTCGACCCTGGGGCCCTGGACTAGCAAGTATCGGTACTTTGCTGGGAACATGCCCCTCGTCTTGGTGGGCGATGACGAGGCAGTGGTGAGGTCCTCTAAAAAGGCGCCCGAAGAAATAGTATCGTGGCACAGCCCATACTGAGCCACGCTGCCCGCAATCCTTTTTCGCAACACGTAGGACAAGGCGTGCGCAGCAATATTTATCCCAGATAGTCGACGAGACATAGTAACTATCCGCGCTTATTGTTTTAATTGTAGGCCTCTGAGGCATTCTGTGTTGGCCTCTATATCTAGGATTTCACTAGCCACAGAGACATCTATCCAGTGGCGGTGCTCGCTATTTCCAGTTCCACTAGATCCACTTGGACTCGCGGCCTCTTGTCCCTTGTAATTCCACTGCCTCCATGAACTTGCATCACAACCCACCAGAAAGTTTGGTTCTGTTTCAATGATTTCCCTATGAGGACATGGGTACCTACTCCGTACATATCAGATAAACACGAAGACCTTATTTTCCGAGATGCGATACCCAATATTCGCAAATTTTATGTGGTTCACAAGTGAAGCTATTCCACATGGCCGATGGGGATGACAATCTGTCCAGTATCGAAAGAGACAACAGAAAGCAAGATGCTAAGTACTCAGTACTCCACAGCGATCTGCAACATGCTTCTACCTGATACTCGTCGATCTTGAGTCAAATTATCTGCCTTACGCCTTGCTTGTATGGCACAGCTCTAGGCACATCAATATCAAACCATAACCACAAATCATACAGACAAACCATCTTGGTCATCTTGATACAGCTCAGTAGGCGGGCTTGGAAAGAAGCTTAACTGGCTTTGGCGTCTGCATCGCGTGCGCCTGCCCCTGGAAAAGCGGCCTCGTCCAATCCCATCATCCCATTTGACAGGCGCTCACAGAGAGAACGCACACTCGAGGGACAACTATTTGCTTACCTGGCAACGTTACCACTGAACGGAATTAGCCCTGCGTCTTTAGAGCTTCTTGGCAGCGGGAACGTTCTCTGAGCGTCGCGTCAAAACTCAGTCACAGGGGTCGAATCGGAGCCGAATTCGACTCTGTCCGTTTTCTCAATTACCTAACGTCGAGTTATGATTTACTCACCGTTTCCCACATCGAATTTTAGCAGTGTCACACTGTCGCCCGAAAAAGACACCCAATCGTCAATCGAGTTGCATCTTCAGGCTCAGTGATGTACAGCCAATCATTCTCAGTTGTGGTCTGCCGATCTTGTTGCGCTTACGACCGGGGGGTGTGGTCTAAGACACCGCCAAAGGCCGCGTCATCTTGACTTTGGCTTGCTTGCGTACATGCAAACACCAATATCTCAACTCTATCAGAGAGTATACGCAACGCGATCTTCTTCAATTGCCACCTCCTGATTCAACAATCCCCCAAAGGCACTTTTGGTGTTTTGCGAATGTTTGATGTTTTTCTCATTTTGAAAATTGATTTACACGGATTGTTTGATAAGCATTGCCAAGAGGACAAGAGATATATCAAGAGATGTGGCTAAGTCAACGACCAGATCAGATTACGAAGCTAAGAATTTGCTACCGGGAAGTCTGTGCTACGTACGCCCTCATAGAGTCTTGAAATAGACGTCCGGATGACCTCAACTGTGGTCCAAGCTGATTGCCAAACCGCTTCAACGTCCAGATGCCGTTCTTGATGTCAACCAGTCATCGTTTGTTCGACAATTTCATTGGCAACTCACTCGGATCTTCCCTGGGATCAACTTAGATTTGACGTGGTTTCCAAGTTCTTTCTCTTCTCGGTAACTCAATACTTAAGCATGACGAAGCCACAACTGGGGATTACCCGTTGTCGATACGTATCCCTTGAGAACTACCCATAATTACAATCAAGCAGCCAGTGATTCATCAGAAGTATGAGTCGTGTGGGTTTCTCATGAATTGAGGATTCAGGGATCTTGGGATACACTTCACCATCGAAGCCTCGGAAACCATGTCATGAACCATCCTGTCATCTCATCTATCTGCCACTTCACGGATGGATCCCTCCACCCACTTTGACACACTTACACATGCCTTGAAAGGCTTGACATGGTCTCTCTTACATGAGGCTATTCCGGCAACAGGCTCGAATTGGTCAGGCTAGCGGTCTTGGTCCTCCTGATGCCCAGGACGCGCGTTCTACGGGCGAGCAATGGGGCCTCGTTCATAATATTTAGACTATTTCGGTAAGTTGTGCAACAGTCTAGTCTATAAACCCGCGGGATCTTATTTCTTGATTCGGACCCTTGCTTCTGGTCGTGTAAGTCTAGAATTCTAGTTTGTTAGTAGAAATCACTCGTCTTGTAAGTGTTCTCGTGACTTGATTCAGGTATGACTTCGTCTGATCCATAGCGCTCCTATATGCGAGACATGTTCAGCCTTTTGAAACAGAGACTGGACGACAGAAGCAGGGACCTCAAACCCCAGACGCTACCCATTGATGATACGGTAGCTCCCGAGGAGTGATGTCGTTGAATGACAAAATCTTTTCATGGTCACAACCCAGACATGGGTACACGTATGCAGTAGAAACCCGATATCCCAAAATTTTGATTCGATAGCCCGTATGCTAGTCTACGTAGCCAGTTTAAACATCCAAATCTACAAACTAGGACCATGCTTTTTGAGTCCAGACCCTTTTGACAACCATCACCCTTGCAACTATGCTCAACATGGCTCTCTACGATCCATGAACTTATCACCCACGCCGTATATCTACATTTTTCGTACTCCATTACTTCCTCCACTGCTCAACGCTGAAGTAGCTCTCGGGCATGTCCACATCCCATGTTGGTCTCTCCACCAGGGCAATCTCGAGAGGCTGGCCTGCGGTGCTGAGAGGGACGACGCCGAAGATGGGTCTGTACTTGAAAGTCATCCACCAGCTCTTGCGTTCACCGCCAGTCTCGGCAACCTCGAGATCTTTGCCCACTTCACGACGGTTCCGTAGCTGGGCGAGTTCACCTTCAGGCTGATCCGCTTCATCGTCGCTATTGGCGTCCTCGGGTCGGGGGGCATCCTCCATATCGATGTCCTCCCACTGACCAGCTGTATGCTTGCGAACTTGCGAGGGTGCGATGGCACCTACCTCCATTCTGCCTCCTGCTCCGGTTGATGGACCTGTTCTCTTGCGCTTAAGGCTCTGCTTGCCTGAAGTAGTGGATTCACTAATCTCGCCATCTACAGGCTTGGGAAGGTCTTGAGCCAAGTCGAGCATGAGGAGGAACGACACGCCGTAGATCCAAGCACGAGAGCCTTGCCAGAAGACACCCTTGGCGAGGTCGAGGAGATCCTGCACGGGAGCGGGTAGGTCCTTTCGGGCATGACGTCGAGACCAGGGGGTGAGAGAACCTTGGAGAGGGTGGAAGGTAAGCAGGTTCCACGACGAGGTGATCGCGAGGAGGGTGTAGTCGTCCACATGATCGGATGAGCCATTTATTCCATCAGGCGAAGCTCTAGGAGAGATCTTGGTCCGAGGGACATCGGCTGAGAAGGACAGAACCGTAGCTGCAGAAGGAAGTTTGGGTAGTAGTTTAGCACTAGGGTTACGAACCCACTTCTCAATGTTCTGCGATGACTGCTCCTCTTCTTCGTCTGAAGAGTCACTCTCACTTGAGGAAGACGCGTCATCCTCTGGCTTGGTCTTCTCACCATCGCTCAGAATCCAGGTGTCGATGTAGCCTGCGATGTCAGATGTAGCGAGCATCTTGGAGTCTGGAGAGAAAGCGATCTGTGTAATGGTCCTGTCGTAACTGCCAAGACCTCCATTGAGGATATAGCGTGGAGTTTGTCGTCGTAAGCGTGTGAGTCTTTGTACGCGCGGTGAGAAGATGAGAGATGTTCTGGGGCTGACGGGGTCGAGTGCGCCCATGACAACGCGAGAGCCTTCCTGAATCGCGCAGAGCCATTGTGCGTTAGGTGAAAGCTGCACTTTAATGGCTCCCACACCTGCAAGCTTCGAGGGGAGCTCAGAAGAGGAGACCTTGACGTCCGAAGGTTTGATAGGATCTTGGTGTTCTAATCTGAAAGCTTTGACGTCGATAGCAGTAGAAACAATCAGAAGTGAACCCTCATCATCGATAGTTGCTGAAGTAATATTCGAATCACCCTTGACGACGATAGTCTTGATAAGTTTGCGGTTCTGGTTGATGTCAACTTCTTCGCCTGCGCTGTTGAACATGTCGTTGGCTGATTTTCGGAGAAGCCAGATGTGAACCTCCCTGTCCCACCAACTGACAACGAATCGAGCCTTGGGTGCACTCAATAGAGGAGCCTGTTGAGGCAAGCTGGGCATCATGCGGTGGTTTTCACGTCCCATCTCCTTTAGGGGAACCACAACGGGGTTAGCATCAGGTCCTGTATCCGAGTTAGCCAGAGTTTAGCGACAAGAGACGGCTTGTCTTACCTCCTGAGACAATAACACTGATTCTACCACTCTCAAAAGATGCCATAGACTTGACATCATGGTCGTGGTACCTTCGCCCCCAAACCTTGGCCCATCTTGATCCAGCACCACTGTTTTGCTTGTAAAGGATTGTTCGTCGGTCCATGCCTCCGCTAAGGATAGCTGTACCATCAGCACTTGTAGCAAGACTCAAGACATCTTGCTTGTGGCTCTGAATGCGTTGTGATTGTGTATATGTCTTGCCATCCCAGATGCAAACCTGGCCAGTTGAATCGCCTGAGACAATGTTACCGTTTGGCAGACATTTGACGGACCACACAATGATGTCTTTGGAGCCACCAACGAGATCGGAGCCCAGTGTCATCCTACGCAGCATGTGGCCATTTGCGATATCGTACGCTCGAATTGTGCTATCGGAGCAGCCGACGATGGCGACCCTGCGCGACTGGAAGGTAATGCTGACCATCTGAGCCTTCTTGGTAGGCGATCGTAGGATAACTCGCTGGAATCGCAGATCATCGTCCTCGATGGAGTACATGACAAGCTCGCCATCGATTGTACCAGCGATAAGCTTGGTGGGATCTTGAGAGTCGGCGCCGAGTGTGACCTTGTCGGATCCAGCAGGTTGAGCAGCCATGCACCAGATATCACCATGTTGACCGCTGGCGTGTCTCTTTGGCCTTCCTGTCTCAAGATCCCATTCGGTGACTGTGGAAGTATAACCTATGCTGAACAGACGGGACTTTCCAGCGACAACGCGTCCATCGCCAAGGTCCTGGTCAGGCTCGTTGACCCAGACAAGTCCATCGACGCTTCGGTCTTTACCGCCTGGAATGATGAGCTCCTGGTTCCAAGAGCCATTCGTAGGGTTCCAGATTTCGATGTCGCCGTTAGCTCGTCCAATAGCGAGTCGCGCAAGATTAGCCTGTACTGCCGAGCGCGTCTTGGGGTGTGAGAAGGCAATGGCGTTGATGGCTGAAGGTTTGTATGGAACGAATCGACATCGATGAATATCCATTGTAACGGCGGTTTCGGGACTCTGAAAAGAGTCCTCGGTCGCGCGGTGATTCGAAATTAGGTATTAACTCACTGAGATACGAGAATCGGTTCGGGATTGTTGCGCAAAGAGAAATAGATACGTTAACCTGACGCCGCGTAGCCAGGCGTAGAGATCCAGTTCAGGAAGAAAAATGTTAGCCTCGCGAACTCGACCAAATTTTTTTCTTTGGAAAGAAAAATAAGGTGTGGTCATAGCGCTCTTAGTGCCCCTCCATAATCCACTATGGCAGCCGCGACCAACCCCTCACCTTCCCTCAGAGCGTGCCCCTCTGCTTCCCTTCTTCTGCGGGTTCGTTCGTGCTATTCTAGATCTCTTCTGAATGCGTCACATTTTCGTCGGTTTTAGATCTCTTCTCATGACTCAACGGAACGTCGCAAATTCGCAAACGTCATAACCTATAGCTCAACGACAACACTGAAGTCGTATATGGTCCTGTCTTTTCAGTATCCTCGTCGTCCTTAATCCACGTTCTTCCGAGCCGCGTTATCCACGATTTCCTCGATTTACTTCCGCATTCCCGAACTCTGTTCTCCAAGCTTTATAAGCCCCCAACTATAAAAGGGAAAGAATTTCTCTCCCGAGTTCGACTTTGTCATAACAACACCTACAAAACCCCATCATGGATTTCAATAGCTCCTCACCCTTCCCAGAGGGCGTCATCTCCTTCCTCGACACTGATCTGTACAAGTTGACGATGCAATGTGCCGTCTTCAAGTTCTTCAAAGATGTACCTGTGACATACGCCTACACCAACCGAACTCCAGACAAGAAGCTGTCGCGAACCGCCTTCAAGTGGCTCGAAGAGCAAATTCGAAGTAAGAAACGCGGTTTTTGGTGATCTCACCTCCAAATCCCAGACTAACCTTGATGGACAGAGCTTGGAAACATTTCTCTTTCTACCGATGAATACCTTTTCCTCAAGAAGCACTGCGACTACCTCTCTGACGACTACCTCAACTTCCTCAAGGAGTTCCGCCTTAGCCCCCGAGAACAAGTTGTCGCTACCTTCACTCCTGTCGGCGAGGATAATGGAGATGACTCGATTGTTGGCGACGTTGATATTCAAATCAAGGGCACTTGGGTCGACACAATTCTCTACGAAATTCCCATGCTTGCGCTGACATCCGAGGCGTACTTCAAGTTCATGGACACAGACTGGAACTATGAGGGCCAAGAAAAGCAAGCATTCGAGAAGGGACTCAAGCTGTTGGAGGCAGGATGCATCACATCCGAATTCGGCACAAGAAGACGTCGCGACTACCACACCCAGGCCCTTGTGTTCCGAGGATTGGTGCAAGCTTCCAAGGAAGCTGAGAAGAAGGGATTCCCTGGCAAGCTATCTGGAACCAGTAACGTCCATCTGGCTATGCGCTTCAACATCCCACCTGTAGGAACTGTTGCTCATGAGTGGTTCATGGGTGTTGCCGCTATTATCGGTGACTACAAGTCAGCCACCGAGGTTGCACTGCGACACTGGGTAGCTTGTTTCGGCAACAAGCTCGGTATTGCTTTGACCGACACTTTCGGAACTCAAGAGTTTCTGCGAGCTTTCACTCAGCCTGTGCAACCTATCGAGGGTGGCTTCCCAGCAGAGACCTTCAAGAAGGCTGACGGAACCATGAAGACATACGCAGAGACCTTTGCTGGTATTCGTCAAGATTCTGGCGACCCTGCAGAATACACTAAGTGGATGAGAGAGTTCTACGACAAGCAGGGTATCACTGACAAGAAGCTCATTGTTTTCTCTGACTCACTGAACATCGAGAGGTGTCTCGAGTATAAGAAGATTGCCGAGGACCTTGGCTTCCAGCCAACATTTGGTGTGGGAACGTACCTTACCAACGACTTTGTGCATCTCAAGACTGGCACCAAATCTGTGCCTTTGAACATTGTCATCAAGATCAGCTCAGCGGCAGGCCGCCCGGCTGTCAAGATCAGGTGAGTGCTTCGTATCAAGACTGACGATAGTCTTGACTAATCGATTATAGTGACAACATTGGAAAGAACACGGGCGACAAGGAGACTGTAGAGAAGGTCAAGAAGGAGCTTGGATACGTCGAACGCGAGTGGAAGGAGGGCGACGAGACCTCACGATGGGGTAAGGAATAAGGGGAAAATAGACTAAGATACCAGGCACTTATTGCCGATTTGATTAAGGGAGGGCCATATAAGCACCAGAAAAGAGACAGGAAACAGCGCAAGCTTGGATTATCTGAGACCAATTACTTATGCTGTAATACTGCTTTAGATCTGAACGCCGCTCAATCACATAAAAATATATTAAACTGAGTTGGGTATCTGCATGGCCTACAAACAAGCCGAATAAGTGGTGAGTCCGTCATGCCGAATAGTTCTACACATTTTGTACAAAATGCAGCCATACATCATGGCTCTTCTGTAGCCCCGACAATGGGCGCCAACCCAACTTCTGCCCTAGCCCAAGTAATACACTCTCTCCATTCAGACATATCCATAACCTCAAACTCGGGATCAGGTTCCCACAGCATCTCTGAGACTTCGTCCACCATCTTCTTGCCAAAGGTGCCAACCCACCAAGCGATCTTGCCTAACGTGTCAAGCTGCACTCCCCAGAATACCATCAGAAGTAAAGCCATTGGATCTGAGCTCCTGAGCGCCAACCCAAAGTCTCGTCCTGCGAGTGCAGGAAATCCTATCGCCATGCCCTTGAAGATGTCTTTGGAGTCTTGTACGAAACACGTTTGTATGGCGGAGAAGCTGGTGCGGTATGAGCTGATCCGTACACTGGCTTCGGACTGGTCGTTTGGAGTTGAACCAGAGGGTGTTTCGCAGGCTTTGTTGATGATAGTGCTTAGACTCTCTAGAGCTTCCTCGGTTTCCTTGCTCAACGATGTGGGTGTCTCAGTCTGAAGTTGTGTTCTTAACATTAAAGCCTCTGTAGATCGCGATAAAGCTCCTGATATCAAAGCGTCGAAGTGCTGATTGGCGATAGAGGCATTTCCCATGAGAAGCTCCCACAATGTCACCATGCGTTCTAAAACACCCTCGTGAAGCTCTTCGAAAGCACTGCATTGGCCGAGAGCCATGTTAACAGCCACAGCAAGGAATGAGAACATGAAGATCTTCTGGGCATTCTCAGAGTTGACGTTCTCAAGCTGTGCTCTGAACGAACGACTTGCTTTATCGTAGTACTCCACCGCCAACTTGGCATAATATGTGTCATAGTCTTCTTCAACAACTACAGCACCCCCGCAGAGCGCGACTTCGAGAGCTGAGAAGGCAAACATGCCCTGTAGGAGATACTCATGCTTAAGAGCCCAGCGAGCCATGTCTTCTTGTAGCCATTGGTTATCTTCTGGAATACTAGCCAGACTCTTGTAGCTTGATGATGTCCAGCGGTGCATCAGTTCAAGCTCTATTTTGCGTCTGGTCTCTGTTGCTGGGAGCTGGGTTGGTGGCTCGGTGAGATATGAGCAGCCTTCGAGATTGCGGGCTAGACAGTTGGTGCAGGGAGGTCCTCCTTCGTCACACTGAAGGAATTAGTGATATGTTATGAGATATGGTTTAATAGTTGTACCTTAACATGGCGCTTTTTGCAGTTTCGACAGCCGTGCCGAGACTTGTTGTGAGTCCTCCGTTTCATCATGATGGCGAGGAACGTCAGTTGACAAAGGAAGTGATGGTTGGGTTAAAGACCAATGGAAATGAACGAGTGTCATGAGATAAGCAGTTTTATGTTATGTAAGTCGAAGGGGATTGATGAGCCGGTATAAGAGTTGATGGTTAAAGCTGAAGCCTGGGACATAGTGAGGTGGCTGTGCTTATGGCTAGCCCCCTCATGGGTATAGGTGAAGCTGACGAATGAGGTTCAAGAATGCTCTACTTGAACAAAACGAACAGTATATGCCATGAAATTCTATCTAACCAGTGAACATTGTTTTTGAGATTATAGAATATGAATGCGTGATTAGATGGATATGACCTCAGCCTATTGAGCCCTAGCTCGTGATGGCTGTAAGTCGGGTGTAATCTTAATGGAATTCAATTGTTCATTTAATCATAAATCTTACTATCCAGGCCGTGTTTATCATCTGTATCCATATTCATCAATGACTTGTGTGGCACCATCTTTTTGTGGTCGTAAATGTGCCTCCACACATCAAACTCTCGAGCATCACGCCCAGCAACCCACCGATAATAACACCGGCAGTCTCACCAGCTCCCACCACCTGAAGTCCGAACTCCAAATTGATTCCCGACTCGAAGGATTTGTCTTGCAGCACTCGGTCCAAAATAGCCATATATACTGCTCCTCCGCCAAGACCGGCCCCGAAAGCCAGCAATCCCACAAAGACTTCGGTTGAGAAGATTAGGAAGATCGAGTTGGCGAGCAAGATGAATGTCGAAGCTCCGATAACTGTAAAGGCGGCTTTGGTACTAGTGGGTCGGAGGAGTAGAGTATGAGTGCGGGAGATAAAGTTGCCGAGCTGGAAAGCGAGGCCGTAAGTGGTGAAGTAAGAGAAGAACGACGTGTACGATGTTGGAAGAGGCAAAGCTCGAGAGATGCCTGGGTACGCCAAAGCCTGAATAGCAAATGCCCCAAACAAAGGCATCATGAATGGTCGAATCATGGCTTTAGTAAGGTTGAGTCGGTTTCTAGTGCTGAGCATACGTGAGAGCTGCTCAACTGGATCCTGGGCGAGCAGAAAAGCATCCTCAACGTCCACCTTTGACGCTTCCTGTTGCGCATGAGGATAGTTGACAGGTGCTCCTGGCAGAATGACAAAGAATGCCACAAGCATAGCACCCGTGAGTGCATAAATGCAGTCAATAAAGTCCCGTAAAAAGGACTCCAGCCAGACTGTTAGAACAAATGGCAAGATTGCGCAGAACACAGCCCCGGCT
Source organism: Fusarium oxysporum Fo47 (assembly GCF_013085055.1). Classification (NCBI taxonomy): domain Eukaryota; kingdom Fungi; phylum Ascomycota; class Sordariomycetes; order Hypocreales; family Nectriaceae; genus Fusarium; species Fusarium oxysporum. Next base: position 956,646 of record NC_072840.1, on the reverse strand, counting down.
CCAACACCAGCGCCCCATCCTGCGAGTCCAACACGGCCGTAGTATCGCAGCATTCCCAGAAATGAAACTTCCATTGCAGCAGCGGATATCGATCCCAGAACTGATGTCAAGATTCGAAGTGGTGGTGCAATATTAGGCGGCGTAACATTTGTGACGATGGCCACGATGATCCAGCCTGCTCCAATAGTGAGAGGACGCATCCAGTAGGGAACACGATGAAGAATATGGGGCATAAGAAGCTTCGTCGCCAAAGCTGGAAGAGTCTCGATGAGAAGAACGATCCATCGCGGATATGGAATGATGAGATAATTTGCTGAGTGCACGATGAATGGCACAATCGCATTCACGAGGCCTGAGAGTGGTCAGTTGAGACTTCATGTGAAGACACGCAATAGTCAAATTACCGAGAATCGCAAAACCGAGGTACGTTAGCATCGTAACACTCAACCTCGAGCTCTTCTGAGCATCCGTATTGAACCCCATCACCTCAAATCCTCCAGGAAAGAGTCAGAATAAAAAAAAGTGAAGCAAAAAAGAGGCTTTTCAACAATGAACAAATCAACCAATACTTTAAGCAGCCTGAAATCAATAAATGCAATGTAAGCTTATTTAACCCTCTGGCCGAATACGGTTTACGGAGCCCAAAACACCGCGGATAAATACGAGAGAACCAACTGACGACATGTCTCTAATACCCTACCTTAAGCTGGTTAAGGTATCGGATTAATATAGAGCATCTTGTTACGAATCAATTCATCACCAGCGTAAAATGACGTACAAAGATTGGATGGAAGAGGAAGCTGATGTAGAGCCTCTTGTTGGACCACGTGGGGCTGTTTTCAAGGGCACGATGTCGAGTGATTGGCTGTAGCGTATTGATTGAACGCTAAAGATCTGCGGTGAATAGTGGGTTCATGATGGATTATTTGGAGGCGAGAGTCATGATAGACAACTACAGTATCATGAGGAGATTTAAGAAAAGGACTAGAAGGAGCTAAGATAATCATCATGGATCACGAGGATCTCATAATATTCCATATCCGATTGTCGAAGATGATTATAGCACTCCCATCAACATGACCAAGGTGATCTGTAATGGCCTCGTCTTCAATATCACATCGCTCGTCCTCCAGGATGAGAAGAGCCCCAAATGCTGACCCTGAAGATGCATCGTTTCCGTCTGCCCAGTCAGCTCGACCATTTCTGGCTCAGTTGAAGCCATCATGGCTCATCCCGCGATATCTGAAAAGCTTTAGGTGGATAGTCATCACCCTCGCATTCATCCTTGTCTCATGGATAACATATACGGGACTTGTAAGTCAAATAAGCTTCATCATCTCCAACGCAACTAACATAGCCAGTTTTCTCAACCACTGAATCACATTCTTCCCGGTCATCATGGCTCATCAACTCTCACAACCAATGAGTTAAAGGCTCTTGCAGTCCCTCAAAGATCTTCCAAACCAAGCACATCCCGTCGTATGCGTCTCTTCATGCCCGCAGACTCACCACACATCAATCTCTGCAAAACCATCATGTCCGCCGTCGTGATGGGTTATCCAATGCCCATTCTCCTGAACTGGAACCGTGAATACAATCGGCCTGCATGGCACTTTGCAGGTAGTCACATTGCCAAGCTCGAAAGTCTTCTAGGGGCAATCGAAACACTCCTCGAATCAAAAAGCGACGATGTAGGAGAGGATGATGTTGCGGTGTTGGTAGATGCGTATGATATGTGGTTTCAACTTCCACCTTCTGTTCTGCTAGAACGATATCATCGTCTTAACAGTGAAGCAGATGCAAGGATACGCAAACAGTGGAAAGATCTTGGTATTAGCACTGACTCTCCTATATCACCACCCCGGCAGGACATAATCGTCACTACAGCAAAAGATTGTTTTCCGGATTCTTACTCCGGGTCTGATCCTCACTATGAGCACTGGCCTAAATCGCCCATGCCGAAGGACATGTATGGAGAAGACACAGATAAAGTCCCATGGTCTTTCGATCCAGCGCGCAAGTACAAAAAGGTTCGACCCCGATGTGTGAACAGCGGTCTTATCATGGGTTCTATGGGAGGATTGAGAGATGCTCTAAAAAGATCCAAAGAAAAGATCGATACAGTGGCCATGAAAGGTCGTCAACTTTGGAGTGACCAGGCGCTTATTGGTGAGGTTATCGGAGACCAGGAGATTTGGCGCGAGTGGATGAGACATCTTGGATCATCATGGAACGGCTCTGCTGCTTTCAGCGACAGAAATTCACTTGATCGTACAGTTCGTGATATCGCAGATGTCGCCCTCCTTGGAAAACGATTCGAGTTTGGTATTGGTCTAGACTACAACTTCACCACGGCACCACCAACATGTTCCTCCGAAGAAGACGGCTACTTCGTCAATCTCTCAAACGAGACCAACATCCGCGAAGAATCTCAAAAAGCTGGTGTTCCAGGGGATATTCGCATTCACGGCATACCATCCGAACTACGCAACATAAAAGACAAACTCCTATCTTCAACAAACTGGGGTACAATCCCCCTCTACACAGACTTCTTCTTCGGCACAATACCAATCGCAATCCATCACAACGCCTACATAAACGGGCTTAAAGGTTTCAGACTCAAGAACTGGTGGCACAAGATGTGGTACTATCCTCACCTCCGCCATCTCATCACCCGACGTCTCCAACCAACCTCCTCACCTCCCACACTCGCAGAGATCGATCATAACGGAGATAAGATCGCGTATAAATCGCCGCAAGAAGATAAGCTGCGCAAAGCCCGCGTGTTCTCTCCCAAGAAGCCAAACTTTACACCTATAGACTGGGACGCCGTGTGCCAGAAGCCAGGTCACGCTGTGAAGTGGCACGATGAGCTTTTTGGCGACGACAAAGGACCGTTAGCTGTATGATCGGTGAATTAGCCATAGTCCGTGATTTAGAAAAAGGTCTCCGACAATAAACACAAATACATACTTCGGGCATGTGTCTCACACACAATCCCTAGATCTCTTGGCGTCGTCTCATGACATGCATTACAAATCACGGCAAGCCTCGGACCCGAGAAGCTGAAATACTACCATGAGTTTTTCGATCCGAGCTAAGATAGTATAGCTCCCCCTAGTAAGACTATTAGCTCCGGGAACCATCTGGCTCTACGATCTAAAACGCCATAGCTCAGCCTGAATAAACTCCCCCTTCAGATAATCAGGGACCTGCGCCCGTACGGGGAACTTTAAAAACGTTAGAGTAGTTTTGTTGGTAGTTCGAAAGCCTCATTATCCCCCAAGTTTGTTGTCCTCGATAGCTTCAAGCCTCTTATCCCTTGGTCTGGGATGACGGTCTTGGCGAGCAGTATGCATGGACTCGGTGCAACGTTAGACGGGGAACTGGGTTTCTAGGAAAGTGTTGGTGAAAGGGCTGAAACAGTCAGACGTCACTTAGCTGACAATAGCAGAGGAGTACTAAGTAAGACTGTAGTGTAATGTTTCAATTCAGAGTCGACGTGACTGCATTATCTCGAGTTCGTTGGTCCACAGGCCAAGTAAAAAGTCCCAACCTGTCAATCAGGGTATACAACCATTAACACCATTCCCATATATGAACATAAAAAAAGGCTGCTGAAAAGAGCGCTTTGGGTCAATGCCCCGGAGGTTGTGCTACTTCAATGACCAGGCTTCATGATGCCTCCTCTGATAGTCTAACGATCTCACATATACTCCTGACGAAGATCATATCAACCTCCTGTGGCGGCTCCGTGTCCATTAATCTCTCCTCCCCAGCACCTCCTTCAGAGATCATCCTGGCTGTAGCCACTAGCCTAGAGATACAGCGAAGAAGACCTGATTCGATGTTTCGTGTCGCATTGTCTTGGACAGTTGCTGTAGATGTTTCCTCCTTGCCGAATCCCATGACTGTCAGGGGAGCACTGAACTTCTTGGCGAATCGACCAACACTAGGTGAGGGGTTGACCTGAGGTGTGCCTAGGCCCAGAAGCGATGCAGCCTTCTTTGGAATATTCTCACCCTGCTGTTTCGAGTCGGAGGTCGACGCTCGCTGTCCTGTTGGCTGGTTGCGGGGAACTCGTGAAACGTAGTTGTAGGCGACGATGTGCGCATACAAGGCATCACAGATGTAATCTGAGCAGCCGGAAAACACATGTCGCAACGGGGCCCAAGGCACTGGAGATGCGGCGGCGCCCGAATGTGTGTTGTTATCATACGAGTGTAACCGCTGACGTCTGGTGCTAGTTGAGTCGCGGCCATGTGAGACAACCTTCTTCCAGATTGACTTTCGTGGGTGCAGCGTCGATGAGTCGGTAGCTGGCTCAGACCAAACGTCGACTGACGGTTGCCGAACTTTCTTTGAGTAGGCGCGAATTGTTTCTGTTGTCAAGCTAGATGACAAGAGCATTGTTTCCGGGAAGCAAGCAATTGACACTCGTAGTGTTTCGATAATATCAGGCGGCAGCGGCACGGCCTTTGCCAAGTCGTCAACGGGAATTTGAGGAAGACATGGAGGATTGGAGTCGTCTAGCCAAGATTCGACAGTGGGTAGTGGTGATGGTGGTGGAGTTTGTTCGATATAAACTGTGTCAGGTCGTGACAGTGGTGGGGGAGGTGGATAGTGATCCATGAATGTGTCTTCGTCCTCGATTTCTAGCTCAATTGATCCAAAGTCTGATTTGAGAAGGATTGTGTTGTTGTCGGTCTCATCGCGAAAGCGCTGGGTGTAAGAGGGTGACTGCTTGGTGTAACCTTGACTGTCCGGGCCTATCCGCGAATCAAAGCTGGGTATTACGATCCGAGGAGTTGTGTCCAATGGATCTGTCGCACTTGTGAGGGATGTTTTTCGGGGGGGGATAGTTGGCGCGTCCATAGATTTGACTGAGAATTGCCTTTTGTGTTTGTTCAGTTTGGGAGACTCGTCAATGCAAGAGCAGGCTCTGTGAAGGCGAGGTCTGGGCGCCTCCATCATGACAGTGATATCAAAGGTAGGCTCGGTGTTTGGTGGTGTAGGAGGTCGTGGTGATAAAGCAGCTGTCTCTTTTGGCGTGGCCAACTGCTCCCGAAATTGAGGCTCAGGCTCATCATCATCGTCAGAATCAATATCAATCCAGCTGTATTCTTGTCCTCGCGTGGGCGACAAGAGATCTTTGGGCGATGGTGGGTTTCCACTGGCTGATGTGAGAGATGTCGCTGTTGTGACAATGGATTGCTCGCGTAACTTGATAGAAGGTACCTCAATGGCTTCAGAGGACTCTGATGATGATTCGGACTCCTCGTCAGATTCAATTTCATCAGCACCATGCCCACGGTGTTCAAGAAAAGACACCATTGACTGCCGCTCTTCTATCGACCCTAAATTCTGTACTCGCACGGATCCGGATTGATATGGGGAAGTAATAATTCGACTTGGTCCCATTATGCCCCGAGTGGCCTGGTCCTCTGCAAACCACACGGGAGCGGATGGCATACCAGCAGTCATGTTCTTTGCCATGAACACTGAGCTCGATCTTTCCAGATCTCTGGCTAGCATCTCGGGAAAACAATCCATCATGTCGTCAATGACTTCTTCGTCGAGAATACTTGGTGTCTCTGAGCGGGGAGCTGGTAATGCAAGCGGCAGCAAGCCTGTCATACTTGAGACTGAACGTCTTTTCGAAGGAGTAGATGATGCTGAGGGCGATGGTGAAGCCTCGCGTGAATTTGGATCTTGTCTGTATAAGTATATAGCCACTGGAATCCTAGGAGCAAGCACAGACATGGAGACTGATGCAGGGACGAACAAGACCCAACAACAAGAACAGACCACGAATTAACGTGATTCACTGCCTTGGCATTTAGAAGAGGGCGAACTCAAAGGGCACGACGACACTTATATGATTTGACTCGGACTGGAACTTAATCGCAAGTCATCAGGGAATAGTGGATATAAGAGTGGCTAGAAGTGGACATGCAGGGCGAGACACCGTCGATCGAGGGAGGCAGGGGCTTATTAGTCGGTTAGATCGACGAGACCATATACAAGTACGTACTGTAAACGTCGACAGCCATGGGATGGAAGCAAGAAATTGGGCTGCAGTGGACAAGTCAAAGAATGGGCGGGCGGGGTCTGTTGCAGTTGCACATAGCAGGTAACCAAGGACGTGATACTGGCATCAGGGCTGGCGTTGGCACTGGTACTGGCAGCGGAAGAGATGAATGTAACTAACGGCCACGCCCTGACGACAGGAATGAGGTGGGAATCTGAGTGGCGTTGTCGGGGAGGCAATGGTCGCGCCGCGAAAAAGCAAAACAAATCGAGACAAACCAAGACAGGTTCGTATAGACCACCACCAAGCACAGCGGCTCTAATGGGCCTTGACTCTTTTCGACCTCAAGGTTTGGAAGCTGCTGATCCTTGGGCGAAGAAACCAAGGAAGAAGCGCAAGGGAGGACAAGGGAGTTGTCTGTGTTGCCCATGAGCATCGTTACCTCCATCTCGGGGTGCAGGCTGCTGGAATCTGCTGTGACATCTCTACATATCACATCACATCTCCACTTGGAGAACGCGAACATGCCTACGGCTCTCACAAAAAGCTCAAGCGGGAAAATGCCGCGAGCGATTGTCCGCGAACGGCAACTATGCAGGGCCGGGGAAGCTGAATCGCCGCCAAGACAGAACTTTCACTTAAAGCTGCCATCAGTAAGGAAAGACAACTGAATTCCACTTAGCGTCGAGACAAGGAAGCAACACTGGACATGGTGTTCCAGTGTGCCAAGACATTATCAACAAGGGCGCAAGTAGCGGCTGGGCATTGAACTCGTCGACGGCATGGGATAGGCAGTTTTGCGTCAGTGAGATGATTAGGTAGATCCTCGAGGCGGGTGAGTTAGTACTGGTGCATGATCCGGGAATAATTAGATCTGTTCCTCCGATCGCAAAGCATCACCGGACGCGATCATAGTCAGTCAGTAAGCACCTTGGCCAGTTTAGCAGCATTGTTGTGATGGCACCGTGGCTGAAACGAAAGACTGGTATGCAAGCTAAACTCTGATCCCCATTGTAAAGTCTCGGCCCCAAAATGGTCAAGATAGAGCAGAGCTCTCCTCTAAGCTGCCGTTTATACGCGATTGCACCGGGGAAGACTCGGATCTGTAAGCAGGGAGATGATAATGAGAAATAGCCAGGGGAACGATGGAGATGCGGAGAACCCAAGCAGGTCAGGTTATGACAGACTTGACAGGACAGGGTAGTGTGAGAGGGTCCCTGGTCCGCAGATGTAAGGGAGATCATTAGAACTGGGTCAGGTATGCGTGTATGCGGTACGCTTATCGGTCACCACATGGTTATCGTCTGTCTGCACGTGCTGGAAGCGAAAGGTGCCGAGATGGGTGAGAAGTGATATCACTTTAAATCTGGCCCATATGTTCTCATGGAGGAGATCAAACGAGGCAAATGTGGCTCTCTCGAAGTGTTGTTGATATCAATCTGATGATCAAACCTGAAAACATCACCCTGTTGACAATGGGGTTAGTCTGGTATGTGATAAGTGCCCGCAGGCTAACTCTTAACGAGTAGAAGAGAAGTAAGAACAAGAAAAGAGAGCCATTCTCTGTGGTAACGGTCGGCAAGACATGAAATTAGAGTGGAGCACCCGTAAGCAAGGGAGTGATGTCAATCGTTGAGGGAGAGACGGTCGATGATGATGCGAGAAGCAAAAAGCAATTAAGTTTGAAGCAGACAGGGTCTGTTTTGGAGAGCTTGAGTGCAGATTCAGAGGAAACAGCTGTAAGTTAGTGGGTGGCAGGTCAGACAGTGGAGCTCAACTAAGTCAATACCTCTAATTGTTCGTGAACTGGCTTTGATCTAGCTTCAATCACAACAATTCAATACATCTTTAATCGATTCCGACTTAAGCTACAGCCAATATTACCAACATTCAAGCTGAAGCCGGAGAATTGGATCTATCAATCGTTGATGGTACCTGAACTATGGATACATGGTGACATTTCTAGGGGGCTCGTGCACTGTCCACCGCGCTAATCTCTCAAATCAGGCGCTCACCGCCCGCGGCTGCATTTGGCGCAAAGAGAACGGATGGGATCCACCAAAAAAGCAATCAAAACTTCGCGGCTGCAGACGAAAGAAAGGGTCAAAGCTTGTGCTTCGACTGAGCAAACAAAGACAAAGAAAAGTTCTTTCTACAACGATCCCGGCAATTTTGTTTCGGTCTTTTCAGAGACGTTAGATCTCCTTCATCAAAATCGCGTCTCGTCTTAGTCTCATCTTGAAAAGTTCCTGGATCTAGAACTGTACCTGGACCAACCTGGACCCTTCACAATACGAAGAGAAAAAAAAGCCATTGAAAAAAAGTGTAAAGAAGAACTCTGATTGGTCAGCTAAACAACACCACCTAGATTTTTAGGTGCAGTTGTAAGTGCCTGTTGGTTTTGCTCGCTATTTCGCTTCAGTCTACATCACCACAAGCACCATCTTTGTTTGCTTGTTCTACGACACTTCCAGTCTCCCGAACGCATGGTCCATTGCGGGGTTTAGGACCAACTGTCTTTTTGAATTGGCTGATCCCGACTTCTCGGGCGCTTTCCTGCAACCATTACCACGACTTTGGGCCAACATTCCTTAGTTGAAAGCCCAACAGAGCTCTTTCAGTGAAAGCTATCTTATTAACTCAGAAAAAGACCTTCGTCAACGGCAGCCAAAACAATGCTGACCCAAGAGTTCGTTTCGACCATCTGCGGTCCTCCTCTCGCCGCCAACACAGCCATTTCCAAGGACGTTGGCATCTACTCTCATTCCCTTACACCATCCCACACCATCAAGGCATCTTTCAAGAAGAGCTCTACCCCTGTCAACGGTCTAGCCGTCAGTGAGTCTCATATCTTTGCGGCACAAGACCAAAAGTCACATGTCCACGTCTACTCGCGTATACGCGGCAACCAGGAGGCTCTCGTGCCGTTCCCTGAGAGGATCCGCAGCTTGGCCCTTGCTGGTCAAGTGTTAGTCGTGGGCTCTACCGAGGGCAGACTATTTCTCTGGGAGGTTAGTTCAGTCTCACTCACGCCGTTGCGAGTGCTACCTTATACGCGTGATACTATCGTCGAATGTGAATACTGACAAGTGATATAGACGTGTACAGGCCGGCTAGTGTCGACACCACCTTGCCATGTTCAAGCCGTTTCTTGCTTGGCCGTGACGCCATATCACATTCTATCCGGTTCTGATGACTCAAACATTAACGTTTGGTCAATATCACGACTCCTGGAGCTCGATGCTCAGGCGGAACAAGAGCCTGATCTAACCCTCTCCAACCATCGTGGTGCTATCACAAGTCTAACTGTCGGTCTTGGTACCAACCCGGAAACTAGCATATGCGTGTCCGCCAGTAAGGACAAGACATGCATCATCTGGAACTACCAGACCGGCCAGCTTCTCCGTACACTGCTCTTCCCAGCCTTCCCTCTCTGCGCCCGTCTGGACCCAAGTGCCAGGGCACTCTTCGTATCTTCTGAGGCCGGTGCTGTCTACCTTGTCGAGCTATTCGGTGGCGACAAGCCGTTGCTTGGTTCCCGCAGCACAGAGCTGCCGTCTATTGTCGTGCAAATCAATACCCCGCTTGCTGTTTCGGATCCAGAAGTTGGACAGCCATCATGCCTTGCTCTGACATATGACGGCACTTCGATATTGTCCGGACACACCAAGGGCAAGATTCTACGGTGGAGTCTGGCCGAAAACGGCCATCCTACAGACGTTGCGAATCTAAATGCTTCTGTCACCAACCTGTGTTTCATACCTCCGCTATCAACTGAGCAACCAACAAAGACGGTATCCATTGTGAAACCAAACCAGAGCCTAAAGCGGTACAACTTTACGGCCCAGCTTACCACGGATCTAGGGGAGCATACAAAGCTTGATCAGCTGCTTGAGACCAACGGGTTCCCATCGGAAACTCTTGAGACAGCAATTTCATCTGTAACAAATCCACCAGAGGCTCAACAAAATGACGAACTTGCTAGACAGGACGCACAGTTTCGGGCCATCATAAACAGCTGCAACCTACTCCAAGACCCGATTAGTTAGACATCTGCCGCAAGCGCACACCCATACAACAGTTAGCTTCTCAAAATACTCTAATGTGTAATCTCCTGAGAGCAAGCATAAACCGTCCACAGTCGAACCTCGTTTCGGATTAGTTCATGTTGCTTCCCGTTCCTTTTCTCAGCCTCAACGCTCTAGCATGTCCTATGTTACAAGTTGTACAACTCACGTTGCTGGCCTCGTTCACTCTTCTCTTTCCAACCTGGTCCTCCAGAGAAGTATGTCAAAGCGTACAGCAGGTTGCACATGTGTCACAACTCACATTCTCTAGGAGAAGCATTCTCAACTTCACTTCCCTGTTTGGAGACTGAATTCGTGGTGGCTGCCATAACCCGCACTTGGAGTTGCATCTCACCGGTTGGGAGTAACGTGCATCTCATTGAAAAAGTTCTTGCGGCAAAGTGTGGCTGCATTTCAGTTTCGTTTCTTGCTTAACGCAAGGGATTCTCTAATGCAGATGATAAATGCTGTAGGCGCTAGTCTCGAATTCTCATGCAAGGGGTTCCGAGACTCTCTGCGAGTGTAACATGTGCCACTTCACTAGTAAAATCGTCACCCAGATCCGATAAACGGGCTTGTCGTTTAAATAGACTTGGCCATATCGGGAGGGACTTGCAGTCGTATTTGCTGGGGAAATGACACTACTCGATACTGACCCAGCTGAGGTTTTCTGATTGATCATAACATTATCGTCATCCAAATTGAAACTTTTTCGTTATATGCAACTGATGATGTTTTTGGCATTAGTTGATTCTTATTCCCTTGCATATGTCTTGATATCGTACCTTCCAACCGCCACGACGCGGAATAGTCCATCCGACAGAAACGGCTCCTAAGCCCGAGACAACATGCGCGAGAGGAGAGATCATCACTGCGGTTCTGTTTCCATGCTTGTATTCTGTGTTCTAGCCCATTTCTTGCAGTTACTCTTGGACATGATCAAGAACCCGCTGCAAGGAGACACGTTTTCAGCTTCAGGGTTCAAGACAGGTGACGGATGTGCCCGTAGGGATTGTATGCGAGGGATGGGAGCAGTTGCGGTGAGGCATCAGTGAAATGTGAGTTGGAATGATATGATTTTGCACGAATGGGTTTACTTTGGAGGTTCTCTTTAGAGGTTCTGAGTAGGTTCAGAGGGCATGTCGTGTACGTGTTGGATGAAGTGGACAGGAAGTCGTTTTCCAAGTTCCCTACATTCACAAGGAATTCATTGAATGACAGTTCAGCCTCAATTAGTATTGTTTTACCAGACACACAGGAGCCAAACCACTTGTTTCTTCCGTGTAGGAGACGTGACCCATGCTCGCATGTTGTCAAAAGTCAAAGGAAATGTCAATGCTTTAGGGTAGCTGAGAATCTCCTAAAATATACGAAAGTTGATCATATTTCCCTATCTGCATGCACTACATGTTGTTCAATATGTCAGACTATTGGCATACGTAACCACAATACAGTGTTCTCTGGTAAGCATATCACTTGTAAAGGTGATATCGACCAAAGTTCATTTTCTTATAGATATGGTAGTAGTTTTATCATAAATGCACGTCGTAATGATTGATAATACACCGATATGTACGGAGCATGATGCCGAACAGCAATGGCCTTCTAAGCACTGTGCTCGGCCCAGAAAAATGCTGAATCGATACAGTACGAATTACGATGGCGGAAAGGCCGGCCGGAGCGGCAAATTTCTCCGCGCCGGCTAACACCGAGCTCGCAGCGTCAAATGTCTTGCATCATCGGATACTTCTAAGCCGTCGCGAATCTACAATCTAGTCGATTTCCCCAACCTGCAACATACACCAAATGTCTGTCGTTGGTACACTCAAAGGCGACATGCCGCAACAAGTCCGATCACTCGTGAGTCTTGCCCCTCATTGTGGCCACGGAAATTTGCAGAGATCGCCGTGCACTCTTGATATCGACAATTGCTGATGGGGGTTTTGACCAGTACCGCCAATTATTACGGCAAGGCTCGCAGTTCGCTGCGTACAACTTCCGAGAGTATGCGAAGCGACGGACGAGAGATGCTTTCCGGGAGCATCAGGGCGAGCAGGATAGCCGAAAGGTGCAGGAGTTGGTCCAGCATGGGATCAAGGAGCTTCAAAGCTTGAAGGTGTGTGATAACGATATTGTCAAGAAGGGGAAGTGCTGACAAGGAGTAGCGCCAAACGGTCATCAGTCAGTTCTACCAACTCGACCGGTTAGTTGTTGAGGGAGGAATCTCGGTAAGCCAGACCCATTGAGGTCACATATCTAGCATACTGACTTTGCAACAGGGCAAGCAGACGGGCAACAATCAAGAGATTTTGAGGCAGAAGGAGCAGGGGTATGTAAAAAATGTTACTACCGCGACCAGTCATCACTGACAATTGACGCAGTTACGACTAAACGACTTGACCATAACGATCTCGAAACGACTGGATAAAGGATAAAAGAGACAACTCGTGTGTACAGTAGCATGGTTACGGGGATAAATGTATATGTATCGGATACCACAAAGGTTCAAAGGCGTCAGCGAGCCCCGGGGGTGTCTCGAGGTACTGGAGAATGGGCACTGCGGCTCGAATACTAGATGGCGAATCTCAATTCTGATTCTATTTGGCTCTCAATATTTAGTTTCTGTGTCAAATGCTGTTGGGCTGCATGTCTCCAGGCGTTTTACTATCAAAGCTTTGGTATCACCACCCATTGAAATTTCTTGCCAAAACTTCAAACCTGACGGTGTAGATGGAGTTTGTGTCAATTAGAGGCCTTTCGTCTCCCTAAGTATAATATATTTGTTATTATTCATGTTTTAATTTATACCTCAATGACCATCATCTTGAATTCTTTTGGATGTTAGATTACGTCAGCGGGTGTCACCAATTTCAATTGGCCAACTGACAACCCTCGACAGCCCATCGCGACTCGCGACTCAGCCTCGTAAACCAAGCTGGAAGGGCGACGTTATTACGAGACCACAGCGCAACTCAATCGGCGTTAAAATAAAGTTTTATATCATCGCTATAGTATCATAAGAGTCGCCGCACTATCAGTTAGCCGCGATGGCGCCAGGAGTGAGTGAATCACTGCTTCCCTTGTGCAACCATCGACTAATTCGTATAGACGCGACGCGCCAACAGATCAGGATATGCCGAGCACGATGACTTCGAAGGTACGAAATAACCGATCGCATGCTATGACGCGTACTAATTAACCAAAGGTCTTCCCGTGCGACAATGGCGACAAGAATGGATAAATGTTGCGCCGCCGCAACAGCAGGAACAGACTCAGCAGAATGATATCTGGTCGATCGATTTACCTCACGGCATGCCGAAAGACTCGCATCTACTGCCAGCCCACAGCCAGGAACTTCTGGCGGCTGCGCGATCCGGAAGACTATATAAGAGATCTGCGCCAGCTGAGGAGGAAGAGGTCGATGCTGATGCAGCTCCCGAGAAGCCAGAAAAGAAGGAGGAGGATACAAGCGCTCGAGGTTTCAGCGTGAAAGTATGGAAGCAGTTGCCCCGTAATATCGATACACCTGGTACATCACATCTCGCGAAACGACAGAAGAACACCGTAACGATCGCCAGTCGGACAGTGGAAGAGAAGGTTCAAGGACCGACAGTTACCAGGGCGACTGTCAGGAGAATTGACGCCGCCGGAAACCCATATACAGAAGAGGTTACGCTATCTGATGGTCAACAAGTTCAGGGCGAAATCGTTTCGACACGGATTGAACAAGCTCCTGTTCCTGGCTCTGAACCACTTGCTACGACGCCTGTTCCTAACCGACGAAGGCCGCCACCACCGAAGAGAAAGGCCAAGGCTGGTCCTGGTCGAGGAAAGAAGAAGATCAAAAACCCTCCTCCCGAGGCTGGTGCTCCTGCGGCGGCGCCTGTTCCTGGAGCAGATGGTGCCGCATCCGCTGTTCCAATTAAGCCCGAGAACCCTACAGAAGCTGTACGTTGGAACCCGTGGATGTGCTGTTCTCCATCGCTAATTTTTAATAGGCCATCAAGCAAGAGCGTGAAGACTCTGCCAATCAGGATAGTCCAATGCCGGATGCAGATGACGACGATGACGATGAAGATGGGGATGATGACGAAGGCGACGAGGGTGAAGAGGGAGAGGCAACACCAGCTGCGGAGAGTCAAGCAAATGGTGAAAACAACAAGTCACAAGATCACGAGATGACAGACGCGGCTCCCACAACAGCTACTGAAGCAGCGCCCGTTCCACCCCCTGCACCAGAACCAGCACCAGCAGCTCTCCCAGCTCCTCTTGAAAACGACGAGCCTGATACTTTTATGCAAACCGACTCCTCTGCGCCTGTGCCTGTGCCACCGAACCCTATGGGTCTGGCACCTCCAACCACTCTCACACCTGGTGGATCCAGACTCGAAGGCAGCCCCCTTAAGAACGTGGTTATGCCTTCACCTACCAAGGAGGTGGATCAGGAGCAATTGTTGAAGGCAGCGATAGATGCGCCTCTTGCGGGGGATGAAAAGCCCACGGAGCCTGAGCTGACTGAGGAGAACCTCGCACGGGCATCGCTTGAGCCACCCGCCAAGGATGATGAACCGCAGGCTTCAGCGGAGGAACAGCTCCTGAAGGCGGCTATAGATGCTCCCTTTGGGCCAGGACCACAACTGGCAGTCGCATCTGCAGTTGAACCTGCGGATTCGACCATTGCCGAGCCTCCGTCTACAATTGTCGGAGAGGCTCCCGAGGTTGCGACTGATCGCGATGTTCCCATGTTGGAGCCGACCGACAGCGAAGCACTATTACCTCCTCCACCTGAAGAGGTTGGTAATATTGCGACCACGCCTCCTGGAAGCTCTGGAGAGCTTGGTGCTTCTGGCCCCGGCAGTGAAGTCAAGCCTCCAACAGATATTCAGGCTGGCGAGGAGGCAGTCTCACAGCGGCCGCCTTTGATAACAACTGAGACTGGTTTGACAGAGGATAGCATCAAACCTGATGATTCAGCCTCTATCACTGCTCCTATCTCTGATATCACAGATGTCCCAGCAGTGGCTCCGTCAGTCGTTGATCCTCCGCCTGAGCCGCCCGCTGAAACCACTGTGCAAGATACCACCATGGAAGAGGCTGCTCAAGAGCCTGCCCCAGAGGAGACCAAGGAGCCTACTCCCCCTCAACCTGAGATTAAAGAAGAGTCTGCTCCTCCTGCAGTTGAAGAAATTCTTCGCGCGGAATCGCCTAATTTGCTTTCCAGCTTGATGGATAAACTTGATGAGCAGCACGCAGAGATTGAGAGTATGAAGCAAAAAGCATCTGCTGAACCGGCACCCGAGTCGGTGCCGGAGCCTGTTGCCGAGGTGCCTGCAGAGGCTGTTATCGAGCCAGCTGTGGAACCCGTCTCTGAGCCCATGTCCGAGCTAATTGCTGAGCCTGCTGCTGAGCCCGTCCCTGAAACTGCTGCGGACCCTATCACTGAGACGGCTCCTGAATCTACTACTGAACATCCTGCGGAAACACTGGCAGACCTCGTTGCGGAGCCAGCCACAGAGCCGGCGGCTGATGTTCCTCCTGAATCAGCATTAATACCCGAGGCGCCAGCTGAACCAGCTGATGAGCCCATGGTTACTGAGGAAGTTAAGACTGAAGAGGTAAAGACCGAGGAGCCTGCTGTTGAGCCTCCTATTGTTGAGACCCCTGCTATCGATGGCCCGGCTGTTTCTGAACCCTCAGTGGCGGAAGGACAGCAAACACAACAAGAACCAAAGCAAGACTAGAACGTTTTGCATGGGTCGAGTAATATGCTGGTTGAAAGGGATCAAAGAGGTTTTGGAAGAGCCAACGGCCGTATAATTGGTCAGGCAGAAAGAGCTGGAGATTGTATAGTATGTAGGGGACTTGATAGTTCTAATGAATTTACGGACAACAGGCAATAAAGCATATGGTTCATATATACATATCAGTATAGCATTTTTTTATGGCTCGATTTCTCATTGTTTCAACTCGAGTTACTAAACCAATCCAGTTTGCGCCTCTCTCCCCGAAGTACTGCTGCTGCGAACCTCCACAGCCTTCATCTTCGTTTGCTGAGGCATCGCATAGCGACCATGCATGCGGAACCCTCGTGCATGTGCATTACTGAGTCCCAATAGCGCGGCGCTTGTAAGCAATAACCCAATAAGCACAATCGCTCCGGCTTGTGTCATATTTCCTCCCAGTGCAGCAGACATGTACACCATCAATTTAGCCGCTGCTTCAAGATAACCCTCCAGAATTGACTGCGTACGCAGCCAAGCATGAGTAACAAGAGCCTGTAAGTCTGCATCTGGACCACGTAGACGCACGCTGTGTCCTCCGCCAAGATCGACGGTGTATTCTGTCATGGTAAGACTCTTGGGGGAAGGTTCCGAGTGTGTCATGCGCTGCTTTATGGCCCAGATGTTGAGGATGCGAGAACTGATGAGAGTGAGGAGAATTGCGAGACCCCACCAGTCTTCGAATATGACCATGAAGGCTATAGAAGTTGATGTTATGAGGGGACTGACAAGGTAGAGGAGGTGACTAAGCCAGTCGACATCGGACAGTGATGCCCAGTCTTCATGATCCTCATCGTCGTCTTCTTCATCTGAGATTCTGGGTTTTCTGATGACCTTCCCAACGATTTTGACTACATCCCATGGCGTGTCCAGCCCAACATCCAGTGTGATGATGTTCTCAGCGCCATCTTTGACAAGGCTCTTGAGATAACTGGCCGTCATAGTGTTCTTCACGGCATATTGCATCTGGTCGAGTGTCTGAGTAGACAGTGCTATCAACCCGATTGGTGCTTCACGTTCGAGGTCATCGCATGCTTGTTGGTAATGCAAACCAGGGGCAAGGACCAGGGAGTCGATCCATGAGGCACCACCGGTAAGGGCAGTGCGACGGGAGATTGTTCGAAGGTCTGCGAGGACAAGAAGGCCACTGGCTGATAGAGTTATGTTGGGTAGAGGAGTTGTAGACCATGAAGGAATTAGGGATCTTGGCTACTGTTTGTAAGTCAGTGCGAAGACACTGGGATGTAAGACAGACCTCCATTGTGTATACCATTCTCTGAGTCTCGATCATCAAAAGCACTATATCGAACCAAGTATTGATAGTCCTTATTTGTTAATTTTACTTCCCCTCGGGGATTTAATATACATCCAGTCCACAAGGCCTGCCGTCTGCACGCGGATATATCAATGATCGCACCTCTCGGTTTATATCCGCATGACAACTACATGAGAACGCATCGAAAGACATGGCTGCAATATGAAACAAAGAAACTACCGAGACAGTCTTGGTGGGCTTGACTTTTGGTCCGAAGGTTAGAAATAGTAACAGTAATAGAGTGTGGTTTTGAGGCATGAGGTTGTGTGAGTGGCACGGGATCTATACACGCGCGGGGCGGTCTCATGATAGGAGCTCGCGTGCAAACTTACCAAGACTGCTTGGTTCAATAACTATAATTCTTTGCAAGTTTCAAAACTCGAAATATTATCTTAAGAAGCTTAAATACGATTCTACAATATTTAGATATTTGTAAATGTTGAGCTGGGAGTTTGGCTATAGGGGTCTCAGCGCCTGCTTGAGAATTTCTAGAACTCGCTTTCAAGATACATTTTGGCTTTACTCAAGAACCAAGATTATTAAAAAGCCATAGCTTCTTGTTCTAGACTATATAAGTAAGAATAAACATGAGATCCAAAAACAAATAAATTTATCGCTTTTCGTAATGTTCCGCCGTGATGGTATTCACATCGGGAGATTACTTACCCTAAGCTCACTAGATGACTAATCATTGCGCAACGAACAGATAAGCTAGCCGTCATGATGCAAGCAGCTCTGAAGCTCCTAAGCGTGAAGCCGCACAACATCCTCAACCACAATCATGCGGCTCTCACTCCAACCATTGCTCCTCCTGGGGCTTTCGGCCCTCGGCGCCGCAGTCTTCCAAGATGAGGTCGGCGAGATCGATTTCCACCACGCGCTCCTCGGCGTCCCCCAAGTCGAAACCACCTTCTTCCATCGCCCACGAAAGCAAGATAAGGCAAGCCTCCTTTACACACTCAGCGACGTTGGTCTCATCGGCGCCGTCAACCCCAGCAATGGCCAGGTTGTTTGGCGTCAGCAGATTGCGGACGATATCACCAATGGCGGTGGTTTCTTGCGCGCTGCTGAGGGTGAGCATTGGGTTGCTGCGGCGTATGGATCGCGAGTTCAGGCGTGGGATGCGCTAACGGGACGTAATGTGTGGCATAACGAGTTTAAGGGCGAGGTTAAGGATCTTGAGATTCTAGAGCTTACTGAGAGCTCGAGAAAGGATGTTCTGGTTCTGTATGACGAGGATGGCACCACGGTTCTACGACGTATACACGGTACTGTGGGAAATGTCATCTGGGAGTTCCGCGAGGTTGCCAAGAACATCCCTCTTCAGGTCTCGACCGACATCTCCAAGATCTACGTCATCAGCCTTCATGGATCGCCGGCATCCTACAGCCTCAAGGTTACTGCGCTCGATACCCTTACAGGAGGACGACTGGACGACTTTGCTATTGGCACTAAGGGTGACGTCCATGGACCCAAGGACGTCATGTTTGTTGGAGGCAACTCAGCCGCCCCTATCCTCGCATGGGCTGACAGCACCCTCACCAAGCTCAAGGTCAATGTCTTGGGAAGCAAGACGACTCAGGAGCTCAAGCTGCCTTCCGACGCTGTCGCCGTTACTATTCACGCGCCTCACCTTGTTCAGTCGCTGCCTCATTTCCTCGTTCACACCCGAACCAAGACCGGAAACAAGGCCGAGGTCTATCATACCGACTTGAAGAGCAACCAGGTTACTAAGGCCTACGAACTTCCTCACCTTTCTGGCCCTGGTGCCTTTTCCACCAGCTCTGACGGAGCCAACGTTTACTTCGCCCGCGTCACTGAGGATGAGACTCTCGTTGTCTCATCTGAGTCTCACGCTGTTCTGGCCCGATGGCCCTTCAAGCCCGCTGGCGATATCGAGGCTGTTCACGCTGTTGCTGAGGTCCTCAAGAAGCCTGGCACTGAAGGCTTTGCTATCCGAGCTGCTGCTGTCACCAAGTCCGATGACTGGGTTCTTGTCCGTAACGGCGAGATTGACTGGAAGCGACCTGAGGGTCTGACCGGCGCTGTTGCTGCTGTTTGGGCTGACATTCCTGGTACTGAGAACCTCGCCAAGGTCCTTGAGGAGGAGGCTCACACCAACCCTCTCTCGGCCTACATTCACCGTGTTACACGACATATCGACGACCTTCAATACCTTCCTGACTACCTTGCATCTCTCCCTCAACAAATCATCACTAGCATCTTCGGTGGCGAGCCCGCTACTAAGAAGGAGGGCCTGCACCGAGATACTTTTGGCTTCAACAAGCTTATTGTGCTTGCGACTCGCCGTGGTCGCGTGTATGGTCTTAGCACTGAGCACAAGGGTCAAGTCATCTGGTCCAAGTCTGTACTTCCCCAACTTCCTGGCGAGTCCCTTGAAATCAAGGGTATCTATGCCAAGGATGAGGGTGTCGTCACTCTGCGTGGCGCCAAGGGCGAGTATGTCGCCATCAAGAGCGACACTGGCGATGTAGTCGAGGTGATGCCCGCCGGTTCGCTTCCCCGTGTTTCCAGCACAGTCGCTGTCGACAGCCCTGCTGGCAAGTGGTTGCTTCCTGTTGGTGCCAACGGAGAGATTGGACCTGTTCCCGCCGGTTTCACTCCTAGCGAGACCGTCGTTGTCCGTGGTGAGGGAGAGACTCTTAAGGGTGTCAAGTTTGTTGAGGAGAACAACAAGGTCACTGAGCAAGAAGTCTGGCAGTTGCAGCTCTTCCGTGGTCAGAAGATCGTGGAGATTGCTAAGCATGCTGCTCACGACCCTGTCGCCTCTATTGGTCGTGTCCTGGCTGATCGTCGTGTCAGCTACAAGTACCTCAACCCTAACACAATCGTTGTGGCTGCTATCGACGACGCTAAGTCGTCGCTGTCTGTTCAGCTACTCGACACTGTCTCAGGTCAGGTTCTGGCTGCCCAGTCCTATGCTGGTGTCGACGCTACCAAGCCTATCTCTTGTGCCATGGCTGAGAATTGGTACACCTGCACTTTCTTTGGCCGATACACCCTTGAGGATGGCACCAAGCGATCTATCCAAGGCTACCAGATTGTCATCGTTGACCTCTACGAGTCTTCTTCTCCTAACGACCGTGGTCCTCTTGGTGACGCTGTCAACTTTTCGTCTCTCAAGCCCGTTGACACACCAACTGGACCTGCTCTGCCTTGGGTCGAGGAGCAGGCTTATGTTTTGTCTCAGCCACTCGACAAGCTGTCGGTTACACAAACACGACAAGGCATTTCAAACCGACAGGTTCTTGGCTACCTGCCTGAAGCCCACTCCATCGCCGGTCTGGCTCGCCAGGTTCTGGACGCCCGACGCCCTGTTGGCCGTGACTCAACCCCAGCTGAGAAGGAAGCTGAAGGTCTCATCCAATACACTCCCAGCATCGAGATTGACCCTCGGTCAGTCATCTCTCACCAGCGAAATGTGGTGGGTGTCAAGGACATTCTCACAGCACCAGTCATTGTGGAAAGCACAAGTCTGGTTGTTGCTTACGGCGTGGATGTCTTCGGAACACGCGTCGCACCCAGCGGTGTATTTGATATTCTTGGAAACGGCTTCAACAAGGTGACACTTGTTTTGACCGTTGTTTCGCTGCTGGGCGGCGTACTCTTCCTCTCACCGATGGTAAGCAAACCCACAATCGCATCGCATCAGATGACGTGTGGCTAACAAAGTTCTAGGTAAGGAGGAAACAGATCAACAGGACTTGGGAGGGCTGAAGGGGATGAAAAAAAGAGAGGGCATGTCATATCTGGAGCTAATTACTAGACCCGGCCGACGGTCAGGCCAATGAGGGGAGAATATTTGGTTATGAGCTGTAAATGGAAACAAAGTATCTACCGATCCACGTCATACCGGTGATTTTTAACGATTGTTTCCGTTGACAGATGGAGGTGGCTAGTCTAAAGGTGTCAGCCTCACAATGTAACGATCCAAATGAGATGCTACAATTCGGAAAGCCCCGTGCTATATCTGACAGCTTAAACGGCCGAGATCGGGATCCCCGCGAGTCCCGGTAGGCGGAGCATTGCCGGGCTTGGCGCCACGGCGTCGTCGGGACTGAAAGGCAGGGACGCAGGAGCCGACAGGCCGGGCATCCAGTATACCGTGAAAATTGGTGGTTTCCAGTGATTGGTGGACTGTAAGCACATGGATTCCCCTGCTTTGTTCCTCGTATCACTGCCTGCATTTAGACATATACTTGCTCTGCATATGTTTCGTATAACATGATTATTCTCACTCAAGTCTAGGACTTTGAGCTGACGGTGGGGAGATTGGGGAAAGTATTTGCATATACGGGTTACTCAAAGCACTTTTGACATTCTCATACCAAGCGAATCAGTATTATCCCTTGGTATACAGCTCGTTGAGAATGGATCACGAGGCTGAACGTGCGACCACATCAACGAGCATCTATTCTTGTTTTCCAATCACATTTATGAGCAAACCGTCACAAACGTAATTAATTCCTCCGGACCCTCGGGAAACACGAGAAGAGGCTTCTGGGGACGAATAAGCAGTGGGCAGTTGGGCTTTTGCTTTTTGCGGGGTAACGAGATGGAGGTTGCTTCGGGATTTATTTTTAGGAGAAGTGATTCTGGTTGGATGGGCGCTGGATATTGACTGTTTTGATGTTGTATCATGTCAGTTCATGATATTTTATTGTGAGGTTATTGTAGTATCATATCATGACCTCTACACGGTATCATACCATGCTGTTGATGATATACAGACGTAGAATTAGTACTGCATTTAACACTGTATCATGGTGAAAAAAATCTGTAACACCACATCTGTAGGGCTGGCAGCTCAGATCGTGTGACTGTCTAGTGATGCTGTGTAAGTGGCTTGTCCAGAAGCGAGTCCGATATGCCACTCCCGGCTTAGCTCCCTTGACAAGTTAACGTTGCCATTTGACAGAAGCTATTCTCGTCTAGTACGAACGAGCTAGAATAATGGAAGTCAAGAGACACTGGCTACCTTGTACATCGTCACATTCTGGAGTAAGCCTCGTATAGCAAGACACCAAGACGATCTCCTGCCTCTCCACGGGGAAAAGGACTAACAAAATAGCATGGATCTAGGACTGAGGCCGGGCATAGCCTCCACCGTCAGCTCGTGTAAGTCAAGTCAAACCCATCAAGCAAGAATAGAAACATCACACCAAAAGAGACGAAGCTTCATACCCAAGATATCAGGTATATAAACTCCCCTTCCTGACCTCCAGATCCCAAACTTTCTTCTTCACCCTCATCAACTCAAACACCTTCTACTCTCGCTACCAAAGAAAACACTCTCGCTCTACTACTTTCTTCTTTTCAAGAAAACAAGAAACCCCAACCGCAAACATGAAGTTCGCCATCACCCTCGCTGCTCTCGCCTCCCTGGCTGCTGCCACTCCCCTCGATGCTTCCACCAGCAGCTGCAAGCCTGGAACTTACTCCTGCACCCCTGACAAGACTGGCTGGCAGGTCTGCGACGTCAACCACAAGTATGTTGTAAGTCATCACCGCCCCTTCTTCTATATCTGGGACAAAGTTACTGACCTTTCGTCAAAGGCTGCCGGTGTCTGTCCCCCCGGGACCTCTTGCGTCTTCTACAAGAAGAGCGCTAGCCCCTACTGTGTCCCTCCTGGATTCAAGTTCCCCCAGGCTTAAGTGGTCTTCTGGACTATGACATGATAGCTATGGGAGTCACTGATTCTTGAGACTCTCGACAATATCGTCTATCTTGGTCTGATACTGGCTTTTGAGATTGGGCTTGGATTGGGATTGAACTTGTGCATTTGGTCTTCTCTTGTTTCATGCCTTGCATGAGGTCCTTTCTTTAGAACATTAAATTAGATATGGAACATAGCTGGTTGGGTATACATACATATATAGGCACTTAACATGCAACTTCAATCTACTGCATTGCCTTTGACCTTTGCTGACCGTCGCTGTTACTTGGATAAGATAACAATGATATCACATGCCTCAGGGAGCAACAAAACTTCTGACCCTCAAGTTAGGTACGAAAAAAAGTCCAAGGGTCTACCAAGTCTATACCAAGTTTACTTACATATCTTGATCATTTAGAAAAGAGGTTCTAGGTTTTCTTGCCTCCCCTTGACATGATTGGGGCTTGGACTTCAGGATCGTGTATATGACTATATTCAATCTAATTTCAATGATGACCAATAAGGTATGCTCCAACTATGCTATCCCGAATGTCAAAACTCCATGGGGCATCCCAATTCCTCTATGTACACAATAATCTAGCAGTCACCCTGCCAGTTCTTGCTGATCCACTGCGCCATATGGTAGGTGAAAGTACCATCAATGTATCGCTGAACATCAGCATCACTGTAATCACCTGCGCCTGCAAATTTCAGGGCCGGGATGATCCAGGGCTGGATAAAGTCAAGGAACACAAAGTCAACTGTCTCGGGATCGCCCTTCGCAGGCATATTGATCTCAGCTTGGATACAGTTGGGCTGCTCGTAAAACTTGACAGGCTCATGGATAGTGTCATCGCCATCAGTGCCAATGTCATCCTTGGTAGTGTATCCGGAGGTCAGGTCAGGCTTGTCAAGGAAACTCCTGAGCTCAAGACGCTTCTCGTCCTCACCCTCCTTATTAGCCTCAAACATAGCCTTCATGGCTGGAGCTGGGAATGCCTGCTCAGGCATAGCCAGGAACCTAACATCAGCACCATTCTCTGCCAAGATCCTTCCGGCGCTGTTCAGGAGATCAATAACTTTGGAAGCAGCCTTGTACGGAACATCAGGGATGTAGCTGAAGCCACTGGTAAAGGGGCTCACAGCATATGTACTGTCCCGTGTGAAGCCACCCTTGAAGATGTCGAATCGAATACCGCCGGTGTTGAAGATGGCTAGCCGAGCCTTGTCCTTGCGATCCTTGCGAGTAATGATATCAGGTAAAAGTTGATTGGAGATCCAATAGTAAATGCTATCCTCATCGGTGTGCTTGGTTCGTGTCATCCAAAGTGTCTTCGGCGCACAACCAAACTTGTAGTCAAGCTGAAGTGCCTTGCGAGCACGAGTGATCATCTGAGTGACTCTCTTGCCATCTGCAGTGGGGAAAGTAGACTGATTCAGGCCGGTATGGTGGTGTAGTCCGTAGAGGTTGTTGTCGATGTATCGTCGAGTAAAGGTTGGTGAAGCAGCCGCCTCAACTTCCTTGGTGCTACCCTTGCTGATACCATCAATGGACATCCAACCAATTGTCTCAAAGTATCGCCCACTGGCTATGGCGAAAGCCTTGGAGTCGTACTGAACAGTATCGCGGACGTGGGCATGACCGCCGAAGAAGGCAATGGGGATATGCCAGTTCTGTTTTCGAATGGCGGTAAAGATGACCTTGAATTCCTCCATGCGAAGGCCAACATGACCAATGACAACAAAGAGATCCGGCTTCTCTCTGATCGCTTCCTGAAACCAATCTTCCTTGATTGTATCTTCCACAGGCTGGACAACAGTGTTGTTGGCATTTCCTGTAAAGTCGAAAAGGAAGCCAAAAGCAACGATTTCGAAACCCTGGTTCTTTGTCTTGAACTTTTTGTAACGCTGGGCTTGGGGAACACGATCGCCTGTCTTGAAATCGATGTAGTCGAGGTTGGAAGCAAGATATTTGCCCCTGTAATTAGGAACGGTGGTGTTGTGTTCCATATCAGCCGAGTAGGCCTTGTAAAGTTCGTGATTGCCAGTGCAGAGAATGTCGACGTCGGCTTCGGCGTAGATATCGTACTGGAAAAGGCCCTTGGGGCTTGATGCATCGTAGAGACCATTGCCTTCGATGCGATCTCCGGTGTCGATGACTAGAAGGTCGCTTCCTTGTTCATCGGCTTGCTTGCGCATATGCTTGGTGAAAGAGATATAATCACCCCAGTCGGCAGAGTATTGGGGCCTGAAATGTTAGTTGCAGCCCGAGAAAGAGATTGGGTAGCACATACTCCTGAAAGTGACCGCCAATCCAGCCATGAGTATCAGTTGTGTGGATAAAGTTGAGCTGACCCCAAGTGAGATCCCTCATGGGACCTGGGATAGGCGCGATAGCTCCCGGTTGCGACGCACAAGCTACAGCGACCAGCGCTGAACCAGCAGCGAGTGTTTTACTCCTGAGAATCATAGTGGCGTTATGCAACAAGTCAGAGACTGATTGTGGTTGAACAAGAGAGTGAAACCGCCTTGTTTTGATGGATGAAGAAGAATGAAGCGGCCGAGTTCGGCTCGAATGGATGAGGCATGATAAGGTCGGCGCACGGTAGAATGACGTTGGAGGGGACCCTGAGGGACAACAAGGCCCCGAGTGCCGTGATTGGTTGATACCGTTGGCATGGAAGCTTATCAGCGAATGGGAAGCGTTGAAGGTCTCCCCGCAAGGGGTCACGACCAGTCGATAGCGCACATCAGCGGGTCCGCTGCCTGGGCCACGAGGACGCGCATTCCATTGTGTTAGGTGCTGAGGCTTCAACCCGTGACATGAGTTTCAGCTGGTGTCATGAGGGAATGCCTGAGGACACCGTCTAAGGGTCCTTCTCATGTCTCAATTTCGTCCATTTGAGTCAGATTAGAGCTAGAACAACGTGGGAGCGAATTTGGACACCATGGGGAAGTTTAGGTGAAGGCATAATCAATTTCCATAGACTTATGAGGAAACTTGAGTCCCCATTACTGAGCTCATCTTAGTCCTCCCCTGTAGAGCCAGGCAATGCTAGAAACCCCAGCTAACAACTCCCGTCTACCAGAAGAGGCTATAACTGGGCGGTCCCCCTTGGCCTCATCCTCAGCTTGTTGGTTCACTTACACCGGAAGATCTGGCTGTAATTCGCACATCATTATCGACAACTCAAAGCTAAATAGTCTCCGAATCTGGTATAATAGCGCGAGGCCAAGCTTCCATTTAACACTGCACCATACGATAGGTCGGATGTTTCTTACAGTGGATCTTTGCACACCGGTACGAAATACGAGATGCGCCGGAGGCCCCACCACCGGCCGCTGTGCCTCCCGGTTGCCGGTATAAGTTGACGGTTCAAAGATGGAGTCTCAGTGTAATCTGTATCTAAACTTATAAAGCACACATCTCTACATCTTTGATCTCTTTTTGAATGTTGATACTTGGGGACTCTGACCCTAGATTTGTTTGATGTGGATCCATTCGACCGTCTGAAGTCTAGTCGTGTCAGCATATCGGACATCGGAGCATCTGCATGTCCCGGCCAGACCAAGGCAAATGCATCACCGAAAACTTTGACTTCTTCATAGCCCTTGGGCACGAGAAAAGAATTAGCTACAGAAAGATATGTCGAATACTGATCCTTCGGGGTCTTCGTCGACAAATTCTGGTAAACCCGCCCACCAAACTGCCTAAGGCACGCATCAACAACTAAAAGCGTCTCACTAACACGCTACAGGGAAGCTGAGTGCGGCCAACATATCACGAAAGCTCAACATAAACTCAGAAAAGGACTGTTTTGATCTCCTGTTTCAAGAGATTACAGCTTTGCCAGAGCGTGAACCATTGGCACCAAGCTCAGTACCTTCGATGGCTTCTCAACTGTCACTCCTATCGCGTATGTCATTCTTATGCCAAGGTTCCAGAATCATGATATAGCTGACAAGAATTAGAGAGAAGTTCAGCAACAGATAGTACAACAAGAACCAATGTCTGGATAGCAAAGACCGTACGGGCAGCCATGTCTGATGCCATTTCCAAGCCATAAACATCAGCAGGGACCAAGACGATCGATCTGTCGATATCTACAGTACAGTTCGTTGGTTAGTTGAAAAGGTGTGGCTTCATGCTAGTATCAACCGCGAAAGATCTCGACAGAACAACTTGGTTGCAGCAGTTGCTTCACTGGTCGGGGAATTTCAGCTTGGCCGCCGCTTTACCAGCGCGCACGGATAAAACTCTGCGGCTCGTTCCGCATAACTTTAATGGACTGCATATTGAGTGAATCGCAAGCACTGATTTCACTGTCAAATGTCAATGGAAAGGGAACATGGTTATAATTGTTATTTAGAATATGACCAAGACAAAAGAACTGATTCGATACCGAGTCGATGAAATAGTTTCGGCCAATTTGTCTTGTCTACCCCCACGTGGTTACCCACCATCCTCACCTCATCTCATTCCCGTCTCCAACCACAAGGACAAGCCTAGCCTTTTTATGACCCTCCTTCAGGTCAGCTCTATAACGCCACAACAACCTTGATTATGGCCGAAAATCGACAATTCAGTTCTATTGCTCTGAAACTTTCAATATATTTCTTTCCTTACACATCTAGAACTTGTCAACAGGTACGATGCATGATGTGCCTTTCTTCACATGTTCCTCCATCTGCTGCACCCTTCTGTAAGCACTGTAACATCCCCTGCAAAAGGAGCTTTGACCCCCCGGCAGCCGCCGTCCTCCCCACCGAACAAGACGCCACTGGGAGCTCAATCGAGGACGTTTGTCCCGACCAAGTTTAGCGGGTGTTCTTGGCTCCCGATAAATCGTGGATCCCGGTGGAAGGCTGATCCAATAACGAGAGCTAGAAGTCGGTTTAGTGAAAAAAAGAAAGGGAAAAAATTGCAGATGATCGAAGAATAAAAGGACCTGGACCTCTCGAGTCTCTCTAGCTCTTCTTCTGTTTCGCTGTTCCAAAAGATCATCGCTGTTTTAACGGTGTCTCCGTGCCGATCAACCACTCGCCTCCAGAGCAAGACATTCTTGCGCACTCAAATACCCCCGCGATATCTTTTGCGACTTCATATGTTGACCTCTGTTAACTCGGCCTTCTTCAACAAATACACACCGGCACATTGGTACATGTGCCGCGTCAGTTCTTAAGAACATCAGCGAGCGACTTTGAGTCTTTGCGCTTGCTGCACCAGGAGACGATAGAAAGACTTCATCTGAAGAGAATTATTCATCTTACTCAGTGATTCATTACTTTGCGATAGGTTTACGAGGTATGTTGCGACACCAGCGCAATTGAATGCGCTACCAGCAATTCAGAACGCAATCGCTAACTGAAGATAGATATTTATACGATACCCCTCGAATAAACCTTCCATCATGTCGGCCACTCAACCCATCGCCGTCAACACCCCCGAGAACCCCTCTGAGGGCGACTCCAAGGGTCCAACCGCCAATGCTACCCAGGCCTTCATCGCCACGAACGAAGATGCCGCCGTCAGCCAGGGCATCCACACCCTCGAGGTCAAGTC
Organism: Fusarium oxysporum Fo47; assembly: GCF_013085055.1. NCBI lineage: Eukaryota > Fungi > Ascomycota > Sordariomycetes > Hypocreales > Nectriaceae > Fusarium > Fusarium oxysporum. The sequence goes on along the minus strand of NC_072840.1, from coordinate 928,212 downwards.
CGTCCACTGGTACAGCTACCTGACCACCGTCGACTTCTGGATCGTCCTTGCGCTGGGCCAAGTTCTCGCGCTGTGCATCACGGCCACCAACACCTTTACCAGCTTCCTCGCCAACGCGGGCACCAACATCCCCGCATTCCAGACCGTCTTCAACTACATCCTCATGTTCCTCATTTACACGCCTATCTTTCTGTGGAAGGATGGTATTAAGGGCTGGTGGCGCGTTGGCGTGAAGGATGGGTGGAAGTACCTCATCATGGCGTTTTTGGACGTTGAGGGAAACTACTTTACGGTTTTGGCGTACCGGTACACGAACGTCTTGTCGGCGCAGCTCATTAACTTTTGGGCTATTGTCTGCGTTGTTGTCATCTCGTTCTTCCTCCTCAAGGTTCGGTACAGAATCTTTCAGATCATTGGTATTGTGGTCTGCTGTGGTGGTATGGGTATTCTCATCGCCAGTGATCACATCAGCGGTACCAATGGCGGCAGCGGTCTTGATATGGTCAAGGGTGATTTGTTCGCTCTGCTCGGTGCCACTCTCTACGGTACTACCAATGTATTCGAGGAGTGGCTTGTGTCCAGGGCTCACTTGTACCACGTCCTGTCATTCCTGGGCCTGTTTGGTATGTGCATCAACGGTGTCCAGGCTGCCATCTTTGACCGAAACTCTTTCGATAACGCAACCTGGAACGGTAAGGTTATCGGCTGGATCATCGGCTACACTCTGTGCCTGAACATCTTCTACATCCTCGTACCCGTCATGCTTCGCATGGGAAGTGCGGCTTTCCTCAACATCTCTTTGTTGACTGCCAACTTTTGGGGTGTCATCATTGGTATCCGGGTCTTTGGCTACACCATTCACTTCCTGTACCCCATTGCCTTTGTTCTTATCATCATTGGTCAGCTTGTCTACTTTGTCACTGGTAGCATGCTGAGTGATTCTAAGAAGCCTTGGTTGGGTGATAACCAGGAGGATGGCGTTTTGGGTTTCGGAACTGCCAAGCTCAAGGCTCTCAACGCTGCGCGTAAGGCTCAGATGGAGGCTGAGGCTGGGCAGCAAGATACCTACCGTTGAGTTGAAGTGTGTTTTGGATAGGAAGTGTCGAATCTGGGATTGCCTTCTTGGATAGAAACCCTGTCCTCCGGGAGCAAGAAAACTTTTGACATTAAGCTTGGGTGCTAAAATTAACTTGTCTAAAGACTTGATACAGTATACTAAACTTGCCTATGTCTTTTCATCACTTAGAAAAGAGGGCCTGAGTTTTCTGGCCTCCCTCTGTCTGTACACCTAGGTGGCTGAATGGTAGAGTTGGAAGGTCATGGTTGTAGTTTGAAAGGTAAATAGTTTACATGAATAATACATAATTTTATCTAAACCCTCAGAAGCCCCAGAGTTTATCTTGCGTCTCTTTGTCCATCGCCGTTTTTTCCTGTGTCTGCCTGTCATTTCATACTCTTTCCACAGGCAATGACCAATGTCTTCGAAAGCAAATTGTCACAGGCCAAATTCTCGTCGTCAAATTGCCGTCAAAATGTTAAGATTGGAGAGCAGCCAGACGAACACCGTCAATCGCTTTCTCTATCCCCTTCAACACTGGCATCAGTTTTGAATGGTACAGGGGTGTTCCTCCTCGTCGTCATCTTTCTCATAGGGTTGGCCAAGATCATTGTGCGGCGACAATGGGGTACGGAAGCGGCTGATCCTACGTAATATCTTGTGTAAGCTGTACCCATCAAAGGGAGCAACGAGAGGCGGATCCAGGTTCGTAATTATATGCCGTTCTCGCACCAATATACCGAGCACGATGGCAGTGCAGTCAGGGTCCTTGAAATAGTCGCAGCCGTCTTCGTCGATCATATGCTGCTCGAGAGAGTCTAGAACTTCTGAGACTGTGTTAATTAGGGTTCGTCTTATACCATCGAGCAAGTCTGCCAAGTACTGTTAGATAAGCCATAATATATTCGAGTTATAGAGGAACTTACCGAGAACACCACTAACAGGAAGGTCATTGGTCTCGAAATCGTACGCTCCAATGCTAAAACGCACAAACAAACGTGCCGCAATGCGGAATCTATTCTCATCATGAAATACCCATGAGACATGTAACCACAACAAGGCCGCATTGCATGGCTCTGAAGGTAGTGTTTTGCCATGGGCCCACACCTCGTAATTAAGATGCATGGCCTGGCGACATTCGTAGTAGTCAACAATGGTTGCAATTCGAGTCAGGAGCCCATCAGTTATCTGTGTTGGAATCTCGTGGTGACGACCATGGATGCTGTCCATGACTATGGCGAGAGCAAAGGCATCCCAATTCTCGGCTGATATTTGTCGAATAGGTCTGGACGATGAGTTTTCCTCTTTCCAAGGCCCTTCGAGCATAGCTCGGAATGTGCGAGAAGCAAAAATCAGATGCCGGGAGGATACTCGCATGCGAACCTCGACATCCGGATTCTCGTTCTCACCATCGAGATAGAGCTCGCTGAAGACTTGATATCGACCGAGGCATGGCGGGTTGGGGAACTCCGGATCTACGGGATTTCCATGGAAAGTAGGACTCTCGGGGACGATGTTCTGCTTGTTCGGCTTTTTGAGTATCAGCTCGACGTCGCCGCCTGGGTCTATATCGTACGATATCGACTTCATGCTGATTGATCTGTTGCGTTGCTGGGAAAAGTCTGCTCCTCTGCCTTCTGATTGTTGTTGAAAGGAAAAAGATGAAGATGATCTCAAATGTTTGATTTGTGGACTGTTTATTATTTTGGAATGCGTCACTGTCAAGCAAAATAAATCTGGCTGGCACTGCCAACTATTGAGTCGAGACCCGTCCCGGGGGAGGGAAGAAAACGTAAGACCTCTATCATAAGCGACAAAAACAAATAGGTAAGTTAAGTATATCTTAGTAGGTAGTTAGACCAGTTAATTTTGTGCCTTGATATCAGAAGTCCTATTGCCCCTGAGGCCGTCCACGAGTCGCAGGCAGACAAACGAGGAGAAAACACGGATTGGTAGAGATATTGGGCAAGGTGCATGATGGGTCACTAGTAACATTCCCTGAATCTAATGAGTCTAAGCGCTATAAAAAAGCAGTAAAGTGACCAAAGTAAAGATCAAGACATCGAGAACACAAGAGATCCTTGTTGCTTGGTTCCTAGCCCAGAACACCGACCAATCCTATGGCATCCAGTCATCAATCACCTCCAACGTTTATGTTCAAATCAAGAGTCCAGGAATTTATCTCAGCCTTGACATCTCCAAAGAGAACGCCTCATCCTAGCCCTAACGCTGCACGCCGACACATCGTGATAGTGGTCATACTCCTCGGTCGTAGCTGCAATCGACTCAGGCATGTCGTTGACCAGTTGAATCATGCTCATGACACTGCAACCGTTGAAAGGGGGCACAAGGGGGCGGTCACTTGATGCGAGACGTTGCAGTTCTCGCTTCAAAATGCCCAGCGCGATAGAGGAGCATGTCGGAGACTCGTACTTGTGCCAGTCGCAGAGAAAGTCTGAGTTGGGAAGAGTGTCGAGAAGGTCGTGAAGTCCTGTCACGATTTTACCAATGAGCTCTTGTCGTTTGTCGTGAATCTTGGCTGTTTCTCTTGTCAATGGATTTGATCCAGAGGTGCAGGGGAAAATGGTTACTGACGTAGAACTCCAGGGATTGGAGGATGATCCATACTCAGTTGTGAGCGGCCATCCATGTGCTTGAGGATAGTCTGAGTCGCTCTGTCAAAAGGTTCTTGGTTGGGGAAGACCCAAGAAACAGATAGCCACATCAGAGTCTGACGGGAGTACTCATCCTCAAACTCGGTACAGATGTTCTTATACCATGCTTCGGAAAAGATCTTGACGACCTCATGGCACCCATAGAAATCGACTATGGTAGCGAGACAAGTCATCAGCTTAAGATCGACGACGCTAGGCACACCTCCGTGTCGGCCGTGAATGATATCAAGAACGATAGCAAGTGCCACAACATCCCAGCCAACGGCCGTGACTTGACGGAGAGGCTTTCCGAAAAAAGAAGAAGTCGATGATGCCTCGCGCCAGGGCCCTTGGATCACGGAGCGAAAATAGTGAGAGGCCATAGTGAGATGTCGTGAAGAAACTCGCATACGGACTTCACCCTCAAGAGGTGTCCTGACCTTGAGAGTGTTCGGAGTTTCGATAGCGCTCTCTTCTGCGACGGCGATGAATCTTGAGCGATAGATTATTGTACCAAGGGGATTGAGATCTCCTTCAGCTTCAGCAGGAGGAAGAAGATCATCGAATACGTGATATCTTGCAGCTAGCGTGGGAAGAGCGACTGTTGTTTCGTTTATAGGATCCTCAGATTCCTCGTCGTATCCGTTGGAGGGAACGTAGGGGGTGAGTTGCTGACAGTTTGGCCGTTCGAGAAGAAGGTCGAACATCGCCATCTGGGTCGATAATGTACGAGATGTACTTCATCATGTATGGCCTCTGCTTTTTGTATTCCGGTGTTCGTGTTGGGATGAAGAACGAAGAGAGAGAATCGAGGGGAAGAAGAAGAGTTCTTGTCAAGGCCGTAAATAAATCACAGTATGCAAGGCAGAAAGGCTGCTCTGGGCCGTCACGATATGCATCTGCCCGCCACTAAAAGAAAACAGAACCGAACCACACTGACAAACGGTTTAGACAAATGCAGACAAAAGCCCCGATTTCAAACATACTGAAGAGAAAAAAAGGATATGGTCGGTCAAATATAGTTTGTGATTTTAGACAAATATCCTAAGGTTAGAATACCTTACTGAAGCAGGGGTAAAGCTTTTCAAAAGGTTTCCTAAACTCAGCCCTGATTTAGGAAGAAGAGGTCTAAAGGCAGACCAAGATCACAAAGCCTAAAGCAAAGCACTGAGCCCGAGGAAATGTGAGTGAAGGAGTTACATGACAAATACATAGAGGAATGCTAACCAATTTTGACTCCAATCCCTAGGTCCAGGCACCACTTAACTAGGCTTTTTTTAATCTTCGATATTCGTAAACGATTCAGTCTCCTAACAATCCAGTTTACAGTACAAACAAAGTCCCGACTCTTTAGTCATTCTCCTTCTGACGCAGCCCCCAGCCCTGAATGCGCGAAGGGCGGAACCCCTTGATATCGTTGTTGATCCCCTTCATCAGTTTTTGAATCCGCCCCTGTATGGTACACATGCACCGTCGATGATATACGTCGAGCTCTCCAGAGCTGCTGCGCCCAGAGTTATCGTAGTTTGGCTGTAATGGTTTAGGTCGGGGAAACCCGTCGACCAAGGCTCGCATCGTGACAACGCTGTATCCGTCGTAAGGAGGCTCGAGGGGCGTAAGTTCATCATCCCATCTGAATCTCTCTCGCATCAAAGTCCCAAGCAACATGGATGAGCAGTCAGATAAACCCAACCCGGGACATTCCTCCTCAGTGCGGAGCGTTTCTTGAAGGATATCGAGACCTTCCAGGACCCTCCTGATAAGCTCCGTTCTTTTGTCATTCAGGACATCTAATACAGCGTTAGCATATCGAACTTGGGTCCGCCTGGCATATGCTTACCGAAAACCCCACCAACGGGAAGTTCCTTCAAATCGAACTCTGAAAGTCCTTTGCTGTACCTCAAGACCCTACGGGCCACGGCAGTGAAAAGAACATCGCTCTCAAAGACCCACGCGACATAAAGCCGCAGTAACGAGCTTTCGGTGTACAAATCGGAGTTTTCTTGTGTAACAGACTGTTGAGAGAGCCACAAGGTACTGATGAGCTCCATACTCTCGTAGCATTGATAGTAGTCGACGATGGTTGCGATACGAGCCAGAAGGACGAGGTTGATATACTTGGGGATCTGTCGAAAACGCCCGTGTATCGCATCAAGCACGATGGCGAGGGCCTTAGCGTCCCAGTCAGAGGTCGCAACTTGGCGAGGGCTGCCCCGAGAAGGAAATGATGAGGCCTCAGACCATGGGCCTTGAAGCATAGCGCTGAAAATTTTCGAGGCAAATGTCAGGTGCTTTGAAGAAACTCTTATCCGCACTACGTCGGGAGTCTCTTCTACGAAATCCAAATCGCCGTAGTCATCGACAAATGTAGGAGTATCAAAGTTATCAAAGACTGTGTATCGTCCTTGGAGTACTGAGTTGTTGAAGTCCGTGGTGGGTGAGTCGTTGGCGGCCTCTCCATCTCCACACAAGACTCTTTCTGGGATGATATTCTGGACATTTGGCTCATTGAGCACGAGTTCGATGTCGCCATCAGGATCTATCACGTACGAAACAGACTTCATGGTTACGCCTGGGATGATGCACTACGCTTCCTAGTCGCGAAGGAAGTTGAGGGGTGAAGAAGAGAGATGAAGGAAGAAGATACTATCTGAGAGTGAGAGAGGAGGCTTGTTGTGAAGAGGGGAGAACCCGCCTTCGGCGTTGGAGATGGGACGAAATGGTTGTGGTTCGGCAGCCTGTCACTGACAACTCAGACCTCTCACATGCTGGCACAGGCTGGAATATCGAGGAGCCAGACAAGAAGATCAAGAAAATAGAAAGTTTTTATAAGACGTTTTATTCTAGCCTTAATTAAGGAAGAAAAGGTCTAAGTGTAGACTAAGATTATAAAGTCTGAAGCAAGTAGAAATAGGAGTGAAGGAGTTTACATGATTAATAAATAAGTTTGCCCAAGTAGCTATTCCATTCTAATCTCTTGTTCCTGAAGATGTGCTATGTATGTGATCTCCTTTGCATCCTCCACCTCTCGAGGAAAGCAGTTCCAAACATTATCAGACAACCAGCGAAACATCGAACTCCATCATACGACCTTAGTCTTTAGAGTCGGCCGGGCGCATACCCCAGAGCTCCCTGTCGACCTTCTGAAGCACTGGCGTCATTCTCCCTTTGATGCTGCAAGGGTAAGTTCGGCCATCGTTGGCGTCAATGTACGTGAGCCTTTCTGTCCCGGGATTATCATGTAGCGGCATCGGCTCAGAGCACTCTTTCACCAGGTTCAGAGCTGGGGAAACACTGTACCCATCAAGGGGAGCGATGAAGGGGGGCTCGGCATGTTCATGTTGGTGTACCATATGAACCAATACACCAAGTGTGAGCGACGAGCAAATGCGATTGCCTTGGACACATCCTGATTCTTCGAGGAGTGTGTTGTGTACGTCTTGAAGACCATCCTTGATCTGTTCGATGGGATCGAGTCTCTTTTCGTTGAGATTTCCTGCTCATTTGTTAGCTGTGCTACAAGGCTATGTATACTTTATCGACGTACCGAGAGTGGTTGTGATTGGAAGCATTCCTGCAGTGACTTGGGCAGAGCAGATTCACCTCACCACCGAAACACCAACAGGAACCTATACCTCATAGCAGAGAACTAAAACGAAGATTTCGGGATCAAGAACTCGGCTGACAGCTGTCAAATGATCACAATGAAGCTCCCTACAGGCAACAGCCGTCATTTTCTTGGCTCCTTGTGTTCGAGATCTTGTAGTTCTGTACCAATAGGGCTAAGAACTCGCATTTTACTTTCGGGAATGGAGAAAGTGAAGGACCATTTAAAGTCTGGCTACCCAAAGAGCAGTTCAGTGTCTTGTACTCAGCTGAAGTCACCAGTGAACACAAGATGAGGAAGCCGGTGCATCTCAAAATGATGATTATTCTTGATACATACAGGCCTAGACCCAGGCTCTGGTTTAATCTACCCCCCTGATCGCCATCCGTCCATCTGTGTGCCTATGTCCAGCCTGTCCATAGTCGCCCATTCATCCGCAGTTGCCAGCGAACCATGCATCTCTTAGACCTTCTTAGCTTGGAAGTCGGCGAGCTTGGTCTTCCTGAACTCCTCCTTGATCTAATTGAAAGTTGGTTGCATGAGACTTTTGATACTGCAGTCCCGACTATGAGCCCGCCCCTTTTCATCGGGGTCCCTCCATTTGGGTGAAGCATAGTTGTCCAGGGTGCTCATCACGAGGCCCACAGAGATTCCTTTGTGTTTGCGGTCCCAATTTCCAAATTTCTTGTTCATGTCGTTCTTAGCCGCACCAAGTCTACCGACTAACATGTCCCTGCATTTACGATTGCAACCCATGCGGCCCTGTAGCAGTTCCCCGCGCAGGTGATTGAGTCGGTTGAAGACAACTGGAAAAGACCACTGTCTCTTCTTATGCAGCTTTTCTGACGTCACTGTTAGTAGTCTGGACGCACATTGTCTGTATGATGTTCCTTACCAAGGATTGTAGCAATGGGGAGATTATTGGTTTCAACATGCTCTAAGCCTTCGCCATGTTCCATCACCAACTGAGCCATTGAAGAGAACATTGCGTCCCAAGAGAAGACCCAACTGATGAATAGCAACACAATGGATTCCTTGCCATATTTTTTGGGTACATCTACGCGTTCCCTCCATAAATCTGCAGCAAGACTTGCAGCTTCAACGCATTCGTAGTAGTTGACAATGACGGTCATATCGGCAATGAACCTAAGGGTGGTATCTCCTCGCGTAACCTCCTTGTTGCGACCATGAATAATATTGAGTACCTGTACTAGGGCATGTACATTCCAGCCGGATGTTGAGATCTCACGGATTGCAGGTATGCAAGGAACTTGATCCGAGGATTCCGAGGGAGATGTTGCATTGACGGGTGCCGATTCTTTCCAGGGGCTTTGGAGCATCTTTTTGAACTTGGGGCAAGCAGTAATCAAGTGCTGCGATGACACTCGAATTCGATACTCATAAGGCTCCACTGTATCGAGGTGTTAGCTTCTGCGTTCTTTGCCGACATGTTTTTCCTTACGTCCAAGCCTTAACAACTTGGGAAGATCCATAGAGCATTTGTCTCGAATGTACGAAGCTTTGTCGGTAGCATGTTTGCGAAGTTTGAAGAGAGGAGCGGTCCATTTAGCGTTGGGGTTCTTAAGAACGATGTAGATGTCCCCATCAGGGACTACGTCGTGGGTGACGACTGGCATGATGCCGTGGTGGTGAATGGGGAAGGCGAAAAGATTCTACAATGAAGGAAGAGTCTTGAGATGAGGGAGGGGAAACAAATAAGTAAAGAGAAGAACTGAGAAAAAAACTTTCCTCAGGCTACCTTGGCGGCTCTGTGAGAAAGAGTGCCAGGTGCCAGGGCGGAAGCCTGCATCTGCCGGACACTGTCAAAACAGATGCACCACTGAAGCACAAGCAGAAGCCTGAACCTCAAACTGATCTTGACAGTAAAGGATAAACTTTTGCTGATGAGGTAAACTGGCAAATTGCTGTGTCCAAGATAAGGGATACTTCGGCTGGAGAGGAACAGGTGGATCAGGAACAACGAGACACAGCCTCACCACAAATTTCTAACATAGACAACTACCAGACTCAAGCAACATGCTCATATTATCAGGACTGAAAGTAGCTCAACTCAGTATCCTCAATCTCCTCCTTCGCTCTGTCGATGACCGGCCTCATCCTTGCATACACAGTACAGTTCTGACCATGATTCTCATCAGAACACACAACTGCCATCTGAGGAAAGTCCTCTAGCTTGCCATAAACTGAGTTAATCATACGGTTCCTCAAAGTTCTGGGACATTCGCTTTCCCCGTATCAACGCACCAAGTGCCATAGCAGTGCATTGTTCCAACCCAGCTTCTGGACAACCATGTTCGGTGGAGAGGGTCTGCTCTAGGTTTTCGAGGGCCGCCAAAACTTTCTTTATCAAGGCGATTCTCATGCCGTCGAACTTATCTGACAATGGATAGTTGAGGGTCGTGGTACGTTTGGTGGGAATGCCAACCAAGCACTTCAGTCAGGCGAAGATCGTGCAAGATAACCGTACCAGGGCCTTTGTATTCCGAGAAGACCAATTGTGCGCAATGCGAAAACTCGTTTTCCCAGGAAAACACCCACGAGTTAAACAGCCACGTTAGGCAAGCGCTGTAAAAATAGGGTATTTTATCTGTTCTGAAACTTGAGAGCCACATCTCCGAATAGAGTTGTACTGCTTCGACGCATTTAAGGTGGTGGGCGACAACGGCAATGTGTGTAATAAAACCGAAATCAATATTTCGGGGTACTTAAGAGTTTTGACCGTGGATGATGTTCAATACGGTGGCCAACCCCTTCGCATCCCATCCCGTGAGGTGTAGGGCGTTGGTTGGTCGAGCAGCGCGCGTTGTCGGCCGTGAACGAGATATTTCCAGCTGTGAAGAGAGGACTGGAGATGCAAGAGACAGATGGTAGCTGGAAACGCGCATTCGAATTTCGACTTCTCTATCTTTCCCCTGGGGATTAGTTGTCCCGTAGAACAAGCTGTCCAAGGTTCCCATCTTGATCGTGGAATCATCTTCCTCCTCCTCATCGTCCTCTTCACCCGTCATGGACGATGATGAGCATCGTCCATTTGGTAGGGAACGCCGTGGAATTGGTTTGGGTGCTGCTAGCACGACCTCAATATCGCCGCGAGGGTCGATCACATAAGTGACGGATCTCATCGCGTGCGTAGAGAAAAGCTTGGTTGGGAGGGTGTTCTTTGTCGAAGAAAAGAATGTTAAAATTGCGTAGAATTCTGATTGAATCGTCGGCTTCTGACCCAGGAGATAGCTCTGTATATGCCTATGACTCGGGTGGAAATAGGGTTACTACAGAGTCAGAGGCGTGTCCATGTTGGACCTCATCATTGTCTTTGGGAGTCTTCTGCTCATCTTCTCCGTCTCCTTCATCGCTCTCTTCTTCCCCGCTGTCCTTCTTGCTGTCGCTCGTCTTATCATTGTCTTCGATATGTGAAGGACATGGGTTTATAATGACTTTGGGAACAACTATCCTCTCGTCTGAATTCTGGAGCACAATCTCGAAATTGCTACGATTGAATGGCTCGTACCGAACGACCTTCATGACTTGCAAAGAAAAGGCGTAGCTCTTTGAATGAGGGAATTCGATTTGGGGGAGGGGGAGGGGGAGGGGGAGGGGAAAGGGGATGCAGAGTTGGGTGATTTCAGACGAGACAAAGACACTTTCTCTAATGCTCTTAAATAATTTGTATCTCTAAGACTTAACTTATGAAAAGATTCTTCAAAGAGTACAGTATAAGCTTGCCTGTGCGAGAAACCCTGATAATATGCTTGAACCCGAAGGCAAGGCTGCCAACAAACAACGCATATGCATAGCTGAAACAACCGCGCCGTTGGGCTCTTGTACCACACGCAATGACCCAACCAGTTGATCATCATGATTCGCAGAAGAGCAACCGAGACCTGCATATCTCTGGTGGATTCCGGGTAATGCCACTAAGCGACTTCAGCAAGAGAACCATGTTTGACGAAGAGAGAAGAGAAAAGATGGTAGAACTTTATGTTAAAATTGATCAGACGAAATCTATGGTGCTAAACAACGCCTATGAACCAGTGACCTTGATCGTAGAAGCCACACTCGGCACTCCATTCTTATCCATGACAAACAACATCCAGTATCCCGGCAGCGCAACACCAGGATCACTAGGCACCTGGAACGAATACGAATTCTTTCCTGCGTTAGCTAACGTCAACGGAATACGTCGTTGGTCACTGTTAACAGTGTGCGTAGCCGTTCCGTACCGTACTAGGGAAGCTTGCACGATAGCTCCGCCCGTTTGAACAGTAACTGTTCCTCCAACCTTGATGGTGGACACAGACACGGAAGTGATCTTGGGGCGTGTGGCTAACTTGCCCTTTGAGTCGTAGAGGTAGGGAGGAGTGTAGAGTTGAGCGTCGAAGTGGTTTGTGTCACATCCGCCGCAGAGACCACCGCCGCCGTTGAAGACTCTTCCGTCGGGAAGGAGGAGGGCGATGCTGTGATATGTCCTTACGATGTTATTGGGCTTCATGAGCTCAAAGACATCTCTGTCTGGATAGTACATCTCAGGTTGCAACTGAGGCGTTGAGTCTTCAAACGGGACAGCGTATTGCTGACCACCTGTGATGAAGACGTTGCCGTTGGGAAGAACAACAGAGCTGTGGAACACACGAGGGAAGAAAAGACCCTCACTGGCGTAAGCAACAGAAACATTCGCACCAGGATTTCCGACAGTGATGATGTGGGCATCAGTAGTAGCGTCCGAGTCTTGATAATTCGGAGTTCCACCATGAGTCAGAATCTTGCCCTTGACGGCGTCAAACATGATGGCATTTCCGCACATAGCATCAGGCGCAACACCACGATCAGAGGCCCTCTGCCCCGCAGTCTTGACATCGCCGTTCTTCTTCTCAGTGTAATACCAGTTCATGTTCTTACTCGGCCCAGCCTGGAACACAGTACCGCTCTTCCAACCAAACAGCCAAGCGTGGTTATCAGAGCGGAACAAGCCCTGCGCATCATTCGTGAGCATCTTCTGAACATCTGCTTTATTAAGCAGTGTCCAGGTCTTCTTCTTCGGATCGTATACTTCGCCGTTCTTGAAAGACTCGCCGCCGCTCCAGGATCCTCCGATGGTGAAGACTTTGCCTGTGGATGTTGTGGCGGAGGATTGATACCCGCGTGCGACTTTCATGTTGGGACCGGATACCCAGGCTTGTTTGACGGGGTCGAAGAGGCTTGTGCGCTCGGCATTGTTACCGCCTGTAACGACGAGTTGGCCGTTTCCGTCGAGGGAAATGCCGGGGCAGAACATGTCATGGTTCGTCTCTGTGACTTGACGCTCTGCGACTTGGCCAGTTGCTGGGTCCCATGTTGAAGTGAGCGTTAGACCACCGGGACCACCAGACATGGTGTCTCTAGCCCAGGATGACCAGACGAGGACTTTGCCGGTGTTGGGATCAACGGTTCCAGCGACGGGGATGATGGGGAAGTTAATGGTAGGACCCCAAGCGCCTTGAGTTGCTTGGGGAGGAACGTAGTCGTTCGCTTGAAAGACATTGAGCTCTGCAATGCTTGTCCAGGGATTGCCATTCGCCTCAGTGAGAGCAACGAGCTTGACAAATCGTGCAGGCTGCGTATCGAAATTGGCATACTTGACAGTCCAGTCACTGTACCAATTCCCATACGCCACAGGTGAACCCCAAGTCTTCCCATCCTTGCTCAGGAATATTTGATGCTGCGCAATATACCCATTCTGCGAGCCATCCTGTCTGGGCAGCATAGAAATCCCATTGACGTTATAGCTCTTCTTCATATCAACAGTGATACTATGCGGCGGCGCAGGCTCACTGCCCTCCCACTGGGTATGCCACATAGTATCACCGTTCCCGTCGATAGCATTCTTGCAGTCATCCCCCTCGTGCACGCTATCACACGTCACTGACCACTTCTTGCGGTCGATCGCGGCGCTGTTGAAGGGCGCGGCTGCACGGAGACTCAGTATATTTTTACTTTCATCCCTCTTGAGGAGGGAGGAGGAGGAGGAGGAGGAGGAGGAAAGGGGACGGACCTTTTCTGTGTTGAGTTGGGGGCGAGGCTTCACACGCGAGCTGAATTTGTTGTTGATGGTGCTGGCTTTGGGGGGGATGGCTTGGATGTAGCCTTTGTTGAGCTTGGGGACGTCGAAGGAGGGGTTGTAGCCGGGGCCGTTTTTGCCGCCGCCTTTGGTGCTGTCGGCATCGAAGGTTTTGCCGGATTGATGTGTGATGAAGGATTTCTTTGAGGGCTTGGACTTTGAGTCGTCTTTTGATCCCTTCTTGGAACTCTTCTTGGAGTTGGTCTCAGAGTCCTCTGCTTTGGCTCGTGACTTTGTAGCATCAACACCACCATCGTGTCTACCCTTGCCATCTCCTTTACCCTTCCCCTTACCCTTTCCTGAATCATCAGAATAGGTCTTGGTAGGAGCAGAAGATCGAGTCTTGGTAGAATCTTCAACCTTGGTGCGAGACTTGGTAGCATCGTCATCTCCGTTATGCCTGCCACCGCCATCTTTGCCCTTCCCCTTTCCTTTTCCCTTGCTTTTGCCCTTGTCATCGCCTTTTGGCGGGCTTGTGGGGGCTGCTGTGCTTGTGGCAGTAACAGACACTGAATCCGTTGCACTGTTGGAAGATGTTTTTGGTGAATCCTCAGGCTTCTTGCGAGACTTTGTAGCGTCATCTTTGCCCTTGTTCTTATCCTTGCCTTTCTGCTTGTGGCCTCCAGAGCTGGAGTCATCGTCTACTCCATGCTTGGCTACACTCGCAGTATCTTTTGAATTCGACTTGGCCTTGGGAGCAACTTCTGGCTTGTCGACAGGAGCTGGACCAAAGCGGACATAAGTGGGTTGCATGAATGGCTCGGCATACACCACCTCGTCAATATCATCTGAAGAGCCTGATGGCGTGTCATCAGGCGGACTTGATGGAGTAGCATCAGATGGATCCGTGGGCGTATCATCAGAGTCGTCTGTAGACTCGTCATCAGAGCCATATGTCTGCTCAATTCGGGCAACTCTTCGCGACAAAGCAGAAGCAGGAAACCCAGTCTTTGGTTTTGCCTTTCCAAATACAGGAAGCATAGAATCCAAATTTGTCTTTGATCCTGCCGCAGTCTTTGAAGAATCGGTTGTGTCATCTGAATCAGGTCGAGGAAGTGCATAGCCACCCTTGGGAGCTGAGAAGACGGGGAGAACCACAGCATCAGCGATGCCCAGGCATAACGTCAAGGCGTAAACAACCTTCATTTTGGGCTGTGGTATAAGGAGTGACAAAGAGAGAATGGGCTGGTGACAATGCTTTGTCTAGGTGGATTTTGTCAAAGGGGGGACAAAGAGCAGCACAGCTTACACGACATTGTCAAAACATTTTATAAAAGAAGCCTCACGTACGAGTATAAAGTTTATTATTAAAGCTATTCTAAATGCAGGAACATATAGAACCGTCGGGACCTTACATGAGGCTAAACCTTGCCAAGAACGTGGTGGTTCCAGGAACCCGGAGGAATGCTAGATGCCCCATTTTCACGGCCTGGACCATAACATGTCATTCCTATCAGAGAACGAGGTAAACCAAGATTGGCAAGGGTCTCGGGCAAGGAAAGCTTAACTGTATGCTTGGGACCCTGTGTTATTTAAATGTTTTAGGTTTATCCATGCTCTCGGTCTCAGTTTTCCTGGTTCTACCCGAATACTTCAACGCTTTTTGTATAGCTCACTATTTAGAGCTTCTAGACGCCAGGTCGGCCGCCGGACTTGATTACTCAAGCTTGAAGAGGTGTTAGTTGCATTATTGAGTATTGGGCTTTGACAAATGGAATGGGGTGGACTGCTGTGTCATGAAGGATGCAAACCGCCGGGTAAGCGATCTACAGAAGTATCCCGCCTCTTCTTTACTGTTTTATCCAACGATGATCATCCAATTTATGCCAACAATGGTTTATTTCCATGTCAGTTTACAGGGTCCAACGGTGATACCGAATAACTGGTATGGTAAACGATGTCTTCGTCCCGTGGACGTTCCTGATGTTGGCAACACAGGTGGAAAGCTTGAATGCCGGCTGCCGAATGCGCATAACAGTTTCTTCGAATCCTATTTTCGTATCACATTTGCACTTTTATGCTCATCTTTCCCATTAAACTATTGGTTGCTCAAGATCCAAGCTGTGCTGTTGGGTCACACGAACATGCACCCACCTATCGCTCCTGTTACTATTCATAATTCACAGCTCCATGTTCTTTCTTAGAGCTCGAGCTCTAGTCAAGGAATAAACTCAACTAAAAGCAGTTGCTAGCCTGGTAGCTTCGCTATCGACTCCCTCTGAGTGGACAACACAATCGAATGAAGGCATTAGACAGCTACTAGATCCCACGAGCAGATGACAGGTTCCTCTTTAGCCTCGGGACTAGCCATCAGCCAGCATGCTTTCATCAAATTGACAGCTACTACCCCCAATCCGATGGACTAAGAGTCCGAGCGTTGGTAAGGCCAAAACTGGGCTTGATACGAGGCTGCTGGACTGGAGAACTACTGGATATAAGATAACGAGAACACACGCGCGCTCCGGGGAACTCACCAAGGGGGAATGGGACGTTCATAAGGGCTTAACGCAATGGTAGCCACGAGGCACTCTGAAGTTAGATCAGAAGGAGAGGAAGATGTTCCTGAGAGTCATGCTTGAGGGTTCAGCTTTTCTTCAACGAATCGTGAAAGCCACCAGGTGACTCTTGGCAATCCTCGTCGAATAAACTTACTTGTAAGAAGCCATAACGAAAGGCAATATAAGAGTATAGCATTCCAAGCTTGGGCACGTTGCCCAAGGTGCTGATAACGAGGGCTTATTCTGTTGCAGTTTTCACAGCCAGTTGTTTTCAGTGGTCGAGTACAACCGTAATTCCGTATTTTCAAGACCGGATCTGCGAAACTCAAGACAACCGCCATACAAGTCCGTCAAAAGTCTTTGACCTTATATAGACATATCTACTCTATGCTCTATCTGCTCTACTCTGGCTGAGCTAAGCGTGGGATCTTCAGGCCAGCCTCTCTTCCAACTGAGTCGCCATCTACTTTGACATAAGGCTGTAAGCCACAAACTTTCAAGCCATTATCGTCCTGTTAGCTAGGGATTATTGCAGAGCCACTACACTACATCCCTAATGACTAAGTTGGTATGCATCTTGATATATGAGAACGCCTGCGGAGCTTTCATTAAACCCCGAAGCTAGCATCGATCTCTCCATAGTCTATCTCGCCAAGACCAAACTCCACCAACAGTCTCATACCATATTCTACCAATCTCAGATACCGTATATCCTTTCACAACTCTCTCGGAACTTAGTCAATGCCATTAGGGCACTCGCACTTATTATCCTCACACTCACACATGCCCTCGTCCGTATCATCCTCGTCCATATCCTCCCACTCCTCATCGCTAGAAACCTCCAATCCCGCTTCACTCATAATATCCTTAACCTGCATAGCCGCCATCCTGCAGTCATCATCAACTTCATACCTATACCCATACATATACATGAACCCCTTAGTATCCCCCCACAATTTATTCACAAAACCTCTCTGAGCGTAGGAAAAACCCCCAGTCGCACTCTTCCGATTCACAGTATCCCATATGACGGTCAAAGTGCTCCTGGAACGGGTTCTTCAGCCACCGTGTGCGGTGTTTTCCTCTCAAAACTGTAACAATTTTACGAGTCTTGAGATTCCCAGCATACGCAGGTAGTTCCTTGTCATAAGAATTTTTAGTCCTCTCGGCCATTTCGTCGAAATTTACGCCATCGTTCTTAAGCCACGGTAACTCTTCCTCCGACCAGGGCTTTTGCCGGATGTTAACAGAAGGGGAGCGAGTTGATCTGTACCTCTCGAAGCGATGTCTCTCATCGGCTGGCCACTTGGCCCGTATGTCGTGTCTGACGTGCGGGTGGAATAGCGATCTTTCTTTTGTCTCTCGGCCAAATGGAGGGCCGCATGGTCCGACTTCGATCTGCTGCATTGCGTTATCCCACGGCTTATTACGTGTATGGTAGACGATGCTGCTGAAAGCCATGTAATCATCCTCAAACCATTCCCGATCTCTGGTAATGCTAGGATGAACTATTAGCAGCTACCTACCCTATTCCTTACGGTATTACACTTACTGGATATTTGAGTCAGGTGAATATACCCAGGAGGGACAGAGTTTATCATATCCATATGTTGGCTTCCGATGACATGACAGACAAGGTTTAAAGCGGCGGCAATTGTTCGTATTGATTGATGTTATGAGTAGGATTTGTGAGATGAATGAGGAGAGAAACTGAAACATCAGTATATGCATGCGTGAGTGAATGAGGTCGGGACGTACTTTGTTGATCATGGCGCGCTAAAGCACCGTATCAATATTGTACAAGTTATGTCACAGGACAAACAAAAAGCAAAAGGTATGACGCATAGATTTCCATAAAACGAGTTTATTCAACGCCAAATAATCCATGGTCGACCAATATAAAATATCAAGTATATCCAACAGTTCAACTCCTCGCGCCAAAGGGTATCAGCGTGCCATGCCATGCTAAGTTACTTGGGCGCCATGCATCCAAACCACGGCATATATCATGTCCATCCAAACATCGCTCGCTATTATATATAGATGTTCAAAAATTGCGTATGCAAACGTATAAATGTCATGTAGATCTTTGCATCATTTACTTGAAGATTCACCGCCTTTGAGTAGTCCAACCTGTCTGTCATGTTCACTTCGCAACTGCTTTTCACCAGTCGGTACAAGAGTCTTCTCTTCAAGCCCAGCGTCAAACGCGGGATCACCGGCGCGGAACTTTTCGCGAATGCCTTCTATGCCTGTTGGAGCTATTGGTAATGGTGACTCGGAAGCTCGGATGGCGTCTTCTGGCCAAAGAATTCGGTTTGCTTCCTCGACCGTGAGAGGAGGTTCGTCGATTGTGGTTATCGGTGGTGCCGTGGTTGGAGGCGGTGGTGGGTCAAATGCGGCCTGCCGAGGGGTCGTCGGAGATCCGATGCCAGTGGATCTTGATGTGGGTGTCCCGGTCCGGGCCCGTGGTGTCCGTGCGGGGCTATCCGTGATCAGCACAGGGTCTGACGATCCCTGGTAATCACGTCCCTTGGTGGTTGTGCTTGTAGTAGCAGCTGATCTTGGAAGGGATGGAGTCACTGAAGTTGAGTAAAGGCTATCACTGTCGGAGTCGGAGTCTGTGTAGTCTCCTTCTGTTTCAACGACGCTATGAAGAGTGATGCCGTCTGCAGTATCCGCTGGTGTGCGCTTCAGCACTTCCGATTCATCTCTGAGGACTTTCTCTTCGTTGGTGGTAGGGCCGATTGGTATGTGACTGCGAGTCGCTGTTCGTTTCCGATCCATGCGGAGAATGTTCCTCATTAAATACAGTTCATGCTTCTTGTAGGTCTCGTAGTATGCGCGGTTGATCATCGCTGCTGTGTGAAGATCATCGATTTCATCCAGCTGACATAAGATACGAAGACGAACGATCTCGGGGAACTCGGTGGCGACGCTGTAGTTCGGATCAGGTGCAGCCATCCGATCAAGGCCTTTGTTGAGCTGAGTTTGAGGTTCTCTTTCTCTGTGCTTCGAGAGCCCCCAACCATGGCTCTTCCCACTGATGTCAAATAGTGTCAGGCCCAGCACGCTGTTATAAATATCACTGATAGCAGAGCGAAACATTGGCCCAGGATCACACACGCCTCGATGGACCGGTGTTGGCGGCGCGGGAATCCTTCTTAACGCATCGACAATCTGTGCCAGGCTCTTCGATTGTGGTTGTGTCCTGGGTAAGTGAGACAAAACATCTGGCGCCATGATATGAGGCAGGAGGTTCATCTCATTGTAAAGTAGCATTAGCCATCCGAGGTTTGTGGCGTCACACCAATGACTGCCCTTGGGACATCTTGGCGTACTCGTCAACATCGTCGGTGGTAAACTGTCCGAGGAAAAGCTGGCTCGCGTATCCAATGAAAGCTCTTCCGAACCTTCCAACGTATTGTGTGTTGGTTCCCGCATGTATTCTCGGATAGTACTGACGCAACACTCATGAATTTGTGCCATCTTTGCGCAACGAACAGCCCATATTTTATCCTTAATTTTCTGTGGCCAGGGTTTAGCTAGTAACTCTTTCTCATCGACAAGGTTCAGAATTGTAGTCTTCGACATTCGTGAAAATAGTCGACGGAGTCCAAAAGCGTAGCTGATCACTAAGAGCCCATCAGGCATGTCATCGGCACCTTTGTGCATCCATTGTGGCAGCCATCGATGCTCAACGATGAGTTCCAGAGGTGAAGTACTCTTGTATCGCATGCAGCACTCGGCGATAGCAACGAACTGCTCGAACTCGATTTCTCGTGGAACCATTTCGTTATGCATGTGTGCTGCGTGTAATAGAATCTCCAGAGAACCCAGGTGATTCAACTCAACCTGCGGCATGCGGTAAAGCTTGGCTTCGGAGCCATCCTTACAGAAGTATTTTGTTGGGGGTAACGGGAGCAGTGTCGAGATATCGTCATCGTCGTAAAGATGGAGACTGCTAGAGTGCCCTGCAAACATGCGCGCAAAGATAGGTGACGTCTCAGCGAGCATGTAAGACGAGACTCGAAAACGTAGTGCTGGATTGCTGTGGTTACATCCAGGTCCATTGTTGGCGAACTCTAGTATAGCATCGCCGCGCTGTGAGATGGCAAACTCTTTGATGGTTCGGTCAGGTGAGATGCCTGACTCTCCTGTCTGTAGAAGCTGCCGTATCTCGTTCAACTCCTGCTTGATTCTCTCGTAATCGTAAAAGCGCATTTCATATTTCGGAAACTACAATTTGTCAGCTGTTGGTCTCTTGCATATCTGACCAGGACCACACACGAATTGGGGATCTGCCGACATGACCCGGGTTACACTGGCATTGCGCATTCGCTGCACAGCCTCCTTTCTAAATCGCTTATTCGTGAACAAGGCTTCCACCTGTTCCGGCGTTGCATCGCGCTCATTGTTCTTGTAGGTCTCAATTAGACTCGTCCGGCAAGCATCGGCAAGGGACTCAAGGTAGTTCTTCCAGTCGCGCACAGAGGACAGCCAGGCATCAGTCTGATGTATGCTCTTTCCAACACTTCCAGAGACAACCTCAGCTAGACTTCTTCCACTGAAAGAGCTCCTTGTATCGTAGATCTGGCCAGGACTTTGTGGGGACTCGACGGTTGAGTCACGGCGGGGGATGTCGCCACCATTACGAGAACCGCGACCGAGTTCTTCTGTCAGAATATGTCGGCATAACGTAGCACATTGCTCCTTATGTTTTGTGAAATCTTTGTAGGCTGAGTCGACATGGTTGGGCGTAGTGGGAAAGTTACGAGGCATCCGCTGAACAATGGTCTGCAGTTGTCGGATATGGGTTTCTTGGCTTTCTAAAGGATTCGTGGAGTGGCTATCTGGAGATCTGAGGTGAAGGTCGAGGTCGGAGGTACTAGTTTCGGGGGCATGTTGACTGATTATTTTGATCTAATAACACTTCGTCAGTATGAGTCCTCTGATCATGAATTCGACTAGCATACCCCTCGTCTCGGGATCTTGTTGATCAGTGATTTCCATTGTCGGCCGCCTCCGGGTGGAGGGCCATCGCTAGAGGTTCTTGAGACCATATCGACCCTCATGGATAGATTAGATTGTTTGTCACCGGACGGAACGGAGTTTCGGAGGGAGCGCATCAGGCCGCGATGAGGAGCGCAGCGTCAATGCCAGCGCCTGACCACAGCATTGTAGTCACAGCGTGGCAAAGAGGTGCCTCGCTGGAGGGAAGCGTATGGAGGTTTGTAATGTATTCGAGATGCGGGTTGGGTCTCTAGCTGTTTCGTGTATGTAGAGTCGAAGTCGTCTTTGGATCGTCCGTACGGCCGGGGTTGTCGGATCTTTGGTGCGACGTTGGTGGATGGTCCCAGACGGCTGGAACTGGTATTGCCACGTTCAGACCAAACTCCTCTGGGAAGATTAGGCGCGCGATGGGGTACCGACGAGTCAAGTGAAGATTCAAGCTGTCGACCGTAAAATCGAAGTCTGGAGAGTCGGTGATTTGCGTCTTCAGTTATTCTCGTCGTCTTCAGATCAAAGTCAATGCAAGGTCAAGATCGGGACCCGGGAAGTCATTGACAGAAAGTGGAGGACGCTTGGGTATTAAAGGTGGGTTAGGACATTCCCTCAGCCTCTGGCTCTGGTCGGACGGAGTCTGGGGGTTCTGACGAAGCTGGGGTTGAAAACTGGGGCAATCACAACTTGGCGTCTGGGCCTTTATTAGCGGGCGCCCATAGACTCTTAGTTTCTCTTGTGCAACAGCGATGAGGAGAGGGGTCGCAAACGAATTCGAGTCTAAGGGGAGACGGTGAGAAGAGGTAAAGGAAATGAATGGTAATTTGAGTTGGAGAAGGGACGGTATTGGGAAGATTGACACAGTACGGACCGTTCCGACGGAGGCAGATGAATTGAGTTGAGACACGGATAAGAGGCGTAAGGAGAAAGCATCCATGATACGGTACTTTCCTACAGAAAGTACACTGTCATAACTGATGCAATTAGCATGACATTTATGGGAATGCAATGCCTGCTTGTTCAGTGGATCTCTATCCCCAGTAAGTTCGTCGCTGCATCTGGCGCAAAGAGGTAAGATGCATTGCGGGGGAGGAGTCTCAAAAACTTACTCACTCACTCAATCTTATCGCGATGTAGGACTCAGCAGTGGACTATGAGACGAGCCATCTTATTTGTATATCAGGGACTGAGCTGCCTTGAAATATTCCTTCAAGTCCGCCAGCTTGTCTCTTGCTATTCATGAACTCGTACTGAGCAGTTTCTAATATTTCCTTCTTCTAGCAGCATGTGACGTGAAGGTCCACAGCATCGTAGCCAAGGCAAGGGACTTCTCAATCATCTCCGCTCAAGGTTTCCGTCATAGAGCAATCACAAGCCAGTGTTGTTGACGAATACGGTATTCCCTAATTGGATTCTATTGTCGGTATTATTCCGCTTCGTGTCAGCTTTTCAGCAGAGCAGGCATCAAAAGCTGCATGCATGAAACATGTACTGTACATGCATCGTATTCCAGGCAACGTTCAACGGTCAGAACCATCGATAGGCGTTGAAAGCATAATAATCCATTTGACAACTGCCTCATTCCATGCGATGATATCATATCTGTAGCATAATATGCCCGATTTCTATTGTCAGGGCTAGGCTACTGCATAACATAGCAAGTTCATCTTGGCGCCCTTCGCATGGTTATAAGGCGACAAGCCGCAGCCGATGCATTTACTCAGTAGACTCATTTTATTTCTCGGAACCCGATAATGAAAATCTGTCAGTAGATGATTTGTATTCTTGTTGACTTTTGCCGATCTTGCGTAAATCTTGAAGTTGGGGGATTTGTGGTGAAGAATTGACGAGCCTCTCGTCTTTGACACAACTTTTACGCCGGACTGACACATTCGGTATCATCTCTTCTCACTGACGATCTGCCAACACGGTGTTCATCATATTGGAAGTATCCTTAAACGAAAAAAATATCATAAGAAATAGCAATTTATTGATGGTAAAGGGGTCAATTTATGTCATTGTCATTTATCGCATCTCATTATCACAACTCATTCATCCTCACCCTATACTCACTCACTCCCCCTCAAGCCTACTCACTAAACACAAAAACAACTCTATCCCTCCCCTTATCACCCCAACCATCCTCAACATCCTCAATCCTATACTTCTTCAACCCTTCATCTCCCAAACCCACAAGAACCTTCAACATTCCCTCCGTCTCAACCCCCAGCTGCCTCGGATCCCACGCTCCCGGCCCCGAGCCCCGCACCGTAACATCTCTCCTCCTCAGCCCCATCGCCGAGATATCACCAATATCACCCGCCATAGACCCAATGTTGATCCACGTAATAGGGTTCTTAGCACTAGCTGTGCTGGGACTCAACAGGAACGCATTGGGCCACGGTCCGTAAAGGAAATCGAGAACAATGTCTGCGTCTGCGGCGGCGGAGAAATCTGTGGCGTTGGGTTCTTGAAGGACAACGCTGGCGTCGAGGTCGAGCTTTGACAACGCGTCTTTGTTACGAGCTGCGCCGACGACGGTTGTTGCACCGAGGTGACGCGCTACTTTGATAGCGATCTTTCCACTGGCGCTGGTGACGCCGTTGATGAAGACTTTGTAAGGTTTGCCCTCCTTTCCAGTCCAATCAACACGCTTCCTCAACGCCATCCAACTCGCCATGACGGGGTTGACCATAGCAGCTGCAACAACAGGGTCTACGCCCTCGGGAAGCTCAACGATGTTGTGAGTTGGCGCATTGACGATCTCAGCATAACTGCCCTGCTTTGTACCAAGGAGCGAGAAGTAGACTTTCTTGCCGGTAGAGAGATTGATGCCTACACCGTCGACGCCGGGAACGTGAGGGAGTTCAGTAGCAGTGTAGTGTTTTCCCGCCGCGCGTGTGCGGACGAGTTGGTGAAGGCCGGCAGCGAGGACTTTGATCTCTGTCTCGTTGTCGTGAACTGGGGCTGCAGGAGGGGGAACTTTGATGGACTTGGGAGGTTGACCCCATTCCGTGACTTCAGCTGAGAGCATGCTCATCGTGATAGTGTATGTGCGAACAGCCAAAACTCTTTTATCGTGAGAGTAGAGTCCGAGGTATGAGAACAAGTGTGAGGAACACAATGACCTTGAAGTGGAATCATACCGACGTCTTTATACTTCAACTTACATACCCGATCTATCAAACGGCAACTAACGGAACCAATGTGTCAGCACTATTTCAGCCTCTCAAAGACAACTATGGCCCTTAGTAATGAAACCCCTCTATTGATAAGCTCTCGGGAGTGAACAAAATTACCGCGCGAGAAGCTGCAGAATATTGGATAATACATCATGTAATCGTGCTTTGCATCTAAGATTGACGGGACTTCGGCATCGGCCCCACCGATTTGGCGGTTATACGGAATGAAAAGGGCGATAAATCATATAGTAGTCCGAGTTATTGTCTGATCCGGAGATCATCACCGCGGAGCTCCGAGTGGAGACCGCGGGGATGGCGAATGCTTCATCATCGACTGCTAACCTACTGATCGACTACGTAGTATGGAGCCGTCTTCGCAATTCAAGAAACTAATATGCATTAAAACTTTCATGTATCTCTTTTCTGTGCTTCGTTACATCTGCCCATGCTTTTTACTGACAACCATCTAAAAAAAACCGCTTGACCCTTCTTTGCCCATGCAGCCTGTAAGGATATGAACCGCTGTCCTGCCCCCCTTAAGATGGACTTGTCTTAAATGCAATTGCAGCTGTGTATATAAAACGCCTCCTCCCAACCGGCCATGTGTAGAAAGACGCCAACGCCTCTTCGTTTCCATGTGTGCTTGCAACCAACCAACCGACCGACCAGCCAACCATCCATCCATCTTCACTCTCATCTAGCCAGCAGATCCGGCTTTGCTGTCCTTCTGCTCTTCCATGCCGCTCCCCGACGTTGCCAATTTGTATGTCAAGTCCGCAGACCGCTGCGGTATAAATGCTATGAGTAACACCGTTGGACATCAATCGTACACTCTCGCTACATATGTCAATATCTGGAAGCCATCCAGAATAATCTCCAATGTGCCCGCTCTCGCCCTCATGCTTTTAGGCTTTTCAAGTCATTGTGAATCGTTGATTGCGTGCCAGCATTGCAAGTTGACTTATCCAAAATAAAAAACTGCCGGTTGAGATCAAGGTCCTGCTACAAGGGCTTATCCCCAAGACACTCGTCAAGGGAACCGTCGACATGTCTCGTCGCTTCTCAGATCGAGACTACCGATTAGCCGCCCTTTCGTTCCGATTCGTGCTTGGGAGGCTGCTCGCCATTTCCTTGTTGTCCGTTGTTGTTAGCGCCCTTTTTCTTTCCCTTGCCTGCTTTTTGCCAACCGCCGTCGGTTTCACTTCTAGCTCCACGAACGTGGCCGTTTTCTCGGGCTCCATTGACCTTTTGAGAACCCGACTTCTGGTTCTTCTGAGACTTTGTACCCTCCTGAGGCTCCTGAGCTCGCTCCTCAGTCTTCTGGCTGGACTTTGGTCCCTCTCCTCGTCCTGTCTTAGGGCTGTTCTGCTTCTCCGACTTCCAAGGCCCATCCTTTCGAAGGACTGTGGGTGAGGGAGTGCGGTTCTCGTAAACTGGTGAGAGATGAGCAAAATCTTGACCAACTGGTGGTCTGTTGATGCGGTTTTCAGCAATGGCAAGATCAAGAGGAGCAATCATGCCATTCTGCTGACGCGACATCAGGCGCTGGCGTGTCGAAGGAGACAGTCGAGAGTT
Organism: Fusarium oxysporum Fo47; assembly: GCF_013085055.1. Lineage (NCBI taxonomy): Eukaryota > Fungi > Ascomycota > Sordariomycetes > Hypocreales > Nectriaceae > Fusarium > Fusarium oxysporum. Next base: position 902,520 of record NC_072840.1, on the reverse strand, counting down.
TGCCGCCACCATCGGGTCCTGTACAATATGAGGACTTGCCATGTAGTGAGCGCTCATCATCGCGATACGATCGCGGAATGATGGATCGTCTGCCGTGGATGGGGCTGCAGCCATCATTGGGGCAGCGGATCCATTGGCCGCTACGGGAACCGGGTTGTAGGCACCTTGTTGGTTCATAGCTGCTTCAGGTACAGCCTGCGGCATGACGGGTCCATCAACAGGAAAGTTGGGAACACCATTTGAGCCGTGAATCTGCAATGGGTTCTCAAGGTTGGTCGACTCATCCGATGTAGTGCTACCTGTTCCCGAAGGTGGTTGCCGTGGGCTTTGGGTCACGCTTGTCTTGAGACTAGATCCATTAACAACCAATGGGCGCGAAAGGTTCTTGTTTTGACCTCCAGGGAAAGGGCCTTGTGCCAAAGGTGCCGATGATGCATTAGATGAGAAATTTCGTGCATGGCCTAAAGGTGAAGGCGATCGGGATGTCCTCTTCATTCGGCGGTCGAGAATTGTCTGAGGAAGTTGATCTGTCGAGAGTCGTCGTCGCCCTGGGCTCTGACCGGAGACATCCCCAAAACCAAGACCATTCATCACAGCTTGTGGCTGAGGCTGCTTGCTGGGACTTGGGCTTTCTGACAGATAAACAGAGTATTTGCCCTCTTCCGATTGTGGCGAGTCCGTGTGTGCCTTGGGAGTCTCGTCGAATTCTGTATCATCAGACATAAAGCTTGGAATTGGATTGCCGTTAACACCTCGAGAATGGCTTGGCCCATTGTAAGATTGGGCACCGAAATAACCGGGAGCTGCTTGTGCTGTAGACGGAGATCGAGATGCGGGCTGCGAATGTGAACGAAGAGCACTGTTGGATCCTTGGACACCTGTTTCATTATTTATACCATTTCGCTGGAGCGGGCGACGAAAGTCTTGGGTAGCACCCGAGGTACTAGCAGGAGACGAGGGATACGTTCCATAACTTGTGCCCGCTTGAGGAAAAAAGGGCGTGCCCAAAGTCATTCCATATAGAGCATACAAGTCTGGTCGAATAGGAGCGCTGAGCGGTGGATTATCAAATGAGTTTGTCCTGGAACGATCTGATGTCTGTTGAGGCTGCTGCTGGCCAGATCCTGTACTTGTAGACATCCTCTGTTGTTGCTGCTGTTGACCCATCGCTTGAGCCTGAGCCTGGGCTTGATGCTGCATAAATGCTGGTGATTGACTGGCATACAAGAGTCGCATGTTCTCCTGGTGCAACGCCATTTGAGTCATGAGATCCTGCTGTGCGTACTGAAACTGGAACTGTTGATTTTGGTACCATTGTAGATCCTGTGCCATATTGACCGGCTGCATAAACATATTGTTGTTGTTGGCGTCGAACTGTGGAACACCTGCAGATGCACGTCGATTCGAATTTCCGCCTCGGTAATTATTGTTATGTCTTCCGCCACGGTGGTTCCCACGACCTCCTCGGCCTGAGTGTGTCTGTGAGGAACTCCTAAGCAGAGCAGGTCGAGGTTGCGGTGCTGGTCGAGACCATACTCTTTCCTCCTCTTTAGGGAACACGTACTGCTCGCATGCCTCCTCGAAGTTTGCCACCGAAATCAGGTCAAATGCTCGACGTAACTCCATATGTAAACCGCGAAAAGAATAGTCATCGGCGGTATTTCCGAGGTTACGAGAAGTATTGAACGGTTCTTCCACACAGAGCTGGTTGTTGATCGCATAATGCCACTTCTTTTCGTGTTTTGTGATCAGTTTGCCGTGCCGCACCGAGAGAACGTGCTTATCGTAATCGAACTCGTGGGCGTAGAAGCGAAAGAACTGAAACAAAAGCTCCGCAGTAGATGACTTGTTCTTCTTTCCATAACCAGCCAGTTTGTCAATATCGTCCGCGAAATCGGGGGTGGTACCGTCGGGTTTGGGTAACTTATGTGGCGACTGATGCAATGCAGGAAGAACGGGAGGGCTGCGCAGCTGCAGAAACGCAATAATCAAGCAGATCCATGTGTAGGAACTCAATGTGCCACCAAACGCTATTAAACCGTTAGACAAGTTGAAGGGGGTGGCAAAACAACATACCGGCATCATTAACTATTCTTCTCCGTGTCCAATACTTTATAATCATTGCAAGCTCTCGAACTCTCGGGTCAATATCGATATATGTTCGAACCATGCGTGTATTTTCGAGCGCAAGAGTATTGTTGACATTCATATCGCAGGCGAGGCCCAGTTCAGGATCCCAGATCTTGACGATGGGCACCTTGGCGGCCGAAATACAGACAACCTTCTCCATTCCCCCTGTTGATGTCAGCGAGTTGTTAGCGAATTGGGGAAAGATACATACGCTTTGCTAGGAGGTTGGCGATCATGCAGACATCCTCCAATTCGCGCCATGTGGTTGTGATGCAGATGTCCACTAGATAGGGTTAGTCTGTAAATTATGCATATTGAGGGTGTGGACGTACCATCAGAATCATCCGAACAAAGAAGATTCCCAGAGGACCCAAAAAGATTCACGCGGATATCGTGTCCTGGCCATTCGTCGTTGAAGGTCTTTTCGAGCTTCGAGACTAACTTCTTCCGATTCTCTTCGACGGCAGCGGTGGGGAGTAATCGGTCGTAGACCTCTCTCATATCTGTCGCCAACTTTCGCTCCTCATCCTCGGTCAACTTGCTCTTGACCGTCCTCAAGTCCAGCTTTTCCAGACGATCATTGCCGACCGAATACGGTATTCTCCTTCGAGAATTTATTTGGGCAGTCTCGTATTTGCAACTCGATATTCGCGGCGGTAAAGGCTGGAGTGAGGATAACGTGCTATGTGTCTCAGAATAAGCTGATCGTGGGGAATGGTTATTTGTCCCCGTGGGCGACGGCTCGCGGTCCTCAAGAGAAAATTGGCGAGCGTGCTGGTGAGGTGTCGAGGGCACTGAACTAGAGTGGGACTGAGCCGAAGGTGCGGACCGTCGGGGTAAATGCCTCGATGAGTCGGCGGCCTGCTTTGAAGACATTTTGGACGGAACCTCCTTGGAGGTTGCAACCGATCGACTCTTGTCTAAATTCTGATGTGACCTACTCCCATGGCCTCCAGCTGTGCTCCCCTTACCGGAGGCGTCTCTTAGCGACACCTTGCTAGAAGATCGCGACCGAGGCGCTGCCTGGATATGAGGAGCAGAGATGACGGGAGGGAGTGGCGGTGTCTGCAGGCCGCCGCCGCGGGATGGGGAGATGAGCTTATTGTAGTGGAGGAGTTGAGCGTGGTAGATGTTGGACTGCTGTGGGAGGAGAAAGGGGAGGAGATCGAGGTGAGAATGGAATTGTGTGGCGGACGGGTCGGGGAAGAAGGAGCCCTCGACGGCGGAAGCGCTGTGAGTACTCGTCGCCGATGGTGTCGTCGGATTCGGTGTGCTCGATGATATCGTCGAGGCAGATGTCCAAGGACTGGAAGGATAAGGATGTTGAGGTTCGGCCGTTGTGGTCTGGGCGTCCATATGGAGCAGCGAGCGAGCCCCGGGACGGTTCAAGTGATTGCGGGGACTGACGGCAGTATGCGTGACGACGTTTGGGTGTGTCTGGGCTCGTGGGAGATCTCTCTTTGCTCGGTGGTGGCGAAAGCTGTGGAATATGGAAAATGGAGCAGCAGAAAAACGTCGTTGCAGTTCTGAGCGCTAGAGAGGGTCTCAGGATCTCAGCATGCGATCCAATGCCGAACGAAGTCTATCGTGAAAGCCAGGGGGCGAATCTCAATCTCGTCGCTGAGAGGCGCTGTTCCTGGGTGGGAATAGCGAACGAGCCCGTGGAAATGGGAAGTTGTACGGAGCAAGAAAGTACTGTAAAACGAAGCGAAACGATAGCGTATACGACCGAAAGGCAATGGCGAATACAACAAGGGGCGCTGAGTGCGAGTGCGAGTCGAGAAAGGTGAGGAATTGCAGTTGCAGTCGGTATAACAACAATTTCCCGGGGCGCGGGATAATGATGGAAATGTAGGATTCGAGAGATGGTGAACGGTACAGTGGGCAGTGAACTATGGACGTGTCGGAGACGCTTGTGCTTGTGCCTGTGGGGGGGGCTCTTTGCCAAAAGGGGGCCGCTCGGTGCGAGGGACGCCGGTTCACCTCGACTCGTCTCGTCGGGGGGAGGGCGATACAATGGTGCTCGCTGTATTGGATCAGGGCGTAGAAGGTATCGGGTATAGCAGAACAGAACAGGACCAGAGCAGCTCAGAGGACAAGAACCGTAGTAGAGTTGATAGTAGAGAGAATTATGAAGAAAGAAAACAGAGACAAAGCAAGATTGGAAAATGCGGATGTGTATGGGAATGACAAGAGATGGCGTCTAGCGGGATAGACATGGGACATGGACATGGACATGGAGAGCCCGTTTGGTTTAGTTTAAGTTTTAGTCTGAGGGAGAGAGATCAAATCAATCAATCAAGACAAAAAGGCGAGAGAGAGACCTAGACACTGAGAAACTGAGATTGAACCGAGCCGAACTGAGGTGGTCCTTCTGATCTGAGGGGACCTAACGATACCTCGTTACGGTAGTCGTTGTTATTGGGGAGACACAGCACAGGCCTACGGGGCACACGGGGAGTTTTAGTTAGTGCAGCAGGTACCTAGGGGACTAAGGCGAGGGTGTGAGGTGCAGGTCGCACTGTACCTGGGACTCGGGCTTTATTATGTACAGCTGTACTGTAAATAGTCCACACCTCCGAGAGCATAAGCTCACCTGCAGGTAAATGGACTTATTCAAGAATGAGCTGACCTAAGCCCTATTTACACTCTCGCCCTCAACATTTTGGACAATCTATAGAGGTGTATTTACGCACCAACCTTTGCGGCTGCTGCTCGAGATTCACTGCACTCATTGGTTGACCACAGTGCTGAGTACAGTGTTTCCAGCTGACCTCTGTCAACTCCAATTAGCCCCGACACCTCACCGTCCGCCACAGCGAATAGGCCTTTGTAACCTTGAGAGAAAGCAGGAATAATAGAGCAGCCTCAGCAGAGTCGACTCCAAGCAAAGATCACAAAAGGGTCAATGTTTTCAGTAGACCGGAGGGATGGGAACATTTGGCATGCGGCGGGTGACTTTGACAGTAACAGCTCAGGGCGCAGAACGGGGCGAGTCTCAGGGTCACCACATACAAAATGATATCCATCTGAACAGAGAGAGATCCACCAAGCTAACGCCCAGCGCGTGGCAGCAAGCCTCCGCAATATCTTTAGTTATTAGCAGTGAACCCAATGGAATTAAATAGCCCTGCCCTGCCCTGGTCTGGTCTGGCTTCTACTTCTGGATGGAATAATTCCAACCCATAGGACGCGAGAGTATCTTATTTCAATATACCGTGCGATTTGCCGATAGTGCTGACTGTTTTTTGGCCTCCACTAACAAAGAGTCGACGGCAATTTAATGTTGGGGCCCAAGATTGCCTCTCTCAGATCACATCACATCACATTAGCCGCACCCATTGAAGATACGCTGTACGACACAACCTGTAGACAGTCGTCAACTTGTCGGATTTACAGCCGCTTCGCCCTCATGGCACCTCCTGGCTAGCGCTGTGTCAGTATCTACAGGGGAGGATACCGAGCAGGGACCCTGATTCTTGCTATGGAGTCCACCCCTGCCGCCGTACGGGCTGTATCCACTTGTCCTAGCCCTGGATCTATCCCCGGCTGGTGACTCCTGGCCGCTTGTGATGCATCCATGCCATGCCATGCCATGCCATGTCCAGGCTTGCGGATTGTTGTGCCGCTACCAACCATCAGGGTTACATCACACACAACTTTATGTCAGATGATACTTTATTATAAAGTCACCACCCATCAGAGCATCTCGTTCCTGAGAGGTCGGGTTCTGGACGTCGAGGGGTCGGTCCTCCAATTCCCCTCAAACTCAGGACCCCTTTGTGAGATGGGATTTCTGGGTTTGGGCACCACGATAGTGATCATTGATGGCAAAAATAACCCAACGTCGTAACAAACCTGAAGTGTAAATGGACATTCACGGCCGGATATGTCCGTGGCGGGTACGGATATGGTGCCTTACTTGCCCTGCCGCTGAGATGCAGCCTCAAATGGAAGATGCTGTGTTTGTGTGGGGAAGATGCAGGTAAAGCTAACTAATCTGCGACTGTGATGATGTCGGCATGTGTGTGGAGGAGAACGCCCTCCCTTTTTGATGCATTTGTAGACGTGGACATGCCTAGGATCGAGATATTTACACTGCAATAGTGGTAATGTATCTCTCTGATGAGCTCAATAAACAGTAAGAACCTGTTTGGATTCCATCAGAAATCATTGACAGTATAACCGTAATGTTCCAGTGGCGTTTGTTGGCTCTCGCTTCAACCCCGTTTATACACATCACACCCAATCGTGATATGTCAAATCAACCTGAAGCAATTATCCACCTTTTGCTGGGCGCGAACCAACATAACACGACTTGAACAACTTTGATCAATCATCAATGGTAACATCGGATAATACGGGAATATTTGGTGAACACGCCCAACAACGGCCCGTGTGTTTGCCTCCGAACTCTAGTTATCCCCTGGATTGCCAGCGCACATGGACGAACAGGTCAAGGCGTGCTCTAAACTTTGTGAGAGACCTCAACAGATGTCCATACAAACAGCTCGCTCTCCGCCTCTCGTCATGCTTCGTGCAAAGGCTGAAGAGACCCCACCAAACTATTGAATCGAATTCTGCAAAATACCAAAAATCAACAAAATATGTAGCAACACCTCAGGAGTCTAGTGTCTGTTTCGCCCAGCCAATAACCCAATTTGAGAATGCCGAGACACCCTCTTGTGGTAGGACAAATTTAAGTTATCTTTTGCAGAGGATACGCCTCACTCGTATCTTTACTTAGCATCTCGATCAACTTTAGGCGGCATTGAATTCTCCATCATGTCTCACCAAAAATCAGCCTCTTACTCTTTCAAACCGAAATTTCTGCGCCATTGTCATACCTTTGAGTCTCCCTTCTGGGCCACCAAATAACTCTGCTTAAACTTAGCGTATCCCTTTTCTGCCAATGTCAGGAACAAGATCAGCCTCAACACATAATAATTACTTAGAGAGATACAAGCTGAGTTAAGCTCATCCCTTGCGGGTTGTCTTGGCCAATCTTACTCTCGGCGATCTGTTACGTAGCATATCTCTTTCTTCGTATCACCTGCGATACGGTACGTCTATACGATTTCCCTGTCCGTATCTATGCACTATTCCTGTTCTCACTCAGGTCAGGTCAGCACTGGACACGTCTTGGTCTCGGGAGATCATCCACCGGCCTCAAGCCACATGAAGGGACAGGGGAGCTCTGGGACTTTACCTTTCTCTGCCGTTCACCATGTTACAAGTGTTTATTTGTTTTGTGGTTTTACTTTTAGCCATGTCTTTTCAGCTCGTGTCTTCTATTGACTATGGCGCACACACTCTACAAGCAACTATTACCGCTACGAGTACGACCACACCTTTTTGAGGTCTATTTTGAGTCTGGGTTGTTTATTAGAGTTACCTCGTCAGTCGTTTCCTTCGGAGCTGAAGCACAGTGTGTCTCCCTGTGACCAGTCAAACGTCGTGCCTTGACTTTGCTGGGGCTGAAAGCTGACTTCAAGCTGACGAGAGGTGGCTGTAAAAGTCGCGGGTTGTTGGCAAGTGCAAGCCATTCAAACTCAATTACTCTTTCCATGTATGATGTTGAAGCAGCGGCTGGCTGAGGTAAACGATTGGGCCCCCGCTTACCTTTTATCGAGGTCTTCTTTTCTTGCTTCCCCACTTTGACTCTCACAATATCATCTTCTCGATATTTGGGCCAGAATATTATTTCACTGCAACAAATATCCGTACCTGGCGCTCACCTCGGATACGGCAGCCAAGCGGGTGCCAACTCTAATACATGATGATTTCTTAGCCTACCCGACAGTATCGGATGACTGCTCATTCATTGACCATCACGAGGGCCAAACGCCTACAAACACGATGCCTGCAATTCCCCAACCGACGTCATTTGTGATCCGTCTTGAACGACCAAGCGGTCGACGAGAGAGAAAAAAGAGGCACTGCTCTGTGCAACAGTACAGCCAGTCACGGTGCGCAAAGGACACCCTGAAACGTCCCAGAGACCACATTTTCCGGCTCGCTGCCGTTCACTACAGCGGTCAAGCGCCTTTTATCACAAACCCATCGAATAGGCCAGGGTTTGCACAGGAAACCAATGCTCGTTTCCGCCTGCAAGATTGATTTCCATTGGTTGAAATGATTGCAATGCTGCTCTCTTGCCAATACAAACGTCGCGGGCCTGGCTTGACACGCCACGAAATCGCGTTCAAGTGCATAGAACGGGCGGGCACATTAGATGGAAAAAGCAATGTCCATCTCTAGATTTCACTTTGATGTCTATGTCTTTTGTCGGTATACTTGGACTACCGGAACTGTGGGAAACTGTGTTCTTCGGGAGTGTTACATGGCTGAAATGAAGCTTGATTTAAGAGTCCAAGGTTGGACATACAACTGGTGATGTCACCTATAACCTCGATATACAGAGGAAGTGGCTCTTACTTAATACAAGTCTCCGAACCCTTTCAACCGATACACGATGGAGGAAGGGCGGAGTTTCCATTGGATGTCGTTTTGCTGTCTGTGCCTTTTTGACTTTTGCGATGGGGACAGAGTGATAAGACCTGGCCATCCTTCTGAATGTTCGTCTTTTCACTTCGGTCTGTTACTCCGAGTTATTCCAAATACTGATTTGTCACTATAGCGGGTTCTGGGGCACCAGCAACGGTTGAGTTCGACTACGAGACATTGATCTTCAATCCGGAAAGCCCACGGTATATTTCACCACGCCAGTGGGGGAGAACCAGGTCCTTTGTTCTTGCTGCACACCTAGACTGCCAGAGAAGATTCCCTCCTTTTGACAAGCACGTTGTATCGAACCTCCTATGCCATGATTTCCCACCCTCGGATTCCCGAAAACGGGAAAGAATGCTAGTTCTTCAACAGTGTTGCCTTGGTACTTCCGGGGAGCATGCAGATATCACATTGGACGCTCTTCAAGAACAGGCTCGAATAGGCGTGAGAGACTTAATTCTTGCACCAAACTTGGTGAAATTCCTTGCTGGCAAAACGGCCAGATATTTACACTTCGTTGTCGATCCATCAAAACCAATTTGGGGACTATCTGCCACGTTCGAAAATGCTCGCTACCTCCAAGGCCTTTCAAACAAGGATGGTAAAAACGCATTCTTGGTGGTCTCCGACCCGCAGCAACTCTCAGACGGAGTCTATTTCGCTTCAGACCACCTTGGAGTCAGGGCGGTCTCCTTTGGTGAGACCGATGTGACACGAAGCTCCAACTATGAACAGCCGGGAATTTGGTGGACTTTCCAAAACACCAACAGGTCGCAGCGCTACTTTTTGAAATGGTACAGTGATGTGAGTCGGCCCGTGACTTGAGCGAAAGTCAGAGAATTGACAAAAGACCAAACCGCAGGGTTTTAAAATGCGCGACTTGCATGTGGTGAAATCGTCAGAAGACGTTCTGGCTCCGCTGGCAAGGTGGTCGTTGCTACCACCAAATCCAGAAGCCATCTGGTACTTGAACCTTGATGACAGGGCCGGTGGTCGACATTATTTCAAGGTTTTGGAGTGTGAAAGCCCTGAGATCACTGGCTATTCAGCATGCTTGCTTGACGAAGACCTTCTTTACTTGCATAGTCATCGTGAGAGCGAGGACTTTTCATTCTATCGTGAAGGTCGAGGAGACCGACTACACGCAGTGTGGCTATATTTTCCAGTCGAGAAGCACGAGCGGATCGTCGAAGTCTGGCGCCTTAGGAGAAGGCCAAAATTCTGGCGCGATATCCTTCTGGTACGTTACAAAGGTCGGACAGACGGCAATAGGTGAATCGGTGCTGATGCGATATAGCTGAGAACGAACAAGGGACGCGTTTTCTTTCTAGGAGCAAACGCCAATATGGCCCAACCAGATGCCATCTTCGAACGTGTGGCCTTATTGACCACACAACCTTCTCGTCTCTGGCTCAGTTCTCAGGGAGACGGCGTCGACTGCCTTGCATTCGATTGTGAGGACAAACGCCACGATAAGAATGAAGCCCCCCCATCTTTCCACGACCCATCTACATGGTCTTCAAGGATGAGTGCCCAGCAGGTCTTCAATAAATCGGTTAGACTTGGAGCTGTGACTGAAGTCGTCCCCTGCAGAAGTTGGATCCCAGGATCTACGGGGATTGTCGGTCTCATCTTTGCCTACTCCGATGGCTCGAGGGAGTCGGTAGGACAAGTCCGTCTTGATCATCTCCTTTCACCCACCGAGGTTGATCCGGCTGGAGAGATGTGGCTAGGCAGATTGTTTCACCCCAGCGGCGCAGTCGTTGAGTCGATGAGAGTGATTCCGTCCACTGGCCAAACCTTCCATGGTGGAAACCCTTCCCAGGAAGGATTGGCCTGGTTGAGGATACTTTGGAGGGGTCGGCTGGACTGGAACTTTCTGTATAGCAAATGCTTCATTAATGTCAGCGATCAAGCCAATGTACATCAACATATGGGTATTGATATGTTGCTGGAGAGTTGGGCTGGGAGAGAATGGGAGAAGGAGGAGGTATCAGGGCAGCTTGTTGTGCGTGCCCGTTGATAAGACACATTGGCGCTTAAAGCAAATTCGTTTAACATTTCTTTCAAGATATCTATGTTCCTTCATATCAGGCTAACAAGATCCTCGCTCCATCTTCCAACTCCATAACATCATCTGCCCTCGCTGCTTTCCCACCCCAAATCACCGTTCCAGTCCCATCAATAGCAAAAGCACCAGCTTCCTGCCACTTATTTCCCATCGTCGTCAAAGGCCCATCGTCTTCCTCATCGTCCATACTATTGGTATTCATTGGTTTCTTCTCATTCATCTCCTTCCTCTGTATCGCTCCAGCTACCTTCTCTCCCAACCATCCCGACTCCTTCCATCCCTGCACTTGCGTCGTTGGATTGAGCACATACCACATACTACTTGTTCCTAAACCCCATGCTGCATAAATAGCTCTCTCCTCATCAACTATAACGCGAACGCTCCATGCGCCGCCGAGGAGGGATACCCATTTTTGAGTTGCTTGCTCAGAGGCGTGGGATACGGCTATGCATGTTAATGCATCTCCATACCGGTTCGACATTGTACGAAGATTAATGAATGTCTTTTGAGCAACTGCACTCAATCAGCAAAGCCCTACCTCAAGACATGGGAACGACAACTTACAAGCACAACCAACACACCGTAAAAACACAAGCAAAACTCTTTTCCCCCCACCAACCCTCAACTTCCCCGTCTTATCAACTGGCGCTTTATCTCCTATCCCCGGGAGTCTACCCTTAGCAACAGCAGCAGGCGGAGGCGTCAACCACGGCTGAACAGTAAGCGGAAGAGAACGGATTGACATCCAAGACGTCCAGCCTGAATCAGTTTCATTATCGAGATCTGCTGGTGGGTTTTTGCGCAGTTTGTTTGGTTCGCGCTTCTTTTCTGAAAAGTCGAAGACATCGCTTGGTATACCTGCTTTTTTGAGGGCGAGCTTGGTAGTGAATGATGAGAGCATCGTGAGGAATGAGATGAGTGAGGTTGGATGAGACTTGAGATAGATTGCGGGCCGGGCCGATGGGGTGAGACAATTATGGGTTGAGCATATCACGGGAATGGATTATTTGATGAGATTAGTGAGAGCAAGTTGTTATGTTTGTTCTTCGTGTTGTGAAAAAGATGAGACGTGGTGTTGAGTTGAAACTCCAAACAGGGGGGTCGTGATATGACGCTAGTAAGGGTTTGGAATGGGGGCGACTGGTTTAGGGTAGCGCGAATGGTAAGGCTCCATCAGCTGGAATGAAGAGAACAGAGTTGGAGAGGATCGTTTCGATTCAAAAGACTAGTAGAAGGCATTTGATTTGTTTGAGTTCATTATCTACCTACCGTACGCGGCCCTGATTTGATGATCTGGTAATCTGTCCCCTGTCTACACAATGTTACAAGAAAACAACCCATCAGTATAAACACGAGGTGGTTTCCGTGACTAGGCATGGGAAGATACTTCAATGAATTCAGCAATACTCAGCAATATTATGATCATATTCATGTGAGCATACTAGAACTCTTATGAGGTGTGGCATGAACTTGTCATTGTACGAAGGCATTGCCATTAGTATTCTTCCTAAACGCTTAGCATGTCCATATTGTACATAGTCGTGATTATTCCCCGTCTCTAGCTACCCAGGGCCTGCGATATTGTGCCCAACATCCAGAGAACTCGAAAGACAATGTCAATTTCTTAAAATTGTAATTTTGGCCTCAAAGCCCGTAGATGTTATAGTTGTCAAACTCTTCGGCAACCTTTTCCGTGTCTCGGAGATTTCTTGGAGCTGGTTGGTGGCTCAAGTTAGCATACCATGAGTTTTTGTTGTCAAGATGAACCCGTCTTGAACTTACTAATTTCTCCAGTCAGAATGGTACAGGATTTAACGACTGGGTCCTCGCGTTTGGACCTGGCGTCTTCGGCCAGTACATGAAGCATCTCGTTATCCGGTCTACTGCGCATGTGATGCGACAATAGACATGTACTGCCGTCAGAGTCCTTGACCCAGTCGAACCTTCCTCTCATGGGCAGTGAGATATACTTTGGAACCTGTCATACTCGTCGTCACTCTCTGCTTCGTCCTCACTGTCATTTTCTGCAGAGCTATCGCCTTCGTGAGAAGTTTGTTCTTCGTCAGAGTCCTGTTCATCAGTGAGATTATCCATTTCTCTGTGCGAGGAGAAGGACTGTAGCAGCGGTCGAGAGAAGCCATACCACTCTATTCCACAATCGCAGCAGTGGATGTTCTCATCGAAAAGACCAGCATCCTTGTATTCGACATATCGCATCCACAAAGTATCAGAAGTTACTTTCTGCGGCGTCCCAAGGTCGTCATACAGAACCTCACCAATACAAGTTCGAGTACCATCATCGTAGGTGAGGAGAAGACCCTGTATAATTTCATCCTCTCCCCAAGTGAAAAGCGCTCTTTTTATACACGGGGTAATCTCTCTGACTCCGTCTAGCTTTGCTGATGAGTAGTGGGTGTCGATGGTCATGTCGGGCGCAGTCTTCCAAGCAGGTTGGATGTGTCGGGTTTGCGGCTTTTCCCAGGTAAACACAGAATCGAAATGGAACCAGTAGAGGTTGTTGGCGTGCGAGTGGAACATGGAGGAAGGTTTATCTTGTGGTAGTTTGGTGATGACATGGTATGTCGCACCCGGACCATCTTGCTGGGTTCCAAGGACGAGGCTGCGGCCGTGATCTGTGACAATCTGTATCACCCACTGTTTAGCAGTGACATCTCTGCATACATCTACAAGAGAGTTGGTAACCTACCACGAGAGTGGCCTTTCTTTCAGGATATTGGCGGACCCAGAGTTCGGAGACTCTTTCGTTAGGGTTCATGGGAAAATGCAGACACATGACATGGTTGGGTTCACCTGTCGTGTATTTGTGGTAAGGCACTGGCGGTCCATCCCCGTGGAAATTGCATTGCAAGAAAGATTCGCCAAGAAGAAGGAAAGAATAGCCGAATGTCCCTGGCTTATTCCAGTCAAGACTTTGTACATCAGTCCAACACATGCCATAAGGGAGCGGGATCTTGGGCGAAAACTTCACAAGCGACGGAGGCATAGCCCATCGTATCTCGCAAGGACTGGCTAACGCGAAGCTGAGAAAAGTACCTGGGGTTTTGACAACAACGAGGTTCCGGATCTTGATACCCTCGACCCAGGCTTGTCAGAAACGTCTGCTTCCCAGTTATGAAGCTGGCAACACTTACATCAAATCTTGCCTTGAAGTGGAATGGGCGGGTTTGTTGAGCATGACAGGTCCACCACTGCTCATCGACTTCCTCTTCCTCAGGCCTTTCCTGTCCTTCAGTTATAACAGCCTTGTTGGCTCCTAGATGGTTATGACGGATGAAAACGTTCAAAGGCTCCTCCGTGTTCCCCTTGATGAGCATTTCTTCATCACCACCCTGAGAGTCGTAAGAGAACGACTGGATGTATCGAATACCTTCAAAATGGGTGTGCTTGGCCCATAGAGTCGTGTGGCCGTGGACAGGAACTGATATGAACCCTCGTCGAGGTCGGCCCTGCCTCGACCATCGTTCATGAATGAACTGAATTGACGGTTCGCGAACACAGTAAACGGCAATATATCTGCAGATTCTTTGGGTAGACGCCCACAAAGAGCCTGGAAGAGGTTCTGTGTGACGGCGTTCTCCTACCAGCGGCGGCGAGGGTCGCACATTTCTCCAGGCTCATTAAAGCTCCCGCGGATGGTGACGGCAGCTCCAGCGAGATCTCGCAGGCTACCCGAAGCCAAGGACTCAGCGTAATCAACGCATTCGTGATGTAATACAATGGGGTGGGCTCTTCTGCCATGGCATTTAACTATTCCGGGTTCTGCGGCTTTCTCTCCTGTAACTGTCAGTGTTATGCCGTAAGTCGGCAGATTTGCGACCTTACATTCGACGAGTTCATCTTCATCTGCTTCGGTGATGTCAAACCCGCAAAGGCTGCAGATAATTTCGTACAAGTCCAAGTCTGAAAAGTCCCTTTTGGAAGGGTCCAAGTGTCGGTCCTCGAACGCGAGTTCCATCGGGACGAAGTCAGACGAGGTGAGGCATGAGTCGAAAGAAAAGAGAAGAGAAGGCAAGGAGAAAAGACGAAGTAACCAAGAAGAAAGAAAGAACCCCAAGGAAGAGGAATAATAAAAAATAGTGGAGCGAAAGCCATTCATTGATCGAGGTCGGCGAGCCAGACCGATAACCGTGTTGCTCAGGGGCACGCGTTTGGTACTACTGGCACTCGGATACCTAAGTACCTAAGTTACCTAGTGCTTGCTTAAGAGCTCCAAATGCCCATCAGAGTCTTATAATGCAGTAGAAATGTAGCATTAGTGAAAATTAGATGTATGCTTGTGCATGGAAAATCCAATCATTGGAGTATGACGGCAAGAGATACTTTTTACAAGTCTAACTCAGAATCATGATACACTACTCCTCACTACCTTGACATCCGACAACACAAATATAATCAATTCCTTCAAAAAAATCTCCTCATAGACATCCATTACTTACCATCACTATTTGTCACTGCCTGGTCTTGCTGCTGTAGGCTTCTGACAATTGGACGACAGTGCACACCAGCGTCAACAAAGTGGCATCCAACAGCAAACCCATCATTCACCACACGAAGAAGGGCCCACATCCATTGCAGACCTTGAACTTCGAACTCTTATTTCTTCTATTGCATTTCCATTCCCTTACATCAAGAAACTTCCTTGGGCCGCGCTCTCAACGGCACCTCAAACACCGCCCAAACCAACCTACGCATCTGACAATTTGCTGACGTCTGGTGGTCAGTTTACCAAGACAGACGCCTTCACAATGGATCTCCAACTTGAAGATCATGATGTTATCGACTCCGATGTTGATAGTGACGATTTGGAGATAGTTTATTACAAGGCTAATACAGGCTTTTCACCATCGTGTGGTCTCTGCAGGTTTGACTTCCGTATTGATGACACTGTTGTCGTTTGTATGCTACCCTGTCCCGCGAATGAGATGGTTCGCTTCTGACCCTGTCTAGTCAAAGAAAATCGCAACCACGCTGACATTACATCCCTAGGATGTGTCTACACTCGGTGAAACTCTGTCTCCATCCCCCCTAGAGACCAAGAAAACTTGAAAGATTAAGGCAATGCATCAAGAAGAACTAGTATAACTCTAATAAATCAGTACTAAACTTGCCTAAGTCTTTTTCTCACTTAGGACAGAGATCACAAGCTTTGTCGCCTCCCCTAGTTTCCAAACGCACTCAAGATCGGTTCTCCCTCCCACGAATCGGCACAGCGAATGTTTTGATATCTGGGCTTGCGTAGTCCAAGACGTTCTTCCTACCGGCCATGAATTGACCAATTTCATCGCACGGCTCCCCTCCCTCAACGTGTCGGACAGCACTAGCGAAGCCGAAAACTGCCCATTCAAGTCTTCCACTGAATGGGATTTTGATGTACCTCGTATTCTCGTTAGGCACGGGCTCAGACAGATAAAGGCTGGTGACTCTCATATGCCATGGGCAAAATTCCTCAGGTTCTATGTCGTCCATGTCCACCAAGCCAAGCCAGAAGTTGTTTGAGTAGACTGGCAAGGGAAGGTCGAGGCAATCGAGACGTACTTGTCCAACGCATCTCCGACGACCATCACCATTTTGTGAAAATGAATCAAATCGTTCTGGAAAAACCCCTTAAGATCTTTGTTCGTACCTCATGTCATGCTCAAGAGTTTGGGCGACTGTCAGAAAGCGTAGCTTGATGTCCTATTCCGATCTGTGAGCGCATATCGTATGAAAGGATAGGTGAACTTACATCATACCATATTACGAATTGCAGTGGAGTGTCTTGATGACGAGAAATGCTCCAAGAGAGACCCGGTCCCATGTTCAGAGAGGGCAGCTCATTATCCTCTGTGATGATCACTTCCCGGATTCCCCCATGGTCCTCAGAGTAATAGATATTTAAGCAAGCCTCAGGTCTGTTGCGAGCGCCCCTCTTCCTGTATCTGGCCTTGAAGACCAAGGTGTCTTGTTGGGTGAGGCGGCGGGTCGATCGAGACCTGACGTAGCGCAGCCCTTCGACTTCCATATTCTGGGCCCAAATAAAGTTGTTTCTCCCAATGAATAGACTTTTAATCCAACAATTGGGACGGTTTGGGTCCAGCCAAAGTTCTCGTAGAATGAGACATGCGCGTTCACGCATACAGAAATTTGCAATGTATTGGCATATCTCTTCTGGAAGACCACCGTGGATAGCTCGTCTCAGGTCCGCAGCAATCGATTCCTTGATCCACCGTGTGCAGCGCTTAGTCCAAGACGCAGGAGGCAGAAGGTAATGTTGTCGACCGGAGGTGACTTCTGCATCTTTGACGAGAAATTGGGCTCGGCCACCAAAATCTTCGAGTCGTTCTCGTTCAGACGAATGGTTGACAGGGACTTGACGTAATTGCGACCTTCGATCTCAACGTACTGGGCCCAAACGCTTTGGCCATCGAAAACCGGCAGTGTGACTTCTTTCTCTGGGCCACCAGAATCCCGATGTTGCCAGGCATCCAGGTGGAGTCTTGTCGCATATTCGCTCAAGCAGTAAGTTGCAACTCTCTCGCATATTTCGACAGGAAGTCGATTGCTGATGGCGTGCATGAGCTCCAGGGCAAGCGATGATTTGAGACCTCCTGTGCGCAGAGCCACAAAAGAGGGCGGTGGTTGAGTGAATGAATCATGGAACCCGCGGTCAAGGATGTTCCATGTACAGGATTCAAGGAAACCTTTGGCAGATAGATTATCGCCTACAATTTCAACGCAACCTGCATGGAATCCCTTGTCGTGTGATACTGAAGTGTACGACTCGCCGTCTGGGAAGTATTTGTCGCTCTAGGTAAGAGGTGAGGTGTCCATGTCTAGAATGAGCAAGTGAATGCTATCACAGCGGAAGTTGGCAGTGCCTGGCAGATGCCAAGAATACCACCGGAAGACTCCTACGCGAGAGGTGACAACAGCCAATTGACAAATACCGAACAAAAAGAAGAAGGGAAACTCAGAAACAATGTTATTGTTAATAGGTTAGGTGGAAGACACGGCAAATGCCTGCCTACCAAGATGCAGTGGAGTACGTTACTTCAGACTTGGACCAGCATCACCACGATAGCACCAAGTTCTACGAAAGATCAGACAAGAAGAGTCTTAAGTTCACGAAATAATAAAAAGATAATTTACTGAGACTTCAAATAATGTCAGTACTTATCATTCTTAATGTAAATAAGCCGTTGGAGGAGTTGCGTCAAAGAACCAAAACACCAAAAATGAAAGCAACGAAAACGCTTACAATCAACATGTGGGAACAGTCGGAGGCGGACATGTCTTTTTTTTGCATCCGCTATTTATCTTGGACTAGAGCTTAATGAAACAACTTGATATTCACGGGCCCCAAGGGAATGAAGGCAGATTGCTTTGTCTACCTAGTTGAGGTGGATATGCTCCTTACAAAAGTCTACAAAACATCCCTTCACTACCACCCATCCAGCCCATCCCAATTGAGCTACGTAGTACTTCAAGGGAAAATATTTGATCAAGAAATATCAAGGGAGACCTGTTGGGTTTCAAACAACGACAGAGAACGTTTTGACCACTCCCGGAGCACGTCCTCCAGACTCAGCCTCACGGGCTAGCACCCGATCCATCTCATTTTGCAGTTCGCTGCTCTCATGATGACACACTGATTGAAGGTCCCCGATCGAGTAGCTTTCCCATTTAAGAGAGCCTGTAAGCGGTAGTTCAAAGTACTCCCGGTTCTTATCCTGCAAAGGCTTATCCATCTCAACCCACTTGATCTCGAATGTCCCCGGCCAGAAGCCATTAGGGAGAGGTTTTTTTTCTGACTTGTCACAGCCAAGCCAGATCTTTCCCGAAGAAACCGTGAGAGGCGCCTCCATGTAATCGAGACGGATTTGCCCGAGAGATCGTTGATGGCCATCGGCGTATGTAAGGAGCATGCCGACAATTCCCGCATCCTTAGAGTATCTCCAATTTCGGCATACAGCAACTGCCCTAACATCCCGAAGCTCAGCATTCGATGAATTGAGCTCTTTGAATTGGTAAGGAGTGGATTTGGATGAATTTGGAAGTGAAATGCCGATGTCGTGCTGGTCCCAAGTCATTGCTTGTTCAAAGCCCAGCCAGAACCTAGTTTTGGTCTTGCAATATAGCATTCGAGATGGATCGGTCAGCGACAACGTAGTGATCGGCTGAT
This sequence comes from Fusarium oxysporum Fo47, assembly GCF_013085055.1. NCBI lineage: Eukaryota > Fungi > Ascomycota > Sordariomycetes > Hypocreales > Nectriaceae > Fusarium > Fusarium oxysporum. The sequence continues at coordinate 883,627 of NC_072840.1, read as the reverse complement.
AGGTGAACTTGCTGGCCTTTCCACTTTGCAAACCGAGAACAAAGCTCCGTCCTTTATTCGTACGCATCTAGAATAGTATAAGTGTGTTTATACCTAGCATTGAGGGTATCATCGTAACTTACAACAAGACATTTGTAGTTTCGATGCCATGTATATGTATTGCCGCGATCTTCAATTCGAAGCCAAAGCTCCGCGATTCGCTCGTCTCGATCAACGGGTACGTAGAACCAAACACCTTTATATTCGTTGCTCACATCCACCAACTGTGAAGATGGCCCTGCCATGTTGTTCGAGATGATGTCACAGATACAGTAGCCATCTATGAGAACGGAGTAACCACGGCATCCAGGTAGATTCCAGTCAACTGCACGGATCGGCTCATTTGACACTTCAAAGTTACACCCTGGTGGAGGTGGAGCGAGCTGGGAAATATCCAGGTCATTAGGCAGAACAGCCCAGCGCCTCTGTAGGCAGTTTGCATCTTCATTCTCTATCTCAGTTATGGCCAAGTCACGCAGCTTCAGACCCTAAAAGCGCAAAACCAGTAAGTAAGTGAAGATCACCGGTATTGTCGAGGATGGAAAAGTAACTTACATCGGTTTTGTATTTGAAGCTGAACGGAAGAGCCTTTCGACGGTTAACAACCCATTTCAAGCCTTTATCTCGATTTAGTGAAGTATTGTTGTCATCTTGAGTGATGACAACTTCACGGATACCCAAACAGTCTTCGGCGAAGTAGACACTGACACGGATGCCGGAGGTAGCCTCGAAGAGCTTCATGTCACTCTCGCTTTTACGAGTGGTGGAGAGAGACTTGATGTACTGGAGACCCTCAAACTCAACGTGCTGTGCCCAGATGGAACATGACTTGGTCACCCGGAGGGTGGCATGCCGAGGTCCCGCAAAGTCTTTGTTTGACCAAACGTCGTTGATGAGCTTCGTCGCATATTCGCTCAAGCAGTAACGGCCAATATTCTCACAGATCTCGAGGGGAAGACGATATCCGACGATAGCCATGAGCTCTTGGGCAAACCTCTTCTTCAATCGACGTACGCGGGCTGCTTCAACGGATGGAAGAAGTTCAGTGTAGCCGACTCCGTAACTGGTACGGTCCTTGATGGCGCGATGAATGGAGTCACCAAAAGGGAGACCTTTTGCAACCAGGTGCACGCATTCTGGGTGGTAACCTTTCTCAAGGGGACGGCGACATGCAAATTCCCAGCCAGTCGGATCGATGCGCTCTGGCTCAATGTACTCACCCGCCCAGGGATCTAGCAAGTGAGGATTTCTGGGGTTGACTGTCGCGAGTTAGTAGGGGGTTGGGACAGATGATTTGACAAGGGTACATACGAACGACGATAGAGTCACATGGCTCAAACTTGAAGCAACATAGGCAGCATCTAGGCAGGACCTGCGGTTCCTTGTCTTTACCAGATTGACCAAACTCGTCGTCCCAATATGGGAACTTATCTGGCGTGAGGTCCGTGGCCGTGTAGGAACCAGTCAAACGACCGTGCGGGTCGAAGAACGAGTCATCGTGTAGCTCAAGGAGATGCATTTTCCCGACTTTTCGCTTTGTTCGGCTAGATGGGTAGAGATGATGTTGTCAGCTACCTGTCAAGACAAGAAAGATATGTGGCAACGTTGGAATATCCCAAGAATGAAAAAATGCGGCACTCATTTATATACCTTTGAAGTCAGCCATCAGGACATGTAGCTTTTCAGCCAAAAGCAAGATATTAGGCAACGGAAGTGGTTGATTGATTGATTGATTGATAGTTAAAGCTTATGACATCTCAACGAGACATATCAAGCCAACACACTGAAAAATCCCAATTAACTTCAGCTTTTGGAAGGCAATATGTACATTCCCTCAACAAAGATAAGTCTCCCAATTTAAAACAGGATAATATGCTTTTGTGATGACTCAATCAGTAACCTTATTTGCAACTGCCTGGGGTATAAGAAGCCGTGCGACGGAAGTGAGGTGAAGTGAGATGAGGTTAAAATGGTTGGGAGGGAAGAAGAAGAAAAAATAAATAAAAGGCAAGCCCAGGTAAAGTTTTAAATTCGGTCCTACCCAGTGATTCACTGACTGCGGAGTCCCGTTTGTTGTTGATGCGGGCACTGGCGCTGGCACTACTCGTCCTTCACAGCGTCAACCACGTATTAAGGAACAGTCAATCAACAAACGCCAACAATTGATGCTAACAAACGGAGGCGATGATGCCTAGAAAAAACGAGTAAGTTGAGGTTAAGTCATATGTACAGTACCTCTACATGCATGAACCAGCAAGGATGAGAGCCAAACGAACAGACCAACACAATCATCAGTATCCGAGCATTCACCCACCATAAGCAGTTGTAAACTTCTCAGAGAGATGTCACCATTCACAGAGCAATGCAGCACGAAACTTGAGTCATCAAAGGACTGTAACCCGGTTGTTTCCCTCATAGACCAAGCCCATGACCTACTACAACACTACTACGAGACACGAAAACACCAAAAAAAGAAAGCCTCGCAAACGCTCGCAATCGAAATATAGGAACAGCCCGATGCGGGGGTCGAACCCGCAACCTTGAGATCGCGTACTCGTAAGAGTCTCACGCTCTACCGATTGAGCTAACCGGGCGTGGCTCTTAATTGGATGAGGTGGCGTGGGGACGAGGGCGCTTGTAAGGGCGGGGAGCCCGTGATGATTCTTTTGGTGTTGAGGGGCAGTCAGTCGCTTTAGAGTTCGCGAGACGCTGGAGTCAATTCTATTGATCGGTAGGTAAAGAGTTCTAATCTTCGCGACCAGTGCATCTTGTAATCTCGACAGCGTCCTTCAATTGTTAGCGAGAGTAATGACAGTGGTTGCATGGGGGTACTCACAGGAACACCGGTTGGCTCAAAGCTATGAACCAACTTACTCTCATACACCAGATTCGGATCCCCCTCCTCCTCATTAATCTTCTCCTCCCCCTCTCTCTTCGCATACTGTTTCGCAGTTCTATCCGTAAACCCCTCCTTCTCATTCCCCCCCTTCGCCGCACGCTTCTCCGCAACACTACTCCTCACATACGCCAAATACGGTGGATTCCCTGGCTTGATGACGTTATCAGCCGCCAGAACACTACCCGGTCCTACGAGCCCCAAACGCTCACAGAGTTTAAGATCGCTCGTGTACGCGGGCTTGTAGTGGTCGAGGAACATGAGGTCGATTTTGGAGATTGTCCCGTTGGCGTGGAGGCGGGCTAGGCCTGCGTCGCTGGGACCGACGATCACGCGGGCGATGTCGCGCAGGCCGGAGAGGTCGAGAAGGGATGTTATGACGGCGGCAAATTCGGGGTTGCGCTCGAGGGAGAAGTAGTGTGTGCCCCCGGATTCGCGGACGGCGTTGGCGAAGAGGAGGGTTGAGTAGCCAACGTAGCCTCCAAGTTCAACCTACACCAGTACCAGTCAGTAAGTTCCTCACAAAGAGTAAAGAGACCAGTTGGCGTACCATGACTCTGGGCTTCACTTCAGCGATCAGATCTGTTACAATCTTGCCCTTGTCCTCACCCACGTTCATGAGATACTTCTTCGTACGTCCAAACTCATCAATGGCTTGAAGGACACGCTCCGGCGAGCCTCGCAGCTCATCAATGTCTGACCGACCATAGATGTAGTGCAGAAGCTCAATCTCACGCCCATCGTCGAAGAACGTTTCTTCTTGCTCAACGTAAGCTTTCTTTTCGTCAAAGGAGGGCATTTTGTCGGTATTGTGCAACAACAATACAACAGGTCAATATGCAGTGTGAACAGAGTAAATAAGGAGCGGGAGCAATGAGCTATATGTACCTACACGAAAAAATAAACAAAAGAATCGCGTCACGTAGTGTACCCGTCATTCATTCCCCTCACCAGCTGCAGCTTGACTGCAAGATGCATATGAGATGCTCACCGGTGCCTGCACTCGGGACCCCGATTGAGGGTCCTGGCGGGGAGAAGACCGTCCGGACACGGTCTTCGGGTGGGGGCTCCGGATATTCCCATGACGCGCACATGCAATTCTCGTCATCATCTGCACAATCTGCTACCGTTAATTAATTAACGCGAGATAAGGTTCCCTAGTTGATTTGATGGTTTATTTTTATCGCCTCGAGAAGGTACTGTTACTGTCAGGTGTCAGTACTTCAGGTGACTGGGCCTCCTCTGATCTGTTCAGATCTCGTCCTCGACCGCCACCTCGCACAGCATGCATGTCTCACAAGGTACATTTCCTCGTCCAACAGATCAACTCCGTAATAAACTTGTATTACCTTTATCCCCGATCTTTCTCGCAATTACTATCAACCCGGCTTACCCCAGCCTAAGCATCATCTCGAAATCAGAAAACAATTTCTCCTTTCCCTTGCGAAAACAACCCTTATAGAACCGTTTCCCTATAACCTGTCCCAAACCGAAACCTTCCCCAAACCAGTACAAATGAGAGACATGAAAGATAACTGACCCTGACCTTGATCCACCTTGAACCCCTTGAGATGCCATTTTTGTCTTCGTCTTTTTTTTTGGTCTTTTTATGGTGTTTTCGCCGTATATAAACACATTCCTTTTCGCTCGCCGATTTGTGAGCATAAACAAACCCTTGAAGGTTCCCTTCCAATCCATTGCCATGGTATGCGCACCGACAACTCAAATGCCTCCATCGTGAAAGGAACTCCGAACGCGCCACGCAGTTGATGCTAACACATGCCGTAGTCGATTTCGCAGGCTGATCGGTCGTCGTAAACAGAGTGAACGCCGTAAGAACCGCCCTGTTGGGTATATAGTTGCCGCTCCCACGGTGAGTCAGACCGACAATGTCGTCAAGGCCAGAGACTCCGAATCGTCTCAATCCCGAGACTGAGACTGTATCCATCCTGTCCGTTTCTTCATACCCGACACCGCTTTTCCTGCCCTCAAAGTATAAACGAGACGATATAGCGACGCCCCAGTAATGTTCGAATGCAACTCCCAGTTCACCAATTCGTAACCTCCTGCTGAAATAAAAAAAAAACTAAAACTGAAAAACAATGTCAACTCCCTAGTCGATGCCGTCCCTTCCAACACCTGTGACCTTGATTGTATCACCCGGCTCTCGCCAGATCCGAGTGCCCTGCAATGTTCGTACCGTCTTCAACTCGAGATGTGAGTTGCCAAAGACCGTACTCGCCAAAGATACCGACCGCAATGCACGTTTACCTCTGCGCCGTCCCAAATGCAACTTCAAATCCTGCGCCTTGTTGCTACCCCTAATCCTCAGTGAGCGGACCTTTCTAACCCCAGACACTAGCAGGAGCACCGAGACCGGACGACTGACCCCAGACACCGTTGCCACGTCCCCAGCCACCTGGGGAGGCAAGAGGAGTGGTGGATCGCTTCGATGAAGCTGAAGTTGTGGGTGTACCAGAAGGACGAGTTCCAATGGGAGCTACAGAGGCACCAGCCTGGTTGGGCTTGGAACCAGGAGTCAGATCCCGAGAGGGAGAGCCGCCGGTTGGGCTGGATGTACTTGTACGGCTCTGGTTACCCACAGCGTTGTCAAAGACCTTGTTTGTGGGTCCAGCAGCCTGTGGGCTGACTGTGCTGTGAGGTCGCGAGTTGGGCTCGGTGGGAGGACCGTGTGCATCACCACCAGAGGCGGGAGTGCCAGCCTCGCCAGTAGGGGGAGCACGGCCTACGCTGTCATAGGCAAGAGGGGAGTGCCCACGGATGCTTGAGGGTCCGCTAGGGACAGGGGCACCTGTGCGGACATTACCAGTCTCATCCACGTATCCTGCCTTGTCTGCAAAAGGACCCTCACCATAAAGGGCACTTCGTTGACGGGCAATCAACTCTCGCGTCTCCTCCTCAGACATGTGCTTGTTGGGCGGCAGAGGCACCTCGGAAAGGACGGCTACGTAGAAAAGCTGTTAGCCCATGCTCAACAAACTCGACGATATTACATAGATGCTGCTCAAAATTGGGAGGGAAGAAACACGAGCGGCGTCTGGGCCAACGACATTTTCGGTCGCCCATGACCACATTATTTTTCTCTATATGCCATCTTGTTTCTTTGTCATAGTTGAATGTGCTACACAGTAGAGGGAGGCCTACTTCGCTGATATTGCTGCTCTGTGTGCAGGTTTCGAAGCTCTCGCTCCCGCTGAGCTGCCATCCGTCTCTTAGCCTGCATGACCTGCTCTGCCTCGTTGGAGCCTCGTGAAGGTTGATGACGCTGGTTTGCGTAGAAGTTTTGCAGATTGGGTCCCTGACCACGGGCGTCATCAAAGTTGTTTACCGAGTGCGGGCGGGGGCCGGGGGTGTGATGAGAACCACGGGAGTCTGCATGATCTTGTCAGTATGTTTGTTGGTACACTCAACCAGACCAGTTCATCCGTTCATGTCGGAACCTTTGGCAGGCTTAGCAGCGCAGGATAGAAAACTCACGGCGACCACCCATTCCATAGCCCTTGCCAGACTTTTGCAAGTTCTCGTATGCTCGATCGACCTCTGGGATTGGGTCAGTTTGATTGATTCGTAGAGTCGAGTCTTGTTCGGATTTCGAATATGCCAGCCAAGTCGTGCCATCAGCACAGGCTTGAAGGACAATCGAACTCGACAAGATCTCTGAGCGTGCTCCATCACATACCATCGAATTGATACGAGAAGGCGTAGTCATCCTGGGGCTGAGGGCCGCTGGCGCCTGTACAAATCAATGCGTTAATTACAATTCTTTATCGGTCGATCGTGAATCTGGCGTACCTGCGCGGACCGGAGTAGTCGAACCCTGGTGCTCCCAGTTATTCTGCTGGGTGCTGGGAGTAGAGGACGACCACTGGGCCTGAGGGTTGTCGTAGTAGGACATGTTGCAATGTTCTCGGGGTTGAATGGGAAAAACCGGGACGTAGACGATTCAGCTCGGGCTCTTTCAAATCTTGGACAATAAGGGTCTATTGATAGAATGTCTGGTCAGTTTGGTGCTGTTGCGGAATGTTGACGACAGAATGCGACGGCGATGTGCAGCGCAATGCGAGGACGGTGCCAGAAACAAGGGCAATACGAAAGGTGATGAGGAAATTTGCCGCTGTGGCCGACGTCAAGATGCGCACCATCGGCCAGCTAAGACATGGATCCATCAAAAGGCACCACCAAGCGCTCCGGGGCCCCTCGTCGCAACACGTTGACAAATCGACCATAATCCTGTGCGTCGAGGTCTCGACTCACCCAAGAGAGATAAGAATATGATTAAGCTTTGTCGGTGACCTTTTCCGCTTCGTTGGAAAGTGAGCGCAAGGCAAGGTTTACGTTTACTCGCCACGGGCCGTATTCTCGGGAATAAACCACGCGAGGGTCTCGGAGGGACGGAGAAAAAGTGCGAAGAATTAAAAAATCGCAAGAAGTCGGTGACGAGACGAGAGACGAGTTTAACACGACGGACCAGAAGAACGCTGTCGAGACCAAAGCCGCTGCAAGGCAGACGGGAAAATCGAGGCGGAGGAAGAAATAGGAAGAGGTACCGTAAAGGTAAGAGGGAGAAAGGAAAGGGAAAAAGGTGGTGGTGGTTAAGATGATGAACAACTCGTCGACTTGGACAGGGCGTGACGGGATAGGTTGGGTTAGAATTGAATGGGGGGAGAAAAAAACCAGGGCCGAGTGAGCGGGAAAGGAGAAGGAGTAAGCCTAGCCTGGCTTCTCTTTGCCCATCAATCAATCAAATCAAGAAGTAGCGTCGTGTCGTGGGGAGTGGACAGTGGAAACTCACTGGACAGGAAGGACAGGGCATTTCCCAGTGGGCACAGGCCAGAGAGTGACTTTTGGGGGCTCGTAGTTGGCAGGAGCCAGTGCAGTTGAGGCCTGCGGGTAAATCGAGTACTTGAATCAAAGTATCGGCTGTTTTACGGCATGCAAATCATGGTGGTTCATTGTATGACAGCCTGGCCAGGCTAAAGGCGGAGTACATGAACTGCTTGTACCTCGTTTGGCAGAACCTAGGTACAGGCAATCACGTTGCAGTACCTGCCAGGACGAAAGAATACTCGATCCATGAGATTTTTTGCGATGTCGGGGTATAAATGAGACATGCATTCTGTGATCGGATCGATTATTCCGATCCAAAGCAAAGCTGACATCTCTTCTCTCACTTTCTATTTTGGTGATTCCCCTACCATTGCGTTCTTTGACTGGTAACAAAGGAACTTCAATACAGCGCAGTACTGGCCTTCAACATGCCCTGGCGTAGAGTTGGTCCTGGCGCTGGTCGCCCGTTGTCCGTTGAACGCCCAGGCGCCGGGCCCAATCCTCTTTTGATTCGATAACGGGGCTAATAACGGAGTGTGAAATGACGACGTGTGGGGGGTGCCATTTCTCGTTTCTTGGCCCTTTTGCCAGCAACGCAACTCCACGCTCCACGATGCCAGCAGATGATGTCCACGACGGGTGGGTTGCCAGTGCAGCTGAAGAAAGGGAAACACTGTGCGAATTTACTGATTCTCGAAACATGAGGTTATCATCAACTTCAAACAGAGTATCGACCTCAGCCAATGCCTCATTCATTACTGTGCGTCTACCGGAATCTGCAACAATTCAATCGCATTGCACTATGGCCCTAGCGGAAAATCACTGGACCCCGAGATAACGACACTGATCCAGCACCCTTCCCCGGGCAGGTTTATCCCGGCCTTTCACTAAACCTCGGCCGAAGCTCATCGCGCCATCCGCGGGCTTCCAGCGCTTCAGTGCTTCGCGATCTTCTGGGATGCCCAGGGTCTTTGCCTGCTCCATGCGTGTATCAAAAGCACACAGACATGACAAACCTCTCTCGTGAAGCACGGTTCAGGTACAACAGCGCAAACTTGCATGGGAGATGAACCAAGACGGGTCGCTTAGGGATGCACCTCATTCTGTAAACTTGGCGCTCCACGTATAACAGTGGGTTATACTAGCAAAGAAGGCAGATAAGTTTTGGATCGGCAATAACCAGTACAGATATATCCAAACATGAATCGCATTAACGCAATATCAACAATGGGTGTTGCACCGCAACAGCTTGCCAAAGCCCACTTACAATATCCTCTGCAATCAAAACGCGTGTTTCCACATCTTGGCACGTTCTCCTTCCCCTTTCTTCAAAGTCAACATCAATCGGAGGTATTGTCTTTTACATCTTCAAACGAGCAAGCCATCATCTTGATATTGTGGATACGCAAATTACCTTTATTTGAGCGTACCCCTTTTTCCGGGATTGCGGTCTTGACTTGACCTGTGCTGGGGATTTTAGCGGGGTGCTCTTAGACGCCGATTCATTCCCTGGGTTCGAGCTGTGGATTACCGCCAGCCAAAGTCACCTGAATCACACCTCCAAGTCTTGAGACTTGACATCTGCGATTCGCAAGAGCAATGTTTGAGGGGCAGGTTGTTTGGGTTACAAAGGTACGGCTCATGGGTTGCAGTCGTACCTGCGAGTGTACCCGATATGACATGGTTGTCGGCAACTTGACGTCGGCTGAACGTTAAATAGCATGCATGGAGCTTGAGCTACCAACGGACGTGGACAGTTGCAGAAAGATATCACGCATATCTCTTGCGACGGATCGCAATACCTGTGACAAGAAACATGGCGCTGCAGCATCTTTCAATTGCGTATGGATATCTTGCAGTCGCTTCAGCTTTCACACGAAACATAAACGAGACTGGCCAGAACATTAATAAAGCCTCAAGCAATGAACACTGTGTCACAAGTTGGAATGAAGGATTACATTCAAATGAATTGCGGCGTTCGGGCCGTTGTCGATTCTCGCGATTGGAAAGCTGTCAGCCAAAGACGGACCTCCACTCAAAATGCCCTCCACCACCCGGTCACGGCGCATGTCAACATGATTCGATTCTGATGATACCCTGCCGGTCGTTGGGCGTTGAGCCTCTGACGCTCTTATTCCGCCTGGAAAATGGACCGTGGAATTGTCCCTCTGTTTTCTTTCATGCCATCATCACCGTGATACCACGAGATCAGCGCCCGTAGACATCCGGCGCACCAGGCGGCACTTGGGACCCGGGATTGGCCCGAAATGTTCGGGATGGTCCCCAAAGATTCCATTGACGATGATTAGGCTCTGTTATCTGAGACCTGGAGTGAGACATCCCCTGAGATGAGATCTCGAGCCGACTATCTTAATTTTGGCTTGTGATCCTCCCTGCCGTCGGCTCTGATGCTTATGCTTTAGCGAAGGTGACCGGAGGACGCTTCATCAAGAATGACATCTTTGCGATACGTCTGTTCTTCATTCAGCTACTGACGATATTCCAGTTAGCACTCTGGGCGACAGGGATATAAATGGATAGCCCCAGATGGGTGGACAGACTTGGCCAAAAGGGTCCACCACCAAGGGAAGTCCACCTGTCATCGCGGGCAGGTCGTCGCTGTCTTCCAGAACATGCTTCAGATTGACTGGTCTGTCGCTTGATAAGCCTTCCGGTTATGCAGCAGCAGGCAACGGCTGTTACATTCTGACGCACAACGCATGTAAGGTCGGTCCAACGTGAAGTCTGCCTTGTGACGACACCGGGCGACGTTATGTAGCCCACAGATGTGCTCTGTACGGCGACACCAATTCCATTTCCATCTCTACGCCACACGAGTCACTTTTAGCCAGCCAATATGCGAAAACTATATGGGTCTGCCTGCCCGACTTTGGCAATTAATTCTCGAATTTTGTCATCTTCGGATAAGCGTCCCAAAAGGTGAGCTTCCCCAGACTGCTACCCCACAGTTATTGGTTCATTTGACCACATGTTGGACTCGTCAGCACCCATCATGCATTCTCGTCACCCGACGCCCCAAGGTTTTGACATATTGTAACTGCACTTACCATCCACGCTTCAATGCCCTCGAAGACGTTTCAAGACTCATTCTCAAAAATTGCACAAAATATCTGTTCTTCATGAGTTGCCGTGCCGCAAGTATGCATGCATTGTAATTGCTGTCATTAACCAATGGAACCTGAAATTTTTATCCATCAAGCATACACCAGGGACTCTAAGATCCAGATGACCTGGCCAAGACATTTTCAAGAGCGTTAGCATGGAATTGTCTCCCGGCCGCGGCCTATTCCTCCCAGTCGTAGGAGTTTGTGACCTTCCTATGTCATTTTTCTTCCATCAACGCTTATTAGTACATTCTAAGTAATGATCGAGCCTGCACTTGAGTTTCCTGAAAGCCGCTCGTTTCGAAAGTAGCATCCTCGACGGTATGAATTGTTGAAAATCATCTTTTCAGGCGGGGGTTGGGCAACTAGTTGAGTTACGGTTGGAAAGCCTCATTGATTAGCTCGGAAGGATGTTGACAGGAAAGGCCTGTCGGAACACTATATATGATAAACCGGCCCCCCAGGCTCACCTACATTAATAGGAGTTGACGTTGAGCAGCTAATTACTTCTTAACCCTAGTAGTTGCAGTATATTCACGATTACACATGTATGCGCGGGTTCGTGCTATCAGGGAAATATCGTTTCAAACCGACCAAGCATCGTATATATCCTAAGATAGTCTCATACCATCCTAGACCCAGTACCCAACCCCTACCCCTACTCCCAGATAAACTCCCCAATTTAAAAGGCATGACCCATAGCCATACTCGTGAAATCCATCTTCAGCAACGAAATCAACTCCTGCAACGGCCCGCTCAAAACATTCAAACTACACTCATCTCCCTCAGCATGTTGAATAAGCTCACTCAACACCATACAAGATCTGTTACAAATCGGAAAAAAGAAGCCTCCTAATCTGACACAAGGAGCTCCTCACTCAGCTAATCGTTGTCCGAGGACAAAGATATCCATCGCAGTTAACTCGGGGATACATTTGCCGTTTTCGACGTGCTTCATCATTGTGGATGCTTTTTCGAACTTTCGTTCACAGGTGATGCAGTCGATATTTTTGCTGGGATTGGGACTGCGAGCTGCTTTGTCTTTCTGCTTGTCTTCGTGTGCTCGTGCTCCGACGGCGAATTCAAGCCAGTGGTCAAAGTCCCCAACGACGGTATCGAAGACTTTGGATTTGGACTGGTGTTTCTAAAAGGGCCACGTCAACACTGTGATAGTTATGGACACAAAGGTCACTTAGCTCAAGAGCAGACCTGGCCTTGAAATACATCTCACACGTAATGCAACGATTATGAGCTTCCACCTCATGATTAATGCGTTCCGTGCCAGTTTCGAAAGACTGCCCACAGTTCTTGTAGTTACAATCTCTCAAGAAATATTTCGCCTCAAAGAAGAAGGGGAAATCTTGAGCATCGGGATATGATTCAGAGACATTGGATGCTGGTGTGTCTGTGCTGCCTTGAGTGTCTAATAGTTTCCAGATAATGTGTCTGGTAGATGAGTTGGAATAGAGTTCTCCCCGTACGCCATAGTCTATATAACCTGAGGATTCAAATACTTGCACCAAGCCTCCTGTTAAACCACTTCTTGATCCTGACCCTAGTACTTTGCCGCACCCTCGAGTCCAAAGTTTCTTCATTCTCAGATGAAACCTCAGTATCGATATCCCCATCTTGTGTGCGGTTCAGACCACAGCATTCCGGGTGACTAGCTGCCGCCGCAGGAAGGCCCAAAAGCCTCGCCTCCAAAAGCCCAACCTTTGCCTCCCGAATGATATCTGCAGAAACCACTTCCTGCTCACCTGTCGCTCTTCTCTTCCAGTAAAACACTTGATTTGGATCCATAGGCTGAACACCAAGATACCCTGGCACTGCATCGCTGAAGCCACATTCTTGTCGTCCACGAGCGCCGATGTGTACTTGAGCATGGGCTGAAGCAGCCTCATGCTGAGTTGATTCGCTTGTACTGGAGTCGGTGCACTTGGCGTCACAGTAGTTGAGAACCATTCCTGGGTTCCGGTCCTTTCTACCCATGATGACTAGTCTGCCGACCCCAGCTCCGGGAATAGAACCACTAGGACAGCACCAGGCATGTTTCATCATGACCTCATGCGTAGTGTCATGAGTTCCTTGTCGAGACATCATTTCAGTTTGCCCTTCAGAAGTACAGCTTGGGAAGCGCTTTTTGAGTTTATCCTCATCGAAAGTGATACCCAGATGGGAAGAGAGTTGTTGCACCATCCACGCGAGAGGAGCGTGCACAAGGCCTTCTTGCTGCCCAAGCTTACCCATGTTACCGTGATCGCCTAGAAAGAAAACCTGATGGACGTTGTGTCCACACATGTAAGTTGGACTATAAGGACTTCTTGTTTCGTGCAAAGCCAGAGCGTGAAAAGCATACTTCACATCTGTCCAAAGCATTAGCTCTTGTCAACACCGTTATACCAGATTATGTCAATAATCACTATTTGGAACATGGTCTATGACCTTGGTCTTGTACTTGCTTCGATGAAGATAAGACAGTGGCTTCGCGATACCAAATAGTGGAATACCCAGCGAGCCAACTGTGTCAAAACAGCACAAGGCATCGATCTGAACATCATCCCAAACTTAAGAATATTAGAGCAATCAGCCTTGAAGGCGGTTATTATGACCAACATTTATAATTGCGGCGTAGATCGTCCTTGTTAGCCTTGGTAAGGTATGGATCCTTCTTGCACGCGTCATACAAACGCTTGAAAAACTCCGTGTCTCCGTCACGAACCAGACCTAGACATTCGATGATCATTGCTAGATATCGAGCAGCCCATGCGCCTGAGGATCATCTTTAGTCTTTATAAGGTCGCGGATCAAATGGAGGTTCCTGACTTACCTCGAGAGTAGCCACAAAAGATGATCCTGTCACCCTTGTTGTAGTCATCCGCAATATTCCCTATATATTGTCAGTTCTTCTCCTATGGTAATACTAGAGTTGGATGCGGGAGGCTTACTATAGGCGGTTATGACGTTTCGACGTGTGCCCCAACCACCAAGACCTGCAACAAGTGAGTCAGGACATGAAAGAATAAGGGGAAAACTATTTGTAACTGACCCCCGAGAATCTTGTCTGTTAAGTTATCAGTCCCTACTCCATTGACACGAATCTTTCGAACTTCCTCGCCCTTGGAAATGAGATCTGGCAGGCTGGATACCACGGTCTCTTTTGAGCTTTTGACGCTACCATGCCATGTGCCTACATAAGTCAGTCATGAGGACAGTTTTGGTGGTTAACAGCGTTCTCATACCATCGAAAGCAACGAACAGGAGTTTGGGCGAGCCTTGTTTCTCTCTTTTGTGTCGAGCATACTTCGATTGTCCAGGAAGATGGGAGAGCATCGCCATTACAATGGAACAGTTATAGCTTAATAACAACGGGAGTTTAACAGCTACTGTTCATGAAACGAACGAAATATATTAAGCGAGAGACTATTAGGAAGATAATTTCGTTGGGATATCAACTTGAAGAGAAAACATGGACCCCAAGCAGATAAAGTTAGGTTTAAATAAACCGAAACATAAACCAGGCTGTGGAAAACTCCCTTCTTTCAGCCACTCTTTCAGCTTATCCTATGATCTCAATGGCGGTGCAAGGCAAATTCGGCTCCCTCTGCCTTAACTTAAGTCCGAAAGCCTTATTAGCAATCCTTCAACACTGCTAAATTGCACTTCTGCCTGTCTCGCTAGTCAATATGACATAGGTGTGAAAGCCTTTTGGGGGCTGCTATGGATATTAAACTAACTCAGTGACCCGGAACAAAAGCAGCGGGAAGATTTGGGGGCTATTTCTCCGTCCAGAAACTCTTAGTTCGTGATTGATAGAGTATTTCTAACAGGGCTGTCAGCTCTGACGATTTGAGGCTGTGAATTCCTGCTGATCCAAAACTGCGAACGCCATATGTCGATAGTGTGTCTTGGCAGCGGGTCGCTGGTGACATTGCCTCGCATCCATTTTCACGGATCGCCAGAAAAGCGACCATTCTGTTATCACCGAAAGACGTTAAGGCTATGCACAATGTTTCGGCGATTAATGTACTCCACCAACCGTTTAGCCAGGAACGAGGTTGTACGGATAACTCTTAGTTCATCTCTAGGTATCTTTCCACTGTAAATGTAAGCTGAGCGTTCGCTGACCATCTCGGTGCAGCACTGCCTCATGGATGGACAAATTGCATTTTCAAGCGACCTTTTGCCATTTTGCTTACGAATAATGAATGCGCTTTGATCTGGTTTTATTGTTCTCCTTCTGTGGTTTTCTGATATAATCCGCGCGGTGTCCAGATATTACTATGTATCTCGTCGAAACAGTGAACGCTGCAATGGGCGCCGAGTGCCAAGGCAAGTCAGGATTCAGTGAGATACTCAACACAGACAGTAACTGAAGGGACAGATAATATGAAATAGAAGGACTCATGTGTTTCATCGACTCCAGCCAGGCTGATGTGGCACAGAATTCCAGTGCCGACTCTGCTCCTCTTTCGCATCAAACTCGTCCCGAATCCCAAGATCATCCACAATCTGACACAAGATCAGATAAACAATATCACACTTATCATTGCTTAAAGGATTGGTCTGCAACAAATCGTTATCCTCCATCATTCTTTTGAAGTCCACACCACGATACGGACTCATCTCAGGAGCAAGGCCCCACCGTCTTCCGGGATTCCCGCGAAACTCAACAAGCTTCTGAACGGATATCGCATCAGGCTCCCAGCGCAGAGCCAAGACTTGAGGTATCTTGTAACAGTATGTTACTTCAACCACCCGAAGAAGTCATCGATTTCCGTAATGGATTGGTTGTCGTATTGTTCTTCCGTCATGCATCTAAGCTTTTCCTCTTGCTTTGCTGTCTCGACGTTCCGTTCGAGTTCACTGAAAATGATCTTTGTTGTGATTACCAGACCATTGGTTGCATCATCCGCTTCATGATTGGCGTTGACATGATGTCGTCTGGTCTTTCGTAGATAATATTGTGCTGCACTTCAGCCCACTGAAGGGGTACTATGCACTAGGGCCATCATAGTTGAAAACTGGTGATGTGGTTTTCAATTTGTTCGGTTGTAAAGTTCCGTTTTGCGTGCGATGCATTGGGGAAAACTGTTGTGGTAGAAGTCCCATCATCAGGCAATGGAACTGACGATTAACTTATGTAGCAAGGTGTATTACATGTTCTTCTTATGTGACATGAATGATGTCCCAAACCTTAGACTTCCATATGTTCTGAATCCTCCTGCAATATAACGCATCGCTTCGCTTCATGACCTTCCCATCGTTTGCTCAAGCTTCCTATGACTTGCGAATCAAAAAGCCGGTAATCAGCGACTGGGTCTTCTTATTCTCAGGCACCTGTGCAGGTGTTGGTCTGGGTGGATATGGCGCAAATATCACAGGTCTTGTAGTCGGTGTAACTCGAGTTACCGGGATAACGTCTGTCTTCACAGGGACTCTTTCCGCCACCACAGGAGCAACCCTGCTGATGGGAACTTCCCGGCGCATTTCTATCTTCACTTGTATAGGTGCCGGGATAGTAGGTGGCGGAGTCGGTTCTCGCTTCACCGGCGCTGGGACATGCACCGGCTGCTCGACGACAGGGGGCTTGACTACATGAGTTTCACGGTGCTGAAGAGACTTGTTAGCAAACACTCACAATAGTACAGGGCTTAGAGCACTCACCTCAGTAAGCTCCCCGCTCGAAATGAAGAACCGATAGCAAACACCACATCTATGATGAAGCTCTGCATCGTGCTGTTTTCTCAGCTCGACGCTCTTGAAAGTTCGCCCACAGGGACCACACGCCATGTGCTCCAACCACAAATGGTCACAGAGCTCCTTTTCCGTTCCAAAGGGGACTTTGGGATCACAGTGGTCGCAGATATACATCCCAGGCTTCAAAGAAATACCAGACATGACGTGCTTTTGTTTCTTAGCCGGACTACCAAAGTTGGTCTTGCAAGCACAACAGTAAGTACGCTCATGCTTATCTCTCTGATGCTGTATCAGCGCAGCTGCTTTTCCGAAATTCCTGTGGCAAACGTTACATCGGAAAGTTGAGGCCTTTCTCTTCTCAATCGGCTCCTTGAGAGCGATGAGCAAGTCTTTCAAACCTGTTTCTTCTATCCAGTCTCGTAAAGCACATGCTCTGCTCTCGAAATGTTTGATGAGCGGACCCATCCGTTTGTACTTTTTCTTGCAGGTTGGGCATCGGAGATTGATGTTCCGAGTTGACGATTGGTGAAGACCGTTGCAGTGGGTTGCTACAACGCTATGGATGAGTTGAAGATTGCAACCTGAATCGCAGCGACCGTTCTCCAGATGATCCATCATTCCTGAGTGAGTGGAAAACCGCTTCTCGCAACCGATGCAGCAAATGGGAGTTTTTGTATGGCTGCTTCTATGCTAGGAAGATCGGTCAGATCAGAATTTTACCTATCCAGAGAAAGGTACTCACTCTGTGCAGCTGCGACTCTGAGGGGAAGCCTTCATCGCATGCGTAACATACGAAGTTATAATGCCATTTGGAGATGTGTCGTTCTATATCTGCACTGCTTTGAAAGGATCTGCGACATTCGCTGCAAAGTGGGTTGGAGGCCGCCTTCGCTTCTGAGGTTGAGAGATCATGACTAGAACCCTGGGCGACTTGGGGTTCTGAGTTGGATTCTTCTTCGCCGCCTGATTCGCAAGACTGATATTCTTCTGAGTATTCAGAGCCTGATTCCTCTGACCCAGATTCTTCCTCCTCGGAAATCTGTTCTTCCTTGGTATGCGTATCGACGACTATGCATTGATCGGCGGAGAAAGGCTCCTCCTCTTCAAGCTTGATGCGCTTGCACGCACGCTCCATTATTGAAGTGGATGAGGCAGCTGTAGTCTCAGCAGTTCAGTAGGTCTTGCTGAAATACAACGGGAAGAAGATGGAGTTTGCGTGGAGACCAGCAACGTTTTCACGAGCGTTGCCAATAAATCAACGTTGCTTTTTCTAATGAGGATGTTTGCGATGGCAGTCGTTGATTGGGTTTCGGTTAACTGCTAATCACGGGAATCGTCGGCGGGACAATAGCCAACATTAATTCGATCACGCTACCCTACAGTCCGCAGAGATCCTTCTAGAAACCTTGATTATGTCAAAGCCCAAACAATTTAGGAGGCTCGTGATTTCAGGAGGTTGCTCAAACACATCGAAACCGTCCAAACCCTTGGTCTCTTTTGCACAAAACGAACTGATATACCTAACAGCCTCTGCTGTGTTTGCAACTATCCCATCCCTTTCCCTAGCTCTTCTTGCGTAGCAGCCGCTCATGCCTTTGCTGCCAAAAAGCTCGCAATCAAACTTTGACTCCTATCAATTGTCTTTTCCCCCTTAGGCCTCGTATTTGCTACAGCGCATCTCGTTGGATATGTCTCAAATATAACCGATGCATGAGCTGTCACTGACTTTGTCCGAGGGCCTTCTGTTTTCACCGAAGGGTTGACCTCCTTTGGAGAAGCAACTCTGTCCAAAGGAGCTTCTGGGCTTGCTTAAGATTTATCTTTGGTAATGGCTGTTGGGATAGAAGTAACGGTTAGAAACTCTCTCTTCACAGGTGTCGCTGGAACCGTCGGCAAGACCGGTTGGCCATGTCGATTTCATGCTTCAAGATATAGAGTAGATGTGTCAGGCCCGCTGCTTCTTGCCAGTTCCTCAGGGCGCAGATTCTCAATTCCATGTGGCGGAATAGAAGAGACAGAGTCTCGAATTCGACGTCGCAACCTGGAAAAGTCATGTTCAGGCCAGGACCGGAAGCTTGGTCGTTTCCGTGTTAGTACTTGGGCAGTACTTTAGCGAGGAACACGGAATTGAAGCCTGACTTGCATCCGTTTCCTTCAAGATGATACATCATCTGTGAGTACGAGATGCATCTGTGCTCGCATGCTGGGTACTTAATTGGACTGACGCGATGCGATGATAAATGCTGGGAGGACAAACCAGGATACACATCGAGTTAGACGGCGGCGATTGAGGACTGACCTTCTTGAGACCTATGGACGTTTCAAACCCTATTTCACGCGCGTAACATAGGAATTTATCCCAATGCCATTTGGAGTTATGGGCCGCTTGCTCGCTGGCGTCATTGAAGACCATTCGACAGGGCATGCAGTGAAGCGTCTAGCATGCTGTGAGCAAGAACACTTGTTCTTCCACCATGGCAATCGTGCGGTTTATGTTCTGGGCCCCAGTAGCGCCAGACGCGTCTTGGCCATAGTCTGGAAATTGTCGGGGAGCATGGGCAGCGCTCTCAGAAGAGTCGGGACCAATTGGGTATTGATAATGTTGAACAGCAGTGTTCGGCACGCTGGTAGGCTGCTTCCAGACAGCGCCATAGGCGACTCGGTCGCAGGCCGCTGAGACTTTGGAAGCCCGACCTGTATCTAGACATAATTTTGTAGTCGAGGTCAGAAACCTATTCTGCCCGGCGATGGTGATACAGCACTGCCAATTTGATAGACCTCATATTTGACCCCGATGAGCAAGTATCGGCCTCAAGATGAGACATCATGACGGAATCGGAGATGAATATCATGTCACATCCAAGGCATTTTATGTTCTTTGGTATGAGAATGTTAGTATTTTGGGCTAAACTAGGAAGATCACTGAACTACTATTGTACTAAGAGAGCATGCGCTGCTCGAAAAGCTCTAGCTGTGTTAAATACTTTGCTGTATATGGCCGAAAAGCGAGTCATAATCCGAGATACTCGCGTCACACCTCTCACTTTCGACATGCTGCAGCAGAGCGCTCAACATGTTAAAATACGCTCCGCAGCTTTCGCAGTCAAAGTCATCGTCGTGGTCATGATTCCAGCGCCCATGGATCTCGTAGTAGTCCCAAACCCACCCTCTGATGGAATCTTTGTCGGAGCCCGACTCGCAAGTGTTCGCCTCAAGATGGAGCACCATGGCCGAATGAGAGATGAACATCCTTGAACATCCAAGGCATTTGACAGTTTTCTCGGCGTGGGTCTTGCGGTGCTATAAAAGGATAAGTATGAAGTGAGAGAGATAGGACAGTAGTCAGGAAGACCAACGTTGATTAGGTTTGATCGCGATTTGAAGAATCGGCCGCAGGTTCGGCATTTATCATGAACATCCACGTCATGCTCCAGAAGATCGTAATCGTTAGAGAAGTATTCATCACATGGAATACAAGCATGGTGGTCTTTTATCAGATGATTCTTCAGTTCATCCTCTGAACTGAAGTCGGGCTCATCATAGCAGTGAGTACATATATTATGTCGTGCAGAGTTCTCGATGTGCTGTTCCTTTGCACGTTCATGAGGAAAGTGTCTTTCACAACGACCACAATACGTCCGAGGGTGCACGGCTCCGATGTGTTGGTGCAGGGAATTCTCTAGGCGGAAATGCCTGTCGCAAGGAGGACAATAAGGCATTTTCGACTTCGCTAGGTTGATGCCATAATCTTAGGGCTAGAAATGGGATCTAAAGAATGGACTAGACTTGAATTAAGTCTTGCAATAGAGAGAGAGAGAGAGAGAGAGAGAGAGAGGTGACTGGTGGGATGATAAGAACATGAGTGATTCAATGTTTGTGGTTGAAGGTAATGTGTTTTAGGGGAATATTAAGCTTTGATTGGACCCGCAAGGACTGCGTTTGTCAAACAGCAAACGGTTTTTTGAAACCCGTACTACCTTGTTGATTAGTTTTTGTTATTCAGAACACTTGTGTAACTGTCTGCCTAGCAACGTATCCATGTAAGCTGGCCAATGATATCAAGCCCTAACATTAAGTAAACCGTAAGGTGCCATTTCACAGAGGAACATCACCGGAGCATCGTCCCTTGACAAGACTAGCATCCTTCCCTGTCAACCCATCAAAATACTTCAACAGTGTCTTCACAGGCACCATCTCCATCCTGCCCAGATCCGGATGCGAAGACGTCAACGTCTTTCCACTCCAAAGAACTCTAACAAAGTACTCCTCCTTCCTCTTATACAGCTCAAAAACAACCTCACTCCCCATACCAGGCCAGACCATCACATCGATCTGAAGAATACTCAACAATCGACTGATAGAACCATCGTGGGCAAAGTTGTGCAAGTATAACAGATCTTGTTTGCCGGCTATGACGGCGCGGAAGTGGCTTGCTAGCTCGGCTATCCATACACCCCATGATGTAGCGGATGCAGCCAGGGATTCGGGTGCGTCGCGGTACATTTGGGAGTATTCCCATTGGCCGAGACGGTAGACTGTGTCAGCGAGCTTTTGGTCAACGCATGTTGTTGAGTTCTTTCCGTTGACCAATTTACAGGGGAAGGGCTTCTTGTGGCATTGGCGGGCGGAGAGGTTATCGTAGTAGTGATCGAAGCTCTCATGGAACCCAACATCATTGGATGGTACACCAGAGATGTCGTCAAGCGTCTTGTAGAGATCCTTTGTCTTGTCAAGATGCGTTTGCCACTCTTTGTTAGAAGAAGACTTGATAGCGCTAGTCAACTGGCTTCCAACACTGCACTTGTACTGCGGCTCCAGACTATCCACGCCAGCTTGTTGGATAAGCAATGGGACAGATTCTGTGGTCTGATACATGCCGTTAATGAACATACCAGCAACCTGACTCGTAATCTGGTTATTGGTAACTCTGAACATGACTTTACTCCGCCAATCTTCCTTGCGGCCTGGGATGAATTTCAAAAGATCGTGGTAGACTTCGTAGAGGTCTTTTCCGTGGACCCAAGAATCATCGAGACCTTCGGCTGTGATTTGAGGAAATTGGCAGGATCCGATCCATCCGAAAGGGATGAAGGGGTTGATTTCGGAGGTGAATCCTTTCCAGTAACCTTGGGCGTTGGGTTTGGGAGATTCAGTAAATTGGCGGCCGAAATAGTAGAGGCCTTGATTATCGCAGTTCCACTGGTATGGCTCAACTGGGAAAGCGTTTGCTGCGTATGGAGTACGCTTGTGATGTCTTTGAATCTAATGAAAGTCAGTCACCTTACCATATCTGAGCATAGAACACTACTGACCACTTCGACATATTGCAACTCATATTCCTTGGAAGCCTTCTTGTACTCCCTCTTCCTCGCATGAGGCATGTTACACCAATTATACGTGCCATACTTGTCATCCGACGTGTGCGACGAGTCATAAATAAACCCCCAAGTACCCTTCCCATCCAACACCTTATCAAGATCATTAACCTGACTAGAGCTCGGAGGAAACCACTTCATATTTGGGTCATTTCCCAATACCGGCGCTGCCGCAAGGAGGCCGAGTAGCGAGCTTTTAGGTAAGGACGCCATATCTGCGTATTGTCTCAAAACGAAGAAAGTGCCGAAGGAGAAGACTGCTGTAAGGACGAGCAGTCTCCCTCTGCAGCGGAACCAGGAAAGCGTCATTATATATACTGAAGGGGGAAGGTAGTTAGTTGATGGAGGATGGTTGTGAAGTTGGAAATTACGCGGTTTAATTGGAGCGCACGTGGAGACGCCATTGGTTGAGACAGGGCTCTGAACTGGGTCTAGTGTTGCGGAGATCATGGGATGATAGGCATGTTTAGCCAGAACTGAGGACGTATCTTGGAACGTGAGTCGAGGATAAAACCTCACGGTATCTTCTACTTATGGTCTTTTCCATTGACAGTTACACCGGCCGTTGGGGTGACAGTTGTGACACCCGTTTCTGGACCGTCGGAAGCTTATCTTGAAGCGTTACTCATTGAGAACACCGACAGTCATGACTGATGGATATGATGATTCTCGGCACGAAGTTGTCATTTTAAGGATATGAATGAAATATCTATATCGCTGGTAAGGAACGTGATGAGTCTGGTTACGATACAAGTCTGCCAGTTAAGACCAGAAGACTTATCTCCGCCGCCAAATAAAAATTAGACGGAAAGATTAAAGTCAGCGGGCGGGTGTCCCTCAGGCTTAAATTTAGGAGATTGGGGCGGCTATTCAGCGTTCATCTTTAGTGGTGCTGTGCCGCTGCAGGCCCCGCGATTAACTTAAGCTCTGTACCTGCGCCTGCGGCCCGACAGATCTTGGCAACAGTCGAGAAGAGAGTATGAGCCAATGTACAGCCTTCATTCGCTATGTCAATATTAAAAGAGACAATACAGATGTCGACAACGCGGAAGAATGAAATCATTTGTGAAACAACACTTTCATCGTCCTCATTCGCGTAAGTGAAGGAAGCACAATTACGTCACAGCTGAGGAGATCGCCAGGGAGTAAGCCGTGAGATTCAATGCATCTCCAACAATTTATCATCTTTCACCCATTTTTACCTGACAGAGACTCAATCACCTTTATGTTCCTCAACTAACATGGATATACCATTTGAAGCTCGGATTCCTCGCGATCCCAAGTTCAGAGCCGAAAACAGCACCGACGCTTTCGTAGCCCTGGCGAAATGGGCAGTGGATTACTCAACAGCTGAGGGGGTCAAAGCAGGCTACAAAGCAGCCTTCCAGTCCGGTCAAGAAAGATTATCTGGCTTCTTTTCAAACCTTCAAGGATCATCTTGCAAAATGCCGGTAAGGGATTACATTCTCGTCTTAAGATTGCGGTGAAGTTGAACCTGAGATAGGACTTACCAACAGAGATGTTGGTTCACTCGCCCCTTGAAGACACAAAGGGAATACGCCTCGTTCAGGTGGAGATCAATGACTCTGTCCTTTCTCTGACTATGAACACTTACTCTGCATCCGAGACACCGGCTTATGTCTGCCTCTCTTACGTCTGGGTCGATTTCGGACCGATGTGGAATCGTGGTCGCGACTTTCGCGAGACTGAGCTTGAGGTTCCTCACTTCAGCCATGCCGATACAGTGGATATAGCGATTAACAACAAACGGTTTCCTATCGGAGCCAACTTGCACGCTGCCCTACTTGGCTTACACAAATACCTCAACGGCAGACCTATCTGGACTGACGCTGTGTGTATCAATCAGGAAAACCCAGATGAGAAGACTGTTCAGGTAGCTCGCATGGATGAGATATACAGTGCAGCTGAAAAAGTCTTTATCTGGCTTGGTAGAAAGCATACAGAACGAACAGCAGCGATGAGCATTCTTAAAGCGTGGCCAGCATTCCCAGAAGACCCAAACAATGCCGATATCCAGTTCCATGGGAAGAAGTACACAACCGCAAAAGCATTTTTCGATGCAACCTCGACAGGGTCAGAGCTTATTTCATGGCTCAGTCTCCTCCAGATCGTCACGGAGAGTTGGTGGAGTCGAGTTTGGACTGTTCAGGAGTTCATCCTCGCAAAGCAATACGCTTTCTATTACAATGGCGAGGAAGTCCCGGCGTCAGAGTTGAAGAAGGCGATGGATTGGACGTACTTCGTTGCGAGTCACTTGTCGCCCAAGATGGTACCTCATTGGGTTACCTTCCAGCCGTCGATGTTCGATTTGAAGAGGAGTGCCGCCAAACTTCATCTTCTTGATGTGACGATGCTTGGAGCGACTAGGATGGCTGGTGATCCGCGTGACAAGGTCTGGGCATTTCTAGGTATAACTGACCCAGCAACGCTTGGCCAGACAACTCTCAAACCAGATTACAGCAATCGAAACATGAGCGACTTCTACCTCGACATAGCGCAGCGTCTCATCAATGGTGACGCGGGTCTTCTCGTCCTATCTTTGGTCAACCATCCTCTTCCTCGGGAGTCTTACAAATTCACATCGTCCAAGCCAATCGGCAACAGGTTACTGGACAGGTACAAGGCGAAGAAGCGATTTCCTTCAAAGAAACCTGATTGGGCACCGCTGGAAGAAGATATCTTTGACGATGCTCTCCAGCCAGACTGGTCTGGGAAGGGAGTTGGCTACCCAAGTTGGGTCCCGAAGATGGCAAGCGCCGTTGCGACTGAGCCACTGTTCCTGAAGGAGATGAAGGCTCAAAAGGCTCGGGGTAGACCGCTGTATGATCACAGTTGGCGAGTCTTCCACGCTGCATCTAGTGTGAAGAGCGAGTATTCGTTGTCCGGAAACGGAAGAACACTATCCGTGAGCACTCATGTCTTGGACAGAATTACCAAGATTGCTCCTTTACCCAGGAAAAAAGAAGAGGAGAAGGCGTTCTACAAGAGCCTTCGGTCATGGTACCCGGGGAGGGCTCGCCTCGCCGACATAGCCTATCCGCCCCAACCTTCAACAGCAGTCCCTGAGGCGCTCTGGCGAACACTTTTGACGAACATCTGGCTCACCAGTCATCCTGCTCCTGATGCTTGCAGCGACCATTTTGCAAACTATCTTGCTCGCATCTCAGACTCTGCTTCTGAGGCTAACCATGATCTTCGGTGTCAAAACAAAACTGATCCACAGGAGGGAGATATCTTTGCAATTGCGGTGGATGATGCTGGAGCTGAGCGGGTGCTTTTCGTGACGGACAAGGGATACCTGGGCTTGGGGCCGGCGAGGACGGAAGTTGGTGATGTTATCAGCCTGATTGCTGGGGCGCATGTCCCGCTCGTGCTGCGGAAGGGGGCTCAAGGGTG
Source organism: Fusarium oxysporum Fo47 (assembly GCF_013085055.1). Lineage (NCBI taxonomy): Eukaryota > Fungi > Ascomycota > Sordariomycetes > Hypocreales > Nectriaceae > Fusarium > Fusarium oxysporum. Next base: position 858,230 of record NC_072840.1, on the reverse strand, counting down.
GACTTTGATTGGGGAGACTTATGTGCATGGGGCGATGTATGGCGAGGCTGTGAACAACGGGGAATTCCAGAAGGTGGACATCGTATAAGCGACAGATCACGTCACATTGCCAAAGCATGCTGTCAAGTCAAGCTACAAATCTGGAACTCTACACAAACCCGTATTCATTATCCAACGCCCTATAACAACTCACTCAAATTATATACAAAATATCCATCCTGACCTCAATTCGCATTGGGTGCCTTTTGCTTAGACTTCTGCTGCTGAGGCGGACGAGTCTTCCTAACCTGCTTGTACCGTTCCTCATATGCCTGAAGGTCACTTGCATCCTCATCCCGAGGAGGCCAAGTCGTCACACGATTGGGATCAGCAGCATCGTCCTCAAAACGGTGTAAGAACTGACGCCCCTCACGATCCAATGGCTCGACGGGAGATCGTCTAAAACCACGAGGGTTTTGTTCTGGGTGATAGATAACGCCCTGGACACCGTAGACTTGACCAGTCTCAACATTGCCAGTGATAACGCCCCGAAAGACACCTGGATCGTTAAGCTCTTTCTGAACAACATCCTTCCTATCGTTCGGACGTAACTCCAGCTCACGTCTTTGTACCTGCTTGAACGTTGCCGGTCTCTTGGTCAAGTTCATTCTGGTGTTGACTGGCATCTCGTACAGACGAACTTTCTCCTCGTCATGTCTGCGCTCCCACTCCTGGAAGGTCTTTCCCTCTAGGTTTGCATCCTCATAAGCATGAGGATAGTCCTTCGTGTTGCGAGAGACTTTGGTCGGATCAAAGACAACTTCTTGCGTCTGTTGCTCTACAACTTTGACAGGGATGATGCCTCGCGGAGAATAGTATTGCTGCCAGGGCAGTATGGTTAGTTGTGGCTTTGATTTCACTGGAGCTTGGGACTTACCATCTTTTTGTGCTCATCGTCTGAGTTGCGCCTTGGCTCTTCCTTACGTCCAAAGAATCGCCTCATAGTTGCAGGTAGCAAAGAGAAGTGCTATATTAAACAGGACGAAAGAGTTGATTGGCGAGATGAAGGCTGGAAAGCGGAGGAAAGGCAATGAAGCGAAAGGTCAATGAGCTCAAAGAAAGATTGCGAGTCGTCGATCAACGACGACTTAGTAATAATTTGGAAATGATTGATGAAGTTGTTGATTTGATCAGTAAAAGCCATCGAAACATTGGACATATTATACAATTCCATCGTGGATAATTTTAGATCCGGTAAATAATGATGTTGGCCCAGACCTGAGACCATGAGACATGAGAGTCGTATTTCCGGGATGAAATATGCATGTTGGAAGATATCTAGAACCAACATACATAAAATGGTGAACCTGAGACTAAGTGAATGGGATGGTTGGCCTATCGGCTATTTGACATGGTGTTGACGCGCGCCAAGACCTTTGACATATCATCTTGACGGCCGGATAACCGGAATCATATGAAGGTATCGCAAGGATCAATTATAAAATAAGAAAAATCACATGATAATCAAATGAAGTTGCTAAACGCTTGTCACAGTTACATTGCATTAAACGCGCGCGTATCGTTGTGGTGAGCTGATTGGGTGGAGAAATGGCGCAGGTGTTGGTTGTAAACTGAACTGTACCAGCTCCGCCTCAGTCAATTTCTGCCTTGAACTCAACCTCATGTCACACAGCCTCTCGGGAGGCCTGATAATCATTGATTTCACAAGAAATAAGAGAAACGAGCGTATTTTCTGTCTCTTCGAACTGTCTTCTCATCCATCACATCAATCCTCAATTTTTTTCACTTGATCAATTATCATGGACAACTCAGAAATTACAGAAGTCGCCCAGCCCTCTGATGCTCCTTCATGGCTCAAGTTCCTTGACGAAAGAATTGAAGAGGAGCGCGATGAATTATTCTCAGAATCCCCATCCTACGAAATTGTTCGAGATCTACTGGTTGCCTCTGAAGACGACGATACCGCAGTATCACAAGCCGTCACCAAGTTCTATGGTCTTTATAAAGCTGAAGCCGGCCGGCAAAGCAAAATGCCTGATCACGGAGCTGGATACTACCTGAACACAATTTCAGTAATTGCATTTGAAGTCGCTCCCAAGGTGTGGTATGCGAGCTGGCGGCATGACAGGATCACAGAGTTCTTGATTGCGATTAAGGATGGAGCAGCAAAAGAGTTCGATGAAGAGGTTAGTAATGGAATCACCTAACATCTATGTGGTCACTAATTAGTTTTGTAGGATCCTCAATTCGTCTGGATTGGTTGGGGACTTGAAGCTGCAGCCAACGAGTCTTGGAATGCTGGTCATGGTACGTTATTGCTCGGATAAAAGACCCTTCGGTTTCAAACATGCTGACGCGTTCTTCTTCGTATAGTTGATACCTACACAGCAAAGAACTCACAAGAACCTGAAGATGTATGGGCAGGAGAATGGTTCAGCTCATGTGCTTTACTCGCCAAGCTCTTCCGAGGAGGCTGTCTAGACAACGATGGTCAACACTGGATTATGAAAGACTTGGAAAGAACGTTTGAGGTCTGCACGTCGGGCGACATAAAGACAGATGCAGGTCGCCAGGCTCAGGTTCTTGCAGCCATCAATCATATACTTCTCGCAGGGGAGGTATTTGTAAAAGGCGCCAAGAATCCTTTGCCGAAGTGGAAGTTTGAGCTGAATGCTACAAAGTGGAAGCTTTGGGCATCGAAGATTAAGGAGGTTGCTGAGACGGTGGATGAGACTGCCAGGTGGGACCTTAAGGACAGGGCCCAGAAGGCTTACGAGAAGATGGTTGAGCTATATCCGGAAGCTTTCTCATCGGATTAGTCTGGGGCGGGTTGAGGGTATGATAGAACTGACTAACAGGGACAAAGATGGATGTTTATAAATTATATATGTATTTTGTATTTGGAGAACGGCGGAGGTTCAGGTTTTATTAGCAACTTTCCATTACTCCATTGCGCTTAACACCTGTTCTGCTGCCATGGCCCGTATGCCCTTATCGTCTCCTGATGATTGGACCTTACTGATAGTTATGTTTCATTTACGGCAGCGTTACAAAGAACTTCTTCTCGGCTTTCATAATTTTGGCTGTGCTACGCCAGGCTTCTCAATAAGCCTCTCTCAGAGGGGACAAGGTGAATAGCGTTTTCTAGCTACCCCGCTTCCATGACATCTCGGCATCATGAGTTACATCACCAGGCATGCACAAGCGGACGCCGTGAAAAAGGAGAAGAGCAACTAAAAGAAAAGGGTTTTCCTATTACGAAAATATTGAAGCCTATCGAATCTACTCTAGCGTGGCTGCGGATTTTAAACATGGTGGTTTCCGAGTACTCGGGTCCTATACGAGTTGGGACTATCCTCCATTAGTCATCGTCGACGTCACTATGGACCTTGTTTTGACTACAACATGAATGAAAGAAAAGTTGATTTATCAGCTAGGTACAGGCCCTTAAATTCAAAGCCATAAATACCGCAGTGCATTCTTCTCTTGACTCTTTGCAGCAGCTGAGCTCTCGCTATCAAAACGGAGGATAAAATGGAGGCCTTGAAGGGACAAACCGCTTTTATCGTTTGTAACCATCTACCATTGGTCTTGGAGATGCTAACTACGCCAATAGACTGGAGCCTCTATGGGCATTGGCGAAGCCATTGCGTTGGCTTTGGCCGAGCATGGCGTGAACATTGCTTTGATATCTCGAAGCAAGGTGCGGAGCGATCAAACAAAACCCTAGGTCATTCACTGATGACTGTCTTCGATGTAGGATAAGCTTGAAGCGGTGCGAGACAAGATCACATCCAAATTCTCTGAGATCAAGGTCGGGGTCTACCCTGTCGACATTCAAAATCAACCAGACATTGAAAAGGCAGTCAAGACAGCCATATCTGAGCTTGGCCAAATTGACATCCTTATTAATAATGTGGGTGAAAGATATCTGCTTCCCGGTGATTTCTCAGTGCTAACGATATCTCAGGCTGGGCTTGCACTTGGCGCGCCGGGACGCTTTTGGGAAATCCCCATCGATCAAGTCGCCCAGATGTTAAACACCAACATCAACGGCGTCATGTTCACTACCCACGCAGTTCTGAATCACTCAATGTGGGAACGAAAGAAAGGAACCATCATAAACGTCTCATCCGTCACAGGTCTCGAGTGTCCACCATTTAACGGCGAAGCAGTTTATCATGCATCAAAAGCCTTCCTCGAGGGCTTCTCCAACAGTCTTCGAATGGAAACTGCCGGATCAGACATCAGGGTTTTAGTTCTTCGGCCAGGTGTTGTCCAGACGCATTTCCATCTTCAAAGGGTACAGTATGACCAGAGTGCTATGGATGAATTTGTTGAAGGATATGAGCCTCTAGTCGCAGAGGATTTAGCGCAGTCGGTTTTATACATGTTGAGCCTACCGCCTCGGGTCTCTATTAAGGCTCTGGATTGCGTTCCTACGGCGCAGAGGGCGCTGACAAACTTTGATCGGGAGTGGAACTCACGTCGTGAATAGCTGTAATGATAGAGCTTGAGCTACCAAGAAAGAAACAGATTCGGTTTGAAAGGGTTCACTGTATGACACTACCTTCATCCTTAATGACTGATATCTCTAGTTATATAATCTACTTTCTGCATATAGTAGTGCCTCTAGTTGCGTCAAAAAAAAAATTATTCCTTATCCTGTCGATTTCGTCTTGTTGTAGAGGTGATACTTCTCAAAATGACACCTTTTGCAACAGGATCCCTCTCTGTCCATCTCCCCACCGCATCTTGTACATAGACCCTTCTCACGTCGTCTATAGTAGGCGACCTGGTTCGAAGCAATTTTCTTCTTGTAGCAACGGCCGCACCTGTACTTGTTAGAGGGTACGCCACAGTCGGCGCATAGCTTGGTTGTATCACCAGTGATCGGATCTTTGATGCCCTGATTCCGACGTTGTTGAACACGAGCTCGTTTTTGAGCCGCATTTTTATCTATGCAGTTGCCGCATTGCTTACGCTTAGCTCGGACCGGATTGCTGCACGACCGTCTGGAGCATATGACAGGCTCGTTGCCCGAGGGAATATCTTGAGCGGTGGTTTGGCTGGTTGTTTCGTCTGCAAGTGATAGGCTGTCAATTGGGTTAGCTAGATGGTTCGCAACAGGAGGATACGGGCTCAGGATGTATCTAAAATCGAACGTTTTAGGCCGAAAGCGTCTACCCTGTCCTGCTTGGTTGTTGCTGGAAGGCATGATACTTTGGTCTCGTTTAGTTTCGAGTAACGGTAGAGAAAGAGTTTTAATAAATGTCGGCAACTAGTCCAATTGAACAAGCTAATCAGATTCGATGATCTTATTGCAACCCCAAGCATCAGCGGGTTAGCTGCACATTTTATACCAGATCGCACGCCTCATCCGATCGCCATAGAGGCTTTCTTTCACTGTGATACCGACCAGATATATGAGGTTCATTTGTGCTTAAGGTGACGGGGATATTTATGAATGTTCAGGTTCTGTTCGGAGCTATCGTACAAAGAACCTTGTTATTTGTCTGTAATTGTTCATTTGTTGTGTTTTTTTTTTTTTCAACAAAGGCCTCCACTCTAGATGCTTTCCACACTAAGTCATCATCAAAGATCGCTCTCATGTTTCCAACAGAGCGATCCAATCCTCCTGCCTGATGCGGGAATCATGCAAAGAGAATAGCCTGTCTGCAGGATAAAGTCTCATCCTGTGACAGGGCATGATATTTTGAGTACGTAAGACTACATTGTAATGGAAACAGCTAAGCCTTGTTAAGTTAGGCTTTTGGTCTGTCAGATTAAGAGGACATTCAACCTACATGGGTTCTCGCTTTCAGCTTAAAGCGACACTTGGATCACGACGACATGCCACCAATCCCTTTCTACTCCTACACACCAACATTTAAATCCCTATATACAATTATCCTCCTCAAATCCAAAATGGCCCCTTCCTGGCTTGAAAAGTTCATTGTTCGTGGGGACGCAACTCCTGACCCCCGACGCAGCGCAGAAAAGCCCGCGCTGGAGATGCACTACACCGCTCTTATCGGACACCGCCGAATCTTGGGTGTCAATGGCGACAAAACACCTCGTTACGAAGTCGAACGGCGAGCTGTTCTGGAAATCTGGGGAGATAAATGCTACGTCAAGTCTCTGCGTCAGAATGCGGAGGTCGCTATGATCGACTTTCACAGCATCCCTCCCAAGACGGAGGTCACCTTCTCACAGCAGAGTCGCACCATCACTATGAAGGGGGCTGATGGAAAGTACAGTGCGGGTGGCGGTCTTGGCGAGTTACACTGGAAGCCAACGGGAATGGTTGCTTACGGCAAAGCTTCATGGGAGTTGAGGGACAAGACGAGTCTTGTGATGTCAGTGACAATTGATGATCAACAGATCAATGGAATGATTTGTCTCTGGAAGGATGGTCTCACTCAAGAAGTGGAAGAGGAGCTGATCATGGTCGGAACCTCCAAGATTGAGGAGTATCGGAGGTTGATGAGGAACTCAAAGGTAGCTGCAGTGGGCGCCGTCTCAAATGCGTTTTGGCTAGCAGTCTAGAAGCACTCGCCAAAAGGATCGGCTTTGAGAGTTTGATTATAATAGATCTTTGGTCCAGCTTGGCGTGGGGCTGTGGCTGTAACAGATCCAAGCAACCTAGGACTCTCTCTAAGAATAGATCTTTGCGTTTTCGTGCAGGACTTGCATGTCCAAAGTGGAAGAATCAAACGTATTTGTCACATGACTAAGGCACAAAATTGCCCAAGATAAGCTTACATTTGTCACATAAGACTATGAGAGCATAGCTGACGGCAGTTGTGGTGTGAAAGTGACTCCAACTAATTTCTCCGCGCTTTCCGACGGAGGCACGTCACTATTAATAGTTGATGGCAGAAATGTAAAATAACAGGCTCTGAATTGACTCACAGCGCTTTTACACGGAGATGTGTGGCTATGAAAACCGTGAATTGATTTACTGCACATGGAAAGCCCTAGCCCGTTTCTTGCCGTCGGGGGACGGAATCTGGTAACTATTCATAGGTTTTTGGTGAGATACCGACATGGTTTGATGAGATATCCCTTCTGAATGAGGTCAAAATATTAATAGAAGTACTTTCAAAGGATTATCCTGACGGAAGCATAAATAGTCGAGGGACTGCCCGGTTAGTTGAGAGAAACTCATCATCACAAAGAATCAACAATCAAAGCATCTCATCAAGAATAAGAATCAAGTCCATAATATCAGCAGCCCAGCACAATCAAAATGCATCTCTCCTCTCTCATCCCCATCATCACCCTCAGCCTCGGTGCTGCCAATGCCATGGCCATTGAAGAGGAAGGCACCCTCGAAGCACGCGCTGATCAGTGCAACCCCGGCATTAATCTCATCAAGCTCAAGATCAAGCCCGGCAAGTACTTCACTGGCGTTGGAAAACCAGGCAAATGCTACAATCTTCCCGCAAACATCAAGTACTTTGATGTCTACTCTGACGACACCAAGTCCCTTGTCAGCTGCTTCGACTGCAAGGTTTACACTGAGGCCAACTGCAAGGGAAGCTACGCCAGTATTGAGGGAGCGGACAACTTTGCTTTCAAGACTACGAAGAAGCCTCACTACAAGAGTTGGAGGTGCGGTCCTCCTTAGGGGAGATGGAATGATTGGCACATGATGGGATGCTTCTGTGGGAAAGGGTTTTGGGGGATGAGGATATCTGCACCAGGACGTTCATTTAGTTTGACACCTCAGAGTTAGCTATGTCATACGACGATTTGGGGAGCGTAAGCAGATTTAGGTCCAGAACGGAGGATATATTGTGATGTAAACATTCTCTTACAGTATAGGCATATGTCTTATTCACTACCTCACTCTTTCACATTAGTTTGGGAATCCTTTATTCTCATCAGTTATTAATACGTTGGAAGCTCAGATAGCTAACTCGTCAGGTCTTGCAACACCGTGATGAACTTCATATGGGCAGGTCAAAGACCTTACTAATGGCTCTTCTGAGGAACGGTTGTATATCGAGCGGCTTCTAAAGTCTAATGAATCCTTCCTCGTATTCGTCGGCTCTTCGGATGCCACTGATTTGAGGCCACACGAAGCAAATGCGCATTCCCCTGATGTTGACATGTCGCCTAATTCTCTGAAGTATCATTGCTCTCTTTTCTTCTCCGATGTCTCTCCCTTTGCTTTGCAGACCTTGCAGTATTTGACTCCCTGCATGTGGCACAGAATGTCCCACCAGCGCCCTGCATGCGACAACTCTGACACCGCCCTTCTCCCTTAAGCCGTTCTCTAATTTTCCTGCTTGATTGGTTAGTTGAAGCTGGATTTCATTCGGATTTGAAGGTTCCTCTTTGCTGACTTGTTTAATTCATTCGAACTTTTCAGGTGTTCCTCACACGACTTCAGACCACGAGCCGCTGGTCCCCTACAGCCTGAAATGCGACATTCTGGGACTCCCTGGTCACTTCCAGTATTCTGTGCCTCCGAACTCTCTGCCTGTGATGGTTCAGGATCAGGTACATTTTCGACAGGCTCCTCGGCTGTGACGTTCGGGTCGGGGTCTCCCGGGTTTTCCAAATCGCTGATCTTCATTCTGGTGACAGTTGAGATGAGTGTTGAATGCTGTTGATGGTTTGTACTGTTGAGCTGAGTGATGATAATGTTTTTTGGGGTTTTTTTTGAGCGAAGAAATTTGACTTCGTTGCTTTTACTTCCTGTCTGTGACTGCTCTGATTTTCGAACCTCTGAGCAGGTGCAGTGAAGTATGCGATGTAAGCATCAGCTGCCATGTCTGGCAACTCAAGATAACACTTTCATCTGAGCAGGTGCATCCGATCCAATTACAGCCTACCTATGAATGGCTGCTTCTAACGTATGTATGAACCAAGATTCACACAACCTCACCCGTCACGGTAGACATTACAGGCTTTCACTACCTGTATCCGATGCCTGATGAAATTTCGAAGGCTGAATCTGTGTGTCGAAGACTGAATCTGGTCGTCGAAGGACTTGTTAGCATTGACATAAACTCGGCATGAACTTCTCTCTCCCTAACTAGACATTCATTGCGCAAGTTCGGGGTTCCGATCACTCACGGTCAAGTGAGCTTAACTCCGTTTCAGTCGGCAAGTCACAAAGCAGTCTGTGACGCGGGTTTCATGGCAATTACTAGGTATATAACAGGCGTTCCTGCAAACAGAGCGAGGCCCATTTCCGCGACCGCAACCGTTCGTAAGTCTCCCTGGTCATTACCAAACATTACCTTAAGATAAGACCTGGGAAATTTCTAGACTCTGATCTGTACCGCCCTCATTCTCGTCTTCTTTTTGCGCAATCTATCCCTGCCATTGCCCACTTTACAACTCAGTATCGGACGCTACAAACCTCTGTATCCTCAAAACAAATATCAATAAAGTCGAGTCACCCTACCTCCTTTTCCGTATGCCTCCCTCTTCTGTATCAGATCTGTTGCTGCACTCAAGCCCTTGCTTGCTGTATGTATTGCATCTGATAGTTAGGGTAACACAGAGTAACAACTTTCTGTCGCCCGTCAACATATTGACATTGAGGGTCGTTATTGCCCGTGGTGGCCTGTTGACTTGGTGTTGATTGTTCCTTGATTGCGCATCGAGAACACATGTCCAGTTGCCGCTGACACTTGGTGTAACACGGAGCTCTCATCTGACAGAACCTAGTCAGTCTTTCAGCACCTAATCGGCACAAACCAAACCTAGCTCATTTATTCACTATCACTCGACAATCATAAATACGAACTTCATTTCATCTCATATTATCTTTCACTTATCTGGCAACTCCAGGCCATATTATAATAATCCAACTTGTAGATATCTCAATCGGCACATATACCTCGAAGATCTACCACCCCAACATCACCCAACTCTCAGTTTTATATACTTACTACTCACCCTCTACAAATATATACTACACCAACATGCCTCCGGTAAGAAGGACTGTCCGCATCCTGGATTAATCTCTCACATCAGGAACAGCAGATGCACCCTCTCATGCCAGATGACCCTGAGTATCACGCACATAAGGACCGCTCAAATGGCGTTTTGCAGGTGTACAACTGACCTTGTCTGGAGGTGAACTACTTCAGCGATTATTGGAGACACCCCAACAAGACAGTTGTCGTCCGAAGAGTCTTCGCTATCCGCCAACATGAGTTGTAGGCCTCACACAGATGGAGAAGATATAGCCGGTAAAACTCAAGGTCCCGCTTCCGACGTAGGCAGTTATATCACGGCAAGACTCTGGCCTGTAATGCTGGTGAAGAAAGGGGTGGTGGTAGGCTGCAGTGGTGCATCATGCCAAACTGCAGTTTCTGTGGAATTCTAAGGAATTCTTTCAGACTCAGTAAGTCAGGTAAGCAACACTGATGTTATTCTGACTCAAAGTGGCCGTTTTACTGACCTTAATTGAAAGACCGGGTATGTTCGGACGCGGTATATATACCTCGCAGGTATCATCCAGTAGGTCAATAAACAGCAGCACGAGACCATTTCTAACACATGTCCAGAAGCAGACGACTACGCAGTCAGTATAAACCCGGGGTCTTGGCTTCATGCTATCTTTCTATATCAAGTCGCTAGCAACAGGCCTCAAAGAATGAGATCTACATGCCCATATCGGACTGCGCCAGATACTGGCTACGATAGCGTGAGTTATTATGTAACTTTCATATCGTATTTCAGTATACTGAATTGACGGTTGCAGGTTGAAGCTGTCTTGTTCAGGGATGGCGGGATAGTTAATTACCCGGAGACGGTAGTTCACCGAGATGATGCCATCATTCCTGTGGCGGTGATCATGTATGAGAGGTTTCCATTTATAGAATGATAAGGATTGAAGATCTAGTATAGATGGAGCTTTTATGTGGGGAGTTCCGGCGTCAGCTCTGTTACGTCATTGACTGAGCCAAGCCTTGCAGAGCAAGAGGAAATGTTACACCAAGACCATAAAACTGCTTTACTGGCCGCAAGCTTATCCCAGGTCATAAGAAATGAGATTATATGAGGAACATTACTATTATGCAAAAGTCCATTCTCATACATCTGAGTATACATCAGTTTTGGCCGTTTCTTCCCACAAAATTTCGCACGCCTTGGGGCCGGAACTCCTAACACCGCAATCACGAGTAGTAACAAGCAAAAGTATCAAAAAGAAGACACTTTGAAGCATCGAGTCAATGCGTAATCAGGGAATCGAACCCTGGGCTCCCCGACGCTGCTCGAATGGCAACGGAGAATTTTACCACTAAACCAATTACGCGGTGCTTTTGATGTCTCGTGGAGCTGCAAAGACTCCACAGGTTTCTCCATCGTGGTGTTGCGTGAGAGTGGAGACAAGGATGTTGTCTGAGTGGAGAGCAGTTATACGAAAACCCGTATTACTGGTGCATAATCTAGATGAGCCTCAGGTGAGTTGCGGGTGAAGGATGCTTAAGCTTCAGCCAGTTGTTGTTCTCCGTCTTGAGCAAAGACATCGAGTCACTCTGGGACCTGAGGACGTCAGGATAACTTCGTTGATCAGTATTAATCAATAGGTAGGTATATGTTATTATAATTCATCAATGAGTACCATTGGCTAAATATTTGTTCACCACCTCATCCACAACCTTCTGACAGATCCCTCTATGAACCTCATCAGCAGTCCTCGCAACAAATGGCATGAGAAGACTATTCGCCTCAATGATAACCTCCTCATACAACTCCCACTCCTCCGCCAAAGTTCCCGGGCTGCTAGTGCTTGGACTACTCCCAAACTCCTGCCTCGGCCTCACAATCCACTCCGTCCTCACAGTAACACCAGCCTTAGCATCAGCTCTACAGCGAATACCATTCGGTATACTCAGGCACGTCACAGGCCAGCTCCTATCCCTCGTCAGACCCGGCGCTAGCATGAGTCTCTCACTGGAAGAAAACGTCCTCACGCTGCTATTCGGCGTCCCAAAGAACGGATCTCTGCTGACGAGCTCCACGTTGGGAGTCGTCTCTTTGAAGCTCATAATAACATCGTTGTTGGCCAGCATAGGCGTGTAGGTCTGGATGTGAGCGAGGACGATTTCCGGCGGCACACGGCTCGGGATAGGAACAGTGATGAATATCTGATGCTTAGACCGCATGGCCTACAGCAGACAGCCTGGGACAGGTTGACTGCCGTTATCTAATGAGATCAAAAGTGTTAGTCATAGCTTGATAATACGAATGAGTACATGAAACGCCATATCTTTGAGTCAATGTACATTAGACATGGCATTATCTCCCCCCGGCTCACCTTTTGGTTTCTGGACTTGAACTACGTTGATTCGTCGTTGGATGCTCCGTCTTCCCCGCAAGTTGAGGCAATTTCGGCCGCCCGTGAGTAGTCAGCACTAACAACCTTGTTGAAGATGGCGCACTAGGCATGCGACGACTGAAATAGGATGCAGTTGGTGCGGTTTTGGTAGTGTGACTGGTTTCTAGAAGGTTTATGGCGACTTGAAGCCCTGTATCGTGACATCCGAGGACTCCGATGACAGGACTTGATCAAAGTTTTGCTGTCATCTTTTTTTTTTCTCCGTGTCTTAATCTGACAGTGAGGCGGGTCTGTTTCATTGGTCAGGAGGTGAGCCACTATTGACGGGGTTCGGCGCTGTGATAGGCTATTAGACTGAATAGAGTTATCAGTAATTTCATACCCTGGACTCTATAAATATTTCTCCTTTTATGGTGCGATCAAAGAAACTTGAATTGTCGAAGATTGGTTTGACTATCTAATGTATACTATATGCAATGGGCTGAAGCAAAAGCGAAAAGTTATCAATTTGGTAGAAGATACTCGTCTCAGTGCATCAGCCTTCCCGACCCCGCCCCTTGACCACCATTCCCCCTGATCCAAACACCCCTGGATGGGAGCTTAATGGTTGTCCTCCAAAAGAGTCTCAAAAGCCTTGCGAGAAATAGTCCAAGTCGGACCATTGGGCATACCTCCAGGGCTTCGAGGAAAGACAGACGCGTCGACAACGCGAAGGTTATCAACGCCACGCACGCGAAACCTTGAGTCGAGACAAGAGTTCTTATCGTGATCAGCTCCAATGGCGCAGGTTGATGAGGCATGATGGCTGAAGGCCAAGTCCTGAATGCTCTGTCTTAGGTTCTCGGGGTCGGGACTGAGCTGTGTATATGCGACACCGGTCGCGTCAAATGCCCTTCTGAGCAGCTCAATTCCTTCAACAATAGCGTCGAGATCACGCTCAGCTGACTCGGTGAAGTAGTTGAAATTGATGTTGGGACGGATGCGAGGATCGGATGAGTTGAGTCGAACGGTACCAGCGCTGTTGCTCGTCTGCATCTTGACGACAGCGTGCATCCACTCTGCGGGATCATTGCCTGCTCTCTCGCCCGTGGAGTAACCTGGGTAGAAGCCCACCAAGCCTGATAGACCGGGACTACTGAGGAACATGAGGTCCGAGTCATTGTCCCAGCTTTGGCTGCTTCGCCAGACGGCGCCGTAACTACTGTCGCGTGCTGCGTATGGGCCCGACGCGTTGTCTCGCCACAGTACGAAGCAAGGGTCTTCGTCATCAAAGGTACCGGTGCATGGGGATTCTCTCGGGATAAGCCAATTCTCTTCACCGCGGATTTGAACAGGAACTTCGTAGTTGTCATGCAGGTTGGAACCCTGGTAGAACGGTCAGCATCAAGAACTCGAAGGACGCTGAGAGCACTTACAACAGCTGGTAGGTCGACAACAACAGGAATATCCCAAGCTTCCAGCTCCTCACGTGGGCCAATACCACTTAACATGAGGATCTGCGGGGTATTAAACGCGCCGCCGGAAACAATGACCTCGTGTTTAGCGTGGACCTCCCGAATTTCACCAGTCTGCTCAGGATCATATCGCCCATCAGCAGAGTACAAACCCTCACCGACCATATACTCCACACCATAAGCGCGGGGCTTCTTATTGCGGCCCTGTTTGGTGAGAACGCGTGTCGCCAGAGAATGAAAGCTGACAGTCAATGGGTGTCCGGCATCGATGACCTGGTTGATGTAAATCCCAGCACCACTTCGGGCAGCTGTGCTGGGATCGATTGCGACGGGCGTGCTGTACATGCGGCCGTTTTCGTAGCGACGGGGGTCAAGGCCGTTGAGATCGTGGAGAAGAAGCTCGGTCATTTCGGCAGGGTTTTCGACATCGATGCCTTCGGTCTCGCGGAACATTTGTGAGAAAAAGTTGGCGACATTGGGGGATCCGATATTGACTGTGGCGTTGCTCTGGTCGTTCTTTAAACAGATACCTTAGTGTAATTCATCAGGAGGGAAGTGGGATGGTTTCTTACAACCAGATAACCATCGAAACCATGGCCCGGAGTACCCTCAGGGACGTAGGTGCAGTTCTCGATATTCATCAGATGTCGACGCATATGCTCATGACCCCAAGAGGTATCGCCCGTGAGGTTGGCGATGTAGTCCCACTCGTTATCGGGACACCAGGCAAAATTCATCGCGTTGACTTGTGCACTACCGCCGAGGGTTGAGCCGCGAGGATAGTATAAGCCGGCACTGCAATCTTGTTATTAGTCAAAACTCGACGAGTAGGAGTCCTGATCCTTACGGTCTAGCACCTTCGGGCGGATCGAGTCCAACGTAATATGAACCGTTGGTCTGGATATAAGTGTACTTCGGATCACGGCGAGCTGAATCGAAGTCGTCGTAGTGATTGACGAAAAATTGCCAAGAATGGCCTGGAGTCTCAGCAGCAGTTCGAGCCCTGGAGACCGTTAGCAACAGCACGCGCTTGTGAGACTCTGATCTTACAAAGCCGGAAGCTGCTCGAGGATGCTGGTGTGATTGTCCCCTCCAGCCTCGATCAGAAAAACAGAGTGTCCCTCTCTAGCTAGATTGGCACTATTGGCTGTGTTAGTAGGGGAAGTGTTTATTGAGGCTCTGCTTTAACTCACGCAAGAGAGCCTCCTCCTGGACCAGAACCGATGATGACATAATCGTAGATATCTGGTTTGGTCGCAAGAGTCGTAGAGCTGCCTGTCAAGACAGCCGCAAGAGCGAATTTAAGACGATTGAGAATCATGATGTAGATGTTTATGAACGAGCTTAGTGTCTCGAATGTTGTGCTAGATTAGTTCCTTTTTCAGGTCGATAATTTGACTCTTTATATACAGCACAGCAGCGGCTCAGACCAACTATCAATATCCCTCATTGTTGTCGCCAAAGATATTATCATCTTGGCGATTCTCACACTGAGCTTCACAGCCTCGCAACCGCGTCAATTTCATTGAGGCTACCGCGTAATGTCGACGAGAATTACTTGTGGAACTGGCAGCCATGGAGCTCCGCGGGCATGTCCGGTGCAATTGTAGTCAGCTTTGCTGACATGCCAAGGCTATCAGACTTACCAAGCTCACCAAGCCAAGCCTTCAAAGTGAGCCACTTACGGAACCCAAAAAGCGAGCATCTTCATTCCAAAGCAAACGGAATGTAGATATAAAGTCCTTCCGCGCTCCGGGGCACGTGTGTATCTCAAAAATACTGGGGAACCGGGGATGAGGTGCCAAGTGAAAGACTATTTCCAGATCACGCTGATAAATCATCTATTTCTATTATTGGTACATCGAGCTCCAGAAAGGTTGACTTTTCCAAGTCGCCCTAGCCTCAAAAATATGCATTTATTCTCATGCATTCACTTACTGTAATCCCATGCCGGCCATCGATAAGCCCCTCTGGAACGATTGCAACCTCTTGGCGACACGGTGGGCCTGTGCCGGTTGCTTGCGACTTCTCCCTTATTACCATTTTCAATACAAATTCTTGGCCGAGGTGATCTGGCGAAAGCCCATGCTTGGAACCCCTGCAACAAAGACGATTACTTCTTGGGAGCCTACGAATACACCCACTGGGGGTGTGGCAACGACACCCCCAGCCGACGGCGGCGGGAGCATACAAGCTCGCTATAACCTCATTGTTGGTGATATTCTAGCCACGCCTCCTTTCGTTCTGTTGGGTCAGTACCGAGCTCATGGGCTGGCCTACTTTAATGGAATTACGTTCATCGACTTTCGCCAACGAATTATTGAAACCCCGGACGACATACGTCAGCGACTTTGGTGGAATATGACCTTAATGCAGAACAGCGAATTCGGCAGTAATCGACACTATCGAAAGTGCAACGGATGTCTGTTCAAAAACGGTGTCTTTAATGACGCGACCATTACCAGCCATAATGGTATTTATGGAACCGAAAGCTTTCCCATCATTTCGATTGAAAACCATATGATCTCATCCCCCCTCGATCGATATTTCCCTGGCATCTTGGATACCATGCAACAAGGGCGGCCATTCAAACGTTTTTATCAAGGCTTCCGAAAACCTTGGACTTTGTGGATGGCTCGATGTCCTCGATGTGAGAAATGGCAAGAGTTGAGAGCGTTTCGGATCGGTGCGGGTGCGGGTGAGGTTGCCGGTGGAAGGCCTGGGCTTGAGGCATGGGAACCTACCATGGGGCGGCTAACCTGGGACGGAGTAATTCTTACGCAAGAGGTCTTTGAGAAGGCTTACTGCAACGCATGCTTTGTAGCAGAAAATGGCCGGCACGCACTGGCCGAGTATCTTGGCCGGTGGTTCGTGTTCCTGGTGGAACAACAGCCCCACGATGTACAATCTGAGCTTCTTCATGAAGCGGGAAAGTTCCCAAGAAACTCCGGAGCCCTAATCGATGGGAACAAGGTCACGGCATGGAACTGGCAAATCCTTGATATCCATTTCCTTCGATGCTCGGGCCAGTCACCATGGCATTTGTCATCCTGTTTTCAATCCCTCTACAAAGACTGGCTCGATATCTGTGGAGAAAACGGCCATGCATTCCTTGATAACCCCAACATTGGTTCTCACATGCAATATGTATAGCAAACACTGCGGCAGCATGATGAGTACTTCGAATGGTTGGTGGGTTGCAAAGAGGAGATTCGGCGTAATCGTGACTATTTGGTGAAATGGGCTCTCGAAAGGGGTGGAAAGCCCTTGTAGCGGTCAGACTTTAAAATAGGCACTTGCATTTAGTTAGAACATGTTAGTTACTATAAGCGAAATATTGCTTTTCTCATGCTTCTTCTCTCATCAATGGATAGCCCGTATAGCGGTCAGACTTTAAAATAGGATGTCAAAATAAACTTATCAAACAAACAAATAAATTTAGGTTAACTTGCCTGAATCATTTTATCGCTTATGATAGCTATTGCCTCTTCGGGCCTCTATTCCAGGTGATGTAAGTGAATAGTCTAAAAGTGAATTAAATTACTCATTCTGCTCGAGTCTCTTTGTCATCTGCAATAGAGGACATATGGTTTCTTGCCTCCCCTAGGTTGCACATGTATCAGACAGCGAAAGTTGACTCCATGACAATCAGATTCAAGGGGCTATTTGCGAACACGAGTTCAACATACAATGGGGCGCTGGCGCAACGGTAGCGCGTCAGATTCCAGCTATTAAGCACGGAGATTCCTGAAGGTTATCGGTTCAAATCCGGTGTGCCTCATTCTTTTTTTCTCGTATTCATTTTTTTAGGGTTGAGGTTGTGTGGATCTTCCTGTTGAGGTATGGTGTAGTATGTGGAGATCTGTCGCCTCGGGGCATGGCACTTTGATGTACCCACTCATGAACAAAACAAGCAGCTTCTATTAGAATGGATGTACAATCTCAATTTTGTCTCATCATTCGCTGTGGGTACTCGAGCCAGATATGCCACTCTGGGGCAAGATAGTCCACGATGAGGCCTAGCAGATATTCCCCTGTATCTCCAACCTGCCAGAGACTTCGTCCATAATGCAATAACAAAGCGTAATAACCCAGAAGGATCAGGGCTTCAGGTCGTTTTGTAGCTAACAAGCCTGTCAGCTCTGGAGACGCTAGCATCGTCCACTGAAATATCATGCGATATCGACTGCCATCGTCCTCTTCGAACATGGCATCGAAACCGAGCTGGAGGTATTGTATTGCTTCGTGACAGACTTCTTTCTCCTCATTTGATAAAGCCATCGACTCGTTGATGAGCTGGATTATGGGTTCGCAATGGTTTCCGGTCGGGTCTTTGGATGATTGCTGACTACTCCATGATAGAACTGGTTCGAGCTCCGTGCTAAGGAGTAAAGGCCATGCGGAGAGTGTTAAGCGGTACAACCCCCAATTCATCTCGACACACTGACCATAGTGGGTAAGAAACCCGTCAAGACCGTCGGAGCTTCGGGTTGCCAAGGCATCGGCGAGGAGATGATGGCCAAGAGTAACTGAGAACAGGAGAATAGCGAGACAGTTCGATGAATCAACCTCCCGTTTCGTCGAATTAAATAGTGAGACGGCCCGTGTCTGTAACTTTACAGCTTGATCCAGGTACCTTGTTGGCCGCTCAGGGTGAATAGCCGCCAGATGGCGAGCAGAAAACGCCAACACCTGATGTAAGAGATACGGCGCCTTAACGCTCTCTTTAAGACAGATATCAAGCGTCTCTTGAGAATGTTCAACTCTGTCACCAAGACTAAACAAGTCTTTGTTTGTTATCCCATGGATGAAGAGTTCCATATGTTCCATGTTGACGACGCTGTTAAAAGATGTTTCATGGCTGTCGGATAGGGATGTTGCACTTGTGGACCTAAGATTGGTGTCGAGGCTGGGGAGTGATCCTTCACGAGAGGATGGGTCTGATGTTGATGAATTTGCGTCTTGAGGGGGTGGTTGGGGGTCGGAGGCGAAACTGCAATCTCGGTTTGACATTGTGCAGAGGAGACATGTTGGGCGGCCTTCATCGCACTGAACACGCGTGTTAGTCATGGTAACAATAGAGTCAATGCGGGTGTATAAGCTTAAGCGCTTATAAATTTTGAGCAATGGAGAGTCGAACCTTTACATGACGTTGTTTGCTGATCAGACGGTATTAGTTTATGTTCCACGATCTTGAAGGTTCCGTTACCATTTCTACTTACCATTGCAGACATCCCTTCTTGGACTTTTTATGACTGCGACGAAGCATGCTGAAGAAAGCCGATAAGCTTAGACCTGAAGTCGGCTCAAAATAGTAATAATGAATATGTGCTATTCCCCAGAAGTTGGAATTGGATGTGAGATTAATGAGCTGAGACAGGAATTCATCATCAAGGACTCGCAAGCCGTAAGCGAAGTGATCGACAGATAACCCTGACAAGCCCAAAGCCTAAATAGAATTAACTAGTCCGGCCTAGGTAAGGTCTGGTCCTCAACCCCTGTTAATTTCTTAGCTAACACGCGTGTTCGGGCTTTAACCTCCCGATCTTATCTCCAGCCTTCAGGGTAATTCAGAGGTTTATGGCTTTTTGGTACGCAAGAGCCAGTACGCAACACGCGTGTCAGCGGGCAATTTGCAGATAGAATCAGGGTTTAGTGTGTCAATTAAAATGAAGAATTCGTATATATTGATGCCGTTGCGGCGCTGGAGGCCATCGTACATCTGATCCTTGACTTCTCGTCTCACTGAAAACCACTTTCAGAGTCGCCTTGAAAAAACGAATCCGTTTTCTTCACTGCTGTTATTTCCCTTTGTGCTGCTCTGATACTGAGACCGTTTTAGATCTTTCGTCGACTGTTTCTCTTCTCTAAAATGCCCGAGCTAAAGAAGTATTTGGGTGAAGTCTACCTATGGCAATACGTCCCCAGTCTTGTCGGATCAATCATTTTCACCCTTCTCTTCACCCTCGCAACAGTAGCCGTTGGCTATAAAATGCACAAGTCCAAAACACGCTTCTGTCTTCTCTTCTTCTTCGGCGGTGTCTGTAAGTGTCCCTATCATCCAAAACCTCTATCCCTCTGACCTATCTACAGGCGAAGTACTCGGCTACTTCTTCCGAGCTCTATGCTGGAACGCCACCGACTCCCTCCCTCTCAACATCATGCAAGCCCTCTTTCTCCTCCTGCCACCCGTCTTCTTCGCAGCGACACTATACATGGTCTACTCTCGTCTGGTCAGAGCTATAGGCGGAGAGAGCTGTTCTCTTATCTCTGTTCGCTGGACGACTCGACTTTTTGTCCTTGGAGATTTTCTCACGTTCAATATCCAGGGAAATGGAGGTGGTCTTCTCGCCAATGCGGATCTTGTCCACATTGGAAACATCATAGTGATTACCGGCCTTATCGCGCAGATTCTACTCTTCCTCGCTTTCGTAGCCTGCTGCGTTGTCTTTCATCGACGATTCAGGGTTCATTTGGGGCATACTAGCATCCCTGTTGCGATCCGTTGGAAGGCATATCTAAACATGCTTTACTTCACATCAGCCTTCATTCTTGTACGAAACATCTTTCGAGTTGTCGAGTTCGCTATGGATAAGGAGGGATATTTGCAGCAGAAGGAGTGGCCGACTTTTGTATTTGACTCCATTTTGATGCTGCTGGTTATGGTTGCGTTTTATGTGAGATATCCTGATGATCTTCAGCCGCATTCGAGAGACTCGGCAACGGAGCTTGTGCCGAAGGATGAGCCTCGATCTGGAGAAACTGGCGCTTCGAATCAGATGGAGTACAGATAGGGAGCAAGTCCTATGTGGTGATTACAAGCTCTGGGCCACAGGTCTCAACTGCAAATAGTACATCTAGCTCACAATTCAGACACCTGTAGCTCTGCTATTGATGGACGCTTTTTTGCTGGTTCAGGCCTCAATTCTGCCTCATGCCACGGACATGGCAGGTATTTGGTCCTCCTGAACAGTCTTATTAACAACCCGGAGGAAGTTCGAGGAGCAAACAGAATCGGAAACAGAATCGCACACAGAGAAGAAATTTTAGATCTAGAAATTTGAGACAAATAGCTTAGGGATCAAACATTGCAGTCATTTTATTTCGGCATCTTAACTAAAGCGCTTGTAGATACTGGCTGAAAACGTCACCCAATACACACGCTCCGATTCCGCCATTTACCAGGATACGATGCGAAAGGCTGACTACAATCTCTCTCAACTACGAGCGGCTGAAATGCCATCCCCGCATCAGCACTCAACATTTTCAACTTCATCGGATGGACCCTCTCTCTATTATCAGCGGCTGCGCTGGCCTCATTACAGCGATCAGTAGCTTAAGTATATCGATTAGTACTTTGGTGCGCAGCTGTTGAGAGGCCCGCAGCGATTTAGACAGGGTTTCACGCGAGCTTCATTCTCTCCAGACAGTCCTTGAACTCATTGAAGAAGACGCCAAAGATGACACGAAGCCATTCCCACCAACAATCCAACACCACGTATCAGGCATTGTTTCGAACTGCGGCTCCGTGGTTCTCGAAGTTGAAACGTGTATAAAAAAGTATGGAGACGGGCGTGTCAAGAGCAGAGCCGCTTGGGCTATTAATGGCCAAGGCGACATGGAGAAGCTTAGGTCCAGCTTGGAAGCTCACAAATCAGCCCTATAACCGGCCCTCGATATGATATCTCTATCTCTGACGAAAGATATCAAAATTGATACGACAGAAATTCGCAACGATACACCTGCGATTAAAGACGACACAGCTTTGATTCTGCAGGAGATTGCGCAGCTTCAAGCTCGATTACCCGATACTGCTGCTGCCCCAAAGGATTATATTCTTCAGAAGTTCCTCGAGGATATGGCGACATATACTGAGAAGACTCTCGATGTGGATATGTTCTATAGTGATGGAATGAGCTCTAGAGCTCTACCTATTGTCGATGAGCACGATCACAGCTCACCCAAATCTCCGCGGTACGATCTACCGAGTTTAGGACCTCAGGATCCCGCCGCATTGGTAGCTATCCAGTCAGACTCGCCAAATCCAGGAGATGCCCTCAAGAACGGCATTAATTACCCTGCCTCTCCAGAATCTCACAATCACGGACATGGTCACTGGCCGAGATTAACAAGGGAAAACATCCCCCAACGCCCAAAGGGACCCGGTCCCGTATCTTCTTGGCCTGAGGTCTTCTACGACAAAGAAGTTGCACTCGCCAATGATCCTCAAGCACCTCGTTCGAGCGCCCTAGCATCAGATTCTAGAAATGAAGAAACGAAAAATCAAATCGCACCTTCCTTCGCCTGGGCGAGTCCATCAAGGTGACAGCCATAAGAGATCCGTGCTTTCTGAATTTGCAAGGCTAGACGCCTTTGATCCTCTATGGCGTGAGCCCTATGGCGACTATCTCCGTACTCAGTACCCAGATTTCGCAAGCCGCTATGTTAATCTGATCCGTGAACCACAGCAGATGCCACATCAGACGGCGGAACCCCCACCGGTTCTGAGTAAAGAAGACGATATGATAATATCACCATTCAAGTATCAAGAGATGAGTAAGAAAGTATACAGTATCCAAAGGTTTAGGGGAAATGTGGTCCTTGATCTTCCAGTACCAGACAGGATCCTCAACATTATTCCTTACTCTGCTCCCCTAGGTCAGGATGAATATATGCATTGCAGATTCAGCTTCATCACCTGTCCTCCCGAGATGTTTGGAGCTCAGAATTATACGCTGAGAGCGACACTATTTGCTAAGCCGCGGCAAACGCAATTTATACTGGTCGTGCAAGCAAACCCTAACGACGCGGACTTCGCATTGCGCTGGAATTTCATCCACGATTCTATCGTATATGCCCAGCAGAAATTCGAATTATCTGGAACCTTACAGGAGTTCTGGAAGCGAGTTATTGTTCATTTACACTTGACTCATGGAACGGAATGGGGATCTTGTACGGGTAAACATCCATTGAATGTATGGATACCATTGCAGCAAAACAGACGATGGATGCCGAGATCACAAGTATAAGATCGGAAGATCTTTACGAGCCGATACGAGAGGATTCATGCAAGATAGGAGAACACAGGACCTATGCCCTCATGTCAGAGGTATGATATCTTCCCAATATAGAGCGACTCGAAAGCTTGTGCTCATTAGAACACAGTATACTGTCCAGCTCCGCCCGACCACCGCCTTTCCACAAGCCGGAAGTCTGTTCCCCGCCAAAGTTTCAATCCAAGTTGTTATTGCATCAGCTCGTGTTCCAGAGAGCACAATGAGTCTTCACTGGTCTAATAAATATATTCCATGGACCTGCGCCATCAGCCAAGCTGCCCAAGCTCAACATGTCATAGACATGAGCGAGATATCCGACGCCTTTTTGTCTCGAACTAGCTTCTTATGGGACGTTTTGAAAATAGACGCAAATTTACCGTTAGTAAAGCATAAACCAGTTCCGGCTTATGACTTGGAAATCTTCAGATTTGACAGCTTGATTGTGGAGCTGCGGCCACGCTTGACCTCAACAACCTCTTCGAAGGCAAAGAAGTCAGAAGAACGGTGGACCAAGTGGCTGAAGTCAGGAAGTACTTAGTAGCTATAAGGATAGACTTTAAGCAACTAGTACGAGTGACGAAATTATAATAATCTTTATTTATAACAATAGCTGAAAAGAATAAGTTCTGTGCCATGAATATAAACTATCAGACACAAATCTCAGCTGCAAAACATCTAGTTCACAAAAAGACTAAGAAACAAAGTGTAACCAATAAATTCAGGCCGAAAACACCAAAGTGAAATTGCCACTCGTCCTTCCGCTAAGCATATAAACTCCTCATACCTCAACCGATTTGAACCGGAGCTTCTTGGAAGGATCCGGAATAGACTGCGGCCTCAATCAGTACACATACTTGGCACCACTCGCACTCATTCAATCATTGACTTACCATATGAGCAAACTCCATGTTAGGATATCTTTCAGTAGCACCGCCCGCATTCTTGACATCATACTGCAGCAATGCATGGGCCAAAATCATCTTGATCTCGTTTGCAGCAAAGAATCTTCCAGGGCATGCGTGTCGACCATAGCCAAAAGTCAAGCTGCTCTGGTTGACACTGACAAACTGGTTGTTTGCCGCCTTCTCAACTGAACCGCCGTCCTTGGCTTCAGTGCGAAGCTTGTAAAATCTCAATGGGTCGAATTTATCGGCTTGTGGGAAGACATTGGAGTCGGAGCTGACTGCGACAGCAGGTATCTCTATTGTCACGCCAGCTGGGATGACCTGGCCGCTGGATAGGGTGAATGTTTTCAGAACTTTACGTTGGAAGGAGGCTGTAAGACTTTTGTTAGTGGTTTACTGGCCGAGGCTATTGGACTATGCCTTACCCATCGTCGCAGGGTGGACTCGAAGTGTCTCCTTGAGAAAACTATCCATCTTCTTCATGGACTGCAGGACGTTACTCGTAAACTTGCCACCGCTCTGCGCTAATGCTTCACGGACCTCATCTCGAAGTTCTATCTGCAGGTCTGGCAGAGCCGCCAAGTCGTAGAATCTGCTTTTGCTTTAGAGACATACACAATATGTACAAGGGAGTGACTCACGCATTTGTGGCTGTCAGCGTCGTGGTGTGAACCGCTGCAAAAGTAAGACCCAACTGAACCTTGGCGAGGTTCTGGCTATTCTTGTCAGGGAACTTGTCCTTTCCGTCGATGAGCCACTGCAAGAAATCATCCGGCTTCTCATAAGTCGGATCATTCATTGCGTCGGTTCTGGTTTTGACCACAGGCTCAAGGAAAGCTTCAGCTTCTGCGATTCGCTGATACAGCTTCTTTACCTCGGGAAGGCTTTGGGCTCGGAAAGGACGTAACCAAGGCCGCATGTTCTGCACGGCACGCTGGGCACCCATGACTTCCATGGTGTAGTTGATGGCTGCATCAAGGTATTGCTCGGAGCGACAAAGCTCAGGGCCGATAAACATGCGACCTGATACCATACCGACGATACGAAGGAGAGCGTGATGGATGTTGACCTCTGTCCAGTCGTCGCATGGTGGCATGGTAAGATTCAATGAATCTCTAACTTCGCTTGCGATAGTCAAACTCAGTCGAGCTGGGCATTGTCAGAGCGGCTCTACACATTTTACAGATTTTTCCATCTTTGGAAGGATCTGCATTTCAGATTTCCATTGTGAACTTACATAGCGATGGTGTCAATTCTCCTTTGATGGTGTGCGGAATGATGGGTACTGACGTCTCGATCTTGGTGTACTTGGTCTCCATTGACTATCGACATGGTTAGATGAGTAAGTAAAACTTGACATTCATATACGCACCTCATCAACGGCAGCCTCCATACTTAGAGTAGCATCAGGCAGTTTCTTGAGCTCAGGGAGAAAGTCAGGTGAGATGACGATAGTCGGAGAAGCTAGAGACATTAGCTTGAATGAGACTTGTGATACTAGTCAACAGATACATACTTCGCGATGTAGTTATCAGGAAAACACCATCTTTGAACTGAAAGGTTGTGAGCTTTGCTTGTGTCACCAGCCAACGAGTGATTTCACCTTTTGGTACCCTGCCGAGTACAATTTCCTGGCTCCAGCCAAGTACGCTTGTCTTCGCTTTTCTGTGCTACCAAGCTCCTCACCAATGGTGGGGATAGTCCATAGTCGCAAAGCGTTAACAACTCTGGGACCTATAGCGGCAACTAAGCAGGCAAATAGAGCAGTGACGATAATTGGCCATCGGTTGGATACAAAATCGAGGGGGGATTGCGCATTGCCCATGGTGAAGGATTTTAGTAGTTAGTGGTTAAGAAAAATGCTCGAGGACATGGATATTTCGGGTTCAATTCATGGCTATGAGCAGCGAAGCCCAGGTATTAATACTGAGAGCTACGACATCAATCTGCAACAACACGCGGCCAAGATCCGAAAATGCACCCAGTCTCGGGAAGTTGTTTAATACCGACAGGCCCCTGCGTCATGATCGACACAACTACCGCGTAATAAGAACAATCCGATTGGCCTTTCCATCTTGTTGTAACAGAAGAGAATGTTTGATAGACATAAACTCTACTGAAAGGAGCAAGCAGTCTCATAACACTGCTGCGGATACGCGTATAACTGTATGGGCTAAGAACATGCCCAATCTTGCATTGCCTCGAAGCACAGACATGATAGCGGCCTGGTAATGGCTTTAGATCTGGGTGCCGAGCTTAAATTAGCTCGTTTCGTGTATGATTTGCCCCTATTGCTTGGAGGTTCTATACTTGGTCGTGATATACACTTAAGCTCGTGGGGCATGATTGACACCGAGACCGAAACCGAAACCGACGAGAACATTACGCCATGTAACCGCAATCCCATTCACAAGCACGAATATAAGTAGCCAAAAGTTGTCGATCCCTCAGGAGTGTGACTCGAAATTGGGATCTCAACCATGAACCGCAGAAAATGCCCACTTTAGCCATGAGCTACAGCTAAGATCCTGTTAAAAAGCTATACATATTCCCAGAGTTCGCGAGGGGATGTCGAGAGTTTACATCTGTCTTCTCTCAGATGACATTGATCACAAGAGTTCACCTCATTCAATGAGGGAATCCTCTCACACTTCGGTAAAGTCGACGTCTATCCGCAATTGCCGCCTGATTCTCTGGTCTTTACTACAACCTTTAACCATCAAAGTCAGAGACTAGGAAACTTTGCAAGAACCCTTTTTACAGAGTGCCTGGCGAAGAGAAACTCTTTTCAATACCTGCTCAAATGCGACTCTCACTTGCATATTACATTAGATCTACCCCGAGTTCATTGTATTCAATGAGTATGAAGCATGTAACGGTGCTCTGGTGTTTTTCAATGTCGATAGACTTGAACTGATAAGACTAAGCTAACTAGATCAAACAAGGAATTGGCTTGTACTACTATATTCTCTCAGATCCATTCAATTCTTCTTTGTTCCGAATGCTGAGTCTTGCCTTCTAGGCATCTGACAAGTCCTTCAGTCAAGGAAGCAACCTGGATGATGGTACGGTCCTTTGCCCCGATGAACCCCTTTTCCGAAACCTTGGAAACCCAGTCCAACAACCCGTCATAGAATCCATCGACGTTCAGAACACAAACGTTACAGTTATGAATACAGAGTTGATACCAGGTTGCTACCTCAGGCAACTCTTCCATAGTACCGTACCCGCCGCTCAAGGCAACAAAGCCACTTCCTGGCCCTCCATTAAGCACGGCCTCAATCATAAGCCTCTTTCTGGTATGCATATCTCTCACAACCGTACGAGATCCAAACTTGGACATGTGGCTCTGGCCGGTCACGTTTTATTCGAACTTGGCGAGCGCAGCGGGTACAATTCCATGAACTGAGGACGGACCGGATAACGCAACAAGAGTGCTGGCAGCGGCTCCCATTACACCCGTCATACCGCCACCGTAGATGAGCGTGATGTTCTTTCGGTGGAGTTCCAGAGAAAGGTCCTTTGCTGCCTTCACATGGCTGGGGTCATTGCCACTAGATGATCCGCCACTGGCTAATGTCAGTCTGCTCCAACCCTAGGAAGATTTACTGGGTGTGAAAATCTTACAACAAGCAAACGACACGAGGGTTGGAAGCTTTTCCTGGAACAGGTGTGACTGAATGAGTCCCATGGAAGAACTGATTAGCCATTGAAAGGAGGGTCCTTCAACCTCAGCAGCTCAAAACTGTTTGTCTGTGACATTGAGGCTGATAGTTGCAACCTTCTGCTGGTGGAGGAAGGGGGTCAGGGTATGGCGTAGCCATTCCAGCTGGTTGAAGCCGTACTGAAGTGTACTGGCGCGCATCATCGTGACTCCCTGGTGGTAGAGGACTTCCCTCTTTATGTCGCTTACGCCGTCGTAGTCAAGGTATGGGGAGAACTCAGGGTAGCCAATTACTTTCCACACACCTCTATTGAAATCTCGCCCCCCCTGGAGCAGTGTCTTCTCTAGGGCCTTCAGTTCCCTCAGCTCCGCTAAGAGGCCCTGCTTCACCATTGCGTCGCCTCCGGTCTCAATGAGCTGTTGATAGTTTGAAGGCTGCGGTACTAACATAATTCCGAGTATTATGTAATGATGCTTCAAGGCTTGCTGCAGTAGGGGGATAGTGAGCGATGTAGACCCGCCAACAAGAACTGGAATTCTATTGCGGCTAATGATGTCTTCCATTTTGTTGATAGCCAAGGATATACAATCATCTGGCTCTTCATCAGCTTGAAGGTAGTCAATAAGATGATGTGGAATATCTTGAATTTCATCGTGTTCCGGCTTGGCTGTAATGATGCTGCCTGGCTTATAGCACTGGAGGCTATCAACCGAGATGACTTCGCCAAGGAATGCTTTGGAGACAGCAACTCCTAGCTTCGTTTTACCGGAGGCGGTGGGACCAAAGATGGCAACAGGAGGCTTGTGAGTGCGTGTCATGATGTCCTTTATACGTGTTGTGAGTCTCTTTTGATAGACCTAGTTGTTTGAAAGATTGGCTGGAATGGAAGATGAGGAATGTATGTCAAAGCTTCAGTTGGTTAGTAAATCTTCCAACCTTTATACTTGCCTCAAGACTTTAGTCGCCTCGTGCCTTACGTGACAAAGAGGAATGGGGAGAAAACTATCGAATAACTTTCCAAGGGCCATAACATGGCAGAGCAGGAGTATCAGGCACCTTGCAGACAGCTCCGTGGATTCTCCCTGAATGTGTAATCAATCCTGGCCATTTGACAACTGCTTGTTCTTGGGATGGTATGGCCACATCAGTAGGTTCAAAGTTTATCTTATTAAGTTTATGTAGGTGTTATGAAGAAACTTCAGCTTCTGCAACGCTTTGACTGACGATTGTCAGAGCTCAAAGCACCAAAAATTCTCATTGGAACACTAGCCGAGGTATAGCACAGAAGGCCACTAGCCCTATCTGGGCTCATCTTCGCAAGCGCCCTTCATATCGACCAGGACTCGACTTAATGTCAAATCAAGTATCGCCAGGCTTTATTGACGCATGGACTTTTTGCAGTTTCAACGAGGCACCTGCATGACTGACTACATGTGCAAATCTCGGCTTGAATATTTGACTGCTAAAGATACAGGGGCGAGTTTACTGAAGCGGGAAGCAACAGCTATACCCTTGACTCTGAGGGTACAAAGTGAAGTGAAAAAAAGCGCTTCAGGATCATTAGCTCGCCTCCAGATTCCCCCTGTACTTTCTTCGCAACTCTCTTCAGCATGCGAGCCATCGCCAGATCGTTCGGCTTGCCGTAATACAAGCCTCCAGAATACTGACAGAATCCGAAAGTATACTTGACTCCCTCCAAAGCCCGCTGACCACGGGTGTCAAATGACTCCCAATCGTCATCCGGTATGAAGCGGCATCTCCTGCCGGTTGCTATGACCATGAAAATTAGCTGGAATACGAGAGTCGATATATCTCGGCTCACCTGTCTCAAACGCCTCTGCCATTCGGGACGCAGGGGCCGATTCGCTGATGCCTTGGATAAGTTGCCCGTGGCACTTCTCTGGCTCCTGGAAGACGCCATTGACAATATCACCGTAATCATGCTCGATAGAAACGAAGGGCATCTCTTCGTTGCCTCCCCAGCGAGGGAAACGCAAAGTTACATAGCCTTCTTCATCAGTTAGGAACGGGAAGCCGCCGAATAGGCCGGGCGCCTCCTGAACTAGATGGTTTTCCATGTACCAGCCGGGGCTGACCACAACGACGGACTTGAAGTTCTTTCCTTTCGCATAATCGGCAATAGAATGCTTTTCTTTGTATTCGTCAGTCACTCACTATTGGATCGTGTACTCTCTTGGGCGGCTATTACCATCAAATGAGGGATTTGGCACGGCTACGTTGGTAATTTTGATAGCAGATACCATTCCACTAAAGACAAAATGCTGGACACCAGCCTTGACTGCGGCATCTACAACAGCCATCCCAACATCCGTCTCGGGGATGGGCCATTAGGCTTGCCAATAGACTAGCCAGTAAAGTTAGCACAAGCCCTCTGTGATTCGCATTTGCAGGAAGTTTACGGGGTCATCTGAAGGGAGATTGACAAATACTCCCCAGCTCCCTTCCAGTGCCTGGGCCATCTGCTCTGGTATGAGGCCATCGGCTTGCACCATATCAACTCCTTCGGCAGAGAGAGCTTTAGTCTGGTCAGAATTTAGATTGCGGGTAATACCACGAAGCACGAAACGGTTGACTTTGTTTTTGAGCAGAGATCTAGCAACGCTGCCACCCTGGGAGCCGGTGATGCCGAAGACGGTGAGCACTTTGCAGGGCTCCATGACGATGATGCTCTAGGACTTTGCTTTCGTATCAGGTACTGTTAGATAATAGGCGAACAAATCAGAAAATGAAAGGGCTGATCGCGGTTATCTATACCTCTGGACGCCTCAACACCTGAATAAAGGCGGAATGGAAAGGTCAAAGTCCAGGAAAAGCTTCCAGACAGTAGACTACCTTGCTAAAATACCAACATCCATGTCTTTGTATTCACTAACGTAACGTGCGGCATGAGCCGTGCCGTTAAGGTTTGCCTAGCCGCCGAGGAACGCATGTAACTACTGTAATACGTAAACCTTAAAGGCAACCGGGGCGAGGGCTCGGCAACGGTGAACTAGTCTTGCCTGATGCAGACCTTATTTTCATCTCCTCGCATGTTCCCTCTCGCACAAACTTCGGCAGTACAGACATTACTGCACCGAAGTTCATCTAATGTTGTCATTGAACATGATGACCTGTCCACTGGGTATTTTGGGTTCACAGCACTGCATTGAATTGAAATATAAGTGTCCAGGTGTTTCACAGTACACTGTTTCATGTGACAATGCTTTCCAACTCGCTAAATATCTACCTCCATCAAACTACTTTTGAAATTCAGGAAAAGAAGCATGACTACCTTATACAATCCTATCAACCTCGCGTACCATGGCATCTCTTTTGCGCTTGGTGTCATACTTCATCTCTCTGTTTTCCGTCGAGGAGAATGGAATATACACGCCTTAAGCATTTTGCAATACTTTGCCATTTTCGAGGGCATCCTCACATGCGCCTTGAGACTTTCCTTAGGGAGCGAAAAGTGCACTATATGGACAGTCATTCCTATTGCATTAACAGCTACATTATCAACCCTTGTCGGATTGTTCACCAGCATGCTCATTTATCGTGGTTTCTTCCATCCGCTGAAAGGTTATCCGGGACCCTTTTTCTCCAGGTTTTCCAGCCTGTATATCACGTTTCAAGCTTTCAAGAATCGTCGGCTCTTTGAAGAACTTCAACTGTTTCACAAGACGTACGGAGACATTGTGCGGATCGGTAACCAACGAATCCATCCCTTCAAAGCGAGGATGTAGAAAGAAGATTGCACTGACATACCGAAGGCCCCAACGGACTGTCTATATTAGATCCACATGCTTTGCAAGCTCTGCACTCAACCAGCTCATCCTGTACCAAGGGACCTTGGTAGAGTATTGAACACCCGGTAACGTCTCTACAGATGACTAGAGACAAAGAGGAGCACACCCGTCGACGCAGGGTTTGGGATATGGCTTTCAGTTCCAAATGTAAGCCTCTCGCTTATAACCTTCACTCGAGTGGGCTAACGCCTCCAAAAGGTCTTCGGCGTTACGAAGACCGGGTGGCTGAATACACCACACAGCTTTTGCAACATATAGAAGCATTGCAGGATGAACCATTGGATATATCAATGTGGTTTAACTTTTACAGCTTTGACGTCATGGGCGACTTGGCCTTTGGGAAAATTTTCGATATGCTGAGTAATGGTACAAAGCACCCATTCATGGAGCAGACTCATTCCCATATGCTTGTGGCTGGCTCTCTGAGCCGTTTAGCCTGGATCTTTTCACTGCTCAAACGCATCCCAATCTTCAATCAAAAGACCTGTGAGCTTGAAGAACGTATTAAGCAACTGGTCGATTGGAGGATCAAAGTATGCCTGAAGAATAGTCTAGCTACCTCTCACAACGCGCTAATAACTGGTTTAGAACGAACCGGATGTTCCAGATATCTTGTCTTGGATCCTCCGTGACTATTTCGGGCTTAGCAAGCCAAAGGGTCAAGAAACACTCAACTTATACGGGGATGCTCAGCTAATCGCTGTGGCAGGAAGGTTTGGCTTTCTAAACTTCAGTGAAATATTACCAGAGCTAATCATTCACTAGTGACACTACTGCGGCTTCGCTCACTTGTCTTTTCTTTGAACTGGCGATTAATCCACAGGCTCTTCACAACGTGCAAGAGGAGATAGATCGATATCACCTGGAGTACAGTACTCTGGACCATCAAAATTTGTCAAAGCTCAGCTATCTGCAAGCCTGCATCAACGAGTCCATGCGGCTGTATCCTCTCCTCCCCTCCGGCTTGCAGCGAATAACGCCGCCTGAGGGACTGCAAGTCGGGAGCATACGTCTTCCCGGAGATACGATTGTATCAATCCCATCTTATGCATTCAACAGAGGTAAATGAGTTGCGCAACGACGTTTCGTGATCCAGCACTAACGAGAAGTTTGTTTCCTCAGATGAGAGGCTCTTCAAAAATGCTGACCAGTTCATCCCTGAACGCTGGACGACGATGACAGAGCTCACTAGAGACTCTTCTCTCTTCACCCCATTTTCAATAGGTAAGATCACCTTCTTCACTGATTTGATTAGATTAAGGTTGGATAACATAATCCAGGGAAATACTCATGCGTTGGAAGACAGCTCGGTTTGATGGAGATCCGGTTCGTTGCTAGCCAAATTTTGAGGGTATTTGATGTCAAGTTGGCAAACTGCAATACTGCTAAAGAGTTCGCTAGTGGCTTACGAGACAGCTTTACATTGGCTTGTCCGAGCCTCCATCTGGTCTTTACCCGAAGAGACATCTGGACACCCTCGCCCATTAGCGAGAAATGAGAGGTTCAAGTACATTGACCCGCATCAGGGAGCAGTATGAAGGAAGATGTAACGGGGAGCGCGTCATTTCGGGGGAGAAGGAAGGTCGTTGTGCGTCGAGAGTCACGTTACTAGATAGTAATGGCGGCTTGTAAAATGACTACCAGATATCGGCACAATGCACGAATTGTGCAGGACTCGAGTTTTAACATGAAGACTGAATGGAAAGCCAATCTCTATTGATAGCATTGATTGATGGTTAAAGCTTATGACATCTCAACGAGACATATCAAGCCAACACACTGAAAAATCACAATTAACTCAAGCTTTTGGAAAGCAATATGATAGCATAGATCACATTTTGGCTGCAGTCAAATCTTATCAAACATCCACAGCATCTATATACATTTTCCCGAGATCTGCGAGGGAGCATCAAGATTTCAGATCCGTATGTTCTCAACTGACACTCATTACTCGAATCTACCTCCTTTGATGGAAGACCCTCGCCAGATTCAAATAATCCAATCACATGCACCTTGTGTCGCAGGTAGAGGAGAGCTGACGTCTGCATGCAATTGCCGCCTTATACTGTCGCTATTACTACAACCTTGAAGTTATTCGGCTCTAAGAAAAGGTATGTTCTTGTTATCCACTGTTGGAAAGAGCCAAATGTACTAGTAGACACCCTTCGCAACATCATGTACAGGTATTTTTCAAGACCCCAAAGAAATGTCAATGGTACTGTTGATCTCTCTAGCTCCTGCTGAGATGCGCTTCAGATGTGACATAGGCGAGGTCGGCACTATCTCTGTTCTGAAGTTCCTGGAAGTCTTGTACGCGAGAGGGATACCAAATGTAGAAAATGACCATAACAGCGGCCATAAGTAGGGCGTCGAAGATGTACAGCGTCCATTCGTTCTTGAGCGGGTAAGCATCGGCACCCATGACGTACTCGACGATACGGAAGAAGCACCGGATAAGGATCAAGGCCGAGGTTGCATACAGCATCATCAACATCCTTTCCCAATCAAAGACTGAGGCAGTGTTGGATGAACCAACAGCTCTCCAGTTACTACCGATCTTGCGATAGCGAAGCTGGAAAATGACTGCTGCGACAACGAAGAGACCAAAGAAGAGGACTTGGATAACAAGACCGCCAATAACGATGTTCTCTCCCATTGTAGGGTCATCGCCAGCTGCCATCATGCCTGCTCCAGAGCTCTGGACCAAGAAGGAGAAGACATCGCCGACAACGAACAAAGTGGTAAGCCACTTGACTCGAACAATAGAGCAGCTCTCCCCCTTGGGACCAAGGCCGCGTATGATTCGTCCAAGGGTCATGTAGATTGAGGCGGCGAACAGGGAAGGCGGGATAAGCAGAAACACGGACTGGATAATATAAGGCCCAAGTTTGTCCGTTGCCTTGTTAGCCATGGCTCGACCGATGAAGCCAATGACCTCAACTATGACGAGAGATATTAGTGTTGGGAGTTTCAAACATATGAGGGAGTAGGAGTGCTCACGAAAACCACCGATCACAAAGGGGATGCAGAACCACAAACGATTATGAATCATCTTCCATGTATGTGCGGCAGAGAGCATAAGAAAGAGGATGATAAAAATAACGGCGGCTGGTATAGAAGGCACATAGCTCCAAAGATAAAAGTCGCCTTTGTATGGGAGGAGCTCTCCTCGACGAACAAGACCTCCGTTCATGTTTACGGCTGGAAAGGTGCCAAATAATGGATATCAGTCGTATATCGTCCGGTAGCGAATTGTCGGACAGATAGGTGCCTTTGCTGCCGAATGAGGATCGCTTGGCGTGAGAATGAACGTGGAATTAATGTAGAGATAAGTGGCTCAAAGTATGAAGGAATACATAGGATATCAGACTTGTGGGAGTATTTATCCATCTTTGAGAGGGACAGTCTGTATCTACCACGTCAGCGTCAATCATATCAACCTTAGCCGCTTTGGTCAATTTTACACGGAACCCCTAAGTTAAACAAACACGGTCTTTTCTTGGTAGCGGTCACCCCATAATGCACGGTCTTTCTTAGCAGGCGAAGGCTCAGGTGAAAGCCCTGGTCTTGTGGGCTTTTTCGTTTACTTGTTCTCCGGGAAGATCACCCGGACTGCAATTCTCTGATCAACGGCTAACTTAATCTTTCGGCAACGGACTCCGACAAATGAAGTTGGTCACAGCACAAAGACCGGGGCTCAGAGATGTGAAACATCCGAGCAGAGGGCCCGCTAACTTAAGAATAAAGTATTCATACTCGTAAACGTTCTCGAAAGTGTTTAGTGCTCGCATTTCTAACTAGAAAGGGCTAGACGACCCGACTCGCGATGGAATACGCGGAAACAAACTCAATTGGGAATAAAGTGTGGATTCAAATCTGCCCCATGCATCATCCTTTCGCATTCCCGTATACTTGTTACTCTCCCTCGTTGTGAGTTCCTTTCTATACTCGCAATATTACCTCGCTTTTTTTCCTTTCTCGACAATTTTCCTCGTGTTCGAATTTTATGTCGGTCAGCCAATAATCACGATGCAAGCTGAAGGCTCACGGAAACTCCGTCAAGGTCATCGCAAGTCCCGTAATGGGTGCACTACTTGCAAGAAGCGTCACATTAAGTGTGATGAAAAGGTTGCTGTTCTTTCTTGCACGAATATTCCAACGCTTTGCTAAACTTCTCATGCTAGCGACCGGAATGCGCCAATTGTTCCATTTCTGAGAGAACATGTCACTACGTACCTCCACAAAAACGCAAAACTGGCTCTTCCCCGTACGAAACAGAACTCCCGACGCTATCTGCTTTCCCAGCAGCCAGTGTATTTGCAGAATTGCCAGTTCCCTCACCACCGGATCTACATGAGATCGAGTCCGACGACCTCTTTACTTTTGGCCACTTAAATCTGCTCTACCATGTTCAAGAACACATGGCTGACTGGATGATGGTGACGGACCGACTTCAGCCACTCGCCAACGGCTACATAACCACGGCATTAAAAACACCCTATCTAATGAATCAGCTTCTCGCTTTATCTGCGATGCACCTTAAGACTATTGACAAACACACGGCCCAGTCTTATATGAACACCGCGACACACCTCCGCCATCGAGCTCTCCGTGGTTTCAACAAGTGTCTTGACGATACCTCCGAATCAAACTCAACAGCTCAATTCTTCTTCGCCTCCCTCTTGGCACTGCACTACCTCGCAGAGACTGTAGCAGGTCTAGCTGACCAAGATTTTGCCACGACTCTCGACTGCATGGTGAATTATTTTAGACTTCATCGTGGAGCTAGAGTCATGGGTGAGAGAGCGAGCACGAGCTTTACAAACTCGAGGATATCTCAGTGGCTGATGGATGCATCGAAAGAAGGATCCCATGACTCACATGCTACTTCTGCGGAATGTGCAATACTCGCTTCAATGCTCGAAACATCTGAACTCAACGAAGAATCGAGAAAAGCCTGTGAGGAGGCGACTGAGGCTCTCGGGTTTGTGGTACGTCGCATTCAAGGGCCCAACAGCTGGGGAGTACATGGCTTGATGGCGTGGTCGAACCTGATCCCGTGGCGATTCCTAACGCTTTTGGAGAAGCAAATTCCCGAGGCCCTGGTCATTCTAGCCCATTATGCCGTTTTGCTGCACCGCTTTCGTGCGTTTTGGTGTCTAGATGATATTGGGGAACGCTTGGTAGAGGGCATCTCGGGACTTTTAGCCGCGTATTGGGCTAGATGGCTTCCAAAGCTGGGGGGGAAATGAAGTCTAGTGATTTCTAGAATGGACATTAATGGTTGAAGACGTCGAGTCCTGCAGTAACTATAATTACAGCACAGCGATGGTTGTACTCACTGGCTGGTGATCACATATTTTTTTTTAGCTACGTTCATCGAGCTAATCATCTGTGCCGCATAATTTCTATTGCGTGGCAGATATCTGTCACCACACGTTAGTGTACGCTGCCTGACTTCAACGTTGAGTACCTAGTAGGTTCTGCAATACACATTTTATGCGTAAACCGATCACGAAAAGCAACTGTTTAGGGTAGCCGATGGATCAAGTTCAACCAGATTTGACTCCACGACTGGATCTGATGCGGAAGGTGGAGTACCACGTACTGAACTGATCCATCATGTACCCCGCTTCTGTAGGTACTGTTATAAATTACTTTGATTACAACTTTGCATGGCGAAATTATGTGCTGTGATGAGTGAGGCCAGAGTATTCCTTAACAATAGCCTTACTCGTGGTAAGTCTAGGGCCACATCGACTGCCAATCACGCTATTTACGCTGAACACGCCCAATACGCCCAGCACGCCGCTAAAGCAAGCTGGATGTTGGAAGACGCCATTTTCGCGCGTCCTTCCAGGGACACAGATGCTATCAAATTCATGATTGAGAATGAGAGGCAGAATGTATAAAGGGGGGAATGGCGTGTGCGATATGTTGAGTGAGTGTATCTTTCCCGCGACACTTTGAAATTATCTTACCATTTCTTAACTCTGTTCGCTATTCTTCCATGGCTTCCACTACATTCAAACAGTATTGGCTACCAGAGAAAAAAGGTTTCAACTCCCTGCAATTGAGAGCTGTTCCAAAAGAATCACCCCAGCTTGGTCAGATCTTGGTCCGCATCAAAGCTGTCTCGTTGAACTGGCGAGATGGTATCGTCGCCATCGGCACTTACCCCTTTCCCGGCCCTGATGCTCTAGTTCCCGGAAGTGATGGTGCTGGTAAGTGACCACTAGCAGCAATAGTCTCCCGCTCACCAACTGACAGGCCTAAACAGGCATCGTCGAAGCGGTCGGGGAGGGTGTGACCGAATGGAAAGAAGGTGATCGTGTAGTCGCCAACTTCACCCAAGAACACATCGCGGGTCGTCTCACTCGAGATGTCGGCTTAACCCAGTTGGGCGGTGAAGCACAGGGCCTTCTCGGGGAGTACTTTATCTTTCCCAAGACAGGCGTGGTTAAGATCCCCGACTACTTATCCTTTGAAGAGGCTTCGTGCCTTCCATGTGCCGCCTTGACGGCTTGGAACGCCTTGTATGGGCTGACTCCTCTGCGGCCTGGCCAAACCGTTCTTCTACAAGGTACTGGAGGCGTTTCCACTTTTGCGCTGCAGATAGCACACGCCGCTGGAGCCAAGACCATTGTGACTTCGTCATCTGACGATAAACTGGCGAAAGCAGAAGATCTTGGTGCAACGTATGGAATAAACTATAACAAGACTCCCGACTGGGCTGCGGAAGCCATGAAGATCACCAAGGGCAAGGGAGTCGATCACATCATTGAGATCGGGGGAACTTTGACACTTCAGGCATCATTCGATGCGATCGGTTTCAATGGACAGATCCACTGCATTGGGCACATCACCAATCCTGATCCGTTGGGTGCTGGTAAAGACCTTCGAGGTCCTGATGCGGCTTTCCTCGCGTTGGACCGTCTTTGTGTTGTTCGAGGTGTCGTGGTGGGATCCCGAGAGCAGCTACAAGATATGCTGGAGTGTTTTGAGACGAACGATATTCGACCAGTCATTGACCGCGTGTTTCCTTTTGAGAAGGCTAGGGAGGCGTATGATCACCTTTGGAGCTCCACACATACCGGAAAGGTTGTTATTCAGGTTCCATAGACTATTTGAGCAGTAGGCTTTTATTGACAAATGAAATAAGATTGATCTTCTATTTAATTGACTGGCTCTGAACTTTTAATACGAGTCACGAGGCTTGTAATTCCGTTGTAGTGTATTGTTCTTAGTTGAGGGAAATCAATGAACTGGCATGCAAAGCCTCACAACGACGGGATGAATAATCATTGTCAAGCTCTATATCGCTCCACGGGCGCAAGTTCTTCCGATCCTCGCCGACAACTTCTCTTGATGGGGTCAGCTAGTGATTTCTAACGTAACATTCACCGATTATGGAACAAGATAAGCCAAAGAAGAGAAAGGGGTCAAAGCACGACAAGACGGGGTGCTTGACCTGTCGCTACAGGTAATTACTCCAGCAAATGTCCTTCCAGTAGTGCTCACCGCCAACGTCAGACGGAAGAAATGCACAGAAAATACGTTTCCCAATTGTGGAACATGCATTCGACTGAACTTGGAATGTGTTCGAGATCCCATTCGTCGGGTCGTTCCATGTAGTGGCGATGACAATATCCAACCGCTCTTGACTCGGTACCAACTTGATACCCCCCCGACTCAACTATCTCCATTACCACTGAACCTGAACTCTCCCAAGAGACGCCAGGCGATGAATCACTACATCAGAGTACTGTCAGAGCTCTTGACTATAAGTAAAAACAATAACTCATTTCTGTCTGGTGCGTTGCGTTTCATACTATCGTGATTACGTGTAAACTAAGATCCCTCTAGACTTTCTCCCTCTGGCTATGGAATCACCAGCACTAGCCGAAACCCTCATCGCATACTCATCTGGCCACATGTCACATTCAGATCCAAGTTACACTACAGTATCACTCACGGCACGGTCTAGAGCCTTATGTGAACTGTCAATGACGATCAGCCACCCAGACCAAACTGCTTCAGTCACTGAAACCGCACTATCCGCTTGTCTTATTCTTTTGACTTCTGAGGTGTGCTTGGGAAGTCACCAGAGCTGGTATAATCACCTTGTCGGAGCCAAACATCTCATCGCTTGTGCTCAAAGTCAGGCTGATGGGTCGCTCGTTCAGGGAGCTCAGGCACTGAGGTTGACATCAGAGGGGCGATGGATCCTCCGTAACTTTGCGTACCACGACATCATTGGTGGTGTAACCCTGGGAACAAAACCTCTGCTCAGTCCCGAATATCTAAAGGATATTACACACGAGTTTGATACCTACTTGGGTGTTGCTTCACCGCTTCTTGTATACATAGGCCAAACAACCTGCCTAAGTCTCAACCCCATCGATATCGACTCGGGTATTCACCCGTCAAGAAACCACCTGAGCATCCAGCATGAGATCGAAAGCTGGAAGTGTCCTACAGGAACCCCCTCAACTCTTCAGGCTGCAGCCTATGCATACCGCGGTGCTGCGCTTATCTATCTTTACCGAAAGATGCGCCGCCATCTTGAAATAGATAGCAATTACTCCCTCACCTATGGGATGCCATTGAGCACTCTGAATGAAAAGCTTCAGACGATCGTGGCGAATACTTTGGATAGTATTGGGCAAGTACCCGAAAACGACGTTTCCGAGTCCTCCCTTCTGTTTCCTCTGTTTATTGTTGGAGGGGAAACTGAACGTACTGATCAAATGGAATTTGTTCGTACGAGACTACAAGTTTCATATAACAAACGAAGATTTCGCAACATCTCGCGAGCGCTAGAAGTACTGGAGGAGCTGTGGGTTTATCGCCTGATTCAGGATGTCGTGGGCGGGGAACGACCAGATTGGGAGGATATCTTGAAGTCTAGCCAAGAGCCATTACTTCTAACATGAGGGAATCGCACGCAAGTTCTAGACCGGATTACAAAGGTAGCTATTGACTGTCGCCATATCTCAGTGACTACTCTTTCGACTGTAGAGACTTTGCCAGTGACGTTACATATTTGCTAAATCTATCTTATGGGTTTAATGTATGCTAATTGGGCGTTTCGTATTTTGATACTATTTGATTTCAAGCACCAGCCCAACCAGGGCCTCTCCGATTATCCAGTTCGGGAAATCCACGGGCAAGATCATTCTCTTTGCTTACGGTTTCCGATATAAAGTGACCCCGCTTCAGTCATATCATCTGACCTGGGGCAATATAACACTCAATATCTTGCCCACTTCATTGCAGATAATTAGTCCTCAAATCCATCTGTCAAAGTCATCACACCAAACAGCCAGCTTTCAATATGACCACCAAAACCCCGCACATTCCCCACGTCCACCTCCTTTGCATGGAGGAACAATTCATCGACGCCTTCAACGTCGCTCGCAAGAGCCGCAAGCTGCCCGATTCCATCTCAATCGAGATCCACAACTGCGCTCTATCCCAACTCTCAAGCAAAGTCAAATTTGATACCGTCGTCTCACCGGCCAACTCCTACGGCCGTCTTGACGGCGCTTTTGACGACGCGATTTCTCGGCAGTTTTCACCGCGCGATGATTACCATGCTCTTACGGGCGTTGCGCAAGCTCAGCTGTACAAAACGTGGCGTGGTTTCGCACCGCCCGGAACATGTACTTTGGTAGAAATCCCCAAGGAGTTCGAAACAAGATCGCGGAATGTTTATGGGACGCGGCGTGTTGCGCTATGCCCGACGATGCGTATGCCTGCTGACGTGAGATGGGATAAAGAGGTTGTGTATGAGTGTATCTGGAGTTTGCTTTGTGCGATCGACAACCACAATCACGATGCCTCTGAATATGATCAGATTCAGAGCGTTCTTATGACTCCGTTGGCAACAGGTGTAGGAAGGGTGAGTCCGGAAAAATGGGCGCTGCAGACTGTTCTGGCTATGAAGCATTTCGTAGAGGCTTCTGATAATCCGCAGAAATGGAGTTCTTTGCAGTGGGCTGATCTAGGCAGAACTTGTGCTGAGACGCAACTTACTTGGACAAAGTAGTATGTCCGATTACGGATTATGTCACTTAAACATGAGTTATCAATGAAGGCTGATGCATGGTGCAGGAAGCCGATTACCGAGTTCCCAATGCCGTGTTATCTGTCTGAGGATTAACCGTATAGCTGCCAATCCCCCACAGATCTATGACGCAAGACTGTGCTTAGTACTATTATGTTCCAGGTTGACTCTTATATTTATCCTCAAACTGGCGGCCAGTAATGCTTACACAACGTTGTGATCTCATTGCAAAGTCTCGCAGAAGTTAAGCTCCCAGATTTGCAGATACGCGCCAACTCTGCCATATCTCGTAAAGGGCAATCTCATGATAATGAACAAAATCAAAGTCACCCGTTTTCCATCTGCAATGGATACATGTTGATATATCACCCATTTCACCACCGTCCGATGTCTCATGATGACAGGCCAGGGAGCGACAAAGCGGATGCAGTTTCCGGTATGGATACGACCACTCAGAAAGTACATTCCCCGTGACATCCTCAAAGCACACCGCGCATTTCCAGTTTTGTTCGGAAGCGCCAGTGGGTTCATGGTTGTAGCGATCTGCTAATTCGCAAGAACTTGATGCCCCAAGGGTCTTGATGAGCTCGTCAAGCTGGTATTGTTTAACGTCCCATGAGTCATCATTGTTCTGTAAGCATACCGCAAAAGATACTCCCAGTAGGGGTTTAATCAGTTCTGATATGCAATGTGCGATGAACTGAGGGGATGCCTGCAAGCCTTCTGTATAGCGGTTGAAGTGTTTTTGGAATCCGGACATAAAGACTCTCACTTCGGCTTCGCCAGAACCTGAGTAGTAGGAATTAGCGCTGTTGATATACATGGTAAACGGTTCTTACGATCGGTGGTGCCTTTCGCGGCGGCTTTGAAGAGACAGAAAAGCCTGGCGAGTATGCCTTTGAAGTGTTCATAGCTCTCTGCACTAGGCGCTACTCCCCTCATACGTAAAGAAATTGTAAGTGAATCCCGAAAGTCCTTAATGTAGCGCGATCCGCAAAGATAGATCCCATTAGCGCGAGTATCGTGTAATTCCTGGTAGAATCTAGTAAGTCTTCTTAGGGATTGATCGTGAATGGAGTCAAGATATCGGCGGCCGTTGGACGATACAGGGAGCTCCAATCTCCACGATGAAAGCTCCAAACAAAAGGTGTGCCATTTACTTTCTTGGCCGTCCTTTTCGCGGTAGTTTCCCATGATTGGAAACTTGCAGGCATGGCAATAGTATGCAGCCTCTCGACAAAAGTGTAACATGCAATAGATTCTACTGTCGATTAGATGATAATCACTGTCCTCAGTGAAGACTATCTCGCATCGATCACACGTGAAGTGGTGTGCGTGGTATCGACGATCAAGTACTGCTACAAAGTCACCTAAAATGGTCTCCTGGCATTTGTGGCACTGTATATCCCGTCGTCGAATATAGTCTTCCTCGCATAGTGGCTCTGATTGAATGCCATTTTCCTCTTTCGATAGGCGATAGCCATTTTGGAGAGAAACACCGCAGTCCTAAGTAATTGACGTTAGCTGAGATAGTTCGACCTTGTCCTGTACTTACAGAGCAGGTGAAACATCCGACATGCCACGTTTCGCCTAATACTCTCACTTCATGGCCAGTGATAGTCTTGTGACAGCCATAGCAAGTAGATGTGCTGACAAGCGCATAAGGCCGGAATATTTGGACGTCCGACCAGCTGCCAACCTTTTCGGTTCGGAATGACGGTCGCACTAAATCTTTGGCGAATGAAATTGGCTTCTCTCGGGAGACTCTCACCAAAGAAGCAGATTTCTTTTGAGACTGCGCTGGACTTGTATCCACCTCTCTGACCGTCCCCGTATCAGAGTCCACGTCTTCGATTTCTAGTTGCTTCATCTCAGCTTGAGCTTTAATGAAGACCCGTCTGTATGCCTGGCTGTTGATAACGAGATGGTCGAACTCAAAATCGAGCTCAGAAGGTGCATTACCGGAAAAGGCCTCGAGGTGAAAGAAACTGAGGTTGGCAGCATCGTTATCGAAAATTGACTCAGAGTCCATCTTGACGCTCGGGTTGCAGGATCGCAGGGACTGGGCTTCGGAGGCAGCCGCTTTTATCCTCGCTGTATTCTGCCGAATGTCCTTCTGGATGTTGGATAAAGTCTCACTAGCCATCTTAGTATGAAGATAACGATGAATATCATTTCCACTTACAGTTCAAGAAGATTCAAAAGAAAGGTAATAGATGACTGCTGCCCTCTGAGCGCACCTAGCAGCTCCTTCAGGCGGTCTTGGTTCCAGATAAACTTGATCTTAGCCCAGACTCCTGGGTTCTTAGATCGAAGACTTCGTGTTTCTGCCTCGAGGCAGCTGAACACAACCATGCATCCAGTTAACGCTGTTTCAAAAGCCGTCCAGATTTCTGTTTTCGATGCCCATGCTTGTGCAAGGTCATCTCTTCGAAGGATCTTCATTTGCAGTTCTGATAAACCGATACTTATTATAGTTGACTCGGAGCATATCATGGCGATGACTGCTGGGACGTCTTGATATTCTCCTGCGAGATCGTGGAGCTTCTTGCATGTTGAGAGACATGTCGCAGTCAATCCGACCTAAGCAGATATTAGTTTTCTATGGCTACAAATGCTGGTAGCGCTGTTTACCACCGAGCTCGCGATAGACAGCGGATCCATCGCGAAATGTTCAATATCAGGTTTCAATCATCAAAGCTGTGAAAAAGACTCCGTGAACAAGACAATAGAGCCTTGAAAAATGAGGGGTTACGTCTTTTTATTGAAACGAGGCTCCCGGTGCGAGCCTAGAGAGCTGAGCTCATGGTGTGCACAGCCTCATTAGACAGCCCCAGGTTCCAAAGTGGCTGCTAAGGCTGACTTGGGATTCCGCAGTCGACGTGGAAATTGAGTCAGTATTCTCTACTCAAAACGTCGATACAAATAAAGCTGTCGTTTGTGACGATATTTACTTCAACCTAACTGGACCCCTTATTCGTTGTCGCTATCAACGATGAGCTGAGTAATGGCAGCTTTCATTTCCATTCC
This sequence comes from Fusarium oxysporum Fo47, assembly GCF_013085055.1. Taxonomy (NCBI): domain Eukaryota; kingdom Fungi; phylum Ascomycota; class Sordariomycetes; order Hypocreales; family Nectriaceae; genus Fusarium; species Fusarium oxysporum. The sequence goes on along the minus strand of NC_072840.1, from coordinate 813,929 downwards.
AGGATATGTCGCAACATGGAACTCGATCACCTGATCATTCCCATCGTTATCCTTTCCCTTATACCGATTTTCCGAAGTGATACTATTGCCTTGCCTGGTGGCAATCTCAAGGCCTGTTTTCGCAGAATCTGATTCGACAACCCCAGCCTTGAAGCCTCCCATCAGCGGAGCATCAAGTCCCTAGCAAACAGTAGGCTCTAGTTGAGGTTTGATTTATAGTGCTACTTACAATGGCGAAGTGAAATTGATGACTTTCGTCTAAATGTGCCCAGAATGAGAGGCCGGTAGATGTCCCCGACACATCATTGTACGCAGTGAACGTCATTTGTCCATAGGGGCCCACCGACTCAGGCGCCGTAAGGTACTTTCCAGCATTAAAATAACTCTTTTCGAGAACTATATTGAACTGAGTGGCGTTCTGGACTGTGCATTGATACCAGCGATGCTTATCACGAATCTCATCTGAGGGGCGAGGGGTCATCGCATTCAGAGTCTATGAATAGTCAGAAAAGAACGTCGTGATTTAAGTTCGGATGATCATACGTCTTTCACCATTGATATCAGCTTCAGTTGATGATCAAGAACGGTGGCGATGTCGATAATAACCATTTTGTGCGTTGGAGATCGATTATATGATGTCTTGGCTTCTGCTGGAGTAGGCTGAGAGAAACAAGAACACACGTATTCACAATGAGGAATCCACGCCTGCATTTATACCTCATCCAACTTCCAAGTGTTTGCGTCCGGATGTTCGATCTATCTGAACTATTGAACCTTAAGTTCTTAGACGCGATGATAGAAACGCGGGGTCAACCCATCCTGACGATTACTCTTCCTTTGATTTCTATTCCATGAATAATGGATACACACAATTTGCACGTCAAATGGAGAAGAGTGTCACATTCTGTTCAATCTGTTGTGGTTGGGTGTAGTCCATCTACGTTGCGGTTGGTACTTGGACGTTTCGATCAAAGTAGTCAGGATATCTTTTCTGGCAAGAGCATGCTGAAATTTGAACCAAGATTAGTGATGAACTATTATTCCACTATACTCTCAGCCGCAGGCGTATACTGGCGAATGGGGGTTAGCTACTTGTTGCTTGACTTTAGCTCGTATCAAAACGTCTGTCCTGACGATCAGCTTTCATCTACTAGACGTGGTGGCAGGTCACTGGGACAGAAACCTTCATTCAGCAGGAAATTAACCAAACATAGAATATTTCATTATGCATAAAATAACTCTCTTCTGGGCTGATATACTGCTCGAAATTAATTAACACTTAGCAGTCAAAAGGATCAGAGCCAAGCATTCAAAGTGGGGGTTCAACAAGATCGATGATTGGCTAGCTCGCATTTTATTGCCCTTCATTGGATGTTCAAGCAGGACCTTCATAAAGTTCCTATTTTATGATGCAGCAGTATTTATTGACATGCGAGACTCCTTGCTTCCCGGCTCCTTAGTATTCTTAAGTCCGGAGTCCGTACACATATTTAAGCACGGGCATCGTCACTGATCTCTCGAAATTCCTCCTCCATATCAGCTCACACAACGACGAAAACATCATTATCAGACCTTAATTCCAATCACAATGTCTACAGTTCAAACATATCCTTTTGACCCAACCAAAGATATACCTCCCCTCGCTGGGAAGGTGATCTTCATCACTGGCGCAAACACCGGTCTTGGAAAAGCCACTGCTATTGAACTGGCCAAACACTCTCCTGCCCATATCTACATTACTTCACGAAACTCCGCCAAGGGGAATGCTGCTCTTGAGGAAGTCAAGAAGACAGCCAGTGGAGGCATCAAGGTATCTCTGTTGGAGCTTGATCTCTCTAGTTTTGAAAGCATAAAGTCTGCTGCTGCCGAGTTTCTCAAACGCGAGGACAGACTTGACGTTCTCTTGCTGAACGCTGGCGTCATGGGTGCTCCACCTACCCTGACAAAAGATGGTTATGAGATGCATATGGGAACCAACCACCTCGGGCATGCTTTGCTTCTCAAGCTTCTCAAACCAGTCCTTGACAAGACTCCCGATGCTCGTGCCGTGCATCTCAGTTCTGCCGGATTCCGTCATGTCGGGCCAGCTGGTATCGAATTCGATACCCTCAAGTCCGCAAAGAGCGAGACGGCTTTACCTTACCGGTATGCCCAGAGCAAACTTGCGTGCCTTCTTTATGCAAGAGAAGCATCCAAGCGATACCCCAATTTCAAGAACATCGCCATCAACCCAGGCGAAGTTCAAACGGAGCCTTTTACTCGCGAGGCAGGAGATGATTTGATGAAACACCTCCAAGAGAATGTCGCCTCCAAACTCGCAATTCCTATTTCTGAGGGTGTCAAGAATCATCTTTGGGCTACTACGTCACCGGATATTAAGAATGGAGAATTTTATGAGCCTGTTGGAAAGACTGGTGGGTTGGAGGGACATGGCTTGGATGATGAGATGGCGAAGAAGCTTTGGGGTTGGACGGAGGAGCAGCTTAAAGACCAGGCTCTGTAATGTTATGTTCTTGCTCAGCCTGTATGGAATAACATCGTGCGTGGTTCAGCTTAACCAGGATGATAAAATGCCAGTCTTTACTCATGTAAGGGTATGTCAACTTGAGTAGTATTTTTTCACACTTTGGAAATATAGCATAGGTTATCCACTTCCTCTAAGTCTCCCCAAAAGTCTTCCAGGATTAATTGAAAGATACAATTCTAGATCTGATTATGAAGAAATTTATAGAAGAATGAACAGTCATGCAAATGCCCATCCGCACTCTCAGCATATTGTGGACAAACTCCCCATTCCGTATACCCAAGCTTCAAGTAAAACCCTCTAGCCGGAGTATCCGATGCTGTATCCAGCAACACCATAGTCTTACCCAATTCCTCCTTTGCGAACCTCTCCGCCATCTCCATTAGCTTCCTCCCCAGTCCATGACCTCTTTCTGCTGCGGAAACCAATAGCTTGCCGACTTCGACTTTGTGAGCATGAGTTTCCTTGGGATGGGTTACGAGCGAAATCGTTCCGACTGCGGTGGTGTCACGGGCGAGCACAAATAGGGTAGCTCTGGGCTTGAGGCCGAATAGTTGAGGTGATTGCGAGGACCAGAATTCCGTGGCTTTGGTGGTGGAGAGAGGTGCGTGGAAGCCGATTGAGGATGCAGAAGGGTCCTCGTTGACGCAGGATAAAAGTAGTTGAGTGAGTGAGGGATTCCATCGTTCTAGTTCCTCAGGACTAGTAATTTGATGTAGGGTGAACCCCGTTGGGAATTCGAGAGCAGCTGAAGAGCCCATTGTATTACTCAGTAAATCAGGAATAGTTCAAATTTGCTATATGGGGTATAACTGTCCTACCACCTCGCTATATATATAAAGTTTAGTATAATTGTACCCATGAGTCATTTGTAGATAGTGACCGAGCTAAATTATGTTATAAAATCACTTACCTCTTATTCTTTTTACAGAATGCGATGCCTCGGCTATCTTCGGAGGCTCATGCCGAACCAGATATTCCGTAACTCTATAGACGCTACTATTCTGAGGCTTATCGTTGATAAACTTGCTACCATGAATCATGAATTAATAATGGTGATTCACGCCCTTCGCACGACATCGGCGTCTTAAAGTCAATTATCCCGCACCCCGCTCCCTTAAACAGGCCAATTGTCGACAAGTTCTCGAAGACCCTCCAATCTAACCGGCTTCTTGAACGTCGTGTTCATTCCAAACTCATCCACCATTCGCCGATTCTCTGTCGCAATATCCCCTGCCACAAGTCCAACGATGATAGCAGGCTGAAGATTGTTCTCGCTCTCATGCTGTCTTATAAGAAGTGAAGCTTGCATGCCGCCCATGACAGGCATGGAAATATCCAACAAGATCATTTTGCATTGCTCGGGGTGCGCTTTGTATTTGTCGACGACTTCTTGGCCGTTCCAGGCGATGTTGTATTTGAGACCGAGTTTATCGAAGTGGTGCTTCATCAATTTCATGTTGACTTTGTTGTCGTCGACTAAAAGATACTCGGCATCTTCAGCCCATGAATTCGCATCCTCAGGGCCTCCCTTAGAGGGGACTGTTTGCGTGGAAACGTCTGATACTTTATTATCTGTTCCACTCATTTTCGCTGATTCATATATCTGCTGATTGTGATTAGACGCGGGGTCCTATGCTGTACGCGTCAGCGTCCGAGCTTCATACTCATCGACAGTTTGGTGGCTTGAACGAACCGCGTTGAATCAAGATTTATAGAGGAAACCTAATGAGAATTGAGACTGAGATGGGCGAGGATGAAAGTGAGTGAGATTAGAGAAAGGGCGGCCTCTTGACCTTTGTTTTCGTAGCATTCAACGGTTGACTAAGCCGTCGTGGAGCATGAAGGATTATATCTGGGTCTCAGAGGCATTGCGATCAGCGCTCTCAGTGGGCCAGTAAAATTGCTAGTGTCTGCCTTACAAAATTGAAATAATTCGAGGATAGCTCATGTATTAGATTTGGTCCTATAGTCAGTATGCTGGAGTATAAAGTTGCAGGATATGCCCTGATTGGTCATCGCGTATGCGCTGAAGTCCTACGACTGCAGCCAGGACTACAGAGCTCAGCCACTATCACCGCCTCTTCGTAACCATTCGCTGCCGATGTCCTTTGAACGGAGCATATTAAAGCCCTCTCCTTATGATGAGCTCTAAAAAATAATTTCTGTTCTTTTACACTACTATTGGTCCCTCTCAGTCGTCAACATGTTTACTCTTTTCCCGCATCTCCCCCCTGAACTTCGCGATGAAATCTGGTACCTTGCCCTATCAGAACCCCAGCCACCAGGAATATGCCAATGGAAGAAAGGCTGCTGGATCCCAAAATACCTTACCCCAGAAGAAGCGGATTGGTCCGACGACGATCCTAACAACATTCGCTTAGAGTTTCGCTACGACAAGTTGGCAACATCAGTTTATATACCGATCGTGGATGTCAATCAAGAAGCGCGCCGTGTTGCACTAGCTTGGGCCGGCGATAACAACATCAAGAATCGATACATAAACGGCAAATATGAGTTCAAGCGCAGGATGGATAAGGACAGAGATACTGTCTACCTCCCCAACAATAAGATAGACGCCGCTGAGATAGAGGCTATCGATCGTGGTTTTGAACCAGATCTTATCGACCGGAATCACACCGTGGCAACGTATATTACAAGCTTGGCAGTACCGGCAAGATATATGCGAACCGCCGACGAAACACCTTACTCGTGGGAATGGCACGAGAATCTTGAAAAGATATACGTCATTGTTGGAAAACAACCCGACGGAGATGGTCAGTGGGAGATTGACACGACGAGAGGAACAAGCCTATTTTGGACAAGGGACACCGGCACATTTATTCCCCAGCTAGGAGCGGATGAATTTTGCAGTAGGTATCTTTTGAAGATGATCGTGGAGGATAAGATGGAACTTGGGGCTGCCCTCATGCGCTGTCAGGGACCGGCGAGGAACTCGTTTGAGATTCGTGTATGCTCGGTGATAAGAAGGTGAGTGAGAATTTTGATTGTACAATGGTATATTTACACATATTCAGGTCGCCAAAGACACCTTCTCGTACGCTTACAAATATGAAGGAGATGTTTGATGGGTGTTTAAGCGGGGTGCATCTGAGCAAAAAACCTCAATATATCTGATAGTGTTGAGAAGCGGTATAGGCCCTATTCTTCTGTTACCAACGAACAGAGGCTTCTGTTCTTGGGCTTTTAGTGTAGCGGTCTGATCGCCACAGTTAGAAATCAGTTTTTCATGGTTCAAAAAGAAAAGGATTTCATATGCAAGTCTATTTGACCATTGCCTATAGGGAAGAATCAAAAGATTTGCTTAAATGTCAAGTGTTTGTGAGAGTATAATCCACGTAGGTGAACCAAGACGGTATCATCGCCATGACTTTCCCGTCCCCCTTTCTCAATTGTCCTATTCCAAAGGACCAGGAAAGACGCAAGATTGTGACAGCGCATATAGCCATGAAAATCATTCCGCGCAACTGACAAACCATGCTCAGAGAACATGCATCGTGTGTGCCATGCTACCATGAAACCACCAGTGGGGCTTTTAATTCTTAATGGCTTTCGCAGCGGCCCTGATAGCATCCTTGATCCTGAGGGGCTTGATATCGGGGAACCTGTTGTTCCGTGCCACCGAATCATCGACGTTAGTGCCCCCAGTCTCAAAGACCAGACCGAATGCAGCAGAAAAAGCAAGCAGCGCATCTCTGGGGATGGGGATATGAGGCAGCGCCAACGTCAGAGCTGGGAGCTCCGTGACGACACCCTTCTCTAGATCCTCGATGCTGTCGTGGGTGACCTTGAACTTGGTATCTGCGAAATATTAGCGACTGGGGAGAGTTCGTACTAAAGAAATCACCCACCCTTGCCCTCTTCGGCAGCCTGGAGAACCTCATTCCAAGTCGCCTTGTCGCCGATGATCCAGTACTCTCTTTCCCACTCGGTGAAATCAAGAACTCGATCAGCGTACTTGGCCAGATCGAAAGTATGGGCGAAAGTGACCAGGGTGTCCCCTTTGCCGGGAATGGCTGCCGTGTCATGAACAAGGTCAACAACGGCAATCATGGGGGACATGTAGGTCTTGTGAGCGGGCGTCGGAAAAAGGAGGGATGTGACCTGGATCAACTGTTAGCAGTCCTTGTGGAGCTGGAGCGCTCTGCCTCAGTCAATGTGACTACATACTGCGCTCCTGCAGCAGCTCCCATGGCCGACAATAATGATTCCAGAATGGTGAGTATCAATGGAGCTTTCTGGCTTTAGCAACTGTTTACTAATCTAAGTAGCATCATTCCTGGCTACTTGCAAATCCCGACTACATGCCACTTGTGCAAGGTCTGATGGGAAACATATCTACACTGAGAGAGCAGTCTTCAAATGTCCTTTCAAGTTTGTTAGGCGGTTTGGGCAAGGGTCCTGATGGTTTCGTATCTGTCAAACCAGTGTCACTGAATCCAAGCACCTACGGGTTCTGAGTTCTGAGTGGTGAGGATAAGCTCCCGGCCCCAGGCCTCAATTGGATATAACGCATCTAGGTCACATTTTAGACATTTTTTCACGGCATTACAGGCTAATTATAAAGAATTATTTGATATAACAGATAGTTAGACTATGTGATGATGAAAAAGCATGCGAAGATATCTTGACAGAGACTGTTTAGGTGGCCAAAACTCCCATGCAAAGTTACCGATGGCGAATGCTGTCAAATATATGCAATCTTTAACCAGTAATCGGTTGCATCAAGATATTAAAAAGCTATAATACCATTGGTTAACCAATGCGCTGAAAGACGTTTGATGGAGAAATCAATCTTACCCATTCTTCGAGCTCGCCCTCATTGTCCCGAAGCTCAGCATACTTCTCATGTAGGCGCTCTAATTATATCTATTAGCTCATTAGTCCTTCTTGGACAACTTAATACTTACCAGAGCTGCGGAATAGAACACGGTCGATTGCAGTGTCACCCGAGAGTGAGTCAAGGAACTTATCAGCATGTGGATCATTGCCAACTTGGCTGATGAGGAACATGGTAGCTATTTATTCTCGTTAGCATTTGTCTCAGTAGGTATCAACGGTCTGGGCTTACACTCCTGGGGATAGTCCTTCTGATCTAATCGTCGGCCACATTCCTCAATCGTCTTCTTGAAAGTATCGACAGGCTCAGGACTAGGCTCGCCATCTGTGATGGTGAGAACAAGGAATGGTCTGTCTAACTTGCCATCCTTGTCAAGTTTCCTGAAGACCAACGGTTCCAAGACCTTCTTCTTTAGATTCGTGCCGATGTTGGTACCACCCATTGGTTGGAACTGCATATGAGAATCAATCTGATCAGCAGTGAGATCGTCACCTTGATAATCACTGTTGATAAATCGAAGATGAGCGCCTGAGCCATCGGGGACAAGACGTGTTGCGATGCTGGACATGCGTTGGACTAGACTTCTCATAGCTTCCATTCTTGTACTGACGACATTGCCATTGGGGTCGAGTATGTTGGCTTGCATCGAGCCGCTGTCATCTGTGAAAACTTAGTTAGTGTTACCCAAAGGATGTAGATGAAGCGTACCGCAGTAGAAGATGGGCTGATACAGGGCAAGCTTCACGAGACCCTTCATCTGCTCAGGTTCTTTGAGGTGATTCCTTGGGTCATCCTTCAGCTCAATTGCCTTTTCGGCAACCTTTTGTAGGTAATCATTGCCAGGCGCGAAGAATTGTCCAAGATCAGAATCCTGGACATACTTCTCGACTCCCTTTTGGAAATCGTCTATGGTGGTAGGATTATCCAATTCCTATCATCGGTTAGCAAATGTCTCGCTTGCTAGTTCGTATGGCTTACCTGAGCCAAAGTCTGGTCGGGCGGAGGTTGTCCAATATGGTACAAGTTGGAAACAACGCCCTTGACGACACCATTGATGACACCACTGTTCACATACGCCAAGATGAACAGGACAAAGTTCACTAAAGCATTGATGAGTTCAGGGAGACCTGCCATCTGCTGCCCAGGTGGTGAAACAGCACGCTGAATAGCAGGATTGCCTGACTGCTCAGCGAGTTCCTTTGCCGTCTCATTCTTAGAATTCTTGGCCTGAAGTGAAGCCCCAGCATCGATGAGCATGTTCACAACAACAGGATCTCTAGCGTGTGTAATGGCCACCATGAGTGGTGTATCATTGTCAACTTCAGCGCTGGTCTCATCAACCTGAGCACCCTTTTCAAGAAGTTTCCTCACAATATTGACTCTGTCGCCGTTGCCGTTGGCGGCGATGTACAGTGGAGTCATACCGGGCTTGCTCATGGCTCTGGGAGAGGCATTTTTGTCGAGAAGGAGATTGACGATTGAGAGACGTCCGTACTTAGCTGCCATTCCAAGAGGCGTGAAGCCAGTCTTGGGGTCTTGAGCATTGATGTCAACGCCGCTGGCAAGATAGGCTTCTAGCTTGGTGGAAGTCAAAGAGCCCTTTCGGGCATCGACAAAGATGTTGTCGGCCATGTTAGAAGCACAAAGAGGTAGAGGCTTAGTGACTGCAAGAAGGTGATTTGGAGAGTGATGCTTCAGTAGTGAGCTGTCGGAATTGAGATATATGTGATGAAAATTCACGAGGGCAACTAACCGTCTGGATTACACGGTTTCTCAATCACATGCCATTCTGGAGCTCTTCCATGGGTTACATGCTTCTCTTGGAGTTTCTCGGCAGCGGCATGACCGACTTGCAGCTGAGCAAGAGTGACAAGTCAATTTACAATTCAGCTTCGTATTTTAACGCCACCAAAAAGATCCTGCTGCCCAACAGCAAATTCCATATAGCCGAGACTGATAAATGGCGTAAAGGTTGGCTCGGCAAATAGTCTCATGATCAAAGTTCATACTGCATTTCAGCTTTGAGATTTACGCCACTATCGCCAAATGATACTTCAACGGGCTGCAGAAGTTGTTATATCCGAATCCGGTGTTGACTGTCCTATTCCGTTGAAGATTTGCAGCACAGGATCTGTCAGTTGGGGGCTGAAGTGACGCGACTTTTCTTGGGTTGCAATATTGAATGCATCATGCACTGCTACGCAACCTCAACATCTATGCAATGCAGTAATACGAGGACCACAGTACCTATCAGACAGTGCTGATGCTTATCAAACTCCTGCCTCAGCGATGCCCTAAGTAAAATTGATTATAATTTTGTCCATTAAGATTTTGATTGTTTTGTCTTTAGGTCCTTTGGTTTGATGTCTATCTTTACCATTGAGATATTCACAGAGATCAACAATCAACCTTAGGGAATGTGAAGCAGAGACTCGGGATCTAAATAGCCTTGGGCTGTTTGAGACACGTGGTATACGACAGTTAATCTACACGTCTTCGAGTTAAATTGAGTATATTGTTATCTGAGCACCCACTTGGGGGTCTGACTAAGTAATTGATCCATAGGATCTATGAGTGAATGTAAGTTCAAATGTCATACTCCTGAGAAGAAAGAAGGGCGCTTCCCAACGCGAAGCACCCATATCGGTCTTCCCAACTAACATCACCAACAAGGCGGGCAACGACGTGGGCGAGGGCATCCGCAGCCGCAACTGTAGCAACCGCAGAGGTAGCCACGTCCGCAGCCGCAGCTACAGCCCCTATAACAGGTGTAGCCACCGCAATAGTTACCCCAGTTGTTGCTGTAACAGCCACCAGACTCTGCTTTGGTGGAGGGCACAAAATCTCCATCCCGGCTGAAAGAACCGACGGTTTCACGAGAGCCGGTCTTGGTGATGTTGTAGACCGTGTTGTTGGACAAGACATAGGCCTCAAAGTTGCCGCTGTCTTTGTCTTGGGCGACGATGAGGCTGTCGACGGTATCGTCAAAGGAGGAGTCAGGGATAGTCTTGTCTGTTAAAAGTTAGATTGACCAATGCTAAAGAGGGGTTCGATCCGTACTTACCAGTCCAATCGCCGCTCTCGAAGTCCCGGGTATGAGCATGGATCTCGTTGTCTTGTCCAAAGAAGCTCACAATGAGAGCCTCGTCAGTCGAAAACCCGGCAATAGGAGTTCCAGTTGCCGCGGACCCAGGGATGTTGAATTCCTCAGTCCATCTATCGGAATCCTTATCGTGCATGATGGTCTTGATAGTACCATCAGGTGCCTGATACAGGACCAAGTTCATGCTAGGGAGACCTGCGACAGTGATGTGGCTTTGATCATGGACGGAGATATCACCGAGGCCATCGACCTCGGCATCATCCCACTCCTCAGAATCCTCATCAAACTCACTGACCCTGATAAGGCCATCATCACTGATGTATACAGCAAAGACCTTTTTGTCATATATTAGAGTAGTGCAGCTTGTAGTTAGGCCAGACCAGTCCTCACCCTGTCTTTGGCTACGGCGTAAGCCGCAGTTGAGCCCTCCCTTAATCCAGTGGCAACCATTCGCTGGTCCTTGAGCTCCTCGCCATCATAGATCTTCTCGACGAGACGACGGCCTTGAAGCTCTAGGAAAGCAAGATCACCGTTGGGAAGGGTGTTATGGCTCGCAGAGCGAAGGGCACGAGCGATAGTTCTGATTTCGCCGCTCATGGTGAAAGACTAAGGTGCAAAGAGGCGCAGTGATTTGAATGTTATGACAGAAGTACTTGGGATATTAATTTGATCTTCTTCATAGTAGTCTAATGCCTGGGAACCCCCTCATACTTTATGGTGTCACAAAAGAACATCGTCATGGCTATTTGTTAACTTACCATGCCATCGGACTGTGGAAATTTCGACTGGAAAAACATCCATCCAATGGTATAGCTCATCCGGGACTTCCGCGCTTAGACAGTGTCTGTGCTTTACCTTCAATGCTGCCAGTTCATGTCATCCAACCTTTCAGCTCTCCCCATTCTTAGTTTCCCTTCCTATCTTGACCTTGACAGGCATACACGCGTCTTTACTTCGAATCCTATTTTGAACATGGTGGGTTCCGTATAGCTATGCGACGTTGTACAAAGTTTGATGTTGTCGCCTGATACCGTTCTCAGCATGCATCTTTCCTAAAGAGAAGTATTGACATGCAAAGGGCTGGCTGAACAAACCAAAGTCCCAAAAGAAAATGGTGAATGGGTGATCAGCATTTCGGCTTATTTGTTGGGTTATAGACGGCACGGCACGGCCCTTACCTGAGAGGTCGTAATGCTTCTGTGTGAGACCGGATATAGAAAGCGATCAGCACCTTACAGGAGCTGAGCTCCCTACACGCATTGCAGGATGACAAAGTTACTGGTCTGATAGAAGAGGTCGCATTGCAGCCAATATTGAACCGAATGGGAAAACGATCGGCATCCTGACAAAGCTGAGCTCTCTGGTGATCGAAGCAACCTCCACGGCATATTGTTGCTGTTAGATTTACAAATGAGGTTTGGCCGAGGCATCAAATACCCGTCACGCGTAAGTTTGAAGCTTCTTGGTATCACAGACTGATCATCGATCCGATAGATCCTCACATCACCAACTGCATCTCTTTATTCAGGAAACCTAAAACACGATGGTTGCATCGAAAGTTCCCCAGAACCTTTGGCACCGCGACCGTCGAGGCGGAGATGCTGGCCGAGAGCGTGAGAAAGATCCAGTTCGTTATGGCCTTAATTCCATGAGCGACTCTGTTATCGGCCAAGCTGTAGCGAAGCTAAGATTCACTAAAGATGGAGCCGGCAAGTATTCCAAGAATTCAATGCATGCTCAATCCCTAACATGGAAGTTCTTTCCAGAGAAAGGCGGCAATGGCTTCTTTGTCAATATTCCTGGCCAAGACAAAGCTATTATCTTCACAGCAGGTCATAACCTAATGGACGAGAACGGAAAGAGGACCCAAAATCTCCGAGCCTGGTGGTCTGACCTCGGAGAGCAACACAAAGGGGTGGAGATCCTGGAGAATGATACTCGAGTCAGCAAAGTCTTTTCGACCACGCCTAGCGAAGAGTCTGCCATTGATGACTTTGGTATCATTATGATTCCCAAGAACAACAACCCTCCCCCTCCCAAAACGGCATTTGGATTTGCTCTGAGACTTGCTGAGGAGGACAGACTAGAAGGCATCTGCAATATCTCCAGCTATCTGACGACTGCTAAGACTGGCGAGCCGCCGACGCGCAGTACAGGACGCTTCGTCAATCCTATACTGAAACAACATCAGCTTGAGTATCTGACGTATACTGAGGCTGGCGTAAGTGGCTCCGTGGTCTGGACTGGATACAATGGAGCTCCTGTAGCAGTGGCTATTCAGTAAGAAACTTCACATCCCACTCAATTCTTCAACTGACCAAGCATCTAGCAATTACGGACCTAAGCGAAAGAGTCCAAAGTACGGCAGTCGTGGCTCTCGTATTGATATAAAAATGATGCGAGAGATCATGGAGTGGACTGGCGTTTACAAAAGGGCCGTTGCCATCATAGCCCAGCCACTTGGGAAAAAACAGCCCATTCCTTCACTGCCCCTCTGCATGGCCTGGTCCGAACAAGATAAGGTTCTCCGCGTACACGTCCAAGATGACGCTGAACCAATCATAGAAGAAGCAACATTCGAAGCCCTCCCAGTCTTTTCTTCCGCAATGCTCCTTGGAAAAGACCCAAAGGAGGAGATCGGCTTTGCACAGGTTGATAAAAGACCCAACGCTGCTAAAGACACTATGCGCTGGGTCTCGTGGAACATTGAGTGGAATAGCGTTAGTTTTGCTAGTGCCCTCAGTAGAGCGCGGTTGGTGAAGTGGGATGTGAAGGGAAAGATGGCTGCGATGACCCTTAACTGGGATGATGCAATTAGAGAGGTTGTGTTTCGTGTTGATGATGAGGTTGTCAAGAAGTGGGAACTTGAGCTTCCTGATACTGAATACACCGGTATTGCATACCAAGAAAAGGGAGATACAAAATTTCAGGTCTGTTAACACATTGTCTGTTCTTCTGTTGTAGTTCTGTTCATTATGCTAACTGGCGTCAACTGCAGAATCCTTACAAGAGATTTATTATGAAAGCTGTTTAGACTACCTAAGGACTCTATTCCTATTTGTTTTTCTATTTCTATTTAATATCTTTAGCAGATTAAAATATTTTCAGCCTGTTTGGGATCGTATTTCTCCATTTTATAGTTATAATAAGAGCCTGGGAGCACATAATATTCATAGTTGAGATACGATTGCCCCATCTTCACCATCCTATAAGGACGCCGCATTGGTTTCTATCCACAAACATACATGCTGATAAATATTTATGAAATCCTTGCCATTCATTCCAGGGACGACTGGTCACTACACTATCCCCAAATAAGCTAGGTCAAGTTCTGAAACATCTTACATGCAGCGTGAATTCTGCCATCCACATTTGAGGTCTTCCTTTCCAAACCCTTCATAATGGCGCAATACTATTCAGACGTGCTCGACACAGAGTCCTTTCGCCTCGCAACTGTCTGCCTAGCCGCTCATCCTGATACCAAGTCCCAGGTGCCGAGCGTGACACTCACGACACATGTTCTGTCCGGCGCCCCAGACCTCGCTTACAATGCGCTATCTTACACTTGGGGTTCACCGCGAGACGGCCCCTCACTTCCCGACCAGGTTGCCAACACAACGATTCTGCTGAATGGGCTGTCCTTTGAGGTTCAGCCGAACCTCTATGATGCTCTTGTCGAATTGCAGGCCTCGTGCTCAGAGACTCCAATCTGGATAGACGCCCTCTGCATCAACCAGTCCAACCCCAGCGAGCGATCTCCACAGGTCTCCGTCATGAACCAGATCTACGGAAAGGCAAACCGCGTTATTGTCTGGCTTGGAAAGGCCTTCCCCGAGCTAGAGGTCGGACTCAAAGCAGCTGAGAGAATCGGTAATGCATCAGTTCCTGAGACACTTCGTATGATTCGAACGCAGACATGGGATTTCAGTTCTGACTTGTCAACGATGCCGGAGCGTTATGGTATGGATCCTGTTGATCAGGAAGAAGCTATTGGTCTGGTCACTCTTTACATGAGTAACTGGTTTACCCGGATTTGGATCATCCAGGAAGTTTCCCTCACCAGCGACGTGGTTATTCTATGCAACGGCAGATTCACCGGCTTTGACTGCGTGGGTTACGCAGCAGCGTTCCTGCACTACAGCGGATTCTTCCAATCTGTGGTCGACCTTGTTCCTAGGGACAGGCCTGGTATTCACATTCGTGGCGGTATCAACATCTTTCATGCAGAAAGAATCCAATTGCTTCGCGAGTGGTGCAAAGGCACGAAGAGTCTGTGGGTTGGTGTCCTTGCCATGATCGACCTGGAAGCTGGTCTTGGGAAGCATCATACGAAGCCCTCAGCAATAGTCCCCTTACGGGTGTTCTTCTCCACCTTTGGAATGAAAGCAACAGATCCTCGGGATTCCATCTATGGGTGGAATGGTATCTTGAAGCATATGGCAACTCAAGAAGGGGTCTCTCTGCCGTCAGTGTTCGAGCCAGATTACGATATCGACATCAAAGACTTGCTGCGAAACATCGCCTGCAACATCATCGAGACGACTGATTCTCTTGTCTACCTAAGCCTGGTCAAGGACCCCAGCATGCGAGAAACACCAGGCCTTCCATCTTGGGTTCCTGACTATCCACCGGTTCTGTACAACAGTGTCCATGGACCAAACTTTAGATCCATTGGAACTGTCAATTCTTCGAAACATGTTCCCCACTCCCCCAATCAATATCCATTTACTATCGCTGGAAATGTCCTTGAAGCTTTTGGCTTTCGTCTCGGCACCGTTCGGATGATTGGTGAAGGGTTTCTTAAATGCCTTCAAGGCCGTCTTAAGGTACTTGGGGACATTCTCCTTACTATGGGTGAGATTTATCCATATACAAACCAACGTGCAGATGAAGTTCTTTGGAGAACTTTGATCTGGGATACTGATTTCACAAATAGGCCATCGAAGCTCATTCGACTGAAGGACTTCCAGAGGGCCATTTTGCATAATTTTGCACGTGCGCTACAGCTTGGGTTCAAAGAGGCAGAGTCAGCCTCTGCTGGTCAGGCTTTGGTTCTTCAATTCACTCGGGATATGACTTACCTGGACGAGATAGCCGCCAAATTCCCTAACAGTATATTTCCCAGCACCAAGCTTATCAAGGCCTTGTGTGCCAACTTGGATATTGTACCTCAGGATAGTGATGAATTTGATCAGGAAGAACTCCAGAGACTTATGGAGCCACCGTCAAAACATGCTATGCCACCTTATAATATTATGGCGTCGACGTGGATTAACCACAGGGCCATCCTCACTGATACGGGGTATTTGGGCATGGGGCCTGATTCAACTCAAGCTGGGGATGAGGTTTGGATTATCTCTGGGTGTCCTGCTCCGCTGGTTATGAGGAAGGCAGAAGAGAGAAATGATTATTGTCTTATTGGAGAGACTTATATACATGGCGCTATGCAGGGAGAGGCTCTTACTGATAATGTTATTTGGGAGAATATCAAGATAGTCTGATTCTTGATAGAAACATAGGGAGTAGCAAGCATGGTTTTATCATTCTCGAGACTTTTCTAAACTGAATCTTGATAGCCAGTATCAGAATATTGACAGCTAGCTTCGGTCGCCGAATTTATTCCTTGATCTCATTCTTATGAAATATATCTGTCCAACAGTCAGTATCCCCGTTCCTCACAGGTCTAATCGATTTACCTGGCACTTCTGGCATCCAGCTCTCCCTATACTTGCAGAAGAACTCTCCCTTGGGAGGAAACTTGTCAGGTTCGTCAAAGGTTCCCCACATGATGTATCGAAACTTGTCCGCAGCTTGTTCACCATATTCACAGATGAAAGCTCCGCAATTGTGGCAAAACTCTCGAACAACGCCATTCTCCTGCTTGAAGGTCTTGGGTTTGCCTTGGTCGTAGCTGAAGCCATCAAGTGCGACCTGGATATTGTCAGCTATAGGTTACTTCAATCAAGAGAAGTTAATATACCTTTGTGGTAAGTCCAAAATTGGTTCCAAATGCCCTTTTACAACTTCCACAATGACAAAGTGATGTTCGTGCGTCATCGGGCGAGTCTAATGACACGCTGTACTTGACGTTACCACAAACGCATTTTCCGGTATAGCTGGGCATGGTGGCTTATATAGGAAGACAGGTCTAATTGATTGACGAATCAGAGATAGAGCGCGACTGAAGGAACTACAGACAATAGTGAGAATTTTAACTATCAAGGTGTTGTTTGAGATGTGGTTGATGTAGAAATACCGTTTGCCTTCATGTGATCATTCAGCCTGCATCATAGTCCTGACGTCAGAGTTGTTATGACGCTGATTAACGTATGTCTTACGTTCATCAAACATCAAATACATTTTATTCTCTCCTACTCATTCGAAACAACTACTCGCTCATACCACATATATTTCGTATTGATCTCATCACAAGCCGGTAAGGACTCCACGTCCATGTTGAATGGAAGAGTACCGGGTAAGCATTTTGTCTCAGAGCCAAGAACACCACAAAAGAGCGACTCATGAGAAGTAATACGGCTTAATATTATCCCCTAAGCTATTACTATGTGTTCTTGAATTGCCCAATTAACTATCATAGTGACGAGGCGTGATGGGAAAATTGGTAGTCGGACAATAGTAAAGACCGAGATAACCTCACGGGTCAGCATGTAAGCACAAAAGTGGGGACGTCTCGGGACTTAGAAAAGCCCGACACATTCCTCTGATACGAAAAGTCTCGACGCCCAACTCAACACCTGCATATTAAATCCATCTGGTTCTCGAAGAACACGACCACCCTTTATACGAAAAACGTATTCCTCGGGTTTACAAAGTCCCGAAGCCACCATGTCCACCCCAGACTCATCGAAGCCCAAGCCCCATCGGGTCCTCGCTTGCGTTCTCTGTCAACAGCGCAAAGTGAAATGCGACCGCACGTTTCCCTGCTCAAACTGCGTCAAACATGGCGCTCAGTGCGTTCCAGCTACTCAACCTCGTCAACGAAGGCGACGATTTCCTGAGCGCGAGCTGTTGGATAGGCTGAGGAGGTATGAGGCGTTGATGAAGCAGAATAATGTCAAGTTTGATCCGCTTCATGAAGATAATGGAACGGAGAAGAGTTCGCCGAATGATTATAACTCTGACAGGGATCAGGTTGATGAGGAGGGTTCGCAGGTCAGAGCTGAGGGTGTTGCTGAGGTCAAGTAAGTTGAACCCCTCATTTATCACGAATGGGCTGACCAGTATAGAAATATCTGGCATGCAATGCGACAAGGGGTAATAATATCGCAACAATTCTGCATCAAAAACATTCCTGACCTCTGTCCAGTATCGAGATCCTAACGACAGCTTCTTCGAAACAGCCTTCAGCAACGCCCAAGACCAATCCTTCAACAACGATGAACACATGCTTTTCGGCTCTCGCCAAACAGCTGTTGAGCTCTACACCTTGCACCCAGAACCCGCTCAACTCTTCAGACTCTGGCAGGTATATCTCGACAACGTCAACCCGCTCCTAAAAGTCACGCATACACCTACCCTGCAAGGTCGCATTGTCGAAGCTGCGTCGAATCTCAAAGAAGTCCCTTCGACTCTTGAGGCTCTAATGTTTGGTATCTACTGCATGGCTACACTGAGTCTTACTGCTGAGGAGTGTGAGACCATGTTCAAACAGCCCAAGGAAGAGCTCTCGACGAGGTTCCAGTTTGGATGTCAACAGGCTTTGCTGAACAGCAACTTCCTCCGTACTGGTAGTCGAGACTGTCTCACTGCATTGTTCCTCTATCTTGTGAGCCATCTGCCTAAATCAGCTCTCATTGATTCACTAACTATTTTAGGTGTCTGTCCGCTCAGCCAGCCACCCAAAGTCCATCTCATCCATGCTCGCCGTCGCAATGCGCATCGCTCAGCGAATGGGTCTCCAAAGCGAATACATCAACGTCAGAAGCAGTGTTCTCGAAGCAGAAATGCGCCGAAGACTCTGGTGGTCCCTGGTCCTCTTCGACTCCCGAGTTAGCGCCTTGGGAGATCATAAACCGACGAGTCTAACCCCAGGTTGGGATTGCGCGTTGCCCATGAATGTCAGCGATTCTGAACTTCGGGAGGAAACTAAAAATGCACCAAAAGTCCAAGAACAAGCTACCGAGGCTATATTTGCTATTGTCAGGAGCGAACTTGGGGAGTATATACGGAATAGTCCCTTTTATATCGCGTTTACGAATCCGTTGATGAAGCCGTTGGCGAAGAAGCTCCCGGAAGGTGGAGATGTTGCTTTGGAGAGAGTGATAGAGGAAAAGTATCTCAAGTTCTGTGATGCTGATAACCGTCTTCACTACATGACCCTTTGGACGGCAAGGGGTAGTATCGCAACATGCCGCTTGATGAACGACTTCCTAGTCTATCTCGAATCTTCAGGTACGTACAACCAAGCAAACCACGAAGCGGCAGTCTCCTACGCCATTGATTGGCTAGAATGCGATGCGAAGCTCTCAAGTTCACCCCTCACAAAAGGTTTCCGATGGTTCCTTCAACTGTATTTCCCGTTTCCTGCATACATACGAATTATTCAGCACTTGAAGACCCAGCCCTTCAGCAGCATTGCGGAGAGGGGATGGAAAGTTATGAAGGATAATTATGAAGCTCGGTGTGAGGGAGCAGATGTCGACAGATGGCATCCCATCTTCAAGCCATTTGCAAACATTGTTCTGTACGCTTGGGATACGGTCAAGAAGGCACATGAACAAGCGGAAAGGGAGATAGAGACGCCAGAGTTGGTGGACTTTATCAACAAAAAGACCGCGGATATGTCCCTGGATGGAAATGAGTCAACCGGCTCGCAAACTCAGGGTAATACTGGGATGGAAATGGACGGTGTTCAGCTTCAGATGCCGTTTGGTTTTGGTGACCCGGGCATGTTCTTCAACATGGGTGGACAGCCTGGCTTTGATCCTGTTACTTCGGCACCGTATATGGCGGGTAGTGCGCCGTTGACTGTGAATATGAACCAGCTTAACTGGAATTCGATGAACTGGGGAATGGCAGGGATGGGTGAAAATAGAAATTGGTAAATATCTAGAACTTCAGTTATATTAATTAGGTATATTCAAAAACAAATAAGCCTTCCCTCTCAGGCTTCTTCCTGCTTATCAGCCTCCTCTATACCTGTCCGGCGTCTCTAGCTGCTCAACTCATTGCCACTCTTTCACCATGGTTTTCATATTCTGGGTTATATATAAGGTGCTTGCAACCAAGATGATCAACGATGACGGGACATGATCTCATGTCGAACACAACCAAGACAAGCCCTATGAGTCTGCGAGCCGCAAAGAGAAAAATGATCGAAACCATTGCAAACTCGATTCCCCACAGTGGGTAAGCCATAAAAAGACCGAGCAAAGTTGCCACTGTAAATATGGTTGCGGCATGAGCGACAACACCCTTTTGGAGACTGGGTGAGCTGGTCAAATCACATCCTATTAACCAATTATAAAGTTCTGGGTATCCGATATCTTGGGAGCGCTTTTTAAGCATTTCCTTGGTAGTCCGAGGACTTGTAAAATCTGTCTGCATGGGCATGTCTCGTCTGTGCTCAGGGGGTTGTCCTATCGACTGGGAACGGGTGTTGATGCCAAGAGACGATTCGAGATTCGCTTCATCAACATGAGCTTTCTCGATTAGATTGAGCTTCTGCTTATAGTCTAGT
This sequence comes from Fusarium oxysporum Fo47, assembly GCF_013085055.1. Classification (NCBI taxonomy): domain Eukaryota; kingdom Fungi; phylum Ascomycota; class Sordariomycetes; order Hypocreales; family Nectriaceae; genus Fusarium; species Fusarium oxysporum. The sequence continues at coordinate 793,741 of NC_072840.1, read as the reverse complement.
CCAAGTGTAAGCGACATACCCAGGAATCAAGTGAAAGAAGAAAACATTACCAGCGTGGCTCTCCATAGCTACCAATATTGGAAGTGCAAGCAGTGCTAACGGCACAATTTGGCCAAATCCCATGTTGTTGGGATTACCTGACATGCCTGTCGTCACAGCGCGCGAAACGAAAATGGTCACAATCCCATAGACATTTCCTGACCAGAGCCAGAATAGCCTCCAGACGAAGGACCCTCGACACTGATGGAATGTCCATGTTTCAGCGGCCAATGTGACGAGAAGCCTAACCTTTCTTGTTGATGTAATATCCGAGGTTAAGATCGACAAAGCTTTGAACCTAAGCCATTTGTTCAAGAGAGGCTCTCGTTTGGATTCTCTGATTTCTCTTATCAGCTCTTTAAATTTGATTTTCGCACCCCTGGGCTTGAAGAGTCTGGATCTTCTTTGTTGATAGTCGTTCTCGCTATCCGTCCTAGCTTGTATTCCTCTAACTGAGATCAGTTGCAGAATGGAACGGATTGCCCGAGACTCGATTTCGATATCACCAAGATCTCGGTGATTGTCAGTCGCGGTTTGGTCTTCTAATCTTCCAAGTGTTTGAATTTCAACTTCCCCAATGACTGAGTGCTGTTGAGAATCGAAATCTACTGGATTCCGTTCGGCGGTAGGCCCATTGGCCTTGCCATCTACTGGCTGCTCTCGATACAGAAGCTGGATGATATCGTACGTGCCATAAAGTACAGCAAGTGGAGCAAACATCTGCATCATAAGGCTAATATAATCCACATCTTCCATCTTCTCATTCATTCGATAGTCCTGAAGGGTGTAGGTTAAGTAGACGTGACTCGACATGTCCCAGGTGTATGATAGTCGGATAGTGAGAAGGAAGATGAGCATTCCTGAGCCTGTGACCATAGCAAGAACACGTATTAGCTTGGCAGTGCCACGGCCCTTGAAGCGTTTTATATAGAATGGGAAACTCCTAAGGTGTACTGTTACTGCGAGATAACCTAGGGCTATAACAATTTTGGTGGAATAAATGGTGATGCTGTCCTGGATGATGAAGGACGCGATAAGGATGGATGTCTGGGAAACGAGAACCTGGTTACTTATAGCAGCCATGAAGGCCATGAAGGTATGCGTACGCTCCCTTCTGCTTTGGACGACCTTTGTGCGTCTGGTTTTGGGGAACCTGGTCCTTAGTCGGCGGTAAATCCGACGAGCCCCAGCAACCATTACAGCATCGCCCGAATTCAGAAGTCGCGGAGGTACTGAGAGTGTAAGGAAGGCGAGAATTAGAGTAGCCAATGCTATCAACGATGTGATCAGGAAAGCAGCTTGTACCTGAGATTCCGTAAGACCGCGATGTTTCGAATGATTGGCAATCCACTTACTCCTGGTCCAGCGATATCCGCATCAAATTCGACCTCTTCTTTAGAAACAAGGCTCCGAAGCCTTTCTGGTGAGCAGTCCATTAACAGAAAACCTAGCCTGAATTTGCGTAAGTCAAGCTTTAGTGCTCGAGCGTTATGCACAAAGAAGAAGGTTGCGCAGAGACACAAGATTGATAAAGGTAAATAACTTAGAGCAAGAATGAGAAGAGTTCTTTAATAATGTCTTTGGATTCGTTTTCTAGATGCTATAAATAGACAACTATGTCAATGATTGAGGGTTAAACGTCACTTGTCAGCCACAAGCCTGATGTCATGTTACAGTTGCACCAACAATTCATCGGTAGTGATTGGACGTTTGAGTTGAAAAGCTTACGCAAATATAAACTGCGCCGCAAAATGGAGATTAATAATGAACATTAAGCACGTTTTTCTGTACTCTTCGAAAAGCTACTTCTCTTTTTGGGCAGTTTTTAATGTATTAAAGTTCAAAAAATAGAGTTAAACTCAAGATACAGTTCGATCTAACATATAATTCCCATAACCAATACTACCATATAAACTCTTGTGTACATGAAGTTTGAGATGCAAACTGCCCTTCAAGAACATTACTATATGTGCGAGACTTACAGTCGAGCCAAAAGCAAATGCCGGTGATCCGTCATTTCGATGCCGATATGATAAAGTGGGCCACGACACCCACTTGTCCGTTTCTATGCCTTCAACACGCGGCGAAGACGTGATGATCTGCATTCTCCCCTTTTAGTCGGCTTCTGTGAATACCGACGCGACGGTCTGTGTCCATCTCGGGTGTTGTATAGCACCGATACCCCGATTCGGTGCTGAAGATCTACACGGAGAAGGGTCCGAGCGAGATGAAATTCAAGGAAACTGGCTAGACTAGGAGCGTTGTTGAGAATGACACAATAAGTGGGAATTACGGAGCATTCACCCTTTTAATGGACTAATATCTATCAAAAGTACATATTTAGTGACAAAATACAGCGGGAGTAACACGGTTAAAGGATTTCGTTTTCTCGTTGAGGGATATATCAAACCGATATCTATCGGTACACAGCCTTTCTCGTACAATTCTCGGAGAAAATGTACTAAATAATGACCCTCGCACGGCTGATTCGGCACTCAGTGGGCTAAATGCAGATCCCCAATCTCCGTGAGGCAGCAATGCCGTCCGTGGAAAATCCGCGCGAGATGTATGCCGCCATTTTAGCCACCATCCACGGCCCGATGCGGTAGCAGAGGTAATTGAGGCCATGAGACGTATATCCGTACGAGAAATATTCCTCCGATATTTATATTTAGGCCTCATGCCATCAAGTGATCTGAAAAATCAGTCTCTACACAGAGAATTTCAAGTCATCCTATTTTAAACAACATTCAACACATTTACTATCAACTCTTCTCTACCATTATTAGGATTATTGAAAATAGCTATGCGAGCTGATATCCAACACTACGATGCCCCCGTTTCAGGCGGTGCGTCAAACCAAAACGGTGATACCATCGAGAAGTGTCATATCAACAACGAGTCGAACGTTACACATCGTGTCTTGATCGACCTCATTCACGAGATTGCCACAAACGATCCTGATAGAGCCTTTACCTACACTCCATCATCATCTGACCCTCAAGATGGTTGGAAGCCAGTGACTCACCTCCAACTCGCAAACGCCGTCGACCACCTCGCCCACGACATCTCCAAAACCGTTACCAAAACCTCAGACGACGAGGTTCCAACAGTGGCATATATCGGCCCCAGTGACTTTCGATACACGGTCATTCTTCTGACTAGTGTTAAAGCAGGTTGCAAGGCCCTCTTCATCTCGCCACGAAATACTCCTGCTGTTCAGCTCTCGCTCTTCAATGCTACGAAGTGTCGATACCTTTATACAACCGATTCATTTAGATCAATTATGCAGCCTTGCCTCGATCAGAGAACCATGGAAGTTTCCATGATAGAGAGTATTGATTATCTTCTGTCAGTGACTCCCAAGCCATTTCCCTACAGCAGGTCCATCGAACAGGCGCGATGGGACCCCCTAGTTGTTCTTCACACAAGCGGTTCCACGGGAGTCCCCAAGCCCGTCTTCTTGAAACAGGGTATCATGTACGCCTTCGAAGAATTTCTCCATCTGCCCAAGTTTCATGGTTCTCCCTATCCTTTCAATGAATGGGCCGAACGGGCGAACAAGATCTTCCTCGGGATGCCCATGTATCATGCTGCAGGAACGTATCTCCCTCTATCCTTCATATACATTGGTCTTTCTACCGTTATGCCACTTCCCAACCAGCCGTTGAACGTTGATACAGCTATGGAGTACTTGAATCGCAGTGGTGCTGATGGTGCATTGCTGCCCCCTTCTGTTATCGATGGATTGGCCGCTTCTGAGGAGGGTATGGAGGCTTTGGCCAAGCTCAAACTCCTTATTACTGGCGGAGGTAAGTCAATACACTCTCTACTACCTGTGCGTGGTATTGACCTTTTGATAGGGAGCCTATCAACCGAGGCCGGGAACATGCTAGCAGACAGAGGCGTCGTCTTGAGGAACGTCATTTCATCAACTGAGTAGGCATCTTTTTCTCGTCGACTTTACGCAGAGACTAATGAAACCAAGACTGTTTCCTTTGGCGCCTTATAGCCCCCAAGACCCAAAGCTGTGGCGATACTTCATCTTTAACGACGAAGCCATGGGCATTGACTGGCATCGTCATGACTCGAATGAGTATGAGCTTGTAGTCCGTCGCAAAGCATCAGATCCCGGCCACCAAGGCTGTTTCTACAATTTCCCTGAATTATCCGAATGGCGTACGAACGACATCTTTCAACCTCACCCAACGCTCAAGGATCACTGGCTATACAAAGGTCGGGCCGACGATATCCTTGTTTTCTCGAATGGTGAGAAACTCAATCCACTTACCATTGAGGGTATTGTTTCGGACCACCCTCTCGTTAAGTCAGCCCTTGTCGTCGGTCAAGGAATGTTTCAGGCAGCTCTCATCATTGAGCCCATCGCGGAAGCGCAACCGAGAGACGAAGCTGAGACCAAAGCTTTACTCGAAAAGATCTGGCGGGCCATTGAGAAGGCGAACGCTGAAACCGTGGCGCATGGACGAATTGCCGCCAACTTTGTCGCTTTTGCCGACCCTGCTTTACCGTTTCCTCGCGCTGACAAGGGGACCATACAGCGTGGTAAGGCTGTCAGCATGTACGCTGACTTTATTTCAGCTCTGTACGAGAAGGCTGAGATACTTGGAGATGGTCCATCTATCGCACTTGACTTAAGTAACGACGACACTTTGACTGGATCTATCATCAGTCTGTTTGTTACCAAGCTTGGAGTTGAGAAGCTCGAACCGGATACAGACTTCTTCTCTGTGGGTGTGGACTCACTACAAGTGATGACTGCGACGAATCTGCTACGCGGAGCCTTGCACAGATCTGGTATTGAAACCTCGACAATCACGCCTCGAGTCATCTACCGCAACCCCACGGCAAAGGTGCTGGCTGAGTACATCCAGTCCTTACGAGATGGAGTAAGCGACGATGACGAAGAGACCCATGAGATCAACCAGATCAAGAAGCAGGTCTCGAAGTACACCAAGAACCTCCCAGCGCCTAGGACTGGAAAGCAGGCGCCTCTAGACGACGGTCAAACAGTCATCGTCACGGGTACAACTGGTTCTCTGGGAGCTTACATGCTTGACCAGCTCTGCTGTTTAGAGTCCGTCAAGAAAGTCATCGCCCTCAACAGAAGTGAGGATGGTGGTTTATCCAGACAGCCTTCAGTCAACGAATTCCGTGGTTTGACAACAGACTTCTCTAAAGTGGAGTTTCTCCACGCCGATCTATCGCTTCCCGACCTTGGCTTGGGTCAGTCTAAGTACGATTCTCTTCTTGCTGATGCCGATCGTGTCATTCACAACGCTTGGCCTGTGAACTTCAAGTTCACCATGTCTTCGTTCGAGAGCCACGTTCGAGGCGTACGACATCTCGTCGACTTTTCTTCTGCGGCAGTGAAGAATGTACCTATAATCTTTATCTCGAGTATCGGAACTGTCGATCGATGGTCGTTACCCGATGCTGTCCCTGAGGAGGCGTTGCATGACCTGACCTTACCAAGCTTGGCCTATGGACGATCCAAGCTCGCTGCAAGTCTTATTCTTGACGTAGCTGCAGAGCAATCCGGCGTTCCTACTCTTTCGGTGCGAGTTGGACAAATCGCAGGTTCAAGGGGCAAAAAGGGTATGTGGAACCGTCAAGAGATGATTCCAAGCATGATCGCAAGCTCAGTATATCTTGGAGTCCTGCCTGACCATCTCGGCGCGCAACAGGAGATTGCTTGGACTCCCATTGAAGATATTGCAGGGCTTATTCTCGACGTTTCGGGCATCACGGTTCAGAAGTCTATCTCGGAGGTTTCCGGATACTTCCATGGCGTTAATCCGGAAACAGCTAGTTGGTCTAAGATTGCTCCTGTTATAAAAGACTTCTATGGCGACAAGATGAAGTTGGTGAGTGTTGAAGAATGGGTTGAGAGATTGGAAGCTAGTGCAAAGGAGGAGAATATAGACTTTGATAAGAATCCTGGCCTCAAGCTTTTAGATACTTATCGTGGATTATTTGCGGTAGGGAAGGAGGTTCAGCCAGTTAAGTACGGGATGGAGAGGACCAAGAGCCATAGTTCGACGATGAGAGAGCTTGGGCCGATCACCCCCGAGCTGATGAGGAACTGGTGTCGCCAATGGGGATTTTAGTGATCAGGTGACAACATCTCTATATGGATATTCGCATACTAGATACTCTATCACTTCCATAATGAATTGTCACTGTTCTACCTCTATTTCCACGCTTCCCAGACGTCCCTCACAGTAATCGGCTTGATGTCTGGAAACTTGACCACCAGATCATCAATCCCCTGAATATCATTCGAACCTGTAGCCATCCCAATACCTGACAAAGCCAACATGGTTTCCATGCCACCGTGCATCTCCTCCGGCAATGCCTTCTTCATACTCGGTGTAAGATCATTCTCACCCCTCTTCATCTGCTCGACAGAGAAATACTTAACATCAAACTTGACGCCCTTAACCTCCTCGGCCAATCTGACGGCTTCGTTAAGAGTCATGCGGTTTGTGATGATGGCGTATCTGCGCTTCCAGTCTGGAAGATCGAGAAGAGCAACGGTAAACTTTGCTGCGTCTGTAGAGTGAGTGAAGACGACGGGAGTGTTTCCATCGCCTGGAATTACTGCTGCATTGTTTTCCGGGTCGATTATTATGTTTGCAGCGCGGATGTGGGTCGGTATACGTGGGGCGGCCCAGTAGTCTAGAAATAGACCGATTGAGACGAGGGAGAACTCGAGGTTGGTTTTTTCAAGGGCGTCTACTGCTTTGAGCTTCCATTGGTAGGAAGGGACATGGGTGATGTTGCTGTTAAGTCGTTAACCAAATCATATATCTCGCAAAAGTAAAACATGATACGTACTCTTTGGTGTAGACCATTCCGAACTCACTCGGCAAGAATCGCTTAGTACAGGTTGATCTCTCAGCCGCTGCGATGAGGTTCAGCTGAGCTTGTCCGCTCTCATCATTGTCGATCGGAAGCATGGATATAACCGTGCCGACCTGCTCAGACTCAAGAAGCGAAGTCAAAGAATTTACATCGGAGTAGTCGACAGCCCGCGTCTCCGGACCAGTAGCCTTTCGCGAAAGGATGATGTAGTCGTGAGTCTTGGCTGCCTCGAGGGCATCAACCATTGTCCGGCCCAAACCGGACGAGCCACCAGCGACAGCGACTTTACCCATGATGAAATAGATTTATTATGAGATGAATTACTGGTAGGTAGTGATGTTGCGATGGAAGATGAACTATATATGCAAGGCTGTTAACGGAGCTGAACGTGCGGAGCGGAGTTTCGGTCGCGGAGTTAAAATCCACAGCCCTCCCTGCATTAGCTGAAGAATAAATGGGGCACTAGACCCTTATTTCCGTATTAATATTCGTATTAGAGCAAACTTACTTGTGTTGGGATACTTTTCGGATTTCTCAACGGAGTGACAGATTGGTCACGGGTAAGGTACGTCATGAGCTTCAGTGTGTAAATGAGGTAAGGAGCGTGATAAGGTATATCTCGGGCAGAGTCAACGTTAAATTTCGCCGATAAAGGTTTAACTACTGACTGAATCCTGGCATAAATATTGACTGCGAAGAGAATGAGTATAGGCTGTTTATTCTACTCACTGTCGTACGTCTACAGCAGAGTCGATCTACTGTATATTGTAAACTATGCGAACCCAGGCCAACTTCCATAAACTTCCCACAGCCAACTTTAACTTTACCAGAGCCACCAGATAGCAAAACTTCTAAACTTAATCTTGGATTGCCTTTCCTCCTGAGGCAACTAGGGCACATCATGTTGAATATTATTTCTGCCAGTCAAGCGGAGGTTAACCTTTCCATCACATCATCGTCTTTCGTCACACAAAGCCCGTCAACCTCACAAACCATCAACCTTCCAGCACCCGCGATTCAGCGATGATCCTATCCATGACACCTCGCATGTCGAGGCAGGTTCCCTATGGAATTCCACTACGACAACTACAAGCCCATCGACTTCAGAGCGGAATAACACCCCCACAGAGATTGCAACAGACACAGTCGTATCATTCGCCACGGAGACAAAATCTTCGTGATGAAAAGCGTAGATACCAATCATTATGGTGGTATGCTTGGCTTATGGAGCACTTTAGGAGGAACGATTGTAAGCTAACCGGCAATTTGCGGACCATGGAGCTGACTGGCCCTAGTGACGTATACAAACATCGGGCTGGGCTCAACAATATTTGTTGCGGCTATGGAGTCTATGTATCCTGATGGGCCTCCTAGCAAGGAGGAATTGCAGGCGATGGATGATATGGCTATTGTCAGCCGTATCAGCTCGCCTCCTAAACGCTGGGAATCTTGAGATTTACGAATTCTCTAACTCTATTTCCACTCTTGTTCTTCAATGTTTATCTCCTCTCTTGATATTTTGATATAGTATTTACGGCAATGAAATGGCTGTATGCACTCTCAGGATACTGGCCTCTTGGATGCTCATCCAATTCGTAGGATATCCCCCTTTGAGTACAGTAAATAGAACGCACGCCGTGATATCTGATAGTTTATCGCTCTGCACAGAGTTGCAGCGATCCTTTTATCCTACCAATCAATCGACTATGACCAAGCATGCTCTCATAACGAAACAGACGCGTCCTCCGCAAGGCTGAAAGCTTATCTTCTGGTCTCACGTATTCCATCGATGTAGGAACTGAATCATCAGGCAGCAATTGTTCCACTTCTTTTCTTCCAATGTTCGTTTACGCTTACGTTTCTTTCTTACTCATACATGGCGTTACATCAATGTCACGTCTCCCCGGTAATGCCAAGCGAATATACTTGGCACAAAACATGACTGCTCACTCCATCGGCCAACCGACCTTCCCTTCCAGAAAAGTGATCTAGGGTTACAATACGATGAACACACCTGAATACGAATGCTCAGGGACAAATCTTCCTGTTTATGGCCCTTGATACTACTAATCTTTTGGTGAGTGATCTTTTTGGCCGCGTTAAACCGACAGAGTTCTATCTGATTAGTATCTTGGCAGTAAGACTATTTGACTTAGCCCGGATATGTCGTAATCCATTTTTAAGCATAAGCGGGCAGCTTATCTGTGTTGCTATCAGCCAAGGAATAGCCAAGACACTTTAATCCAAAACCCCAACTTAACCTTGACTCGCCTGAATCTCCAAAAACCCAGACACGAGTCCCAAGAAAAGGGGCGACTGTTTAGAATCGGATACCAACGGCAAACGGGGAAACGGAAATAACTCCAAGACGCTACAATCACAAGCCCAAGGCGCTATAACTGACACTGACAAAAGCACCTGCTGAATGCAGAGTCCGTCAATAAGCACTACCCCAGATAACAGCATTGGCATTTCCTTGGCGAGTCCTTTCATCCTTGGGGTATCTTTCTTTCAACACGTGAGACATGGGATGTTGGTTCTTTCTGGCCTTCCTGTTATGTCGCTTGGCGGGAATATCACGAGATGGGGTATCGCATTGGCACGCGGTGCGGATTGGAGATGCGCTTGCTTGGCGGTGACATAAAGTGGTTCGCTCGCGCCAAGATCGAGGGCAATTGGCCCAAGGCCAACAAGCTGAGATGTCTTGGCTGCCCCGGGGAAATCCAATTATGAGCGTGTTGTTAATCGCACGCGTCTCGGCGAGATATTGGGATGCTGGGCATTTCTGGGGTTCTGGGGTATATATCGAGGGGACGCGATCCACCTTGTGGAGAGGTCGATCAGCTTCGTTCTTCTCTCTTATACCCATTTTCTTAATTCTCTGTTTAGTGAATAGCTGTTTGAGAACTAGGCAATCATGGCTGTCGCCGAAAAAGGCCAGAAGCCAGGCATGGCCAAAAGAATCTTTCTCATGCTCGCACCAGACTCAGCAAAAGACGACGATGGCCGCGATAACTTCAACTCCCGCTCGCAATTCGTCCTCTGCGCCATGGGCGGTGCTGTCGGTCTAGGAAACCTGCTGCGCTTCCCCTCCGTCGTCTTCAACAACTACGGTCTGCAGTTCTTCATTCCTTACGCCGTCGCGCTCTTCCTCATCGGTATTCCAATCCTCATCCTCGAAATCACCCTTGGTCAGGCCTATCGCGGTGGTTGTGTTATCGCCTGGAATAATGTGAACCATCGTGCTAAGGGTATTGGACTGAGTATGGTGTTCAATGGCTTTAGCGTTGTTGGGTACTATGTTCCTATTCTGGCGTGGGCTATGACTTACTTCAGGATGTCGTTTCAGAGCCCGTTGCCGTGGGATGGCGAGGATACGGTGGATTTCTTTAATGAGAGGGTTGTTCGCAACATTCCTGCTACCGGTGGTGCTGATGACGGTGGTGGTTTGAAGCATTATCCTGGTCGTGGCATTGTTGGTGAGACGTTTGGCTGGTGCGTCATGATCTGGTTCGTCGTGTGGATGTGTACCTTCAAGGGTGTTGGTCTCACTGGCCGTGTCATCTACATCACAATGGCTCTCCCCCTCATCATGATTGGCATTCTCGCTATTCGATCCCTCTCCCTCCCCAACGCCTCTGATGGTTTCAGACTCTATGTCGGCACGTGGCGAAGCGAGTCTCTTGAGGGTCCTCGCGTATGGCAAGACGCCTTTGGCCAGATGTTCTTCTCCATTGGTGTCGGTTTCGGCTACTTCACCTCCTACGCCTCATACAACAACAAATTCGCCAACGCTGTCCAAGATGCTTTCATCATTGCTCTCAGCAACTCCGCAATTGAGATCATCTCAGCATTGGCTGTCATGGGCGTTGTCGGCTTCCTCGCCATCAACCCCGGCGAGGTCGATCCTCTCTCCACCTTCAGCTCTGGCTTCTTCTACTATCCCCAGGCTCTTGCTCAGATGCCTGGATCCAACTTCTTCTCTGCTCTGTTCTTCATCACATTGGTTCTTCTTGGACTCACATGTGTCTTTGCCCTCGCTGAGGTCCTCGTCACTCTCATCTGCGATACCAACATCGGTCAGCGCATTCCTCGATGGATCATCTCAACCTCTGTCATCATCCTCGGCTGCCTTACTTCACTCATCTACAGCAGTGAGTTTGGCTTCAGTGTTCTCGATGCTGTTGATGCCTTTGTCAACGATGTCGCTCTCTTCATCACTGTCTGGTCAGAGACTTATATGGCCTGCACGCTCTACCGATGGAAGGATCCCGTCGATCAGATCGGCTTCATCAGCTACTTCGTTTACAATGGCGGCTATGTTTTGTCTCTGTTCCTTGGTCTTCTGATTGGTCATGTCGTCAGCGCCCCTGCCGGTGCTGGTGTTGGCTTCGGTATCTTCATCGCCTGTGCTCTTATCTCTGCTTTTGTTGGCAAGACCCCTTCAATCCCTGCTCCCCGATTCTGGGGAAACAATCCCATTCTCAGCCGATTCTGGTACGCGGCTTTTTACTCGGTATGTATCCCCACACCTGTCTTGGGTTCCTATACCTAACTCGCTCACAGGGCAACCAAATCCGTCGCGATCTCAACAATGCCATCCTCGGTGGCCAGACGAATTGGAAGATTCACTGGGTATGGCCCATTTGTTTAAAGTACATCACAGGTCCTGCCGTTGCCCTTGTCTTCTCCTTCGCCTATCCCAAGTTCCTCAACAACTACTCCGATGACCCTCCCTTCATCTACAGCTTTGTTCTCATGCACATGGTCGTCATCTTCATCATCGGTGCATTCCTTGCTCCTCGCTTCCTCAACATTCTCATCCCATCTCACCGTCTTGAGCGTGGTGATGGAAAGTATGATGTTGCACCTCAGATGACTGTTGACAACCGCCCTATCGTTGACAACGGTGGCCTTGAGGGCGGTCACGGTGATATTGATGCTGCTCACCACAGTGCTAGTGCTGATGGAAACAGCATGGAGGCTGATAAGGGTGTATTCCAACCGAAGGATGAGACCGCGAGGTTTGAGACTCCTGTTGAGCCGCGACAGTAGAGCTTGTCGTTCAGATAGCCAGTCTCTCTTTTCGCTATCATCATAAGGCATCACTGGGAAGGCTTTTATGAATAAAGATCTTTGATATAGGTTCTCTCGTTGATAGTGGTTCGTCACTTTCACTCATATTATTAAACAACTTCCACTTCATCTCTATCTTTTAAAAATCTGCTATCCCTCCGCGACCAAACAGAGCTTTAATCTTTCCAACTATGATGAGATCCTGTAGTCCTCAATTGTTTCCCTATTCGTTAAGGTACAGACCCTCATCTGGTGGAGGTTTCCCATACCAGTCAAGTCCAAGCTTATCCTCAGGATCAGGATCTTCCATTTGATAATACCCATCATATCTCCACCATTTCCTATCCTTAAACACATCCTCCACCGGAAGTACCCCCTCAGCCTTCATCTCATCGCTAACTTTCTCAACACCTGCCCAAACTCTAAGAGTATTCTCGCCAACAACCATGGCCAGTTGCTCTTCAGTGGCTCCACGATCAAGAATAGCCTTCAGAAGATGGGGATAACATTTCACATTTTCAAGCCCTGGGATTACGCTAGCAATTCCATCAAAGTCTGAGCCAAGACCGACGTGATCCCACCCAATGCGATTGGCGATGTAGAATAGATGATCGATTACCATCTCCATCTTGGCATCTCTACGCCGGGTAGTGACATGCTCTGGGACGAAAGTAACCATAACTATGCCACCGTTGACGGGAACCTTGTCGAGGATGTAATCGGGAACATTTCGGGGGCAGTCGAATACTCCTTTTGCGTTGGAGTGGGAGAACATGACCGGGGCTCGGGAGAGGTCGAGAACTTGGCTCGCGCAGTCTTCTGAGACATGAGAAAGATCGACAATCATGCCTATGGGGTTAGCTAAACGTAAAGCGGATGCGAAAGTGGCGTACCGAGTCTGTTCATCTCCTTGACAGCAGCCCTTCCTAGGTCAGATAGGCCACCATGAACAGGTCCTATCTTTGAAGTGGAACTGTCTGCGAAAGCATTGTTGCAGACATGGGTGAGAGTACACTATCCAGCTCAGTATGACGTCTCAAATAAGTGAGGTCTATTTTGCTTACATATCTCACCCCGAGCCTGTAGAAAGCTCGGATGATCCCAATACTATTTCCAGCCATATGAAGCCCCTCAATGCCAATCGAACAAGCAATCTTGCCACCGGCGTAAATATCCCTGACTTCTGAAGGACCACTAACCAGTTGAAATGTCTCTGGATAAGACTCAACCAGTCGGAGGGTTAGATCGATCTGTTCAATTGCATCTCGAGCCATGTCTGAGTACTCTGGAGTGGTGAAGTTCTCTGCTGATCTGAGACAAGGGACACAGACAGACCAGAACTGTCCGCCCACGGCGCCTAGAAAAAAGGTCAGCATCCAGTTGAGGATGAAGGCAGATACTTGTGGGCACCTTGTTTAAGACGAGGAATATCTGTCATTCCACGTTCGAAGCCTTTTTCTAGATCGAATTTCTCATTATTGTGTATTTGACCATGGAAACAAGCTCTGGGTTGTTGAGGTAAATCATTGTGACCATCTATAAGAGGGGTTGTAGCCAAAACTCGTTTGACTCTCTCGTCGATAGGTAGCACCTGGTACGGATGCGTGGATGCCATTCTGTGAATGTACTGTGAGAAATTACAGTGCTGTATCTTGGTCCATCAGTATCTCACTCCTCTTTATCAGTCGTCATTCGGCAACTTTATCCCGTCTCGGGAAACAGGACAAGTAGCTTTGGATGTTTCCCGCGCTGCCGCGGAAAACTTTAGTAACCGGATGGCAGATAGGCATATCCGTAAAGTCTGACGTTGCACGCCTCGGGTAGGACTTTTATCCAAGTGATGAAAAGATTTAGGTACGTTTAGGCAAATTATAGCGGATCTTTAGACCAGTAATTTTGGCACCCTAAGCTTACCGTCAGTAGTCTTCCTCCCCGCGTTTATCAAGGGCCCATATTAAATTGGGTCAAACAAGGGACCCTTGTATCAGGATGCCGATCCCTCAGATTTAAGATAACACAATCAATATAATAAACAGTTCGACCTACCTACTCAGCATCAGCTGCTCAATTGAAAAAAATGCCTTGGGCTTTGTTCTTACACACAACTTCAATGATGGGTCTAGACCATGAGTGGCGTTCAATAAATCCACTCAATGCAGTATGGATCAACAACGGTCTCTTGGGGGTATTCAACCGCACCATATCACTATTAAGGACCGCCTCAGCTGTCCTCCATATTCTGAATTCTTTAACTCTCGTGAAACAACGATAGCTCCCCTAAAGATAGATATTCGTCTAAAAATTATCGTAGCATCAACGATTATCACACTTTCTACCCCAACCCTTCTCAATAAGTTCGCCATCGGCCTAACAGGTGAAGATGGGACATGGGTCTTCAAACAGATTCTGCACTCGACCTCGAGTAGCAGTGATACAGACAAGATCCGATAAGATATCTCCGGAGCCGTCACAGAAATGATGGAATTGGAACGGACTGTGGACACTCTGTCACGAGAGCTTCCCGAAGCACTTCTCCAACTACGAAGCGACAACCTGAGAGAGTCTCTTACAAAGATAGAGACTATGTACGACGCGATTACAGACCTCATGGAAACGGCTGTCACTTTACCTGAGGATATCTCGGATGTAGAACGAGATAAAAAGTTAAAGGCCATTCAAACTCGCTCCGAAGATCGCCTTAGGATGTGCTCTAACGAGATACCCGGTATTCGTGACCGCATCAACGATTTTCTTGCAGAGGATGGGCCAAGGTCGTTTCTCCGTCAGGCTGTACAGAAGGCATTCGACAAATCTGATGATTTTGTTAGCTATTACCAAAAGAGCAAGACCTCGGTAATATTCCAAGTTATTGTCTATAATGAGATTCTAATTAATAGAGACAGATGCTGAGCTACTGGGTTGATGTAGTCAAGCGAATTTCTCTGCTGCAAATGGCTTATGGTGCTCCGAACGTGGATTTTTTCCGAAGGCACACTCACAGTCCGACGCCAAAAGGATAAACTCGACGGGCAAGAGCGGCTTTTTAAAGCAGTCGTTGGAGAAAATACTGTCAGACTGGTTGAATGCGCTCTTTTACGGCCTTCGTCTACCCGCATTACGCTCCTTTCTAATGAGGGTTTCAGAATCGGACCAAAACGTCCAAGTATCGGTGATATTACCTCACTTTCCATATTGACAGGGTATCGTATCCCGATCCATCGAAGATCAGAAGACCCAGATATAGACAAGATGGCATCGATGTGGAATATGCCATTAGGGTGTGGATTCGATGCCCATCTCAGATATGCTGTCAGATTTGTATACTTCAGCTCTGGACGGTGTCTGTCGCAAAACGGGCTAGATGTATCGATGGTCAAAAATGACGGGCAATTTACCAGCCATTCTGTTTCGTGGTTGATAAAGCCTGTATGTCCTGGTTCAGACCGGTATACTATCAGAGCTGCTACATACTTGCCTGAGTTTATGGTTGATGAGATTCGTGCCTTTCTTATCACAGGTCAGCGAGAACGGTCTGACTTCTCTGGATCGCATTTAGTTGCAAGAGACTTCCTACATTTGGAAAACTATGTCAGTCCTAGCGATACGGGCATAAGGTTTCAGATAAAGCTCTAAGTCGACCACAAGTCGAGTGGTCTTGGTTCATAGCCAATATTCGGTACAGCAAGTGCTAGAAGACGAATGGTAATGCGGTAGTAAATATGCATAGGAGAATCAAAGGACGCAGTAGAAATTGACCAACATTGATATAAGAGACGTGACATGTATAAGTCCCGGAAAGCTGACTAGTGACATGATCGTTTGCTACCCAATTGGCGTAGTACTAAGCTGTATGAAGAGTAATTACATGGCAAATCAATGCTTTGTTTATCGGCATACAGATTATAGACCGGCTTGGAGATAGATAGCTATGTGGTACGACTCATGCTCGATATCAACGTTACATTGTAGCTGAGGGGTAATGATAAGCATCCTGGGCCTTGGATGGGAACTACAACATCGTGGTATCCACTGGCAGTTTTCCCGCGGGTAATGCGACGTGTTATCCACTGATCAACGATCAGTTACCCTCAAACGACCGGAAGAGGGGACAAATATAAAGTCTGAACATGTGTACGTCCAACGGAGTGCTTCGCCCCTCCTGTCGCTCATACAGACTGACGACAAAATGGCAGAGAAAATAACAGACAACTTGAAACATACCCAATCTATTAAAGAGGGAACGATAAACGATGCCTCCACAGCTGAAGCCTTGACATTGTGTCGTGATGCAGATGACATCGAGATAAGCCCTGAGCTCGATAAGTCTTTACGATGGAAGCTTGATTTGAGGCTGATGCCTCTGCTCTGCTTCACTTACGCTTTACAATCCATTGATAAGAATACTATCAGCTATGCTGCTGTGTTCGGCCTGCGAGAAGATCTCAACCTCAAGGGAGATGAGTTCTCTTGGACTGGTGGGATATTCTACCTCGGTTATCTCGTTTGGGAGTTTCCGACTAGTATCTTTCTTCAAAGGTTTCCGATTAACTACTTCATGTCGGGAACTGTAAGTCGCTTTCGACTTCCAGTCCATTAGTGTTTTACTGAGGTCTTTTAGGTCATCGCTTGGGGCGCCGTACTTATGGCCCACGGAGCCGTCAACTCCTTCACAACCCTAATCGTCGTCCGTGTCCTCCTCGGCGCCCTCGAAGCAGCCATAAACCCAGGAACAATGCTCCTCTTCAGTATGTACTACATGCGAAAAGAGCAACCTCTCCGCATGGGTATATGGATTGGCTCTGCTGGAATGGGCTACATCATCGCTGGCATAGCTAGTTTTGGTATAGGCCACGTCAAGTCTGCTCTACCGTCCTGGCGAGTTCTTTTCATCATCTGGGGATCTATCACTGTGGCTTGGGGCGTTATTCTCTTGTTCTTACTGCCAGGTGCCCCTATGAGAGCGAAATTTTTGACGACCGATGAGAAAGCGAGAGTTGTGGCGAGGGTCAGGGGAAATGGCACGGGCATTGAGAATAAGCATTTTAAGATGGCGCAGTTCTGGGAGGCGATGCTTGATATGAAGACCTGGCTACTGTTCCTGTTTGCTCTTACAAGTAACTCACCCAACGGAGGCTTATCCGCAGTATGCATGCCCTTCATCTTTCTCAGGATACTGCTAACCGATTTGTCTCAGTTCCAAGGCCTTATCATCAAAGGTGCCGGCTTCAGCACCCTCGACACGACACTATATCAGATGCCCTCCGGTGCAGTCCAACTAGTTGCATGCGTACTTGCCTGGTAAGTCCTCCAAACCTGCTACAAACCATTTAACTAACGATGACCTCACAGCTGGGGAGCTTCTGCTATCAGAAACTCCAGAATCCCAATCATGCTTCTCGGTCTAGTCCCCTTCCTCGCCGGTGTTCTAGGTCTTCACTTCCTCCCTCACAGCGATGCATACGCTCGCTTAGCATGTCTATGGATGTCTTTCTCCTATACATCAACCTGGACGCTTAGTATGTCAGTCTCAATGGCCAACACAGCAGGGCATACTAAGAAGATCACGACAAATGCCTTGCTGCTAATCGGGTATTGTCTGGGAAACTTTGTCGGACCATTCTTCTTTAAGTCTAGCCAGGCGCCTCAGTATGAGCTTGGAGTTGGTATGATGTTCGCCTGTATTGCGATTCAGGTGGCGAGTCTTGTTGCCCTCTGGGTCCTGTTGTGGATGAGGAATAGGTCGAGGCGGGAACTCCATACTCCTGAGAATCACCAGAGGGCTTGGGAGGCCGGACTGCTTGATGAAACAGACTTTAAGAATAGGTACTTTCAGTACGTGTATTAGCTAGATATAGTCTTTTTTAGCATAAAGACAAAATGGTTGCAGAACTCAATCTCCAGCGGTCGCTTACAAAGTTTTCATTGCCCACTCCATAGTTTTCCTAATAGCCTCATCCTGATCCGCAACAGGCTCATATCCCAGTATCCTCTTCGCTTTATCCAGAGACCAACAGCACCCAGAGTCCAGATGATCAATAGCAGTCCTTCGCATACCAGGTTTGACATATCCCAAGGTCAGGACCCAGTAAACCCATTCAGCCGTTGATGCCATCGCCTGCATCACAAAGAACGGAATCTTTGTGACCTCCTCCAATGCAACGGGATGTCCAGCTGAAGCATAAAACTTCCGAGAGAAGTCAAAGAACCTCTGTGGTTTCCCATCTGAGATGAAGAATGCCTCACCGCCAGCCTTGTCCCGCGTCTCTAGGTCAAGAAGGGCTTTCATGGCGAGGATGTGTGCCTCGGCTGCTTTCTTGACGTACAAGAACTCAAACACTTTTGTATCATTGCCAACTTGCATTTTGTGCTCTTTCCTTCGAATGCTTTGCACGAGTTGAGGCACGAAATTCGTGTCGTACTCGCCATAAGTGGCCGGTATTCGTATAGCTGCAGTCCGAAGCAGTTCTGAATTTGAAGCAATGACGAGTCGTTCAGCCGTGGCCTTTGACATTGCATAAGCGTTTGGAGCATTCGTCTCATCATACAGAACAGCGTTTTCTTCTGACAGAGGTTCTTGCGTGGGTAGAACGGCTGAATCAGAGGACGTAAAGACAAATACGTCAGTATCGGCACACGCTGAGGCAGCTTTTAGTAGTGCTTTTGTCCCATCGATGTTTGCCTTCATCAGGTTCGCAGGTGTGTCGAGATAAGGCGGTGAAGCTGTATGAATGACAGCGTGTGGCTTAAACGTCTCAAAGACCTGTTCAATCTGGCTCGGTACTATCAAGTCGGCTGCTTGAAGCGAGACGTGAGACTCGTCAGCAACATCAGCTGGCATCTTGGGATGACGGCTGACGACAGCGACAGTCGTTACTGCATCCTTGAGAAGTTGTCGGACTACATGTCCTCCCAAGAAACCGCTTCCGCCCGTAACGAGTACCCTCTTTGGCGATTCCATCTCTTTTCCTAGTTTTACAGAAATAGCGGATTGTTGTGAAGGAAGGAGAATGAGTGAGAATTTGATCAGGACACGGAGAAGAAATTTATGTCAGCACCATTTTGGGCTAACTGCAGATGAAGGAATGACAGGATTCATAAGCGGCGTAAAATTAAACACACAATCTAATACTTCAATCTTAAATATGTCTATCATCTATTCTGTTCCTGTTCCTCGTTAGTTGAAATGAAACCCAAATTGTGGAAATACTTTGACTATTAGACAAGATTAGTAACATTTCCATAAAGGGAGAATAAACTTACACCCCATCCAATGCCTTGAGAAAACATGCCAATGACCTTTTTACCGCTTGGGGTAATCTTAATCGCTGGTAGATCAAAGACTGCATCTTCGTTGCTCAAAAACTCCGTACGAGTGGTATTGAGATTTAACTGAAATGTTAGCCTCACTCCCCCTTCTTGTATGTAGATCTTACCTTTAGTCCAACAACTTTATCATCCATCTACACCTCGAATCTCGCAATCTCCTCACCATTCGCACCGTCAATCTGGAAAACCCCATTAGTATTGCCGTGGTCCGCAAACCGCAGCGGGACGCGATCGGAGCCCATTATTTCATAGTTTACATCTCCGAGACCTCGCTCTATGCTCTCGTCCATGAACTCGAATCTTAGGCTGATAATGTGACACCAGTGGAAGATGCCGGTGCCTATTGCACTCATTTGTGTTATGTATCGGCCGTCGTTCTCGCCAAAGAACGTTGTCATTATGGGGACTTTAGAGTGAGCTTTCGTTGAAGAGCCTGATTCCATTTAGCGTCCACGAGGATTGACTGGAACGAAGCTGCTAAGATCTTTATCATTCCAGGCATAAGCGGCGACGCCAGAGAGTTTCATCTCATCAAAATCATTGCCTTGGATCCAGACTGTTGGAAGGTGTTAGGTTGAGATACAGCTGGTTCGGGTTAAGCGGGGAAGCTTACTCGCACGAAACGTTTTAGTCCATTTCTGACCTGAGGTTGGAACTATGTTTGTTTTGCACAAATTGCAGAATTTGCGTACCATTTTGGATAGGATTGTTTAGAGAGCCTATATGTTGCAGAGTGGTAAGTGTCTCGAGGTGAATTATGAAAGGAGGTGTTGCCCCGCGATAAGACGCGTGTGATGAGACATAACGCGCGATGTGATAAGGGAGTAATTAACGAGTAATGGGGTGGGGCGCCAATGCGGCAGGGTAGTAGGTTCACGCTCACGGCAGATAAGTAGGTGATAGAGACAGCAGTATCAATTTCTAACTCGAAAGAACTCGGGATACAATGACCGCAATTCTCCAAGATGGCGAATTTGATGCTGAGACGCTGGTGTATCAGGTACAGGAAGTCCATCCTCCACAAAGTGAATAGCAGTCCAGCCTGCTTCCTTTGCCCCGACACAATTCTTATGAGAGTCATCTTAAAATCGTCAGTAAAAGCCTTACAAAAGATGCTCATCTTACCAATAAAATAACACCTCGAAACATCAGAGACTCCAGCTTCTCTCATAGCTTTCATAAACATTTCCTTATGCGGCTTACACACAAACGGGATCTGAGAATAATCACAATACGTCAACCCCTCAAATAAATCATCCACGCCCAACAACCGCACGACTCTTTTCCCATGGTTCACGTATGCATTAGTTAGCAACCAAAGTCTGACCTTTGAAGTATCGATATCCTCGAGGAATTGTCGTAATTGTGCGTTGGGCTTGATGAGGTCGTCCAATGGGACCGCGTCATCGACCTTGGCGTTGTATTCTAACGCGTCAATTTGGTGGTGGCGTACAAGCCCTTCAATCGCCTGGCCGTATTGCTGAGAGTAATCCTTGTGAAGGCGCTCTGCGTCGTCTGGGGAGAGGCCGAGATGTTTCTTGAAATAATCGTCGATGTTGCGGGACATGTGCTCAAGGACTTTGTCATCTGTGCATGTTAGGTTCTGTATGGGGTCTTGTCATGAGTTGACGGTTGCGCACTGCGTGAGTATAGACAGTTGTCAATGTCACTAAAACCGTTAGAGGTGGCTTTGAAGAGTGTCGGGAAGGGCTTTTACAAGAACAACACGGGCTTTTCTGAGGCTTGATCCATTGCGGCTGGTGATCTACGTGAAGGTGATGGGTTGGAGTCTAAGGTAAGGAATTGAGGAGGGAGTACTCTGGTGAGCAAAAGTGTTGACTGGTTGATTAACGAATCAGGGAAAGAAATCCACCAGGACTCCAAAACCAACAAAGCACCAGAAGAGTATATCAAATTAATACCAAAATACTCACAGACTCTTTAGATCAAAATATCTTACTTTCAACTTTACTGCATCTTCAAGTACTGCAACTTCAAAAAAAAAAAAAAAAAAAAAAAGCAGTTTCATAGCGCATCTACAGGGTAGGTATTTTCAAGAGACAGGGACGTCAACTGATATCTAGAGGCAAAAAGTCACTCACATGCCTTATGAGACTGTTTGCGCTTACAGGTGAGTCGATCTCCAGAGAAAATTCTACAATTCTCATCGGCATGTGTCAAAGAAATGTCAAAATCAGGCAATTCGTAACAACAATCACAACAAAGACTCGACCTCGCTCTTTAAATACGGAATTACTCGGCATATTCCCCCATCTCCCGCCAAAACACCATTCAAAACTACGCCCTTTCAGCAGCAATCTCAATCCGCTTGGTAAGTTTCCCATCAACTTCTAAATCGCCGACTTCGCAAAACCGCGCCAAAAACCGAGGTGGCCAAAACATCCCTGCAATCGTAAAAGCCGGGGCCTATCACAGTGCACCAACCAACAACACTAAGGTCCAAAACGCCGAGGCATCTTACGATAACGATATACCCACATCTTATCTCCGTAAAAAGAGAGCGTCATTACAAATCTGATACGCGCCGTGGAGCCGCAAATTTGTTTTTTAAATACGTCAGTATCCCATACGAAAGAACAGGGTCTTGGCATGTTTAATCAGTATCATTTTTCAACGACACGATGAATGAGAAAGTGGTTCCTCATGATGGGAATCTGTCCCAGGATCAACAACGAGCTTCTCTGGACCGGGAGTCTATAACTGATCTTGAAAAGAATGCGCCTGCAGATGGTGCCCCTGATGATCAGAATGCGAATCTTAGTGATCAAACTACTGAAGCTGGTAACTTGACTACCGACTGCGAATCCTTCGAAGTTTCGTGGGACGGCGACAAAGATCCTTTATGTCCACGAAGTATGTCGACGTTGCGAAAATGGATGATTGTTTCAATCGCCTGCATGGGAAGTCTCTGCGTGTAAGTCTCAAATTTCGCCTTCACTCTCACATTCACTGACTTCTCAGGACATGCGCAAGTTCAATCTACACAGCTACCTACACCCAAATGAACGCCGAATTCCACTGCTCCCAAATCGTCGCCACCCTCGGCCTCTCAACCTTCGTCCTAGGAATCGCACTCGGCCCAGTCTTAACCAGCCCGTTGAGCGAGTACTACGGCCGACGACCAATCTACCTCGTCTCATGGGCCATGTTCATAATCTGGACTATTCCCTCCGCCGTAGCGCAAAACATCGAGACCATGATCATCGCGCGTTTCTTCACAGGTTTCGCTGGGAGTTCGTTCCTCAGCGTTGCAGGCGGAACGGCAGGTGATGTTTTCGAACGGCATGAGATTCAGAAGCCTATGAGTTTGGTATCATTGGCGCCGTTTATCGGACCGGCTATTGGGCCGTTGATTGGAGGGTTTATTAATTATAATACGCATTGGAGGTGGACGTATTATGTTATGTTGATTTGGGCTGCGTTCGTCATGGCGGCTATTGTGTTCTTTGCGCCTGAGACGTTTCATCCGATTTTGTTGAGGGAGAAGGCGAGAATGTTGAGAAAAGAGACTGGGAATGAGGCGTATAGAGCGCCGATGGAGCTTACAAAGAAGCCAATCCTCGAAACGCTCAAGCTGTCAGTCCTTCGACCATTTCAGCTGCTCTTCTTGGAGCCCATGTGCCTCTGCTTGGATCTTTACTCTGCTATCCTTCTCGGTATTCTGTACCTATTCTTCGGCGCATTTCCTCTCATCTTCCGAACGAACCACGGTATGAGTCTTTGGCAAACTGGCATGACGTTCTTGGGAATTCTGGTCGGATTTGTTATTGCAACGGCTACGACTCCTTTCTGGGCCAGACTCCGACTTCGATGGTTGGCGGAGCAGGAGAAGGAGACTGGTAAGGCTATCAGTGAGCCCGAGTACAGATTACCTCCTTGTATTCTTGGAGCTATTCTTATTCCTATTGGGTTGTTTTGGTTTGCTTGGACGACGTACTCTAGCATTCATTGGATTGTGCCTATCATTGGATCCGGAGTTTTTGGATGCGGGTAAGTTTCTCTGGCCTCCTCCTTTCGGTTATCTACTTACATATGTTTTTTTTTTAGCATGATGCTCGTCTTCACTGGTATCTTCACTTTCTTGGTCGACGCTTATCCTCAGTACGCCGCTTCTGCCATGGCAGCTAACAGCTTTGCCCGATGCTCTTTCGCAGGTACTTTCCCTCCCGTCCGATGATTCAAGCAGCACAGTTACTAACAATCGTATAGCGGCATTCCCACTGTTTGGTATCCAGATGTACGAGACGCTTGGTTATCAGTGGGCTTCTAGTCTTCTTGCCTTCTTGACGGTCGCCATGGCGCCGTTCCCTTATCTGTTCTTCAGATATGGCAAGAAGCTGCGAGCCAAGAGCAAATTTGCTTCAAAGATCTAATAGTACGACAGAAAAATATTTGGTTATGAGATAAATAATTGGGCCAGCCAAAAGTTGGCTGCATCACCTGAGTTGGGGATGCGATAGATGACGTTCAAGAGAAAAGCATTATAGAGAAGCGACACATAGAATAGGTAGACTTCATACCCTATTAGAAGAATTGTACTTTGCCATTGTGGCCGGAATTCCGTCTGTCTAAAAGCCTTGAGGATCCGACATTGGTGGAAAGGTTCCAAAGTTGCCTGGCAGCAATGGACATAAACCATGCTGAAGCAGTAGATCAACATCAATGGTATCCTCAGCCCAAAAGTTGTCAAAACTGAACTGATCTGCTGGCTGTTGGAACAGATCATTTGTTTCCATCACAGCGCCAGCGACTTGAGCGTTCGTCGCGTCAGTGAACGGACCACCGTTTTCTGCTAAGGTCTGAGAAGTTACCCTGCTGACTTCCGTCAGAGTAGAGTCTTCGTTACGATTACAGTTTGCGATTCGCGATGTCACGTCAACTATTGAGCCTGCCGAAACAGCAGAACCTTGGCCTGTGAGTCTTCGCATGAGGTTGCCGAAGAATCTCATGATCCATAGTCCTACGGGCCAATGCTTTGCGAGTTCGCTTAGGGCGAGGATGCATTGCCGTGATTTGTTGCCGGCGAGTTGGCGTCGGATGGGGTCCTTGCGGCAGATGACGAGGGTGTGGATGGAGAGGGCCCCGAAGACGGCGGGGACACTAAGAAAGGGTTAGAGTGGGAGTGGATTGATATGAGGTTCACTTACATGTGCATTTGACTCTTACTCATTGCTCCGACGGCAAGGAGATCTTCCGTCATGCGAGTGATGGAATCAGCTGCCCTCCGAGCCCAAATATCACCCTCGGCTTCAGACGGTGTGAGGTCCTCAATCGCCTTCGGTCTGAACAGGAGAATGTAGTAGTTCCTGCCACACGTTAGCTAACTCGTCATAGATCGCCGTTGAGTTTCTTACTGGTACGCCATGTGCAACTGGGTTGCCCAGAATGCTGGACCCAGCGTCTCATCAAGCTGTGCCCTCTGCATGCATTTCGGCAACTGCGCTTCCCACTGTTCAAGTCTCTGTTTCAGTCGGTCTGGCTTGTATTGTTCTAAGTCTGGGCGACGAGGACTGTATTCTGCGATAACAATATCCCCCACTGGGTAAATATTAGCCACGCGAAGGACAAGGTTCGTCAATGCAAAGTGACCTACGGATTTCGGCAGCCTTCGCCATCTCTATCGCAAGAGCCGTATGGTGTTCTTCTTGTCGGGTTATTAGAGGATCGTTGTGGTCGTCGTCGAAATAGAAGTCTTCTTCGGTAAGAGGTTCGATATCGCAGTCTTCATCCCTGATTCTGCAGGGCTTACCAAGACATGCGGCAGTATGACGGTCACGAGTCTGCAATAGTCAGTAAGATGACTTTTGAATGTTTCGCCATTTGTAACTTACGTATATAGACCACCAGATTCGCTTTCGCAACGCTCTTTTCTCGGGGCTCAACCTCGACGCGACCGTCCTGCGACCAAGTCAGTGTCGATTCACAACCTGCGAAAGCTTCACATACGAACGATACATCCCCAAAGACTGCGCACAAGATGTCGCACATCCAAGCCAGAACCACGAGTCCTTCTGATCATCCGGGCCATTCCACCAAAATCCCAGAAGAAAGATTGCTGCAGTGAGGACATTCCGGTCAGTCTCATGATCAACATCATACAGCGTTTTCGCACGAAGATAATGATGCTTGCGAGCAGCAGTCCGATCACTGAAGCCAGCAGCCTGTATGAGACCTTCATCACAGAGAATGAACGTGACAAGGAACATCGCATGCAAAAGCATAGGCGATGCTTTGCCCTGTCTGTACAGCTCCGAAAAGGCGCGTCTATCTATTACCGGATAAGGCGGATGGATGATCTCGAAAAAGGTGTACACAAGACGGTCAGATATCTCTTTCGGTGGCATCGTCAATGCATCTTGTACGCGGAGTGGCTCAACTTGGGGTCGTGTTGGAATGATTGCGCGGTCTGCTATCGATGCCGGTATGGGATAGTGGACTTTTACGGGCTCGCTGACTCCGCCTCTTGGACTGCATATCATCTCGACAATGTATGATAAGCTGCTTGAGTCGCCGAGGAAGTATGACTTGTCATTCCCGGACAAGCTCTGTTGCTGAGAGCCCGGCTCATTATTCTGCGCGATGTTCGATGGGACTGGCTGACTATGTTCCTGATATTGCGAGTTTTCGTTACTTTGAGGCGTAATTATTGCGATACTGTCGTGCATGGTATCATGTTGATCAACCGGACTTTGCGCCTGCTGTCTTCTTGAGACTCGTTGCGCAGTACTTCTTCTAGCATATCTACAAAACCGTGAGTCCAAATTTCCCATTGTTTCACAACAATTCTACGTACTTCCCACGTTTGGAGTCTATCAACTCACAGGTAACATCGCGCGTGCGACAATGCCAACACGGCTGCCCATCAGCGGCGTCACACTTTACCCGTCTTGCGTGACACGCTTTGCAAGCCACGCGAGCTACACGTGTCCGAATAGGTGCAGCACTTGATGATCTGACGCTGCTTTGGCGACTTTGTGAGTCGGCCATTGAGATTAGAGTTGATGCTGGTGATTTCTCAGCGGCTTGTTGGTGAGAGGTTAAGTCGCCGACTCGGTGACTTGGGTGAAGCGTGAGATGACGGGAATAAGACGGTTACGTAAGGTGGAATGACGTTGCGGCTTGTCTTGCTATTGGTGGATGTTGACCTTGTCGCTTGGCTCCGTATCTTATCAGGCGGGTGGGATAACGTTAAAGGTGGTGACATAATTAATGCCGTGCTGCTCAATTACCGGATTTGTATTCGGAGAATTTGTTACTGGATATCAGATAAATACTTAAATCTGCTGGCATTCAATTCTTCCTCCTTGTCAAACAGTTTCTGAGGTGGTTTGGCGGATAGTGTTGCAATATTAAGATCTATCAAGGGGCATAAAACAGTAAAAGATTTATATTATAAGGAGCTCATCGCAAGTTATCCGGAGATGCAGAAACTCTCTGCATCCGTTATGGGTAATAGAAATACATGTCTAATTACTTACCGACAACTAATAGTTCTAATTGCCCAACTGCTTTATCCTTCAATTTTGTATTTGAATCCCCTGGTTCATGAAACTCGTGGCCAATTGCTAAGATTGCTTCGACTTCGGATTAGGCTATGGTAACGAGCTTGATATGGTTGCTGTAATGTGAAGTTACCTTCTGTTAGGATCCAGTGTCTAAACACAGAGGTTTTGATTACAATGATTCTGCTGATCATATCTTCTGATAGGGTGCACTTGTATCATCAAGTGACCGAATCCTGGGCGACACGATAAACGGCAGTAAGCCACCATTGCGCCAGAATTATATGGAAAACAGCTACTTCGTTGAATCTGATATAATCTCTGATAACTTTGCTGGTAGACCCTAGGGAGAAACAAAACTTCATACTCTGGACGAGGTTATTAAAATAAACTCCTTAAGAAGCTCCTAAACTTAGGCTATCTTACTTAAATCTTTTTATTATTTAGGATTAAGGTCCTAAGTTTTATTGCCCCCCCTAGGTAGTTTGCATTAATCGCATGAATAACAATCATCATTGATTCGCCAAGGCGTGCTTACGCAGGGGTAATTACCTGACATCTCAGCTCAATGACGACGCGACCGTCTCAAACCTCACCATGAAGTAATTCACAAAAGATCGGCGTTTTGTTCAATTGATGTGCAACTCTGCAAACCTGCAGATCACTTCAAGTTTACACCAATGACATGTTGTCTTATACTGTTACTAGGAAACAAAGCAACATCTTGGACGTCATAGGAATAATGAGCTCGTCACTCAGCCATAAATTTTGTCGGTTTTGCTTTTTCAGAAACGTTATCTTGAAATAATAGAGGATAAGACATTTGTTAATTGCGTTGAGACGTTGGTCAGGGCGCGTGGAGTCGTAGACGTCATGTAGACGTATCATAACGCGTCGTCAATGAACCACTTAACATAGGACCTTAGGTCAAAGACGAATATTTAAGGATGAAGAATTCCAGTCAATGATTGAAGAACAGACTTAAGCAAAAAAGACATTTCAGATAATTATTTACACAACTATCAAGATGACTGGCACCGACAACACCAACCCCGGCAACTTTGCCAACCGGTATGTCTAGCCTCATCCGATTCTACAAACCTTGAGTGATCATGTCTAACAAACATAGGCCCAAGAAGGAGGTTCAAGAGATTGCCTCCAAGGGCGGAATGTCCAGCCACTCTGGCGGATTTGCCAGCATGGACGCCGACAAGCAGGTTAGTCAACCACTTACCTAAGCACATATCACATTCTAACAGATCATTCAGCGAGAGATCGCTTCTGAGGGCGGCAAGGCCTCATCTGGCTCTTTTGAGCCTGGTAGTGAGAAGGCCAAGGAGGCTGGTCGCAAGGGTGGACTGGCTTCCTAGTTGTATTACTATTATGAGACATGACTTTGGATCGATGGAAGGGCTCTATCGGCAGGAGCTAGAAACATGAATTGATTTTCCAGCTACACTGCCTCGCTCGCCAGGTGATGTGATGTTTCTATGACTTTTGGCAAAACCGTGACATTCTAAGCCGTTGCCGAGCTTCATCTGCCGGCTTGAGTAAAATCCGTGTTTCATGTGCTATCTTGCATATTCCATCTTGCCATAATCAAAATGCGGTCATTTCACTGTCTGCAGACATGGCAGAAGAGCCTCTCCCTAATCTCGAAGGTAATGGGAAGCAAAGGGTCTTCACTAAGAAAGGCTGTGAATAAAATTATAAAGAGACATGTCGATTTTGATAAGCGGTGTCGATCAGATGCATTCACTGATCAGGTCAGCCTTCGCATCGCGTATTGGACAGGTAGTGAAACGACTGACCAACAGCAAGAGCTTCCAGCGTCTCATCCATTTCTGATCAATGCTCTAGCCAAACTAAAAGAAATCAAGGCCGCACACGAATCCGGGATAAAGAGGAGTCTAGACGCCATCGTAGACCAAGAAAGCAATGGCCTGCTTGGTCGTGTGACCTCTGTACAAAGCAGGTTGGAAAAGGTCCTTGCGCATACTCTATTCTCCAACATCTGTCTCAAGATCCTCACCAATATCACTGCCACTATGAGGCCGGGATACAATAAGCTTCTCCTTAATAGGAATTTTGCTCCATGCTAGCGCTTAGTTTAAGCTTACCGCTCGCACTACGTAATTTGAGTATGAGATTTCTGAAGGTGCCACGGACAGCACGAAATGGTGCCGACGGCGCGAATGACTCAAAGGTTTGCGTCGCAGACAACTTGGTTTTCTTCTTTTTTTCTCAGGTAATGTCCACTGAGATTCTTCTAATGCATGTCTAGTACATTTTATGTTTTAGCGTAGTGATAGGTGGACACTTCCGCTCAAAGAAGTCTCTTGTATATTATAAAATGGTGCTGGCTGCGATGCAACAATTCAGTGTCACTTTCGCTACCTGAGCTACTACCAAGTGAACCTGACCCTATTAAAGCAGTTTTACTGCACACAGTTTACCCATCTCTCTGTTCCTCGCCATCGCTCGACCTATGCCCGGTAGTCCTTCTGAGCCCTGCGACGGTGCGCAACCCTCTTTGTGTTGATCGGTAGACCATCGGGGCCCTCGTTCTCGCGACGACAGTTAACGCCGGCTTCATTACCGCAACGGGCAGGGAGGAGGCAGCAGCCGTCATTATCACGGAATACCTCCAGGCCGTCGCTTCCCTTGCCCAGTGAGACGCAGTCTGGGCCGTCGGGAAATCCACAACTACAATGGCGTGTTAGCAAAGCTGAACTCAATATAACTGGTGCAAAGTTCCAGGCATACCCATTCTTCGCAAAGACGCCAACGGCGAAAAGAACTGAGACTAAAGCGAACTGCATTTTGTGTTGCTGGAGAAGAAGAAAGGGTACCAGGCCTGGAGAGAAGAGATATAAGGACTTATGAAGAGGGTAAGCCGATGCTTTTTGATAGAGAAGAGAGAATAGCGAAAGTGAACTTATGGCATCCTTTTCTATGTATTTATATGTTCGACAAAAAGACATCCCCTGAATAGGGTGATGATGGCTCTTCTCTTGGCTGAAACAGCGCCTGGCCTGTAACAAAGTTAAAACGCAGGAGTTCCTATCTAACAACTCCACTTGAGACGTGGCATTACTAAGATGGGAAATTCTGATATAGTCAACATTTGAGGACCCTGGATGAAACATTAAAAGTGGACTTGAAGAGTTTCCCCGTTATGTAATATAATTAATAGTTTAGTCTGTTTAAATAGTTTAAGAATGATATTTATAGGGTTCAAGGTAAGTGGCCAGACTTAGGCGTTTATACAGTAGCCTAGAAATGGAACAAGAGCGGCCCTCCTTACGCCTTTGGCTGAGCTAGGCTGATATGGGCTGATCCGGGACTAAGAGGGAGCTGATGTTTGCTTCGCGCGCCTTACCTCGCAATTTCGCAATATTGTCGTCAGTCATGATCCCTCGCTTCTCAGCAATATCTCAATCCCAAAAATGACTACGGAGGTACGTAAATGGCGTTACCGGAGGATTTTCCCCGCACTGACATCTTTGGTATTCTGCTAAACGTACGTAGAGCATCATAACGGTAATCAATTGCGATGAATGACGAAAGTTGTGTTACCTGAGGGGAGCCAACAGATGTGACGACCAAACGTAAGTATGAGTTACAAAGCACCATATAAATACTCTCCACTAATTTCTGCACCTTCGCATCAATTCGCCAAGGCCGAATATTCTAACGCAACCCTTGGATCACCTACGAGACCTTCGTAATGTCACGAAACATCTGCATCACCGCCGTTGACGGCAACACCGGCTTTCTCATCGCCGAACTAATCCTCAAACACCGTGACTTTTCTCGCAAAGTCGACTCCGTCATTGGTCTAACTCTTCACCCCGACTCCCCAAAAGCAAAAGAACTTCAAGACCTCGGCGCCAAGATCGTCGCCCATAAGCCCGGCCGTCTTCGTGAAATGGCCAAAACTCTACAAGACACTGGGTGCGACACCATCTGTCTCGTTCCTCCTGCTCACGAGCATAAGCTTGAGATTAGTGAGGAGCTCGTTCATGCTGCGAAGAAGGCGGATGTTCCGAATGTGCTGCTTATTAGTTCGGCGGGGTGTGATTATGCTGAGAGGGGGAAGCAGCCGAGACTGAGGGAGTTTATTGATTTGGAGACGTTGGTTATGGAGGCGAAGGGGGATCCGAATGTTTCTACTGGAACTTCCCCTTGTATTATTCGGTGAGTCTGTTGAGAGGGTCAAAGAAAGATGACTGACTGTTTAGGGCTGGGTTCTATGCTGAGAACCTTTTGCTGTATGGGCAGCAGGCCAAGTCGGAGGGTGTTCTGCCGCTTCCAATTGGAGAATTCCACAAGTTTGCGCCTGTTGCACTTGGTGTAAGTTAATTCTGACCTCTCTGCCTGGGATGTTACTGAAAACCTTGCAGGACGTTGCTCAAGTCGCTGCTCATGTTCTGACTGGCAAGGGCAAGCATGGTTTTGATGACCGTCACCGTGGACAAATGATGGTCGTAACTGGTAGATATCTGGATTTGTTCAGCTCAAATCAGATCGCTAACATCCGTTAGGCCCCATGCTCTGTGCTGGCAAAGAGCTCGCAGAAGCAGCCAGCAAGGCTCTCGGCGCCGAACTTCAGTTCGAGAACATTTCCCAGTACGCTTCCTTCACCATATTCCAATTTTTATAGGCTGACAACATCCAGTGCCGAAGCGAAGAGAGTTCTCAAGTCCCAGTCTGAGATCGATCCAT
Source organism: Fusarium oxysporum Fo47 (assembly GCF_013085055.1). Lineage (NCBI taxonomy): Eukaryota > Fungi > Ascomycota > Sordariomycetes > Hypocreales > Nectriaceae > Fusarium > Fusarium oxysporum. The sequence goes on along the minus strand of NC_072840.1, from coordinate 762,164 downwards.
CCGAACAGCAATATCTCCTCGAGTACTACAGCCTTGTGAAGGAGGGCAAAACCAACTACATCTCAACCACAGCTTTCCACGATGTGACCGGAGAGCACCCCACTGAACCGGAAAATTTCTTCAAGATCTATGAAGGCGAGATGAGGCCGAAGAAGAAGGCTAAGCATGAGCACAAGTGAGGCTGCACTGTTATGAAGAGGATGCTGTTAAGCCGAATCAAATCTGGACCTAGGAAGTTCAGACCTATCTGGGACTCGGAGTCTGAGATGCTAGATATCGCTGGCGTTAATAAGGGTTCTTGTAATTTAATTCTCAATGCCTCATTTTACGGCCAAGTCAAACTATCGGCAGTGATCTCCCATCGTATTCTCAACCAAGCCAACCAATCATCTCGTATCTCCCTCCCGAACAGCCCGATAGCAAAACCCTAAAACAACCATAAATCCTACCTAGATATCCACAGCCATACCATGCAACGTTTCTCTGCATGGAGCCGACTCCTAATCAAACACTAAAGAGAATTGTCTTTCGAATATGACGTAGAATACAGCTATCTACCTACCAAATAGAGTATATCGTGATCCTTGTATGACTGGAAGTATCAAAAGTGCCCAGAGTCTCGCGGGCGGGGAACCCTGCTTTATCTTACAAGTCTTCGAAAGGTCGCACTGATCGACATCGCGGATCACACGTCCGATATTGACGGGTTACATAGCCGAACTTTGAGTAGTACTATATTGATATTTTAGAGTATAAAGGTCAACTCAAAGACCCCTCTTTAAGATGGTCATTCTGTGGTTGCTTGCACTAGCCCTCTGCCTTTCCAGCACCTATAGCATCTACTATATACTGATGCTACTTACAAAGATGGCATTAGCAGGGAGTCACTTTGGTGGCCAATGGGGCTCATTCGCTATCGCAGGAGACTCTTTCAACTTGTCCATGACAGACCATGTCATCCGAACACAGGCGGACCTCGGTGAACTCGATGAGTTCTACAACATTGGCATGGCCCCGCGCCGGTATCAGGCCCTGACGACATATCACAAGAGCGAACAGGATCTTCTTAGCGAAATTGACTTTGAGCATCTCGATCAGGAAGGCAAAGTGGACTATATTATGCTCAACACGTACCATACACGTCAACTCAACAATCTGGATCTTCAGAAAGCCTCGAAAGAGAAATATGATCCCCTGCTACCGTTTGCGGATGATCTTATTGGGATACTTGAGGCGCGCCAGGATGTCGATCCTATGAAGGCAAAAGAAACAGCTGGTTTGCTGAATAACATCACCAAATCTATCGCCAAAGTACAGACAAAGGTGCAAGATGATGGTTTCAATGTCACGGAAACAACGGGATATCTCGCGAGTAAAGCCGTCGCCAACCTTCTTGATCTTTTGGGCGAATGGTTCACATTTTACTCAACATATGATCCCCTGTTTGACTTCTGGGTTACAACGCCTTGGCAGGCGGCGAATACCTCTCTTACAAGCTATCTTGACGTCGTTCAGACAAAACTGGCCGGGATGAATCAAAAGGACGGAGAAGACGCCATTGTTGGGGAGCCAATCGGGCGCAAAGGACTGGAAGTCGAACTCGAAGCCGAGATGATTCCCTACACGCCTGAGGAGCTCATCAAGATTGGCAACCAAGAATTCGCATGGTGCGAAAAGGAAATGATCAAACAATCCGAAGCTCTCGGCTACGGCAAGGAATGGAAGAAAGCCCTTGAACACGTCAAAAACGACTACGTTGATCCCGGCAAGCAAACAGAATTTGTTCGCAACTTGGTCGTTGAAGGAAGTCTCTTCGTCACAGAGCGCGATCTCGTCACCATTCCCCCTTTGGCAATCTCAACGTGGCGCATGACGATGATCAGTGCAGAACAACAGAAAGTTTCGCCCTTCTTCCTAGGCGGTCCGGTTATTCAAGTTTCCTATCCGGTTTCATCAATGGAGCATGATCTTAAACTCATGGTCATGCGAGGAAACAACAAGCACTTCGCTCATGCGACGGCTTTCCATGAAATGTTCCCTGGCCACAGACTGCAGCTCTACATGGCCGATCGGTATAACTCTCATAGGAAAGAAATTTTCGATACCCCCTTCTTTGTGGAAGGTTGGGCATTGTACTGGGAGTTCCTATTCTACTCTCGAGATGACTTCCATAAGTCTCCTGAAAATAGGATCGGTGCACTTTGGTGGCGCATGCATCGCTGTTTGAGGATTATTTTCTCGTTGAAGTTTCACTTAGGTGAGATGACGGCTCAAGAGGCTGTTGATCTGCTCGTTGAGAGGATCAATCACGAGAGGAGTACGGCTGAGGGCGAGGTCAGACGATCTGTCGAGGGGACATACTCGCCGCTTTATCAAGCTGGGTATATGCTTGGTGCGCTTCAGCTTTGGAAGTTGAGAGAGATGGCTGTTGATGGTGGGAAGATGACGCAGAAGGAGTATCATGATGCTATTTTGAAGACTGGTGGGTTGCCGATTGAGATGGTTAAGGCGTTGATTCTGAACGACGAGCTTACGAAGGACTTCAAAGCGGGATGGAAGTTCTATGACTTCAATTAAGCATTATTCTATCTAGATTATTGAGAGCATCTATATGGTTTTGTCTAACATCTAGTCTTTACCTTCCAACCAACCTTCAAAACTCTCGCGAGCACCAATAGCACCGCGCAGAGTGTACTCGAAAGCGCAGCCCAGATATGAGCCCCAGTGAGACTTCGATCCTGCAATAACCCCCCAATAGGCGGTCCAGACAAACCCGCAAAAGAGACGAGACTGAAACACATGCCCATTCTCGTACCGATTGTATCTAGCCTCGTCGTGATACTGGCGACTCCAGTGGGCATGAGACTTTGGAAAGCGCCAGATGCAATGCCGTAGAAGATGGAGAAGATGTAAACACCGGCAACGTCGTGAACTGCAACCCATGTATATGCAACTATGGCGACGCAAAGAGCTGCTGGTGCGATGGTGTTCAATGGGCCGATTCTGTCGGCGAGAACGGGGATTAGGACTCGGGTTGGAAGGCCGACGGCGTTGATTATGGTGGTGATGAGGGATGAATCAGCGAATGACATTCCGACTTCTTGTTGGCCAAAGGATGCCAGCTTTTGTGACGTCAGTGGGAGTTATCAAGAGGGAATGTTATAGATACTCACGTAGTAGAAAGTGTAATACACAGACCACACAAAGAAGAACAGCCCGCCCACATAAGACACATAAAGAGTATCCCTGAACGCACTCCAATCGATAATAGGTCCAGTCTGTCGCGGCGGAAGTCTTGGCCTCATGAAAATGGCCACGAGGATAAATCCAGCCAGATTAATGAATCCCAGCACCCTCGCAGTCCACGGCATACCGATGCTGGGAAGAAGCGCTCGAACAACAAGAGGATAAACAGTACCACCGAGAGAATTCCCGGTAGTCACCAGCCCAATAGCAATACCTCTCCTTTTCTCAAAATATGTCGCCACCAACGCCAACGACGGCGCAAAGATAATACCCCCGCCAATACCAGTGACAACACCCTGTGTGATCATAAGATGCCAATAAGAAGTCGACAAGCTCATCATGAAAATCCCGATGAGCTGCAGCCCCGCACCAACAAGGAACGTGGGAATCCAAAACCCAGCATCTAGCAACCTTCCAGAGAATGCACTCCCAAAGAATGTAAACCATACTTGGATCGACCCAATCCAGGAGATTTGGAAAGGTGATTGGGGGAGTGTGGAGGTGTAGTGGGCTTGGAAACTTCCAAACGAGTTGACGTAGCCCCATGTTGCGAAGATGACGATCCAGCCCATTGCTACCTGTGTCCATGCTTCGATGCCGCCGTCGGGGGGAGGCGGGATGTCGCCGGGTCGGAAAGATGCACCAGCTGAGGCGATAATTTCGAGATCTTGCATCTCTGACCTCGTCGGTTCACGACGTAAAGTATTGATTGGTTTGCTTTACTCGTTAACATTTTTCACTTGGCAAAGGGATTGTGAACTTACAACATGGTCTCGCCATTGGGCTCATCAGTTTGGAGTGTTTTTTCAGTCATTTTTCAGTCATTAAAAACAAATAAATTTCGAACAACGAATTCAAGATGAGGAACTGCGGTATCGCAATCTTAAGTAGCTTGTTGCAGTCATGTTACGGTCAGAAAATCTAACGTGATAGTCCCGATACCGCTCCAGAATAAAAACCGGGAATAACATGATAAATTATGGATCTAGTGTAAAAATTCTCATGATAGCCTGCCCTTCTCGGTAACTAATCAACCGAACCGAAGGCCGATAAGCGGATAAGGGAGATAACTAAGACAACGATCTGCGAATGGGTGCTGGGCTACTTATCTATGAAGAGGAGTTATGTAAATCATGGTCTTGGCATAAATACTAGCACAAAATACCCCGCGGGGTTCACGATAGCTTCGAGGTGGCAAGTCTGTCTCGATTGGGATCGTCGGAACCGGCCGCTTTGAAGACTATGGGAAATAGAGTTTATAATTGTGCCGAGACATTTCGCTTTGACAAACAAGACTATAAGTTTGTTCATGCCGAATAATTTAACCGACGGTAATTATGGCATTCCTAATTTTGCTAAATTTCTCATCCCTCCCCATACCTTTCCCCAGACAGTTTTAGCTCCCAAGCCCGCCTTTCGCTTGGGAAGGAAGATATCCGCGGCATGTCACTCGCGGGAAAGCTTCCGGGATCGCGATCCCTTCCCGTCAAGATATATTCGGCAAAGGCGATCCCTTCAATTGGACCTCAAGGTTCGAGAATGCCATGGCGAGTTAGTCTGACGGTGCGGCTGAAGTATGGTGGCTGCGAGCTGGTTCCCATTTTCTGGTAAGTTATGAGCCATAACGCGCCTCACAGTGAGATATTCGCCCTTTGCTTATTTTCTTTCTCATGTGAGAAAGGGGCCCTTCGATTTGGGTTCTAGTCTTGTTCTTTGGAGGGCGCTGTGGCGTTTATCGAAGCTTGTTTTCTGTGAGCCTCCCTTGTGATACATGCGCTTGAGAGACGTCAAGGTCTTTGATTAGTTGACGATCATTGAATCAAGCTGACGACAACATGTCCGAGAAGAGATAATAAAATACAATATTAGCACGGTAATTGTAATCACTACGCCATGGCTTTTATCGGTGACATTTGTCACCACCCCGTACCTACTCCTATTCAAATCTCAAAGTCCGTCACTCTTCGGTGTGGCCCGGAATTGCCGCTAGTTCTGTCCAGACCCTGATCTAGAAGCTCTGACAATTCACCAATCAATAGCGTCGAGCATGAAGGTCTATCCGGATGCCCATGCGTAATTCCCATCACGCAAGCGCGTATCTCACATACCGGGCTCTCGTAAACCCATCAACCTTCTCCCCAGAAAACTAAAACGTGCTGAGTATAAGAGATTCCGGTCTCCCCAAAACAGTAAGACACCGAGAAAGAGGGCCCCTGTTTTTCAACTAGGTTTTCTTGGCTTTCAGATGTCGCTTGCTAAGAGGAATAACGGTGCGTGTTGAACTCCACCCATTGCGAATGATAGGGCTGACAGCTGAGTTTTAGGCTGTTACGAGTGCTGCAAGAGACGTCTTAGGTGTGACAAGACAGAGCCGGAATGTCTCAAGTGTCAGAAAAAAGGCATCGCTTGCTCTGGGCAGGGCTTGAGGTGTAGGTACAGTAGCCACATGGCTGTTGACTCCACACCTGGTGCTGGGAAGCCTTTGACTTTGACGTTTATCTCGTCATCGACGCCGGCGGAACCTCAGCCTGGGAAGAGTCTCAGATGGGTTGACTCTGCGCAGAGGGCGAGAAAGGAGAGGGCGAGGAAGACCAAGGGACGGGCTCCTTCTGATAGTCCGACCTCGTCGAATCCTCCCGACTCGGCGTCTTCTGATGATGCTACGTCACCGTCGTCGGATGACTCGGCTTCTGAATTTGGTGGTGTTGTTGTGCCGTATCGATACGGTGTTACGATACATCCAGCACTGAATGAAGCTTCGAATGCCCAAACAAGGAGGTTGTTCAGTCATTGTAAGTTCCAGCCTCCTCTTTAGAGTCACCATTCTAACACACGTAGTTTCTGAGATCATCGCCGGACACATGGTTGTACTAGATTCATTCTCCTTCAGCAACGGATACAGAGACGTCATTCTACCGCTCGCCCATCAGGATGAGAATCTCGCACAAGCTGTATCAGTCGTCTCGGCGTTTCACCTAGGACAAAGGGATCCCAAGTTACAACGCATCGCTGAAGCAGGTCACCAAGCTATTGTCCAGAAGCTACGGCGGGACTCACTTCAACTTAGCCCCGAACAACTCTTCAACCCATATATCCTTGCGACAATCTTGGTGCTTTTGGTTGGTGAAACAATCACTGGTGCCGACAACTACACATACCTTTTGGAGATGCTCAACTGCCTCACGCAATATCCAGACTGGATATCAATGCTACCACCGAGTCTGAAGGACTTTTTTCTTCAGCAGATCAAGATGTAAGATCATTTACTGATGAAATTCCGACTGTTCACTGACTGATATCTCAGGTTCCAACTCTTTGGCGTCCCCCTAGCCAACGAATCCAAAGGCCTCAAAGTCCTCACCGGCCCAGAAGCTTACCTCGACTTCATGTCCTACCCCGAACTCCCCCCACAATCTGAACACTTCACCAACATCGAAACCATCCGCTCCGCCATCTTCGACGCATGCAGCATCTACCGTCGCCGCGCGGAATCCTCCCTCAGCGACGACGAGTCCATCCATCTCGTCGAGCAACTGCGTCTTAAAGTCCTCAACCTCGACTGTTCCACAAAAGGAGCGCACGCCCTTGTGTGGACGTACTTTATTGCCGCTGCGGAGAGCATCCTTCCGGAGCATAGGGAGTTCTTTGCGGGGAGGTTGGCAGATTTGTATAGCGTTACGAATTTTGGAAGTATTCCTGTTGCGGTTAAGGCGTTGGGGACGATTTGGAGTATGCAGGGGACGAGGAGGTGGACAGAGATCGTTAGTAGTGAGACGCCGATTCTTATTATGTAAGTTTGTAGGAATAGGATATCATATCATGGATGATAAAAGGTTAGGGTTATAGGCGTTGGTGGAGGATAGATGGAAAATTGATTTTCTCCCCGTGTCTCACGGTCTAACCTAGTCCTTATCAGCATAACTACGCTGTCAGTACATATTGTGCAGAGAGTGAATATTTTATTTTATTAAATTAATCTGCAGTTACTAGCTTAACCCCTGACTTAAACCAGGGGAAAGTATAAGAACACAAGTCTTGCTTTGCTATGGTGCCTCTACTGTTCCAGCTTTCTGACATATGCCACAGGGCCTTCATAACGGTGGGTTCCTCGGAATAAGTAGTATCCCACGGAGAACACCGCGACAGCCCCATAAATGAGAATGCTCCAGTTCATCTCTGATGGGGACGGGTTAGGGTTTCCTGGCATGAAAGCCAGGACGAAAATTATAATGAGGAAGGCTTCGGAGACGATGTTGACAACAAGACCCCATCTTCCAAGACTGAACTTAGACTTGAGGAGAGGACTGTTCGTTGATCGTCGCCAGATCATGCATCCGATTGAGACGATGTAACTTGAGAGAAGGGATGTTGTCGCCAATGAAGTGATTGAGTTGAGGGCGACTGCTGAACCAATGTTGATAAGAGACAGGAGACTCGAGATCAAAAAGGTGGTCAGGATAGCGTTGATAGGAACATCCCATCCTGTGGGGACCTTCGAAAACCAAGGGCTGAACGGAACAGCGTGATCTCGTGCGAAAGCAAAGAGTTGGCGTGACGATGTAGCTACCATGGTGAGGTTGGAGAAACCAGTCATGATAACGAGGAAAGATGCCATAGCAGTAGCACTACTCGTTGACTGAGTTGAGTTCAGGAATACTTGCATAAAGGGATATCCTGTTGGCGAAGCAATGACCTCCTCGAGATTACCGATGCAGAAACAGTATGTGATAACCATGATCCAGCCAAACGCACCGTTGAAAACAGTCGTTGAGATCATAGCCTTTGGTAGAGTGCGGCTCGCATCGCGGAGTTCCTCAGACATGTGCACAGCAGCATCAGCACCAAGCAACGGCAACACCCCCGCAAGAATACCAACGAGCGTAGAACCGCCGATACTTCCCCAACCACCACCGTCGGTGAACTCAGTAAACACAGCAGTAGCATCAGCCCGCGGTGAAAGAACCCAAAGGGTAACCAATATGCCGAAGAACGCAAAGATGTGAATGACAAGAACTGTTGCTTCAATCAACGGTAACTTTCTAGCAAGGAGTGTGTTGAACACAACCGAGAAAGCAGCTACTGCGATAGTAAGTAGTGTTCCATGCCATGGCTTAGGAACGTAATCGGGATAATTCAACACTACGAGGCCTTGGATTTGCGTTCCGGCGATGAAAGCTGACGAAGCGCATGATGTCTGCCAGCCGAGGACACACATCCAGCCCATGAGGTAGCTGATGAGTTTCTGGTATTTTGGTGGTGCGAATTCGGAGACCCAGTGGTATTGACCTCCTGTCGTAGGAGCCCTGTAGTTCTGTCAGTAATTGGTGGTGAAGTAGCGGTGGCGGTACGGACATTGAAGCCATTTCGGCCATGGAGGTGTTGACGAGGAGGAAGCCCATCCAGCAGACGAAGAACATCCAGATCAGACCTGCTGTGCCGCCGTTGACGAGACCGATTGTTGAGACACTAGAAAGGTCAGCTTTATTCACCATCTTATCCTCAGCGCAACGTACCTGAGGGAGAACTCCCAAGACGCCATGAGGATCATGGAGAAGCCAAAGATGGACAGAAAACGAAAGTTTCTCTGACGCGTTTGTTAGTTTGACACAGTTATGAGGACGAGGTTTGCGACGAACCGTCATCTCTTGGGTTTTGCCCATGCGGTACATGTCAGCGCGATCAGCCGCGTTGCCCTTCCTCTCGTCGACATGCTCGCTGGATTCATTGATGCCATACGCGGCATCTTGAACTTCGACTGATCGTTTATCGCCTTCAGCAGACATTTTGGCGTACTCTTTCCCAAGCAAAGACTCAACTTAGTGGAAGAGGGACGATGATTTAAAGAAGGAATTAAAATAAATCGAGGAACAAAAAGAAGAAGACAAACCTGCAGATGCTTCGGTAATAGAAATGCAGGAGTGCGGCATGGAACACTCTTTAGGATGTACACCCGCCAACAGTTCCTCTCCACGGTACATGGTGCTTGCCCAACCCCTGTAGACCCTGGCCAGACTCTTACATCCTAGCTAGACCCTGACTAATTGGTGATCCTCCCCCCCGTCCCGTGCCGAAGTCCGGAAAATCTTCCGCTGTGTTAGCTGACTCAATCCGAACGACATCTTTGTCAAAGTCATGTCATTGTCATAGCTATTGCAGTTACGAGGGTCCTGAATTCTTAGTGTGAGTCGAGTTTTGCTTTTTAGTCTGTGTTTAGGCGAAGTTCGGATTCAATGGAGTCGTTCGAGAAGAGGAGCCTTTGGAGTCAGGAACATGGTGGAGCCTGTGCGGCACGAAGGACCAACAGTCTTGGCGGTTGCAGGCATTGATTTCAGCCAAAATGAAGTTTTACTCCTTCATGAGGTCTGACGACGGGGTCAAGAACCAACAGTCGAGTCTGCATGTCAAGTCAGCCACATCTTAACTGAAACCAACAGCTGTCAATTGCCGATCTCCTCGTGGCAGTCACAAACAATGCGTGAGTAATATTCCGTCTCCTCGGTTAAACCAATGAGCACATCTCACGAATTGCTTTCTCTGTTGGTTCACCCATGCTGTGGCTTGCATGATCCAATCTGTTAACCAGGCCCCCCCATGTGAAGCCGTCACCAATGAATACGTAAGAAATATCTTCAGCGGAAAATCTTTTCTTCTTTACGAGGATCATATGTCGGAAATTAGCGAGGTAGACTGCTGTGCCGTTGGTTCGAGCCATAAATCCCAATACCAAGAGTCCGAGACGCCGGAGAGGATTCATGTCATGCAAGGTTGAGCAAACCTTAATAATTCTGCATTTCAAAATATACCTGCCTCCTGCCATGTGATGTAATGATTTCTTCCCTTTATTCTCTCCAAGTTTCGCAGATCTTGAAACATGGATCCGAATGATTCACTAGACGATGATCTATACCGGTTTTCTCCCGTTACATTCAACGATCATGCGGGCAAGTTATGGATCGTAACGATCTTGTCGCTGATCTACACCTCGCTTATTGCGCTGGCAAGGGCTTATATCAAGTACAAGATGTTTGGGTTCGATGACGTTTTGTTTGCTGCTGCGACGGTGAGAAACGACTTGTGATCGGTGGTGTTTTGATGGATTGCTAACTTTATAGGTTTTGCATTTGGCTCAGGCTCTTGCTGTGTTTATTGGGTTGAGTAATGGGTTGGGCAAGTTCAATTCGATCACACCGCCAGAACAATGGGGGATCTCTTCGAAAGTGAGTTTCTCAACCTCTGACCCTATTCTCTTGTGCTGACAGGTGTGCTGATAGTGCACGATTGCATCCGTCATTCTTTGCCTTCTAGCTCTTAGTCTCGCGAAGTGTTCCGTCCTCGCCCTTATACATCGCATCATCAGCTCCAAGCCCGGCAAGAACAAGATGGTCTGCGTGATGCTAATGATGTTCACTGGACTATGGGGCGTCGGCTCAAGTTTGGCATGGCTTGTGAACTGTCGCGCCGGGACATTGTTGACTGTGAATAACGTCAAACAATGCCCAGATCAGGTATGGGGACCCTTCCGTCCATCACAAACACTTGCAAATGTCTAATTACTCCTGGTAGAGTGCGCGCTGGGGCGTCATCACTGCAATCGACATCTTGACCGAAATCCTAACCTGGCTCCTCGTTCTTCACCTCTCGTGGTCCGTCAACATCTCCTTTGCCCGAAAATGCCAAGTCGTCACAGCATTCTCATTCCGAATCCCACTCATCGCCATTTCCTCCGTCCATCTCGCGTACTCCCAAACATACCCATCATCTCTTGAGCCTCAATTCGCCGTTACAAACACCCTCATCTGTCAACAAGTCATGATCGCCTGGTCTCTTATCTCCGCGACGATGCCCAACCTGAAGAATTTTCTCAAGTCCTTCTCCATAGGCATGGGCTTCCCAGTCGCATTTGACTTTACGATGTCGGGTTCAAGCAAGGCTTATGCACTGCAATCACTACGGAATAATCGCTCTACGAATGCGGCTTCGGCAACAGCGACAGCTCATAGTGCGAATTGGAGACCTGATCAGGTGTCGAACCAAACTACCGCGGCCCATAGATCAAGCAGGAGTAATAGTCGGGATGTGTCGGAAGAGGGATCAAGTTCAAGAGCTGGGAGTCAAGAGTTGATCATTAATAAGGAGGTTGCGTGGAATGTCACGTATGAGGACCATCAAGATGTATTTACAAAACGCTGAGGTATCTCACGAACATGCCGTTTTAATTCAGACAAAAGTCCTCGGGGTTTTGAGTCAGTGATGCCTTGAGACATGCAGTGGGAGTGGAGCTTTACATGCAAGTACAAGGGCTTCATCCATGTCATGTCACGCCAGGTTCGCGGAACCCTTCCAGCGTCCAGGATATGAAAAAACTCACAGGATCTGGGGACAAGGATTGAAGCGGGCTAATCGGATCATGTTGAAAACCCAGCCAACAGCAGTTCTAGACCGTTTCAGATCAGTTCCCAAGAAATACAAGACTCCTGGCTCTTGCATTACGAATTACTGCAAGCATACTCCGTACACGATCATTTCTCAACTGACTCGCAATGTCCGAGATTGTGTTACGCGATGCGTATTACACGGAGCTTCCGGAGATCGCAAATGTCATGTCGAAGGCCTTTTGGGGGGATAACCTTTTTGGCGATCTGATCCACCCGCATCGGAATGAGTACCCTGATGATGTAGATCTGTACTGGCTGCGACGTGCACGGGTCAATTTCTGGGATTATCGTTGGAAATGGCTTGTGGCTGTGGCTAAGGATAAGAATGGCAACGAGGTCATTGCTGGAATTGCACAGTGGGCACGACTCGGTGAAGGGGGCAAAAAGTTTGATCTATGGTTCTTTGATCCTCGTGAGTTCCTCTCTCTCTCCAATTTATGACTGTAGTTAATACAGTTTCAGGCAACTTAGTGAAACCACTATCTTCAGTCGCCATGAAGATTCACGCCTGGGCCAGACCAAGTCGTGCAGTTGACCCCAAAGAAGAAGACATTATCGAAAGAGCATATCCTCACTTCGACTCGATATGGAGCGGTAAGCGCGCTGAATCTTGGTATCTCGAAGCATTAGCCGTACATCCAGATTTTCAAGGGAAGAATGTTGGTCGGCAGCTTGTGCAATGGGGCCTTGATCAGGCTGAAGCTGAAGGAGTTTGCGCTTCGGTGGTGAGCGCATTGGGCAAAGATGATTTCTACAGGAAGTGCGGGTTTGACGAGCAATTTGGAACCGCCAAGGACGGTGAAGGGAATCCGTTGGCTGACGTTGAAGGGTCTAATATCTTTTGGAAGTGGCCTGAAAGTGAGAAGTGAAACTTTTGTTGTTTTTTCAGGGGATGGGATTGGTGAGAAGAGCTGGAGTGATATAGTGGATAGGTTAGCAGTATATCCGGGAGTTAATAGGTGGGTAGTAGTTTAAAATCGCCTGTATTGAAGGTATATTTTGTATATTTTTCTCACAGTCCTACATCTTTCTATAGATAAGAAAAAGGCCTATGGCTGGTTAAGAGCCATTGTTCGTTTCCAAGGAGGCTGTTAAAACTAGGAAATGGAAGAATATGTAATCACCAACGCATCGAAGTCAAGGCCATGAAATTATTTGATGCAGCCAAACTTAGAGATGTCTCGGGGATCTTGAGCAGTAGCTCAAACTTGTTTATATAGAGTCAGTACATGCCTTTCTATCTCTATAGTTGGAGTAGCTCTAATTGTATAGGGTGAAGCTTTGGTCCAGGTTTCTTCTGAATAGCCTCATATTCTAAACTGTGGATTTCGGGCAATGCCTCATTTAGGCCGTACCGCTATTCATCAACCTAGCCTCTTGTCGTTTTGACTTCATTCGGTGCAAAGTGGGTTAATTAATCTCAAATTTCTCCATTCCTAGGCAACCAACCCATTAGCGGTGGATGCCAGCCTTGATGGTGGATACCTGTCTTGATATAAGAAGGCTTCTTCACTCGAATGCCATTTCTCGTCCTAAAATCAAGATATTTTGAATTCCCTCGCAGCCATGGACTCTCAGACTTCGTTTCTTGATTTACCGCGAGAGGTACGGGACATGGTCTATGACTACGCCCTCGAAGATGTCAAGTTCAGCAACGCCTTTACGACTCAAACCGCTCATTCCCCCAAGATCTCCCCCTTGCTCTACGTACATAAAAGCATATCAGACGATCTTCAGCCTCGCCTCTACCAAAACCACGCTATTGTCGTTCCACTTCAAGAACCTAGCACTTATGCAGCTGGAGACTGGAGTATAGTCCCTAGGGTTGCCTGCTCGAACATGATGAAGCAACGCTCCAACACCCTCATCATTGAAATGTCTCAGACGACTATTTCGTATTATCCGGATTCAGATCCTGAGAGAGACTTATACGAAGATCCCATGGAGGATGAATACTTTTGGGAATCTGACAGTCGAGGTGGAAAGGCATTTCCCCAAAAGCTCATCAACGATATTCTCGCTCTGAAACCAAGTCTCCCAGCCCTCAAAACTGTCAAATTTGTATTCTGGTTTGGGAAATGGACTGCATACCAAGAGCCTTGGGAGAAACATCTCGAGAAGCTCAGGGTGGCTTGGCCGGAATTGTCCTTGAAGATCGAGCTCAATCTGTTCGAGTTTGAAGATCCTGACGCAGGTGACGGCGGATTCAACTGGCTTGAGACTTGGTATTACTGGGCGAGAGACACAAAGAGGGTCTGGTTTCAGGCGAACAATTTCAAGTGGAAAGACCATGCCAAGGGGGACTTTCGAGGTCGTAAGATCAATGTTCGGTTGTGGCAGGATGAAGAGTTTCTGGATGGGGATGATGAGGATAGGGATAGGGCTCTTCATAGGAGGCGCTGTGAGGTGAAGCCTTTGTTTGTTAGGACATGCGATATGGATGGCCGAGTGTGAGGGTTCGAGGTACATGGACATAATACCATATGTTTGCACATTAGTATATTTGATCACTCATTGATAACTAAAATCTAAGAATGTCTGCGCTATAACGATCCTCTTTCTATATCTATGCGAGGTTATACTCAGCAATAAGCTTCTCAGCAGCTGTAATACCCGTCACGTACGCAACAGACTGAATATGACAACTTGCCAGAACAGGGACAACACCCATATCCGCAATACGAAGACCCTCAAAGCCAATGACCTTGAAGTCACTATCAACAACAGCATCAGGATCCCCCTTCTTACCCATCTTGGTAGTACCAGTCATATGCCAACTCGAAGAGATAGTATTCTTCCAGTGCTCCAAAAGCTCTTCATCCGAATCACCCTGTGGCCCTGCAAGCATAGCCACGTTATCTTTAGCGTAGCCATCATGCTTCACGAGCCTGAAAGCATCGCGGAGTGACTCAATAGCTGCACGACGATCAAACGGCGAAGCCAAGAACTTGGGATCGAACTTGAGAGGAGCATTCGGGTCAGATGACTGAAGGGTAACTTCTCCTTGACTCTGTGCATTATAGTAAAACACCAGAATGCAAGAATAGTTAAGCGCAGAATCAGGAAATTCAGGGATGAACCAGTGAATAGGAAAGTGCGTAAGAATCTCGTAATGCGGCACAGTCTCCTTCATAAGAAACTCCTGCTCCTTTGCCGGCAGAGCCTTGAACTCCTCTGACTTGACGAGCTTATCAAGCTTGAACCAGCCAATGCCTAACTCGCAGGCAAACTTTGTCCAGGGGCCCGTACCATCGCGACGCCATTGCTCGAGGGCGTCGTCCATGGCTTTCTTGTCGCCGTAGAATGTGTCGCGCGCGGTGTCGCCTGGTTTGCGGGTGTAGACTAGGGGTGTGAACATGTGGTCGCGCAGACCTTGGCCTACGCGGGGGACGTCCTTGATTACGGGGATGTTGAATTGGTCGAGTTGGGTTTTGGGACCGATGCCGGAGTGCATTAGGATCTTGGGGGTGTTGAGAGCTCCGGCTGAGAGGATGACTTCTTTGGAAGCGAGGACTGTGATTGATTGTTAGTTCAGGTGTAGTCATAACTTCGAGATATCTTCATCCGCAGCTTTAGGATGAGATAAAAGGGAAAACTTACATTTCTTGCCATTGACTTCGACACCAACAGCTTTGTTTCCCTCCAAAAGAACCTTCTGAACAATCGAATCCGTCAAAATAGTAAGGTTCTCAGGCTTGGGTTCCAAGAGATCATTCGCAGTTGATCTCCGTCCCTTACTGCTCGAGTTGATCAAAACCGACATTCCCAAAGGATTTCCAGAATTATGATCAGGATTCAACGGAAAACCAGCCTTCTCAAAAAGATCCAACACAGGAGGGAGATCTTTCTCCCACTCACCAGCATACCCAACATGAAGCTTCCCCTCGGAACCATGATCTTCCGCCTTAGGCGCAGCATACTTCTTATCAACACCCTCCGGAAGCTCCCCATGAAAAGTCTCTAGACTCTTGTAGCGGTCATGGATCTTATCCCAGCGATACGCATCATCGTCTACGATGCGCGCCCACTCTTCATAATCATCTCTCGCACCAATACTATAAACACCAAAGTTGATGGCGCTCGAACCACCGAGTCCCTTACCGCGAGAGTAATCCAGCTCCCGGTTGTTGGCGAATTCTTGGGGGGTCGTTTTGTAGCCCCAGTTCATGTCCTGGTTTAGAAAAGTGGTCCAGCGCTGCCCGTCGACGCGCAGGTTGCGGTCTTGGTTTGTGCCGCCGGCTTCGAGGAGAAGAACGGAGGGTTTCTTGGGGGTGCGGGAGAGGTTGGCTGCTAGGGCGCTGCCGGCTGGGCCGCCTGCGGGAGGAAAGTTTGGTTAGAATGACGGTTTTTTGTTTTAGTGGTGTTGATCAAGTGTGCTCAGGCATTGGGCTAGACGTGAAGGAGGGGGAGGATTGAGTCAGGTTGCTTGGACGTACCTCCTACGACGATAAAGTCATATGATGAAGCCATATTGACCAATTGGATGATAAGTATAGTAGAGAATCAAGTTTATAGTTTCTGACTCAGTGGTAATGATGTCAATTGTTAAGATGAGGTGATTTTGGAATAAGAAGCAATAAAAGAGAATGAGGGGAAAGGGGTCTTCTGAGAATATATATGATCTACAGCGCCTCTCCTCACCCGTCGGTTTAGCTCCATAGACTAGGCTAGGGCTTCTAGTGCAACGGTGTCTCATACTGTACAAGGTCCCCGATGACACAATGAAACGAAAGCGGTATCAAACGAGATAAATACTGTGGTGAACCAACACGTCGTTACATGCCAAGATTCTGGACCCTGCACGTTGGGAGTTTAGTTTGGGGGCGTGGCTTCGACTTCTGACAGGCTTTCTCACCTCGCCGCTGACGGTGAGAAGTATATCAAATATGCAATTTACGCCCTGCAAGCCACAAGCCACAGTCTGTCGCCAGAGATATTTGTCAAGTCCAAGTCTGACGGTAATTATCATCTCTTGCAAAATAGTTCCACTTTCGAACAGGGTCTCACATCAGACTAGTCACGGGAATAGCAGCCTTGAACATGATCTACAGACGCACAAGTCAGGTCGAAAAGATTAACCACCTGAAGAATAATTACTCGCGCCGTTGTAGATCCCCGTTCATACAATGTCTCCGGCTGTCAGTTAATGGGCCACTTCCGCCAGCTCCTTGCCAATGCATGATTAGTACCTGCGGATCAATGCCGGATAAAGATGATTGCTCCGTATAGCGAACCTGGCACGCCATGTTATATGTGCGATCTGCAGGGGCTGCGGAGCCGCACGGTTCACCAAGCTATGCCTGAATTAATGGTCTTAGCAGTCTTAGCAGGAGTTTTAGAAGCATGCGGTAGAAGGGAATGTAACTTAAATGTCATAGCAGGCTTGTCTGATGCAGGTTTTTCGGCACTGCTCCCGCCGGTAGTGGCGAGGAGGATTTCACTTTAATAGACTTTGCCTGTCACCTGCGTCTGTGTTGTGTTTTGTTCTGTTTTGTTCTTTATCACAGTTTTGCTTTTTCTTCGGTTCACAGATCTTGGTCCCAAAGATTCGGTAACCATGGGTATCGAGGAACAGTTCATCCTCCTCTCGTTGGGGCTCGTCACCATTGGAGTGAGAATGGGCGTGCGAATCCGACAGATTGGGTTTGGGGGATGGCAGTTGGATGATTATCTGATGCCCTTCACAGGTGTAAGTGGCGCAATTACCTGCATATGCACAGGACCGTTTGCTGACCCTGTGTCTTGTAGCTTGTCTTCACTGCGGAAACAGTTGCTGCGTATCTCGTCGGTGCCAAGTTCCAGGGCTTGACGAATAGTTACATGACGGATCAAGAACGCGCCGACATCGATATGAATGGGCAAGAACATTATAATCGGGTTTGGGGATCCAAGATCCAGGTGATAGGCTGGTCCTTTTATGCTTGTATTCTCTGGTGCCTCAAGTTTTGCGTCACTGCGTTTTATGGGCGTCTTACGTATGTTTTTTTTTTTTTTTTTTTTGGCTGTTGGTAGTGAGGATGTTTGCTGACCTTGGCAGATCTGGATTGACGCATCTCAAGACTCGAGTGACGATCGCGTATATCATTCTTGGTGTTTCATACGCTGTTGTCGCGCTTACGATTTTACTGTCTTGTCAACCTTTTCATCACTTTTGGCAAGTCTCGCCAGACCCTGGACTTCTTTGCCAACCGACCAAGTCGCCGGCTTATGTGTTGGTTGTTGTTATTCCCAACATCTTGACGGATATCTACCTTCTCTCCATTCCGCTACCTGTAAGTCATCTACTCTATGCTGCGATGTTTAAATCTGACCGTTTGCAGCTTCTCTGGGGCGTAAACATTAGTTTGCGACGCAGACTCACGCTCATGCTGCTCTTCAGCGGTGCCCTCTTCATCATGATGGCGGGTACAATTCGCGCCGTAACAATTCTCACAGTAAGTTGAACAACATCTACAAGAGACCATTCACTAACAAATACCAGGCCGGTCCAAATGGCGCAGTCGCAGGAAGTCAATGGGCATGTCGCGAAACATTCGTCGCAATAATCGTCACAAACCTCCCCATAATCCAACCCCTCATCCGCAAAGGCGCCAGCATGATCGGTCTCAGCGTGCTCTTCAGCCGCGGCACCAAATCCGCATCACAAAGCCACCAGCTCCGCAGCAGCGAAATGGGCGGGAGCCGTTTCAACACTAGCCGCCGCCGCGGGCCTGGCAGTTCGCACCCGCTAGCGACGGTTCCCCAGACCACGGCCTGGGCCAGCGATGAGCACATCCTCCCTGAAGCTGGGAAACCTGCCGGGGCTGGGGGTGGTATCGTGGTTGCGCAGGAGATCAGCGTGCAGTCTGAGGTCACTACGGAGGGTGATCGTGGGAGGAGGGGACCTGAGGGGAATGACTGGGGGTACAAGACGAGTGTGTCAAGGAGTCCATAAGGGCATGGCTTGGCTTGGGCACCAATGCGATGATAGGCTACGTCGTTTGGGAACAGGGAAAAGGGATCTAGCGCTGGAATTAGAGATGGGAGTAACTTTGGCCCGCAAGGACTTATTCTTTTCTATACCTATACTATACTATCACAATTAATGCTAATGCGAAAAGACCTTCTCGAACACTGACCTGTGCTAAACATGTTTGCGTCGTAATTCGTTTGGGAAATTATCCACTCTGAGTGGATTTGGTGAGCACTCGTAAACCCGCGGAGACCCGGATGATCGACATCCGGTGGATGGAGTCAATTTACAGGGATCAAGGTTTTAGCGTATCTTCAACGGGAGCTCTGTCAGATATCATAAATCCCTGACATGTCACCACAGAAAAAAAGGAGAGTTGGAGAGTTCCGAATTTCCGAGGGTCGTACTGTTTGAGGAGTCTTGAAGGCCAATCTACGGTTTGGATAACCGAGGTACACTCTTTTTGCCAATGCTATAACTCATATCAATCTAGCACAGTCAAGACCGTGAATAATACTTGAACCAAGCTAAAGTTAGCCTCCGAGTCCAGTGTAACTAAACTGGTGGCCGTTGAAGGATCCCATGTCTAACCACAAAACACAGTAGGAAGGAGACCGTTACATGATGTATTAAGCGATGGTGAAGCTTAGTTTGGGGTAGCATGGGTTCATCGTGATACAGATACAGGTGAGATATACCTCTGAACCTTGGTAATAGCCCGGAGGTTAGCAGGATCTGCATGTAACGTTTTATTATCCGCATGAACTAAATCTCAGGACGAGTTAAATCTCCGTTGAGCTATTGAAACGGGTTATAGTACTTCGGTATATTTCTATTCGAGGTGATCGTTGCGTATTTCTCGATATAACCTGTCTTGGCCCCTTGGCGATGTTATGCAATTTTTTGACCAGCTTCTCAATCAAGACTTCAATGCCATATTGGTATGTCTCATTTCCAACTCGCGATGTCACAGGTTCAAAATAGTTCTGCTGGCCCGTGATATTATAGCAGGCTTCTTATACTGCCATGACTCGGTGTCCTCGTACGATTTCACCCCTTCGATTCAGAACTTCCCAATCTGCAACCGAGATGTAACCCACCACCGACTGCAAAGTTTCGGCTCCGCTTTCTTTTCGGGTACCTTGTTACGAAGCCTTATTACCGTTAAGCTACCGCAAAGCTACCGATTCGCTCAACTGATCTTACAACAGGCTTCTTAAGATAGAGTTTCTAAATCTAAAATTAGTTTCAACGGATATTCGTCTTAGAAGCAAGGGCATAGTTGAACAGGCTATCAGCTAGATACTCTGCGGATCTGTCCGAAGGGTTCCAAATTTTGTTTGTTCCACTCGAATTATGCAACAGATGCTGATGTCTGGTAGTATCTTGGCAGTTGTTAGCTCTACCAATGTCTTCAAGGTGGGAGGAAAGGACAACATGAGACTAGATTTGGTGATACATCCGTGGATTTCAGTATAAGCCAGTCTCATGTATTGTTCCCCTAAGAGTCATGTAACGTCATGCGCTTTTCTTATAACCCTTGTCCCTGACCTCTCTACAGAGAGGAAGGTAGTAAACCCTCGCTCAGACCCGGCCTCAATTCCAAATTGGCCTATTCTTGCCTTTCCAGCGATAATCTTATACTCATTCCCCAGATTATAGCTCACGCATCCCATTCCACAAATTACCAACATCCGTAAACTCCACCTCCTGCAACATAGACCACCAATTCGGAAACGGATCCGGTACCGAAGCATTAACCGCCGCTCCCATATTACTCGACACTTGAACTTGGCTCGCCACAGTTTCTTCTTCTCGTCTTGCTGAGTTTCGATCTGCATGGCTGATCTGCTGCAAATGCTGATCCGACCTATCGACAATTCGATATTCATGAATTGATTGGTGAAGAGTTTCAAAATCTGCTCTTGATCTTCCCCGGTAGCGTCCTGCGTCTTCGGTTGCTCTTTTGTATAAGAGTGATGAGTTCTGAATCGTTTTGATCTGTTCTGTTAGCTTTAGACTCGTGGGTGGGGGAGTGAGCCTTACCCAGCCTCCTGCTAGTTCCCAAGCGTTCTGGAACTCTTCTAAATACTCTAGTCCCCAGTTCATCAACTGCTCAGCCTTTGAGCTTCGGTCAAGATTCATCCTGGGAAATCGAAATACGTAGAGATTGAGAAAACAGGCGGTGAAGGCACAAAAGCCGGAAAAGGGCGTCATTAGCGGAATCCCACACTCAGATGCTTCTTGGAGCAAAGATGCTATCTGTTCAGCTGCGTTGAAGAGCTCTCTGGCACTTTCGTCCCACCAACCTGGTGGTGCTTCGGCCTCTAGAAGGGGAGGATCGACGGGGCCGCGAGGTGTCAAGTCGGCTGTTGGTAAGAAGGGGAAGTATTCTCGATGAAGCATGATCGTACTAAATAAATGTTAGCATACTCTTCCACCAACAGCCACTTGATTTTGGCTCTCACCTCAAGTAGTACAGCATGTTCAAGTAAATGAACGACTCCCCATGTCCCAACGTCATGTGCACCACAACACTATGCTGCGGATAGCAAAGCCTCTCATGCTGACTCTTCCTCCATTCTTCCAACCTATCCCGACACTGTGACCAAGCAGACCCAGGAACCCAAGGACAATTCTCAGGCGCACACATACCCGGTGCACAGCGCCCATTATTAAAAACAAACGACATTGCTTGAGCATAAATGTCGAACCCAGTCGCAATCGTTTCGAAACTTTGTGCCAGTCCAGATAAATCACCAGTGCAAATATGATCGAGCGAAGCTGCGTCAAAGCCGAATGCAAAGTCGGTGTAGTTCAATGGTCGAGGGACTTTGAGCTTGTGCATCTCGGACATTGGAAGCATACGCGGGTTATATGTTCCTGAGTTGATGGTGCAGTCCATGATGAAGCACGCCCAGTATGTTCGAGCTTCTACTGCAATGGCCATGACGTCTGTATCGTTGTTTTGAGACATGTCGAGAGGATGGGGACTGACTCGGGAGCTGTGAAGTGACTGCATGATACGTATTGCGATTCCTCGGTGACATTAGCATAGTTCTCCTTGGGAATAAATATGAACTTACCGCAGTGCATCCAAGCTTTGTGATACTCTCTCACGCCCCATTCATAAAGCGTCAAGATGAGCAAAGCCTGGACGACTTGAACCTTTGGCGGTTGAAGAATAGCATCAGATAAGGTGCTCCAAGCATAAGAAGCATAGCATTCGCTAGTCTTCAAGCTTTTCAACCAATCTCCTGTGACAATGGAGCATTGCTTTCGTGTAATAGCAAGTATCGTCGCTAGCAAAGCCTTGCTCTCCTTGGACCGAGCAGTTTGATACTCCTTGATAAAAGCAGATGCCTGCAGTATCCTCAGTTCCGGGAACTTGGCAGTAAAGATATTCAAAGCCTTTAGAATAATCCCAATCGGTAGACGAGCGAGATGCTCATCCACAGTATCAGGCGTATGATATGAAGTCGTCTGCCTCGATGAGACAGGGCTCGGTATAGGCTGAAACCCCGACGTGCTCGAAATCACCGAGACATCATCCCTCGGCGTCAAACCCGCTTCATGAGCTCTCCTCACAGCTTTCTTGGCAGATCTCACAACAGGTCTTGTGATTTCACAGCCCGATGTTCCGAGTCGTTGACATCGTTGGCATGGTGCACTTCCGGTGTGAACGCACTTGACTTTTGCTTTTCTTCACAACACCCAATTAGCCGCACAGGTCAATGGCTTAGTTGAACGGGGCTATAGGGTTCTTACCGGCAATGCTCGCAGGATAAACTGGACCGCATGGTTCTGGATATGGCGGGAATGGGCGGGTTGTCGGCTTTGGAGAAGGTGAGGAGCGAATAAAATTGAGACTCCGGTTTTCGGATCTCGGGTTTGGTGGAGGAGTTTGTAGTGGAGATGGGTATGACCGACTTCCGATCATCACAAAATTTGAGACTGTGAGAATAAACTAATCAAAGAGTGCACTAAGTTGATCATAAGTTATCCTCAAGTATCATAAGATGTTTTAAACCTGTATAAATATTTCTCTCGCACAAGATGAAAGCTTCAAATCCCTGTCCTATCCTCACCTGAGCCAGCATATTTACCTGACAACGCAACTCAACATTTCAGTTGGAGATAACACTAATGCAATCAATATGGCTGAATATTCTCTGTGATATTTAGATATCCATTGTGCTATATATTTCTATTTATTATACATCTTTGGTTCCTACTTAGCGTCAAAGTTTCGCTTCATAAGACATCTTCCACTTCTTGTCCAAAAATAACCTGTCTTTACGGATCACAGGAAAACCAAAGAATTGTGTATAATTTCACACCATGATCTACTCAAACATATCATGAAAGACACATATGTTCGACAATGTCACAATAATAAGCTCTTCAAGTTGTAGTCCACGCCCCAGCTCCACCCCGAAAGCCACCCGATGTCAATGTCAGATCAAGGGCGCATCCGCATCCGCCGATCATCGGCCGACTTAATCTTCATCTCTATAAGAAAATTTTATGATCCCCGAATATCAAAGCCAAGAAAACCCCCCAAACATTGGAATTGTAACAGTCATGAGCCAAACTTCGATTGAGCTGCGTCAAGACCCGGGCCGTGAAGAGGGCTTTGCTTCTTCGGGTCTTGACCTTACGAGCACTCACGAGAACGAAGCTTCTTCTCTTCCACCGGTTGATGGCGGGAAGGATGCGTGGTTGTTCTTGGCGGCTTCTTTTATGGTTGAGGCTCTTACATGGGGTGAGTCTCATCTGAATTTGTTGGATTCATCCACTGACTGGTTGGATAGGCTTCCCGTTCGCATTCGGTGTATTCCAAGATTACTACAGTACCAATGCCCCCTTTGAAGGATCGTCAGCCATCGCCGTCATCGGTACTTGTGCCATGGTATGCCCTATCGCCTCCTCTCTATCACACTCTGCTCACATCCATAGGGTATCATGTATCTCGGCCTCCCCTTCACAATGAGCCTTCAACGTCTCTACCCAAGACAAAGCCGCTGGTCTCCGATGATCGGCCTCTTCATCATGTGCATCGCCCTCGCCCTAAGCTCATTCTCACAAAACACCACTCATCTCATCCTCACCCAAGGCGTTCTCTACGCCATCGGTGGTTCCATATCATACTGTCCTTGTATCCTTTACATGGACGAATGGTTCGCCAAGCGTAAGGGGTTTGCGTTTGGAATCATGTGGTCTGGGACCGGTCTTGCGGGCTTTGCTTTACCACTTCTTTTTGAGAAATTTCTGCATGAATATGGGTTTCGCACCACCTTGAGGATTTGGGCGGTTTCTTTGTTCTTGTTGACGTTGCCGTTGGCGTATTTCATCAAGCCGCGTTTGCCGTACTCTGCGACGAGGCATATTAATCCTTTCAAGTTGGGCTTTGCGTTGAGACGAAACTTTTTGCTTCATCAACTGGCTAACATTGCCCAGGCTTTGGGCTTCTTCTTGCCTGGGATCTATCTCCCGTCGTACGCTCGGACTGCTCTTGGAGCCGGGTCTTTTGCGTCTGCTCTCACAGTTCTTCTTATCAATGTCGCTTCAGTCTTTGGCTGCGTTGCCATGGGGGCACTTACAGATCGACTACATGTTACAGACTGCTTCATGATTTCAGCAGCCGGTACAACACTGAGCACATTTCTCCTCTGGGGCTTCTCAACGAGCCTGCCCATTCTGTATGTCTTCTGCATATTCTACGGCATCTTTGCAGGTTCATACACATCAGCCTGGACAGGCATCATGCAAATGGTATCATCAACACCCTCCAACACTCGTACTAGCGGAACATCATTTGATCCCGCCATGGTACTAGGCGTCCTCTCAGCGGGACGGGGAATAGGAAACATAGCGTCCGGCCCATTAAGTGGAGCGTTAATAAAGGGGATGCCGTGGCAGGGCCAAGCAGCAGGTGGATACGGAACAGGATATGGCACGCTGATTGTATTTACCGGTGCCACGGCATTGGCCAGTGGCGCCACATTTATCTTTAGAAGGGTTGGATGGATGTGAACGCCAAATCTCAGGATCATCGCTCTATAGGCTCAAAAAGTACCATGCACCACTTTTGAAATCTGATCCCTAAATGCCTGACTCGACAGATGAAACAGCCCTCAACCTAAATCGAAAAACCCTTGGAATTAGATGGGCGCACGCCAATGGCATGGTCCAACTGACACGCCTAGTCTGACCTTACCAGTAGAAAACGGGGTCGATGAACTGCTTATGACACCATGCTTATGCGAGTCTTTCGGTGAGCCACTCGGCCGAAATGGCTTCTAGACTGCGTTCTTTTTCTGCTAACCCGGGATGGGGTCGTTGGTGAGTAGGTATTCGATACTGACACATGTATATCTAATCGCTCATGTCGTTTCTTTCCAAAGGGGGGAGATGTTTCCTCTTTCCATATCCCTCTTCTGACGATCATCAAAATTAACTTGCACATAAATATGGCCCTTCAAGCAGATCACGCGACATCAACAGCCCGCGGCCAAGACTACAAGACTCAAAACGCGGTCCTCAAATCAAAGATCAGCTCTTTGCAATGCGAAATTCAAGAAATACGGTCTTTACTCGAGAGTCATAAACATTGCAGCAAAAATCCTCAAACCACTACAACAGCACTGGATTCAAAAGCGGAAGAAGCAGCATCTCTGAAGTGTCCAGCTTAAGAGAAACAACGTAACAATGAACGATACAGGAATCTGAGATTAATGCTGACTAGGTGTCTCAGTTTGTGTTCCGGTGAAACGGGAACGCTGAAGAAATTATTGGTGTAGGCTGGCGGGAGGGGCTGAGATCGAATCGACGGAATGGGACGAGGATTAATTTAGGAGGGCTTGATACCATGGAATGATTGGGACTTAGAATGACGACGGAATACCACGGACGGCATAAAGTAATAATGAGCATGATACCTTTTTTTTTTCTTCTCTTTTCAAATATGCCTCACACCTTTCTTTTCGTTTCTCAAGGTAAAGTCGTGTCACTATTGTCGCATGTCGTTCAGCCTAGGTCACATCCAAGAGATGGGGTACATACATGATCGCTTAGAGAGTTCAGCTACGTGGCACCCGATCTGGAGGACGCAATTTCTTGGCACGCGATAGAGTGCGAGAGTCTCTTGTCGATCGTCGATGTGTTATCCCGAAAACTGGTAAAATAAGCCGAGGTCTGTGGAGATGGTAATATATTATCCGTATTGGGTCAGGTCATAAGTTATCATTCAGCCTTTCACAACTTTGCCGATCAGCCCCAGATTAATCTGATGTCTTTCATATGCTACAGGGCGGAGATTATTTTGAGTTTGTGAACTCAAGGGTTTGAGAAAGTGACAGGTGATACTACTGCAAGCTATGTCCATCATCACCCTCGCAATGCTACGATATGTGCTGTACGCGCCCGTTGACGCGAATAACGCGGGTTTATAGTCGACATAGTAAACTTAAGTTTCTCACATGTCATGCGTGGCGGTGTATAATTGGAGGTTTTGATCGCCAATAGGGTCTCATGAACTTTATGAGATAGCTAAACCTGGTATATACAGGCCACCCTTCAAGTCACCGTGCTGTTCCCGGGAACTGCGCCTTTACTTGAGATTCTCTACTCCTCACTGGGGTGAAGGAGTTGTAATAGATATGTCAAACTCACCTACTACAGCATCACCATGACATCAGCATGATCCGGGTTTCTGACTGCAGCTGTGACTATCCGGGGTTTCTACAGGCATAGTCCCTGCA
This sequence comes from Fusarium oxysporum Fo47, assembly GCF_013085055.1. Lineage (NCBI taxonomy): Eukaryota > Fungi > Ascomycota > Sordariomycetes > Hypocreales > Nectriaceae > Fusarium > Fusarium oxysporum. The sequence goes on along the minus strand of NC_072840.1, from coordinate 735,768 downwards.
TACCTCATAACTATCTCGCCAATAGAAGTTTTAAGGAGTTTCTTAACAGACAGTGAAGACTATGTACGTGTTGTTTGTATGAAGCGCAAGCTATGGCAGCTATGACTTTCTTGACAACGGGATGCATGTCCCTGTCAATATAGTTGAGGGCTAGGATATTATTTCCTGTAACGCTTTTCTCTGCTGGAAACTCAATGATAGCTGATACATCGAGCGTATTTCAAGAACTCCCTTCTTCCACCATCCTTGCAACATGTTTCTTCGAACTTCAATAACTAGATCAGTTCTTTGTTCAACACCTGGTCATGCTTGCTAACTCAGCTCTCTCACTCACTTTCTGGTCAGTTTCTAACTCTAATGCCAGTTAAATGTTACAAACTGCATCACTCCAAGTGACTAGCACTATGACTTGAAGTTTCATATCTCATATGGTGTTGTTTAACTCCACTCATGTGGGATACTGGTCCGACGTGACTGAGAAAGCAGACTGCGAACCCAACTGAGGCATTAAATTGTAAAACCTCTTCAGCAGTAACTGCCTAATCATATTGTAGGACTCTAGCACCTGTTTCTCATTTGAGAAACTATTACAGAAGTGTTACTGTGCGTGCGTGTAAGAGATGTGAGTCGGTTGAACGTGAGCAGCCAGACAGCGAAGCAACTCTGTCTATCTTGCAAACAGCTTCAGAATAACTAGTTTAATTAATCGCTTCAAACTCCTGTTTATCATAGTCTACATTTAAGTCAGCAATGTCTTAGGCTTCGCTTCAGCATTAAATTTCCTGACTGATCAACTCCGTCGTAAAACAGTATGCGATCCTTACATACTGTATTCAACACTGTATCCGGTGATCAGTCTTCACCATGGTTCAGCAAACGTATACTACAGAGTCATTTCCCATCACTAAAGATCATATAATCCATCATGGCTGGTCATGTTCTGAATGTCAAGATATTTTATGAAGTCTATCGTCTCTATCGTTGATAAATAATCCCCCTCTCCAATCGATAAATGCCGAATGCGACCAGACCCGCTTGCGTCATCGCCACCCTCATCACTCACTAACAAGAAACACTCAACGCATCACCTCACCTCACATCACTTCCCTCATCATAACCTCCTCGTTCCCATCCTCATCCCTCAAGAAATGCCACAGTCTCAAAACTCAATCGACCTCGAACTCAACCGCCTCAACTCCCCCTTCTCAGACTCCTCCTCCGACCCGGATCTTCCGCTCACCATGGATCCACCAGCACCTAAACCGCGCTGGCTCGATCCTCGCCCATCCAGCATCTTCACACGTATCACATCCTCTGTAAAACCGTTTGCGCAATATCTTAGACATGTTCTCCGTCCGAGATTGACGTGGCGATATGTCGCGTGCTCTGTTATCGGCGTTTACGTGCTTTATTGCTTTGTTACATGGCAGCCGTTCTTCTCGTCACGATTACCGGCTTATTCGGGACCGCATGACGTAGGGGCTATTGATCTGGAGATTCCACTTGAAAAACCGAAGCGTTTGTCTGAGACGCTTTTGAAGAGTACGAAAAAGCCGGCGTTTGAGGTTGAGAGTGTGTTGTTTACGGTGTATTATCCTGCTGTTAAGGGCGCCAGGTCAAAGGATGCGCCGCATCCTTGGGTGCCGAAACCACTGAGTCTTACAGCGGAGGGATATGCGCGCGCAGCGGGTGTGAACAACTTCATCATCCGACCCATCTTCACATTTGCGCTCTGGGTTCTCGTGGGCAGTATCAAGATCCCCGCCAAAGTCGACGTACCACTCTTGGGTTCCGACGGGGAGAAGTTTCCCGTCATGGTGTTTTCGCACGGATCTGTGAGTTCGAGAACGGATTACACGCACTATCTCGGTGAACTCGCCAGTCGGGGCCACGTCATCGCTGCCCTTGAACATCGCGATGGAAGCTGTCCCGGTAGTATGGTCCAGATCAAGAATAAGAAGGACAGACCTGTGTTTCTCTTGAAGGAGGGCGATCTCATTTCCGAGCCGCCTATGAACGATACGTTGCTCAAGAAGGAGCAGCTTGCGTTTCGCACGGAGGAGATCATGCAGGCTATTCGGGTCCTGAAGGATGTCAATGACGGCAAGGGCAAGGATATCTTCACATCTAGCTCTCGAGGCGAAGGCAGTACATTGGATGGATGGAAGGATCGCTTGGACTTTAAGCACCTCACCATCAACGGCCACTCCTACGGCGCGACAGGCGCTCTCCAAGCCCTCAAAACAGCCAACACCACCGCTGCAAATCCCGCCATCGGCGGTATCGCTCTCGACCCCGGCAAGTCTAGCGGTCAACTCAACACCAACATTCCCGTGCCTCTCCTCGTCGTGCACTCCAACTCCTGGTCCAAAACCCACAGTATCTTCTTTGGCCGTCCTCACTTCGACACAGTTCTCGACCTCGTACGCGGCGTGCGCGACAAAGTCGGTTCAGCATGGTTTCTCACGAGCGTTGGAACGGCGCATCCCAGTGTAACCGATGCACCCCTCCTACAGCCATTGCTGCTCAACTTTGCGACTGGCGCTACTGCTGATGTGAAGAAGGCGCTGGGGGAGTATGTTAAAGTGACGATGGACTTCTTGGAGTTTACAAAGACGAACAAGGAGAATGGGGTGCTGGATGAGGCGGTTACGCATGAGAAGTATGGGGAGTGGGTTAGTAAGGAGAGGGAGAAGAGTTTTCCCAAGGAGTATGCCAAGTATTGGGAGGTTCATGTCTGTCCACTCGATCAGGATAAGTAGACACTAATAGTACTAATGCACGTTCTCCTTCATCTCCATCCAAGACTCACGTCAGATGCATTCGCGATACCTCAATTGACGGCGTGACTCAAGCATCAGGCCTCAATTAATGCTTTATGGTTGCGAGGCCTCTTCACAATATTGTCTCAATGAGATTGTGTCTAAAGACATGTCTGGATACGAAAGAAAACCCTGCGGTCAATGACTCCTCAGCTAAGATATATACAAGAGTATTAATGACCTACCGCAGCATAACTGCCCACTCCTTCACTAAACATTGCTCTTCTCCATATCGGATGTACTTCAACGACTCACACATGTGGCCTTCAAAGAAACGCCGCTGGTGAACTGCCAAATCCACTACTTCTACCATCTCCCTGGTTCCGTCGGCAACTCAAAAATTGGTCCACCATCGTCTTGCTACCCATCGCTTGAGCATCAGACTCTCGATCCCTCATCACGTCTCCCGGCTGTCTCTCTATTGTCTGAGATCTAATCGGAGACTTCAGGCCAAAGTCTCCTCGAAGAGCAGGTGATCCGATTCTAGGAGGTTGGGTATTTGTAAGAGCACGAACCCCAGGGCTTGACTTGGTTGGTGAGCCTTGCCAACCAGTGACGCGTGTCCGGGACCGTCTCTTGTTGATAGATTCCTCTGGGGTCGAATTGAGACGTCCTATTGTATTTAGTGATCGCATACGCGGCATCTCCTTCACCAAACCTGTGTCTGGAATGTATCCGCTTGAGCCGACACTTGGCAGAGATGGCACCGCTCGCAAGCTGCTCCTAGGCGGTATAGATGGGAGCCGCTCTTTGGTATAAGTATTAGCTTTATAGCTCGGTGCTGCATTCTCATCGTATCCTATGAAGACTTGACGCGTTGATCTTGCCGGATTACCTCCGTCTTGAAAGGTTTGCGCATTACCCTTCACGTTGCTCAGAGGGCTACGATTTGTTGCGCCGTCATTTGTAGGTGCGAAATGCTCGGGTGTTGATCCCATAGAAGCGTTTTCTCTAACATGACCCAGTGTTGGAAGCACGTCGTTCCATTTCTCTCGCTTGGTGGGTGTCAAAGGTGCTTCGAGCTGTGACACTTTTGAGCTAAGCCAGGTCTTCCATTCTACAGAACTCGCCGTGGATGTATCTCGTTGGTGTTGACGGTATGACAGTCGGTCAGGTACCTCTGGCGGTGGTCCAGGGTCGTTGTAGATGCAGGTCTCATTCTGTCCCACGGTGTTCTCTGAAGCTGAATGCACCGGATTTGCATCATCGCCCGCACAAGAGTAAACACTTTCCGTATCTCCCACCTGCAGGTCCTTCCCTGAAGATGGGCTGCTGTCTTGACGCGTAGGAAGGCACAAGGTCGATAGCGAATGTAGATACCGTGATCCCTGAAAAGCACCTTGTTCGTCTTCAGAGTTCATCTGGCTTGCTCTAAGAGCGCGGCGATAAGGACTTGGGGAACGGAACGATTGACAAGAAGGACTTGCGAAAAATGCAGAGCTCCTCTGGGTGATCGTCTTATGTGGTTCCAGGCCCTGGAGTAGAACACTAGTATGCTCGCTTTCAGAGTGAGTCCTATCATCGCTCCAATTCAATGCAGCCGTATGTTTGACAGTAGATGTGTGGCCGGTTTGGGGCTGGTGCTTGTTCTCATAATCGGGGACCTCAGTGGTTGAGCTTGAACTTCGCGAAGAAGGATCGCCATTGTCTCTGAAAATGTTATCATCAGGCCTGACGCACCTAATTGTGGAGCAATCCCAGTGTCTGTTGATGGATTGACCATCATTATCTCCGGTGTTCGTTCCTCTGGACTTGACCGAGCCTGGTTGAGACTGCATGACCCTATCCGTCGGCTCCTTGCGTGCGAGTCGCTCCATAAGGGCTGAGTAGACACGTTCGCTGTCAACCGACATGTCTGCAATCATGTCTCTAGTTTGCTGCTCCAAATATTCGATCGATCGAACTGATGAAGGAATATGTGTGCCATTCTCTTTAATCACAGAGAGGCGCTGCCTCTCCCAGTCTCCAAAAGTTTCATGGCTTGTCACTGTATTTGTCATCGAGTTCGTCCAGCTGGTGACACGAGACTTGTCGTCAGGAATATGCTGGTCGCCATCTCCAAAGCTCTCGACGCTGCCTTTGCGAGACCTGAGCTGCTGGTTGGACGGTACGTCGTGCAGGGAAGGAACATGCGATGTAACCTGAAACATGGAGGCTTCTTCGGTCGACTCAGCATCTCCGATCTGCAAGCAACTCTCTGCATCCGAATCCTTCTCCACCGCGACTTGTTCATGTTCATGCTGGTCTGAGTTCTCGGAACTCTTTCCTCTGCCAAACAGCCCTCGCAGTCGTGATCTGAGCCCATGAGATACCTTGCGCGCCGTCTTTCGGATGCCTCTCTGCTTTGAACCGGAGATGGTAGAAAGGGTCGAGACTACCGTGTTGTTACTACTATTGCGCATCGACTTTCGGAAGGGAGAGCCTTCGCTTTGTGTGTGCTTTGGGCGTTGTAAAGAAGACGATTGACTCTTTTTCGCATCTTGCTCCTGTATCTGCCGAAATCTCTCTCTGGCAAGTTGAACTGCCAGATCATGATCATCAGCACGGCTGCTTGACCGTGACGCCGCCAGTCGTCGCCGGGTTTTAAGAAAGCCCATCGATGTAGAAGCTCTGAGACTGGCATTGGGGGGCATCGCATCCTTTAGCGGTTCATTTTCGCTATTCGTAGGCAGACGTCGAGGAACTGTAGGCGGCTGGCGAGCCCTTGCAGACCAGGTCTTGCTAGAAATTGTCCCTGTCTCTGCATGCGAGGAAGTCACCATTGACCGGGACTTCCTAACCTTTTTGTAGGATGCAGCCATCGAAGCAGCATCTTCTTCTGGGTTGTAACACGTGTCGGGTGGCTGCAGCATTTCTAGGTAGCGTCGGGTAAGGGAGAAGTTATCTGGTCGTTCGTTATGGAACGACAGCGTGGATGAGGGTCTGGCGTTTGCGTTCCCGAAAGCATGAATTGCGGAAGTTGCTTTTGTCGGAGAATCTCTTCCACCATTCGCTCTGCATGCAAAATTTCTGCGTGGGTGAGCTAACGGCCCGGTAAAGCGAACGCTTTTCTTGCGAGCAATGTTTGAACTGCCATGAACGCTCAGAGCACTGTCAGTCCGCTCAAGGCTGTGTCTGATGACGCTGCCAGTGCCATCACTCTTGTCGGGGTAGAAGCTCGCAGGGTCTCGCGGGAGTGGCATTCCCTCACTGCTATCTCTATCTTGAGCTCGCTGATACGAGACTACAGCAGCAATGTTGGCATCTCGCTCAGCCCTGGCAGGATTGATGGATTCAAGATCGCGGATGGGACTGCGGGCGACAGAGTTGGTCGATTTGCTTCGACTCAGTGGACGGCGATTCTTCTTTCGAGAGCTGTTACGTCGCAGCATTTCTCATAAATGTTCAGATTTGCAACTGCAAATAAGAGTTGGGTATAAATGAAGGCTGATTGTAGACTCGAAAACAACAATATGAAGGATAGAGTGATGCCTTGTTGGTGATGGCACCAAATGAGATAGAACGAAATGGCAGACATGGCCAAGAGTGACTCAACATGCTCAAGGTAAACACACCTAAGGAAGGAACGGGAGCGCTGTTGTATTGTTTGAAGTTGGAACTATTCGCAGGTGAGCAACAGCAAGAGAAAGAACGCTACCTCCGGTACAAGCGCCTCCACCAAGGCACCTACCATCAGGTACCCGCCTTGCCGCGGTGGTCAGGTAGAATTACAACATCGACATGAACAGCACACAAAGCAGGTATCACGATGGAGAAGATTGATCTTGTAATAAGGAGATGTATTGTAATTGAGCAAGCCTAAATCTAGCCTGCCCCATAGACTAACCCATGCATTCAAGCGCACAATGTGATGACAGCTGGTCATCAAGAAGAGCAAGCGCCCCTATCAATGTCATGTAACCCAAACCAAAAAGACCCATAACAATCCGTAATCCCAACATAATGTGTACCCAATGCACCCAGTGATAAGATTATAGATCTTACAGGTTGAGCTCCTTAAGGAACTCCTCAAGCTCCTCATCGACGAGCTCGTGGATCTTCTTGGAGAACTTCTCGGCCTTGGAGCCAAGTTCCTTGGCACCGGTGGTCAGCTTGCCAGAGACGAGGTTGACCTCCTGCTCAACAGCGTGCTTGATCTCCTCGACGCGAGAAGAGGGAGCAGCCTTGTTGACCTTGTAGCTACCAGCCTCAACAATCTTCTTGTAGTCGCTGCAGCCACCACCGTTCCAGGCGAGCAGGTTGGGGGTGTCGGAGGGAATGTCGGAGAGAGCATCCTCAGTGGCGACGGAGATGATGTTCTCCTTGAGCTTCTTGGGGGTGATGGAGGCAAGGGCGTACTCGGAGTCCTCAGCGGGCTGAAGAGAGAGGTAGTAGGCGAGGAGACCAGCAATGTGGGGAGATGCCATGGAGGTACCAGAGATGGTGTTGACGGCGTACTTGGAGCCGATCCAGGTGGACTGAATGTTCAGACCGGGAGCGAAGATGTCAGTGCACTTTCCGTAGTTGGAGAAGTAGGCACGGCTGTCATCAAGAGCAGAGGCACCGACGGTGACGGGCTCAGAGGCGGCAGCGGGGGAGTAGTTGCAGGCATCAGCGTTGTCGTTGCCAGCGGCGACAGCAAAGTGAATACCAGTGCGGACAGCAGCGTTGACGGCAGCATCGAGAGCCTGGGTCTTACCACCACCAAGAGACATGTTGGCGACGGAGCCCTTGAAGCCCTTGCGCTTGCCGTCCTTGGCCTTCTTCTTCTGCTCGAGATGGCTGGTGGCAGCGAACTCGACACCCTTGACAACGTCGGACATGGATCCAGAGCCGTTAGATCGGAGGACCTTGACGGCATAAACGTTGGCCTTCTTGGCAACACCATACTTCTTACCGGCGACAGTACCGGAGCAGTGGGTACCGTGACCGTTGCCATCCTCATCGGCATCGCCGGAGGGGATGGTCTTACCCCAGTGGGCACGACCCTCGAAGTCAACGTGGTCGACGTTGGTGCCAGTGTCAACAATGTAGGCATCGACACCCTCACCACCATCGGAAGAGTAGAGGTACTTGTTGAAGGTACCGAAGTTGAGGGTGTTGCGGTGGGAGATACGGGCAAGACCCCAAGGAGCCTGTCGCTCGGTCTCGCCGTCGCACTTGTCCTCAGTGATCATGTTCTGGGAAACAGGGACCATGGTGTGGACAAGAGTGTCTCGCTCAATGAACTCGACCTGGTTGATGTTAGCTTCTGATGATCATGAGGCATAATCGGAGATACTTACGTCAGGGTGGTTTCGGACCTTCTCGATCATGGACTCGTCAAAGTGGCCGGCATAGCCCTTGAAGGCATCACCGATGTCAAAGGTGTGCTTCAAGCCAGAGAAGGTCTTGTCTGTGAAAGGAACGGAGCGCTTTCGCAGCTCGAGGCGCTCAGTCTCGCCCTGCTTGTGTGTGTCCTGAACCCACATGTGATGGTCGCTGGCAGCGGCATGATCAACATGGTCCTTGAACTTGATGATGTACGAGTCTGGGATGGTCTCGGCATCGATGGAGCTGAGGATGGGAGCAGCCTTGTCGTGGACGGTGCCGACGCTGAAGGAGGCAGCGCTGGCGACAGCCGCCATAGAGAGGGTGAGAGCGGACTTCATGGTGACGAAAGGCGCAATGACGAAGCTGAAGCGACAAAGCTTGTGTTTGGTCTACCTGCGACTCAAAGACAGAAAACAAATGGACAAATTGATGTCCTCGACCGTCTGAATAGATGGAATCAGACGAGATCGATACTTCAAAGGATGGGGAGAGAGATGATGGATATGGATGAGATGATGAAAGGAAGAAGAAGCGATGGCGGCAGCACCTGGGGTAGATAAGCAAAGCACGAGCAGCGTGCGACAGCTCCAGTGTTGCCTCAGCGGGCCTGGGGGACCCGGCAGGAGGGTGTGACGCATCCATCGCTAGGATGGGCGATAACACAGTGGCTGAGTACCGAATATGGTTTAGCGTACGTGCTAGAGGACCAATGGCCGTCACCGAGGCAATGCGATAACGGCACCTGTTTGAGCCAGGTACCTCTTAGCTCTCATGACGGACCGTGTGAGAGTTTAACCATGCACTGAATCTAGAAGGCCGAGGCGGGCTACAATTCAGCCGTCTTGACCCGAGGAATGGTCATGATGAAGATGAGGAGCCTGTTATGGGCGTTTTTACTGAGAGTCAAGAAGGTACAGTGATTATGCGAGTACCCATTCACCGCTTCTGATCGTTTGAGAGTCAACTGATGGCGAGTGATTGCCTCATGTTGACGAAGGCTGACAACCCGGTCGTGTTTGTCCGCCTTGTTTCGAGTCATGGCTCATGGATTGGCTCTCGGTAACGGGAGCGAACACGACATCACTGTACTGAAGGTTAAGAGCAAGATTTGCCTCTTATACTCACTGATTCGCTAACGATTCAACCTTTTCAGCAAACTTCATAAGTTATAAGGTGTCTTTTCCATGATATTCCAGCAGTATTCTGACTTCAACGGAGTATTCGTTCCTCAAGGCTGATCCATTACAGTTACTCAGCCATAAACAGATACAGTTCATCATGGATACGCAAGCTCCCTCACACTGTGCTACCTCAGGCAGATCGAAGTATCCTGCTCGCGCCGAAACCAAGATCCACCCAGACAGGGTGAGCTTCAACAAGTCAGGTACCTTCCACTTTGCGGTGTTTGCAGCCAAAAACAGGTGTCTCTCTACCCAGTGCTAAAACGTAGAATGCGGGGAGCGCCTTGGCTCCGATTGGCCCCCACTGACCTAATCCGCCTGATCCATCGAGTCAGACGACGTCCCTGGCACGTGCCCTGTGTAGCATGCCCATGTCTCAATTCGACTCTCAAGCGCTGTTCGCTCCAAGCCAACGCCAGCAGCGCCTCACCATCCCAGTCCGTTCCCAGGGTTAAAGTGACCTTTTGTCTTGAGAGATTCGATTCCTTGGAAAGACAACACGGCAGAGTAGACGTCATGATTCACTATGCGAAATTGATAAGCTATTTCACGGTATTCATTCATCATCTTACCAGGCACCCAAAACATCCAGGGCTTAACGTTGGCCAGTGCTTTGCTCTCTGTCAATGCACGCCAGGCACCTTGAGCTCCAAGCTCGGGTGAGGTACATACGCATGCGTAGCGCGTCTGCATCTGGTAGCTCTCGGGGAGCTCTCCACTCTCAAGTATCGGTAGCAATTGTTATCTCGCCCGCTCAGATAACGCCATTAAGCAGCACTTGTAGCTCATTCAAGGCGTCGGACGACCGAGCTGCTCAACAAATTGTCTGTTTATCAACTCTTGCCCAGTAGATAAGCTGATGCCTACCTGTTTAAGATAAGGATAAGCGGATCTCGGAACCTCTATGGTTTCAATTGTCCCATGATCGACAAAGTTCCTGATCTATTTATGATGATGATTAGCTAACAGCATAAGTTTTAGTGAATTAAGTTGATGCTTAGGCGAAAGCAACACGGAAGTCAGATACCTTAGATATTAAGTCGGCATTGTTTTATTTAAGTGTCCATGGCTCTATAGCCCGCCTTGCTTATAGATGCATGCACCCTGGAGCTAAGCAGCAAGACCCTGATCTGAGGCCAATGTCGCATTCGAAGCATGTTGCCCAGCCTATCTCAAAAAGTCGGATTCAATGACCGTGAACGTTTGTACAAAGAATTTATGGCTAAGCGGTCTCTTGCCCTAAACTTCCTGATTTTCCTACATCCATCGTGGTCTTGGTTGGACAAGCATTCTTCTACGTAAAATAAGTTGATGCAAAAGCGATCGTCAAAGTGACGCGGAGGGACCATAACTTACAGAAAAGCTACAAGTATACTCCATACATAAGGTAGTTCTGTATCTTAATTTTACTGGAAACAAAAAGAACAGGACGAGTGGTTACACAACTTCATGGCATCTGCATGTCATGCTACGTGTTCGTACAAGCTACCCTGAACCAAATATCGACGTCACCGAGACACGGCGTTTCAAACAAGACAATGTCTCGAGTATCAACATCATTATAAATGCAAAAATCGCGATGAAGGAGCCGATGTAGTTGATCTTCTCCAAAACGCTCCCAATGAAACCCTCCTCCTTATGCAGGTGTGGAGGTTTCCATCAGGTGCACGCGTTCATGTCACTCCAACACCGTGACTCGAGCTTCGTCAGCTCAGACGATCTGCCCAAGAGTACGGAGTAGTAGCACTGACAGTTTGGAGTGAGGGGCTGCCTTCGCCACAGCCAAGCCACACCTCCAAGGCTGACCCCGAGTTACAGTATTGAGCACAGGTAGTCCAGGCTCCAGTCGTGACCGTTTGTTTCGAGACACCTTCGCTAATTTTCAGCTTCAGAGTCTGTTTGACGAGTTCGAGTTCCGATACCTCCCACCATTATTCCTCAGATATCGCCGAGCCCCGTGGTCGTGTTGTGTGCGCTGTCCTTCCCCTGCTAGAGAGCTTCATGCGCCCCGCGCCGGTAGCTCCAACAAGTTCTAAATCTTACTCTTCGATGCCTACGACGACTGATAACGACCTGGACCCTTGAAGGGCTCAGGGGGAAAGGTTACTTCTGGAATGAACCCGTGATTAAACAATCCACACAATGGCCTCAATACCAAGAAGATACCGGTCGTCCACTTCGGCCTCGAACCCTCCGAACAGCAAGTCCTTCGAAATAATAAAGGGCTTGCTCGAAGCTCTGAATCTCGATACGACTTTACACAAGCAAGACGGATACCCTCAAATACCGCCATTGTTACGGAAACTCCGACATATTATACAGCATATTTCTGCGACGCACTCGGCCGTCCTTCAAGATGACTTTCGACATGCCGACGGCTTCCAAACCATCCTTAATCTGCTGCGAGCCTTTTCAGGCTACTACGACCCCGATAAGCGAAGCGATGCGGATATGCTTGCTCTGTTTAAGCTACTAGGAGACTGTCTCAACCTGCTCTCGGGGGCACTGCGCGGACATTCTGGAAACCGACGGTTTTTTCGATATCGAGTCGAGGGAGGCGGCTGGGAGGCTTTAGAACAAGTTATCGCAAGCATAGGACTCGGCGGGGCTGAGCCTGATGCCTGGATAAGTTGCCATGTCTTTGGCAAGCTGCTCGCCTTTTCCCTCGACGACGAAGCACTCGATCTTCTGTGCCAATCCATCGCGAAATCACTACGACCCGACGACGAAAATTCCCCAAAAGAAGACGAGGATGATAGCGCTGAAGAACAATGGGATCTTGTGCTGGCCAAGTCTGCCGAGAATATTACACCTGGTGTGAAGGAGGTTGTCAATGCCAAGACCATAATACGGCATCCTGAAATTCTGAGAGCAGTTGTCAGCTTCTGGATGGCCATTCCCCGAATGAAAGATGGCCTCGCAAATCCTGCCTCTCTACTCGTCCTGGAGACAATTAACAATATTATCGCGGTTTCTATATATAATCGGGCTGCCGTCCATTCGACGGGTGCCTTATCGCAGTTCCTACGGGTCGCCTTTAATGCCGACTCAGCACTTAGCCCGCCTGAGCGAGAAAAGGTTCTGGGGATTTGCAAAATGCTCATGTTTTTGGGTGTGAATGAACCTGCCGATACACAATTCCTTCTATCAAGGCCTGGCTCTGAAGCGTCCGAGTTCTGCTTACAGATGACATCGAAACATTCCGGTCCCCCATTCTTCCAATTCGACCTCTCATTGCACGGCCATTCGTCCCTTGAGTTGTCGAGTCTTGGTCGATCGTTCCCACCGCAGTCTAGTGCAGGTTACACATTTACAGCTTGGATTCGAGTAGACAGCTTCGATCCTACTGCACACACAACAATATTTGGTGTCTTTGATTCCACACAAGCATGTTTTCTGCTGATGTATCTTGAGAGGGATACTCACAACTTTATCCTTCAAACATCTGTTACCTCCAACAAACCCAGTGTCAGGTTCAAGTCTGTTTCGTTCAAGGAAAAGAAGTGGTACCACATTGCTATTGTGCATCGCCGACCAAAGGCATTAGTTACTAGCAAAGCGTCACTCTATGTGAACGGTGAATTCTCAGAACAAATTCGCTGCAACTATCCCCATCTTCCGCCCTTGTCAACTGGTGCACATGATAGCTTTGCCTCATTCAACTCGAACCAGAACAAGACGAACCCAGTGCAGGCGTTTATTGGTACGCCGAAAGACCTCTCGAATCAAATAGGCCCTGGACTTGTGTTCTCGCGCTGGTCACTTGCTTCAGCACATCTGTTTGAAGATGCTTTGAGTGATGACTTTCTGGCAGTTCACTATGGTCTTGGCCCACGGTATCAGGGCAACTTTCAGGATAGCTTGGGAGGCTTTCAAACCTATGAGGCATCAGCCACCTTGGGACTCAGAAACGAGATTGCACATCCTGGGAAGGGCGAGACCTCGGACATTATTAGGGCTGTCCGCGAGAAAGCAGGTTCATTGTTACCAGAATCCAAGATTCTCCTCAGCATCCTTCCTTCAGCCACGTTCCCAGAAAATGTGCAATTTTATGACACAGGGCTATTGAGGTCGCTGCCGCGAAGCTGTGCTCGCAATCTCTTCCGAGCATCAAACCAAGAGGGTGCCCCTCTAGCGATCAACTGTGCCGTGCCAAGTCTTCCGGACTCATTGTTCAGAGTTCAAGGTCTTCTGCAATTCCGAGGCAATCCTATCGTCGCTGTGCCATCGTACCTAGATGAGAACCTGTGGCGGCTTGCTGGTTTCACTCCACTGGCCCTGAAGCTGTTCGAGCGAGCATCATCGATAGAAGAGACAGTGAGAGCCGCGGAAATGTTGTTTTACTGTATTCGCCAGAGCTGGAGGAACAGTGAAGCTATCGAAAAGGACAATGGATACGGCATTTTGGCGATGCTTCTCCGTGTGAAGCTGGGGTACGACCGCAGCAGTGGCGACTCAACTGTTACCCGACTCCAGGTTTCTAACGAGGACCGCGATCGGCTGGCGTTTCAACTACTGAGTCTCATCCTTGGCTTCGTTGGATATAACCATACAGAGCCAATGGAATCCTTCATCATTAACCCCCTTGCTTATCGCATCTTGCTCATTGACCTGGATATCTGGCGAAAGTCGGCGCCTCGAATCCAAGAGCTTTACTATAAACAGTTCGTAACATTCGCAGTTAAGAGCAAGTATCACGAATTTAATAGTCGAAGGCTGATAAGGATGAGTATGTTACACGATGCCTACACTTTGCAAATCGTGCTAATCGTTCCCAGGAATTGTCAAGAGGCTGCTCGATGCCATGAAAGGAGAGGTCGTTTCAGAAGACACGATATCTCACTTTATGGGCGCTTTCGAAGTCCTTGTTGCGTCCAACTTTAGTCAAGAGGTCATGCGATCGCTGTCGCTTTTCATCACATACGCCTTCCACTCACAACCTTCATCTTTACCACGAACTCCACGACCTCTTTCAGCCATATCTAGATCAAGCACTCCAGTTCCACGACGGCGAGGCACACCAACTGATCCCACTGCGGCTGCTATCGCTTCTGGTCTGAAATTCTTGACTAAGAAGCAGCTTGGTGTCAAGGTTCTTAGCATGTACTCGCGCATTCTGTGTGAAAAGGGCAACACAACGCACATCAAGAAGTTTGCTCGGACTGTAACAAATAAGGTGAGAGCGAGTACATCTTGTATTTTTCTTTGCTAATGTTTGTAGTGGCTCCTTTACTTGTTGGCTGAAGACGACCCGGAAGTTGTCGTTCATGGCTGTAAGATCCTGGCTCGTCTTCTGGTCACCCATGGCTCAAACTATACCTCGAAATTCGCCGGAAAGTCGGGAGGCTTCATCATCATGTCAAACAGATTGAAGCGATTCTGGGACATGCCGACTCTATGGCCCATTTGCTTCAGCATCTTGTTTGGCTACGACGTCGCCGAGATCAATTTTGACAGAAACTTTGACTTCTTCAGCTTGCTGGAGACTTTTGGAAAGCGAAAGGTCGTATACCCCGACTCTCTGTCTGTCATCACTGCAATGCTGCAGCACGGTCTGAAAGATGTGATGAGACATCAGGATGATCCAGACTCGCCGGCAACCCATATCGACCCATCTTTTGCGCTTAAGAAGCACGCATCATCCACCGAACTACGCCCGCGAGCAAGCTCCATGAACTTGGCCACTGCCCTTGAGACGCGCTCCAACTTCTCGCGAGACAGTGAACGAGTTGCAAGCTATGCTAGTGTTCTACATACAGTCATTCGCTTCCTTTCGGATCTCCATGCACGTTCAACCGAATTCAGGGACTTTGCTTTGAACTCGGAGTGGGTGAGACTGTTGCTATCAGCACTCTACCCAGTCATCGTTAGTGCCGATGCGGTGACGCCCGAAACCGAGTTGAACTCTGGCGATACGGCTCTGACATTTGAGGGAACTGATGTTATCATTCGTCCAATTAGTGGTAGTGCCTCAAATGCCACGCCTATAGTGCGAACGACAAGCGTGGATCCAGTACCCTCGCCTCAGTCAACACCACCAAAGGGCACACCACTGCGAAGAGCCTCGTCGTTTATCCTACTCACCCAACAAAAGTCACCAGTCGGGCCCAGTCCAGCTCGATTGAACCCAGCGCTGCCTTCATTGAGATCAGTACCAAGCAAGAAGCCTAGTAGCGATATCTTGGATGGACTCTTAGAGCTGGTGGTAAATGTCTTTATGGACCAGCTTCTCGCACGGAAAGATTTCCCAGGGTTCGGCCTGTTTACTAAAGTCCCTCCTGGGTTCCGTGAACACCAAGCGTACTTTGAGTCTTACATATTGAAGCATGTGATTGCTCAATTGACGAATAATGTTCAGCTCAATCAGAAAGCAATCTGCGAGCCTCGTGTACTGACCAACCTTTCTCGGTTCTGCACACATATGTCAGAGGCCATCTTTGAGGGATGGTTCATGAATGGCGCCGAAGCTATGATTGACTTTGTTGGCATGCTTCTCGAATTTCTGCAGCGTCCGGACATCTCGAACCTCAAGAGTGTCCGACTTTGCAGCCAGGCTGTCGCTACAATCCGAAGCTGTTTACTGAGGATCATTCTTCTGAGGTTATCGGATCTTGACAACCAAGAGACCACTTTGGTGGAGGCCAAGCAGTTTATGGACAAGATGGTGTACTGGCAGATGTCAATTCTCGGTTGCTTTACCAGCGAGGACGAGTTCCTTAAACTCTTCTGGTACCAGCTCTACACGAAACTCATTGGCGACAAGATGCCCCTTCGTATTGCGGCAGCTAACTTCTTACGCATTATCTTGGTGCAGAAGCCAGAGGAATCTGCTACGCTGATCCGCTCTTGCATGTCGCCAGACCAAAAGCAGCTTTCGAAGGACTTTCAGAAGTTGACAGGTGTGGATGATGAATCATTCGTTGACTGGGTTGATAAGCACCGCCCATCACTAGATGTCCTCTTCTTTGGCGGCATGTCCAAAACATGGGAAGATTTTGTCAGTTCAGAAAATGTGCGGACTTCAGAGACAGCCAAAGTTCGTCTCGCCAAGCGCAAAGATAAACTCAGATCATTGCATGCGGAGAGCATCAGCACAGAGAAGATTCTCCTCAGTCACGATATTGGTAACAGCGCTTGGATGAAGAGCATCTACAACTCTGAGTACTTCAAGTATCAGCGACTCATGCAGGACCAACAAGATGACCTAGTATTCCTAAGCGCGGCTTACACCAAGATGGAGCGGGATCTTATGAGGCCTGGCGCGGTGTTCAGTGAGGCAGCTATACCCAAGTGGAAGCTTGACCGCACAGAAGGACGAAATCGAATGAGGCTCAGGGTCCTTCCGGATTTTACATTCAGTAAGGATGAGTATCAACCGAAGAGAAAGGCCAGTGAGGTACTGCAGACTCTCCGGATCAATACGTCGGCCAGTCCAGCTCCTTCGATCCAGGCTTCCGCTGTGACGCCAACGAAGCCAAGCGCTGCATCGGCTTTGGATGGCAATACTGAACAGCCTCAATTCACAGAGGAGCCAGAATCCACTGAGCCAGCCGAGCAACCCAGCTCCGGTGTTGCGCCCGAGGATGATTTTGAGCTCGTGGACGACCCTAATGATCCCAACGAAGGAGACGAAGGTTTCGAGGACAAGAACCGCAAAGTTATGCGACGATTGGAGCGTGGAGACCAAGTCCAATCTGCGTACAATATCTCACGCATCATTGGCCTGGAAGCATGTGAAGGAATCCTCATAATAGGCAAGGATGCCCTTTACATAATGGACAACGTGTTCCAGTGTGCCAACGGTGACATCGTCAATGTCTGGCAGGCTCCCCCTGAAGAGCGCGATCCTTTCTCTCAGATTGTCACGGACGCTAAGACTTCTGAGAAGCGACAGAACAATAAGGAGCAGGAATCGAGGCACTGGCGGTGGCAGGACGTTATTAGCATTTCCAAGCGTCGGTTCTTGTTCCGAGACGTTGCGATTGAGGTGTTCTTCACTGACGGTCGAAGCTATCTCTTGACTACGATCAACCCTGTGGTGCGAGATAACCTGTTCGTGAAAATGCTCAACAAGGCACCTCACACAAGCGGCGCAAACACGCTTCCGAACCCTGAAGATGCTTGGCGCCTGGAGTCTCTCAAGGTCTTTGACGAGTCGCCTCAAGGGTTTGGATCCAAGTTTGGCACATTCTTCAACTCATCGCCATGGAACCCTCTCCTTAAGAAATGGCAAAAGGGCGAGATCTCCAACTTCCACTATCTTATGATGGTCAACACTATGGCTGGCAGGACGTTCAACGATTTGACTCAATACCCAGTCTTTCCATGGGTTCTGGCTGATTATACAAGCGAAGACTTGGACCTTGATGACCCCAACACCTTCCGCGATCTGTCAAAGCCAATGGGTGCCCAAACACCGAACAGAGTGGGAGGCTTTGTCGAGAGCTACAATGCGTTGGCAGAGATTGGGGAAATACCATTCCACTATGGCACACACTACTCTTCTGCCATGATTGTCTCATCATACCTGATCCGTCTACCGCCATTCGTCCAATCGTACATACTGCTGCAAGGTGGAAGCTTCGACCACGCCGACCGTCTGTTCCAGTCAATCCCAGAAGCCTGGAAATCAGCATCTTGCAAAAACAAGGCTGATGTGAGAGAACTCATCCCTGAGTTCTACTGTCTGCCAGAATTCCTGACTAATGTCAATGGCTACAACTTTGGCAATCGTGAGAGCAACGGCGTTAAGGTCGACCACGTTGAGCTTCCGCCATGGGCCAAAGGGGATCCTCGAATCTTCATCGCCAAGCATAGAGAGGCGCTTGAAAGTCCGTATGTGAGCGAGAACCTACACCAGTGGATTGATCTGGTATTTGGCTATAAGCAACGAGGTGAAGCTGCTGTGGAAAACCTCAATGTGTTCCATCATCTTTCGTACCGTGGTGCGACAGATTTGGACAGCATCACGGATGCAAAGGAGCGAGCTATTCTAGCCGGTGTGATTCATAACTTTGGACAGACGCCTCATCAAGTGTTCATGAAGTCGCATCCTGCTAGAGAACACGTCAAGAGTCCAGTTAGACGATTAGACACCAGTGTGTTTTCGTTGGGCTGTCTGCCGCACCCACTCCTTGGTAAGGACTGTTTACTTTAAACGTCAGACATCACTAACCGACTGAATAGAAAGCCACGAACGTGTAGCCTCACTCATTCATGCCTCCAAACTCGACCGCTTGCTGTGTGCTTCTCCATTCCGTCTCAACTTCCCACCATACGACAAATTCCTTGAATGGGGATACGCAGACAATAGCATTCGCTTCTTCTTCAGCGACAACCGAAAGGTAATACAAAACCTTGTTCCTCGATCTGGCCACGTCGCTAACTCAACAAAGCCTGCTGGACTCTTTGAGAACCTTCACATCGGCCAGATCTCTTGTGCTTGTTTTGCCGACTCCAAAACCTTGATCACTGCTGGAGAGGATTGTGTTGTCTCGGTTTACGCACTACAGACTCTACCTGGAAAGCCGGTTGAGTTGCTGCCGAGGTCTAGTCTTTTTGGTCACAAGTCGCCTGTCACAACGATTGCAGTCAGCAAAGCGTTCAGCACACTTTTAACTGTTTCTGCAGATGGACAAGCATTCTTGTGGGATCTGAACAGACTGTCGTTCATTCGAAAGCTGCCATTGGTACGACCTGTTGAATGTGCACGTATCAACGACATTTCGGGTGAGATTCTTCTCTGCTCTGGGCCCAACGTGATACTTTACACCCTCAACGGCACACTACTTCTTGAACAGAATGTCTGTTTCGAGCAGGATGACTATATCCACTCATGCGCCTTTTACGAAGGTGCTGGCAACGAGTGGCTTGATAATTACTTGATCTTCACAGGCCACAAGCGCGGCAGAGTCAACGTCTGGCGACGCAGCATCGTGGGCAGCCGATGGACGCTTGAGCTCCTCAGAAAGCTTGACCATGTTGACTATAAGAATGACAAGGGTGCCAACACAGAGGCAGGCATAACGTGCATAAGTCCAATGCCCACATGCGTCTACACAGGTGATGATGATGGTCGAGTTGTAAGTATCTCCCACTTCCCTCATAAATCCTCAAACTAACGGGTTCTAGTACGAATGGAATCTACTGAGCAGGGAGAGATAGAGTTTTTCCCTACCGAATCGGACATCAGTTCGATATGACCACCGGCATAGCCTCGTATGATTAAAGAGAAGGATGATATTCTGTTTCTTGGCTTCTTGCACATCGCTGCGGCGTTTCCTGTTTGATGTTTATACGCATGTTTAGAAAATCAACGACTCGCGCACATCCTCACACACGACACACACATATATAGGTATCGAAATGTAGACAGCCGGTGGATGGATTGATTGTAGAAAAATCGAATTGAAGCGTCAATTGCTGCTGGATCTTCTCGTCCCTTTCTTCCTCTATGATATCCCTTCTCTCCCTCGCATCGGGAAACGCCGTAGTTTGTACAAAGATATGCTCATTCCGAGCCGTGATATTTCCTTCGTCTTTCAATTCGAGATGTTTAGTCGTCGTACCCGGTGAGCTGTTTCCTGGGACCAGAGGGGACTGTGCATGTTAGTCTCGCATTGGGGATTGAGGTCGAGGAGGGGAACGCACTGGGATAGGTGACGGGAACGGGAGGAGCGTCGACATCGCCAAAGTAGTATCGGATCGGAGGAACAATTGGCATGGCGACGGGGCCTGCTGCGCCGATGATGACGGACCAGAAGAGGGCGGGACGCTCGCGGGCTGCCCAGCGGCAGTACTTGAGGGGAGTTTGCCAGAAGAGGGGAGCGGCAGACATGATGGCCTATATCAATTAGCACAGAAACTAACAATAGCGTAGCGGTTGACTGGTCATACTCAATTGACGATGTGGTGTTTGTCGTTCAATCTTGGTGGTGATGATGGTCTCGAGCAATGGTCCAATCGTATCTCCGGAAAAACCAAGCCGCGGGCATCGGATTATTTCCTGTACCCAACTTTACAGAGCTCTAGAGTCGCTACCATAAAAGGACTAGTGCATCCGCAGTTTCACATCCCGTTCCCCCACTGAAGGCTACGTATCCCTAAAACGCCAACGCAAGCTACTACGCCCGTAGGTTCCACTGAGAGCTCTACTCGCAAGCTGTCCAAACTTGCACCAAACATTATAATCCCCCAACTCAAAACCACATTCTCACCACACAATGCGGTCACTCTTGAGTCTCGTGGTCTTTCTCTTCGCGGCGCTGGTTTCGGCCGTAAGCACAACTGGTAATCGATTACTGGTTATTCTCGATACGCCCAAGGACAAGGAGGCGTATACTACGTTTTTCCGCGACTTGTCTGGTATGAAACCCCCCATGAGCAGTGGTGTTGATGGTGAAGCTTACAATTGATAGAACGAGGTTATGATATCACGTATGAGACACCAAAGAGCGATGATTTGACATTGTTCAAGTATGGTGAGAGGAGTTATGATCATCTTGTCTTTCTCCCCACCAAGATCAAGGGTTCGTCATGTCTTGTTCCTTGAGAATACAACTGTACTGACTGGCGCAGGCCTGGGACCCAATTTGACCCCCAATGCCATCGTCGACTTCATCAACGCCGGCGGAAACATCCTCCTGACTATGTCCGCTACCCATAAAGTCCCTGTTACTCTCGTCTCCGTCCTCGATCAACTCGATGTTACCATTCCCGCTGAGCGCAACGGCAAGGTCGTCGACCACTTCACCTATGATGCCGTTTCCGCCGCCGAGACACACGACACCCTCGTTCTCGACGCTCCTCGCAACGTTCGTCCCGGTCTCAAGGATTACTTCGAGATTCCCGGCGCATTCATCTCCGTTCCTCACGCCATTGGCCACACTCTTGGTTCAGGACCTCTTCTTACACCTGTTCTTCGAGCGCCCCCTACCGCTTATAGCTACAACCCCAAGGAGCAGGCTGATACTGTCGAGCCTGATGAGTTGTTCGCTGCTGGAAAGCAACTTGCTCTTGTCTCTGTCTTCCAGGCTCGCAACTCTGCGCGTGTCACTGTCATTGGTGCTGCTGAGATGCTCCAGGACAAGGCTTTTGATACCAAGGTCACTCGACAGGGTGGAAAGGCTATCTTCCCTGCCAACAAGGAGTTTGTCACCAACTTGGCTGGTTGGACATTCCAGGAGCTTGGTGTTCTACGAGTGAACAAGATTGAGCATCACCTCAAGGGTGACAACGAGACCAATCCTGAGCTGTACCGCATCAAGAACGATGTTGTATGTAGAGACCTGCCCTGACATGATTGACCTCACTAACAATTCAAAGACCTACAGCATTTCCGTCTCCGAGTACGCCTGGAACGACTGGCAACCCTTCCACCTCCCTGAGGGCGACCACCTCCAGCTCGAGTTCTCCATGCTGTCCCCTTTCCACCGCATCTCCCTGAAGCCCGTTCACGTCGGTGAGCACGAGACTGTCTACGGCACCGACTTTGTTCTTCCCGACCAGCACGGCATCTTCAACTTCATGGTCAACTACAAGCGACCCTTCCTGACTAACCTTGAGGAGAAGCGAACTGTCAGCGTTCGACACATGGCTCACGACGAGTACCCCCGAAGTTACGTGATCAACGGCGCTTGGCCCGGTTTGACTGGCATCTCAGCTACCATTGTTGGATTCCTGTCGTTCTGCATCGTGTGGATGTACAGTCAGCCTGTCAAGTCAGCCGCTGGCGCTAAGAAGACGCAATAGAGGATGGAACAATGTACGAGTATTTTTTGCTGCAACGTCACGACAAGAGTTCGTGGATCTGTTGTATTGTAGAGTGGGACCAAAAGTGAAATATAGAATGCGCATTTGTTTTCCTACAGCTATTGAAGTGTTTGCGACTATGTATGTGACTTGAGATACGAAGATGTGATGGCTCCCTCAGATTAGCTCTCTTGGGTTCTCACTGACAACTCGCGGCAGTGGACAAGTAAATGCCCTGCAAACATTCTAGATGATGCCCGCCGCTGTTGTCTGCAAATTTGGCTTTTTGGTCGATTGATCATCACCGGGCAGCAAATTCGTATCTCAAAGCATTCCTCCATCCCATACGGCACCTCACGAAGGCCAAGCCTGCTCCGATTGAAAACTATATCATGCGAATCACGAGTGTCTCTGTATTCCCAGCAAACACCTCCATGAGAGGGTTCGCAAAGGAAGAGAACAACTTCACGCAAAGGGAAATTATCGTCACTGCGGCTACTCTAGGCACTTGCGAAGAATACATGAATGAAAAATGAAAAGGAAAAACCTCGAGGTCTGCTCAGATCTCTGTTCTTGAGTGAGGTACATGTTCGCAACACAAGTCAGTTTCCCCGAAGGGCATACCGAGCAAGTGAAGTGAATCGCCAACTTTGGTGTGTGAAACAGTTGTCATCACCACAGACCAGCCCCCAGGGGAAACCAAGTACAGGACGAGAGGAAATGCAAAATACGCCGAACGCCTTGAACTCCAACTCCAACGCCCGCAAGAAAAACAACCCCAAAAAGACCCCCTCCCAGGCCAAATGGCCCGGGACCAAAAAACAAGACGAAAAAGCAAAGACAAAGGAAACAAAAAGCAGACCCAATCCAGACCTGGTCGAATGACCACAAAAAAGCGCGAAATCAAGAGCAGGAAGACAAATGTGGAAATGCAAGTTAGTACATACATACCGAGTCACTTGACTAGGAGAGGGCGAGGGTGAGGGCGAGTGGGGAGGAGGGAGGTGAAGTGCGAAAAGAAAGGAAAGACAAAACAAGAGTCACAATGTGGAAAGAAAGAAGCTGTCGAGTCAAGCAGTAAGTGTCGAAAGCAACAAGTGTATAGCAAGGCAAACCAAATCGCAAGTCGGAATGCGAAAGGTTGCTGAAGAAAGAGAAGAAAAGGCTGGAGCAACTGGGAGAGAAGCCCTCTATTTATACCCGTTAAGAGTGAGGAGTTATTGCGCATTCGGTGCGTGAGGGTTTACGCTGAAATTGAGCGTTGGGTGTGGTGTTGACGGCTGTCGACAGCTGCCAGCAGCTGTCAAGATATCCAAAATCGTTGCTGAGGTTCAAGTCGCGCTGCGCTGCGCGTTGGAGTAAGGCAAGGCTGTGGGGACGTGCGCAAGCTTGACCTGTGGCGCTGTGGCACAAGCGGGGATTTGGAGCAAGGCTGGTGTGGCTGCGAAAACTTCCGCCGTTGCTGGGTCGCGATCGCCAACTCAGCTTCTACAATTACGTTGCTATTCTCATCTCAATCCCTTTGGCGCCGCGCATCCGTCAAAATGGTAAGTCCCTACCTCGCTTTTGCTGTTAGTAGCTTCAGCTAATGATTCCAGGCACGTAACTCGGAAAAGGCACAGTCTATGCTGTTTCGCTTCCGCGAAGCTCAAGCAGCAGACCTAGGCATCATCGACGCCGGCCGCACACGTCGCCCCAAGCTCATCACCGAAGTCTCAGCCATTCCCGCCTGCGAAAAATGGCGTGGACAAGTCCTCAAAGAAATCTCGCGCAAGATGTCACGTATCCAAGATCCTATCCTCAGCGACTACCAGATCCGCGATCTCAACGACGAAATCAACAAGCTCATGCGCGAGAAGCACATGTGGGAGATTCAGATACGTAATCTCGGGGGACCGAACTACATGCGCGGCGGGGGCAAGATCTACGATGAGCAAGGACGCGAAATACCCGGTAGTGGGAAAGGCTACAAATATTTTGGTAGAGCGAGGGAACTGCCGGGTGTGAAGGAGTTGTTTGAGGCAGCGAAGAACCAAGGTGATGAGAAGCCGCTTGAGGAGAGGCATGATATGAGGAGGAATGTTGACGCGGCGTATTATGGTTATGCGCCTGATGAGGAGGATGAGGAGATGTTGGCGTATGAGGCGGAGAAGGAGAGGCAGGCGGTTGAGCATTTGCTCAAGACGGGGAGTAAGGATGTGCCGGAGGGGTGGGAGCCGCTGCCAGGGGATAGTGGTGATGGGATTACGTGGGATTTACCGACGTTGGAGGAGGTGCAGGAGGAGTTGATCGATCGGAGGAGAAGGAGGCTCTTGGAGCAGTTGTGATGTGTGGTTCGGAGGTCTCCGTGTATCATCGGAGAGGTTTATGGGGACGGGAAGTTGTATTGTATTGTTGGTTGTTGGATCAGTTGAGGCTAGGTGATGGTTCACATTCACGGCGTTTAGGACGGTCACTTATTTACAGGCGTATGGGTTTATCATGATACTTGCCAAAAAGAATATCTTTCTCAATCGTGCATTCTCACCCCTCTCTAAGCGACATCACCGAACCCCAACTGAAGCTATGCCCCGAAGCTGTGGATAAGCGGTCATACCGAGCTGTCAGTTATAGCTGTCACCCGGATATCACAGATTCCGGGTATAACACGGACGAATTATACATCCACCAAACAAAAACAGCTTGAGTTACAGTGTGCATGAACCGTCAAGGGTGTTTTAGACCCGTCAACACTACCTGTTTCGTTTCATACACCAATGAACTCTAATAATATGTCATCCACAATTCAAGCGAGATATATTCACAGTTTTCGTTTGAATAGGAAATGGATTTTGTGAAGAGTGACGATCTTTATTGGTGACCCCCCTGATACCCCTGTTGTGAAAAGAGACCCCTGAAGGTCCTGAAGCTGACGGTGAAGCGCCACGCAGGTGAGTGCGCAGATGACGACTTTAGATCCTTTTTGTCTAGGGTCATTTGGCGTGACGAAGGTGACGAGCATGGCAGTGGATGGATGGTTATCTGATTAAAAAATTGGCATTCCAAGTTTATCTGAATTATTCAATGAAGCGAAATCTTTAAATTGATCCATAGAATTCGCATTGCATGGATGAGACGGGGGTGTGTGACGCTGTTTCATTTCGTACCAAAGTGATCGACAGTCTTGTCTTGTCTTGTCGCTCCTTGCCTTGTCAAACAGCGCCTCTCCTCTTGTCTCGGGAATCTTCATGTGCTTCTCGTATCTCACTCCCAATACTCTTTGCTCAGTCATACCACTCCTTTCAGCCTTGCCTGTGCCTCTCGTGTAACACTGGCGATCGAAGAAGATCAATTCTCTGTGTAGTACAATCTTTGATGATCAAACCATTCTCTGATGTAAATCACTAGTTCTTTTCTATTCTTGGCTCTCCCCTTTTCTCGTCCATTCACAATTCGAAAAAGTGACCCCGCGGCTGAAGGGCGCCAAAAACGCCCAGAGAAGAAGAAAAAAACGTCGAGCCCCTGAGCTTGTACCTGCAGCGCCCTGACTAGCACCCTACCCGTCTAAATCCTCTGCATCCACTCTAGTGATGAAAAGAGTAACGCTAGGCCCCTATTACGATTCAATCACTTGCAGAGAATTGATCAAGCTAATGATCAGCAACAGAATTCTTTTCCTCAAATATATGCTTATTCTTTTCAATTTCTCTGGTTCTACACAGTCTGTTCAAAGCAGTGTCTAAAATTGGATATTCTTCAGTTAGTGGCTGTCTTGTTAAATTAACCCACTCTGGTCCCTTTGCGCCTCGTGCCCCCCCTGGGCTTTTAGCACTTTACCCCCCTAGGTTGTGGGCTGTGGGGACCCTTTAGGTACTTTACGGTAAGTGCTGCAGCCCAGGCTTCTTCTTCCCGTTCTTCTCGGCAACGGTCTCGTCTTCTAGAAATATGCACAGAAGAGACAGACCAGGCCAATGTCTCTGTCTCTGACTCCGTCTTTACATCATCGTCATTCCTAACTACGTTTCAATTCAGTCCTTACCGTCAAATGCTCATGATATAATTCCTCAGATCTCTTTTTCTCCTCTTCTTCTCTTTTCGAGATGGTTTCGTTCTTTGGCCTCAAGCTTGGAGGCGATAGGAAAAGGTCACAGTAAGCCTCCTTTCTCTAGACTCAACTCTGTACAATTTGACCGACAATTATCAGGGACAAGAAGCTAGCTTCGAAACAAATACAACATTTACATCGCAATGAAGAATCTGTCTCGTCAACCCCCAAAGACCTCCGCCGACAGAGTAACTTCTCCCGTCCAAATCTCGCTCGCCCTGGTACTTCCAGCTCTCATCTCGACCCACCAACACAATGGAAAGCCCCTTATATGAACGGTACAGGAGGTGCCTCCTCCATGGTAGACCTGGGAGCACCGCGCGCACCAGGAATGGGAAATCCGCGGTTTCACTCGTCAGATATAATGCTCAACACACGCTTCGGTAATGGTAGTTCTACGAGTCTCGTTGCGCCGGGCGCAAGACCTGGCTCACCTACACGTCCTGGGACGGCCATCTCGACAAAGGAGCCTGAGAATCCCTTCAATATTCACTTCGGTAAAGATTCTGTCAGCAGTATACCGCCGACGCCCCAGGATGAACCAAGGGGTCATGCGGAACCCTTCGAATTCAATCTCGGAAACGAAATTAAGGAAATCAGAAACAAGAGTCCTGTTCCTACGGCTAACAATGGATATCCATCTCCTCCACCCTCGATTGTCAACGCTGAGCGATCTTTCTCACCGGACCCGCGACCTTCGAGCAGTCGTCAGAACGTGCCCACTGCACCTAGTCTTCGGAACCCCAGCACTGCAGGTCCAATGTCTCTCCCAAGTCCAGCTGTATCAGTTGCTAGAAGCGACGATGTCTGGGAGCCGCAGCCTCCTGTTATTCGCAATGTGACAGCCAAGCGCGACACTTTTACCTTTCATACGCCTAGACGGCAGAGCTTTACCATGGACATGGAGACGCGTGAGAATCACAAGCCAATGGTTGAGGGACTTGCTGGAAATTTTACTGGATTCGACTTTGGTGAGACAGTTAGGAAGGGCAGTATTGGAAGTAAGAGTTTGGATACTTCGACTGAGGGTGGAGTGAGTCCTACGGACACGAATGTGAAGCCCAGGGTGCTCGGAACGGCGAGAACGGCTAGTCCTTTGAGGACTATGCAGTCGAGTCCAAGTCTGAGCATGATTGATACGGCATTGACACGAGCTCGAACTGCGAGTGATGCCATGTCTCCTCTCTCGTTGGTCTCGTCACTGGCATCCGCGGCAGCAGAGGAGACGCCGCGTATACAGACACCTCAGCCTTCTCAACAGACAAAGCCGACTCAACAGCCTCCCAAGATTCTCCAGCCCGGCCAGCTCTCGGAACCTCTTCAGGCGATCAGACCTGTCTCACCCTCGCGCTCTCCTCAACCTTCGCCTCTTTCTCAACCTCCTCAGCAGAACTCTCCAGGACCATCTCCGATTCTCTCCAACTTCCCAGGTCGATCGCCATCTCCGCCAATGGTAGAACCTCATTTCCCTCGATCTCCTCCCCGACCACTCATGCAAACCCTCCAGCCATCTCCTCAGTACCCGACAAAGCAGTACAAGGCCTATCAACCTCCGGACTCTTCTCCGCCAACGAAACCACTCCCTTCGCCATACCGGTCACCTACCGCTCCTCTCCCGCCTGTACCACCACCTCGCTTGAACCCTGGTAACAGAAGTAGGAGTAACACTCCTGATACGGCAGCGAGTACGAACCCGGGTTACATGAACCGACCTCTCGAACCTCCGCCTCGTGGCCTCCGTGCCCGAACTGACTCCGAGCCACGACTTGGCCGACCTCTTCGCGTTCCAGCTCCTCTAGTCGATCGCTCGGCTACCATTCCCATGGTTGGGCCTGGACCTCGAAGTGCGGTCGGTCCAGGCTTTGATGAGAGCGGTTTTGTTCGTACTGAGCGTCTTCCTGAACCACCACGAACAGCCAGCCCTTTCTCGCAACAAAGCCCCATGGAAGGCGAGTTTCCCGTTCAAAAAGGTCTTCCTCGAGGTCGCAGGCCTCAACCTCCTGAGATGCAAAGTCCCGAAAGGCCGTTTGGCCTGGAGCCAAGAAAACAGCGCCGCCAACCTCCTATGTATCCTCCGCCCAGAAGCACAGAGTCACCCGTGGCCGACTCGCAACTGGATGAAGTTTTGAACCAACCCGGCACACCAAACTGGAACGACTTCGACCGCGCCGAAGCGCACAAGTCCGCTATCCCAGCTGCTCTCTCACCTTTTCGCACACAATTCACTCGATCTCCCACACAAGCCACCGACGACTCTTTAAGCCCACGTCTCGCACAATACGCTTCCTCGCCCATCTCAGACACACCACCCAGTCTACCTTCACCATCCTTCCCATCGCTACAAAAGTCAATCTCCAGCTCGAGTGAAAATCTCGCGCGTACTTTTGACATGATGTCTGATGGGAACTACGAGCGACATGAGCAGAATCAAGCTCGGCCGCTCATTTCACCTGTGATGGCGGACTTTGTACCCCCGAGGGACAGAGACCGCAGCAAGACTCGCGTCGAGGCAAAGAGAGCACCTCCTCGTCCTTCGCCAATTGTTCCTCCATCGCTGGCCGCAGGAGCAGAGCCGACGAGAGTCAGAACTCCTAATCCCGTGGTAGATGCGTTCAATCCTGGCTTTATATAAATGGATTATATCAAAGCGAATCATCTTTATATCTCGGCTTTTTATATCTCAGCGAGTTGGATTTCAAAAAAGAGGCAAAAGACCCTCACGACTTTTCTTTTCTTGTTTAGCTATCGCTTAATCGCTTATTCCCCCTTTTTTCTTCTATCACATTTATTTTTTTTTTGGATATGGCGTCTTTCGCTTATAGATCTATCACATACCCCCGTCCCTCGCTGCGTTCTTTACTTTTGTTTCTTCTCTTTGTATATAGTCATCATCATTATCATCGGGACATGATTAGTGGATAATGTCTAAGGAATACAACATCCAGTGCCTTGAGCCTGGATCTTACATGACTACCTGAAGTGTGTCCCAAACGTGATTGTATTGCGTTATACATGGTAAACCCAAAGATTGGCGCCAATTTTACATTACTATAGAATACATATACTAGCCGAGGAACATGCGGAGGTTGTTGCCGATGTACTTGAGATCCAGGAGGAATGTGTCATGGCCAAACATGCTCATCTCTTCGCTCAACTCGACGTGCGTTACGTTCCTGTTTCCAGCTAGACGGACAGCCTCAGCTACCTCGCGCTGTTGCCATGCTGGGAAGAGGATGTCACTTGCAACGCCCATAACCAGCGTGGGGGTGTCGCGCAGTGGTGCGAGACCGTGGATCAGATCCTCTGGGGGTCGTGAGCCTGGCACGACAGTTGCATCTGAGGGGTCGGGGTGGGCGCCAGGCTGTTCCTCATAAGGCTTGTTGGGCAGAGTAAGACTGCATGCGTCAGGTGAAAGGGGAGAAGCTTCTCCTGAAGCAAGATTCTTCTCGCGCTCTTGGCGACGAGCACGAGTTGCGCGCTGATGCTCAATACCCAGGTCGAAAAGATCCATAGCCTTGCTGACGTACAAAAGACTGTTAGGATCATAGTTCAAACACCACTTCTCACCCGCGTGGTCAAGATACGTCTCAATGAGAAAGTCCGGACATAGCGCGGGCGGTTTACTCGAGTCTGCTCGACGACGACCAAAGCGCTGCTCCCACTCCGGTCCAGAGCGATACGTAACCGTCGCAATCTCACGCGCAAGCTTCATACCAGCATGAGGAGGAACCTTTCCGTAGTAAAAACCACGGTTCCAGTTTGGATCCATCATGAGGACTTGGCGCTGAGTATGGCGCATGGCGATACTATACGGATGAGAGCGTGCGCAGCCGCTGATAGAGACGATGCGACCTACGCGCGAGGGGAAGAGAACACCTGCGGCGAGGGATTGCATTCCGCCCATTGAAGAACCAACGGAGGCGTAGAGTTTATCAATGCCGAGATGGTCGAGAAGACGGAATTGGGCGCGGACCATATCATCCATCGTCAAGATGGGAAAATGCGTTGCATAGCGCTCTCCATTTCCTGGATCGACACTACTCGGTCCCGTAGAACCGTTGCAGCCGCCGATGACATTCGTGCAGATAACGTGGTATTTATTCGTATCAAGCGGTCCTCCTGGCCCAATGAACTTCTCCCACCAGCCAGGCTTTGTATTCGCCTCTGTAGAGTGCGCATGTGACGAAGCGGACAACCCGGTGTGTAGAAGAATAGCATTCGATTTATCGGCGTTGAGCTCACCCCACGTTTCATACGCGATGTTGAACTCGGGAAGGACGCCGCCCCAGTCTAGCATGAAGGGTTCTTTGCAGAGATAATTCTGCGTGGCGCCTGATGTATACGAGGGCTCGGTGTCATCGTCGGTTAAGCGGGCAGAACGGGATTCTAATGCGTCGAGGCAGGGGAATGACATTGCTGGGTTAGATGCGACGCCCGACTTCCGGGGCGTAGCGGAGTGAAGCTCTCGGACCCTCGGGGCGAGACATGTTCGGCGGACAAGTCTTGAGGGAGCAAAGGATGTTTGGAGCTGGCGGGTTGAGCGTACGAGAGACCTTGAGGACCTCATGGTGGGATGTGAGTATGAGGAGGAATTGTCGTTTGGGGAGAGCTGAGCTTCATGTTTGTAATCGAGGATTCTTGGACGGCGAAATTGATGGAGCTCCGATGCGCGGGGGACGGGATCAGACGCCGGGTCGGGATGATGCCATTGCACGTGCGATAAGATATGGAGTTGTGATAAGATACGGTAGGTGAGGTGTAAGTAGAGAGGGAACTATCTCCAGCTACCACCTACTACTTACATAGCTCAGAGTAGAAATAGTTTCTAAATATTCTTCAATACAATTGTTATAGATCTGAAGATCATCGTCATAAGGCTTAGCCTAAGTTTAGGCTTAAAATCATTACAAGAGAAATAGCAGAGAGATCACGCTTTTCTGTGTCCCCGAGGCACGTGTACATCTTCTGACGTCAATTCAACGCCGCAGCTGTAGGTGATAAGCTGCTGCCTCTCTAGAACAAGCCCCAAACGCGTCACCTTCGCCGTGTATACATAAAAAAACCTGTCTTTTTTCGCTTTCACCAAATACACTACAAATTCATTTCTACTCTCCTAGATTTATGCTGATCTACCTTTTTTACTTCTTCATCGCCTATCTCATCATGGCGCAGAGCATTCCCCAGAACGTAATCCAGGGCTTGCGAACTATGCTATCGCTGGGGAGCCAGAACGACAATGAGACGAGCTCTTCTTCTTCTGGGGGGTTGACGCCCGTGGATGTGGTTATTACGCGAATCATGCTCACGAAGGGGAAGAAGCTTCCGCCGGGTGTTGTCGATGTTATCTTGGACTTTGCGGAGTATTGGGCGCATTCGAGTAATGAGGTTGATTATATCGCTGAGCACTCGAGCCCTCTTCGCGTCAACGGCCAAAGCCCCTCCGAGAACAAATTCCTTGTAAGTCAAACCCCCCATTAAACAAGGTGCAAGACTAATTACTGTACCTTAGCTTCGATCGTTTCCTGTGGGTCTGACGGGTATTCAAGGCAAGAAAGCACTTGCTGAAGTGTTGGCGTATGATCTGAACGAGGCGAAACCGGCGCCTTTAAAGACGGAGCATGATGCTTCATATTTTGCAAAGTTGGCTGATTATCCTACCCCGAAATTACTCCACCCTGTGAGAAAGGTGGTCTTTACGATACGGAGTAAGGATCAGGGGTGGGGTGGTGAACCGGATAATCGACATACGTATAACGGAGCCTGGACGTGGTTTGAAGCTGGTCTTGAGAAGTTTGACGCCGAACAGACTTGTAAGTCCCAAGACTCATGTATAAAACGCAATGCTGATTTTCTAGGTGATCCAAACTGCACATACGACGCCCGCTTCAAATCAGCATCTTCCGTAGCATCACCCCTCGCCGTCTGCGCCCTCCGCCCTCTCTACCCCTCCATCGTCCCCAAAGGCAACGACAAGTTCGCATACTCGCATCCTCTCGCACACCAAGAGAAATGGACCATCGTTCGCAACAAGACGGCTCACCGCGCTTGGCAAGACCATGTCATTACGTGGGCGTGGGACGACGATGCCAAGCCTGACTCTGAAGCTGCTGTCAAGATGAAGGCTGAGGAGGGCAGGGGTGAGGAGACGGGTGATGGGTGGTTCGTGAGGGATTTGAAGATGGGAGATGTTGTTACGGTCTGGGCAAAGGCCAGGTTTGGGGGTTGGGTTAATCATATTGAGAAGGTCAAGATTGATGTTTACTGGGCTGTTTGAGCGATGGCCTGTGGGAGCACCTACGGAATGAGGGACGGAGTATGAGTTATGATTAGTCGCTTCACTTACAGCCCTATAAATGGGAAATGAATCAATGAGTATACCTACTGCGCAATAACTGACCTTTGTGAAGTGGCAGGCTGCCATTTCGTATGTGAATGTACTCAGTTCAGCTCTCTTTGGTGTTTCAGCCTCATGTCATGATCGCGGGGCAGCGCTCTACGTCATTCACTCAACCCTCCCACAAACACAATCTCAACCTAATCTTCAATAGACTTCCGCCAATCCCAAGCTATCTCTAGAAATAACACCAGGAAATGAGATTCATCGCCAACGTCTGCAGAAACCACAGGCTTTTACTCTCAGCAACCTGTCTCGTTCACCAAACCTCATCTCTTCACCACTTCACGCGCACAATGTCTACCACGCTCAAGAGCCACAACGTCCCTCTCAGTCTTCCTGATGGACTTTCAGAAGAACAACTCACTTCATTCATACCATTTACTGTATGGTTTTCACCCATCTTCTCTTCAGCTTGCTAAAACTCTCAGAATTGGGTCAACACACTCACAAACTCACTCCGTCTTCAATCCGATGAATCTCACCCCTTCCACAAAGACCCCTACTCTCTGCGCTCAGTTACAATCCAATCCTACGATCTCTTCGGCGCCAAACGTATCGGCTTCATAAAACTCACAGCAACTGTCTCTAATGACTCGGGTGAAACACTACCAGCAGCCGCACTCCTCCGCGGTCCCAGCGTAGCAATGCTCTTTATGCTCATCCCCTCCGACGTTCCCCCCTCATCCTCAGAGCGCTACGTCGTCCTCACAGTCCAACCCCGCGTTCCCGCCGGCAGTCTTAGCTTCACTGAACTACCAGCGGGTATGGTCGACGACGCGGGTAGCTTCGCCGGAGCAGCAGCGCAAGAAATAAAGGAAGAGCTCGGTGTCACGATAAAAGAAGAAGAGCTTACAAATTTAAGTGAGCTTGCTACAGCTGAGGATAGTGAAGACATTGCGAGGGGTATGTTTCCTAGCGCCGGGGGTTGTGATGAGTATATTACGATATTTAGCTATGAGATGAAGATCGAGAGGGAGAAGATCAAGGAGTGGAGTGGGCGGTTGACGGGGTTGAGGGAGCATGGGGAGAAGATCACGCTGAAGGTTGTGCCGATGAAGGATGCTTGGAGGGAGGGCGCGAGGGATGCAAAGTGTTTGGCTGCTTTGGCTCTTTGGAGGGGGCTGGAGGAGGAGGGGAAGTTGTAGAGATATTGCGATGTCCTGGTTGTTGGTGGTAGTAACTTGGGTGAGGCTGTCATCCCACTCCGAAGCATGCGAGATAGGATGTGTTGAGGCTGTCGCTCTTGAGCATGGTTATAGGCTAGATAAGGGTAAAATACCCAATAATCTCCTGGAAGAAGCATTGAGTTTAACTGAGACATGCATCCTCGAGGGACAACTGTGCATGAAGCTGAAAACCTGGTCGCGGGGTTCACGATAGAAGCCGATTTGAGATGTCTTCAACTGATGATAAGTTCACATTTTTCCAAACAAAACCTATAAGCATAATTCTATTCATTATTTAAAATTTAATTCCTCGCGATAGACACGTAATTGGTGATTTCATCGCATGATTTGAGTAGCTTCAGGGTAGCTTGTGTGACGTTGCACATCATCTCACCGACTTCGGCGGGGCGGTAGCCAACTCATCATGACTTCTCAAAAGACAGCCAAAACAAACAAGCAAAACATTCTTTTTCAACTCACTCACAATGTCTGTTTTCGATGCCAAAGTGACATCCACTGAGCCCCTCGTAAGTATTCCTCCCACAGTTTACCAACATCCGCTAACAAACTCAGTCTAAGGAGGAAGCTCGCTGGATCAAACTCTCCAAGTACGCTCACTCACCTCTTTTTTCACCTCTCACCTCTAACATGAACATTTAGAATCACATACCGTGACCCAACAGGAACATCCCGAACCTGGGAATCAGCCGAACGTCTCACGCGTCCTAAAACCGCTGACATCGACGGCGTAGGCATAGTAGCCATCCTCCCCCTCCCCACAGGCCCCGAACTCATACTCCAAAAACAATACCGCCCTCCCATCAACGCCGTAACAATAGAAGTACCAGCCGGTCTAATCGACGAGGGCGAAACACCCGAAGAATGCGCCATCCGCGAACTCCGCGAGGAAACAGGCTACGTCGGCGTCGCTACCGAGACGTCGCCCATGATGTTTAACGACCCGGGGTTTTGCAACACGAATTTGAAGATGGTGCATGTTAGTGTTGATATGGAGTTACCTGAGAATAAGAACTTGAAGCCGGAGCTGGAGGAGGGGGAGTTCATTGAGGTTTTTACGGTGAAATTGACGGACTTGTGGGGGATGTGTGAGACTTGGGAGAGGGAGGGCTGTGCGATTGATGCGAGGG
Organism: Fusarium oxysporum Fo47; assembly: GCF_013085055.1. Lineage (NCBI taxonomy): Eukaryota > Fungi > Ascomycota > Sordariomycetes > Hypocreales > Nectriaceae > Fusarium > Fusarium oxysporum. The sequence continues at coordinate 700,928 of NC_072840.1, read as the reverse complement.
TTGGGACTTTGGCGGAGGGGATCTTGTTGGCGCAGAGATTCAAGCTGTAGAAGATCAACGAGTGATAGACTATAGAACGAAAAGCTATGATTAGAATCAGTCGGTCACATAGAGATGCCCTTTCACATAAAGATATCAGACTCAAAACATAAGTGTGTTCTCTATTATACTTAACTATGTACAGGAAAGGTTGATATGGGATCACCAGAAAGCATGCCGTCTTCTAAACAGGCACAGCCTTCCCAGCCTCACCCTCATCAACACTACAAACCCTATTACAAGCCCCCTGCTCCGTGCGTCCATGCAAAACCTCAATCCACTGAATCTGCTGATACGCTGCACCACCCTCTGGAATAGTACCCGTCCACGTATCCCCATTACTCCAGGCATTAAAGCTCAGCTGCGCGGGATCTCTCGGCACCTGGAACGCATTGCGCCAGGTCTCTTTATCGTTGACCTTCCAGATCGTAGCATCGGGTGTCCAATCGATAGTGTGCTTTGCCCAGTCTGTCCACTTGAGACCGTCGGGGAGTGTGGCTGCTAGATGAGCGCCTTCGACCTCGCCGCCCTCATCGGTGTAGGAGGGTTGGTTTGTGTAGTGGATGATTGTGGGATCGTCCTTTGTGAGGACTTCGATGTCTGCTTCTTGGACGAGGGCGAGGGAGCCGCCGTTGAGGTAGGTGAACATGGCTGTGCAGGCACCGGGAGAACCCTTGGTACGAGCATACATTCTCAACGAGACGTATTGATGCTTCTCCAGAGACTCAAACTCAGAAGCGGTTTGGAAGCCATTGTGACGAGCTGTTCTCATAGTCAACCACGTGTCACTCGCAGGAGAGACATCATTATTCTCCTCAATGTACAGGTTATTATAAGTATTCTGCATAGGAAACTCTTCGTTCCCATTGTTCCATTTCTGAGGACCCCAGGTTTGAGTAAATTCAGACTCCCAGTTGAAGAAATCTGAAGAAAAGCCTGCTTCGGCGTTGCCTTGGATTGTGTCGATGAGAGGAGGAACACCGGCGTATTGGGAGAGGGAACGGAAGTCAAAGAAGGAGTGGCTTGTGTAGTATTGGGGATTATCGCCCTTAGTAACGTAGCAATCGCATGAAGGATCCTGGGCGAGAGCCAAGGGAGCGATGGCGAGGATGGATGCGAGGAGGGACTTGGTGGAAGACATGATGAGTGATGATATCTGAATGTCTGGATGAAGATACTATTCCAAGCTGATCTGCCGGCCTTATATATCCTCCTTTCCAAGTATTTTTGCATTTCCAATTCCTCTGCAGGATTATAGGATCAAACACGACTTCTCCCAACATGTGATTGAACCATATACGTCGTCCCATAAAATGCTAAGATGAGAACAGCCCGCACGAGCTGCTTGTGATAGGCTCGATGGACTCGAGGATCAGATACCTTGTTGAGGAAGGAAATTAAGCTCAGGAGCGGGAAGACCCACGAGCTTACATTCTGACAGGGGTCGTAGGGCGAAAATACTCCTTGAGCCAAGACTCGGTCTCCATAGAAGATTGGGGATGTAACGGTGACGACGAGCTTGCTCGCTGTGAGGTTTGTGTGATTGGTAGATCTTGTTGATGATCATGGATGGATTGAAGGTGAGTTTGGGGGCTGGGCTGAGCGGGATAGCAGTCCGAGGTCAGGCTTGGTGTCGCCATTTGCATTGAGATGAAGAATCCATCGCTGAGACTTCCAAGACTGAAACAGAAGTTTCTTGGATAAAGATAGCACTAATGTTTCAACAACGGTGATCCAGAAATCAGCCCTGTGAGGCATTCTGATTTGGAGTCAAATGTTGAAATGCCGTGGCTTTGTCCAAGACCAAGCTAAAGAAATCCTCAAAGCTCGAGATTCTCTAATCGACCAAACACGGCTGCTCCGGAGGATTCGCAGAAGCCGATCGCAGTTGATTCATGGAAATGAACCATGAAAAGGCAGTGCATCTCACTCCTTCGAGGCTGTGTTGACAATATGAAACAAGGATAAAGGAAAACCTTTTCCAGAAAGATCTCGACGGCCTACGGATGCGGAGAGAGGTCTAACCTCCAGGGAGCAAGAAAACTTTTGGTGTTGATCGAACTGAGGTGTCAGAAAATATCTAAGCTAAGATCTATTAAATCGATACTAACTTTACCTAAGTCTTTTTATTTCTTAGGATCGAGGTCCTAAGCTTTCGTGCCTCACCTTGCCAGCTCACCACGAGCTTGGAGTTGCCCATGGTTCACTTCCCACCACTGGACTCTGTTTGACAGGAGTTGTTTCTCTCTCTGACGAACGAAACAAATTCCTCACTTTCCGTCTCTGCTTCTTCATCCATGAAGCTGCCTGGCTGAACATGGAGTATATGAAGAAGTATAATATATACCACTCCGACGGTTCAACCTCCCTCCGCTCCGGTCTATAGCTCTCAAAAGCCGTTGCTCTCTTAACCCATTTCTCGTCCTCACTCCCATGCATTCGTCTAACAATTCGTCTTTTAACACCGCGATATGCGATAGCACATACGGAAGCCATGTTTCTCATGTTAGCTACGACGATGAACGTCACAGCTGCGACAAGAACTGATGTTAAGGCTAGCATTGGCCGGGGATAGCCTTCGTTTATACTCCAGAGAGCGACGCAGAAACTTAGTGGTAGGTAGAAGATGCTGACGTATGTAAGGAGTTTCACGTTCTCGCCGAGACGAGTTGAGACACGACTTTCGATTACTCCGCTGGCACTGAAGAGCTGTGCGAGATACGTTAGTACGTAGAGCCTAGCGGCTGAGGGATACGTACGCCTTCTCTGAGAGCTTTAGTCTTGTCACGACTTGCCTCAAAACGAGCAAATATGATCCTCAATCGATCGACCTGCGCCTCAATCTCACCCACAACTCTTCGCGTCAACGCCTCCGGTGTTTCTTCCGTTCGTGACTCTTCCGCTGGATCAATCTCCATAATCATATGAGGCCAATCTGCACGAAACCTCCTCCATTCCTCTATAGCGTCATCGATAAGAATAAGAAAAGACTCAAGGCAACTGACGATCCAAAAGTATTGCCTCGATCTTGAGAACGTATCGTCGTCAAATAAGAGATTGTCATGCTGAACGGGGTCGAGAAATAGAGGATCATGATCGACGATTGCGTCAAGGGCTACTTGCATTCGACTCCATGCATTAGCTGCTTTTTGTAGACTCGTTCGGATAGCATCGAGGATGATATCTTCTGAACGATATTGGCGCCCATCACTCTGGGGCGGGTATGTTCGACGTGGGACTTTATGGACATCATATGGATCAAAATCAGCAGCAGACGGCTTCATGACCAAGACTGTCCAGAAAGAGTCACGCTTGGCACCAGACCCGTGAAGCTCTTGATAAGCACACCCCAAAGTAAAAGCCTGTTGTTTGATATACGGCCCTTTTTCTCCGTAAAGACGTCCGTAGTTCCAGGTCGATTGCTTGACAGCCGCATCGGTGGGCTGTGTACAGAGCTGATACCACGAAATGTGAAATGACCTCCACGGGACGTTTTCGGAGCCGTGCAGGTCCTTTGCAGACGGCCTGCAGAGTAGATGCTGATTCATCGTAGCACGAAATGCACGGCCCTTACTTGAATTCAGCTGGTTATCTTGGAAGAGAAGCTTCCAGACGGTCATCGAGTTATACCGGGTGCACTTTTCCTCCATAAGACCAGCAGTGATGTTTGCAAGGCCGTCAAGCTGAATGACGCGACACCATCTGCCTTCGCGATGGATCGGCTGAGTTGGATGATCTTGTATGACTGATGGGTATGACACAAACCCATTCCCCTCTCTTTGAAGCGCCGGTTGGATCATCTCCCAACAAGGCGGCCCCTCAACACGAGATGGCAGTGAATCATGTTGGAACGGTGATGATTTGGTTCGCAGACTATATACCGCGTTTTGAGAGCCCCCAGGTGCTGTGAGGTCAATGATACTAAACCAATGAAGCTTACTAAGTAGCTCACGCGTGGGCTCGAGATATTTATTAAGACTGCGATCGATATCATTACGAGTCCGTCGATGACGAACTTGCATGCGAAGTTCGCTCGTATGAAACGATAGAGGAAGTCGACCATCCTGAGGCACAGCGTAAAAGTCCCCAAGGGACTGACGAATCTTGTATCGATGTGCTTCGGTAAGTGCAGTCTCGATCAAGTAGTCACCCGAGCCACCATACGTGATACCTTGACGGCGCGTGTAAGCCATGTTCAGATTACGCAGTCCCGGAAAGAAAGAGTAAGGGACTTCGAAGTATGTTCCGACCACTGGTGGTAGTGTATCTGGTGCGGTCAGGGGAAACTCCAAGTCTATGTCGTCGATGTGATACCACTTCTCATTTTCTCCGCGGGTAAGCTGCCATGGCGGCATGAAGTCTGGCACCGGGCTGATGGATTTATTTCTGGACCAATGTGTCTCCCAATCGCGTGGATACCCTGTTCAAACGAATTGTCAATTAGGGTGTGGTAATGCACAAGGTCACATACAGTAGTTCCAAGTTCGAGTGGCATTGACAACGACGTCTCCATCCTCTGGGGGTCGCGGAATGTACTCTAACTGCTGGGGTAGTGTGTACGAAGATTGTGAGGGAGGTAGTTGAGAACTGAGGAGGAATGGCTGTGGACCATCTTGACCAGTTTCAAAGAGCTGTAGCCTTTTCTTGTAAGAATGGGATGCGAAGCGGAGGATGTTGTCCAAGTTTGTATCTTGTTGCGCTGTAACGCTGAGATCATTTGATGACACTACTTTCTCGAACTTGACTTCGTCATCCTGCACGAGAGGTTCGCCAGTGGCATTCTCGTCATACTCTTCGCATTGATGTGCTGGCTTGAGTTCAATTGTAGGAGCAGCCATGAGCGTCACCAATTTCTCAAGGAGATCATTCTGCTTCTCATGCGCGGCTTTGATCCCACGAATGAGATCAAGACATTGAGTCTGAAACTCTGGATCTTTGGCAGCCATTGGGTCAATTTAGGTAGATCGGCGGGCTAAGGAGCCTGCCTGAAGTTCGGTGAAGTCGAGGAAGCAATGTTTTCATTCAATGCCTGGCTGGTGGTGGATATTGCAGGTGGTTAGCGCCCTGACCAGGATCATTTTCTGCAACGCAAGAGGGCAATGCGACCTCTTGCTTCAGCACAATCGCAAGACACGGTATCTGGAAACAGTCTGCCATTGCGAAGACTGACACCCTCGCTATCGTTCTCTTGATATCGCGACTGGCGATGAATCTTGAGATCGAGGCCAGAGATCGGGGCCAATATGCAGTAGCCAACCATCTACTGATCAAGATCCACGCATGTATTGACAGTCCGAATATGGAGTATTCGTAAAGTCGCGGGAATTGCCCTATGAACCTCGACGCCGCCTTATCAGGCTGAACCAAGTGGGCTACCGACCGCGTCGGGCCCGTCAACGGTGTCCACGGGATCCGCTCCGGACCGAGACCCAGTAATGTCATCAGATCGCCGATCCAAGCCCCCGGACACCCTCGGCCGAGTCTCCCCGCATTTGTTGTCAAACTGGCTGTATTGTCAAGTCTGGGGACGCAGAGTAAGCAATCGTAGGACATACGTTTGCACTCAACAAGACGTGTCCATAATCACTGCGAATTGAGTTAAGACCTTCCTATCAAAGAACCTTAACCCCAATCTAATCTCTGCTTGCAAAGGACAGTCGTAAGCACCTCGTGGTATTGCTTGCGTGTCCGCCTCAATTAAGCCAACTTGTTTCAGGGCCAGCTCCTCATTGGTCAGCGTCACGATAAGGCGGAGTAATCTCTCCAGGTCAGCAAAGACGTCACCGTGTTCTGGACCAATTACCTTGCAACGATTTGTCGCAAAAGTTCCAGGGACAACCTAAACTTGAATCCTGTGATGGCGCGTTTCCTTTTCCCTTTTCTCTTATCATCGTCATTCTTTTTTAATATGTTATAATACTCTGGTCTGACCTGCGATTTCTCAAGGGTCGCGGTATTCACTCCTTGAAGTACTTTTAGCGCGTCGTGAAACATGGCGGCGCAAACGAAACTTACGGACGATAACGTCTATGACACGGATGTTGAGAGCAATCATGGGATTGAGAGGGATGAAGGGCCGACGGAACAGTCGCCTTTGTTGCCAAGTGGCAGAGAGGAAGATGATGAGCCGTCGAAATCGCTGAGACGACGCGCTTTGGCTATGGGCATGCTGGCTCTTCTCATGGTCGAAGTGAGCCAGTTCATCATGAATCCTCCGACCAAAAAGATCGCTGAGGATATTATTTGTCGACAGCACTATCCCGATCATCTAATCGGCGCATTCGATACAGACGACTATCGCTGCAAAGATAGTCCTGTTCAGAAGACTCTGGCTATGGTCCAGGGATGGGAGCAGGCCTTCGAGATGGGAGTCCGTAAGTGAATCAAGTAATATTGAAGGATATTCGCTTACATGCGCTAGCAATCTTAACGCAGTTCCCATATGGTATCGTTGCTGATAAATATGGAAGACGGCTTGTTCTGTTTCTGGCAATGCTTGGATGCTGTCTTTCAACAGCTTGGCTCTTGTTAGTCTGTAAGTGCTCATTTGTCCCGTGTTGTGACGCATACTCACTATATCAGTATCATTCCCAAACATATTCTCCATCTGGGCAATCCTCGGTGGAAGTATCTTTTTCCTCATCGGTGGTGGAGGTCAAATGGCCGTTGCGATGGTCTACACCATCGTCGCCGACGTCGTCCCTGTCTCCAAACGAACAGACATGTTCTTCCGTCTCGTCGCTCTAGTCTTAATCTTCAACGTCATCTTCAATCCGATTTCGGCATGGCTCCTCCAATTCGACCCCTGGTTGTCCATGTGGATTGGCTTTGGTTTCATGGTCTTCGGAACGATGTGCATTCTTCTCATCCCTGAGACAATGCATCTTCGACGCAAGGATGATAAGAGACACAATGAAGAGCATGAGAATGAACAACTTCATGGTGTTTCTTTGAGCAAGCATAATGTGTTGAAACAGGCTTGGTTCAGTATCCAGAATGATATGCAGCATGTTTGGCGCTTCATCTTCGCGTCAAAGAGCATTATGATGCTCATGCTAGCTATTGCATTCTTCTTCCCGGTTCGGACTGTACTTACGGGAGTGTTGTTGCAGTACATGAGCAAACGTTTCGATTGGTCATGGTCAAAGGTCAGTCTCTTCATCAACACTACGTTCCATCCCCTAACATTTCGACAGGCAACATACATCTCGACAATTGGCATTGTAGCAACAGTGGTGTGCTACCTCATAATTCTGCCCGTGACATCCGACTTCCTCAACAAGAGTCGTCGTTACAAATCACGCCCCGTTGCTAGAGATTTACTCCTTGCGCGCATCGCCATCACAATCATGGCAGCCGGATGTTTGCTGATGGGTCTTGCTTCAGTCCCATGGTTGTTTGTCATTTCCCTCATCACTGTCAGTGTCGGAAACTCTTTCGTGGCGCTCAGCAGAGCCTTGATCAATGCTCTGGTTGAACCGCATACCATCGCTACCTTGAACACTACCATCTCTCTTATTGAAGTCATCATGGGGTTGACTGCGCCCGCAATGAGCTGGCTCTTGGGTCGTGGTTTTGAGTTGGGCGGTCAGTGGATGGGGTTGCCGTTTTTGGTGACCAGTCTCATGGCGATGGCGACAGCTGTAATGCTGTTTATAGTGAAGCTACCAACTTCTGGTGTTGCGCAAGCCCACGATGGTTGAGCTCAGCGCTCGCTGGGATACACGAGACAACAAGGGAGTCTGGAATTACGCGACCTTATGATGTTTCATTAGTTTTTTAGAATACTTTAGACATTGCAATATATAAGCAAGTAATTGTTAAGTATTTGATAATTGCACATGTAGATATCTCACTGCGAGGCAAGCCTTGGTGTTGCACTGAAGCTCCACCTTATCGATAAGCGGCCCCGCGGTTGCCTGCTCCACCCCAGCTTCTGGAAGTTAACCTTCAATCAACGTTCATCATTCATCTACCTCAATAATTACTCTGTCTGACATCCCTCAAGCTTCCGACCCGACTAAGCCTTTTTGCGTCCCAATTTTCACAGATAATATTGTTTGATCGCTTGACCACACCTCGTTCACCATGTCGGACGACGAGGATTTCATGCAGGAGTCGGATGAGGAGCAGTACGCAAGCTCAGCCGCGCATACGCAGTGCATCACTAATTACGCCCAGGTACGACTTCGAGTACGAAGAAGACGATGACGAAGAGACCGCCGATGTCGATATCGAAAACAAATACTACAACGCCAAGCAACTCAAGCTGTCAGACCCCGAAGATGCGATCGCAGAATTCCTGGGCATTCCGCCACTCGAAGAAGAGAAAGGAGAATGGGGCTTCAAAGGTGTGAAGCAGGCCATAAAGCTCGAGTTCAAGCTGGGCCAATATGACAAGGTAGAACTTTTCGCTGGCCAAATTAAGGACATTGCTGACAAGAGTAGGCTGCTGAACATTACGCTGAACTCCTCACCTACGTCAAGTCGGCCGTTACGCGCAACTACTCCGAGAAGTCCATCAACAACATGCTCGACTACATCGAAAAGGGAGCGGATGGCCCAGAGGCAGTGAAGTGTATGGAGCAATTCTACTCCCTCACGCTGCAGAGCTTCCAGAGCACCAACAACGAGCGCCTGTGGCTCAAGACCAACATCAAGCTGGCAAAGTTACTTCTCGACCGAAAGGAGTACGGCGCTGTGTCAAAGAAGCTCCGAGAGCTCCACAAGACCTGTCAGCAAGAAGATGGAACCGACGACCCTAGCAAGGGCACATATTCACTCGAGATTTACGCACTTGAGATCCAAATGTTTGCAGAGACCAAGAACAATAAGCAACTCAAGGCCCTGTATCAAAGAGCTCTCAAAGTCAAATCCGCGGTACCACATCCCAGAATCATGGGCATCATCAGAGAGTGTGGTGGAAAGATGCACATGAGCGAAGAGAACTGGAAGGAAGCTCAGAGCGACTTTTTCGAATCGTTCCGTAACTACGACGAAGCAGGTTCTCTCCAGCGAATCCAGGTTCTCAAGTATCTGCTATTGACGACCATGTTGATGAAGTCCGACATCAACCCTTTCGATTCGCAGGAGACCAAGCCCTACAAGACAGATCCACGAATCTCCGCCATGACAGATCTTGTCGACGCTTACCAGCGAGATGATGTACACGCGTACGAGAAGGTCCTGCAGCGTAACCAGGACATCCTAGATGATCCATTCATTGCCGAGAACATCGATGAAGTCACGCGAAACATGCGAACTAAGGGTGTTGTAAAGCTCATCGCTCCTTACACACGCATGAAGCTATCTTGGATCGCCAAGCAGCTCAAGATCTCCGAGCCCGAAGTACAAGATATTCTGGGCTTCTTGATCATTGACGGCAAGATCAACGGTCGAGTCAACCAACAAGAGGGTCTCCTGCAGATCACCTCTGACGCAGACACCGAGCGCATTGCAGCTCTCCAGGGACTCACGTCGTCTATTTCGGAGCTGTTTGGTGCTATTTTCAGAGACGGAGATGGATTCCGTAACAGTGAGCATTCCGCAGCGGACGAGCAAATAATGGATGTGTCAGGCATTCCATTGGGGAAGGGAAGCCATAGGGCGGCTGCCCAACATCGCGGGAAGAAGGGGAAGTTGGCTGCGGCGCCATGGGCCTGAGAGAGCGGCCAGGGAATGAATTCTACTGTGTGATCGTTAACATAGCCCCGGGGATATCCGCAGACCAGGAAAGCCTCTTTGTTGGTGTTTCCTGTTTCAACCCCCAGGTCTTTTTGCTGGATCGAGAAAGTAAGATGCTGTTGCAGTTTTCCTGCGGGTGCATCCGCGTTTGGAGATGCTTCGACGGGATCTCGCATAGTACGAGGCCACTGGCAACGGTGATTCCTCGTCGCACCAGACGGGTAGCGGCATCGACTACGGACCAGTTGTTTCAGAGAGAGATGACGAGAAAGATGTGCAGAAGGGACGAGGGCCGAAGTGACGCCGTATTCGGTCTTGATCCCCATGTCTCGTGTAGCAAAAGCGAGTGACGAGTAATGTTATTCAATATAAACAACGACCTCATAGTCAGATGCCCATAGCCTGATGTCTCAGTAGTAATCGACAGCCTGATGCTCGGCAGTTGTGCAGGCATCCTTTGCCTCACCTGATCTTTAGTCTTGACATATGTAAGCCTGCTGCGCTGATCTAATTCCAAGGCTACCTAGTCTATGATGCAGTAGTAGGGGCAAAATAAAAGAAAAAACAAGACCAAGCTAAGATCACTGACCATCATTAGACAAGCGATGCAACGTCGAGTGGTTACACAAGACGGGACTTGGGGAGCTGCGAGGGGCAAAGCGGCTTATCATTTCACAGGTTGCGGCTGATCTGTCTTGGCTCACATGGATTTCACTGTTTGCTTCTCACAAGAAAATTTCTAAAAAGAGACTTCCCGTTAGATGCCGTTGGGGGGGAGTGTAACACACATGGAAGTGAAGTGTGAAGTGAGGCCGCAAGGTATGGTCATGATGCTGAATCGTCACGGATAGCTGCATAACGGAACGTGTCCAACCTTCCGAATTCAACGGTAGACACATCTAGATTGGGGAGATACAATACGAGATATTTTTCTCTGATCAAAAACTAGTACAGCAAGATATGGGAAGCACAGAGCAAGGGAGCGGCGTCGTGATGGTACATCGGGCCGTTGCTGGTTGACCTTGCGAGGTGTGCAGAGAGGCATTTACAAGTTGAAAGTGTCTGTATGGTGGAAGTGTTTCTGTTTGCTTAGTTGTTTGCCGCTGAATCACAGGTGAATTGCGAGTGTTGGAGGCGGGAGGGAGGCGCGGATACTGCGTGAGGACCGTGGACCCGGTGTTGAAAAACACGGGAAGGATTTTGAGAATTGCTTTTTTTATTCTGAGTCTTGATTTGATGGATCGTGATATGTGACTTGGCCTTTTGATTCGGTATGTGATGTGGATTTAGAGTGCGGTTTGAGTCGAGACTGTCAGATCGTGGCTTATTTGATCGCGCTGAGCTAGCGTCAAGACACTTTCGTTAGCACGCATCGGAAGCGACATCCGATATTTTATTTTCATATGATACCGAGATATATACCTCCTCAGTATGTAAAATCATCTACCTCTGTCAGTGTCTTCAGCTCAATTGCCGTGTTCACATCGAGAAGGTCAAGCAAAGATCCCAGCACATGCTGCATAATCATCGTCCATTGTTTGGCCCAACCATGTCTCTGGGGGTTACATGAACCAATTGATAGCTTCGATTCCTGAGGGACCGTGCGCACCACCATCACCGCTAGACCTTTGAGATTTGAGATTTTGATTGCAGTACTCGGCTTTTTTTGACTTTCCTTTGCTCGACTAGAGCAGATTTGTATCTACTATACTAGACAAAGGGACCTGGCAGTAGCTCGCTCTTGGGCTTATCCACAAGCAGATCACTCACTCACTCACTCGCTGTAGTGGTCATTGATATGGGGGCCTGCTCTGGTTAGTCGACAGTCACCCCCCAAGCCACCCTCATCAAAATAACAGGGGTCCAGGCACACACTTTCGCAGCTCTCTCATCGCCACTTTGACAAAGACAGTGACATTCTCTAACACGTCGAGAAAAACTCTGTAGCAAGTTCCATGCATGAGATATTACTTCACTCATTCGACAAACAACTCAAAATTTGACCTTGCCGTCGTAAACAATGTAAACACACTCTTCCGCGGAGAGTTTCTGCTTTCCCTGACGTTAAGCTTCCCGTTCCCGTCCGCGTACGGCCCGTCTTCCGCAACCAATCTACGTAGGCGATGTGCGCTGTTCTATCCGCTGGCATTTGAGATATACAACAATACTACATACACATGGTTGTTTGACAGCTCAAAAGAAAAAGAAAGCATCGCATCGTATCATATTTTCTTTTTACCCCGTTCCCGGGGAGAAGCGGGATCGCGTTCCAGGGCTTGGCTTTTCCTTAGCTGGCTTTTTGTATTGGCTTGCTTGCTTGCTCCCCACAAGATTGGATCGGGGGATGGGTGAAAAAACGGTCGTTAACATGAAGATCGTAAAAGTTAAAATATCGCAGGGACAAATGTGATTAGATGCTGGGTGAGAGTGTTCCCATAAATGAAGGTTCCATAGAAATGAGGCACAGACAGGTACGCCAAGTGATGCGGCACATTGTCATCCTCTGGGCGTTCATCTTCGTACCTGGCCGTATTATCATACACCTCAGACATAATTCTATAACGTCTTTCATAAGGATTCTTATAATATCTGCTTCTCACATTGGCTGCTCTACGATTACTCTCGCTCACAACACGCCCGGTTGAAACTAATCAAATCACCCGACCACGAATCGATCTTGATTCTCTACCTCCACTACGCTTCCATGCTATCTCACCCATCGTTTTTACACCACAAGCGCTCTAGCCGTCATGGTCAAGAGACTAATGGGAAATTTCACTCGCATGCCGTGCCGCACAACGGCGCATCATTTCATTCATTTGCATCTTTCAGCTTTCGATCATAAACTTGCTTGTGAAGAGTTGACAGGGCCATCGTCAGCGGGAGATCGTCATGGAGTTGTTGAAAAGCACCAATCCCTGCCACCAGTGGAGTCTTGGAGTTACTGTAACCTACTAATCTTTTATAACACCCAGGCCCAGGTTCAGGTGCAGCGTGTTGATGTATCATGCTGCCACGAGGTCTCGTCTAGCAAGTGATTGAGAACTTTTGATACCGCTTGTTCTGGATAATAAGAAGCTGACGTACCATGGATGGATTGGCCTTTTTCAGGTGAAAGGATCATATGTACATACACTCACAAACTTGAGCTTACCTGCCTAGTAGGTTGACATTCAACGTTTTAGCCCCCTCTTGTATCACATTGATCGTGCTTACAACAAGAGTCTTGGCTCAAGTCAAGTATTAGCTTAGCTTTCGTTATCCAACCCTCCCACAAGAGCACAGGAAACTAGCCTCGCCTCTGTGTCACCCACACTGGAACTTGGCACCCTCGCTGCACTCCATTCCCGTCACTACACTCTGCTAGCCGCCCTCACTTGTCAACAACCTCTGATAGCCTGATTGATACTTTTTTACGTCGTGCATTATCCAGGTTCAGGTTGCATCGAAGCCAGATAGACTCCCGGGGATTTAATTCTTAGCGCTCTCTTTTCTTTTTGTTTCCCCCTCAAACGATTTCAATCTCCCTGTTAATTATCAAACCGTTGCTCTTCTCATCTCAACCGTGCCGTGCCGCAAACCTAGACCCCGCTGTGCAAAAAACAGCCCCTCTCGTCAGAAAAGACTCAAACCTGGCTCTCCCGAGGTCCAAGTGTCAAGCTAGGGGTACGGTTCCCGTCAGAACGTGCACCCGTCGCTCTCACTCATGCTCATGCTCACGCTAGGCTAATCGAACCCGCTCGCGCGTGGATTATCCCTAAATCCCTAGCCCTGGCCTGGCCTGGCCTGGCCCTGAACCCCTGTCTCAATCCCTGCAGTGAACCCCCCAGGCTGCTTTTGCTTTCGAACCGTGCTGTAACCTACGGCTACCGAGGAAGGGAAGGAAAAACGTACGTCGGTGTCCGTCTTCTGATCCACAGGGCGTTTGACAGCGTGAGATGGTACCCGGGGCACCCTGAATGGAACAGACCACTTCGCATCCAAGTTCATTTTTATGTATCAGTATCCGACGGGTGGCTTGTCCGCCTGCTAAAGTACGGATACTGTACTGTACCTTGCTCTAGGTATTCCCTGTCCTGGTCCTGGCCTGGCCTGGCAGATGCTCTCTCTCTCTCTCTCTCCATTAGCTTTTGGCACTACCTAAAAACGCCATCCTTCTCCTCCCGTTCCATCCCCCCCATCCCGTTCCTCTCTTTTGATTGAGTGTGATGAGTTGAGTTGATGATCTGTCTGTTCTGTCTTTCATGTGTGTGTGAGAGAGTGTGTGAGTGACTTTTGCATGACAAGCAAGTCCAGTGAGAGAAGGTCAATTTTCTAGCTGAAAGTGCACCTCTTTTTCTCGTTCGTTCATCCACCAACACCGTTTATCACCTCGCATTGAATCACTCTCTGCCTTGATTTTAGTTGCTCACTCACCCTCTATTTTGTTACCTTCTCTTCTCCTCTATTTTGTTACCCTCTCTTCTCCTCTCTTTCTCTTTCTCTCTCCCTCTCCCTCAGAGGCATGTTCCAACCTCAACCCACACCTTTCGCCTCCTCCAGCTTCGCGTCCTATGGCCTAGCTTCAGACCTGGACTTTGGCTTTCCCGTGTCTGCTGGAGGTGGAGGTGCTGGCTTCTACAACAACCCGCCTGCACCATCATCACAGCTTCCACAGTCGCATGCACTTCAATCGCAAACACAGCAACAGCAACAACCGCGTCTTGTTCAGCAGCAGCAACAACAAATTCCTCGACAGCAGCACCTGTCTTCTTCCCCCACTGCAGCCGCGCCATCTGTATCGCCCTATTCCTCTTCACAAAACTCCACCTCAAAAGCTTCTTCCTCGCCAACTCTAGCGCAACCGTCGCAAAGCCACCATCATCAACAGCAGCAGCAGCTTGACATTCTACAGCACACGCAGTACGCAACACAACCTCCTGTTGTGCTCAAGATGGAGGATCAAGGCCAACACGATATGGCCGCGCAGCAGGCTGCTGCAGAGGATTATCAACCTGTTCTTGAGGTATATCGCACCCATTTCACCCGGCGCTTCTAGCTCGCGCGTCATTTGCTTGCTTCACGTCGTCCGTCGCTAACCTCCGTTCTCGCAGGGTCTCGCAGTAGGGAACAAAGTCTCGAGCGATGTCATCACCCACGAGTATGCCAAAGCCGATCCCGTCTATGTCGAAAAGACAATCGTACGTTTCATTTCTGTTGATGTTGGCTGTTTGTCGCTTGTCGCTAACATCGCATGATCCAGTCTCTCCCCCAAACCTACTCACACTTCCGCCCCATTCAAGGCGACGGTAACTGTGGATGGCGAGGTATGTCTATAACTCCCCGCTTCTTATCCCGCGACTCTCTCCGCCTATTATGAAACATGTTTGGCATGCTTGACGTTACCTTGCTTGCTTGCTTACTTACTGCCCATGTCTCGGCAACTTTTGTGACATGTCAAACTTGCGCTAACTATCTCACCAATAGCAATTGGCTTCAGCTACTTCGAGAAACTTGTTGAGTCGGGGGACCAGGCCAAGATCGAGGGCGAGGTGGCACGTCTTATGAGCATGAACCATTTGCTGGGCTCGGTTGGTGGCTATCCATTCTACGACGACTGGTCAGATGAAATGTTTGACTTCTTGCGCGAAGTCGCTCAGAATGTCGCCAACCCCCTGTACGTGCATTCATTGATCCAAGCCAAGTGGAACGACCCTGTTGTGTCAAGTAACATCATTTACTACCTTCGCCTACTTACAGGGACATACCTCAAGCTCAACGCTGCCAAGTACGATCCTTTCGTGACGGACGGAGGTGGTGTTGAAGCTCACTGCCGGCAATGCGTCGAGATTCCCAACCGCGAGATCGAGCACCTCGGTATGTCCGCCTTGGCCGAAGTCCTCCTCAGACCTGCCAACTTAGTACTTGAGATTGCGTACCTCGACCGCAGTGCAGGTACTCAAGTCAACCAATACCGTGTGCCCGATGAACTCAACACCCAAGACGCCAGCACACTTGGCCCCATTATCTATCTGCTCTACCGACCCGACCACTACGACATCCTGTACAAAGCATCCACCATGCAGGTGCTTCGTGTCAGCGGCTTCACCCACAACACTAACATCACAACCGACCAAGCGGATCTCGGACAGTATTCGACCATGAACTTTGATGCGTTGTCTATCATCCCGGGCTTCAGTAGCACAATGGGAGGGCTTGCGCAGCTCGCACCACCTCAAGCCAGTTCGGCGCCAGAACAATTCTCGCCTGTGCAACAGAGCCCATGGATCTCATCTTTCCCTGAACCTTTGCCTGCTACGACACCGAGAGTAGCGGCACCGCAGCCACCACCCATCATGGCATCTCCTCAACCCCCAACCCCACCGGCCTCGATATCGGGAAGTTCTGCAATTGCGCCAAGTCCAGCGATGCTACCTGCGCCTGGCCCAGGACCTCAGAATTCGCTCCCCATGCGAGGCGCTTCAAGCTACCACATCCGATTCAGTCCTGTTCAGCTCGACTATGACGAGGGCAAGAACAACTTTCCGGAATCGACGTATCAAGTGACGACCAACACGTTTAAGAACAGTATTTGGAACCGAGCCCACTACTGCAACCCCAACTTTCACCCCGAGGAGTGGAATCCTGACGACGAGCACACGGATGGGAGAGTCGGGAGTAAACGCAAGCCGAAAAAGGAATCTGCCTAGTGCGACGACTTTTCACACGAATACGGCCAAGGCATTGTCGGCTTTACTAGAAACCGACGGCCATGAATATTACTAGACGACGGCATTTGAGAACGACGATAAGTCTGGTTCGCAATCAGAACTGAACGAGGAAAGATCGCAATCAGCATTGGCAGGGAAGGCAACGATCAGAATTGAGCAAAGGATATGGGGATGTACACGACGCTGAGGCCGGAGTGAAGGGGGATTATTCATTTGATGGTTGGGCAGGCTAGCGATGCTTAGTGAAAATCCTTTTTTATTTCTGCATTCTTTAATGGACGAGGACAATAAGGCGGCGAGTCTGTGTGGTGTGCACGATTATGTTGTTGGAGAGTGAGTACGAGACGATTGCCTGCACCATCATTGATGGTGTCCAGGTCTGAATATGGATTATCACGAAGCGACATGGGAGAAGCCCTTGTTTCTGACGATGGGCATCACGAGGGAGCCTACGTTGAGCATGACTGCATGGATACCACGAGGTTTACGCAAGAGAAGGAATCCTTGAAAGTAATGGGGACCGGACCGGACCAAGCATTTAGGATACTGGAAATGGGCGGCAGTTTGTGGGCTCTTTTCTCGAGCCAGTTTCAAGACAGGCAACAAAAGGAAAAAAGGCATACATCCGAAGGAAACTGGGCCTCGGACGATGATGGTCTTGGCTATCAGGCCAATTGGCATGTCTCGCAGCACGCGTTGTTACAGCGTGTCTTTGCAGCATACTTTGCTCATTGCAGGCATGTGTTCTTACAGTGTGTCTTGTGGCATGTCTTGCTTACACGTCTACCATCATGGATGTCTGGTTGAGCCCTCATTTGTTGCGCCTTGTCAGTTGCGTCATAGCATCGGCGTTCTTCTCTATCAGGTCAAACTTCAACTTTCTACTTCTGCTTCATCTTTGAGACCTTTTTATTTTATTTTATTTGGGACATCTTTTTAGTGTGGAACAACATCAGTACTTGGGACTTTATCGAGTGGGTTGGGATCGAGTTATTGTAGCGAGATGAGTCTTGGGAGTGAGCTGCAATTACTTGTTGCCAAGGACTTCCGAGTTGTATTGAATAGCAGATACCTCTATCTCGGCGAGATAGTTGTATTTGGGAATAGCTTAATGCAAGGGATTGTCTCGTCCATTGACTCAGAAATACATCACATCGCATCACACACGTATGTACATACCTTATCGGACACGACATGACATGAGATGCAATGGTTCCCTCGAGCCGTTCCGCTTCCGCTTCCGCTGTGCCGCACCATGACATGTGATCCACTGAATCGAGGGAATGCATGACAATATTCAAAAATTCATGTCTTAACTTTTGATCATCATGATCTCCAAAGGAGGCGAGATTTCAACTCATTGCAAACCTGGATGACCCATGTAAATAAGAATCTCTTATGGTGATCGATATTTGGAATAGACAGCCACGTTTTTGCCTTGACGTGGTCTAGAACATGACAGACAAGGGGGCCACGAGGTGCTTTCGTGGTCCACCCGGGGAACGGAAAACAGGGTCCGGTGACGTGACGTGCAAAAAAATGATATTCTTCAAGGGCCAGAGGGGAGAGACCATGTCAGGGTTACATGAGCGTAAAAGAGAGTTCAAGGCAAAGAGGAGATTGAACTACCGGGCAAGGCAGGGCAAGGCAACCTCGTGGTAGACAGGCCCCCATGGAGCAAGGCCTTGACGCAGGATGCCAAAATAAGCTCATCACAGAGCCTTCCGAAGCTGATGGTGATTTACTTAGGTATTTTTTTCTTGCTTCTCCTCGACAGGGCGGAAAAGAGAGGCCGTACAGGGTCAGGGGGGAAGATGGTGGGAATGAGACAGACATCGCTTAGAGAAGATCAAGAGATTAGCAGGAGGGATAAAGTTAAGTGTTGGTTCACCACAGTAGAATGAGTACATAGTTGTCATATCATCAGGATGCGTCATCTCATGCATACCGTGATTATACCTTTCACCCTAAGCGCCCAGCAACCATCCAATCCCGCTGTTGAGATACCGGATCCCAATCTTGCCAGTGAAAAGGGTCTGGGCCAATGGGGAGCTAGGGTAGCTTAGCTTTTGAGAACGGGCCGCGGTTTTTTTTTTTTATTGTTGTTGAATTGGCCGATATGTATCGGTTAACTTTACTTCCCCAGACTTGCCGATGTTTCTTACAGAGGGGTTAACAGAGAGAGAGAGGGGGGGTCATTGAGGTGCTGTAGTGGAATGATGATGAATTTGTGTTTCCATTGTTAAAAGATTGAGGCTTACGGGGACGGCGAAGGCGATGGCTGAAAGGTAAAAAAAGTATTTGGAAGGTTGGAAAGCTTCTAGTTTCATTCTGTCCCTACCTAGTTTGAGTTGAGATACGGATATGGCTTGTATTATTGTGTAGCAGCTGGCTTGACTTGACTTGACTTAGAGTATCGAGGCTAGGTACGCTAGACTAGCCGTGCTATAGCGGCCATGTTATAGCTGGGTTTGGTATGCAAATTGCCCTGACTTGAATCATCTGCCAGGGAGATACAATCCCGGACCCTACCTTGTGAAGCTCCTCCACTTTGCAAGGTAGAGGTAACCACTCTTTTTCCCTCTCCAGCCAACACAACACAACATTGAGGAGTTGTGCTGTGCTGTGACTTCTTGTCTGTACTGTACCTATCCGTATTCGACCTGAATCAATTCCATCTCTTCTCGTCTTCCTTTTCTCTTTTCTCCTCCTCATCCCCTCCTTCTTTAATCCCTCTCTTTCTTCCTTTCCCACTCTCTTTTGGCCATGGATGTTCGTCGAAGACATATTTCCTTACGCGTTCTCGATACCTTTTCTATATTCCAGTATTAATAAACAAACTCACGATACCATCTTCTTTTTTCTCTTCAAAGTACATAAACAGCTGGCGGCCCCCAACTTGATCTCGCTTTAATATCCCCTTGTCGATCCTTCTACCGAGCTCTCATCAAATGTCGCGCTACGATCCGGATCGTTCTTCCATCACAGCTTCTTCAGCGACTTCAAAGAGCGATATGGCACAGTCAAACGATGGGCTACATAGGATGAATCGCCTCACGGTGGATGATGTGAGTCCTGCTGAGGACGATGACGATTATAGCGATACGACGTCCAATTACTCGACTATTTCCGAAGACACCCTTCCCCTGATTCGCGAATACGGACATACCTACCACGGGTCTGGCCAGCTCCTCACGCCGAACGATGCTTCTGAAGCGCATCGCTTGACGGTCCAGCATGAGCTTTACCAATTGTGTCTTAACGGTAACCTTGCCGATTCGAAATTACCGCTTGATCAATATACTCCCGAGGATCCGATGGAGATATTGGATGTTGGTGCTGGTACGGGAATATGGGCTTGCGATATGGCCAAGCGGTATCCCCAGACCAACATACTCGGTATCGACTTGAGCAGCGCATTGTTACCCGAAGATGTCCCTCCGAATGTTACCTTTGAAATCGCCGATGCTACAGAAACGTGGCCGAACCGTACATACGATTTTATACACATGCGCAGTCTAGCTGGTGGCGGTGTTCGTGACTGGAACGCTCTGTTGGCCGAAGCCTACGATCACCTCAACCCCGGCGGGCAGATAGAAATCGCCGAGATCCGACCCCATTTCTTCGACGCCGATCCTGAACACGTTGATTCCGAATCAGGAGAAAAAGGCGAAGTCGGCGCAGCCTGCAAAGAGTACGAGAAGATATTCGAAGAGATGTGCATCAAGCTCGGCATCGACTGCGATCCCATTCCCAGAGTCCCTGAAATTTTAAACACCCTGGGGGCCGATCTCATCCGAGTTCGGGTAGATTGGCTACCGATACAGAATTGGGGAAGTGATCCGGTCACCCAACAGAAACGCAAGGCCCTGGCGGAGATGGTCGAGTGCGGTAGGTGATTTGCGATCTGAAACATCAAGTCACACACGCTAATCTGACTTGGACCAGGTATAGAGAATTGGACGTTGAGGTTATTCGGACTCGGAGGGTGGGAGGAGAAAGCGACGCGGGCTCTGCTTGATCGTGTTAGAGAGGAGATTAACGACCCCATGCTACGCAGTTTGGGGAAAGTGTAAGTATTTTTTACATTGGCATTGGTGTGTGTGTTCGTGGCTAATTTTGATAGGACGTTTGTCACGGCTCGAAAGGAAACCGCCAGCGGCAAATAGGTTTCTTAAGGAATAGGCATAGAGATGTGCATATATTGGAGTTTTTGGGTCATCACGGCGTCAAAGGCATTGTGTCTGGGGCGGATGTCAGGAAGAATAGGGAATGGTGCAAACCAATGAGCTCGAAGAGAATAACCCAAGATGGGGAATGGATACCATATGGGACATATAGGGCATGGATTGGTTCATGGAAGAGATTGACCGAGTTGATTGAAGTCAAGTCAAGTTACTGGGGACATAAGTGGGCAGATGGAGTTGGATACCACAAGCCTTGGATACAGTACAAGGCATCGAACGGGGCAGAGAAACGTGTCTACGGGCATGAAACACCGTATTAGCGGTTACAGGCCGGGATGAGTCGACCGGAAGATGTAGGAGATGCAAGGTGTCAAAGGTATATTCGTCTATCAGGATGACTCCCGACACTTGATCATCTCACTTGGTATGCACTCAGTTCACGCATATCTTATGCTACAGAGATGCCCACAATACGCCCCATGTACCCGTACAAAACAGATCAAAAGAGAACAGAACAACTCCAGCTATCCAAATCAAACAGTTTCAATGTATCGCTTCATTTCCCTATGAAATGTCAGTCAAGTCAACTAGTAGGGATGGGAAGAGCGGGGACGTACCAATCAGTTACTGCCTCGTCATATAGACGGACCTCATGCTCTCTTGTACCACCAAAGTGCTCCACAAAGTCATCACCAAATACTTCTCGTGCAATACTACCCTTCTCCATGAAGCGCGCTGTAGCCTCCTTAAGACTCTTGGCCAGCCTCTCACCCGGATCAGCGTCACCACCGACATCCTGGCCCATTGCAAGCGGAGGCGTAGGAATCTCGAGTTTCTTCTCAACACCGCGCCATCCACAGCCAAGAATAGCTGCGAGGACGAAGTGGGGGTTTGTGTCTGCGCCGGGAACCCGGACTTCGAAGCGTGTCGCTGAGGGTTTGGGTGTGATTAGACGGATTGAGGCAGCGCGGTGCTCTAAGCCCCAAGATACAGTAACTGGAGCCCAGAAGTTCTCAACGAGGCGCTTGTAGGAGTTGATCGTGGGTGCGAGAAGGGGCATGATGTCAGGAAGACCGACGAGGAGACCAGCGAGGAAATGACGTCCCATATCAGAAAGATTCTCAATATCACTCCACTTCGCATTCTCATCCTTGGTCTCCCTCGCAAACAAATTCTTGCCATCCTTATCAACGATCGAAACATGCATATGCCCACTATTCCCAGGCAGGCCCTGTTTCGGCTTGGCCATGAAGCACGGCGTGATGCCGTACTTTGTGCTCACGCTCTTAACGACGTATTTGAACAGCGCAGCACGGTCAGCCATTTGCGCGATCTCTCCGAACTCGAGAGCGGCCTCGAAGACGCCGGGTCCGGACTCGGTGTGCCAGCCCTCGATGTCGCAGGAGAACTTGGCGCATGTGTTGAAGACGTCGTAGTAGTATTCTTGGTTGTGGACGGGGCGGGTGAGGGAGTAGCCGAACATTCCTTCTGTTAGGGCGGGGAGTTGGTGAGGGGGGTTTTGTTGGAGGTATGCGGCTGGGGAGGAAGTTGATGGGTCGGGGGATTTGAATTGGTAGAATTCATATTCAGCTGCGTCCGTTAGTACAAAGCTTCAAGTTTAGAGGCGACGAGGAAACATACCGCCTGCCATAGCACCATACCCGTGCTCCTTAAGCTTCTCAAGCTGCGTCTTCACCAGACCCCTCGGACAAGCACAAATGGGCTTCTTGGTATCCGGGTCCAAAAAGTCCACCAAAAACAGGGGAACGTCGTCCTCCCAGGGAATTCTCCTAAAGGTAGAAAGATCTGGAATAGCGAGGAGATCATGGTATCCATTCTCAGCATTTGAGATCTTGAGTTCGCGGATATATGTACGATCGTGCATATCCCAGCCAAAGATGACGGAGCAGAAACCAAAGCCGGCTTCAGCGATGGAGAGGAACTTCTTCTTGGATACTAGTTTACCGCGCAGGATGCCGTCGACGTCTACGCCTGCGAGCTTGACCATGTTGTCATTTTGGAGGAGTTGGGGGAGGGAGTCGACGGTGATGGATTTAGGGTCTGGAGAAGCCATGGCGAAGGATTTGGTGGAGTAAGAAAGAAGGGTATAGAGGGAGGAAGTGATGAAGCTGTAAAGATAGAAGAATGCGCGGTATGTTATGTTATAACAAAAAGATATTCCTCGGGATATGCAGTTCAACGGTGGGGTTGAGGTCAAGCCGTTGAAAGATGCGCGCGGTTCAAGAAAGATCAACAATGATGAATGCGGGGAGAACAGCAGCCAAGATAGTAGAGAGATACTGTAGTATTCAAGAGATTACAAAAAGAGGGGGAGTGAGACAAGTAAAAGCATAAACAGGTTTGTATCAACTGGGAATATGGGCAGCGCGGCTACGATAAGACGAATGCGACGATAAGACAATGCTTCAGTGACGTAGATGAGCGAAAAGAGTGGGGAACTGTGATGTTCGGTGCGCGATGCAGGGCTAGTACCAATTGGGCTTAACCCACCGAGGTCACAATTAGCAGCGGTGCTTATCTGGGAGGTTTAGTGGGAGCAGGGTTTGGAATAGCTTCATTGCCGCGCTGAGGGAAGTGTCACGAACCCCGCGATCTAGATCCTGAAGCTTTGGCCAAGGCTCATAACATGGGGTAAGTTAGTTTCACGATACGATACGGATGCTCGGCGGTTCGCTCAATGCCGCGTTCCGATATTCATCGAGTTATCTTATTAACCCGCTTCGATTGCCGTTTTTAATCCAGAGGTGTAACCGCGCCTTATGCGCCCTGAGGATTGAAGGTAACCGCGTGCTGTTGTTGTCTTGGGAGAGTGAGATAACCGCTGTTTTTTTTTTTTTGACTCGGAGTTTGATGTTCTCGTGACCTGAGTTGGAGAGAGCCGACATCGCTAGTGGCAGGGGTGTTGCGTGGCACAGCTGCAAGCTTGAGATCTGACATACCGAGAAAGGACCCTGGATCTGACGTTTGTTGAGAATGTGATAATATTTTATAAGAACCGGGAGCTTCGGTTGTGATAGAGGTTTGATTATAGCTAAGCTATGGCTGTATTTAATTGACTGGCTCAGATGAACAGGGTCTGATGGAATTAGAATTACCACCAAAGACGGCATTGAACCCGACACATTTGTTATCATGTTCCTCAGCTCATGTACCTCTATCAATATCACCCTTCAACTGATAAGCTCCCCTCCAGCTCTCCAGCTCACACCTCACCTCAGCCATCACGACCCATACAGTTGACCAAGCCACTAATACTGTACCCATCAACTGTAATCTTTAATAATAGCCGCGATGACAGCCTCCACTAACGTCCAAATCCACTCCAACCGCCAACCGCCCTCGTCCGTTCTCGGAATATACCATCTCCACGATCTTTCCCATGACTGGCCCATGAAAATCAGACGACCTTACCTTAGCTCTACCGCCCTTTTCCATTCCAGCTTATCGGAGCTTCCAGACGCTTTCGATAAGAGGGAAGCTTAAAGAATAAGGACCCCTCTGCCCCTCATTGTGTCACCATCCATCAAATCCTATATATTTTTCACAAGATACCCGCCACTTCAACTCTTATTCTTTCTTCATACAACGATTTCTTCTTTCTTCTTTCTTCAAAACCTAACTTTTAAATATTCACAATGGGTCGTCTCGCTGGAAAGAACGCCGTCATCACTGGCGCTGGAGGGTATGTTTCTTTGTCTTGTTGTGGTGCATGATACTGACGATCGCAGTGGCATCGGTCTTGAGACCTCCATTCTCTTCGCCAAGGAGGGCGCTTCCATCCTCATGTCCGACATCTCTCAACCTGCTCTCGAAAAGGCCGCCGCAAAGGTCAAGCAGCTCGTGCCCGATGCTCCCCGCGTTGAGATTCTCGTACGTCCAATACCCCACCGCATCACTTCTTCGACAGTAGTACTGACTCGTAACAGAAAGTCGACGTCTCAAAGGAATCAGAGGTCCAAGCCATGATCGAATCCCTCGACTCCTGGGGTGGCATTGACGTCCTCTTCAACAACGCCGGCATCATGCACGCCCAAGACGACGACGCCGTCAACACCCCCGAGAACATCTGGGACCTGACCCAAAACATCAACGTCAAGGGCGTCTGGTTCGGCTGCAAGCATGCCGTCCTCTCGCTCCGCCGCAACAAGAAGACCAAGGCCTCCATCATCAACACTGCCTCCGTCGTCGCCCTCGTCGGCGCCGCGACCCCCCAGCTTGCCTACACCGCCAGCAAGGGCGCTGTCCTCGCGCTCACTCGCGAACTCGCCATGGTTCACGCCCGCGAGGGTTTCAGGTTCAACAACCTCTGCCCTGCGCCGCTTAACACACCGCTCCTGCAGGATTGGCTCGGTGATGATAAGGAGAAGCGTCATAGACGTGAGGTTCACTTCCCCATGGGGCGGTTTGGTGAGGCTGTTGAGCAGGCGCAGGCTGTTTTGTTCTTGGCTAGTGATGAGTCCAGCTTTGTCAACGGGCATGATTTTGCGGTTGATGGTGGTATGACCAAGTGCTATGTTACTGCCGAGGGACCTGCGCATCCTCCTCCCCAGAACAATGCTAGCAAGGACTCGTTGTAAGGGGTGAAGAGAGGGAGAGAATAAGCTGGAAGGATATCTGTAGTAACGATTAGTATGATTCAATAATGAAATAAATTGTCACATCACAAACAGTAGTCGTGTGCACAGTCACTTGCGAGGATGAACCTGGCTGATCATATACAATATCATTTGTAAAGTATTCATCAATATACAAAAAGATACCCAAACTCCGGCGCATGCTTTTCCTTCTCCTAGCATCCCTCTAATGGAACTGTCCCTCAGTGTTTCCCTCGCCCATACTCTTGCTGCTCGAGCTTCCACTCTGAATAGCTCCCAGAATACCATCAATGTAGCTTGCGCCACTCCACTTCTGATGCGTCAAAACATCGCACTTAAGATCCTTCTCACGGCGTTGCACGATATCAACATAAGCCTTCATACCATCCTTCTTGAACTCGCGCGACAGCTCAGTTGTGATTGTAGCGTTGGAGTGCAGGCCAGCAAGAGAGATAAGCTGAAGAACAAATCCTTCACGAGCAATGTCCCAGATGAACGACTTGAGGGTCTCGTCAGTGAAACCGTGAGCCATCCAGTTGAATGAGGGAGAAAGGTTGTACACGAGTCCCTTGCCGGGGTTGACCTCGCGAACAGTACGGCCAAGCTTAGTGGCTACTTCAACATTGGGATCACCTGTCTCAACCCAGAGGAGGTCCGCGTAGGGACTGAATGCAAGAGCGCGCTTGGTAGCCGCCTGCATACCAGCGCGGTAATGGTAGAAACCTTCGCGGGTACGGGGAACGTCCCAGTTGAAGTACACAGGCTCCTTGGTGTACTTGTTTGCAAGGCCGCGGCGGCGGGAGATACCCATGTCGTGGTCCTTCTCAGTCTCGGCGAGATACTCGTCAATCTTGGCTTGTGAAACACCCTCCTTCTTCATGTGTGCGACAGCAGCTTCGTCAAAGGTGACGAGCTTGGTGTTCTTGACCCATTGAGCTTCAAAGGCATCGATCTCAGCGCCAACAGCACCCTTAGCCTCCATAGCCTGGATGGTCTCAGCGAGAGGCTCAATCGAGGGGTCTGAAACACCGAGAATGAACTCGTGGTCGCGCACATCGATAGCAGACGAGAGAAGCTTGCCAGACTCAGAGTCTGTTCGAGCAATGACGAGGTTCTCACAACCCATGACATCCCACTGAAAGCGCGTAGCAACAAGACGGTTGATATGCTCTCCAATAGGTACAAGAACCTTTCCAGCCAGATGACCACACTTCTTTCCACCATGGAGCTGATCCTCAAAGTGAACAGCCGCAGCACCATTCTCAGCGAACAGCTTAGCGAGCTTAAGAACAGCAGAGAGACCACCATGGCCAGTATCGCCGTCCGCAATGATAGGGCGGAGGTAGTCAACGTATGGTGTCTTTGTGCGCTCCTCGGCTGTCATCTTGCGACGAAGATCCCACTGCTTGCGATCGTGCATGTTCTGCGCCTTGGCTAGACGCTGGACTTGATTGGGAACGGTGTTGTATGGATAGTCGCCGAAGTCGGGGGATACCTCGTTGGTAGAGGTCAAGAGGGAGGAACAGGCCCAGCCTGAGATATAGAGGACTTCTTGGTGAGGAGCTTGTTGGGTCATTTGAACAGGGTCAATTGCGCCCACTACAGACCGTTAGCCAGAGCTCCAGACTTGAACTGCGGAAGACTTACTGGTGTGAATAGGCTCTCCTTTGTCCACGCGCTCCTTAATCAAATTAAAGAGCTTCTGCGCCATAACAGAGCTAGGATACTGAACCTTCTGCGTGCCCCTCTTGGTCGCAACGTCCTCTGCACTATACGGCCTCTTAATACCCTGATATCTCGGCGAAGCCCACCACGCCTCAATCTCCTTCACCGTAGCTTCATATAGCCGATCCTCCGCCTCACCAGCCTTTTGCGACTCTGGCAGAAGCTGGAATGCATCGGCGGGTTGTGTAGCGTGCGTGCTGAGCTGCGACATCTTTGCGACGGAGGTGGTGGATATGGCGCGGATGGCGAGGAGGGGTGCTACGCTTCGGGGTTTGGAAGCGGAGAGGAGGCGCTGGGGAGCTCGAGTTGATAGTCTGCGCAACATTTTGGGTGTTGTTGTGAGGTGAGAGAGGGAGGAGTAGAGAGTATGGTGAAGAAAGAGGTGGTGGTGGTGGATAGATCGGGAATAACGGGGAGTGGATGAATAATAAAGTCGAGCACTTGCAGAGGATGATTTGAAGCCCGTGATAGCTGCAAGACCAGCCAGCGCCCACCAAGACAACAGAAATAATTAATAATAATCCCTTTCTTGAGTTCAAGTCAAAGTTACGATAATCATAATCTTTATATTAATCTACCATACTTATTCCAACTTGGCCATCATTGCAAGAATAAAACCCCAACTCGATGACCGACCGGTTACCGACCAACAGCTCTGTAACCGAGCAGACCAAATTACACGTCTCTTATAAATGCTTGACAAAAAAGCAGCTTACAACTTGGGGACTCATCGCATGTCAGCAAAGCCTTGGTTAAAGAAGAGCATTGCCGACGAATTGGCCAATGAGTGAGCTCGTACGGTAAACAGTCGTGAAGCTGATTGGTTGAGATGCATGTTTGAGCCGTGGCATTCAGGTCGGTTCATGGCGGGTTTCCTCGGTTGGAGTCGCCATGATAACCGTGGGATTGTCTTCAACAGAAGACTTTTGGTGGACAAGTACAGCATATTTTCTCTGCCTAATTGTATCTTGAGCACCACTACAGCCTCCTCTGTTCTATAGTGCATTATTTCTACTTACCAGCATATCTTGAAACTGTCGTCTTCTCCGCACTCGCTGCGTCATAACAGTTCAGTTCAACCCCGCATGACAAAATAAACGTGCAAACCACCATCATCAGATGCCCCCGCTCCCCCGGCTGTTACCCCAGATTCAACCAAAGGCACCCCCACCTACCGCTTCAGCTCGTTTACCACAGGGAACCCTCGGCCCAACTCCCTCCTCATACTTGATCTCTTTCACTCCTCATATTTGATCTTCTTCTTTTTTTTTCTTCCTTGCTCCAATCCTCTCTGTATCCCCTCCTCACACATCACAATGGCTCTCAACTTGACATCCTCCCGCAGGGCTCTTGGCTCCCTCAAGGTAAGCTTCTAAGCTAACTTACATGTGATAAAAACACCAAAGCTCACACACTTCACAGCCCCTCACACGTGCCGCTTTCTCAGGTGTCCGCGGCTATGCCACCGCAGAGCCTGATCTCAAGGCCACTCTCCGCGAGGCCATCCCCGCCAAGCGTGAGCTTCTCAAGAAGGTCAAGGCCCACTCCAACAAGGTCCTCGGCGAGGTCAAGGTCGAGAACACCCTTGGCGGCATGCGCGGTCTCAAGGCCATGGTCTGGGAGGGTTCAGTCCTCGACGCCAACGAGGGCATTCGCTTCCACGGCCGCACCATCAAGGATTGCCAAAAGGAGCTTCCCAAGGGAAAGACAGGAACTGAGATGCTCCCCGAAGCTATGTTCTGGCTCCTCCTCACCGGCCAAGTTCCCTCTGTGAACCAAGTCCGCACATTCTCTCGCGAACTCGCAGAGAAGGCTCAGATTCCAGAGTTCATCTCAAAGATGCTCGATGACTTCCCCAAGGATCTTCATCCCATGACGCAGTTCGCCATGGCTGTTTCTGCGCTCAACTACGAGTCCAAGTTCGCCAAGGCTTATGAGCAGGGCCTTAACAAGGCTGATTACTGGGAGCCTACCTTTGACGATTGTATTTCGTTGCTTGCTAAGCTTCCTACCATTGCTGCCAAGATCTACCAGAATGCTTACCGTGGTGGTGGTGCTCTGCCAGCTGAGGTCGATCTTGAGCAGGATTGGTCGTACAACTTTGCTGCTATGCTTGGAAAGGGCGGAAAGGAGAACGAGAACTTTCAGGATCTTCTGAGACTTTACCTTGCTCTTCACGGTGATCATGAGGGTGGTAATGTCTCTGCTCACGCCACTCACTTGGTTGGAAGTGCCCTGTCGGATCCTTTCCTGTCTTACAGCGCTGGTCTCCAGGGTCTCGCTGGTCCCCTTCACGGGTAAGCACTTCTCTCTTCCCAGCCGTGAATTCGTACTAACATGTCTTAGTCTCGCCGCCCAGGAGGTTCTCCGATGGATCATCCAGATGAAGGAAGCCATCCCCGCCAACTACACCGAGCAAGACGTCAACGACTATCTCTGGTCCACCCTCAACTCTGGCCGCGTCGTCCCCGGCTACGGCCACGCCGTCCTGCGCAAGCCCGACCCCCGCTTCGAGGCCCTCATGGACTACGCCGCCGCGCGTCCCGAGATCGCCAACGACCCCGTCTTCCAGCTCGTCGAGAAGAACAGCCGCATCGCCCCCGAGGTCCTCAAGAAGCACGGCAAGACCAAGAACCCCTACCCCAACGTCGACAGCTCCTCCGGAGTCCTGTTCCACCACTATGGCTTCCACGAGACGCTGTACTACACTGCTACATTTGGTGTTTCTCGTGGTCTTGGACCTCTGGCTCAGTTGATCTGGGACCGAGCTCTGGGTCTGCCTATCGAGAGACCTAAGAGCATTAACCTTGAGGGCATTCTTAAGCAGGTTGAGGGTCAATAAAAAGAAAGATACCCAAAGAAAAAGGTGGAATGATCATATAAGGTCTTTTGAATGTATATAGCGTCGTGACCGAGTAGCCTATGATTGACGATTTGTTTGACCAACTCTTTTCTCCCACGGTTGTGACGTTTGTGTGAATCGCATGTCTCATTAGTCTAATCCTCACTATCCTCTTCACTGTTCTAGTCTATGGTCCTCCAATATTCTGTCTATGCCAACACCTTCTCCAAATGATCAAAGTACAAATCATCCCTCAACGCCTTACCATTAACAAGCCCCTCATACGGGAACGGACTCGTCTCCCCTGTCTTTACATACCCCCTTCTAACATACCACTCAATCAATTCCTTTCTCGTCCAAATAACCCACATGGTCATGATCTTGGTTCCCCAATTCCTAACCGCATAATTCTCCGCATACCCAAGCACCTGCTTTCCAATACCACCAGCTTGCAGTTTCGGCGATACAGCGAAGAGGCCGAAGTAAGCACGCTCTGTGTCTTTTTGAACAACTTCGCAGCATGCGACAAGACGGGGATCGCTGTCACCTTCTGGCGTTGATGTTCCTGATGATGAGGGGGAGCTTGTGAAAGCCAGGATGACGGCGCCGTTGGGATCGGTGATTTTGGCGAGGAGATCAGTGGAGGATATGCGCTCGTCTGCGAGGAGGTCGGCTTCTGTTGTCCAGCCTGCGCGGGAGTCGGGGCCGCGGTAGGCGGAGATTATGAGGGCGAGGAGAGGGGTTACGTCTTGTGGTGTTGCGGGGCGGAATGTGAGAGACATTGTGAGCGAGTGAGAGTGAGAGTGAGAGTTGCGAATAGCTTCAGTTGAGGAGAGATGAGCTGTTGCCGCTCGTTCGCAGCCTTGAGAGAAAAGGACACTTCAGTTGAGATAAAGAGTATGGCTAATGAGGCGACAGTTGACGAAGAATGTTTGCTTGCTTTAATTGAGGGCTAGAAGAGGTGTATGAGGTTGAGAGAAGAAGTTGTCCGAGACCAACTGGGCTTCTAGAAATATTTAAAATATTTAGCTCCGATACAGGAGGACCCTTTTCTGTCACAATCTTTAATTGTATCGGCAGTTTGCGACAGTCTCTGTCGCACACGCCCTAGAAACGACTCAATTGACATTTTGCCATCCAACGTCAAGCCATGCATCGTTTAACTTTGACAAAACGGGAGTCCATGTGGATCAATTCCCACCATTCATGGTTCTATGAACTATCCCGTTTTGTTAATTCTATACGACAGCCCTACGGCACCCGTCTAGGTGATGAACATATATGGATCGTCCATTCAATACCACGTCGACCATGATTATCAATCTGAACCGATCGCGGAGATTTATAATAAAGTTCAATCTCAGTGGTAAGTTACAATGCATCCAATTGATCAACGCCAAACCTGCTATAAATGTCCCTGTTCCTGTGGAGGTTTTCTACAGTATATATAACTTCAACCAACAAAAGTGTGTATATGCCATTACAAAAAAAGAAATAAGAAACAGCTAAAAGAAATCTGAAAAAAAGAAAACACAACTCTAAGTTTTAAACCCGTCTACTTTAAGCAGCATCCTGAGCTGGAACCTTTGAGTACTTGGCAGCGCTGTACTCAAAACCCTGGTTCGTCGTATCCTCACCAGCACGGTACGACATGAGATCATGGTTCTCAGCGGCGGCCTTGTCGCTGGCCATTTTGGCCTCGCTGGCACCCGCGGCGCGTTGACGCCAGAAGTAAAAGCCTAGAGCTCCGAGACCGATGGCTGCGGCGCCGATGCCGCCGGCGTAGATTCCTGTCTTTGTGCCGGCGGGGAGGGCTTCCCATTTCTCGGAGGTGGTCTTCTCGGGTTCTTTGTAGAGAGCTTCGTAGGCGGTTGAGTTGCCCCTGTTAGTGGTTAGTATGAGATACAAGGTGGTAGATTGAGGGGATGGGGAGGGGCTTACTTGACGATTTCGATGCTCTCCCAGCTGCCTGTCTTGTCGCCGTAGACGTACTCCTTTCCGGTGCTGGCATCTTCGACGTAGACACTCTTGACGTGCATGGTGTAAGGGCCCTTGCCGTAGTCGGTATCTGCAAATTGTCAGCACAACTCTAAGTTCTCAGACACTCAAACTTACCACCACCGGCCCATTGGCGAGTTCCCTCGGGCATAGTAGGATCACCAGCAGCCCAGATTCCAATGCTTAGTCTCATGGGTGTCTGAGGATAGCTATCCATATCATCCTTCGCAACAACCTTTCGCACATTCTCTCCATCAATGTACCAGTTCAACTCATCCTTCGTCCACGTCGTTGTATAGTTATGGTAATCCTCCTGCATACCACCCTTAACGTAGTGCCACCCCGCCTTGGTAAAGTCCTCAACACCCTTTCCGTAGTAGTTTGTCGAAGCATGGGTGTCATTCGCACCCAGAATCTCCCAGTCGACCTCATCCAGATCGTCGCTCAGCCACATCATGGAGCTGATAATTCCAACACCGGGAGCGGCCTTCATGAGAAGTTCGGTGCGGCCGAAGAAAAAGTAGAACGCGGTGCGCAGAGTAGGCGAGTCGCCCTGCTTAGCGACGGTGAAGGCGGCGCCGTCGTTCTCATCGTAGGTGACGCGACCGACGTGGTTGTCCCAGTGGTCGCTGGAGGGTGTGTCGTTGAAGTGCCAAAGATGGCTGGTTCCGAAAGCCGGGTTGGGTTTGCAGTCTGTTTCGTTGAGAGGGTTACAGTCGGTGGTTGTCTGAGCAGCCGCGAGGCCAAAGATGGCGGCCGCGGGAAGGATGTATCGCGAAAGCATGGTGATTGATCCGAGTTCAGTCTATCAAATGAAAAGAGAGGAAAAATGAATGAGATGAAAAGTGAGTCGAGTCTGTCGAGATCAAAGGAGTGAATGGGTGATGAAACGAATGAAACACCCAAGGATCAAGCAATATGAGATAGACAATGACAGACAAGGAAAGAAGAACAACTCAAAGGAAAAGAGGAACTTATTGTTCTACCTACTCAAAGAGCATGCATGAATAATGAGAGAAAAAGAAATGGAGAGAGAGAATAAAAGCGGCAAACGGCAGAAAAGGAGACAAAAGAGTCCCAGTACCGAGGACCCATTCTCGCAGGCCAAGCATGACAGGGCTCTCAGGAGGCCATCGCCAAAACCTCTAGATCGAATGGGCCTTGGTTAATTTCAGACCACTCAGAAAGCCTGCATCTAACAACGCCGGCGTGTCACCTACAAGGGGACATGCGACGCGCCAAGACCTGGGCGGGAAGGGCTTTTTACAAGGGTTCTTCCCTTAGTGGACATGACTGTTTGACCTGAGTGTTGAAATTAGAACTAGGATATAGGACGGGCTAACGAATTGGCATATCCACTTGGGAATCTTGGCTGAATTGAAATTTGAATTCAAGAGAAGCTGTTGCTAAATATGAACATGGCAAATGGAACACTGGTGAGGTGAGTCGTAGATCGACAGGGGGAAAGGGGGGCGGGAAGTGGGATATTTTCATTGGCGCTTGGTGAAATGCAAGATCTGGAAATTGGGACTAATGCAGCGGGAGGCTCTGCATATTCGGGTTTAAACTTTTTAAAATCATGATAACCATAACATAAAGGGCAACTCAATTTGCACTCATTCTCGCAACGTCTCTCCGAATATCAGTTAATGTTTCTCAAGTTTCGGATACATTAATCTTGATCCTTGCATTGCGATTTAAACTACCCCATTGCGAAGGCAAGGATCGTGCGGTCAGTCATTTATCTTGGGCTATACATAGCCCACCTTGATCTTAGTCTTAGGCCTTGCTGGCAAACTTGGCTCTCACTCTCTTGCTTGCCTCAACAACTCGGTCCTCGTCGTAGATCTTCAGGACGCTGGGGTTCTTGCTGATGGCTTGTGCCCACTTGTAGAAGTTGGGAGTCTCTTTCTCGAGGCGGGAGGGGAGATTGGTTGGCAGGAGGCCGTGCTTGGCGGAGGATAGCAGTCGAATGACGAATGGAGCTACAAGGACCTGTTTCTCGTTAGCTACCTATCCATCGCTATATCATTCCGGGTTCTTTGGTTTGGGTACCTCTGCAAAGGTGAGCTTATCGCTCCCGTTGAAAAAAGGCGCCGCATTCTTGAGAAGAGGCTCAACCTCCTTAACGATACCAGCAACGGCATCGTCCACAGCCTGATTAACCTCCTCCTCCGTCTGGGCCCTGTAAATAGCCTTGCCGATATGCGCCTGGACCTTGTTCGAGTACGCATCGGCGAAGAAGGCCACCCTCGCTCTGGTCAACGGACCGTTCTTGTCCGTAGATGCGGGGAGGAGATGGCTGGGATGCGCATCTGCGAGGAACTGAGCGACGATGGCGGACTCGGTGATGATCTCGCCATTGTAGATGATGGTTGGGACGAGGCCGCGGGGGTTGATCTGCAAGTATTCTGGGGATCGAGGCGTGTTGAGATCAATGATTTCCTCCCTGACGGGGAGACCAAGTTCGGCGAGGGTGATGTGTGCCCTGTGCGCGACTGCGGGGGTTGTCAGCGGAGTCTTTTGAACAATATGATGAACGTGATATACATACAAGGGCACGCGTGGTTGGTGTAGAGGGTGATGTCTGCTTGAGGTTGAGAGCCCATATTGACAGCCGTGTTGATACGTCGAGTAGTAATTTGTTTGGTAAGGGTATTTGAAAAGAACAAATTCCTAGCAGGACTTGTAATTCTTGTACTAAACAACCCCGCCATTTCTCTCTGTACGGAAATTCGGAAGTGAGGCAGCGAAGCAACGCTGCATTATTAATTCAAATCGGCATTTCGCAATATTGCACCATCGGCTTTGAAATACGTCCGAAGCGCGAGGAGTGGTTGCGTCATTTCGGGTGTTTGATTGATAAGGCACGAGAGGGGGTGACGCATCTTGTGTAACTTTCTTTCTCATGATTGATGTTGGTCTGATGCAGTGAGGCTTAAGTATTGATGTTTTTGGTACTGTGATTATTTCCTGATGGAGTAATTGCTGATGGGATTGATCGTCGTTAAGCTTCTGACGTGAGACGGGAGCTGGCGCCGCACTAAAGGCTCTAGGGTGAGCCAAGATTTGGACTACTTCTCGACGACAGTTTGTGAATGAGACAACGGATAAGGATTATTTAGGGTATTCGAGAAAGATTGAGGTCTTAAAATAATATCTCATGACATTAGTATGCTTTCTCCGGTTCAAATGCCTAGAAAATTGCCTCCTGTGTGAGTTCTGTTGGTGATTGTTTCATATGATATCGTTGCGACTGTGACAATAACATGGATAGATTGACGGCAAGACCGCCTGTCTGGGAATATTATCAATCACGTTCCAATTCTACCTTATCTAGAAATGATATCCCGAATGCAAGGCTAGAAATCTAAAGCTCACTTCTTCCTTGAGAGGCGTGAATGCTGTGCACTGAAGTATTACCTCGAAAGGCAGGAGCTTCCAACTGTCTGCAGCTGTTCATGTTTATGACGGAATAATGAGATCCAAGAAACATGGAAGTTACCTTATCTTTCTAAACTTTGAAACATTTAAGTTATTGAATTTGTATCTCAGAATCTGGGAAAGCTGATCAGAGGTGAAGATACAAGAACTTCGTGCTCAAAGGATGGCAGAATTGTTCCAAGGGGATGTGGCAGTGAAAACACCACTAACGACAACCAAGCTACGAATCGGCACACAAACTGCTCCCATTCAACTGTAAGCCTATCATATCAGGTAGAAGCTAAGATTTTGCTTACTCCAATGAGTGAATGAGCGCGTCTGCACCGTCAGCAGTGACGACCAGCTGCAGCTGGCACTGTCGGAGGCCCTCCACTGACCAAACACTGCCAGTGCTTGAAACAAACAAATTCTACTAGGCAAACAGGTGAATGGAGTAAGCAAGCTGAGAGATTTAGCAGAATTTCCTCTATACCTGTGGAGCGCCTCAACTCTCATCCTGCACCATTTCTTCCCCCATCTTGCACACTTCCCCATACCCTTTTGCACAAAAGCAACTTCTATTTGCATCTCACTCCAACAGAATCAGCAACCTCAAAGAACTTACACATCAGAATTTTCTCAGAACTACCAACTCTTTCCACCCTCCCCCAGTGCCATGTGGCGAAGAGGGAGTTGGAGAGGAGGGAGAGGAGGCAGTCGCCCTCCTGGTCCGCGAAACGAACCGAATGAGACCAGAGACAGCAACAAGCCATCCTTTCACTTCCAGAGAGGGCAGTGCAAGTTTGGAGACAGATGCAAGTTCTCATGATATCAACAGCTCGGCTGGACAAGGTCGTGCCAGGGATAAGCCATTACGCCCTGAAGATCTCCACAGCCGTGAAGACTATTACGAATGGAAGCATCTCCTACGCAAGGGCACACACGAGTTCGACCACTCTGATGCATTCCAACATGCGGATAAGCTCTGGAAAGGTGCTCGGGAAATTCTAGACCGCGACAGTCTGGAAAAACACCAAGAGCTGGCAAGAGAACTTGTCAAGGACGATTTCAACGGCCCAGAATGGATCACATACGTATCCAAAAACTCAACCTTTGCCGACAACAATCAACTCATATGCGTCAAGAATCTTCTCAAAGTCATCACTCACCCTTCTATCAAGCCGCTCTCCATCGATCCCTACGTTTGCACCATGTATGTGCTGCTGGGAGGCACCAACGGCGAACAGGGAAATGCTCTTTTGTCTCGCATGTGCAACGAACTCTTGAAACACATCAAAGCATCTGGTAGATCACCAGGCTCTACGATCAAAAGTATGGTTGATGTTATTATCAAAGCATTGCATGAACTCCTTAGCAAGGTCCAACGAGCTCAGTTGTCGGATGGAACTCCTGGGCTTCTCAAGTCATTGGATGAGCTTGTGAATGCGGTTGCTGAGGGGGCATCAAAGGCCGACCTGGATGGACTCAGAACTCGCCTTGAAATCACCAAGAGAGTCGTCTCTGGCTCTACTGGTCGTATCGTTACAACGCAAGATCCATCAGAGGACAGCAAAAAGGCGTCAAAGTTTGTCGCCTCTTCATTTCCCCAAGCAGTAGCAATTCCAGGCGGTCGACATGACAACGACTTTGCAGATATCTCCGACGTATCGCTTCTCCCAACCCAAGGAGAGATCACTAGCGTGCAAGCAGACTATCTGCCTTTTACCAACTTCCTCCATCCACACGTCCTC
The DNA here is from genome assembly GCF_013085055.1 of Fusarium oxysporum Fo47. Lineage (NCBI taxonomy): Eukaryota > Fungi > Ascomycota > Sordariomycetes > Hypocreales > Nectriaceae > Fusarium > Fusarium oxysporum. Next base: position 663,953 of record NC_072840.1, on the reverse strand, counting down.
CAAGACCCTATGCAACGATATATCGACTCGATATTTAGGCTTGTCAGACACGATACACTTGGTCCAGTGAACGATGTTCTTCGAGATGTTCTTGCCTCGGACAATGTCATGGCTACCCGGTTGACCGACAGAAATAGTCAGGCACAGGTCTACCACTCGTCAAGTGTCTCTCGTATCTTCATACATGAGAGGAGAGGCCTTGAAGCGATCATCTCATTTTCTGCACCAGCCTACATTTCCCGAAAGTCGCCCGCAGACCAACGAGACTGGTGGCAAAGATCTCCTCGACTGGGAGAAGGCACGCTGCTATGTTTTGTAACTTCTGACGCGGAGAACCAAGATCAAAGGCTTCTTTTCCTACATGTTACCTCCAAAAGAATAGAATCGGACTCCAACAAGTCGGACACACCGAAGAGTGCTCTGGTGTCCTATCGCGATGCGCCAAGTATCACAGTGAAGCTAGCAACGCACCAGCAGAGCGACCTCAACTTTCTTGTTCGAACTTTCCGAGAGAACGTCGCGGGTGTGTTGGTCGATTTCAACGGAATTATTCCTGAGACTTTCATACCGATCCTGAGGAACCTTCAAACCATCAAGCGCGAGAACCACATCGCCTTCCAGAATTGGATTCTCCCACCTCCCGAAGGAGTTCATCACATGCAACCGCCGTTATATGCTCGCAAAGCTGGGTTCGTGTTCCCGCTTCGCTCCATCACAAAAGATGGCATTAGCAACATTTACCTGGACCCTAACTCAAAGCTTGAACACACCAATCTGAAGGAGATCGAAGATGCGACGGGACTTGATCATGGCCAATGTCTTGGTCTGGTTGGGGCTCTTACACGCAGTATGCACTCATCCAAGGTCCACCTGGAACTGGAAAGTCCTATCTCGGTGTACAGCTCGTCAGAACCTTGCTTTCTGTCAAGGAACGAGCAGACTTGGGACCAATTCTCATCATGTAAGCTACTCAAAATATAACAGCATAAAAGGAACTGGCTAGCTAACGAGGATACCAAACAGATGCTACACAAACCATGCATTGGATCAGTTCCTTAAGCATCTCCTCGATGTCGGAATCGACGCCATTATTCGCATTGGTGGTCGTAGTGTCGCTGAAGAACTTGATGGCAAAAACCTTCGGACTGTCAGTAGAGAAACTCCCAAGACACGAGTCGAGGCCCAGATTCTAGGTGAGGCCTACAGCAAGCAAGAGTCCTCTTTGGAATCTGCCAGTTATGCATTGGGGACGTTGGTTAAAGCCCGCAGGGGAGCGAGCTGGGAGGGATTAGAACAACACCTACAGTTCAAGTATCCTTTGATTTACCGACAGCTGGGTCGAGTGGACGATGAAGGTTTCGAGATGGTCAGCAAGGATCCTCTCAAAACCTGGATGGGAATCCGACCTCCGCCAACAACAGACTGGCAAACTTCTTTAGAAGACATCATAACTCTCGCAGAGGAGAGCGTCCATCTCCTTCCACCAGCAGAGCGTTGGCTTCTTGTGGAACATTGGCTCGAAGAACTACAAGACAACCAGCTTGATATGTTGTACGAAGCTCTTGACGACTTCGATAACAACCGCAAAGCCATATACCGAACACACGATGCTGTCGATGAGCGAACTCTTACTAGGGCTGATGTCATTGGAATCACTACAACTTCTTTGGCCGGGCGTATCGAGTTGTTGAGAAACTTGGATTTCAAGGTTGTTCTGTGCGAGGAAGCGGGTGAGCTGAAAGAGTCAGACGTCATCTCTTCCCTCAAGTCTGGCGTTGAACACTTCATCCAAATCGGCGACCACCGACAACTCCGACCACAAATCAACAACTTCAATCTGAGCCTCGAATCAGCGTCAGGACGGTACTGGCAGCTGGATCGTAGCCAATTCGAGCGACGAGCTGTTGGTGAGCCTGGTCTTGCACCAGCACCATTTGCCCAACTCAACATCCAACGCAGAATGAGACCCGAGATATCGCAGCTCATCCGACGAGTCTACCCGAATCTCGAAGATCACAGAAGTGTCACTGATCTTGAAGATGTCGTCGGCATGCGAAAGAACTTGTTCTGGCTTGACCACAATCATCCAGAGGACGCTGGGGGCGATGGAACCCGTGTCAAGTCGCACAGCAACATCTGGGAGACCGAAATGGCGACTGCGCTCGTTCGCCATCTTGTTCGACAAGGAGAGTACAAAACTGAAGACATCGCGCTTCTCACTCCTTACACTGGACAGCTTCAGCAGCTCCGGGCAGCTCTAGGCAAGGATTTCGAGATTTGTCTGAGTGACCGTGACATGACCCAGCTTGCACAAGAAGGATTCGAAGATGACTCCGCGTCAAATGGTGGTGACAGAAAGATGATCGAGAAGAAGCAACTCATCCAAACCATTCGCCTTGCCACGGTCGACAACTTTCAAGGCGAGGAAGCCAAAGTCATCATCGTGTCCCTGGTTCGAAGCAACGCACAGCGTAAAGTGGGTTTCCTTCGAACGGAGAACCGAATCAATGTTCTTCTCAGCCGCGCCAAGAATGGAATGTACTTGATTGGGAATTCTGAGACGTATCTCAACGTCCCGATGTGGGCTGATGTTCACAAGCAGCTCTATCTGGCTGATTGTGTTGGCAATGAGATTGAACTATGTTGCCCTCGCCATAAAGACACCACTCTCACATGCTCTGAGCCAGCAGACTTTGCTTTGAAGAGCCCCGAGGGTGGCTGTATTCTCCCCTGTTCCCGACGGCTCGAACCATGCGGCCATCAATGCCAGGCACGTTGTCATTCAGATACGCTTCATGATGCATTCTCTTGTCAACAACCTTGTCCTCGCATTAGAAAGACATGCGACCACGGATGCCAGAAACTTTGCGGCGAAAGATGTGGCCCTTGCATGATCAAGGTCTATGATATTCAACTTCCGTGTGGCCACATCAAGCAGACACTGAAGTGTTATCAGACACTCGATTTGGCATCAATTACTTGTGATGCCCAAGTTGAGAAGACTGTAGCCCACTGCGGCCACTCTATATCTGTTCAGTGTTCTACTGACGTTGACTCCAAAGGCTTCCGCTGCCCCCAGCCTTGCTCTTACGTCCATCCTTGTAGTCATCAATGCACTGGAACTTGCAGCAGATGTCGCAATGGAGACGGAGAAGTGGCTCATCGGAGCTGCAGAAAGATTTGTGATCGACCTTACGGCTCTTGTAACCATAGGTGTCCACGCATCTGCCACGATGGGAGTCCATGCAGTTCATGTCAAGCCCCTTGTGAGGTATGTTTATTTTACATTGGCAGCGAGTAAGATGAGAAAACTGACGTCTTTTAGGTTCGATGCCCACATTCTGCCTGCCCTTCGCCTTGCAACAAGGCGTGCGCTCCATGTATCGAGAAATGTACTTGGGCTTGTCCTCATCAAGGATCTTGTTCAATGCCATGCTCAGCGCCATGCGACCGCCTCCCTTGCGATGAACGATGCACCAGAATACTTCCCTGCGGTCATCAATGCCCAAGTTTCTGCGGAGAAGACTGCCCCACTGGTTATTGTCAGGAGTGCGGCGACAAAGGTGAAGAGCGAGTTGATGTGCTGGAGTTCCTATCCTATGCCGAGATTGATCTAGATGAAAGCCCGGTCGTGGTACTCAGCTGCGGCCACTTCTTCACTGGCGAAACCCTTGATGGCTCGGTAAGTCTAGATGAGGTCTATGCAAGAGACGGAGAGGGGAAGTTCAATGGTTTGAATGATATTTCTGAGTCTGTCGAGTAAAGTACCTTTCTGTCCAGTCTGCAAGCGACCGATTCGACAGTTCGCAACCAAGAGATACAATCGACTCATCAACCGAGCCGTCATGAACCAGATCTGCAAGCGATTCATGATCACAGGACGTAGGCAACTTGATCACCTCGAACAGCAACTTCAAATTCTCGAAGATAAGCTTGACTCCACTCGCAAGGCCTATACACTCAAAGATGGGGTTGGAGTACTACCCAAGAAAAGATACGAGGGACTGGACAAACTCACGGCCGTGAGTAACGCTCTTGTGAAGACCATGAATGAAGAGCATCAGCCTACCAAAGTCCTCTTTGATGCGATGGCAACTTCCCGCGCCAAGGCTACCGGTGATTCGGTGTCTGTCATTCGACAGATGGAGGCCTTGAGACTCTCGCCACTAGCTTCTGACAGCCAAATTATTCTGGGAGCAGACCTGCTCGTGATCAAGTCCCTGGAAATAAAGCTCAAAGATTTCATTACTCTTCTCAGAAACTGGAAGGGTACGGCTGGTGGTGACTTGCTTCGAGGATGGATTAAAGAACAAGCTACTCCATCAATGCCCAAATTACTACACTCCTGCGAGAAGCTTATCGAACAAGCCAAATATGCCAAACTCCCTCGAATCATCGTTGCGGCAACTTTAGCATTTGCTAGAGTTTCTCAGCTGCTCGCCTGGCGGTCACAGGCCGCTGACAAGCCTTCGGTTCAGAAGTCTGGGGAAAAGAACACAGAGGCTGTTGAGGACCGAATGGGCACTGCCCGCAAACTCCTCCATGATGCGCTTGAGCAGTGTTCCCAGCTCGGGAATAGCGATGATATGAAGGAGCGAGTCCAGGCCATGCTTCGACTTTTTGAACCTCGTTACGAAGAAGTGACACCTGAGGAACTGGCGTCGATCAAGAGTGCCATGGTGAGTGGCAGTGGTGGCATAGCCACTCATTCTGGACACTGGTATCACTGTGTCAACGGGCATCCTGTGAGTTCTAATGCTGAACTCTGCGACGTTTGCTAACCAAATTACTAGTTCGCGATTGGAGAGTGCGGAATGCCAATGGAGGAAGCTCGATGTTCAGAGTGCGGTGCACCAATTGGAGGTCGTAACCACCAGGCGGTGGATGGAGTAACTCGCGCTGAGGACATGGAACGATCTTGATTGTTGGATACAGCCTTTTGGTACGAAGCTTGGATGGATTATAAAGGTATACCGAGCTTTGTGTACTTGAGCTTGGACAGTCAGATCGTTGGTATGAGATATCAGCCATCCTTGGAAAATTGTCCTTGGAAGATGTATTGGAAACGGGTTTAGCATTTTTGAATGCAATAACTCTTGAGTAGCCATCTGTATGTAGGAAAAATTTATTGAGTCTTGTAAACTAAGTTCCCTGGTGAAAGTGATGATTGAACTACGTATCGTCTACAGCATAGCGCGTGGGCTATTAGCTTCCGTTGCGAATTACAAGAAAATTGGCACGGGACAAGTAGAGGGTTTGTTGGAAACATTGTAGGATGAATCTTTGATGTTTTTAAGGGGCACATGTGGTATTGAAAAGTGATTTGCTCAAACTAGAACGCTATTTCGTAACTCCTTGACAGCTCCATCGTGTACTTGTCGTTTCTTCTCATACGGTCATAATACAGAACAAGATTACTCATACACTCCAAAGACTCCAGTGCTCTGTTGCTTTGGTGGATGTTTAGTATCCGTGACCTGCCAATCCGTCAGCGTCAAGCTCAATCACACATCATCAAGAATACTTACGTCCAAGAGAACGTCCCATCTTCGACATCTCCTTAGCCTGAGTCTGCTTAACCTTAGCCCTCCTCGAATCCTCCTTCGCCTCGACCTCCAAGCGCTTAACATGCTCCCTCGCCTCCCTCACACTAAGTCTGGCCTCCTCCAGCGCACGATCAGCCTCACGTTCCGCCCTCTCAGCATCCTGGACTCGCGCTCTTGCCTCCAGAACAGCAGGGTCATGCTCGTTGCGATTTCCGCCTAGACGAGACAAGAAGCCGCCGTTAGAGTTATGACGAGACGGGGAGCGGGATGATGAGCGGGAGTGTCGACGGTCGTAGGATGAGGCTGAACCGCGGGAGTGGCGGTGGTGGGAGGATGTGGATGTTCGTGCGGAGGTGGGCTCGTGGCGGGACGAGGAGGAGAAGAGGCCGTGCTTGCGGGGGGGTTCCTCGCGGATTGGCTCTGGGGAGGGTTCACGACGACCAAAGAGACCCATGATGATGATTTATAGTGATGATTTATAAGTGTAGTGTAGTGTAGTATAAGTGTAAGTTGATACCGTGTAAGTGGTAGTGGATATCGTGTAAGTGATAAGTGTAGTGTAAGTGATCAGTGTAGTGTAAGTGAAGAAGTGTATTATCTGGAGAATGAAAAAAGAAGCTTTTCACAAGACTCTAGGCGTCTCTTGGCCTCTATTTCTATTATTTCCCATCCCTATCAGTGATGCCATTCCCAACTATGATCGCCAAAACTTCAAACCTGCTTTATTACCGTGACGTCAATGTATGCGCGCAGGGTAGCAAGGGTCCAACCAATCACGATGTGGAGATGACGGTATCAGTGGCGTTGACGGTGATGACATTCAGAGCATGAAAAGTGAAATTATTGGTGTAAGAAAGATGATCAGTTGTAATGATGCATCAATGCCTCTGATATCATACAGCTTGAGGGGTGCTGAAAGGAATGTAACACGTTTGCCAAGATATCAGAATTCCAGTGTCGACGTTGTCGGTTTAGAGTTTATCAACGGTTACACTCCGCAACTTAATTGACTGCATCATCAATCTCATACAGTAGCCTACGATCTCTGTGGACCAAAGATCTACAGTCCATTCCTCTTCTCAATGCTTGGCCTCACCTTTTGCTGATATCTCATCGTGATCCCTCATCAGCGTGGCTGTGCACTTTTGCCCCTCAAAGTCTCGGCACGTTGCGTACATTGGTCTCACCAGCTAGAATCAGAATCATCTCATTAAGAACGCGCTAAGTTTACAATTGAAGAGACAAAACAAATGCCGTGAGATGTAATCGGTAGACATAAAAAAAATAAAGTAGTTGTAGCTAGAGCGTGACAAAATGACTTCCCCAAGTAGTCTACTCCTCCCGCTAATTTGCCTCGCATTCCGACCGAAAATAGCCTGTAAATAGTAAATAGCAAAAAAACAACGCAGAACACCAGATTTCCCTATGTGCTTTATGCCGCACGATATATACAGTGAAAATACCCATGGCGGGCCAAAAATAAGCCATGGAGCCGAATAGAGCCACATCCCTGCTTCGTTCGATCACATTCGATGGATGACAGGTGGTCTTCGTATTCGATATTAAACGCTCGTATCGTATCATGTTCACATAACAGTGCATCCGCCCTCCTCGCGATCCTTCTTGACGCTCAGCGCAACACGCGCCGCCTCGGTGAAAGCCTCGTTGACACCTCTGTTCTTCATGGCGGAGCACTCGAGGTATCGGAGGGCGTTTATGCGGCGCGCCACCTCGAGGCCCTGGTCGTAGTTGATCATGGGGCGCTTCTCGCGGGGTTCTCCTGATTCGTTCTCCTCCTCCTCGCCTTGCTCGCGGAGATCGCACTTTAGCGCTACGAGGACGAGTTTGGTGCCGGGGCAGTTGTCGGCGATCTCGCCTACCCACTTGGATTCGACATTTTCAAGCGAGTCTTTGCTGTCGACGGAGTAGCAGAGCATGATGAGATCTGTGTCGTCTGGGATGCATTAGTTTAGTTGGAGTTAGTGTGTGTAGAGAGGCCAAGTACCGTAGGATAGCGAGCGTAATCGGTCGAATTCTTCCTGGCCTGCTGTGTCCCAGAGGGATAGCTCGATGTGGACATTATCGACAAAGATATCTGCGTTCGTTAGCGATGCGTATACGCAGAAGAGCCGTGTATCGTACCGTGGACGTAGTTCTCAAAGACGGTGGGTTCGTAGACAGTAGGGAAGTAGCTATAATCAATGAGCCTCTCTTCATATGCGTCTCCTTTAGAACATACCCTCTCGTAAAGACGTTCAACAACGATGTTTTTCCACAAGCACCATCACCCCTAAATCAGATCAGCGCAATGCCCTCCATTCCTCATCGTATGTGACGCACAGCAACACCAGCTTTCGCTGCACAGTCTTGGATCCTCCACAAAGAGCAGGCATTCTGACAAATGTGATACAAATCGTGGGTATCTTCGTAGTTTGTAGAAGAAAAAGGGAAAGACCGCTGGGTTTTTCGCGTCGTTGAAATAAGTTGAATCTCGGTTCCGTGCAGGCCCTGTTCAAGGTTCAAGGTTGGCGTGCGCAGATCGAATTCGCAGGCGAGAAGAAACCGTTGGTAGATATCGATAGACGCAAGGCGGATTGAGGCGTTGAATGTAGGGATCAGGAAATGAATGGTCGTTTCCAGGTCTCGAAAGAAGAATAGAGATGCAAGGTTGTGAAATGGAAGTTGAAGTCAGAGAGAGGCCAGCGCAAGGGAAAATGGGGGGCACTGGAACTCTAGACATTGGGTCCTCTCAAGCGGTGGAGTCGACAGCGAGAACGCGGGCAGGGATTATTTTCGGCGCCTCTTGAGGGTGGGGAATGCAACCCCATGACAGAATAAACCTCCCACAATCACTGCTCTAGGTTACGGGGCTTATTTCTGTCCCTCTTTAAATGTGTCCCCTTTTTTTCTGCACATCCTGTGGAACCACTTTCTCTTTTTCTTGCAGTAGCGTCGACCCGTTACGTTAATTGGCTCTTTCACCCGTTGCTACCAAGATTGCCTCTTTTAAAGTCCCGGTTCATTGAATGCGCTTAAGAGGGTTAAGCTCCGGAGTCTTTAATTCGATAGTATTAGCTTCGATGACACTGATGCTACGTCGTAAACACATTGCAAATAACTAATCATGACATGTGAATAACGAGAATGTCCTGTGCATGTGCATAAGAGAGAAGCGGCACCTGAAACTGTACCTGAATTTGAGTTAGGTTGAGCTGGTGTCGTGACGACGATTCATGGTGGCTTTGCGACTGAATCGTAACATCAAAGTGGCTTCGTTTATTTTCCGCCCGCAGAGGTAGTAGTATCACGCGGAAGAGGCGATATTGCAACACTGAGAAGCCAGCTTGTTCAACATTGGACAAGAGACTTGTTTCTATTAAAACCTTGACTCGGTTTATGCCGATGATCCCATAACTCAACCTGACAGTCCAATCTAATGATGTCGTTCAACCGTAAATGTGCAATAAGAGCAATCAACAGAGGCCGCCCAGTGTAAAATCCATCTCTAATCTTCGTCCCTTTGATATCCACGACGCGCTCCGCCCATACGTTCTGCAAGACCCTTGTGACCTGCTTGTTGATGTAGCTTGTTCACGAAGCCACGATCGCCTCCGCGCTCTCGTGCCTTGTCATCTGCTTCTCGAAGTGCTGCCTCCCGTTCTTCCAGGGCCGTAAGACGCTTTGAGCGATCGTCGTCGAGCTCTGTTGCTGCAGATTGCATGGCGGCTAACTTGCGCTGGCGCTCTTCCTCCTTGGCTTTATCGTCTTCTTCGTTGTACCGTGACCGCCTGTCGCGAGAGTCAGGGTAACTTCTTCGGAAGTCTCTGCGACTTTCGCGGGGACGCTCGTCGCGTGGTCGCTCATGACGGGAGCGGTGCTCACGTCTGTGTTCTCTGTCCTCTGAATCGTCGCGTCTTCGTCGCGAACGGTCATCTCGACTATCGTCTCTGCGTCGCCTGTGCCGATCCTCTCTTGAATCATCGCGGCGTCGTGGACTTTGAGATCGCGAATCAGAGCGTCGTCGTCTGTGGTGTCTATCGTCAGGGTCCGCACTGCGATGACGATGCCTCCTTCGGTGCCTGTCGTGTCGGTCTTCCCTCCTCCGTGACTTTTCCTTCTTCTTCTCATCATCAACCCCCATCGAGGAGAGTAGCTGTCGGCGCCTGATCGGATCGTTCATCATGGCTTCGTAGGCAGCTTGTTCTTGTCGCTTGATAGCCAGCAACGGATCATCGCGAATCTTTGCAGCTGTATCCCTCGCAGTATTCGCATTCTGCAGCGCCATGAAACTCTCGGTCCCCGCATCTTTCTCTAACTTCTTATGCTCTGTGCCCTTGATAAGGTTGTCGATACGCCGCTTGCCCAGCAAGTAGGCTTCTGATTCTTCTGTCGTGCCACCTTCTCCGTCGTTGGGGCCTTGGTACATCCAGTCAACGCGATCAACGCGCTTTTTTCCTCCTGCAGCCTCAAGCTGTCGTTGGACTTCTTCATTTTTGAGTTCCTCTTTGATTTCGTCGATACGCTGTTGTGTTCGCTTGCGCTCGGCCAGGGCCTTTTGCTCTTCATCCCAGACGGCCTGTTGATTGCGCCGCAGCGCGGGATGGAAGGACTTCTTCAAGTTAAGATCGCCTCCACCCATTTTGAAGGTTGTTTGGGGTATATGTCGGAGGAGAAGAAGGGGACAGCTTTGATGATGATGTGGAGGGAGGAAAGTTGGTTGGTTTGATGTTCAGTGGGGTGGCAATTGTAGGTACTAAGGCAACTGGGCGCAGAAAAGAAGAAATGCATGGGCCCCATATTTATATTTATCCTAGAAACTTAGACCAGTGATCCTAGATGACAAAAGGATCTCGGCAAACTACCGTAGACTTAGGGGACTCGCTGATGGGTTTATTTTGACGTCCTCTAATACAATCTCAAGCTTTCTTGCTCCCTGAGGTTATCCTCGAGGTCATCCAGCTTTTTAGGTTTTTTATCAGTAAATTAAACAGTGAGACTCCTATACCCGGCCGACATATCAGTGGCCAAAAACCAAATATGATTTATCTGCCTGAATGACTCCATAGCTGCCTTGATCAAGACCAATTACCTCGAGGGGGAGGACAGGAGAGACTCTGTTACAAAACTCTCTACCTCTGCCTAATATATATATAGAATTTACCCGATTATTTTTGTCACTTGGGATAAAAGTCAGAAGTTCTGGGGGAGGCAACCTTGAACCTCAGCCTCACCTTATCGCTCTTGGTAGGGTGGGCGCATTAAACTCATATAAGAACCAGAGCATCAACATTCATGTGTATACAAGAAATTGAGTTCCTAGCAAAGCGAAAGGTCTGGCGCGGCTGCACCCATCGCTTTGATACAAGTCACGCAACATGGTGGATGACGCTCCCTCACAGGCAAAAGCATGGCCAATGCCGTCTTTCGAACCACGACTGATCTGCTTGCCCAGACCCTCCAATCCCATGAAACCCAGTCCCATGTCATCTCCCTGGTCCTCTGCTGCATCGATCGTCAGACATAAAGCATCCGTTCACCTCATATAGACCATTGTGAAAGTAACGTTCCAATGCATTTCCTCTTGTATTGTACATTCTTGTCTATGATACACAAGATATTCCGTCCCTTCAGCGCCCTCTTCATCATTGTGTAGTCGTACATTTCCGTTTCGTTGCTTGTTGACGCAGTGTTCGAACTCGTGGACTGCAAAAAGCGAAGAGCAGCCTAGTGGGTGAAGTATTTTAGGTGCGGAATGAGAGAAGGTTTATAGGTTCTAGGACGGATACCACTAGACCACTCTTCGGTATAGGTAATAGAGTGATTTTGGTACATAAGGGGTGTGTAGTCGTACATTTCCTCTCGTTCGATTCCGTCCCCAGCTCTTTACCAACTGGCTCGCTTCACACCAGGCAGGTTTCCAGCCATAGCCTCCATTCGGAAGTTGTACTACAATCGTCAGCCCAATTCTCAACCCCTCGTTCTTTATCGGACTTACTCGAGTCATCTTAAAGTCACTCAGCACACCACGTCCCTGACCACCCATGATACATCTGTTTCGAATCTGCGTTGGTCGAGTATAGCAGTGCATCTGTGTCAATTGGAGCTGTGCCTCGGCGCGGACTCGTGGGGGGAGGGTTGTGTTGCGAATAATATATCGGAGAGCTTGTCTATCGGCCTCGAGTTAGCCCTCTTCCTCCTCGTGGGTAACCTTTCCAACCGATCATTGTGTTCTGCGTGGGGAAGAGTTTGCGCACCTCTCGGTCTCGTGGGCCTCAAAGACCTTTCGCTTTGTGTGGTCGCGCAGGGTGCGGACGTTGACGAAACAGCCCAGATCGAGCTTCTTGGCGCGGAACATCGACATGGTGGGCGGTTTGGACGGGGATGTCGATGATGAAGCTGTCGAGAGATGTTCAATTGACGAGCCAAATTCAAGATGGAGCATGTGTTGCCGAAGATTAGCCGATTCTCTCAATCCCGGTGCTCCAGGTAGTAAGTCAACACAATCGGCTGGACTTGTCAGCGCAAATATTTCATAAAATGATTAATTAATTAATGGGCCAATGATCACTTGGATTAACTCTCTCGTCATTGTTCACGTGTTTTATTTGCAGCTTCATCTAGTGCTTTAGCTGTTCTTGATTGGCTCACTGGATTTAAGTCACCCAAAGTGCAGTGAACAAAATCTCAGTGTTGATCTAAACAGTCAAACCTGTGCGGCATTGTTTTAAAAGACACATATCATATCAACGAGAATTAAACAGCGAATTCTTATAGTGAACCTTTAAAGCTATTTCACTTGATCTTAAGTGCATCAAGCTCTGTACCTGATCTAAACCTCATTGATCTAGGGTATCCAATGTGGAGTGATGATCCCCAAACCGTCCAGGGGATGCTTGGCCTGGAATGCGACGTGACGCAGCCTCTGGTCTTGGTACGATTAGCTAACCACGCAGCTGCAATAAACCTGAACAATCAGCCTGAATTTCTCAACAATGGAATTCATGCCTCACATCTAACCACAAATACTAGCTGATCCATTTCCATCATGGATCACAGTAGGGAGAATCTCCTCAATGGAGCCGACCGTGCATCCTTTGACACAAGCGACGATTCCGATGCTTACTCTGACATCGACGCAACTGATTATCTCAACAAGAATAAGAATGCCCAATCTGACGCTGCGGGTAAACGGCGTCTACGATATCTTAGAAGCTGGCGCGCAAAGAAATGCTGCTTCACCGTGATTGGCACTCTCATAGTTGTTTGGCTCGTCATATCAGCTATTGGAGCATTTGCCTGGAAAAAGATAAAGACACCACCCGTTGAGGGAGACTCACCACCATGGTACCCCAGTCCAAAAGGCGGTACTTCCCAGAATTGGGCAAAGAGTTATGATCAGGCTGTTAAGCTGGTTAGTAAAATGACCTTGGCTGAAAAAGTCAACATTACTACTGGAACAGGATGGAGTATGGGTTTAGCAGTCGGCACGACTGGCGCCGCCAACAACGTCGGATTCCCAGCGTTGGCATTGCAAGATGGACCTCTTGGAATACGATTCGCGGATAATGCAACTGCCTGGCCAGCTGGTATTACCGTTGGTGCCACGTTCAACAAGAAATTGATGTATGAGCGTGGACGAGCTCATGGGAAAGAAGCAAAGGGCAAAGGTGTCAATGTTATTCTTGGACCGGCCATCGGACCTCTGGGAAGAGCACCCGCTGGTGGGAGAAACTGGGAGGGCTTTGGTCCAGATCCTTATCTGCAGGGCGTTGCTGGTGCTGCGACGATTAAGGGGATACAAGATTCCGGAGTCATGGCGACGATCAAGCACTTTATTGGAAATGAGCAGGAACATTTTCGGCAGGCGTGGGAATGGGGTCTTCCGAATGCTATCTCATCCAACATTGATGATCGCACGCTACATGAGATTTACGGATGGCCGTTCCAAGATGCTGTCAAGGCTGGTGTTGCGAGTGTTATGTGCTCGTATAACATGGTCAACAACTCGTATGCCTGCCAGAACTCAAAGCTTTTGAACGGCATTCTCAAAGATGAGATGGGATTTCAGGGTTTCGTCATGTCGGATTGGTTGGCTCAGAGATCTGGTGTCGCGAGTGCTCTTGCTGGGTTGGATATGAGTATGCCGGGAGATGGACTCAAATGGGCTGATGGCGAATCACTCTGGGGCCCTCGACTCACGCAAGCTGTTCTGAACGGATCGCTGCCGGTGGACCGACTGAACGACATGGCGCTTCGAATTGTCGCGTCTTTCTACCAGCTTGGTCAGGATAAGGATGAGAATAAGGGTCCGAACTTTTCATCGTGGACTTATGACAAGAAAGGGAAACTCGCGCCTGGAAGTCCCTCACCTCAAGAGGGGCAGGTAGTCAACCAGTACATAAACGTGCAAGAAGATCACGCTGAGTTGGCCCGTCAAATTGCCATTGAAGGTACAGTTCTGCTCAAGAATGACGGCGTGCTTCCCCTAAGCCGCGAGGGCAACTTGGCCAATCAACCCGAAAAGAGGAAGGACAAGATCAAGATCGGTATTTTCGGCGATGATGCTGGCCCTGGAAAGGGACTCAATTACTGCCCTGATCAAGGCTGCAATGAAGGTACCCTCGGATCAGGCTGGGGCAGCGGTGCAGCTGACTTCCCATTCCTCGTTACTCCCGTCGAGGCGCTGCGAAAGAATTTTAAGAAAGACAAAGTTCAAGTCAGCGAACATCTCTCCAATAAGATCAAAGACCCAAAGAAGGTTACAGAGCAGGACGTTTGCTTAGTCTTTGCCAACTCGGACGCAGGCGAGGGATATTTATCATGGAACAGCGTTCGAGGTGACCGCAACGATCTCAACTTGCAGAAAGGAGGCGATGCGCTGATCATGGAGGTCGCCAACCTTTGTGGCGATGGAACAGGCACGACTATCGTGGTTATTCATGCTGTTGGGCCTGTTGTCATGGAGAACTGGATCAACCACCCAAGGATCAAGGCTGTGCTGACAGCTAATCTGCCTGGCGAGGAGAGTGGAAACGCTATTGCTAGCATTCTTTTCGGCGACGAGAGTCCCAGCGGAAAGCTCCCTTATACGATTGGCAAAGCTCTTCCTGATTACGGCGAAGGCGCTCAGATCCTGTATCTTCCCAACGGAGTTATTCCGCAGCAAGACTTCAAAGAGGGACTGTACATCGATTACCGACATTTCGACAAGCACAGCAAGGACCTTCGATATGAGTTTGGTTATGGCCTGTCATACACTACCTTTGAGTTCAGAGACTTGAAGATCTCAGTGAAGGAGGCAGTCGCAGGACTTCCGGCCTCACGTGCACCTCCGGCGAGCGCAAAGCCGCCCAAACTGGATGATAAGATCCCCGATGTCAAGGAAGGTCTATGGCCCAAGAACATTCGCAAGCTGAAGAAGTGGATTTATCCCTATATTGACTCTCCTGATGACATCAAGAAGGGCGACTATCCCTACCCCGATGGCTACGATATCGAGCAACCGCCCTCACCGGCTGGAGGTGAAGAAGGTGGTAACCCCGATCTCTGGAAGACTGTCGTCACTGCCTCCATTACCGTTAAAAATACAGGCTCCGTGGATGGGAAGGCTGTTCCCCAACTTTATCTCTCATACCCCGCAACATCAAAGGTTGACCATCCTGTCCGCGTTCTCCGTGGTTTTGAGAAAGTTGCTCTGAAGAAGGGCGAGAGCAAGAAGGTTGAGTTTGAATTGACAAGGAGAGACTTGAGTTACTGGGATGTGGAGGAGCAGAATTGGAGGGTCACAGATGGAGAGTTTACGATTGCGGTGGGAGAGAGTTCGAGGAATTTGAAAGCGACGGGTACGTTCAAGTCTGATGGTACCCCAGGCAATTTGATCATAGAGGGTTAGCAAAATTGTATGCTTGGCTAGTCGGCACTTGGACAAGAATATCATGATTCATTATCGCAATCAATTTCATTACTTTTTTATCAACATCTAATTATACGCCCTCAAAAACTCCACCAAAGCCATCATAGCCATAGCCTGTCCATAAGGCATACTCGTCCTAGGAATATCCTTATAATGCTGCAAATCATGTCCCATGCCTGTTCCAAACGAGGTATTCAACAACTCTCCCTCAGGACTAATATTCTCCAAAACAGCCTTGATCGCCTTAACAGCTACCTCAGAGTACTCCTTTCCAATATATCTCTTCCTCTCCGCCTTGAGAATACCATACGCAAAACCCGCTGTCGCACTGGCTTCGACGTACGAACCCTCTGATTCAGGGACGTCGAGAAGGGTGCTCCACAGACCATTTGCGCGCTGCGTCTTCGCAAGGGCTGCGCATTGGCTATCGAGTGTGTTGATGAGATGTGAGCCAATGGGGTCATCTTCCTTGATACCGATGAGTTCGAGGAATTCGGGAATGACAATGGTAACCCAGCTGTTACCGCGCGCCCATCGTGCATCAGCAAAGTTATGACCACCATCCTTGAATGTCCATCCGTGGAAGAACAATCCAGTCTTTGTATCAAACAGATACTGAATATGCAGCAAGAACTGCTTCTTCGCTTCAGCGACGTATTCCGGCCTGTTGAGCACAAGACCAATCTTGGCAAGCGGCATGACAGTCATCATGAGGGTATCATCCCAAAGCTGCTGCTCATTGACCTCAAGGTACGTAATATGCTGGAAACCACCATACTTTGTCCTGGGGAGGTCATGCATCGCCCACTCAGCCCAAGCATCCAACCAAGGAAGATATGTAGGATTCTGAGTCTTTTCATAGACATACGCAAGCGTGAGGAATACAGCCATGGTGTTGATGTTCTTTCCCTTGTGGCCCTCTGCGAAACGAGCTTGGAACCAATCCTCAATGATCTTGAGCCATTGGTCCTCGCCGGTCATCTCGTAGTACTTCCATATTCCGTAGAGACCGATGCCGTGGGTCCACTCCCAGTCGTTCCAGCCTTTTGTGTCGATGATGCGGCCATCTGCTAGGGTCATGAGGAATTCGCCTGTTGTGTCTTTTATGTTGACGAGTTCGTGGATGAGCTGTTGGATTTGCTTGTGGACGTCTTGCGACGCGATGTCGTGTACGTGAGAGGGCATGATGACGGTGTCTTGCTACTCAAACAGGGTATCTTGTGGAGGAGAGATGAGTTGTTTGGTAGAGGATGAATGAGGGTATTCATAACCCCTCGTCGTATCCCAATGATTCTCTTGGCAGTCCACATGCTCGGTCCGAAGTACACCGAGGGCGCCTATCATGAGGTTGAAGCTTCATCTCTCCGCACTTTTTGGTTGTGGGGGTGGGGCATGGAACTGGGGGTTGAAGATGGGGGCGGAGTAGTCAGCCATTTCCAGTAAAGTACAGAGAGACGAAAAGACTCAGCTGAAGCCTGTGAAGTGATTACGTAGTGACATTTGGGGGAGTGGTACGGTGTATTGCGGCTTGAATACCGGAGTTCATCATGGCAATTGAGCAGAAAGGCCTTTGGGTGAGTGACTGAGTGAGGGGATTACCGCTAAAGAAACCGCGGATTTTAGCGCATTTCCTCGGATCTTCAGTGGGTCTACCTTAATTCCCCCCACTGAGCCAAAACCAGGTCAGCGGAGAAGTCTTCCTCTTTCGCTGCCCGTCGCTTCCCCTTGCCGAATGCTGCCTTCGGTGACGGAGAAAATTTCAAGGTGCGGAGTAATTCGAAAAGAGCCGCTTACTTGCTTGGATTCTCCAAATTCATCGCCAAGAGACGGGACGGATGCGGCTGTTACGTTGAGGCGTAAGGCACAGCATCGTCGCTATTGCCGTTGGATATATTCTTGAAGGGTAGTTGTAGACTGAGAGATCTCACTTAGGATAGATATCCAAAGTGAAGCTCCAGGCAAACTTGTTGAAGATTCAGTGGACCCCTGGAGTAGTTTATTTGGGCCCTTAAGATCAAGGTCTGAAGTCATGTCAAGATTGAAGAGAAGCATATCTCGCTCCCATGCAACCGTCCAACCCATACGGGTCAACACAGGAGCCTCCTGTCCTCAGACAACCCAGCAAATCATGTCATACGCTGATCCTACCCGTCCCTGGCATACCTTAACCAGGGCTTATTTATCCCGTAGAGCGGATCCCCAGTGACGAAACCCTGAAGATGCCGCGTTGCCGAGTTGTAACTTGTAGATAATCCTCCTTCTTACTCGGCGCCTCGGGCAAAACTCCCACGAGATAAAAAGAGGGAAAAACTCAATCTTGACTGGAGTAAGGAAACTGGGGCAATATGGGGTATTTCTCACAAGTAACGTTGACATCTGGGGCCCCAGATTCCCGCCCCATTACCGTATGTCATAAAAGGAACACAACCCCCTCCTGTATCTTCTAGTCAATCTCATCCTCAATTTCATCCCAATTACTAAATCGAGATGGCTTCGGAAATTCAGCGCAAGAGATCTGTCGACGAGGTCGAAGATCTCGAAAAGCCAACTCAGCACTCTGAACGAGTCGACAAGGAACTCGCACAATATGTCTCAGACGTGCGTATCAACATCTCGCCTGAGCGCAGTGCGGAGCTGCGAAAGATGATTGATAAGAGAGTCCTTGTCATTATGATCTTTACGTATTTTCTGCAGGCTATTGATAAGGGGACATTGTCGTTTGCGTCGATTATGGGGTTGACTGCTGATACGGGGTTGGAGAATCCTGATGGGACAGTGTCTCAGCATGTAAGTTGCCAATTACTTTCTCAATTTGTGTAATGACCTGCGTGCTAATTGGGGTGTAGTTCTCGTGGCTTACGACCTGTATTTACCTCGCTATCCTCGTTGTCGAATATCCCCAGAACTGGCTCATTGCCCGTGTCCCTATCGCGAAATACCTCTCCTTCTGCATTGTCGCTTGGGGAGCTTGCCTGGCCTGCCATGCAGCTTGTCAAGACTTCAAAGGTCTCGTTATCGTACGAACATTACTCGGTATCTTCGAGTCAGCCTGTCAACCATGCTTCGTTATCCTCTCAGCCATCTGGTACCGACGTGAGGAACAAGCCTCCCGAGTCACCTACTGGTACGCCTACCTCAACCCTCTCACTATAGCATCTCACTAACCGGTCCAAGGTACATGATGAACGGCGCCCAACAGATCGTCGGCGGTCTTCTCGCCTACTGCTTCTCCCTCATCAAAACCGGTCCCCTCAAATCCTGGCAATGGCTCTTCCTCTCCTACGGCGTCATCTCCGTTTTCTTCGGCGTGTTCGTCGGATGGTGGATGCCTGACTCCCCTATGCGAGCCAAATGCTGGACTGAACAGGAAAAGCACGAGATGGTTGAGCGTGTTCGTGATAACCAGACCGGTATCCAGAACAAAACGTTCAAGAAGGAGCAGTTTATTGAGGGTCTCAAGGATCCTCAGGTTTGGGGATATGCTCTCATCGCGCTTTGCACAACGTTACCTACATCAGGTCTGGGTGCTTTTGCGAATATTATTATTAAGAGCTTTGGGTTCAGTACCCTTGAGACGCAGCTGTTGGCTATGGTATTGGGCTTTTATATCGTTATTGTGCTTCTGTCATCGGCTTGGCTTGTCAAGAAGACGAACCAGAACCTGTTGGTAATGCTTGGATTCTGTATTCCGTAAGTCTGTTCCTCAAGCTTTCTTGATCGCCGCTAACAACTTAGTTCCTTCATTGGTACAATCCTCCTTATGACCCTCCCCAACAAGACAATGGCCCAACACATCGGCCTCCTCATCTCTTACTACATAACCCTATCCTTTTGGTCCGCCCAAACTCTCGCCCTCTCCATGATCTCACGAAACATCGCCGGACAAACCAAGAAGACCGTCGCAGTCGCCACCAACTTCATCATCTGGGCAGCTGGTAACGCCATCGGTCCTCAAGTCTTCCTCTCCCACGATGGACCCCGCTACTTTATCGCTTTCGCCACTCATCTCGGCTGCTACTGTCTTCTTGTTATTGTCATCGTCTCTCTGAGATGGTATCTTCGACGAGAGAATAAGAAGCGCGATGCGTTGGCTGAGTCGGGTGTTGCGGAGGCTAGTTCGACTTACACAGGACAGGCTTGGGAGGATCTTACGGATAAGGAGAACTTGAGTTTCCGTTACGTGTACTAGGGGATAGATCGTGTAAAGAGGTATGTGGATGCAAGCATCGAGAAATAGGTAGAAATGTAGATCATCAAGAATACATTCACTCTTGCAACACCCTTACTGTTTCTGAATTGTTTGTTATCGACTAACTAGAGTATGAAGATGAAAGGCCTTTTGTTCCCTCCGGCGGCCATATCTGATAACTTCCAGGAAGCATGTGTAGTGACTTGGGGAATTGAATGGTGTAGTGACTATGGGCTATTGTGGCCTGATCATTGTTGTAAGTCCAGGAAAGTCTGGTGGAACAGGAGTAGTGGCTATGGGTCGTCATGGCCAGGGAACTTGGGAAGAGCAGGTGTTGTGACTTGGGGGTTGAATGGTGTAGTGGCTCGGGGCTATCATGGCCTTGATCATCTTTCTTGTGAGCCCGAAAGACTCTGGACGATATGTCGAGATCTGTAGCATCATGGTGGGCTATCACTGAAGCTCCTGTTCCAAGCGTTCTTCCTGCGCATTGCCTCGGATATAAGCCTCAAGACCCTCAATATGATGATCTAGAGCATTTAAAAGAGGCCCGTTGGCTTGGCAAGACATGAACATCCTTAAAACTTCGGCTGCCAGTTCCAGGTACAGAAAAAGTCTATCGTTTGATTCCGCGGCTCTTGCATAGTCCATCTCCGAGATGACGACCCTGATCAGGGATGAAGAACTCATGTTATAACCCCCGACCTCATCAGCATTGCGATTCCACCAATCCGGGTCAGACAAAGTGCTCGTATCGTATCTAACGATGCGGGCCATAGCCTGGGGACACCAAGAAAGGATGCTGTCTTCTACCAGGCCTAGGGCTGTAGCAGGGTTCGACAACTTTTCCCGGAACGCATCGATGAGCTCAAAATCTTTCATGTACTTGGACCTGGCAAGGTTAAGCTTGCTAAGAACCTCGGTAGCAGTCGGTTTTATCTCAGCAGTAAGCATGCGATAAAGCTCATCCGAAAGCTTCCGCCAAACGACGTGGGTTGTCTTCCTAGGTGATGCGTCAAGTAAGGCGATGATCGTACCCAGCCGTTCATCGAAAGGTTCTTCAGGCATGCCATCGTACGTGGGAAGGCCATCATTACCAGCTCGCATGCTCACCTTCAGCACACCAAGTTTGTCGAGCCACTGCAAGCGTCGATTCATTGCATCCAAGAAGTTCTTTCTCTGACCTGGCTCGAAAAAAACGTCCGCTGTCGTGCCATGCTTAAGAGGCTGAGGTTGATCCATGATATCTGATCAACCAAGTTAGTCTAGGTGCGGAATGTGGTGAGTTGGGGAGCTCACCTTGTTCTCAGGCCGGTCGGGGCCAGGGTGGCATTGCAGGAAGCGCTTTTTGTGATAGGAGAGATAAAAAGAATGCGCGATGATCCTTGAGCATAGAGTAATTGGATGATGGACTTTTATTGTATTTGAGACATTATTAGTGGTTGTTGAGGTTCCGCAGCCTTGATGCTTCAAGCAGTTCTGGTGGATATGAACCTTGTCGACGACCATGCTTGTGCGGACGATGAGATCAAGGGGATCAGTATACTCCACTGTTGCATGCATCGATTGCAGGAGATGTTTGCTGGTAATGATGTCAGTTAAAAGAATGTTTGTTTGATGAATGATTGCTTTGTAGATCGAGAACGATGGAAGGCAGATGGAAGAACTGTGCTCCCAAGCTTCTGTGAACAATGTTATCTGTCCCCGTTTCACTCAAAGATCGAGTATAGGATAATGATGATTAATCACTTGGCCAGAAAGCTGTGATAGTCAATTCTCCTGACTCTGAAGGAGAGCCACATGTCAGGGCTGAATAGATGCTCTACTCTGACCTCAGTTTAACTGCCAAGTAGTCGCTGATAGTGATACGATCACCATGGCAGTGATAAACCTATCGATCATTCCTTGGTATTAATTAATATAAGTTATGCTCTTTGGACGGTCAAGTTCAACTCATCTGCTCAAGCAACACACACACACAAATACGCTTTGCCCACACAACTCACCAACATCATCACCCTCATACAGTCCTCTTTATTATTCACTTTCAAACTTACACAATGCGTCTAACAACAACTCTAGATCCCAACCACAAGTACTGGGACTGCCAAAAGCCTATCGGGGGTGGTGAGAATTGCAATACCGCCAACGATGTCAATGAGAAGAAATGTAGGCTGTGTGGCTACAAAATTGATGGTACGATGAGGATAATGGCAGTGGATGAAAATAAAAAGATTATCGGAGAGCTCCACAGCGTCGACTCCCAAACTGGTGAGATGACTTGGGAGTATGGGGATTTTTGAGGACTAGGCTCTCAACAACGGTCCAGTTATGAGCTGTGCGACGACCAACGGAGTGACTACGAATGGAGGAACTACAAATGAAGCGGCCACAAACAGAATGAGGACTATTGGAGAAAGAAAACACCGGAGCTGGAACTAACGGAGCGACCACAAACGGGAATCAGAGAAGGCTATGAGTTTGACTCTACCGTGTCTGTCCACTTTGGGGTCGGGAATCGGCGGGTTTGAAGACGGGCTTTCGGTAATTGGGATGGATCATGGTTCATTACCACGCATGCTTTTGTTTGCTCATCAAAGTCTATCCTAGACATTATTCTTCGAGACAAAAAACAGTAAAACAGTTTGAGATTTACTCGTTTCAATGCTTCACTTGTGACTAAACGTCTAAAGAACATAAAAAAGAGTCAAAGGCGGCATATTCTATGTAAAGGCTTTGCTCCTCTCTGAACGTCGTTGATCTTGTGACACTCCAACGCTGTCTTTGACTCAGCAGTTTAACAGACTATGGCTCTTGTGTTGTGAATGGGGGTGATAATTACCCTTCCACTTATTGAGGAAATCTTCCTGTTGCTGGTTTACTGGGACATGAAGGCTGTGATGAGTTAGTTGCTTTATCTCTGAATAAAGGTCGTATCCGTGAACAATGCTGAAGAGATGCAGCTCTCTGGCGCTTCATCACTGTCAAATACCGGGCTGCAAATTCTGAATAGGTGAATCGATCGCCCTAGTTGTGATTCATTCATTATTCAGTTCCCGCTGCCTGCTGGTATAAGTGACATTCCTTGTCCCTCCCCCAAAACCATCGACACACAAACAACACACCAACCCAAAAAGACAGCATAAAAAAGACGCATTCAGATCATTTTGACTTCTATAAATTCAAAATGTCTCCTGCAGTTGACCGCACAGACGAACATACTCACTGGCGGTGTTTAGATTGCGAACATACGAGAAGGCCAAACGGCGTCAACAAAAAGGCCGATAAGACATGTGTCGAATGTGGGAGAGAAATTCAGCTTGCTTCAAAGGCCTTGAATGAAGCTGGAGAATACATTGGAATACTTGGCTTGATATCAGATGAGGGAGAACTGTGGATATGGGAACCCAAGAAGTCCGAAAAGCGTCCGTTGAATATGGAGGAGGGCGAATCGTCAGGACAAGGTACTCAAGCCACTGCGGCCGAGTGAGATACGGCTTGATAGATGGGAATTGCCCGAATGACTACAGTTTCTTCCAAGATTCAGCGTATGGCTGTTTCTCCTAAATCGTCTTGTCTGTAAATGATAGTGTGTCCAAAATCCCCAACACATTCGTGTACACACACTCCCGAACAATCACGGCAAGAATTTACATCAATATTCATGTAATTGCCAATTTACCTAAGATCCATATTGTTGGCAGTTGTTCCTGACCTTGAAACCGACCACCTACCAAGTGAAGACTCCTCACTCAAATCACAGGCCTCGCTGGATGGATATTGGACTTCAGCGACACTCCAAATGTCATGTATAAAGCCGTGAATACTATTTCTTTCGCTTTATGGGCCTATCGCGGGCATTGCTAGTAGTCTGATCTTCTGTGCCGTCTGTGCGCAAACATATATACGTTGTAAGCGTTGCGCAGCCCGATCCTTCGTACCACGCAGCAGCAGTCACTTAACCTCCCATACGCCAGAAAGAAATAGACACGAAGACTCAGTGTAACCGTAAATACTCTTTTCAGCATAAAAAATAAGCTCTCCTCTTCGAAAGCAATATCCTGTATAAGGAACAGAACTAGATCTGGCCAACAAGCTGGGGAAACATGCTTGAGCGTACTGCCACCGGTGCGCGACTTCCAACTCCCTGTGCTAAGATCATTCCAACATAGTTCATGAAATCAATTATGGTAAGTAAAAGTATTTGGGGGTATTGTCTATTTAGGTGAGAGATTGCTCCAAGTAAGTGAGTTCCTCTCACCTATCATGAGGCGGATTGAGAGTCTCTTGAAGTATTGTTCAAAGAAGAGTTACATCACAAACACGAGCATTCGGGCTTCATGAATGTGATATATCTCCATTATTTATAGGATCACAGTGATATTATCAAAGTTACATGCATAAAAGGATCGAGATTTGTTCCAGGAAAATGTAACTCGGCACCATAATGACAGCGCTGCAAGGAATGTGCTCAAAGACTCACAGAATCTAATTTATTGATGAACGACTCGGCGACTCCACTGATTGTGTGTCTGTTAAGTTGTCATTTCTCAGTGATTGCTAGGCTCTGGGGTCATTTGAGCAGCAAGCATAAGTAATCACTGATACTGAATGCTCTGAATGGGATTTATATCGGTACATGTGTAACTCTTATCTGCGAATCACTTTTCATTCACACGATCACCTGCATGAACTCATGTATATATCTGAGCATGTTTTCACCCTTACCTCCACTCACTCATCAATTACGCAGCGAACCAACATCCCAACCCTGCACTCACTTACACTAACAACTCACCCACATCCACACCTCAACAGCACCACTTACATCCCCACAATGTCAGAGAACGTTCAAAAGACAACAACCCAAGTTCGGGGTGATCACACAAAGTGGCAATGCCACAAGATGGTTAATGAACCAGGCCATGCCAGATGCGTTGCCACCATGAGCATGAACGTCGACACTTGCACACATTGCGGACAGCGTCGCGGGAAGAATGCAGTTGCTCTCGCTCAGAACGATGATGTTTTGGGTAGCCTTGTTGACTTTGAGGCTGATGGAACAGAGAAATGGCACTATAATCTCAAAGTGAACGGCGTGCATAATTGAGCCTGTCCGAGCTTGATAGGGTGAACACCACATATCGGCGTTCAGTGATTCAGCATAGAAAGAGATTATAAATAGACTCTAAAATACTTTCCTCTTCTCCTGTTCTTCATGTCGCTTAGATGTTCAAAAATTATGCTTCCTTTCTTTATAACCACTACTCCGAAATACTGCAATCATGTCTACCCGCCTCCTCCTTAATGCACTCATATCTGGCCGCCTGCGTCCTGGGCTCAAGCCTGGCCGCCTAACACTTATCGTTCGCAAAGACCACACCAAATGGGAGTGCACCCAGAAAGTTGGACATAACGACCAAGGCGAGCCCCTTGAGTGCGGAGAGGTCATGAAGATGACGGAGCAAGTCTGTAAGAAATGCTGGTGCATTCGCAGAGTCGGCGCAGCCGCGCTGACTGAGGATGAGATGTATCTTGGTATGCTTGCTCGTATCACGAAGGGAATCAACGAGTGGTGGGAATATTATCCGGAACTGCAGGAGAGCAAAGAATGAGCTCACTGAGCTTGCATGCCGCAAAGGGATGTGAGGATTCGTAAGCTGAAAGGTTAGACTTAGGTAGTGAATACAGGCAGTAAGGTGAATAGTGATGAATTGTCGATAGTCCACTGATTCATGAGCACAATGGGCCCGGCGTCTGCAAGGCCAGTGAAAGAATGCTTGTCTGACAATGAATACTACTCATGATCCGTGGCCAATGTCAGCTATAATAACTCCCCTTCACCGTGTGACTCTCACTCAAACAGCTCACACAGAAACATCTTACTACCCACAACTCAACTCAGCTTCTTGATCTATAAACATCGCAAACGACACATTCATGCCTGATATCTCAGAAGTAACCACATCCAAAGTCCGCAACGACCACACTCACTGGCGCTGCATGCACGAGACGGACGGAAATGAGTGCAATACTCGACTTCAGATGACTCAAGAACATTGTACTGAATGTGGCAGTAGCCGGGAGGAGGGCTCGTATGCTGAGACGCATGATGGCTACCAGCTTGGCACTCTGGAATCTTTCGATCCGGATGGTAAAGCGATTTGGCACTATACTTTCATCAAAAACGGCTGTAGTTAATGAGCGTCGGTCCAAAAAAGGAGATATCCTGGAATGAACCTCTGATTCGGTGTATACTGATACTATAAATTATACTCAATAGACTCTAAAACTTCCGTTTAATATCTTCTCCCTAACATCACAGTACCAAAGTGCAAACTCACTCACAACGTATCTCACATGCCTTTCAATACACTAACACCCGTCGTCCGCGGTGATCACACCCACTGGCGTTGCTGCAAACTCATCAATGGAAATATCTGCGATACAAAGAACCCCATGACTGATAAGACGTGTAGTGTTTGTGGTATAGACCGTGGGATTCGCTCAGTTGCCCTAGCGAGTAATGGTGATATGCTAGGGGTGCTTGCTTCTGTTGACTCAGAGGGTAGGGAGATGTGGTACTATAGTATTACGACAAACGGGACATCATAGTTCAGTTGAGTATTGGTATACAAACATGTGGTTGAGGTAAAGTGATATTGGCAGCTAGGGGGTAATGATTCAGATTTATGCAGACTCTATATAAGCCGCTGAGAGCACGTTCTCCTGCTACCTCCGAACACTTGCCTGCATACCTTAAGTCACCAGTATAAACGTCATCAATTTAGCTAGAATCTCACTAGAACACCTTTGCTACATATGTCACTTCGTAAACCTACACAATGGCTCGCACTACTACACGTTGTGTTGACCATACTCAATGGAA
This sequence comes from Fusarium oxysporum Fo47, assembly GCF_013085055.1. Lineage (NCBI taxonomy): Eukaryota > Fungi > Ascomycota > Sordariomycetes > Hypocreales > Nectriaceae > Fusarium > Fusarium oxysporum. The sequence continues at coordinate 637,416 of NC_072840.1, read as the reverse complement.
TTGCACCAAGTTCCTCATGCCCATCGACAAATGTAATGCCACAACGTCAATTTATATTAAGAAGTAAATTATCTGTGGTCGACAACGAGAAGTCAGAAATGCGGACGTTCTTGATGCAGTTGGTACGAAGCTTCGGACTCTTGTCATGGTGGATTCGAAGGGTAAAGAGACATGGGATTACATTTAGTCTGAACTTTTTGTGCTGTGATACACGGCGCATTTAGAGCTATTGCAGTGTTACACTACTTATTACTGAGCCTTGAGTCAGGAAGGAACCATATATAGCATTGTAAACTCAACTGCATTTCTCCCTTAGCTCTACAATATCCAACCCCAACATCTTCCCCAGACAATACAGTACACGAATAGACAACACTCGCAACTACAAAACCCAATCATCGAAAGCCCTCAAAGGCTCACCTAATCGACCCAAAATGCCTCTCATGGAACGTACAACCACCGTCCGCGCTGATCATACCCATTGGAAGTGTGTGAGACCCGAGCGGAACGGGGGCTACTGCAATACAACAATGGCTATGCTTGAAAACCAGTGCAGAAAGTGCGCTGCTATTCGTGAACCCAGATTTGCGTATGCAATGACCCGAGAAGGGCATAAACTTGGAGTTCTTGGGAGTGTTGATATAGATAATATCGAGATGTGATATTACGAATTGGAGACCTAGAATGGTGTCTCTTGGCGAAGAGAAGTCGAGTGGTTAGCAGGTGTTCGCCTCTGAAACTAAAAGGAGACCAAGAAGAAGTAACTTATAGCTGTATTCTATAAAGAACCTCGCTGTTGGAACTCTTCCTCAATCTGAGCTCTTAAGAGGTATCATTAAGTTCCCCCAGCGCACGCATCCAGCCCATTGCCCATACTAATTCCCGTTTGCCGTCAAACCGTCAACCTCCTCCTCGTATATCACATCACCCTCCGTGAACTCCTCAACTGTCCTATCCACAATTGGACCGTCTGCATTAATATCGGGCAGCTTAGTATAAACCCATATTTCTTCACCTCGAGCCGTATAAGCTTCAAGCGTTCCGATTTCGTTCCAATCTGACCTCAAGGCCTTAGTCCCCTGGTCTCGAACCTGATTGCATTCAGGACATTTCCGGACTGGCTTTCTGATGGCACGTCCTTCTTTATCTCGACCATACCGAAACATGTTATTGACTGGGCAGAAGTCGCCGTTGGCTTTGGTCATGCATTGCCAGTGTGTATGATCCGCGCGAACGGCAGTGATTGGAGCCATGATGAAATTATTGTAGTGCCTGTGAAAAGGTTGTGTAGATGCTGATTTGTGCGTTGCTGAGCCCTGGTAAAAGCGGTACGATGACGGCAACTTATACCGAACAACACTGGAGAGTCATAATTAATCACTCGATAAGTAAAGAGATTGGTTCAGATTGGAGGCCATGTGGCGAGGAAAGTAGTGATTAGGGACATGATTGCAACGCTGAATACATGGAGCAGTCCCTTCAACCGCAAAGCAAAATCCCGTCGGTCTGTGTCAGCTAGGGGACGGCGTTGCTGCCACATCATAGACTCATACACGCACCAAAGAGCAGCTAGACACTACAATCACATTATCTAGACCTCACTTGTTCTTAGACTTCTTATAACCAGGTCTGGACGGGCTCATGATACCCCAGAATCTCCTTTCCTTGCTAATCATCTTACTCATCCAAAACCACTCCTCAGTAAAGCAATAGCAGTTATTACACGCATATTGTATATCTCACGGTAGATTCTCTACCATGTCCGATGACATGTCTGTATTCATGCATCTCAACGATACTTTCAAGCTTGTCAATAAGCCTATCGGTGAGATTATTGGAACTCTTTAGAGTGACGAAGAGACACTAGAGATGAACATCCCATGGGACAGAACAATGCCACTGCAATGGCATTTGAACTGAGTCATTGTTCAGAGGATTACTGTTTGTCAAATGAACCTTTGGACTCAACGACATTGTTCAGAGGTATTGTTCATGTAAGTCACGATATATGCACGATACTTCACGGTCACGGAGTCGTGTCTATTTAGCACATAAAACTCAGCACATATGTATTCACGAGAACCATATTTTATACAAATTGTTTGGATCAATTGTGACTGTACTGCCTGACCACCGTACTGTCTCGCCCACTAACCTCGAACGTAGGTAGTGCTAGCCCTCGCCTCCGAAAAGTCCATAGCCTCTGGCTCACGTAGCTTCCAGACAGGATTCCCATCCGAATTCGTTCCCTCAAATTCCCCAATCTCATCAATGCCAGCGCTTAAAGCCTTTGCTCCCTCGTCCAGTTCAGCGTCGCACCTTCTACAACTCTTGTCCCCAACGCTGTTTATCTTGGTGCAGGTTGGGCTCATACAGAGCCAATGGGCGATATCGCTTGCAGTAGGCATGGTCATTTTGGTTGTAGTGAGTGATCTGATAGTGGTAGAGTCGTGTGGTGTTAGGTTTGTGTGACTTGGTGTAGTGCTTGATGCCCTGTGTAACAAGCCTGGGGAAGCTTGGGACTTATGTGTGTCACTGGAGAGTAATTACAAACACTTTATTCACAGTTGTTCATTTCTAATCACTGTGTATAGATGTTCAGCAACCTTTGTTCAGTGTAACGCGACACCCTGCAGCGTGTGAACGACAAAGGGAGAAGCGTCAACGGCTCATTTGGCAGTCCACTGTTCTGTCCACGATCTGAGTCAGTGTACTGATCATGTCCCCGGAGCCATTGAAGACAGGTTGTGCTTAATTGTATTTGTTTAGGCAATGAATTGGCTCAATGTGGTATGCACGTAGGTTTAGGACACAATTTCTCCTAAGCGCGAGGTCACAGCGTCACCAGATTGGAAGCAAAGAATCTCGTGTCATGAAAGCAACTCAATTTCTCTCCAGTAATTAAAGAATTCCCTTGATTAATTTGAGAATTCTTCCCCCACAAGCTGAAACAGCTGAGTATCGCCCCTCTGTTCAGTCGCTAATGAAATTAGTTGACCAATTTTCACTGCCATCTTCATTAGGGAAAAGCATCCAAAACCGTCCTCGTTCCCCACAGCCGAGTCTCGTCTCTCCAAGGTCGGCCGTTGCACCGCAGCCACGTTTATTGCCACACTTGGAACAAATCTTGTTGTATATATCCTCATTTCTCCCTCCGCATTTCTTCTTGTAGGGCTCCCACGATGCGCCCCAGTTGCATGTCCATTTAGCGTTCTTAGGGACGAAGTCGTCGCCTTCTTCAGTCACCATGTATGAGTTCGGAGGATCTTCTTGTGTCGACGACATTTTGTAGAGGTATAGGTATAGTAGTGGTGTAGAGAGGTTGTGAGTGTTTGTATTGCTGAGCGTTGTGTTCTTAGAGAAGTGGTCATGGCAAATGGGAAAGACTCTCTCAACTTATACATGCTGGATGCAAGCGGTTTCTCACAAGACATTAATCAGAGAGACGCCATGCCTGAATAGCCTCCGTAGTGACTGCAGTCATTGATGTACAGTCGCTCTACCAAGACACCCTCTCGCTCACCTTAGGGCTGATGTGTTGCTCACAAACACCGTAGGTAGCCTGAATCTTTTACATCTCCTCAGGCAATGTATTGTCTCAGTGACATTGAAGCAGATGAAAGACACAATGCCTTTTGTGTGCGAGTTCACTGCTAAGTTCTGTGTGGTGATATAAACTCTCAACTACAGATCTCAAATGCAAATAACACATCTATCTGGCTCGCAACTTTCGAGTTCACTGCGTCATAGAGAGAGTCCTATTCCACTAGATCAACTCAATCTTCGCCTCATTACCTAAAGAGCCTCCCAAAAGGCAATTTAATTATTGATATGTAAAGCCCAAAATTCATTTCTTGCACGAATAAGTCATACGTCCAGACTTCAGTCCCATCGTTCTCTATACCACAAATCTCCCAGCACCTCCCCTTTACCCCTTCGTCAAGCCTCTTCCCGACGTGTGCGATTGAAGCAGAGCGTGCAAAACCACATTTTGTGCACTTCTTGTTCCTTATATCATCGTTTATGTGTCCGCATTGGGCTTCGATGGGTCCCCATTTACATGTCCAGACAGCATTCTCGGGGAGAAAGTCATCACCTTCTCTAGTTATGGCGTAAACTTTCGACGTGCCTTCCTGTGTAGAAGCCATTTTGTAGAGGTATAGGTGGTATGAAGAGGTTGATAGTTACTGTATTTGCTATGCTTCTGTGAGGAGTGGTGGTTGCCAGCGGCAAGGCTCGCAACTTATACACGTGGGCGACAAACTGGTCCTCGCATCATAATCACAGAGCGAGAATGCCCAAATCACTGCCATACCAGTACTCAAATAATTGATGCATCTTCACTTAATCTTAACTTCCATTCAGCCAGCTCCCCGTATTCACGGTCAGAAGTGGAAGTCCTTCAATCACCCACTCCGCCTCCAAGTAAAGCTTCCCTTACAACACACACTCGCAAGTCTTCCAAAGAGCCAAACAAATTCGAGAGCTCGAAGTCGCATGTTGCGCACTTCATTTTACGCGGCACAGGCGCTATCCTTGACCTAATTCTCGCTATCGAAGTCGTTGATGCACGCCTCAAGGCAGTGTCTGGTCACGAACTTGAGAACCCGCACAAGTTGAAAGCACTGCCGGCAACGAGGAGGCAAATACCATAAGAAATTAGGCCATGGGAAAGAACAGATCATGCTGAAAACCCTTTGCTGTATTCCCTCTATCGTGAAGTGATGACCTTGCTAACCATACCCTCAACTACTGACTCTTCCTCTTGCTACCACTCCCATCACCCGCAGCGCCCCCCTTGGCATCTCCTCCGTCCTCCGACTGTTTGTCCGGCTCCTCAAGATCCTCATCATCCACCTGCTTTTTCACCACATTCGCAACCCACCTCTCCATACGACTAACTTCAAATCCAACACCAGTGCTCATCCTTTTCCCCTCCCTACTATTTCCACCGACTTCACCGGTCCCCGACGACATGGGCGGACTATTCCCGTGGTGGATTCCAACGACATCACCGGAACCCTCAGATACAGGGCGACTATTCTCGGGGTTGATTCCATCGATACCACCAGACTTCCAAGACACAGGCGGGCTGCTATTGAGAAAATTCTTGGGCAAGGTTCCCTGACGAAGCTGATCCAGAGTCTCACGATCAAAGTAAACCCACTTCTCGTTGCCATGCAGGTCCATAGACTGCAGCCAACCGATCTGCTTGTGGCTGGCGTTGAGAGCGTCGGCCGGAAACGCTCGTTCCTGCTTGCATGTAGCGCACCGAGCATCTGTCAGGGGGTTGATGATATTGCAGAAGAAACCTCTGTGGCATTTCCATGCGACGTGGTCTGGACGTATGCCGAAGGTGGCTCCTGTAAAGGTGCTGGAGGTGGGGGTGTCTGGGTTTGGTGGTGGTGGTGGTGGAACATTTGGCGACGGAGTATCTGGCTTTATTAGTTGTGACATGATGGGAGGTGATGATGGCTTGGACTTGGTATGTCTACTGCGTGTTCTGATGATGATGGTGATGGTGCAGTTGATGAAGAAGATGGAAATGATGAACAAGATGATGATGACGAAGAAGAAGAGAGTTGCTGAGTTCATGGACTGGGTTGCCGAGAGGAGGTGGTGAGGTAGGTAAGGGCTTGTGCTGTGGAAGGAGCGAGACAGCGCCAATGACCAAATAACAGGCAGAGTTCCTGGTCTTCTATCAAGGTATGGACAATTAACCTGTATGATGAAGCGAAGTTGGAGAGGCATCATCTTCCAACAGATATTACTGAACTTTGATCACCAACAACCGCAAGGGCAATTCAACCTTTGCGGCCATGGCGAGACAAAGCCATCTCACGGGGAGTACAGTGCTTGCCCGTTTAACGACATGAGGGAGGTGAAATTGACAGTGCGCCCAGGCAAGACAACAACCGGGTCATGTGAAGGTGAGGTACGAGGGATATCACCAATGGATGGCGTGGAATAAGAAGAAGCACTCAGAAAATATGAACGGGAACTTGATGGCGATGATATTGAAGATGGCGGGAGAAGAAGTGAGTACCAAACGAGACAGACGACGATCATATGTCGGAATGGGGAGGAGGATGAAGAGGCCACCAAAATGACACCAACGAGATGGTGATCATGGTGCGCAAAACAATCAGTGTTCGTTATTTCTGCTCCAACGCAGAGACTGGTCTGTATCAAACAGCTATTCTTGGGTATGTTTCCTCCAAGACAAAGCAACCGTATCCTCTGTCATCGCCAGTGATATTGTTATCCGTCCAAATCATCCACCATGGAAAGTACTCAATCATCAAGATTAAGACCCCCCAACAGCAAAGGAATCCGAATATCAGCACCTGACTGATCCCGATCCCTATCCTCATTCTCATCCTTCGCATCTCCCCCTCCAACATCATCATCTAAAAAAGACCAATCCGCATCCCTAGCAATGCCACCAGCATCAGGCCGCGGCGGCGCAAACAAAATCCCCATGATCCTGTCCGAGGCCATCGTCAACGACGCCTTGGAGTATAACTCCTTCATCGCCTCAGCACTCTCGACATCAAACACAAGACCAGCGTTTTCTTTGCCAATAGGAAGATGAGCACAAACGTTTGCTCGTTCAGGTTTGACGGAGTTAATGTCGACGACTTTGAGGCCGAGAGTTTCGCCGCGCTTGTTGCGGATGACTCGGAGTTTCAGAGAGTCGACGTAGCGAAAAGGGTCTTTCGGGTTGATGGTCTTGCGAGGATCGGGAGGGACGGCATCGGCGTGACTTTGAGGGCCCGGAGATCGGAGAAGGATTGAGGAATGGGAGGGAGGATGATGTCGAAGGAGGTGGTCGACAGTACGGGCGCGGTTTCGGCCGGTCGGAATGGCAATAGGGGAAGAGGGCTTTGGAAGTGACGACATCGTCTTGTCGGTAGCCATGGCTGATGTTGAAGTGATGCTGGTGTTCCTCTTGTGTAGATAGGAGGGTTGACTGAAAGATGCTTGGGAGAGGAGATGATGCGATTCGGTAGATATGTGAGTTGATATGTTGTCAGTCGTTGCCACTGTCGTTTGCAGCTCATGCCAATGATCGCAACAATAGCCTCAATGACTCCATTCACTGCATGAGTATCACGTGGAATACGGTGGAAAGCAACCTTGATGGGTCACAGAATTGTTGTTGCGATGCCGTTTGCTTGAGCATGTTTGCTCCATATGCTCCTTCTTCATAGCCTTGGGTTGTACACAGTATTGATACCACCAGTGACAATCGTCTTGAGAACCATGTAATCATCAACACCATACCTGCTGCCCTCACGCCCCATACCAGAATGTTTGACACCGCCAAATCTACAAACAGTCAGTCATTGATCCGCTGCAACAATTGTTTGTACTTACGGAGCAGCCCAGTCTGAGATGACACCAGTGTTGATGGCTACCATACCAAACTCCAATCTCTCCTGCACGCGGTGCGATCTCGCTAGATTGTTTGTCATGATGTAAGAAGCCAATCCTACATCAGACTTGTTCGCCCTTGCGACAACCTCGTCTTCTGTCTTGAACTTGGTCAACGCCGCAAGTGGTCCGAATGTCTCTTCGTAAGTCACGGCCATCGTATCGTCAACATCGCCCAGAACTGTCGGCTGGAAGAAGTTCTTTCCGAGATCGGGTAATCGCTGACCGCCGAAGAGAAGAGTAGCTTTATTCTTGAGGGCATCTTGGACATGTTCCTCAACCTTGTCTACACTCGTCGTCATCGGGCCGTGCGTCACTGAAGGGTCAGCACCGTTACCGACTTTAAACTTGCCGACTTCCTCAACTAGGCGCTTGGAGAATTGGTCGTAGATGCCTTCCTGGACGTAGATCCTGTTGGCGCAAACGCATGTTTGGCCGGTCACCTTGAACTTGGCAATGATGGCGCTGGATACCGCGGTCTCGACATCGGCCTCGTCAAACACGATGAAGGGCGCGTTGCCTCCAAGCTCTAGAGATAGCTTCTTGAGAGTATCGGCTGACTGCTTCATCAGGATCTTCCCTACCCGGGTTGAGCCCGTGAAGGAGATCTTCTTGACGATGTCAGACTCGCACAGCGCAAGACCTAGTTTCGGTGTGTTATCCAAAGCAGTGACGATATTGAGAACCCCCTTTGGCAGACCAGCGCGCTCAGCGAGGACACCGAGAACATTCCCCGAGAAAGGCGTCACACCATCCGTCTTGAGCACAATCGTACACCCAGCCGCAAGCGCAGCAGCGACTTTCCTCGCAGCCATCGCCAAAGGGAAATTCCAAGGCGTGATCAAACCACAAACACCAACGGGTTGCTTGATGACCTGAATTCTCGAATTCGGCTGCGAATGCGGGACAACATCACCATACAGCCTCGGCGCCTCTTCCGCGAACCACTCGAAGAACCCCGCCGAGAACATCACCTCCCCTTCAGCATCCGCTTTCGCCTTTCCATTCTCTGCTGTGATGATCTTTGCGATGTCAGTTTTGTGTTCTGCCAGTAGCTCTGCGATTTTGCGAATTATCTTTGCGCGCTGGCGGCCTGATTGAGCGCGCCACAGGGGAAAGGCCTCTGAAGCTGCGGAGATGGCGCTGTTGACGTCGTCGACGGTGCATTCTGGTGCTGGGCCGATGATTGTGTTTGTGGCGGGGTTGCAGACAGGGAAAGTTTGAGAGGAAGTGAAGAGAGGCCATTCGCCGTTGATGAAGGGTCGGCTTTCGACAAGGAGGGATGGATCTTTGAGGGTAGAGGTGAGGGATGTCATTGTGGGCGGTGACCGATGCAGGTGAGCGGGGATTGAATCTGGTGACGGGTATCGTTATACAACGATCGCGAATGATGCGTCGGTGTTAGGTATCGCTATCTCTAGATACGGTGCGATGCGCTGAGGTAGTCTCCCTATATTCGGCTTGAGATGGAGATGCGGAGGTGTCCGGTTGATAAGCTGATCATGAGCAGTTGGGGCTTGATGTTTATGGGAAGTCCACGGTGCGGGGAAGACCCCGAGGACCGCAGATGAAACGCTGAACAAAAGGGGAAGGAGAAGAAGTCTCACCAATTCCGTCAAAGTTCTTGCCGCCGCTTTCCTTCGTGATGCGCCGCCCAAGAATTGCCGCTATCGAGAATCTCGGCTTGAAAAGCCGATGCTGAGTTCAGCGCAGACCTCAACCCGAGATGGATGGAGCTTTCGGTCCAGCACTCTCCGGGCTGCAGCTGAGGAGGCCGAAAAAGGTATGTATCTTTACTTAATGCAGTATCATGGTTACCATTGTAGTTGTTAAAATTGTTTCGCCCGGCATGTGAACTAAGTTCTCTGTGCTGATATAAGCTCTCAGCCACACATGGCGAGAACGTGTCCTCCCCCTCGCGAAAACCGACGACCTCATCATGACGGCTATAGCATTCCTTTATTCAAGCTGTTTAAACGTGGCGAGCATTAACAGTTTCGCCCGACAATATCTGGACCGGTTTCGGGCGCTTATGGCGGAGAGAACACAGCAGGATGGTTTCGACACCGATGGAAACTACCGAGTCGTCATCACTCTGCTTGTTGTACTTGTTTCTCAGGCTGGCAAGTTTCCATCTCCATTTGAAGGCATTCGAAAGATGCTGCTTAAGAAATTGGCGACTGTAATTGTTGGTCTTCCAGAGCCTTATCACTAATCCATCAACCTATTCATCTTACCTGAGCTGAGGAGGTTAAGAGAGAAAAGGAGAAGAATCGAGGAGGCTAGCGCGTTGCAAGGGCCGTATTGCAGGTGATTGCTGAGAGTTGATGAGGGAGCGTATAGCATTCATCAGCATAGCACACTAGTAGTGTTGAAAGGAGTCATGGGTTTGGGTCCTCTTACGAGACTTCATCATTAGCAATAGATCCACCAATCTCACCTATAAAAACATACTCAATTATTGCTACCGTCGTTTGAATCAGCCAAACCTTCCAACTTAGAGCTTTGCCTGCAAAGATTGATCTTTCAGCGCCTCAATAACCTCCTTCGCCCCAGCATGTCCCGACGTCAAAGCACCCTCAAGATATCCCTTCCAGTGCGTCGCATATTCGGTTCCCACAAAGTGAATGTTTCCCACCGGTTTACCATATATATCCCTATACTTGGCAAGATGTCCGATCTTTGTGACGGGTGCAAGAGCGCCACGACTAAACTCCTCATTCTGCCAGATCTGCTCAACAAACTCAAGCGGGTTATAAGCTTCCGACGAATCGAAAGCGTACGCGAGTTGATCAAGAATAACCGTTCGTCGAGTCTCAGGGGACTGTTTACTCCATTCTTCACCGGGTTTACCGTTGACGAAACAAGTGAACCCGTAGATACCTTCATCGTCGAAAGAGGTATCGCGTACAACGCAGGCTGGGCCGCGGAAGTCCATGAAAAAGCCGTTGAATCCACCATCGCGCCACCAAGGTTTGCTGTAAAACACAATGGCTTTGTTGTAATGACCCAATTTGGTGTTATTGGAGACCTCCTGTGCTCGCTTAGGTAAAGGGGGTGAGAAGGTGAGTTCTTTGAGCATAGCTGAAGGTATCGAGATGATGACTTTCTTGGCCTTGATAACCTTTGCAGTCGTCGTTCTCACAGCGACACCTGACTTGCTTTGCTCGATTGAAGCAACGGGGCTTGAGAAGTGGATGTTCTCATGGCCGATGAGATCAGCCATGCCCTTGGCGATGGATTGTGTACCGGATTTGATGCGCAAGTAATTACCACCCGTGCGATCATCTGCTCGAATAGCTAGAAGACCATGGTTTGTGCGGCAGTATTCGATGAACCAGGCTGCGGATTCTTCAGTCGATTCTAGACCATGCATAACTCGAACCCAAAGATTCACCATCTCGAGAGTTTTGGAGCCGCCGCCGAGATTTCGAACATATTGATCCAAACTGATCTGATCATCATCTTTCCGGAATCCATCGGGCTTCAAAGATTCAGCTTGGATGTGATCCCTAGCCATCTCAAGATTCGTTTTCTCTTCATGCGTAAACTATCCCAATCAGCACACATTCCCAGACTTCCAACTCGCACCATACCTCTCATAACTTACATCAGGCGTGATACCAAAAGGAAACTCAATCCTCTCCCCATCTGCACTGACCATGACAGCCTTATGGCCAAGTCTTTGCTTCACGATTTGATCCTCGAGTCCGAATTGTTGGATATACGACCAAACGAGGGGTTGTAGTTCATCATTCACCCAAGCAGCGCCGAGATCTGCTTTTCCGTTTGCGTTTTTGAGTGGAACAGTCCAGGATTTACCACCAACACGGTCGCGAGCTTCGAGAATTGCGATCGATAGACCGGCTTTTTGGGCGGTGACTGCAGCTTGAAGACCGGAGAAGCCGGCGCCGATTATGACGAGGTCTAGCATAGTGATACTTGAGTATGCTTGGATATTGCAGAGAGAGATAGAACTCTGGTATGTTGGCTCTGTAAATTGTAGAACTCCCGTTCCGATAACCCAGGGGCCGCTATTAGGTCTAAAGGTAACGATGCTGGACGAGTCCTGTAACTGCTTCAGTCTTCAAGTGATATCCCATCAAGCTTTGGGTCACAGTAAAGTTCTCCAAATCAGATCCTATGATCTTCTGTTCGGATGCCGAACCCGAGACTGAAGACCGTCCTACCCCACCGTGGAGATCAAGTCGCTTAGCCTAACCCCCGGATTTTCTTCACCGTTCCAAGCCGGCTGAGACTACTTCATCTGGACGTATTGACATGGATAGCTTCTAGAATGACTTGTGCACGGTTGGGGTATCTGCGAGACATGGAGAACTGCTGGGGGCCCGGGCGAGGGGACGGGGACCAAGTCGGATGAGCATCCGGTCTAGAACTGATAGTTCCCTAAATTGTCACTATTAAAAAATCTTATACTACTTAAATGATGTTAATAGGCAGACAATACCTTTGTCCTGTGAAGACATACTTGAGTTAAAGATACCGCCCTGGAATGAACAACGAATACACTCCGGAACAAGAGCCGTCGATAAATCTTCGACCTCCAAATTATCATAAGTTTGGTATCATTATCACAAACCCGGGCTTGGACTGCCTAAGCCAGGACTGGCTGGTGCCAATCCCTTTACCAGCGCTCTAATATTTTCTACTGGAACCGTTATCATGCATGCTACAAATCCATATCAAACAATTGGCCCAAGCATCGATATCTCAAACTTACCGTTATCAACACCAAAACCACTAGCACCGCTAAATATTTCCAAAAGAGTAATTATCTCGCTGCCTCACCAATCGGAAGGGCCTACTTCCCGATCCCTGCAATCTCCCCTCGATATCTCACCCACAAACATGATAAGTGAGGAGCAAAAAAAACCGTCATGTATGACGCCGACCTCGCTTTTGCTGATCTAATGTGCGATATGAAGAATTATTTCCCCATTGGGATCATTGATCCCGTGGCCAGACGCCTTTGTTTCAATGACCAATGGGATATAGTGCATTCTTCATTATATTGTGGGGATCGATAGTGTGTTGTTCATTGACGTTGCAAGGGGGGAAGTTGAGCTTATCTAGCCACGGCATTCCAGTGAGCGAAGGCCGGTCACGTTTGTAATTGGGGAGGAATAGGTACTTGGCTGTCTAACTGCTGCATCTACCGTTGGCCAAGAAAACAAGCTATCCATTCACAGAGCATCACAAAGTCAATTCAGACAAATCGTACATATAGTTAATGTTTCAATAATCCTTCTAGAATGTTTCAAATAGTAATATTAGCACAATAATTGGATATGCATCATACCAAGTCCGGTAGTTCATCGAGTGTCGCCCCCATATTCCCCCGGTAACGGCCACGTCAAAACCCAATCACTTGATCGGCATTTGTGCGGGGGTGCCAGGGTCGGTCGCACTCACACCCAAACTGCAGGGGAACCCAAGACACACTGCAGCCAAAAAACTGTTTCTTTTGGAGCTTCCATGACCAAAAGATTCTTCGACGCATCGTAAGATATCCTGCCGAAATGGCATCAGACGCGCAGAAGGAACCTCGCAAGACAAGAAGAACAGCCAATGCGTATGTTATGTCACCGCTTTAAGCTTTATCTATGTGCCCCTCTCGTTTGGTGGCTGAGACTGTTCTGGGCTGACGGCGTCATAGCTGTGTCGCGTGTAGACAGAGTAAGATCAAATGCTCTGGCGATGACCCGTGTCAGAATTGTCAGCGTCGCTCTGTGCAATGTCGCTTTACAGAGGGAGGAGCAAAGGTGATGGTATCAGAGAAGTTCGTCACTAGGTGTCCTTATCTCGACCCTCACTGACGAACCCAAGATATCTCCAAGATCTTCAAAAGCGAGTAGAACAGCAACAACGCTCACCGACAAATAACATCTTCGACAATGCAGGTCAAGTAGATACAACATTTACATATCGCTCGCCTCCCACGGCCTCAGCACCTCCGCCATACCGTTCATCAATGGACGCAGCATCCGTCCACTCTCAAAACTCTCACCCCTCATATTGTTCGCCACCAATACCATCATCTCAAGTTGGAGATAACTACTCTCCCGGATTGAAGCGCACTAACGATGCTGCTTTTGGAAACGATGTCAATGGTGAGTGCGGGGTTGATACCAGTCTTGCTTCTCCTGCGCTCACGGTAGGCTCCCAACAACAATCTGACCCTTCCGTTAAAGATCCAGCTACTTCTTCGTACTCGCAACAAACCGGCGAGTCGCCGTTGACTATCTGGCCGAGTGCCTTTACAATACCCTCCAAGATCATCAAGAATACTCGCAAGAATAGGCGCACATGGAGTGAGTGCAAGAACTGGTGTGTGTGAGATATTCTAACTATTTCATAGTATGGCTCGCGCCGTGGTCCACGTGGTCGTTCACCTTACGACTTATGCTTATGCTTGGCGATAAGCTCCAACCAGGCGGTCTCAACATACCTCCCCAGCTAATCGAAGAGGACGTCTACAAGCTCTCATGGACGCAACTAGAAAAAGCCGACGTCTCCGGCCTACCTTCCCTCGACTACGCAATCTATCTCTTCCACACCTTCAAATTCCACCTCGGCCAGACGTACCGTCTTTTCGACGAGGTAGAATTCGTGAACCAGATCCGTGATTTCTATTCTGATGCGCAGAGCAAGGCAGAGGAGAACCGCCTCTGGTATGTCAAGTTTCTCTTGATTCTGGCCTTTGGAACAGCCTTTCTCTCATCCCAGCCTCTCCCATCCAAGGAACCCCCCGGCGCAAAGTTCTTTGTGCGTGCGATGGGTCTGATGCCGGATCATACGGCTCTTTGGAAGGATAGCTTATTTGCGATAGAGGTTTTGGCCATGGTTGGCTTGTATTTGTATTCGATTGATGAGAGGGAGTCTGCTCACGTATATGTAGGTACTTTTGAGGAGTGTGTGTTACATGACTGACGGTATTGCAGCTTGGCCAGGCTATTCGAATTGCTCAGTTGGAAGGTCTGCATACGCAGTTACCTGATAATGAGCTCGGCAGTGAGACAGTCACATCTTGTCGTGATTTATGGTGGACATTGTACATCATGGATCGACATTTTTCGTCTTCTTTGGGACTTCCTATGTCTGTTCAAGATAATGATATTTCTACACCAGTCAACCCACCAAATGTTGGGTCGCAAGATGATAGCGCTCGCAGTCTTCAAGTGAATCTGTCTCATCTTCTGTCCGTGATATTGACCAGTAAGTTTCAGTCTGAAGAATCCCCATCGACTTCTGACCTTTCAGCACTCTATAAGCCAGAGAAAACACCACTTGACCAGTTCCTCGAGCAAACCAAGTCAATCCTCCATACACTCGCCCATCACGCCCAAGAAATAGAAAGAATCATTTCACTCAAATTTCGAAACTCGGTTGATACCATGCCTCGAGGCACAAAGTATATAACCCTTCTTTACCACCAAGTAAGCCATCCACTACTTTCTCATCGACAGATTTAACAGCCCCAGTGCGTTATCGTCGCCACAAGACCACTTCTACTCTCAGTCCTCAAGGAACGTCTTGACATTCTCGGCCAACCAGGTAATGAGAACTCCGAAGCATTCCTCGGCCAAACAGCGGCCGTCATCTCAACCGGTATAAAATCAGCAGTCAAAACACTCCAAATCCTCACCAGCGAGTACAGTCTTCTCGGTAAGTTCCCCTACCCCTCCTCAACTTCCACTAACACTCCACAGAGATTTTTCTCCCCTACGATCTCGAGTTCACCTTCGGCGCCGCATTACATCTAAACATGGCAACGGCCCTCTTCCCCGGCGTAGCAGATGACCAAGGCTGCCGTCTGCTAATCCACCAGCTCCTCGACAACATGATCGCCCGCGGCAACCGCCTTGCATCCGTACGAAAGCAAGAACTCGTCTATCTCGAGACCCAATGCCAAGAACTCGTCGCCCAAGTCCAACAACAAGGTCTTCAGACATTATCCCTTGCAGTAACAGACGAATATTTAGCGAGAAAGGCTGATGAGGAGCAACAACGACTTCTTACGCAGGAGACACTGGGTATGGAAGTTCCGATGAATTGTGTGCAGAATCCTATGACGAGTGATATGGAGTTCCTTGATAATATTGGGATTTCGTCGGAGGAGTTTTTGTCGATTGTGCATCAGATAGGGGATCCGGATATCATGCCTGAGAATATGTTGACTTTGGAGTAAGGTGAAAATTAGAGGGGTTTTGCTTGAGGGGTTTTCTCGAATTATGGTGTATTTTACTGTTAGATGAAGATTAAGATACTAGGGCAGCTGTGCATCAAGTTGGTCAAGTTGTTAAGAAAGACCAAAAATATCCGATGCCAAGTTCACAGTTTTCTTATCGTTCGTTGGTTCAAAGAGATGTCCACAACTTCACTTAAGTAACTTTCTCCTAAGAGACGTACATGAGACCCGAATCTGACGTCTAACTTGTCATAAGCCTGTGGACTATGTGATGAGGTTTAGGTAAGGACATGGGTCGAGTTGTATAAACCTCTTGTAATATATGAAGTCTTCTGAACTTAAATGCACTAGACAGATTTATACGGAATATCAGAGTCGACCTCAGGTTCAAACAGCTAAGCTAAATCTTTTCAAGGTACTAGATCAAAGGACTTTAGATGCTAGAATGCTTAAATAAGGATATATACAGCCCTCATAGTAGCTAGCTGTCCGCTTATAACAGTATGCACTCCTTATCCAGTCCCGCCTTGGTCCTAAAAGTCTGACAGCAAGACACTGGATGACAAATGTAATCCTCAACTGATAGCATGCAGTCAGCGGAATCATCTGCCCTTAACCTAGCCAAATTATCGAATCTGAGATGTCGTTGACCACCTCTGAGTGATTTGCTCTCATTTCTTGAAATTTGGTCAATTTGTGTTAATTCGTATTGAGCGAGTCATCAAATGTGAATTTAAATGTTCCGGCTACTTCATCATGTTACCTGATGTTTAATCAGGATGATTCGCTGGTGGGGGAAAGCACTGCGAGTACGAAGTGCCAAGGCAACCTGCAAGGTGAAACTGGGCTTGAAATGGCATACTTGATTGGGCAACAATGTATCACAGGATCGCAAATGCAGTCAGATTTTGAGGCATTGGTCTCCTGCCAGCCTCCCTTCTGAAGGATGGGTGTTGCCCAATTCCTGCCAAATTCCTCCAACTTCAACTCTTTTCCAACACTGGACTTTTTTATTCGCGTCAGGGAGCAAGAACACATCTGACCCTGAGATAAGGCGCAAGAAGAATTAATCTAAGATCCACCAAATCTATACTAAATCTATACTAAATTCCCTCAAATCCTTTTTTTCCATTTAGGATAGACGTCCCAAGTTTTTAGCCCAACAGAAGTCGGGATGGCAACCGGCTTAGAGGCCCTTGGCGCTGCCAGCGCCGTTGTTCAGGTGATCGCTTTTGCTGGCAGCCTCGTCTCCCTCAGTTTCAAGATTTACGATGGCATGCCTCCAAACGAGAACGAGCTTGAGGAGTACTCGGCCAAGATGATGGACGCGGCCCGGCGCGTTCAGTCTCGTGGCACACAAGTACCCCAAGGAACCCAGGTTGGCGACAAGCTATCCAAGGTCTCGAAGGAGTGCATCGATGCAGCTACAGAGTTGAGGAAGGAGACTCAAAGGCTTACCAAGTGGTACCAAAATTCTAAAGGCAAAATGTTCATAGCTGTCTATTCTGCCTTTCGCGCGGACAGGCACAGAGCCAAGCTCAATCAGTTGGATAAGTCTTTGAAGATGTGCAAAGAAGTGATGGAAACGGAGCTTCTGTTGAAAATATGGTGGGGACTCTATTCACCTTCACCTCATCAACATCTGCTAACAGCCTGTTGTGAACAGCGACCAGGATACTGCAATAGCACAACGACAGGGTCAAGGATTCCAAAGCCTGGAAATTGATCTCCAGAACCTCATTATCAAGATTGCAGAAGGCTACAACAGGGTAGAGCAACTGGTGTCCATCGAAGCCCAAGCTACGCGCGATGCCATCAACACCCACCTCACCTCCGAGTTCAAGGCCTTGGCCATTAAGAACATTTCAGACAACCAGCGTCAACGACTCTTGAAGAGCCTGAAGTCAGAGGAAATCAGAGAGAGATATAACGCCGTGCTACCGTCATCTGATGCTTGTTTTGAAAGGGTTTTCGCTGCATATGAACGCGTTTGTCGCAAGGACCCAGCATACAAAGCCTGGAAAACCTACAAGCAAGAGATTGATGACGGAAGCGACGATGCAAGTGAAAATCCAAGATTTGACGAGAATGTTGATGAAATTGATCATATATGGGAAGGTTTCAGTACCTGGCTACAGTCAGATCACAAATTATTCTGGATTCGAGGAAAGCCAGGATCAGGGAAGAGCACACTGATCAAATTCATCATCAACGATGGTAGCACCAGAGATATGCTCAGTTCTTGGAACCCAAGGACTAGGCTATTATCCCATTTCTTTTGGAAAATTGGCAATGAACCTCAAAACAGCATCAAGGGCCTTCTATGTTCCTTGCTTTACGACCTCATATCCGACGATAAAGACGCCATCGACCAAGTGTTGGCGGATTTCGCATTCTCACAATCGAAGGACTTCTACAAGGAGTGGTCATCCCAAGAGGTCGAGATAGTTCTTCACTCTTTGTTTCGTGCTGGACTTCACCCTATTTGCATTTTTATCGATGGCCTTGATGAAATATCGAATAAGGACGGATTCTCGGTGCTCCTGGATACAATTCAAAAGTTCACAACATACCAGAAGGTCAAAGTGTGTGTGTCAAGTCGGCCTGAAACGAAATTAGTGAACAGGCTTGAGAGTATTGGAGCCCAAAGCTTACAACTAGAGAATCTTACTAGGCCCGAGATGGCTGTCTATGTATACCAAGAATTTTGCAAATTGCCACAAGATCGGAGAGACGTTTTGCCACTCAGAGAGTTCACAGTTACCCTTTTGGCTAAAGCGCAAGGGGTTTTCCTCTGGCTTGCTCTTGCTACGAAAAGTGTCACCAGTGGAATTATGAATGGCGATAATAAAGAAATTCTTTCCCGAAGGCTTACAGAGCTCCCAGATGAGCTTGAGTCTCTTTATCAGACAATGTGGGAGAGACTAAATGGGAAAAGTCGAGTATACCGCCAGACCGCTGCAAGATACTTCCGCTTTGTCATAGCCGACGGTTGGAAAACAGGACTAAGGGACAAGAACAGGCTCTTTCACTTCATATCAGAGCCCAATCTGGCCCAACTATCACTGGCAATAAAGGTCGAAGACGGTTTAATCTTCTCACCCAAAGCTAATGAGAGGAAACTGTCTGAGCTGAATGCTCTGTGCGATGCGACAGAAAGCGATATCCAGACCAGATGTGCTGGGATGCTACAAGTTGGTGGACAGTCTGGTTTTACCGAAGACGAAGAGGATCTCCCCAAAGCGATCTATCCACTCACACGGCCTGTCCAGTTCATTCATCGGACAGCTCACGACTTCCTGGTTGACACTGAAGCTGGTCAATCAATTGTAAATTACAAGTCAAATGAAACAACGTCAATGGATATAGGCATAAAGCTGCTCACATGCCGGCTCATTCTGGCGAAGACGTTCTATGAGCTCGGAGTCGTAGCAGATTGCTGTGATGCGATTCGTGACTGCAATCGACTGAATAACAGGGGAGCGAGTCCAGATGCCATATTGGAGATTCTTAAAGTAACTAAGGACCTTTATGAAAATGGTACTCTGGATGATCGCGGAGGGCCGGGGCATCTTCATCGATCCTTTCCATGTATCGCAGCATATCATCTTACCGGCTTCGAGGATTTTATTATTTCATGTTTTATGCGGACTCCCTCACCGGAGCTTGCTACCAACGGCCTCCACGAACTGACACTTGAAAGTAGTTTCTCGAAATGGTCCCCTACATCAGTAAGGATGATCCAGAGGATGATTGAATTCGGTGGAGATGCGCATGTCGCTAAAGGATCCGATCTATCATTTGAGCTGCCAGGATACAAAATGCCTGCAAGACAGCACACGACAGCTTTCGAGTCGCTTCTTTATGGTGCATTGAAACCTAGGCTGTTACTGGATCGGGTTGTTAGCAGGCTAACCTCGTATCTTGACGTGATTGAAATCCTGGTACAGACCTGTCCGGATTTACATAGAAGGGTCATATTATTCCGTGGACAGCATGGTAATTTGCTGCCGTACCAATTTAGTGAGGTACAATTATGGGTCGCGTTAGAGGTCGATCTGCAGTTTCTGATATGCTGGCTACTGGCTGTAGCGAACTCATGGAACATTCCAACTGGGCTTAGTAGGACCCACGAACTTGTAGCTTCTTTCTCGAAGTCGCATGTACGTATTCGGCATATTGGGCCTTATCGAAAGAAAGATCAGCTCTATTGCTATCGAGTTCTTGACCAGGAACCATTCCTGGATATCATTCACAGTTTTGAGGCTGGAAAATATTTCCCTGAAACCATTGGAGGTTTTCTGGAGGATATGTGTGGTCTTACGGATGGCCGTTTCCTTTCAGCTTCTAGGGTTCCGTTAAAGAGTTTCAAAAGGGTGTCCTTTGCAGAAGAAATAGATATGCTTATACAAGAGGGTATAGGGCTATATAGAGACTAAAACCTCAATATTAGCTAATATACTTCTTTTTAATATAAAAAGTGATTTAATATTAATTATAATTAATAATTAAATATTCTGTATTTATATAATATTATTAAGTACATAGCTAATTATAATTATATATTTACCTAATATTATATAAAAAAGCTACCTTTACTATTATACTATTAAAATTTATACTAAGATTATGTTATTGCAATATTAATAAAAAGAGATATAAGAATAAAATATTATATAGGAGTAAAAGAAGCGTTTTAATTACATGATCAGGGAATTAAACTAAGATATATAATTGGATGGTTGGAAGAGCAACAGGCTAAGGTCATATACGGAACCTTTCAGCCCGAAGGCCTCGATCACCTAATGAGATCTTCAGCAAGCATGCACTGCCACACTGTCAGTATGATTTGGTCTAATAAAAACAGTGTTTTTTAGTATGAGTCCTGATTGCGTCAGTATTTTTCGTCTTTATTGCTAAATGAAATTCTAGCTTCACTCGATATCGGCAATCTCATGAATAATATCAACCGCCCTCTCAAACTTCTTCTTCTCCTCTGAGGAAGACTGTACGCTGCTTTTCCCCTGGCCGCTTATGTTATCACTATTGGTCCACTGTAAATCCTCGCTCATCCAAGCAATACCAGTATCCAAACCATATATATCTTCACTACATGCAGGTGACCCCATAGGTATTTCCTTCAAGATACCGTACAACTCATCAATGAGAGCGTCGTTATTCGCTGCCGCTATAGTCTTTGTTTCCGCTTCTGCGAATTACCGAGTTATCTGCATCTGAAGAGATTCGCCATCCCCAGCATCTATCCCGATTATCGAGCTTGGTGTAGGGGGAGCAAAGCCTCCGGTGATTCTGGTCAATGCTATCAGCCATGCGTAGTTTGATTGCATCCAAGTTATATAGTTACCCTTTTGAAGCCGAATGTGAGACTCGGGCGGTGCCATAATGATACTGTAAAGTGTGAATAGTTTGGTATGTTTGGTTTGAAGAGAAACGAAGGAGGGAGCTGGAATCCCTTACATTCATACCTCAGCAACCGGCATGCAAGGAGAGATTGCTCGTCATATTCAGTTTTCAGCTGGCAAGTTTCAAGGGGGTCTACAGCTGAGACTGATTAGGCTTGCAATACAATTAATTGCTGTTTGGCAATTCGCGAAGGGACGTGATCACCAATGAAGAAATCAAGCCAGACTAGATTTTCTCAGACATACCTTGACCCAAAACACTATAAGCACTCTCACGCCATCTCCCATGGCCCTATTGGAGCCAGGTATCCATGCATTTGTTGGCTTGAGCCTCAATCTACATTGATTCATGTTGAGGCATATCGATTTACTTGATTAACATCATCTCATGTCATGGCGCCGATTGCGATATTTGAGCAAGCGTTAGGCACGCAAGGTACGGAGTACCGTCTCGTCAGTCACCTCGTCTTCTCAGATATTCTTCCTAGCAAAGCCATCAACAACCATGTTTTCTATACTGTGAGACTGCTCATCCGCTTTGGATTTTAGGGGCAGAGGTGATTGGCCAATCACGGTCAAGCATTCACACGGAGCCACATGAGACAGCCGCCTGCTGCCACAGCGTCAAAACTCAAAACACCAACATCATGGCATCGCGATATCGACAAAAAGAGATAAAAGACTCCATAAGAGCAAAAGAAGAGGCTTTGCTGCGTAATCAGGGAATCGAACCCTGGGCTCCCCGACGTTGCTCGAATGGCAACGGAGAATTTTACCACTAAACCAATTACGCTTATCTTGATGGAATCCATGCACCGTAATTGAACTCATTCAGCAACGCAGACTGGAAACTATTGAACAGCGAGGGAGCTTTCATCTCAATTCACTAATGGCGACAACAATTTTCCTCCGGTACAAAGACATGGCCGACGGAGAAACAGAGCCTCGTGTTCCTAATGGTTAGTATAAGTTATTCATAGTCTCGTCTAGGGTCTAGCTTCGTGGTACAGGGTCCATATAACAGACAGGCTGCCTTTAAACCGCTCAGTGGCCAGCAACATATCGCAATGGGTCAATTCTTCCGCGCTAAGAACCTCTACGCCAAAGATAGAGATATTCGCTTCAGAGCATGACAAACTACCGATGTGTACGCGTGGTATCCGCAGTGAATTGAAGGTGGAAAGTTTGTCAATTCATCTTCTTGTTGTACAGGGTAGGCGTCCACGCCTCTGATCGATCTCATCCGCCATATCTCACCAAATTGCATCATATCCTCACGTTCCCCCAAAGGCATGTAAGCACGTGCAATCGAGATCTCGATCAAATCTTCAACAGAACGATTTCAACGATCACAAACTTGAATAAGCTTCTTTTCCATTGAGTTTTCACCGGAGTAAGCCGTCCGGTGCCATCGTCAACGGTCATACCTCATTGGATGCTGAACGTCAATCGCCCCATAATTACATCAGCGATCGTACCTTGCGACAGGCTCACGAGGGCAGGAACAACAATCACCTGCGTTTTTTCTTCCTGCACCTGCCCAGAAAAGACCGATCGGCCGATATTCGGGTCATCAATCAACTGCAAGCAATCCAATCTTGATGTCTCACCTCAATTGAAGATTGGTCGATCATCTTGAATACCTCATCATTGGCATCAAGGCTTGACTGACTTTTAAGCAAATGCCAAGCTAGAGCCTTGTTCTCATCGTGGCGCGTGTCAGCCCCGCCAAATAAATCTCTCCAGATTCGCTACACACGTCCTACGTCACCACTCTTTCGATTCCCCATAGCTTGAGAGGTGATCATCCTCTACAAGCTTTCCCAAGGTCTGAAGAGGCCTTTGGACTGCACGAATTGTTCATCATGGCGCCCTCACGAAGTGCCTCCTCGAACGCCGCCGCCAGAGCTGTCAATCGAACAGCCTCGTCTGGTTCATTCCATGCTGGCGCGCCGATCCCTACCCTCAGCTCCCTGCGACGACAGTCTCATCGATACCAGACTTTTCCTACCACTCCGCCAAAGACTCCTCTCGAACAGCCGTATGCCCCGTCGAATGGAAGCGATTCCGAAGATGACGACGATCAAGAAGAGACGCCTTTGCCTGTGCGACAGCTGCTGTTGCTGGCGTTTCTCTCCCTTGCGGAGCAGACCGCGCTGAACTCGATATCGCCGTATTTACCTGAAATGGTCCTCAATATGCCCGGTATCCCTGACGACGAAGCTGGTTTATATGTCGGAATACTCGCGAGTTCTTTCGCATTGGCGCAGCTGTCGACCAACTTCCTCTGGGGATATGCCTCGGATGTCATTGGACGCAAGCCAGTTCTGATCATGGGCACGACCGCTCTGATGGGGTGTTTCTGCGTCTTTGGTTTCTGCAAGGAATACTGGCAGATCGTTGTTGTACATGTCGCAATGGGCCTTCTCAATGGAAATGCCGCGTGTGTTCCGACTGTACTGGGAGAAGTCACGGATCGCTCCAACCAAAGCCGCGCTTTCACATACTTGCCCGTTATTTACTCTCTTGGTAGCATCACCGGACCTGCGCTAGGTGGCATTCTTGTCGGCAGGATGGGCAAAGAGTACCCTTATCTTGCCCCCAACATTCTGTCCGCTGGTCTCCTCGCTCTCAGCGTGGTGGTGGTCAGCATCTGGTTCGAAGAGACCTTGGACAAGACTGAAGTCAGCTTTGAGAAGCCCGCCTGGGTCGAGAAGATTATTTCCTGGTTCTCTTCACCCACACCCCCGCCTCGACGAGCATCTTGGAGCGCGCGCTGGCCTCGATCCCAATCCCAGAACCAGCCCCTTCTTTCCTCCGGACGAGCGCTCGAATCGGAATCCGATGACGAAGATACCGAGAACGACGACGACGATAGCGATAACAAGGTGGACCCGGCAATGTCCGCATGGAAAGACCTTAGCCGAACCACGATCCTCATTCTGTTCACGTATCTCGTCTTCCAACTCTCGAACATCTCCTTCAACAGCTTATACCCAATCTTTGCCGCTACACCTCCACCTGCCGGCCGCGACTTGTTGCCCAGTAAGATTGGCATCAGTCTGAGTATTGCAGGTTTGGCAAGCTGCATCTTCCAGGCCTTCCTCTTCCAAGCGCTCAAGGTCAGATTGGGCAATCTCGGTACCTACCAAATCTCGCTTCTGGGACTGGGTATCAGCATGCTGCTCATGCCGTGGGTTGGCTATGCCGACAGCAAGCCTTTCTTTGGCCTGGGAAGCGGCAAAATGTGGCTGTACATCGAGCTTGGAGTGGTGTTGATCTTGAAGAACCTCTGTGCCGTGGGTGGTCTTTCTAGTGTCATGCTTTTGGTGAGTCCTTCAACATTGCGCGCCATCATTAGAACGTTACTAACCTCAATAGATCACCAACTCTGCCCCGTCGCACTCGAGCCTTGGGAGCCTCAATGGCATGGCGCAAACCCTATCTGCTCTGGGTCGCAGCTTCGGGCCATTCGTTTCCGGTGGCCTGTTCAGTCTGTCCATCAATATCCAGCCCAAGGGCGAGGCATTGGCTTGGAGTATCTTCGGCGGTCTGGCCATTTTGGGCTGGGTCTCATCTCTCTTCATCCGCCGCGACGGCCTTGAGAGCGACGATTGGCAGGGCTCAGATGAGAACCTCGCCGAGCAGGAGGGTGACGAGGCCTAATGAGGCCTAAGCTTACCGCGACAAAACAACCATAAAAATTACAATAGACCGCATTGGCATTTAGCATTGGATGGGTGGAGTGCATTTGGGACATGGCCATTTTGACGCATTGCCCGGGCGTATTGGAGAACTCGCAAGGGCTGCTTTTGAGAGTTGAGAGACGAAGTAACGATGAAGACGTACCACTTTGGGATTTACCACTGTACAATTGATAGATAGAGTTAGATAAACCTGCTTTCATTTGAGCCGGCTGAATGGGTTCATGATAGTTTCTATATTCTAACTACACTTGCTGTACGTGTTTCTGGTGATGATATGATTTAGTTTTCGTGTGGCCGGTGTGTATTCTGCCCCAGTCAATGACTCAAACCCAGCACGATGTATTTACATTCGTCTTCTCATCGGAGAACAGTCCAATGGATCTATTTCTCGAACATGTATAGTAATTTTATCTCTATTTGACTTTTTCCTTATCCTCTTTTGCCCTCCTCTCCTCCCTCTCACTATACCGATCTCCAAAGAGGTTAAAATGCGGCCTCATAACAATAGTATACTTCACCAACTCCTCCATACAGTCGACAAGGCGATCACGATTTCCACTCGGTAGCATACGAATCCCCTCATCCTCAGATGTAAACTGTGTATACGCCTTTGGCACAGAACTCTGATTCGGTATCGTAAACATTCTCATCCATCGCCCGAGAATACGTAGAGAGTTGACGGCGTTAAAGGATTGCGAGCCGCCGCTGACTTGGGCGATGGCGAGGGTTCGGCCTTGGGTTGGGCGGACGGAGCCGGTTGAGAGGGGTATCCAGTCTATTTGCTGTTTGAAGATGCCAGTCTGCTCTCGTATTAGGTGTTTATCATTGATATCTGGAGGGTTGAAGCGCTTACCAAGTTACCATGTTGTTCGGGGCTTATCCAAACATGGCCGTCACTCCATTTGCTCAACTCGCGAAGCTCTTGAACTTTAGGGTGATTGTGTTGAACATCGTCTTTTTGAGGGAGGCCGGCGGGGTTGTAGACTCGAACATCGCACCCGAGACGGTGGAGGATTCGTGCAGCTTCGAAGGCGAGAAGTCGGGAGTATGACCTGAGAACGAAGTTAGATATGGATCTCCGAAGCTTGCGCCACAACGCTAGGTCGATAGACGTGATGGTAGAACTAACCGACTCCGTAGGCTACCGTAGAGGACCAGGATGCGCAGACGATCTAGACCTTTATCGAGAATCTCCGACTGAACCATTTGAATGGCTGTGCTCAGCTCCAATTCTGCAACCCAATCATCCTTTATGTACTTGTCATCAAGAATAAACGGGCGGTATTTCTCTCGGATTTCAGAAACGTCATCGGAAGGGTCAATGGCGAGGGATCGATAAGCGTAGGCTGGGTCGGGGGTCAGCTCAACTGCCGTCCTCCCAGCGTGGGAATTATTTAGATCGCCGTGTCCGTTCATCGTCATAAGAGAGGCAGGGTGATAGAATAAATCTCTGTTCGTAGCCGAAAAGCGACAGCGGTTCCCAAAAGGTTTGTAGACTTGGAAGCTGGTTGCACAAGCACGAAGTTGAAGAGGTTGACGAGGGAGAACCATTCTGACGGCAAATTTCTAGGGTTGCTTCCCAGACTTGATGCATTATTAACTAATAACTAGGCTTTTTGACAGTCCAAGTGCAAAGCCTTGCAGGGCCTGATCAATCATCTCTTGGGCATGACAGGGTCCCCGATCATGCTGGTGACCAATCATTGCTCGGGTATGACACGGTCCCAGCCACGTCCAAGTTAAAGTACTCTATTCATTTATGGAGAATGCAGGAATTTTCATCAGAATCATTCGCAAGCTCAATTTACATACACTATGATCAAGAGTCGCTTGACTCAATGCTAGACAGGCCTTGGTAGCTTGCTCCGAAGAACATCTAAGATGAATGGAAGACTTACCATAATTAATATGGAATACTGTATAGAAATCATCAAGTTAACCCTTTTCCTACTTCGCAGTCCGGTCGCCTTGTGGATTTTGCGGTTACAGATGCCGCCGAGATATCAGCACGTGAAGCACAAAACCCAACCCCAATCAGGCAGTGGTTCCCTAATTTCCAAAGTACGAGGCTGTGTTTGATAAGAATATCAACTGACTTTATACACCGATTATCCCCACCTGAGCTATATACTTCCAATGATGGCCGGCCATGAGAGCTCTGGCCCTATGATCAACCACGTCACGAGACGTCCAACAGACGACGAATATGTCGATAATTTCATAGTCTTTGCCCTGCAATCCACGATCCAAACTCACATCTCCCAAGACGGCAGAGAAACAGATCAGAGGAGATACCTCGAGCTCGTGAGACTCGCCGCAAAAGCTGTTCCTCTGTCGGCAGAGCCATGCTGGACATCACCTGAGGATTTTGGGTTTTTGGAAAGAATGCTCAGGGTTCTGTATCCGCATGATCCGCGGGTCGTATCGTCTGATTTATATATGCTTAGCAGGATCGACTGTGAATTTGTCACGGGACCGCGGCGGTTCGAAGATTTGACTCGAGCTGCTGATGATACCAAGATGTTTATCACGGAAACGGGATATGTTGGTTTGGGGCCGCGTTGTATGAGCCGTGGAGATGTAGTTTGCGTTTTGTTTGGAGGCGGAACACTATGTCCTACGGCCAACAGCGACGGCAGACGAGTATTTATTTCTTGGGTCCGCTTATATACATGGTATCATGGATGGTGAGGTTAATGATGATTGGGAGAGAGACAAGGGCTCCGACGATCAATGGAAGGTTTTTAAACTACTGTAGAAGACGAAATGATTTAACACACTAATTTCTCTTCTCATTAACCTAGCTCCATAACCATGATGCTGATAAAAAAGACAAGCTATGCAAGGGTATAATAACTCCGTTCCTCAAATAATGCCCGTCTAATCCTCCTTCTTGTACACCGCAAACTCATCAAACAGCGCCACCTCCTCAAACTTCTGCGCAACAGCCCGAACATCCGCCTCGCTCCTATTCGTCATCGCCAAGTCAAAATCCACAATCAAACTCGTTGAGATCCCCGCATCCGCCAACCCATGATGTCTCCCCTGCCCCTTAACCTCCGCCATAAGCCTCTTCGCCTCTCTATTCGTTATCAACCCGTTATTTATCGCCATTGTCAGAAACGCCTGTGCTACCTCCCCAAAGATGGGATAGCCGACGTATAAATGCTGCCAGTAGCGTATGCACAGGAAAAAGTAGAATTTTGAGGTGGGGTCGTTGGTTTCTTTGCAGATTGTGTTGGCGATGTGGATTAGGGATATGTTGATGTAGGGCATGTAGCTATTGGGCATCTGCTGGGTCCGATAGAGCAGGGCGAGGCGCTTTAGTTGGTTTAGGGAGGCGGAGAAGATGGTTTTGGGGGTGCTGTCAGGGGAGGAGAAGGATTGGAGTTTGTAGCTTTGGTGGCCTTGGGCAAAGGGACGGAAGATGTCGAGAACTGCGCAGTGGAACCACATACTAAGCACCAAGTCAGTAGATTATCTCAGAGGGGAATGGTGACTCACTGGAATAGCATGACATGTTCTTGGCTGTTTTGGTCCCATGCCATGTCTCTGCCGAGAGAATCCGCCCAGGCTAAGATCTTCTGGTACTTTGCTTCTGCAAAAGCGATGGGAACACGATCAACGATAGGTGTTCCGTCTGCTATGGAGTAGACCACAGCTACCTCTTGGATTGCAGTAAAGAACTCGCATAGCTTCGTAAACGATGAGCCCATGTACTCTGGCAGCGGATGTTCAGGCCAGAGGTCGTCATGTCGTTCGTCTCCAGGTATTGGCAGAGCAGGCGGTATCGCGATGCTCTCATCGTGATAGTACAAAACATGAATTCTGTGTTGAAACTCTCAGAAAATGTTGAATGAACCATTTGATGAGTCACTTACGTTAACCAGTTGTAAGTGCTCCAGGCAACATGTGCAGTCATACGGACCAAGTCATCGGGTAACTCCTGAAATGCCAGCGACGACGGGCTATCCAGCGGTACACCGTATAAACCCAGTCTCCTTCCCATGCGGCGACCAGCAGCAAGCAATTCTTTAGCTAGCTTGTCATTTCCGTGGAAGAAACAGGCGAGGCTGAAGATGTTGATGGCCGCCAGCGTGACGAGGTCGTCGGATAATCCCTCGGCGCGGAAGAGTCTTTCAGCTTCCCTGAAGCAAAGACCACCGACGGCTACAGAGTTCAAATCTGAAGCCGTGTACGCATGCTGTCATCCAAGTTAGCTTGCGATCAAACGAAATGCTTGATTCTGGGGTCGGGTTCGCTTACGCAGGCAACGTATAAGATCGTGCTGACGAGAAACATAGAGCAGAACTGGGGTTTTCGCTCCACAAGACTCTCCACGAATAAATCGGCATCGATAAACCCAACGATCGTCTGGTCTGTTTCCAGAAACAGCGAGATCATCGCTGCGGCAGTTTCATTGCAGATCGGAACCTTTGTCCAGTACGAAATATCAATCTCTTCCAGCCGACTATCGCAAAGAGGGCGAAACCGATCCGACGAAAGAACAATAGGACTCACCGGCGATATCTGCTGCACCAAAGTTTCCGTCTGCGCCGCAGGAAGCGCCGGCTTTTCCAAAGGCGAAATTCCCAAAGAAGTTATATCAATCGGCACCAACGTCGGATAAACAATGCCATGCAGTGCTGTGAGTTCAAACTCGACCCTTGAATTCGTAGTCGGCAGTATAGCCTGCGCCGTCCTGTGATTCGACAGTCGTATCCTGGTATGCACACTCCCCTGCAACGACGCAAAAGCCCCATTCACATCCGCCGGCGATCTCAGCCTCTGCAAAAGCTTGAGCGCATCTGTCTCAGGTAAGGTTTTCAGCTGCTCTACTATATCCACGTAATGATTAAAACTGTGCTGCAGCGTATCAAGTTGTTTTTGAATCTTGATGGTTGAGTCAACCGTTTTGGGGGGTATTCGGTAGACACACGCCAAACTGCGTGTCTGACACTGATCACAGGTCGGTTCTATACCATTGCACTTTCATTTCTATTAGTTAAACGGGATTGTAAGTCGTTTCGAGACTCACGGCGCGTTTCTTTTCTCGGCAGGGATTACAGGCTATCCTGACATGCTGGCGCTTCCGTTTAGCCACGCGGAACTTGCGGTCGATCTCATCGGCGTCGTCTCTGGGAGCCGGCTGGATCTTCCTGTAGTTTCCTTGCATGTTCAATCACACCCCGCCTGGTTGACTTCCGAGTCATTGCGCTGCTAGCGGGGGATGTCTATCGCGGCGGTTGATGTCTGGTGGGGTGATATGATAATGATAACATGGGAGAATAAGCTTTCGGGCTTCGGTTATACTTTGATGCGTGGAATGCTTTTAGGGTAAGTGCATGATTTGATTGAAGCTATCACGAAAACAGATGTCTGTGAGCTTCGGCAGTGTTGATACGGTATTGGATTGGTTGTTGGAATATTGTTAGAGTTTCGCTGCCATGTATAACGTTGCCACCTAGACTTGACTCATGTTTTTGCAAGTTTGACACTCGACATGACTCTTGTGTCATTACTCAGCAGCCTCAGACTTTTCGTCTCTCCAGTTTTCCAATAACGGTGAGGAAACGAACAGCATTGACCGGAAAGCACTCGGCGTTAATGCAAAAACTCGAGTCCAGCTCATGATAGACAGCGCTAGAAGCCTGTAAAGAATTCTACTGTTGGATTCCACGACCAACCAAAAGAAACGGAGACGCCGAGGTTCAGCGCATCGATCCATTCTCAGTTAATTATCCGAGTATCCACCCCGCACCCCGCTCCCGTTTCCGTCTTATTCTCACTTACCATTTTGTACAGTAGAAATAATAAGAATCTTACTGCATTTGTTCAAGTCCACACATAATAAACCTCGGCATGTAACACAAACAAGCCTTATTCTAAAGTTGTCACTGACTCTCAGCTTGCAGATTGGGTGACGTGAAGTCAACCACCATGGCATCATCCATGAGGTCATTACCGCTTTGGGAAACATCACCGTATATGTGGACCTCCCTCGCGCTGTGACGTTTTAGTTGTCGAAGAAATTCTCAATGCTTTGTCCCTTACAAATCAAGCCTCCAACGAGCCTCGGTATATTGTCAGCGCCACTTTGACGTGGCTTCGGTACTTAATGCACCGTGTCTTATAAAAGTTGCAGTGACGTCGTTCATTTCTCATATTCTATCATAACATCATCTTCATCTTATATACCCTTCACTCTCATCTCATACATTTCTATCTCATCTCATACTCTTCTTACATCACACACAATACATACCGCCAAAATGACACAGAACAAGACTCTCGTTTACAAGAAGATCCCCACTGGTCTTCCCGTGGCTGGTGAGCACCTCGTCATCGAGGACCGCCCCGTCGATATCGACTCTGCTCCTCAAGGCGGTGTCATCGTCGAGCTTCAATATGCCTCTTTCGATCCTTACCTCCGCGGAAAGATGCGCGACACATCAGTCAAGTCATACGCTCCCGCCTTTGAGATCAACGACCCCATCGTCAACGGAACTCTTGGCAAGATCATCAAGAGCGATACCTCTGACTTCTCCGAGGGCGATCTCGTCACCGGCTACCTCCCCATCGCCGAATACGTTCGCGTTGACAAGGACACCCTTCCCAAGGTTAACTTGAGAAAGGTCCAGAACCCACACAACCTTGACCTTGGTCTCTTCCTTGGTCCTCTGGGTATGCCTGGTCTCACCGCCTGGTCTGGTCTTCACCAGATCGGTAAGCCCAAGAAGGGCGAGACTATCTTCATTAGCTCTGCTGCTGGTGCCGTTGGCCAGATCGTTGGTCAGGTTGCCAAGCGTGAGGGTCTCACTGTTATTGGTTCCGTTGGTGATGATGCTAAGCTTGACTTCATCACCAAGGAGCTTGGCTTCGATGCTGGTTTCAACTACAAGAAGGA
Organism: Fusarium oxysporum Fo47; assembly: GCF_013085055.1. Taxonomy (NCBI): domain Eukaryota; kingdom Fungi; phylum Ascomycota; class Sordariomycetes; order Hypocreales; family Nectriaceae; genus Fusarium; species Fusarium oxysporum. The sequence goes on along the minus strand of NC_072840.1, from coordinate 605,733 downwards.
GAGCCCCAAGGATGCTCTTCCTCGTCTCGCCCCTAACGGTATTGATATTTACTTCGAGAACGTCGGTGGCGATCACCTCGAGGCTGCTCTCAACAACATCAACGTCGGTGGCCGTATCCCTGTCTGCGGTCTGGTAAGTTAACACTCTACACACTCTCTATACCACATAACTAACAATCTTCAGATCTCCGAGTACAACACCCCCGCCGACCAGCGCCAAGGTGTCAAGGGTCTCCTCAACCTCATTGCCAAGCAGGTCAAGATGGAGGGTTTCCTCGTCGCCAACCCTGCCTTCGGCCCTGCCTACTACAAGGAGCACCAGGAGAACCTCCAGAAGTGGCTTGCTGACGGTAGTGTCAAGGCCAAGCTTTACGTTACCGAGGGTATTGACAACGCCGCTGAGGGTTTCATCGGTATGCTCCAGGGCAAGAACTTTGGCAAGGCTGTCCTCAAGCTCAAATAAATTAATGCGATATGATGATGAATTGTATAAATTGGGATGGGTTACATCGAATCATATAATGAAAAGTTATTAATGAACCAAGAATTCTGGGAATACTTGTAGCTCTGGCTGTTTCGTGATGCCGCTCTATGCATTCCTGAGACTCCCTTCGGTCAATTCACTTTAGCAGCGTTCGGGCGACATGATTCAATCTATGCATGAACTTTTGAGCAGACGTTAGACCCTAGACCACTGGTATAGAAAGAAAGGTCCCGGTTGGAGAAGACTAAGGACATATATGGCATTTCAACTTCACAGGAAGGTTTCTCTTGGCAATATCGCAAGACAAACTCAGGATAAATACGCTCACCAGTGTCCTACTCCTATACTGCAGCGCCCTGTCCTGATACAAGTGATGAGATGGTGCGCTGGATTCACCATGAGGCTGAGCTCGACCCTTGTGCCAAACTGGCAACTTGAATTCAGTAAAAAGCTCAATAACTGGAGAAGAACTATAGCTTTCTATTTGACAGGCGGTTCATCAGCCACGCGTGCAGTGACAAACTTGAGAACTAGGACATGCTTGCCGGTGATAATGATCAGCCAGATATGAAGCGATGTGACGTCGTCGTCGTTCGTAGCCTTAGGGGGTAACAGAAAACCCAAGGCTTTTATCCCAAGTTAAAAACAGAATTTAGTCAAGTTCAAGATGATGGTATTTCGTCAAATCAACAGTCCTGCCTTCATCACTTCACTGCTGCTCAGACTTTGGCTCTGTTGGATCTTTTAACCATAAGTTTCAGTGTTTCGTCAAAGGCAATGATAATGGATTCTCAGAGAGCCTTGGTAGGAAGACTGACAAGTTCCCCTTTAAGTAGCATGACTTTCGATGCCCGCCCTTCACATCCTTATGCACGGATTGAATAGCCGATGCCTTTTTAGCATCATGAAATAAAACCTCGTTAATCTGGCCTAGGAGTCCATTCTGTTCAAAATGACACCAAAAGGCTTATTAGGTACTTAAAATTTGGATAGTATGTGCACTTCCGATCATTATTGAGGGCTACTACGGAGTGGTAAGTCCACTAATGTTGGAAATAACTAAATTACTTGGCATCTGAACTTCTTATTATCAAGGAATATGAGGAGCTGATAGAAAAGTCGCAGATGTCATAAATAGTGTTACGGTCCTGCAGGGCGGTTGAGGTGAAGTTTTGAGATACCAGTCACACAAGGCAACTGAATCTTCATACCATCATACTGCACCATCTTGTTTCGGAACAACTTGCCTGTCTGTAGTTCACTTCCATACGATGCGAAAGGAGGCTGAGCACTAAGTTGTAAATACTGCATGGCCCGTATGTGATGGACATCAAGTACTAACTAGCCTATCGTCTTGACTCTTTGGTCAACTACTGGTATAGAGACATCTTCACCTCATCCTTGCCCAACCTCACTGAATTTCATTGCCATGTCAATCCACTAAGTCTTTTCATATTTGGAATCCCAGTGAAACCGCAGTCATGGCGACTATAACTATTAGCCGTCCTTATTCAACCCTCTCATATCCCGGAACAGCTTACTTATGAACTATAGATTTTTAAATGATAATTGGATCCTAAGTGTCTTCTTGTTCAATGACATGTACCAACTGCAGAATCTCCTTCATCTGTGAGATATCTTCTACCACTGCATATTGAGACAGTCATGATACAAATAACAGTCGGCAATGGTTGGTTCAGAGAGCTGGGTAATGTAAGACACCAGAGAGTCCTGGCTGGACGAAAGAAGTATGTCTGAAGCCAGACGCCGCCGTGAATGACCAACGGCCCCGATCAGCTTGAATTTGAATCTCGAGTTCTGTCTCATAATGCGTACATACTCTCAGCTAAACTTCGTAGCTGTCCTAACAATAGTGAATCTGTGGAACTAATAGCTCAACATCAGGGACTAGGGTGATTTCCTGCATGTATAACCTCAATAGCAACATGCCGTTTACTGACGATAGCCTAGCAAGTGAATCCAGCAGCCAATGTGCGCTTGTGAATACTCCCAGCAATCAGCCAGGAGTAATTTCCCATCACTCTATGTCTAATATACTGATTTCAGCGTCTATTGATCGTCACTCATCGACCTCAGCGGCAAGAGCCTCAGTGGTTGGCTAGCTATCGACGTAACTCGATCGGGGACCGCTCCGGGATCGGGTCTGGGGTTCCTCAAATTAAGGTTGACCGTTGCATGACCCAGCTTCAAGAGCCCCATCTCTTCTACCGACGATTGCCGATATCTCAAACTTCCCTGTATGTCAATATCCACTCCCAAAGTTAATAAATACACCATCCATGCTACAAGAATCAGTGCTGAACTTTGAAGCGCAGTAAGCCGATATGAACCAAAGTATCATCCAAAGGGGAGTCTCAGCTGCATGAACATCCCTGACGTCGGCGTCACCTAGCTCTCGTCTCCAACTTTCTCCAACTCAGTGGCGACACTGCGTTGAAAACTTTAAAGTTCAGACTTGTACAGCTGTACGGTGTCAGCTAGACACCGCCACCCGACAGGCTAGTAGCTCCCGCAGATCCAGACGTCAGAATATGCAAATTTGATCATCGTATGACTTAACAGATTGGCAGTCCATAATCTTGATTTTGGATTCTTATCTGAAATACCCACTTTGATGTGATGATGAGTTGTGGATATAGTAATTGAGACTATTGATGGACTAAAGATGAAATGCGCGCAGTGGAGATGGGGAAGCGCTTAGGCTAACGGGTTTGCTGAGGTCGATATCCACAGGGAAACATGGGTATTCATCCAGTGTTTTGCGGGGAATGTGATGGCCAAGCCTTTGTGTTGAAGGTATGGAGAATGATTACTTGGTCTGATGATGAGTCGAGTCACCCCAAGTCTGAGCGTCGGTTTGGAAGTCATGAGAGTATGCTGAGAGCCCAGTAGAATAGTTATCAAGTTCTGTAAGTTTGATGGATCTCAGAACAGTGATGACTGAGCAACATTTTCTCCACACTTGCACTCTGTATCTCGAAAGAAGCAGCGAGAAATATCTGCTGTAATTGAGATCAAAGGGTATCACGTCACACAAAACTGGGAGTCATGGTTTGTAAATATGATGGTAGATTTATTCTTCAACCTCTAATGCATGAATGTGTTACTCTACCCTCTAAATCCAATGCTATACAATGCATAATGCTAAAAGAAAACAACGCTGCCGCTTAAGTGGAATTCGAGTTGTCAGCACAAGAGAAAGCAGCAGAGCCACCAGAAGCCTTGTACGAGTCGATAATTCCAACAATAGATCCATAAGTACCACCGATCATGAGGAAAGTACCGGAGACAATAACAAAGACGCTGAAAGCAACCATGAGGTACCACTTCATATTGGGATCACGCTTGCCCTTGGCCCAGTTGTCATACAGCCACATGAAGCCGTACAGCTGGAACGACATGAGCGTGCCGAGCAGGGCACCAACGAGGGAGACAAGACCACCAAAGACAGGAATACCGGAGGCGATCAGGTAGGCGATGACGGTGGTGATGATGGTGCAAGCGAGCCAAGTTCCCCAGTGGATAGCGCTGTTGGAGGAGAGATGCTTTGTTCCGCGGAGGAGGCGGACGAAGACGTATTTGGCGGCGAAGTGAATGACGAGGACGGTTGTCGCGAGAAGGCCGGGGAGGGAGATGCCGTAGGCGACGCGCTTGATAAGATGGCCGGCTGAACCGAGAGCTGGCGAGGCGACGTATGAACCGCAGTAGAGGTAGACGACGCAGCCGATGACGATGTAAGTGATGGTGACACCAGTTTGGCAGATGAGGAGAGATCGGGTATAATGCTCAGGGCGCTTCATCTCAGCAGCGATGGCACTTTGAAAGTTAGCTCATTGAATCACATATCATCCAGGAGTTAAACTTACAAGAATCCAGGAGTACCAGCATAAGCAAAGATGAGAGATGAGATGGAAGAAATGGCCTCAGTGAAACTGGGATTTCCAACAACCTTCCAGTCAGACTTCCAGTGACCCTCTTGAGGAGCAGCTGCAGGTCGATCCTGAACACCAACTGCAATGGTGACTGTGAAAATAGCAGTCATGATGCAAACGAGGCCGACCCAGGCGAGCATGCTGATGCGACCAAGGGTGCGAACACTGGCCAGCAGGAATCCGCAGATAGCAGCAACAGCGACGAACACAGCCGTGCAGGTACCGTGAAGAGAGACGGCGTTGAGACCGATTGAGATACCGAGCATACCAGATCCTGCAACGAAGATCCAGACTGAGTTGTTAGAAGTTGTCGTTACGATTTAAGATAGGAGTACATACAGAGGCAGAAAGCAATACCGAAGATCTCGCGTCCGACTCGGCCGAAGATCAGAAAGCCTGCATCGTCGATACCGTAGATTTGAGGATGGTTGCGCTTGAAGACGCCAATCATGTAATCGGACCATGTTGTGATGGCGGCGATGACGATGAGGCAGATGATACCGGGGAGGATACCGAGGACGTCGAACACAGCTGGGATAGACAGAACACCCAGGCCGACCTGGGTCTTCATCATGAGAGCGACGGTGCCGATCCAGCCGACCTATTGACGTTAGTTAAGTTAAAGGTGTTGATGATGTTGCGGGTGACGTACAGCGCGGTAGTTGGGACCTTCATCAGTGATATCACCAAAGACATCATCGTGAACTTGCGCTTCGCCAGCGATAGAAGGCGTGTTGTTCAAAGCTGGTTGATCATTCTCGTAATCATGCTTGAGGTCCTTCTCAGCAGGACCGCTAGAGTATTGTGACATGATGTCGATTGTTGTTGTTGAAGAGCAAAGTCAATTGACCAACAAGCAAACAAAGACTATTCAACTCAAAGACTGAAGGAGCTGAATAGTTTAATAGAGAGAGGGGAGGGTGAGAGGAGGTTGAAGAAGGAAGAGAGAGTGTGGAATGTGGAGGAGATGAAGCAAGAAAGTCTGGGGATTGTGGACACAACTTATACAAGCTCCCCCCAAGCTCAGACAAGTTGAAGTCGATCCTATACAGTAGGTCTAGCTGATAAAGTTGGCATTTGCCCCCCTAGTCGATCCCCGTGGTGATTTACCCAAGAGAGGTTAGTCAGTGATACGCCGAGGAAAAAACCTGGCAGGCCCCTCGGTGTTGGCGAGGCTTATCTGGGTGTGTGGAGAAAGTCCCCTCTGCCTCTGTGTCTGGAGTGCACCTCTTGGCTACTCCATGTCCCCATGGGGTTCCCCGTACACGCCAAAATTTCGCGGAGAAAGAGGGGCTCAATACGATTGACGAAGCAAAGGCAAACTGGCATTGTCTAGACTCTGAGTTGAGAATTATCATCACGTAAAAGAAAACAAGGCACTTTCGCCCAATTACAAGCTATGACGTTGGAAGTTCCACTGGGAATAGCGAGTCAGGTATTGTCCGCGGTACCTTGTTCCCCATAATTTGAAGCGACAGAGTCTTATTGGTGAGAGGCTCAGTTTTTATTACCCCATTGCTCCGCAGTCGGGAGCTGATCCGGTCTCCAAAATATCCACAACCCCAATTTTCCACCTCCCTCAAACCATCAGACACGAGAGCTTCAATATTATTGTGGAATTCGTTACCATATCGTACTCTCAGCGGAGTACGGGAAACGGCCGAGTCCACTCCGAGACCCCTTGATTAAATACCAGTGCGTTTATCATAAAATGGCCTGCTTTCCCAGTGGTCTCATATCACCCTCTTTACAATTACAGCTGAATATTTGCGAAGGAAGTTTGTTGCAAAGGAAGAAAAAACAAGGCTGACGTCGGTGCAGCCGAGACAGGCAAATTTTCCAACACGGCATTACTCCTCGGCAGTCGGAAATAAGAAGCACACCAACAAGAGGCGCGTCTCCAAATTTTACCTTTATACAGTATCCTTCTGGAACAATTCGCGCATGTCATCAGGGATGAGGGATGGTTCGCTTGCGCCGTATTGGTTGGCTGCGAACGATTGGGGGGCGTCGCAGATCACCGACCATTCCGGGCCAGAACCCCAGGATCACCCTGTAAAGTTTACAGTTAGGGGTTGACTTGCTTGTTTTGAACCGATGGTATCCCATCGGGAAGGCCTCCGCGCTCTGTTGATGAACTGACTTTATCAGCGAGGCATTTTTCTACTGATAAGTTCTATCTGCCAATCTGGTCAGTGCATTTGGTATGAAACGTTGGATAAGCGGAAATCATCGGTACGGTAGATGAAACGACGCAGTCAGTGTATTTGGTGGAATCTCCAATTTGCTGCACAGATGCTCAAGCAGTCAGTGACCTTAGAACAGCGGAACCGTTTCCGATAAACGGTAACGGCAACTCCGTAACCAACGGATGACCTGCCGCAGCATCTCGCATATCTTGTCATCAATTAATATCACCGTGCTCTGTATGGTAATCTCGGAAGATGACTGCAGGGTCCGGCCTAGGTCCCGATGGATTCTGTCTTAAAGGTTGCATGATGTCTATATCGCCTCTAAGCAATTCTTTATGTAAATGTGGTCTCACAACCAAAACACCACCAGATTCCAGCGGAACATTTTCTGTTTCTAGAAGCTGTAGAAAACAAATGCTGATTATCAGTCCAACGGCTGATTTATACATACGAACTGGTGATTATCACGAGGCTGGTCCGTTCGCGGCAACGGTACCGAGATAATGGTTGATATCCAATATTCCCTACTTGGCACATATGAAGTTTTCTTGGCGATATCCCACGTTGTTATCAACAGCACTTTGTAATGCAATGTTTGAAAAGTGTTGGGGCTGATAATGGTCATAGCTTGGAGGAATCGCTCACGTAATGGATATCATGTTCATGCATGCATGATCTGTGCAGTGTGGAAGGGGGCGAAGCTGGTGGAGCTGAGCATGAGCTGAGGTATTTGCGTGATGACAGATTTCGATAACATTGACTTTTGTCCGTTGAGTCCGAGCTGCCTTTTGGGAAGGGTAGTTTCGTGATGGTATGTGCAGATAGCTAGCGGAAAGTCTCGAATATGATGAGTTTGGCGAAGTGCTGGATGAGTTCCAGTTTGTACTGCAGCAAAGTCACGATAATCATCGTAGTTGCTTAGATGGAAATTTCAAGTTCTCTCAGAATAGAGAGACTTTACTATCTATTTATCAACTTTCTCTTCGTCTCTCACGGTTTGTCTCGGCTCATTATCGTGACACATACATCGAAACTACCCAGTGCTCCATTCCTAATTTAATCCCCAAATACTCAAAGGCTTGCTCGTACGTCTTCCTAAACGCTACCCTAGAGGTCTAGACCAAGCCATCCAAAAAGGCAAGTAATATGCATTTGCCAAGCCGGCTGAGGAATCATGCCAATGCTGGAATCTGCCATCCATGAGAGCGCCAAGTGATAGATCCTGGGGGTGTTCATCAGACCCTTTCTCCGCTCCCCGCACGTGTTATTTCTCCAGTTTCTTAGCATTCGCCAAGTTACCCACTTGCCTTTCTGTTATCTGTGGGGTTTGCGGCATCCTCGTTTGCTCAATGTGGAATCCGAATGAGTAAGCTACAGCGGTGACATGATAACCGCGTTTGTGCTTCAGAAGCAAGAGAATAATAAATATTTGTGATTTGTGATCTGAAATAGGTCAAGTGGCCCGTTTGGTTTAATTCCGCTTCCTGCTACGCTGGACCTGGATCATCTCCTCGTAGGCTACTCATTGATTGAACACGCAGAGAGCAGCTCATGATTGATAACTGTATCCTAATAAAGTGACAATGAAATTTCAGCCTAACGAGCTTGCAGAGTATACGATACAGTCAACTAGTCGATGTATTACATAAACGTCCATGTCAAAGTCATGGATAGCATCGGACCTTGAATATCCGATACAGGCATCCACGGAGCCTCAACAGATACCGAGGCATGGTTGTAAACACTTTGTCCTAAGTGCATGATAGTTAAGCATGATACAGACCAATGCACCGAATGTTCTACGGATCTTCAACGCATGATCCCTGACTGTAAAATGCCAAGTTAGAGGGTAAGATCTAGGCGTAATCAGCTAGTTTTTCATTCTGCCGCCGAGAAAGACAAACATGCATAAGTTTGGCTAATATAATTGTCACTGAGGCCTTTATCTTATCTTCTTATCTTATCTGGTTACGTTGGGGCTCAACGCGTTAGCCGTAATGGAAAAATCGCCTTTAATACTCAATTCAAAGTTGTTGCGAGCGTTTATTCTCACACATAAATAAGCTTGAAATTCCCCTATCCAAGGAGCTTAATGCTTCTTCATGGTGTCCAATTACAACCACTTGTAAACCGTATTTTTGACAGATCATGATACAATTATTATTGTCCGGAAAATGTAACCGAATCAATCCAGGCTTCGGAGCCTGATATGCACATAAACCCAATATTGAGAGCCAAACCACCCTGATCGATCTGGCTTTGAGTATACGTACATGTATACGATATCTCCTGCCACTGATTGATCGTACCCGGCTGTGTTGTCGTCGCCGTAACGACGAGGGTTCGCCGCCCAGAGAATAATCCTGCATTGCCATAAGCGCAACCCAGCACCGCGATGGTGCATCCAGGTCCAGGGCGGACCCACGCGGAAGCTGGATATCCAACCCCAGCTTGAGCAGGCGAAGAATACGCCTGGGAGATGTAGCTTGTCGACCCGCCGGCGGTGGAGAAGCTCATGCGCGCAGAGCTTCTGCCATCGTGCTTGATGTTGTTGTCGAGGGATAGTGAGACGAGATTGGGTTGTGTGACAGACCAGGGCTCTGTAGTATCGTCGAACCCAAGATTAACGAGCGTGGGAGGACCAGCTGCTTCCGTAGTAGTCGTGGTGGTGACTTCAGAAGTTGTTGTACTCTCGGTGGTGGTGGGGATTAGCACTGTAGTTGAGATAGACACTGTAGCCGTGGGTTCTTGTGACGAGGTTGTTATCTCGGTGCTACTTTCGACAATGGTGGTGCTAATGTCTACAGCTGAAGAGGTTTCTAGGGCAGAAATGGTGGTAGTAGTGGCGTCTTCTGTAACGGTGGATACTTCAGTGCTGCTCTCGATAACAGTAAGGCTTAGTTCCGGAGCCGAAGTTGAAAGTGTGGTAATGAAAGAGGCTTCTGTAGTAGTGGATTCCTCAGTGCAACTCTCAATCGTCTCAGAGGTCAGTTCTCTGGTTAGAGAGACCTCTGTAGTTAAAACAGCGATAATGGTAGCAGTAGTGTCCTCTGAAATGGTTGGTGTATCCGCGCGGCTCTCGATGATAGTAGAGCTTAATTCTGCCGTCGAAGTAATTGAAACCGCAGTAGTCATAGCGTCTTCTGTTGTAGCGGTTGGCTCCACACTGCTCTCGATAACAGACGAAGTCAGGGTTATACTTGAGGAGGTCTCCGTTGTTGAAATCACGGGAGCAGGAGTAGTAGTAGTATCCTTTGACTCAGTCGACGTCTCGCTGGTGCTCTCTGCCTGGTCGGTAGTAAAGATCAAGTAACCAGTAGAGGAAATGTCGGTCGTTGAGAGACCTGCCTCAGTAGTACTTGTTGCCTTGGTGGAAGAAGACGTGATTTCCACCGTAGTCAAGATATTAGTCGTCCTGGGTCTCGGTTTACATGGACCGGCCTCAGAACCTGCCAGTAAGAGCGCTGCTATAAAAGCAGTCATGATAGTCTTGACAGTCATTTTCGACAGTAATGACCGTACTGAGAAGTTGAGAGACAAGAACAGCAACGAGTAAAAGATTGAAATAAATAAGGTATGAGACGGAAATAACTCCTATTTATTATTTACACAAAGCAAAGTGAGCATACTCGCTTAAAGAGCGTTCAGATCACATCATGTTGAGATTTTGCTCCGTAGTACCACTCACTATTGGCAATAGTGCCAGCTTGGCAAAAATAATAGCACCATTTTAAAATAAAACGCCAGGGGGAGATTCAGCTGCCAATTTTTAGTTCAGTCAATATTGACTCGCTTATATCTATAATTTTTGGTGTACCCAGAAAAGCTCCGATAAACTAAGACTAAGCAGAACCGGTAGAGAATTCCGCCGGAGTTTATTAAGCTTAACCCTATTTCAACACCTAACGTCATACTCCAAAGCCGTGATACCGTCGCCATATATGATATGACTCTTTAAATGGCTGCCCCTCGCTGTCAATAGATAGATGGTAATGGCAGCTTCAATTATACAGTACACGAGATGAAGCACCAGCATTATAATCTTTCAAGACATCGACATATTTTTATACCCGACTAATCCTATTGCTTTTATGGTATTACCCATTTCTGCATCATTCGCTCGTTGAGACGCCGTTTGTCTGAAGCAGTATTGTATTTTGAAAGAGTCTGCATGGCTCTCTTCTTATGCAGAGGTTTCCATGCCTCAAGCGCTGACAATTGGTTGGTCTGAATTTAATGAGCAAGCTGATGGCCGTTGTCATAGAATATAAGGCTTAGATTCAATGAATACATAATCTCCGACCATGCTGTTGCTAGATGCCTTAGTAAAGAGCTATAACCTCACTCTACTGATGTTGATCCGCCCTGGTGATACTGGGTCTAGGGCGGCTTTGCCACCAACCAATTATCATCAGCGCAGGCTCAGCCGCAGCTGGCTTTATGCAGATAGAGTCCTCAAAGGATCAAGAGGCATTGCAATCTTCTCAAGACTTTCACCACAATCAATCATTACAAGTGAGCTGCAAAGACCATGAAGGACCTGGAGTTGCCGCCAGCAGTATTGCTGTCGCTGAGCTATCAGCCAAGGTCAGTAAGTTGTGCTTACAATATTTTAAAGATGTCTCCAGCTCAGGAGCCGATATTGAGTATCTTCGAAACCAGTTTAAGCACTTGGCTGAAGCTCTAAGGGCTATGTATAGACTTATTGAATAGGCTGGCGAGGACTTACTTCTATTATCTCATAAACGTCAGGGTTCATTCCAAAGCTGTTTGGCGACCCTTAAAAGGTCAAAAAAGCTCAAGCTAAGTCCCGCGTCTATCGCTATGTTGTTCTATGGCCTTCGAGTACTTAAGTGGCTATTTAATAGCAAAGATACTAACCAGCTCCTGGCCTGTCTTAAACATTATGAAAAACTAATACTACTTGGACTCTAGGGAGATCAGACGTAAGTATGCAGAGAAACCCAATTTCTCACCGAGACTAACACGCTGCCAGTGCCCTTCTCGTCAAGATTCACGAGGAACTCAAACAGCTATCGCTGTGTCCTATTATGAAAATTAATATCGTGTCTTCGTTATGTTTGTTTGAGGCCTAGAGTTTAAGCTTATGGCCAGCAATCAGTCAAGTAGCTCGAATTCTCTACAAAAAGAACAACAAGCTGGAAATACCGGACACTGGTTTATGCCTTTCTGATCCGACTTTAGTAACTCGACAAAGACATGAGAAGACACCGCCTCCGATGCCAATCACATCGAACTCTGCACTCCGGCAACCCGAGGTCCTTTTCCTATCAGATATGAAGATAAGAAATGCTGGACCTTCGATATCGATGTCCTGTACCATTTCCTCCACTGTTACAGCTGCTGCTAAATAGTCAAGAAGCTCGCACCAAAGAATGAAGTGGGCCTGGTAACAGACGCACCCATTTATCTACACGTTGAAAATCTCCAGAGTTTGGTTTATTATTATACGGCTAACTATGCGACTCCTTTTGGTGGTGCTTAAAAACACCCAAGCCACTGCAAGCTGCCTTCGCACAGGCCGTAAGCCGGAGATTCGATTGCGACGATCCCGTGTGCTTTGACCCAGCTAAGATCTCCCAAACAGGAAGGCCAGAAATCTTACTAATATGGTGCTCTTCTTTCATTTCTCTGCCTCTTTTGACTTTGGTCTAAGAAATTGGGCGTTGTGTGGCAGCTGATACCCCACCAAAACACGGTTGGCAAGCATCTCCGCCCACGTCGTGGAGACTTACCTATTTTGACGAGACCATCTTCACGAGACTGATAGAGAGCAACGCGGGGTATACCAATTGGTAAAGAAATGATAGAAAGAAGAAGCATATAATAGACAAGAAGAATCAAAAGTTTATCATTAAAACATTCATCTCATATCACTCACTCACTCATCCAAGTGTCACTTTGTCAAACACATCACAATGGCCCCCCAAGAACTCACAGGCATCCTAGTCGCCCTCATTACCCCCTTCAAACCCGACGGCACAGTCGATCTCCCCGCCCTCGACGCCCACATCCAGCGTCAAATCTCCGCCGGCGTGCATGGCCTAGTCCCCGGCGGCAGCACCGGTGAATTCACAGCCCTCACCCTGCAAGAGCGCAAAGATGTTCTCGACCAATGCGTCAAGTCAGCTGCTGGTCGTGTCCCCGTCGTCGCTGGCATCGGCGACCTGACTACCTCCGGTGTTGTTGAGCTCGCTAAGCACGCTGCTGAAGTTGGAGCCGCTGCTACTATGATTGTGCCGCCGTTCTACGATGCGCCAAACTTGAAGCAGTTGAGGGAGATGTTTGGTGAGATTTACAAGGAGAGCGGATTGCCGATTATGTACTACAACATTCCCAGTGCGAGCGGTGTAAGCTTGTCACCTGCGGAGATCGCTGGTCTTTCAGATGTTGGAGTCAAGTATCTTAAGGATACCTCTGGAAATGCACCCGCTCTTACAGATCTTCTCTTCCACCATCATAACGACATCACCGCCCTCAACGGCTGGGATACATTGACCTTCTACGGTCTCTGCGCCGGTGCCAAGGGCTCAGTCTGGGGAACCACCAATGTCCTTCCCGAACTTTCAGTGCAGCTTTGGAACGCTATCGCTGTTGATGGTGATCTGAAGAAGGGACGTGAGCTTTGGTCCAAGATCTTCCCTGTGTGCAAGTTTTTGGAGGCGCATCATTATGGTGCTGGTATCAAGACTGGCATGGAGTTGCAGGGCTGGAAGACGGGAGGTCTGCGAAAGCCGTTTGCTCTTTTGGAGGATGATGAGAGGGCTGAGCTTGCGCAGCTTCTGAAGGATGCTGGTGTCAAGCTGGCTTAAACGCATCTGACTTTGCATTATGGAGTTTAATGATTTAAAATAGTAAAATAGACAAAATGACTTAATGGGAGCTTAAGAAAACATGTCGCTGTGAGTGTGAGAACAGAATCGAGCGGTAAATGTCATATCTATGCTAGACTTTCCTGCACAAGACTCTGCCAACTAGTGGTCCAATCCCCAGACTGCTTTCTCCTCTCCCAAATCAGCGGCACAACAACCCCCGCCGGCCTATTCGTAAAATAAACCCCCTTATCATCCGTAACCCCCAAACATTTCAGCGCTCGTTCCTGCAAATCCGGGCTCACAGCTTCACAAGCCGCCACAAAAGCAGGCCACGCCAAGCTCGTAGCAAAATCCTGGTCATCGATCAACTCACTTAAACACGGCTCAAGATACTCCAATGTCTTTCGCACCAGGTCTTGCAAGATCATGGCGTTCATGTCGTACACTCTTCGGTAGAAGTAGATCACCAGAGCTTGATGGATTGCGAGTGTCATGGAGCGGACTTGAGGATGGCGGACGAGGTCTTCGTCCCCTGTGGGCATTTTGACGGGTTCAGTGGGATCGAGGGTCGAGGGCCATGCCCAGATTCGGTTTTCGAGGGTTTTGGTGTGTTTGGAGAGGGCTTCTGATATAGAGGGGTTGCAGCGCGCGACAGTTTCCAGACGATTCTTCTCATTAGATAAAGACACAGTCTGCGATAGCAGTGTCATAAGAGACTCAGGAATGCCGTAAATAACCGGATAAAGTGTTTGAGTCCAGCGTCCTTGGACTTCAAGATGGATGTCATTGTATCCAAGCTCATCGGTCTTTTCTTGAGCGGGATCAAGACCTATGTTCAAACCCTCTTCTGTGATACGGAATGTTCGGAATTGCTCACGGCCTTGGATCTCTGAAGAGCTTTCGGGCAGAGGTTCACTCCAGAGGGATATGCTCTCTGCGATCACACGAAGATGAGTGTACATATGGTGCAGAAGACGTGATTTGAAGGGATTTTGGGCTTGGTGTGCTAGACCGCGCAGACGGATGAGGCGTTCTGCATCGAGGAGGAAGATACGGAATGCGCGCGCTCCGTTGTGTAACTGACTTTGGTAAGTTGTTGATCAAATAAATGGGGATAGGGAGACTTACCGAAGTCATGGCCATGGCGAGGATAGCCATCAGAAGCTCCTTGTAACTCGCTTGTCTCGGCCCAAACATCTCATGCTGCAGCGCCTGCCGGAGATGGTTCTGCGCTCGTTCATGATTCTTCAATCCAATTTCTTCCCAATCCGCCGATAAAGAATTCGGTGCCTTGGACATGTGAAGTTGCAGTGCACTATGAGCAAGCAGAGTATAAAAGATCGAAGAGCGGGTATGAGAAGCTTCGTTCCAGAGTGATAGCTCAGCAAATGTCTCGAGGGCACAAGGAAGAAAGATAATTTCCCATGGGGACTTGCGTTTTGCTTGCATGGTTGAGCGTTGGCCGGCGATGTGTTGCCTGTAGTGGCGGAGTAATGGCTCTGCTTCTTCTGGAAGGCCGGAGTGGCTTGTGATGTTTCTTGGGTATGGAACGACTTCGCTCATTGAAGCTTGAAGTCCAGGGTCGATATTCTCTTCTTGTGCAGTAGTGTCGTTGCCCATGACTTGAGATATGAAGCCTGGGCTGAAGAGTGCCAGTCCTTCAGCTCCTATTGGATCATCGACAAAGAAGTTTGCCATAGAATCATGCATATGCATCTGATCACCCGCTGTCATCTCTTCAGAGTTGATGTTGAAGCTCGGATCCAACGAATGTGTAAAGATATCCAGGTCATCATCAGGCAGTTGATCTGGCCAGTCTGTTCGTTGAATCTCTTCAATGAAACCATCAGTCTCGGCATACATGCTCGTCGATGTGTTATCAGTGTTAGTATCCGGAGAACACTCAATCATATCCAACGTCAACTCCTTCTCCTCAACAGACTGGAAGACTCCAAAAGGACCTTTCATCAACGCATCTCCAACATCACTCTTCTCACACGCAGAATCAATATCCGCCAACAACGCCAACGCCGTCCTCTTCCCCAAACTCCCCTTCAACTCATCACTCATCAAACGTCTCTCACTCTCTATGTTCATCAGTCATCAGTTCTCCAGCCGGACCGGAGCACTTACCGGAGAATAGTGGATACCGATACTCCGAGCCCCGATGACTCTGCTGCAACTCCGGCCTGACAGCATCATCCCTAATCCAAAACAGCCGTGCTCCGTAGCCTCCACAGACAAGCCCCAGTCGTTTACAGGTCCCACATTCGGGCTGAGCCTCGTCGCATTTTGCGTGGCGCGAACGACAGGTTCGACAGCCTGTGAAGGTACGTGTTCGTTCGACTTTTTTGGGCATCTTAGATAGGAAAGTGGAGAAGCAACACAAGATGAGATGAGATGAAATGAGACGCGGGTTGATTGCTTCTTCTAACGAGGGACATTGATCCCGGGGGAGGGAGGTTGTGTTATTGTGCTGTTGATGAGATGGCGAAAAGGGAATGTCTCCGCGGGGTGGGGTAGCCGCTTATCGGAGTGGCCGTGGCGAGGGACATTTGGAGGTTAGCTTGAGCTAGTGAAGGTCGCTGGATTAAGTTGATATGCCAATTAGAGACCCCAAAGTCGTCTCGGGTTTATGCCTTTGTGGGATAAAATAGTCCAAGGGCAGTCGCTCATGTTTGAGGGTGGCAATTCATTCTTCGCGACCTTCATGTAATGGAGAAAACTCTCTGATCTAAAACCCCAGCTACCCTCCACGGTTTGTGAGACCAGTGTTGACGTGTTCACTAGCCTCCCAAAGATATAATAATAATAGCCCATAAAGAATGATTGGAGTATACAGAATCCATCCACCTTGGACTCGTCAGTCATATTTGGGTCCGTGATGCCGAAACCATCCGACATTGCCCTTGTATCACCCTTAATTGTAGCAATGAACCAGGAAAGGATGTCCTCTGGCATTCGATGTAGAGAGTTCTGCAGCCCCTCGATCAACTCTTGATTAAGCACCAAACCGAGGCTCTCCGCGAGACTCATTATTCCCGTTGATGTACACTCGACCTCTGCGCCTTGAGCAAAGATTGAATATTGAATGTCGGTAAACTGGGCAAGTGGTTCCTCAACGTTCACAACAAGAAACCCGTCGGACCTATCAGAATACTTTCGAAGTCCAATTGCAACCGCAGCAGCCGCCTTGATTCCTTCTTTCCATGCCATTCGACAGAAGTTTTTAGCCTCTGCTGTAATCGGAAAGATACTGATGCTTTCTGGTGGGTGTTTTAGCGAGACAGTCATTGTCGCATTACGTTTGAGTATTGCAGCACTAATCCGGGCCCGAGTTGCGCAATCGTGGAGGAAGGGCTCTCTGGAGTATATAACGTGACAAGAGCCCCTTGGATTAGATGCAAACATGCCTCATTCAACACTCAAGATATCAATCCCAAGGCTGTAAAGGCAAGTTGCCACGCCAGCAACATCGGAAGATACAGTCTCGAAGCTGTCAGTGTTGGACCTCAACAACCATAGAACGAACGCTTCTATATGCGGCGTGTCACTCGCGGGCATGTAACCCGGGAGTATGTGCCCCTGACCAAGCATATCCTCTTTGTATTTCTCAACAGCATCACTCAACCCTCGAATGCATGCAGTTGATCTCCAAGCATTCAGACGAGAGATTTACTGCGAGCGAAGAATCTCCAAACCCCTTTCCGTAGGGTCAAGCAAGGCACTTAAAATCTTGTATAACAATGGTTGAACGACACTGCGGTTTGCAAAGTGATCCAGAACCGCCACTATGCAAATCATCACCGATTTGAATAGAGGCAGTTCCTGCGTAATGGGCGGGGGACGCGCTATAGCAGGTGGGATTTTGTGGAAGTGAGTCGAGCTCATCTGGATCGCCAATACCCTGGGCTCTCTCAATCCAACACCCGACTTCTCCCGTCTACAGGATCCTATAGTGGGATGCTTCTTGACGTGACCTTCTCTTGGTAAAGTGCCGGTATATCGTGGAAAGAAATGCAATTACGTATTTCATTAGGGAAGGTCTAAGTGAGGCCTTGTCCCATTTATGGAGAAGTTAACAAACGTGATGAAGAATTATTCTCATAGATTGCAGGCTCGAATATACAGGTTCATAATTTAGCCGGAACTTGTGACCCGCTGATGGCCCAAATTGATAAGGCCTTTGATTCAAATCTCCGATGACATTCTTTTGGCTTATAGCGAAATCAGTAAACACAGCAACAGCTAACCGTTCTTTGCCAGCTCTGTTCTGAAGGCGCAGTTGGTAGTTGATGCTTTGTAGGATTACCCTTTATATTCCATCTTCCTCGCTCTATACGCTACTCTCATATTCCAAAATAACTCTATATACCTTGGACGAAGGGTGGTGCAGTGGTATCTACCTATGAACCCATAAACCTTCTATAAGTCCGCACCTAAAATCCTAAAACGCTCTTCCCTGCGCCACTCTTCGTTTTTGCAGGTCGTGCGTTCGAATACAGGTATCAACATTTATAGCATAAAGCCAAGAAGCCTTTTCGAGATTCTGGTCCCATTCCTTTGTTTCTTTCAGTGGTAGTTGGTGATACGGCCAGCGACGGGCTTGTCTCCACTTTGCAATGTCGCATTCCTCATCTGGAGGCGATGGATCCTCTGGGAGGCACTAAAAAGGCAAGTCTCCGCGACGACTACATTTGGCCTCATTTATAACATCATTCATTATTCGAGTGGCTGGTAAATGCATGCGCATGCAAATAAAAACAAGTAATTCATGCGCCATTATCTCCGCAGTGTCGTAATTCCAGCGGTGCGTAGCTTAATAATATTCGTGACACAACATACACCCATAAAACCCCATCTCCATAGCTGCAGCACCTCCATCCAGCACAGCACTCCCAGCACCACGTAAACACACAAACAATGACCTCAATCTTTCTGTAAGACCCCAAACCCCTTCTCCCTTTGCTTACTAACAACTGCAGCACCGGCGCATCGGGCTACGTAGGCGGTCAGCTCCTCCACGAGCTCACACAAGCTCATCCCGAGTACACCATCGCCACGCTCGTGCGCGACGCCAACGCAGCTGAGACCATTTCGCAGGCGTATCCGAAAGTGCGTACTGTGGTGGGCGACCTAGATGAAAGTGCGCTCGTGGAACAGGAGGCTTCACGAGCTTCTGTGGTACTTAGTCAGTGATGTTTCATGAAACTTTGGTGGTGTGGTGTTGCTGACGGAGGTAACTTAGATGTTGCGTCGAATAAGCATATTGGATCGTTGCAGGCGATTCATCGGGGATTGACAAAGAGAGGAAATGGTGAGACATGATACTTTGAATGAGAAGGACCGAATTGACGATGGATAGGTTATTTGATTCAAATTTCTGGTGCGAGTTTGTTGCCTGTCAAGGACTTATCTTCACCGTCCTTCAAGCCTGGTGAACCCTCCAGCGAAGTCTGGGATGATCTCGATAGGGTCTCTTCCATTCTGGACCTCATCCGCAGCCACGACTCTCGCGTGGTAGACAACTACATTCTTAAAATCGCCAAAGAAACGCCGTCTATCAAAACAGCCCTCGTCCTCCCTCCCATTATTTACGGAAAGGGTCAAGGTCCAGTTAAGCAGCGCAGCGTTCAAATCCCCGCACTCTCAAAAGTCGCGATCGAGCGAGGCCATGCCGTCAGAGCGGGTCGCGGTTTAGCAGCCTGGACAAATGTTCACGTCGCTGACCTCGCAAGATTATTCACCATTTTAGCTGAGAAGGGGGCAAAGGGAAGTGAGGATGAGAATGTCTGGGGTGAGAAGGGTATTTATCTTCCCGGTGTCGGCGAGCTGGTAAGTTCAAGTCGCTCTACGAGCCTTACAAAGCTAACAATCTAGACATGGGCCGATATTTCAGATAGAGTCGCCAAAGCAGCAAAGGACCAAGGACTCATCGATACTCTTGAAGTCGAAGAACTGTATAAACCAGAAGTCGACACTGCACTCCCCGCTGGTTCAGTCTTCTTCGGCAGCAATGCCCGAAGCAAGCCCCGTCGCGCCACTGAAGTTTTGGGCTGGAAGCCAAGCGAGACAGGGCTTGATGAAGAGATTCCTCGGGCTGTGGCTGAAGAGGCAGAGAGTCGAAAGTAAACATAAGCTAGTCTATAATGAGATAATTGATAGACAATAAGAATATTCTCTGTTATCTTGAGTCATATGATATGAAGTGTCGGTTGGATGTAATTCTTTGCCCAGTGTGAGTAGGTCGATGGAGATGCGGGGTAGTGTAAGGTAGCGCTGTCGTTGTAGGCTTCACTTCCCTATCTTGGTAGTGGGGATGATTGCGCGGGGTTTAAAAAGAGAAGGTCTGCGCGATCAAGACAACGGAAACAATCGCCATTCTCATCAGTCTATATCGGATTGAATTGAGAGTCAGTTGCCATACAAGATATATCAATTGTCCAAGCACAAGAAGCCTTTTCCCAAGCTCGTCCAAGGCATCAAGGTTCATCTACACCAACCAGCTCATCTCATCACTCTAGACCAAAATGGCTGCCTCAATTGAACTCACTGCTCCCAACGGAGTGAAATGGTCTCAACCAACCGGCCTCTTCATCAACAACGAATTCGTCCCCTCATCAAGCAACAAAACCCTCACATCAATCGACCCCGCGTAAGCTCCCCTCCCCCTCACTCCCTGTACCTCCACTAACACGCCCAGCACCGAACAAGAAATTGCAACAGTTCAATCTGCAGATTCTCAAGACATTGACAAAGCCGTCAAAGCAGCCAAGGCCGCACTGCGCCATGAATCATGGAGAGATCTCCCCGCCTC
Source organism: Fusarium oxysporum Fo47 (assembly GCF_013085055.1). Lineage (NCBI taxonomy): Eukaryota > Fungi > Ascomycota > Sordariomycetes > Hypocreales > Nectriaceae > Fusarium > Fusarium oxysporum. The sequence goes on along the minus strand of NC_072840.1, from coordinate 585,451 downwards.
AGACAGAGGTCAACTCATGGCCCGTCTCGCCGACCTGATTGAGTCCAAGCGCGAGCTCTTTGCTACAATTGACGCTTGGGATAACGGCAAGACGTACATTGAGACGCTGGAGAATGATCTCGTTGAGGCCGTAGGCGTTATTCGCTATTACTCCGGCTGGGCTGATAAGACGTTCGGTCAGACGATTAACACAACGCCGAAGAAGTTTGCGTATACAATTCGTCAGCCGATTGGTGTTGTTGCGCAGATTATCCCGTGGAATTATCCTCTGTCCATGGCGACGTGGAAACTTGGGCCTGCGCTTGCATGTGGAAATACAGTTGTCATCAAGGCAGCGGAACAGACGCCCCTAAGTCTTCTTGTCCTGGGAGAGCTCATCAAAGAAGCCGGTTTCCCACCTGGTGTTGTCAACATTGTCAATGGTCTGGGCAAGGACACGGGCGCTGCGTTGGTACAGCATCCATTGGTTGACAAGATCGCCTTCACGGGGTCAACAGCCACGGCAGCTAGCATCATGGGTGTCGCAGCAAAAACGCTCAAAAACATCACCCTCGAGACGGGCGGGAAATCCCCGTTGATTGTGTTTGACGATGCAGAGCTCGATCAGGCTGTTAAGTGGTCGCATTTCGGCATCATGTCGAACCAAGGACAGATCTGCACCGCGACGTCGCGAATTCTTGTGCAAGAGACTATTTATGAGAAGTTCATCAAGGAATTTATTGATACGCTGAACACGGTTAGCAAAGTTGGTAACCAGTGGGACAAGGAGACGTATCAGGGACCGCAGGTATCCAAAGTTCAATACGAGAGAATCCTAGAGTACATTGACATTGGCAAAAAAGAGGGCGCCACAGTCGCAGCAGGCGGTCATCCCCTCAAGGTCGGAGGTTCAGACAAGGGATTTTACATTTCTCCCACTGTTTTCACAGACGTCAAGCCCTCTATGAGAGTGTTCCGCGAAGAAATCTTTGGTCCGGTTGTTGTTATTTCGACGTTCAAGACTGAGGAGGAAGCGATTGAGTTGGCGAATGATACGACTTATGGACTTGGCGCTGCTGCTTTCACGACGAATTTGGAAAAGGCTCATCGCGTTGCTGCTGCGATTGAGGCGGGAATGGTCTGGATTAATAGTAGCCAGGATTGCGATCCTCGTGTGCCGTTTGGTGGTGTTAAGCAGAGTGGAATTGGCAGGGAGCTTGGTGAGGCGGGATTGGAGGCGTATACGCAGATCAAGTCGGTTCATGTCAACATGGGAAACAGGCTATAAATTATGGCATTTAAACGAATAGATAAGTCAAGATTGCATGTCAATGCAACATGTGGCGCGCACTCAATTGAGACATTCACAGTTGGGATCATGATGCTTCAAAACTCATCTGTATTATCGTCGACAAATAGATTGACAAAGAAAATGTAAGTGGATACATGGTATTACTATACCAGTGGGATATGAACAAAACGAAGAAAAAAAAGAAAATGCCCAAGGTAAACAAAGAGGATATATATAAAAAGGACACAAGACCAGGCAAACCATCCAATCCAGTCCAGTCCAATTCCCATAAAGCAATCTCGCAGACTCCAACCCCATCCCAGTCCCAAGCATTCATCATCTTACACGGACCCCGTAAATTAAACAGATTTTACCATGGCATACTCCTTCAGAATCTGAACTGCCTCATCCCAGCCTCGCGAAGCAGCAATCTCAGTGACACTTCGATCAAGCTCATCCTTAACATCGAGATCAAACCCAGCCTTCTCACCCAGAAGACGAAGGATCTGCTCATCGCCGTTCTCAACAGCCTGCATGACACCGTTCCATCCACGGTACACCTTGTTAGGATCAGCGCCGTGCTCGAGCAGAAACTCGAGAATCTCAGAGTCTCCGCGGTACCGGCGCAGGGCCTTGACGACGGGGAGATGCTCGCCGGGGGCGTTAATGTCGGCGCCGCCCTCGTTGATGAGGAACCACACGATGTCCTTGCGGTCCTCGCGGATGGCGGATGTGAGAGGCGAGAAAACACCGCCGTTCTTGTCCTCGACTGACACGCCGGCTGCGAGGAGGAGCTTAACGGACTCGAGCTGGTTGGCAACGACGGCCATTTCCATGACGCCCTTGAAGGCGCGGGGCTCAGCGAGCACGGAGAGGATGCGCTTGAGCACAGGGGGGTTGCGGACAGCCATGCAAACGGGCCAGTCTTGGCCGCGAACATTAGGATCAGCACCGTTGCTGAGCAAAAAGTCCACCATCTCGACCCTGTTCTCACGAATAGCAGTCGTCAACGGTGAGTGACCCTTGGGGTTCTTGTCGTTAGGGTTCATTCCCTTCTCAAGCAGCCATGTGAGCGCCTCCATGTTGTTAACACTGACAGCAGTCTCGACAATGCCCTTGGGAGAGCTGAGGTTCACGCCGGCGTCGACAAGAGGGGGGAGGAATTGAAGACGGTTGTGCGTGATACACTTGAAGGCGGGATACTCGCTGGCGGGGACGTTGGGGTCTGCCTTGTTGGCGAGGAGGAGGTGGAAGATGTCAGGGCGGTTGTCGCGGATGGATGTGCAGAGGGGCGTGTAGACGCCGTCCTTCTTCTGGTTGGGGTCGACCTTTGCGTTGAGGAGGACCTTGACTGACTCGATGTTGTTGACACTGACGGCAAGCTCCATGATACCGGGTGCCTTCTTGGGGTCTGCGCCGTGGGACAGGAGAACTTGGAGACAGGCGCTCTGGTAGGTAGCGGGCCAGAGCATGTGCTTGGGGCCAGGCAAATTAGGGTTTGCGCCGTGGTCGAGAAGACTGTTAACGATATCGACGCGCGAGTTCTGAATGGCCTCGAACAAGGCGGTCTTTCCCTCACGACTCTTCAGATCGGGATCAGCGCCGTAGTCGAGGATGAGGTCGATGAACTTCTTGGGCGTCTTCTTGTTGATAGCGCTGCTGAGGAGCGTCTCGCCCGTAGCGGTCAACTGATTAGGGTCACCGCCATAAATAAGAAGCAGGTGAGCAAAGTTGACCTTGTTGGCGATACAAGCAGCAGCAAGGGCAGTCTCGTTATCCTCACCCATAGCGAAGCGAGGATCAGCGCCGTACTTGAGGAGAGGAACGGCACCAGCGAGGAAAGACTTCTCCACGGAGGCAAAGAGCGGTGTTACACCATCGCGATCAGTGCCGTTGGGATCAGCACCGAAGAGGAGGAGAAGACGAACAGCCTCGGCGTCGCTGTTGAGAACAGCTTCCTTAAGAGCGAGATGCTCGGGACCAGTGTTGGGAGATACACCACGATCCAGCAGCTGTTCGATGAGTTTGTGGTTCCTGCCGCGCACGGCGGTGAGGAGAGCGGACTTGAGGTTGGCTGCGTCGGCGCCGACGGTGTTTCTCGGGTTCCAGCGGGGCATGCTGAAGGGATCGGCCTTGAGTCGCACGACCTTTGTGCCACCGTTGAGATCAAGACCCGAAAGCTCCTCGAGAGAGGCTTCACTATCTGACACGGCAGTGTGATGCGACCGTGTCTCGTGGTGTTCGTCAAAGGTGCTCATGCGGTCAAAGGTAGCGGTGGTACCAGAGTGATATCGCTCATTGGAGGCGATTGAACTAGCAGTGTTGTGATGATGACCGGTAAATGAACGAGCATCGTTGTGCAGTGAGGCAGCGAGGGTATCCTCGCGCATAGACGACGATCGCTCCGTCCAGGGGAGGGGAGGTAATGGGGGTTGAGAACCCATCGACATGGCGCTGTGTCCCTCCACGCCACGATGTTGCGACGCAGAAGAAGGTCTGTACTGCGAACCACCGTGGTCAGAGAGCTTCGATCTAGGCGCCATACCAGCACGGGTATCCATGCGGTCGAGAGCGGCAGCGAGGCCAGTGTAGCCGATACCAAGCTCATTCTCAATCTTCTCATTACCCAGACTCCACTGAAACATAAGCGCACTCATGCGCAGACTCTCGCGCGTGCGTCCAAGGGCACTGATCATCTTCTCGATGTCATTATCACCAAAGATGCGACCCCAGCCACGACGCATACGGCCCATGGCACCTTTACGTTCATTCTCGAGGAACTTGCCCAGCATCTGGTCCAGCAGCTGGAAATCCGCCTGCGTCACGCGGAACTTCTTGCTCAGCTCTGAGATGACGTCGCCGGGGAACGTCTGCTGGTTGCGGATGCACTCACCGAGACCAGCTTCAATGGAGAAGAGGATTTCGCATGTGTCGAGGAAGTCGTGGGCGAGCGTGTCAAGGCCGTGGGGCTGCTTGGTCACCATGGTGAGATACTCGAGCATGCGCACCGAGATACGGTCGCCGAGCGCCGTGGTCTTGTGGCATAGCTCCAGACAGGCGCTCTGCGCCTTTGTCGAGTTGGCCATGACGCTACTCTTTTTGCTGTTAAGCGATCTCGGAACTGTAGCGACGGCGGTGGTAGTGTTAGTGGTAACACTGGGAGCTCTCTTCTGCGAGGAGTGCGATGTGCCAGGCGCAGTAGGGCTCTTGATAGGACTAGCAGCAACGTGGACCTGTGAAGACACAGGAACGACTTGCTTCTTCTGAGGAGGAGTTCTAGGTCGTGTGACGGTTGTGACCTGTGCGATAGATGGAGCAACGGTTGTGATTGATGGGGCGACGGCGAGGACAGGACTGCTCGGAGACGAGGGCAGGCCAAGAGCTTCCTTTGATACGAGGGAGAAGGACTCGCGGGGACCTAGAGCAAGGGCTTCGATGAAAGAGTATTCCTTGTCGTGTCTCTCTGCAGCAGCTTGAGCGGTTCCCACGGCGGTCATTATTTTGTATATAAAAACGAATGGGAGACCAAGATGGGGGGGATCTTGTTCCCTTTGTGCTTGCGGGCGAAAAGAGATACAAAGCTGTTTTAGCTTTAAAAATGGGGAGGTCAATCAGCCTTTATGGCGCTTTTTCTCTTTCGAACCAGTTCCACACCCAGAGATCAGGTCTGGTGCATGCCAGTCGAGAATTCCTACCGTCAGGTACCGCACTGTACATCCCATCCAAGCAAATGCCCAGGAGGAGAGCAGTGTGCTTTGGTATGGCCTCCCAGGTCTAGTCCCTGACGGAAGTCGTCTAAGGCGGAACGGATCTGCCGGCCTGAACGAGTAGCGCACGCCCATGCAGCCAAGATCACAGGGGGGTCCACACCCGTCAGCTCCCATCGAGGCGAGCTAGACAAGCTAGGGGAACCCCTGTTACAGAGCAGATCGGCGCTTTGACTGTAAGACAAAGTGCCACGGACCCTGGGTCTCTGGTGATGGTGAGGGGAAGTTGGGCGACGCGATGTTATGTCGTTAAGTAAACAGGGACGGGTTTATTACCAGCCTGGGCCAAGTACGATATCCAATTCAAGGCATGAGCTGCAAGGAAAGATAACGATCCGATAGAAAAATACTGGGAATAACGGCAGGGAGAGACGGGGAGAAAGATACATCAGATATCGCAAACATGAAACCAAAGAGTAGTGCAGCAGCTACGTACTGTACAGGGACCACACAAGCAATAAAGACATGTACGCTCGGACGAAGCGCATGCAACCACGATAATTGACTACACTCAAATCTCAGCACTGAAGACACACTTGACAGTGACAAGATTTTGAAGGTAACGGTGGCACAGCCCGGGGACAAATCACATCGTCACCCGAGGAGTAGGGCCTGCTCACATTAAGCTTTGCAGGGGTACAGGGGGGAGAGGAGAGGGCTTGTCCCCAATCGTCAGCAAATTTCACAGAGTCCGTGTCACACATTTCACAGTGCAACGTTATTGTTCAGCCGTCTTCTTGGCCGAGGCTACACTGTGTCCAGATCTATTGTTAGTGTCGACAGTAGCGCAGCGCGGTTACAGTAGCGTGAAGCACAAGGGGGTCATCACGATCACAAGTTCGAGTCGGGATTAAGAAAAGGAACCCTGTGAGATTCCATGGGTGCAAAATGAGAACCTGCAGAAAATGGATATTCCTCTTGGTCATCAGTACTGTTGGGTCGTGACTCTCTTTTTTCGCCTGAAACATTTTAAACGCAAGGGTGCTTTACAGGAAAGATCTGCTCAATATGGGGGGGTTTAGTTTGCGAGCCACTGAACAATCCCCCTCTGTGAGCCCATGGCAACAGACTCTGGCGCTAGAGCAGAGCAAACCACGGGAATACAGAGAGCGTTCCTGGCGCCAAACGCGGAACAGGGACATGGATTTGAGGGAGATTTTTGACAATCGCTTTAATCGCGAAAGAAGAGAAGGAAGAGGAAATGATTCAAAAAAAAAAAAAGAAAGGAAAGCCTCGTTTATGTATGCATATCTTGGCTCTTCCCTTGCATTTGAGTCACGATGCGAAAAATCTCCCTGCTTCTTGAGTGCGCTGATGTCTCGGACCCCTGACCTTCTCTCCACTGGACGAATACTACCACTGTAACATATGGATCGTGAGATAACCGAATGAGAGAATTGACTGGACGGTATCAATTGGAAACCTGAATGCCACCTCCAGCCACGTCAATACCACCTTCTTTACGCATGAATGGCAATTTACGTAGTATGGTAAACATGCCAGTAAGCAGTCATCCTTGCTTATTATACCTGCTACCAATATATACAGGGCCCCATCACGAGCTCAGCCCAGCTCAAGATACAGGCGATAAACACTGCAGATATACTGTATAAACAACTGCCACGTGGAGTATGCGTATGCAAGGGGAAACCATACCCGAGTGGTTTACTCCAGCCAAAGTCTAGACTCGTAACAACCAAGCCCCGAAGTTTGTCTACCTCCATCATCCCAAGATCCCCAAATCTCAACTCTGTCCGGATCAAGGCATCGCTAAAGGTCTAGCTCCCCCTAAAAAGAAAGGGGCCGCATCTAAGGACGAACTTTTTTTCATCCCTTGTGATGCAGCTTGCTTTTCCTTTCCTTGACGTGAACCACTGAGAGGAGACCTGTCGTAAACGAACTGCTACCCCATAGCCCTACGATGAATCCATGCATGGCATCATCGATATATTGCTTTTTCCTCGCTATTTCCCCATAATATGCAAGTCAATTAAATGCGATGAATCAATTTCCTGCCAAAAGTGAGAGTCCCAAAGAACCGGGACCCGTTCCCGTTCTCCGCACCACTTTTTTACTTTGGAGGCGTTGAGGCCAAGTGGGTTTTGGGCTCACGACTCTGTTTAAATACCTTGGGCGCTCTGATGCCTTCCATTCCATTTTTCGCAAACGGCACTCGAGAAATGATAAGCTTTACGCCCGGCTGTGCCGCATTCCAGGTTCCTGGTGCATTTTAAGTTAAGTTAAGTTGGGAGGATCAATAGTTAATAAACTGGTACATGTTATCTCTCATTCCAAATCTGATCTGTAGTATTTCGTGATCATCGCCCTGCTTATACCTCCACTGCTTAAACCTCCACTGCTGTGCTGCTTCAACCTCCACTGCCAACCTCACTGCAAGTATCTCGAAGGATTCAATGCAAGGGAGCTTTACAAAAGACAAAGTGACGATATATCGTACCATTATGCAACCGTTGCGCATGCGTAACTGAGACTCTTTTGCTTTTTCTTCTCTCAATTGAACCAGCCGTCACGTTTTAAGCCCGAGAAATAAAACAAAAAAGTATCGCCCTCACAGCTGGAATGACGCCAGACTCAATCGCGCCCGCAAGAAAAACCATCCAATCCAATAATACCAAACCCCGTTTAAGCAGATACCGTACTCCGCAGGAAGCAAGGGAAACAATGAACATGTCACATCCCGTATTTCTGCAAATCTGACGTCTCACACGAAGACAAAGCTGATGTAACATTGGACGATTACAAAGTCCGATGGACGACGGCACGGGACGGAAAGGCAATCTCGCACACACTTACCAACGAAACAAACTGTCTAGACTGTGCTCTTTTGTCCCTATGTGCATGCGCACACCTTATCTGTCCATTCGTGTTTATTTAGCCACCACCAACTGGCTTAGTATCAGTGCGCATCGCATCGGCCGCGTAGAGCCTCCCGTATCTCCAGGTGTTTTCGTGGCGTTTACAGGGGGCTGTCAATCTGCCCGCACTGGAAACGCGAAGAAGTGGCTTTCACTTCACGGCTGGGTAATTTACACCGGGGAAGCAAAAGTGGCTTGCGTCGTTATTGAACAGAGGGTATTGTCGATGAACTCTGTTGTAATTAGCGCTGCAATCAGAATCATCTAGATGTCTTCTTCCTTACCAACACACAAACCCAACACTCTTGACAGCAATTGACACCAACAGTGGCACGGCACACTCGCCGACAATCCCCTCCCGCTTGGTCAGTGCCAGAAGCAGTGCTCGGACATGACGCCACCACGGTTCTTCTTAGATCTGGCCCTCTCTCGAGCCGTTGATTTTGTCCCCGCGTGCACTTTCTCCCACCCAGTAGTCTGCACTAACTAAATCCCCTAAGCTCAATCCACTACACTACACTACACTACCAGCCAGCCACAGACCCCGTCTAGTCCCAACAGACCGGGACACCACACGAGAGAGGAGGACTCGGGAAAATGCCAAAATCAGTCCGAACCCAGGAGATTGGGTCTGGCAGTGGCAATTAATTGGGGAATAAAAGAGAGGCGCGCAACAGATCGGACACATGCAATTGGCTTGAGTGATATGGAGAAGCAAATTACCGCATCGTTTCGGACGGCGCTACTGTACTTCGGAGCAATTCCGCTGGTTGTCAGTCGCTGTCACTGGCACCCGAGTGTTTGGGTCATGAATATTCTATCCACAATTAGGCGTGAAACGTTCAATCAATTACGATATCATGATGCGACAGCAAGATCTCAATTTAAAACACCCAAATGAAAATCTCATTTTTCTTCAGGACTGTTACTGGGAGGTCGTGGTTTCACGTATGGATCCTTCCGCCTCATTTGTCCACACGGGATCTAGGGTAAGCCTGCACGGCAAGGCGCCTGGAAGATTAACAACACGAGAATGAGCACACGGACAGTACGTTCAAGTGTTGGTGATGTGGACTAGGCAGAAACGGGGGAAAGAAGACGAAGCTAGGCAAAGGGGTCGTCGCGTACCTGAAGATCGAGCGACGTTGATTGGGTCTACGAAATCGGAATCTTCCACTGACACTAGGTAAAAGTGAATCTCAGTTCTTGCTCCGAACAGGAAGTTGGAAATTGCCATTACCATTGTTTATATTTGTCGGAGCAATACACGTGCTTCAATTACGGGGTAAACTTGCTCATTTGTTCGAAGGCAATAATAAAGACCAGCTAGATAACTGACATGTGAAGTATTCGTACAGCTAAGTTCATGATCACGCAAATGTTTGCTTCCTCATTTGTGCCACTTACGCAACAAACATCATCAGCACTTAAATCACAGCTTTATGCAAGGTACATACATCAGCCCTATCACTTCTCACATCGCCCGATCTCACTACCCACCTTTCGCAAACACAATCTCGTAGAATTAACACGATCACCCAATTTATCATCCTTTCCAACAAAATCCACTTTTAACTCAAGTTCCAGACCGCGCGCTATTGACCAACACAAAAAAAAAACAAAAAAAAAAAAAGCCCAGACTCCGCCACTACCGATGAATCGCGGGTGCCTAGACGCAAGTTTTTCTTCAAGAGTGACATTTTTAGTGGCCAGTCTAGCACATCAAATGACGAAGTTGGCCGATATACAATTAAATGTCAAGGAATGCGGAAAAAGCCATGGCCACCAGATCGGTATTTTGACAGATTGGTCAAAGCATCGTGTCCGTGATCGACGCGAAAAGGAAAGGGTATCACGTCAAAAAGATGCCAATCCTGCTAGTCTTCTTGTCCGGCGCGTGCTAACCACCCACCGGTTCTACCGTTGACAGCGGATAAACCCCTGAGTGACAGAGCTTTGATGTTGGCTAAAGTGGTGATCTCTAGTTTGACGGTGTGGCTAGACTTGTTCAGTTCATTAAATGGTGGCCTGGGGTAGTACAGTAGGAGAGTAGGTTCCAAAAAGACCAATCTACACGTCTACTGACTTATACCAAGTTTGGACAAGTCGGTTTGTCATTTAAATAAGAAGTCACAAGTTTCGCTTATGGATGTGTCCGTGGGTGCCTTGGTTGGCTTGGTTAATTGTTGATTACTGATATGGCCATGGTGAGCATCTTGAGCTTCGTGTTACCCTACACAACCAGCAATGGATTCCATATTTGGGTTCAGCAATTCATATCTCTATTGTTGATTGTAATCGTAGTCATGTCTTTCGAGCCCAACTACGCCTAATCTACCCTGAGCCTAGTCACTATCAAATCATATCCCATGGATGCTTCTTGACCTATCTCATGGATGTAAGTTCATACTTGCATCTTGCGGACCTGATGCATCATGACGACCAACTCGTGGTCAAGTCGTCTAAGCAGTGCCAGATTGTCCTCCGCTTCTAGTAGATCCCTCACACGCTCAGCAACATAGGCGGTTATGTCTTCGACCTGATTATCCATCTTTCCAGAAAGAGCTTGATGCGCGGGCTGAATGATGTTGCGAATATGGTCTTCACGACACACGAGTCGTTTATGCTTGAACGGCTGGTCTAACCAGGTAAACTTATCATCCACGTCGAGTCCGATGATGCGGCACATGGTCTGGACACACGACGTGCGACAGAACTTTTTGTACTCCAAAATACAGTGTGGCTGTCTGGCCAGGTACGTAAGTTGGTTAGAGTCCCTCGTGTACACCCTTGTCGCGTCCATAATCCGTTCCATCAGATCAAGAGATTTGATGTCTCTGGTCACATCCAAGTTCATGAGCCAATCGAGGACCTTATCCCAGACGAGATGAGTTGCCGTTGATCTCTCTTCTAGGATCCTCGTGACCCTTTCGACGGTATCGTGTTCGACGATGTGCTCCTGGGCCCAGACACGGTTGGCAGGCTGAAAGAGCAATTTGAGGTCGAGAAAACTGGCGCGATCTTTATTGAATGGAATTGGCTGGAAACCTTCGGGCTCGGAGGGGAGGTTGTTGCAGGTTGGAAGTCCGTCGGGGCCAGGCAACAAGTTATGTAGGTCGATGTTTGCAGTGTCGCGGTTATGCCGGATCCACGCGAGGCGACGCTGGAGCAACAGATTCCAGTAAGGCTGCATGTCGGGATCGATACACACACTGGAGTGGGGGCCTTCTAGGTCGATAAGGCGAAATGGGGGGTCTGGAGACATGATTGATAGTGTGAATGTTTGTGAGCGAGCAACGATATTGGATGTAGAAATGAACAGAGTTGATGGGCTGATGCCGACGAATAAACGTGCTGTTTTGATGATGGATTCTGATGATGGTGATGAAAGAAGATGAGAAGCTTGAGAGACGTGGAGGTCGAAGAAGCAGTGTATCATGGTATACAGTCCACCCCTTCCTTTTGTCGCTTCTCTGGCAGTTCAACGAATATGTGCCTGCCCCCACAAGAAAGCGGCTTCCCACACACTGGCGGGAGGCATGCTTCTTTCAGGGAAGGCACCATTTCAACAGACTGATGCCTTGAATCTCAGACCAGAATCTGTAACCACGACAGATGACAGAGTAGGAGATACAGGCGACGGTTGAAGAGCAAAGACGAAGAAAGGGGGAGGTAACAAGACTTTGGACCTCTACCCAAAACAAACAAAAAACTTGGGTAAGTTCAATATAACTTTGGATTACTTATTCTTAATATGGTTATTAAATGTTACAAGTTTTCGAGGCAGAGGAGATCAGCCTCAAGTCCCTTTCCTCGTCGGATCCTGCAGCCTCGCAAGTTCCAACAACAATCTCCAAGTATAAATCGTCATATCGACCTCCCTCACAGCCTTAGCCATCCACTCACTCCCCTGTCTCGCAACCTTCTCTGCCACCTTTTGTCCCGCCTTGTTCAACGTCAAGTAATTCACCAGCTCAGGTAGTTCTTCCAAGCTCTGACTGACGGGTATGTAGTGCACCCACGGCACCAACCGCTCATCATGCCATTCTCGAAGAAGAGCTTGCTTAAGGGGAAGTGTATTTGAGGATAAGAGCTTGTAGTAGCGGCCACTTATTCCGTTGCCGTCGAGATCGAATGCGAGTTTTGAGTGGAATGCTGCGTCTTTGTCGGCCCATGATTTTATGTTGAAGAATGTGCTTTGATTGCGGCAGAATTTGCGGTCGCATTGGAAGATTCTTGTAAAGCCGACGTCGTATAGCCGTCCGTTTAGGAACCATGACTTGACACTGCTGATCAGGCCGTCTTTCTCCCTCAGGTATGTGTGTTCTTGATGCCCAAGGTTCTGCGCCAAAGCCACGAATCTCTGCCGTTGGTGGTTCCTCCACTGATCGTCGAGAGCGTAACCTCCGGTAGTTGAACCCGTCCAGTATAAGTTGTTCTTCTTCTTTGACCATGGAACATCGTGGGTCTTGTCGTACTGAAACTCTTCTTCGACGTATGCTGGACTTGGAAAGAGAATATCGCCCATTGTTGAGAATGCACCCGTTGACAAGACTGGTGCTAAACCTTCAATGAGACGAAACGTCTTTGGGCTTATGAAAGCGCCGTGTATATCTTTGTACTCTGGATGTTTGCACAAATCTGACTCGGAGAGGTGATCCCTGACAAAAGGTAGCCCGAATGTCTCGAGGCCAGATTGGTCATCCCGATAGGTCTTGTGTAGCGGGCAAGACTTCGTTAGAGAGTCCCAAGTCGGATGCATTGACATGTCATTCAGCCGGATAGCTTTGTCGACGTCGCCTGCCTGTGGAGGTATAACAACCCTCGGCTCGTCAAAATGATTGATAAGAAACTTGACATCTGGCAGAACTCCTGGAAGATTCCACAACAACTTATCAAAAATATAGCTGTAATGACGATCGTAAGAACGACTCGGATGACGACACTTTGTCTTCGCAGTCTTTCCCGAAAGCTGACAGAGCCAAACCTCACTCTGCGGCGTTTTATATACCTTTCCAATCATTTCAGAAACTTCGTTCCCACTGAGTTTCAGGAATGGCGATATGGCGCTGTGAATCGTGTCAAATTCATCGATGATAGGTGAATTGTGCTTCAGGGCGTATTCAAACCATGCTTCGAAACCAGGTGGTGGATCAAGACCGTATCGCTGTTTGTACTGCTTCACTGCTGCTAGATACGTTCGAGATTGATTTTTTAACCGACTTTCGAAGACTGATTTTGCTTCTTGGGCTAGTAATTCGATGGGATGAGATTGAGAGGAGAATACGGCGGATGCTGAGGATGTTGCGTCGTGGATCATGTGTTCGTTGTAGAGATAGGGAATAATAGATGCCGATAAGCAGGACCAAAGGAGAGCTTTGCCCTTGGATTGTTTGGGGAGGAGTTGACTTGTTTGATAAAGGGTGAGTATTGAGACTGCGACGTGAGACAAGGCTTGAAGTTGAGAGGTTTGTGAGAAGGGATTTCTGGTGCAGGCGATAGCAAAGGTTCCTATCGTGGTAGCTATGCACCAGGATGTTTGTCGTGCCTTGGTTTGTTAGTGTCTGTATAAGCTGGTTGACAGGTCTACTACGTACGGCTTGAATGGTAAAGAACCAAGACAAGGCCTTGACTAATCCCGTAAAGGGCACGAGAATGATATTGCTGTTTGGAGGTCCGAGAACCAAAGTCTGGAAAGCCACAGCAATGAGAAGGAGGACCATGGTTCGGCCTGCAATGGCCTTGATATTCGTCTCGATGTCAACTGATGACAGTGACAATACCTTCACCGTGAAGCCCGGGATGAAGATGCTGTAGACAATAAAGAGAGAAGCCACCAATATGATCGATATTAGGGAGCCGAAGATATCACCGTTTGAAAGTGAGAACGCTGAAAGGACAGCTACCAGTGTTGTCCCCTTGATGGTGCTGATGAGAGGCGAGGTAGGGACTGGATCAGACGAAATGCTCGGCTGAAAGTACGTCTGTACTGTAAGGAGAAGAGGGGTCAAAAGAGGCTTCATCGCTGTCAGTACGGTCTCACCGGATTAGTATCCCATAATCAACTTACATAGAAGCCAATAGTGTTACTCTCAGCTCTATAAAAAGCAGCCGCCACGATACTAAACGCAACAAGCCATTGTGACAACGATGAATGACGCTGTTTCCGCGGATCATTCAATAAAGGCGAGGACGCCCGGGTGTTCGGTAGAGCAGTATATCTGAAGAGGAACGGAAGAACAGCCCAACAGACCATCTCAGAGCACAGCTCCAGTCGTCTCGAAGGAACATACTGCGACACCGTCGTGAACACCACCGCAGCAGTCGCAGAGCCCACAACGGGGTCAACAAGGTTAAGGGGCGCCATGCCCATAATGAATAGTGTCACCTGCGAAGCATGAGGGGACCCAACTGGCAAGGCAAAACTGAGGGCCTAAAAAGCTCAGCTGAAATCAGGAACCGAACCTAGCCTCAAAAGAACGTCTACCAGTAATTTCAAAGGAAAAACAATGTCAAAGAAGAACAGCAAAACCCTCCTTAAAGACTCCCCGTCCCCCAAAAAAAGCCAAGCGAGCTTGGCATGCCAAAAACATCTTGGCGCCCACGGTGAAAATTGCCCGGACGAATTGAACGACCAGGCACCTGCATAGCTATTGAGTTGGTTTCACAGTGAAATGTGACAGTAGCAGAATCCTTCGTGGCTGTGTCCATTCTACGTCGTCATTCTTGTGCAAATGCCGGGGTGTCATCTCGTATCATGACGATTTCCAACGATTCTATTGGACGGGAATCTGGCTGTGCCGATCATCCGCATTTAAACTGTTGGTTTGACCATTCTTTGAAACGACCAACCCGAGGTTCAAAATAGGAAACTGCCGAGGTGCCGAAAAATCTCATGATTAGAGAGTCTGGAAGGCTTTGTTTTTCCCGCGGTGTTTACTTATGCAGGGAGAAACACGTAATTCAAACCCCGTATTCAAGCCAAGGAATTTGATCAAGAGGCTAATTCAAGCTTAATAAGATATTCACAAGGATCAGCGCGATATGAGGCCAGAAGCGGTTAGTATGGGGCAGTGTACGCTACGACTCATCTTATTCGTCGTCATGATTTGTTAGAGAGGTCTTGGCCTGAGAGATTGGGTTGAGGTTATGGCGAACCTCATTGATTGTTTCTTTGGAGAGAGGCGATATTCCTGCCGCTTCACAGCCATTGTCTTCCAGATTTATATATCAGGATTATATAAGAGTATTCGTTCTCAGTGATAGAACTACGTGGAAGCTGGAAGATATCACTGTCATGTCGTACAAACCATTATTAAGCCGCGCGTCTCAGACAATTTAGCTGCTTGGCGCGAGTAAGCGGGGGATAACATGCAACCAAACATCAAACTTGTTCATTTGAGGTAAAACCCCGCGATATCAATCATGGCTGGTGTTCCTACAGCTCGAGGTTGCGACGCGTGTCGCAAGCAGAAGAAAAAGGTATGTCATACCAAGAGCTTGCATAGTAACGAGTGGGACACTAAAGAGATCAGTGCGATCAGGCTAAACCGGCTTGTGCGAGATGCACACGTCTCAAGCTCCAATGCACAGGAAGTGGTGTAAAGCGCTTCGTCTTCAAGTCCGAGAACACTCAAGCCGCTAAGAAACACACGAAAACTGTGGCTGGACCGTCTTCGGCGCTGAGTAATGACAAGACGTTGGTGGCGGGTAACTTGGTGCATATCCTTGAGTTCGATAACCCCGGCTATGATATCTCAACGTATGGATGGTTCGTCAAAGACTTGCCACGCCACGTTGGATCGAGTAAACCGCTTGATGCAGCTATCACAGCGTTTGTAACAGGCTTTAGACCGTTGAAGGACAGGAGTGTTTCAAAGGTTGATGCTCTGGATAAGTATGTTTTTGCGTTGAAGGCGTTGAGGGAGTCGATGCAAGATCCTGCGCAGGCGTTTTCAGCGGATAATATGTGCTCGATCTACTTAATCTCGATCTGCCAGGTAAGTCCCCTACTCTACCGTGGTATAGAAAGTCTAACTGGGTTGTTCATAGGAATGGCTTGGCAGTGGTGGTGCGAGTGCTGGCAGTGTTAACTCGAAGCACCATGAAGTGCTTGCATACTTGCTTCAGAACGCCATCCTCAAGTCCCAATTTAATCCCTCCGACAAGCCGTTCATGCAAACGATATTCTCCATAGTGGTAAGTCTCTCTCCCTATTCCCTACCCATGTCCTCACGCCCGTCAGGTCCTTGAGAGTTTCACCAACCCCAACATCCACCTGGGCCCATGGTTCTGGCAAGCTCTCTCAGTCCTAGGCGATGCCGGACGGCCTCTCAAATCAGGAGATGGCACGTCCTTCGCAAGTCTCAACATCGGAACTATGGGCGAAATGTCCTGCTTCATCCGCGATCCCGATCGATACCTCTACCAGATCCAGTGTGCATATGCTCTTGTTCAGACAGAACACCCGAGAGTTGTCAAAGCAGCTGAAGAGGCAGTCGCTAAAGCCAAAGCATCTGGCTCAACGTTTCTTCAGAGAAGAATGGGGATGCGTTTCCATACAGCGATCGCAGCGATGCTGACGATGGCTGCTATTCTGAATCGCATTCTACGGTCTTACGATGGCGACCCTGTCCTCGTAGCGGATGCTAAGCGCTATGTTGACGAGAGTATTGCACTGGGCCGAGCCGCCAGCTATAATCGGCCGATTGCAGCTGCTGCGGTGGCTTCGCCTCTCGCGCTGTCATTAGCTGCGTTGGATGATTACAGACGCGAGGAAGTTGAAAAGCTGCTCGTGGAGTATCAGACTGATTTCCCAGGCTTGAATTACTTTTCTGATGTCAGAATGGTCAAGAGGGGCTTTGAGGATATTGATAAGAACAACCAGAGAAAAGTGAGGTTGCTATTATCAAGTGAAGAAGAGTTTGATAGTAGTTCAGGTGAAAATAATATAGATACCGAGACAGGACCGGGGTGTACAATATTGTGACGAAAAGCAAAGAATAACAAGACAAAGTAGAATCTTCAAATATCTCCCTTGCTCACGCTTCCAGCCAAACCTAGTACTTAGGCATCAGTGGGGGCAAAGAGTATATTACCCATATGTGTTGATTTCTGTTCTTACCTTTGTGCTGGGACTAAAGCTTCTTTTGACCCCTCAACCTTATCACGGCTCACGCTTCTTGCTCAATATCCTTCAAAAACGCAACAATCGCCTCAACCATCTGCCCCAACCCCGGATCCTCAAGCGGATAATGTCCCGCCCCCTCCAACATAACAGTCTTGACCTTGACCTTATCAACATCCCTCAAAAACGCTTCCGACACCCAAAGCGGCGTCCATCGATCCTCAGCCGGCTGCGTCAGCAAAATCGGGCACGTATTAAAATCCTTCGGTTCCTTGGCCGGCTCATAAGTCGTAAAGGAAGATAAAAAGCTCATCGATACCCATGCGTTCGCGGAACTGTTATCGCGCATACAAGCTGCCAAGGCTTGAGGATTGTTGACGAGTGTTGACATTCGACCGGTGATGTACATTGGCATTGACATCCAACCTAGACCGAGAGCGTGCATTACCCTCCCCATCGGTGCACCGATACGACTCATGAAAAGATTTCGGCATGCAGCATCTGCAACACTCTGAATTCTCATATCCATAAAACACATGCCCACAATCCCCCTAACACCCTCATTCATCCCCGCAACATGAAACGTCAAACCACCCCCCGCACTCAATCCATAAAGTGCAATAGGCCGTTTATCATTTTCATACTCATGATCAACAAACTCACTCGCGATGTTAACCCACTCCTCATAATCCCAAACATGGCCCTTTTTAGGAACTGTGCAGCCGTAGCCTGGCATGTCGATAGCGACGAGTTCAAAACCTGCTTTGTGCAGAGGCACGCCGAGGAGCATTGACATCATGCGCCCGTTTGTTCCCATGCCGTGATGCATTATGAGTCTGACGCTGGCGGAGGGGTTGCGCCATCTATCGAGATGGAGAGCGTGGCCGCGGTGATGCCATACTTCTTCAGTGGGAGAGTGATCGGGTGTGAAGTGGAGGCGTTGGGGGAGGAAGGATTGGATATCTCTCCATTCTTGTTGTTTGGCGTAAGCTGGAAACTCAGACATTTTGATGTGAGTATTGATGATGATGGTATGTAGTCTGCTTATCTGGTGAGATTTGGTTACTTATACCAAGTCCTGCGGTGCATCCGTGAGCCCAACGGAGTTCCGCAAGAAAGCATCTGAACATAAGCGTAGGTGCCAAAAATAATTAGCCTCAAGGTAAGTAAACCCATACTAAATTACCTAAATCTTTTTGTCACTTATGATAGAGCTCCTAAGTTTTCTTGCCTCCCCTTGCCGCTTAGGACCTTTTCGTAGTGTGCGATTCGCTGACGTGAGAAATCGACGGAGTTAAGAAGATATTCGCGCTCGGCTTAGATCGTGTGGCAGCCGTCTTCCAAGAGATCCAATTACAGGTAACAGGAATGTCTAAGGGAACATATATGGTATAAGCTTAGTAGATGCCGAGACAAGCAATTCTTCTTAATGTAACCCATTCTTCAATATGCTTGTGCTGACTTCTCATATTCGACCGGGGGGGAACCCTTTTCATTATAGACTTGTCATAGTAAGCACCATATTTGATGCGACACGTAACAGCTGGCAGCCTCTAGCCGTAGAGACTCGTTGTCATTGGTCATGAAACTGCTGTGAAGTCGCTCTCGGATGACGGAATCTCTAATTCGGCATGTGTCTTGGGCCGAGACCCTCAGGACTGATTGCCAGGGTTGTCCAAGGTGATACTGCATGAGTTGAAAGATATTTGTCCGGTGGGGGTATGGTGTCATTGACCAATTGAGTTGATGCTTGAATGCTCACTGATAAATTATAACACTATCAAGACATGAGCAATGAAGCGTCAGTGACTACGGATTTTTGGTGTATCTTAGATTTATAGCAAG
Organism: Fusarium oxysporum Fo47; assembly: GCF_013085055.1. NCBI lineage: Eukaryota > Fungi > Ascomycota > Sordariomycetes > Hypocreales > Nectriaceae > Fusarium > Fusarium oxysporum. Next base: position 566,566 of record NC_072840.1, on the reverse strand, counting down.
CCATGGAATGGAGCTGAGCTGTCTTGATTGCCCAATAGTGAGCTTCACCAACTCAGACAAGGTTCAATCTCATTGGTCTTATGATCAACGACAACGCTCCCGAAACTGATGGTCATTCGCGTATGCAAGAAGGTTGCATCGTCAAGAATGTTGCAACAGGGTGACATTTCCCTGCTGCAGTGTATGAAACGCCACAAGGATGAGGAATAAGGTTATCAGATCAGCCAACTCGATCGCAAGTGTCGCAGACTACCCTGCAGGTATCCAATTCCGCTCGCACTCCAGTTTTACCAACGCGCCGACCTCCAGTTCCTCCCGTCAATGGAGCGGGTGTGTACAGTGATGACAATTGGGAATTACATGATGATTAGTCACCATTCCTTCCATGCTGCGTGAAAGAAACCGTCGCTGAAATCGCCAAGGTGACGTCGGACCACTTCTCGCCTTACAACAGCTTGACAAGCTGGGCAACAAAAGGGCGCCGAACACGGATCTCGCTCTTTGCGGCTTACCTTCCTCCTCTAGCCATAAGCTCCAACGGTCTCGGACATTTAAATTACAGGAATAACCATAAACCCGCCTCACCTCAATCCACCAACCATTTCTCACCACCGCTAACTTCACGCGTTACGCAAGGATCTTCACGCGGCCCGTAGCTTAGAACATTCCCAGAAGGATTTTTTTTCCATCCTAGTTTTCATCATGTCACCCAACTCCACCGTCAACCTCCGATCGGAACATGAATGTGGATTTCGCGTATGTAAAAACTGTAGAATGCCCAGCTTTTTCGGCTCCATTTTCTACGTAAAAGAAATACCAAAAACACGAGTAGGGGGGGGGGTCCACTGTCAGATGTTGTTTTTGACCTGAGCTGATTTAAAATCAAGGCTGACATAACCTTAAAAACTTCCTGCAAGAATTTTAAACTTTTAGGTTCCTCGGTAGAAGGTAGGCTTGTAGTGGCAATAGAGCGAAATGAATGCCGTACGGAGTCGAGTCCGGATATTCGGACATACGTAATGCTCCACCGGCTGCAAAATTGAAGGTTGACGGAGGCAAAGGCCCCACTATTCCGGTGCTCCATCCGGCGGATCTGCCGGGGTGGCCGAGGACCAATCGGCAGGCAGGTATCTACAAAACCTCAGCATCCTGAGATTACCTACCTTCAAGCTCTCATCAAGGGACCTTCCTATCCTGTGTTACAGACGAGGTTATCACGTAATGAACTGAGCGAGTTGTCTTCCCCCACGGGGTCTACGACAAGCTATCCTTTTGAGTAATTCCAACTCTTGTAATGCTACAGCTGTAATTGGGCACACCCGGACCCTCGGGGCTCATTTTCCCCGTCGAACCACCAAAAATGTACATCATAGCTCCCGCCACAACCTCCGATCGGAGGTCTTTCGGCCTGGGGTATAACATAATAAAAGGGTGATATATGGAGAACTACGGGCCGCTAATAACGTCAAGTCTGCCCATGAACCTTCCATTGACTTTTCCTTTTCACCTTCTACCTCCTTTCCCAATTCACTGTCCTCCTCCAGCCTCCATCACCTCACAATTGGAAGTCGGTAGCTACGCAGGACCGTAGCACTTCACAATGGGCATCATGAACTTTTCAAAAAAGCCCGCTGAGCCTTCACCACTGACAAACAACCCCCCCGAGTCCAGCGCCTCAGACACAGAGCCTCCAAAAGATGACACGGATTTCCAAGCCGTTCCTGCTGGCACTGAGGAAAAGGGCAATATCTTCGATCAAGGCGGGAAGAATTACAGAACTCTTGGACGATGGGACACCGTCCTAATCCTCTTCACGAACCAACTCGGTCTTGGAATCTTATCCCTCCCCTCAACGATAAAAACCCTCGGAATCGTGCCCGGCATAATCGCAATCCTCGGCATCGGCGCGCTATCGTGGTACGCCGCATACGAACTCCTCCAATTCTACCGCAAACACCCCAATGTCGTCAGTATCGTCGAAATGACCCGCATCGTCGGCGGCGCGTGGTTTGAGTCCTTCGCTGGCTTCGTCATGATGATTCAAGTCGTCTTCATCGTTGCTTCAGCTACAGTTACGCTATCAGTTGCGCTGAATACGCTTAGTAGTCATGCGACGTGTACTGTTATCTGGATTCTCGTGGCGTGTATCGCGTGTTATCTTTTGTCGATACCGCGGACGATGAAGTTTGTTTCAAAGGCGGGAATTCCCAACGCTGTTAGTGTCGTGGCGGCTTGTTTGATCGTTTTGATCAGCTTGGCTGTTTCGGGACCTGCGACTGCGCCGGAAGGTTGGCATAAGGAGATCAAAGTTGTTGGAAACCCTACGTTTCGCGATGGTCTTAATGCATGCTTGAGAGTTGTATTCTCATACGCTGGCACATTCACATTCCCGTAAGTTCACCTCTTCGAGACCAATGGAGCGAAGCTAACAATAATCAGCTCATACATGGCCGAAATGCGAGATCCCGCAAAAGACTTCCGCTTCGCCCTCGCAGTCCTCGAAATCGTCAGCACCCTCTTCTACATTGCCATGGCCGTCGCCCTCTACTGTCTCGCCGGCGATCTCACAACATCCCCCGTCCTCTCCGCCGCTTCCTCCATTCCCGCAAAGGTCGCCTACGGAATCATCCTCCCAGCCGTCGTAGCAACAGCCCTCTCAATCGGCCACACGGGCTGCAAATACGTCTACGTTACCGCGATGCGACAAATGCGCGCAACGCACCAAGTCACAGACAACAGCATCAAGTCTTGGGTGACATGGATCTTGTCGGTCACAGGATTTTGGGTTCTGATCTTTGTCATCTCGAACGTCATTCCTATCTTTGACTCGATTTTGTCGATTACGGCTGCTACGACGATTCCGTGGTTTACTTATGGATTTGCGGCCATTTTCTGGCTGCATCTTAACAAGGGTCTTTATTTCTCAACGTGGCAGAAAGGTTTGCTCACGGTAGGAAATGTTGTCATGATAGCACTTACGCTGTTCATGAATGCGGGTGGACTATGGGCGGCTATCACTGAGCTGCTGGATCTCTTTGCTCTCCACAAGGATGGCATTGGAGGAGTTTTCTCATGTGGAGATAACTCTATCTTCTAAACGAAGTTCTATAGAGCGTAAATATACTATTGATTGTTTGTCTTGTCTTCAAAACTCATTAATGGTTACCCGATGTGAACATGGAATAATTTTGATGCATTGTATCCCATCCATTTCAACAGCTAGAATGTAGTACATATCAACATCGTTTTCACATCGCCAGCCTCAATCAACACGACGGGGTTCATTCTCTGTCGCGTCCACTGTTCGCACAACCACGGCTCTCTTCAATCATTTCGCCATCGTTTTCGACCGTCACATGTCCTTCATACTTTCCCAAGTCCAAGATAATCCCCGTCCATACAGTCCAAATTATAGACAACCCAATTGAATCACAGTATTACCTTTCGTTTTACCTTGAGTCCCTCATTGATATTTTTCGGAGCACCATCCCATATATCCTTTTGTTTCATCGACAATCCTGTTCCTGGGATCTTCCAGCGCCCGCTCTACCATCTTCTCCATGGCTGCATCATCGATGTTGCGGCTTTCATCCTCCGATGGCATGCCATGGTAGCCAGGTAAACCATCTTCACCAGCCCGAACTCGAATTTTCCCCAGCACACCAAGCGTCTCAAGCCAGGCCATGCGTCGATCGAGAAGTCGAGACCAGGCATCAATCATGTTTCGTTTGAAGTACGCTTCAATCGGAAGATCTGACGGGCGTGTATACATCTGAACCTCGTGTGTCCAGATAGTGCCGGACTTCAGGTTACTTCCGAACAGAGATGTCGGACCATCCTTGGTCGTATCGAAGAAGAAGCTAGTGAAGGGGTAGTCGCTCGTGATTTCTTTGCCAAAGGTGATCTGGGCAATCGCTTCGGGGATGGCGATTTCGATCTCGGCGTCGTCCGTGGTCGGTAGTGATGGGTGATTCAGGATTCGCAGATCGGGCATGCCAAGCAACGCCAGTTCAGTCGGAGATAAACGAAATGTGCCGGAGTAGTCCTGAGGGAGAACCATCTTGGTACCATTGATCATGAAGGGAAAAATATCCACGCGTTCGTCGACACGAATGTTATGATCAATCGCCTCAGCCTCGTTTATAAGCTCGCACACTCGGTCAGAATCAATAGCGGACTCGTCAATGAGAAAAGCACTGCCACCATCTGTCAGAATATCGTTGGTGTACATGAGTTGTATGACTCGAAAAGGGTGAGCAAAGGCGATACACTGAAGGTGCTCATGAATCTTCAGCCAGTGTTCGAAGTAGACCAAGAAGACTGCCAGAGAAACCTCAGGAACTGGCTCTATAGCATGCGGCTCTATGCGTTTAGTAGGGCTCTCAAAGATAGTAACCCAGAGCTCAGTAGCGAAAAGCATTGCCGTCGCGTTGAACTTGTCTTCGGGTTGAGCTTTGGCGAAAGCAGCGAGATTCGAGTAAAATCTAGATGGGTATTTCATATTAGAAACGTAAGGAGCACGGTAGAGAAATGTCGCAGGTGCATAGTTGATGCAGTGATGCCGTACAATGGAAGGAAGGATTTCTCGAAAGCGGCGATTTTCGGGTCCATGGAGCTGACCAGGGTCGACGCATTGTTCGAGGTTGGGTGACTTTTGATGAGGAACTTGCATAGTTGTTGGTGGCTTGATGCGAGCCACGACGACAGGAGCTTTTCCATTGTAAAAGGACCGAGCGGATTCGAAGGCCAGACACTACGCGTACTCGACAGTGATATCTCCATCAGCAAACGCCTGCTCCCAGGCCTCCTCAATCAAAAGGTGTTTCACCGCGCGAAGATTTCCGGGTACAGTAAGAGCATGGTGGAGAATGACCTCAGATGGGGAGAGATTCCCTTCAGAGGGAACTTCGAGTTCCAACCTAGAAAGATCATCGACATCCGAGTACATGTCGAGACGTGTAGCATCCGCGCTCGCAAGAACTGGCTCCAGCGTATACGCAGAGTAACCGACCAGTAGCCGTATTGGAGTCGAATCATCGCAGGACTCATCAAAATGGTACACATGCATCGATTGAGGCAGGGGCTCGAGAGGATGAAAATGGTCTCTATACCAAATGGGAGTTCCGCGATTCAGGACACTGGTTGTGATCCATTCGCCTTTGGGATGCTGGAAGATGATGCATACTGAACTAGCCCGGCTGTAACATGGAGAGTTTTGGAATAGTGCAGATGATAACGAATTGTATTCATTCTGCAAATCATTTCTTACAACTGATCGTCCTATTCATCTGCCTTGGGTTTCTCCGCGTATGTATACCTGGCGTTCTGATTATCCCCATTCACCTGAAATCCGCCTGAGCAATGATTTTGATTCCCTCTTCCACCGTGATAAAACTGATTGCCCGATCCGCTATTGTTCAATACCACTCCAGCGCTGCGATCTTCCTCCAGGGAAGGGGGGAGTTTCTTCACTTCTTCTAGGGCCCGCTGCAAAGTCTCGATGTTGTCTTGGCTTACGAGAGGATCCACTGCCACGAGACTTGCGTTGGTGAGTAGCTCTACCATGATCGTCTCGACTTTCTTCCCATCGCCACTCTTGACCGCCGAGGCATAGCGCTTCATCTTCTCTCCATCTTGTGTAACTGTGTCAAAAAGATTCTCAATGGATCGTAATTGTCCACAGCCCTCGTCTGAGACATGCTTTACGACCGGGTATAACTCTTTCAGTTGTTCTGTTTCCTCCTTGCTTGACTTTAAGTGATTTCGTGCTGAGCTGAAAACTTGCTCTACAATTGGGAGATGCTTTGCCACTATCGAGAAGGCTTTAGGGATATCCGGAGCACTTTCGGCTATGCAACATGATTCTATCGCCTGACCAAGCACGAAAATTGTCGTCTCAAGAGCCCTCAGGGCTTGCTGCTTGCTAACTTCTGGGTTTGACATTTTCGGTTGAGCCGCTTGTTATCTGGGGTGAAGTTTATTGATACGTAGGATTGCTGATAGTTGGGCTATTGGGACTTGAAAAGTAATCTCGATGGATTTTCAGATGGGAGATTGCCGACGAAGTGACATTCATACTGGACCTCAATAAAAGGAAACCTGTGCAGCTCAGCCACCGCATAAGACTTGGCGGCATAAGCGCTCGGCGCAAGGATTAGGTGCTATCCCCGAGTCGCTGACTCTCAAGGCAGGAACTCAATCCTAAGCGACATAAAAGGTTCGGTAATTTTAGGATAAGTTTAGACGATCTTTTGACTAATTGTTTTTGACAGGTATGGAGTTTTCTTGCTCTCTGCAGAGGGCTGCATGCGTGACGAGGGGGTTGCATGCTGACTGCATAAATACCCCCGCTCGGGCACAACGCCATTCTGAAAAGGACAAGGCATAATCCTATTGTGTTTGGGATTTACAGAGGTTTTCAACCCTCAGCAAAAAGCCTTACAGTCACAGCCTAGCCAGGTTGTAAATCACTGCTGCTAGACAAGGTTAAGCATTCATTCACCCCAGTCACAGCACCCCTCCGCATCATTGACTCATCTGAGGGATTAAAGCAGCTGAGATACTACCATGTCGGGAGCAGAGGTTCTGGGCATCATTTCCGGTGCCATCACTGTTATCGAGGCTACGATCACTCTTTACAAGACCGCCAAGGACTCTTCGGGTCTACCCCCATCACTTCGAGATGCAGCGTCTCGCCTCCCCCTCATACAAGAGAGCCTCACGATAGCCGCTCACGGCATCCAAAAAGACTCTCATCCACCAGAATCCTACGCTGCTCTTGAAGCCGTTCTGCAAGCATGTAGCGACAAAGCAACGCAGCTCCATCATATTTTTGAGGCCATGGTACCCCCAAGTGGAGCGACACGAACGCATAGATATCTTAGGGCTGTGAAGTCTTTTCCCCAGGTTGACAAAGCCAATGTACTGGTTGAGGGGATCCTTGGGGATCTGCAGGTTCTCACGCTGAACCATGTTGTCAAGGCTGCTACGAGAGAGCAAATTAAAGAGTTGATGGGTATGGGTATGGATAGAACTGTGGGCAGGGAACCATCAATGGTGCTGAATAATACTGGGATTGGGAAGCAGTATGTTCATACAGGACAGGGAGATCAGAACATTGCAAGTAATACGGCCACGCAAGTTAACGGGAACTTTCATGGCGGAACATTCAATTTTACGCAAACATGATCCATTGATCAAGATGAGAGTCTGGTATACAAGCGATGAGAATTATGTTAGGTACTTCTATAAGTCATCATAATAGTCATCGCCATACAGTCCATATCCGGAATTCGAACCTTCAAAAGAAGAGTTTGAGGATGATTCCTCAAGCCAAACTCTGATCTGATTATGTTTCCTACTCTGGTGCCCTGGAGATTTAAGCACATCGATCGCTGACCAACCCTGTGCATTCCTTACATGGCGGTCGGCTCCCTGGGACAAAAGCTGTCGCGCCTCAGGGAACATTCCGAGATGAACTGCTAACATCAACGGCGTGAGCCCAGCATGGTCCTGTACGTCCAAGTCCGCTCCGGCTTCCTTGAGAAGCCTAATCGTGTGGCTGCTCGCCTCGGTGCTGTTGACTGCATGATGGACAGCCGTGTAACCTTGTTTGTCTGGCATGTTAATATCCAGAGATTGATTGATGATCAATTTGACGCCACCTTCAAAACCTAGCCTGGCAGCATGATGGAGTGCCGTCACGCCAGCTGAATCTTGAAGTTCGAGAGATGCCGCATTGTCAACGAGAGCTCGCACCATGGGCTTATTTCGTCGTAAGGTTGCGAGTATTAACGCTGTGTTACCCTTGACATCAGGCTCGTCAATGACCTCCCTCAGAGAACATCTTGATGCAAGAAGCCTCACTACCGCCTCCGAGCCTCCCAGCACTGCATAGTGGAGTGCAGTGAATCCAGCCGTATCCTTCATCCCAGGCTCGACGCCATTAGTAAGGAGGAACTCCACGTCCTTCACCCGTCCGCTATAAGAAGCTCGATGCAATCTAGTCATGCCTTTCTCATCCACCTCATTGATATCGGCCCCATGCTGACAGAGCAACCATGCAAAAGAATATTCAGCCTTTTGCAGTGCCAGATCAAGAACACTGGGGATGTTGATGTGCCTGAGCTTCACATCGGCTCCATTCAATATCAAAAGCCAGACTACGCCAGTGCTCCTGAACTCAATGGCATAGTGCAGAGGTAGCCACCCCTTTGCATCCTTCTGATCGACCTGGGCGCCTTTTTTGATTAGTAGCCAGACCAAGTCCTCGTTCTTCTCACAAATAGCCTGGATGAGCGGTGTCCATCCCTCAGGGTCTTTTTCGTTCACATTTGCTCCGTGCTCTATTAACAATCTGATCGCAGAGTGTTGTTTGTAATAAAAAGCCCAATGAAGAGCAGATTTCCCATCCTTTACATCTCGTTGATTGGCATCAGCTGGGTTTGGTTGCCGCTCTAGCAAACGTTGGAGGACTACTGAGCTTCCACCTTTAACGATATGGAGCACTGGTAGCCACCCATCACTCGTAGGGCGATTGAGATCCACACCTCTGTTCAGGAGAAAGTGTATCAGGCAGTAGACGTGATTCCTCACTGCGTCTCTGAGAGGCGTCCATCCGTCATCAGAAGAGCTATTATTATGGCTCAACCTATGAATCATCTCGTGAGCATGATAAAAGACCTCCCTCAGCGAAGTCCATCCTGCTGTAACCTCAACGTTAACATCTTTCTGACTTTTGATCAGCAGAAGAGCTATCGAAGTCGGGCCATAACGAATAGCAGATGATAAAGGCGTTAGCCCCTTGCTCCCTTTGAGATCGATCCTAGCGCCTCCACGAATAAGAGAACGGACAGCTCGTAAGCCCTCAGTGGTAGGTCCCATGAGTAACTTGTGCAAAGCTGTATCACCAGACTTGTCCTGAATGTTGGTGTCTGCAGACTTTTGGACCAAGTAGGTTAGAAGCTTGTGTCTGCCATGTATTGCCGCCCAGTGCAAAGCCGTTTGACCGTTTGAGGATCGAGAATTGATGTCTATGCCAGACTTCAGAAGGCGTTTGATCCACGTGAGGCGATTGAAGTATACCGCCGCGTGTAACCCGGTCATCCCGTCAAAGTTGCCGCCTGAGACTCCTGGAATCAACCCGAACGCTCTGGACAAACTGACACTGTCTGACAAGAATCTCTTTACCAGTTTCTGCAACTCTGAGCCGAAGGGCTTGCAAATGTGGGAACACCAATAAGTTGCAGAGTAGACGAGAAGTGGGCTGTGCAACGGACCAGACCCTTTCAGCAAAAGAGACGTTAAGCATATTTTGGATATTGTCAAGTCCGGGTGCTTATAGAAGACTTCATGTCTCTGTAGGTGATTCTTCAGTGACTCGTGCACAAGTCTTAAAGTCTTTGTTTCGTGATCTTCCACTATCAAGCCAGCACAGGAAGACAGAATTGCATCTCTCGGTGGCCGTGAGTCTTGGTATTGAGTTCCCTGACTTTTCTGTAAGGCGAAGCTATCACGGACTTGATCCACGGTCAGGCCAACTTTGGCATTTACCGCCCAGGTAAAAACATGCTTGGCTAGTTCAGTTTCGAAGGCGTTGTCACTGGAAAGAATCCTTCGAATAGATGCTTCGAACGCGCGTGATGACGAAGCAGGTAGTTGTTTAAGGGCCTCTTTGATATCTGTCAAGGTACCCTGGTTACTGAGGTCATGTAGGTGAAGCTTGGCTAGAAGGAACCTAGGATTGCTTAGTCTTCATATTCGAAAGGGTAATATCCCCCCAACTTACATTCCACTCTTCAAAGTCAATTCAGTAACCCTAGTAATCACTTCATCTTGGTAAGCTGCATCTGCCAATACTCGATGAAGTTCCAAGTCCCTGTTGATCTGGTCTGTGACATATCTTCTTATATCGCTCTCATGTGGTGTTATATGTAGTCGTTGACTAATTCCAAGGTCGCGTATAAGGGAGTCACTTCTCGAAGTAAAGAGAAATCGAATATTCTGCGGCAACTTTCTAAGCGCTTCTTGCATTCTCTGCCGAGTTCTTTCTCCCTCACTATTTGTGCAGCTGTCCAATGCATCAATAATCAGGTAGACTATTTTAAACTTCGAGGCCTGCGCTTTGAACAAATTGAAGTATTCTATTGGGTGAATGGGAGCTGTACCACGAAATGAGTTGTTATACTTGGATTTCAGATCTTGAGCGAGATCTGTAGTCCCTTGATGTTGTAGAAGTTGGAGAAGCAACGTTGACCATATTCGGGCAGCTGGAGGCGACTTATCATCTCCCTCATGAAAGTAGAAGTAGATGCAAGCAGTATCACTTTTCTCTTTGATCTCAGCTTTTATGGCATCTATTATAAGCGACCTGAGTTGTAAGCTTGGGCTTTGGTAGCGAGTAGATGGGAACGAACACAAGCACTGTCTTTCCGGATCCCACTTCACAACAGCGTCTTTAGCATGAGTCCCATGGTTTATTAGCTTTATGGTATAACTCACGAATCCCGTAGATTCCAAGACAGCGATGAGACGTGATAGAAGGGTCCTGCCACTGTTGTATCTCCTGGTTATCAAGTATCCATTTACCAGTGTCCGGTGTCGCCTGGTTAACAATTTCAAGGTGCTGACGATTAACGTCCAGAGGTGAGCATTCAGCCTGGCGCATCACCCAGTCAATCAAGACGGTTGCTTCAGAACGTTAGTGAATATCCTGTACTGCCGTTGTATAACTTACCGGTTGGCTCATTCGGCTCAGTCTTGGATGCTCTCAGGGCTTGAGCCAGATTCCAGACAGATGGGATTCCTTGAACATCTGTTTGCAGGTTGAGTGCAAATGTAGTGTACTGTCGGTGATCACTACGATCGTTGAACTGAACGCCATTACTGCTCACCACGTTTTGGTCTCCATCTCCAGGGCCTAGATACTGACATCCCGATGCATGATTCTGGGCTGAAATGTCAGGCTTTGACCCTCCAGATATTGTTGATGCCATTTCATACGTCTGTCAACCATCAATCTTTGGATATTGGAAGCATAGAAGATCTTTTGACTCGTCTATCTGTCTCTGCCTCGGTTGTAAGAACAATTGTGTGATTGGAATCAGGCTGAAACATAGGCATAAGCACTAAGTCTGTCGGTTATAGAGATCCCTGCTCTGGTATCGGAGGCCTGGGAGGCCAAACGTGGGGGCCGGAAACCCCGGCGCTTAAAAGGCAGAAAACTTGAGACTCTGAATTAAGGGTCGGAAACAATCTAATCAAAAAGCTCACTGAGCTCATCAAAATCTATTCTAAATTAACCTAGAGCTGTCCAAGCTTTTTCGTCTCTTGGAAGTACGCTCTGAAGTCTTCTGACACGCTCAAAAGGCAGGTCATTCTGCAATGCCTACTTGGTGCATACTCAGCCGCACGCCAAGAAACGCCCGAACAGGACAAAGATCCGTTGTGAGACCATCCAGAGGGGTTGAAACTGCCTTGCCGCTGCAACCTTCCCAGCCTGCCCTGAGGTCTTAGAGGAATCTCTGAAGGCAACTCTGCGCTACCTTCTTTCTATCCAACAACATCTTTCTCCATCTCATTCCACCAGTTGACTTGCTGGATCACACCGCTATTCTACTGTCAAGTTGTCCCAATCTTTAGTGCAAGCTCCTGGGAGGATTGTCCAATATCATGCTCAAACAAAGACCATCAGGCCCAGTCCGTTTCAAACACCAGCGTCCCTCGAGCAAGAGGACAACAGTGGAGACAGATGTTTCTTCCGAAAATAACGAGCAGAACTACAGTGATGACTCTGGTGATTGGTTTGACGACGAAGACGAGATTCAACCATCCGATAGTGCTTCAGCTTCTGCAGCCCCAGAGAATCCGTCGACATCGTCAACTGCTCGTGACACAGATCTGCCAAAGCATCATAATACGAAGGATATGTCTCAAGGCTGGAGTAACGCTGGTCTAGGTGGTCACCCCTTGGTTCAACATCAGTATACATACCAAGGTGCGGGTCAAGCACCAACTCAACCACAGCATCCAAACTATCAGCCAACCGAAGGATATGGAACGCACGGAATGCATGATCCTAGGTCATATCCCTCTTACAACGTACAATATCCTACGGCCCCAAACATGCAGGGTGTTGGTGTATCTGGCAACGGCACCCAACCAAATGTCTATCCATACGGACACAATGTTCCTCCAGAGCATCATCAATATAACCAACATGTACCTTTTGGAACCTATGCACCAAGGATTCACAACATTCAACCTCGCATACATACAGGTCTATCTGTAGCATCATCTCCTCCCCCGACCCCCCGTCCCAGAATTCCTTCTCCGCCGAGAGAAGATCCAGAGAAGATGGCTCTATTAGCACAGCTTAATGAAATTAAAACCATGGAGGCGAAGGCAAAAGCAGCTGAAGAGCAAAGGGAGGCAGAGGCCAAGATTCGAAAGGAAGCTGAGGAGGCTTTTCACCGAAGAATGGAGGACATGAGACTCGCCCAAGAGGAAGCTAAGAAGGAAATCGAAAGAGCTAAGCTCGATGCAGAAAAGGCAGCAAAAGAGAGAATGGAGACCGAAAGACAAGCTCAGGAAAGAAGAGCAGCAGAACATGCCCGAACCATGGCAGAGGCTGAGAGAGCAGCCGTGGAGAGACTGCGGGCTGAACGTGAAGCGGAAGAAGAGAGATCAAAGAGATTCAACGAGTTTGCAGTGAATCTTGAAAAGGAAGTCAGATTGAAGGTCGAAATGGAGAAGAGAGCTGAGCTTGCGGAACGAGATGCAAAGGTAAAGCAAAGTGAAGATCTTGAAAGGCTCGCAAAATTAAAGATGATCCAGAGCATGGACGAGATCGTGAATCTAACCAAGAAGCGAGTCCTGCACGATTTGGTCACAGACGGAGAATCTATAGGATCAAAGGAGAGGCAGGGATGGTTGATAGAGACGCGGAATGAAGCAGATGCTGAGAGGAGTATGTTACCGACAGAGAAGGGTCAGCTCTCGATACCTCGATCCAGTACACAGCCGCGCCACGCCACTGTCTCAACTGTACGCTCTGCATCAAGCGCTTCGGTAAAGCTCCCAGGTGTCTCACCGACTCCTTCATGGAAAGGGAAGCATCCTGAAGCTCCTGATCCGTGGGGTTCAGGATCTGAAAGCGGTGATGAGGGGACTACCAGCAGACCCGGAACCAATACTCAACATCCCTCTGAACCCGTACGGAATTCTCGACGCAGTATGTTTGAGAGACAGCAGCAACAGGCGTATCAAAAAGCAGATACCTCGCGGATTGAGGATTTGGTTGACCAGATAGCTGATGCTGTCATGGATAGACTGATGCACTCTCCGTACAACGAGATCTTGATGCACCGCCCTGCACACACTGGTCAATACTCTCGCCGACACGTCCGCCCCAGACCAGACCCATTCACTACAGCTCCCAATCCATTCCCGAGCGCCAGACAGTTCAGTAATGGGGAAACACTGGAAGTGGAAGAGACATCAAGTTACGCCCAAGGTCCACCTCCATGCGGGCCGTCCCGACGATTCTACAAGCCCCCTAAACCAGCACGTCTACGAGGACGAAGCATCAGGGGCACGAATCCAACCCCATCTCTAGACCTGGCTCCTCGCGAGACACTATCATCACAGGATGTCCCTATACCCACTGGCAAGAGCAGATCATCAACACTACGCAGCCCACCGCCAGGTCCTCCGCCACCTCTAGAAGATTGGCTCAACAACAGTGCACAGTTCGGATCGCAGACTAGCTATTCGGAAGTCGACACTGTGACTCAAGAGACTTCTACAATCCATGGTATAACGCCTGATAGTAGTGATACAGCTTGGAAACATCCCGAGCCATGGATCCAAGACGTTGTTTCTGAGCCTGGGGATGGACATAACGTGAAGAAGGGGTATGGAAAGTTGCATAAGGACAGGCTGGATGCTTATTTAGCAGGCCAAAAGGAGGGTGATAATCTTCAGAAAGCGTACAAATATGTTTTCCAAGATGTTGAGCCAGTACCGGCAAGTCTGAAAATGGGAGTAGGATACTAGATAAGATATAAAACGACGTGCTGTATTGTAATCAAGAATGTGATAGGCAAGGAAGGGGCCAAGGTTGGGAAACAGGTATAAATGGAAATTCAAGATTTTAACCCTAAAAGAAATTAATATATTACCTTCCTATATAAGATATTAATACATTTTAACTAAATAATAAATCGCCGCTCTACCCCGTACAAAACAAGGCAGAAAACCAATTCTACAATAATTGATATTGCTATCAACTACTAGCCTTTTCTATACAAGACTTGGTCTTGCAGGATCTGTAGCAATTTCATCTAACTCCCTCAGAACTTTCTCCAGTTCACTAACCACCTCTTCTTCCTCTGTCTCTACCGTTATGCTATCGCCACACGGTGGAAGCTGTGGGCCATAACATTCCCATACAACTCCAGCTGCCTCAGCTGATTGTCGCTGAGTTTCTGTCAGGACATATGACTCGATTCCTCGGTCGACAGCCTCCATCTTTGGAGCCCAATACTCTCGTGCAAAGGATAACAGATCAGCATAATTACCACGCTCTCTTCCGAACTCCGTAACGAGTTGTTCAAATAGCTCTAGTCGCGAGCTGTCCTCCTCTTCAATCTCGTGACGATCTCCTGTCGATAATGGACCAGAGGCCTCCTCACCACAGGCATAACCTAAGCGGCAACAAGTATGACGAAGATCAAGGATCAAAAACGTAAAGTGACGCACAGCCGCGCTATCAATCCAATGTTCCTTGGCTAGGTTGTAGCCAACATGGCCTAGTAGACCATACAGATATTCAAAGTGTTTAAGGACACTACTTATGGTTTTGGAAATCCCGAACTTGAGAACCCAAGTCTGTTTCCGATTTATGACAGCTAGAAATTTGGTCAAAGGCGTGCATCCTTTTGGGGAACATTGGCATCGGCAGTCGTCAACATTATCTTCCTCAAAAATGATGCTTGAGACTTTTGGTGACAGAGGGACGCGATTTCCAAGCTGGAAAGACCATTGACTCCTGCCGAGGTAGGCCATTAGGTAGTGCGCTGCTGTTTTACGGCCCCCTAGATTCGGGACAGTGGAGTGGAGATCCCCCCCATGATCAACCAACCAACAGATATATGATGAGAACAAGAAGGCTTGATTGCCAGGGATGGAACGACTAGAGCCCAGCCATTCCGCTAGCGAGCGAAAGACGTCATCAAATAAAGTTATCGGCATAAGGAAGCCACTTTGCAGTGCAGATTCGGCAACTTCGCCATGAGAGATAAGCAGGTAGATTGATTTGGAATCCTCTGGTCTCTCAGCATTATCGTACACTTTCAGATGCATCGGAACCTGGCATTTCTTTGCCTCCAGGCACCGCTGGGCCAGGACCGCGTTCTGATCTAGAATACCAGCTTGGCACAATTTCAAGTTTTGTCTTTCTGCTGGAGTGAGCTCGCGTTGTACTAGTGTTCTCAGCTCCTTCCTTCGCAAGGCTAGACACCGGATGATATTCTTTTTGCCCTCTATGCAGCTAGGGATGTCATGAATCCACGGTAGCTGCATGGCTCGTTGGACAGAATGTGTAAAAATCGCCGATTCGGAGCGGAGTAGTACGTCGAGGACTTTGCAGCCGTTACATACTTTCGATCCCGGTTCTTTTCCAGGTTTACGAGCATGACATAATGCGTCAGTCGCATGATCGATTGCATAATGACCGTTATTATCTTTAGTGTTCAGCACCTTGCGATCTGCATGATTGACAAGCACTCTCAAGATCGTCGCATCCTGAGTCTGAACCGCGATGTGTACAGGAGTCTGACCAAGATAATTGATCTCATTGATGGATGATGGATATTTCTCTAGAAAGTCTTTGACTTTATCCTGATCTTCCATGAGAACGAGCCTACTGAGCTGACCAAATTCGAGATCTATCAAGGTTAGAAAATGTGAAAGAATCAATGTTGGCAACATGAAAGTCAGAGCAAACTACTCACAGTTAGATATTTCTGGGAAGTCTTTAACTAAGTCAAATTGCTGCCGAGGGATGTTGTAAGAGTATGGAGACGTGCAATCTTGACCTGCAGACTCATCACACCTGGACAGAAGAGAACTGATCGCTTCGCCATACATTGTGGAATTTAGAGTTATCATATTTTGGCAAAGCAGCGCTAGAAGTGGTGAACTACATGGCTTTTGCGATTAATAATCTTGCTTCTGTAAAATTCATTCCACCGAATACATGCGTTTATTGATTTGATAAAGACATACCTTGTTCTTGATTCTGGATGTGTGGCAGGATTGATGAAAGGGGCCAGCATACAAAAGACTTGTAGAGCTTCATCACCAAAACAGACTCTGCCTGAAGTGAGAGCCTAATGGAGAGAAAGTCAGGGTAGATCCTGTTGGAAACATATGAACAACATACAAATAAGGTGGCGGATGTTATGTGATCGACGATCGATCGACCAGATCGGTCCACATCGGTAATTGACGCCCTTCTGTTGGCAAAACACCACTTGAGTCGCCTGTAACATGACAATAAGAGTGCCTCACTGTCTTCATTTGTAGTGAGAGGTTGATGACATATCGCTATTTCTACAATCTTGAAGGAAGGGGACTGGCCTGTGTCGACCGTTTCAACCCAGGCAAGACTTTGACCGAAACCCATCCCACCGGTGCCTGCTGTAAGGAATAGCGAAAATTGGCCGGTGTTTCTCCAGCGCTTGTCAATAAAAGGGATAGGAAATTTCAATGTCCGCTTTGTTTGTTGTTTCAGAGGTTGCTGCGTTGAAAACGGGCACCCAGGTGAATGATAGTCTGTGAAGCTCATTTCATTTTCGACAATGAAAGGACCCCATTGTCGCCGTTCGCGCCGTTTATAGTTCTTTCGGCAGATGCAGAAGGAATTCATCGTCCACAAATTCCCATTTTGATATCTTGTTGATTTAATTGCTGACACCGGCGTTGGATCTCGCGGGCATACGACGCTGTCGATAGCCGTTTCGGCGGCATCTTCATCCCTATCAAGGAGCAGATTGTTACAATTTGACCTATTGGGCTCGGGAAGTCGAGTAAGTATATCGCCGAGAGTCTGTTCTATACCTTGGATGGAAATTTGGGTAACATAACCACTCTTTCTGATCGCTGGACTTAGCATCTATCCCAAGTAAGGCTGGTAGTAGTTCTCTCACACGTGCAAAATATTTAGGGCGAACTGTAGAACGCTGATTGCATTGAATAATTGTTTCTCCAAGTTCTCCAAGTTTTGCTTTTTGAATGGATATTTGAGTTTGACATAAAGGGTCCTGGCCTTCGAAGTGCGACTGTTGGGTTTCAGATCCTGACCTTTCAATTCTGCAACCATCTTTGACAAATCGTTGATGGCGCCCGCACAATTGGCCTGGCCTTGGTTGATCGCTCTTTCAAGGTCGGTATCACTAAAACCCGTATTAGAAGCCCATGTCCTCAGCGAGATTAAGGATGACTGAAAGTCTCGCGCATAATTCTTTGCGCGCTCAAGATCTTCATCCCGGCCTTCAACGCTATCGAGATACTTAGATATCTCGGTGAATAGCTGGAGTCCCAGGGAAACTGTTCCGAAAGCGCTGCCGGCAATGCCGAAAGCCTCGGCCATGCTGGGAATGGGATTCAGGACAAGTTCAAAGATGGTTATTGCGGGTGATAATGAGGGATGTCTCTAAGTTTGGTGAAATGGCAAACAACCCTCATTTAAAGACGAATTGTATGCTGCCCATGTTGGGCTCCAACCAGTAGGTGATATGATCAGCAGTAGTGGCTGTGTAATATGACTGCACAATCAGGCTGTATTGTAAATACAATAATGCGAATCGTGGTATACGTGGTCCAATTATAACCTTGACATACGCTTGCCTGCATGAATATTGATTATTGCGGTGTGGGGTAGAAATGGGTGAATGGCTGACTTAAGTCACGAGGATTTCCTCCGCCACTGCTTGGTGCGGAAGACATGGCCAATCGACTGCTCGCGGGTCGCGACGCGCCACGCGTTGGCAAGCGCTGGGCCATGAACTTCGTTGAGCGAATCCTTGAGATCTTTCAGTTCAGGAAGATTGGCAAGTTTAGGAAGAGGACAAGATCAGGACCGCATATTGCCTTCCAGAAGTTTGAGTTAATTGGAATTCTTCTGGGTTTGATTCAGGCATAAGGAAAGTAAGCCCTAGAATGACAACTCTGTAATGGGCATTGGCATGCCAAGGATCATGGTAGGACCTCGCTGTTGGCGATAAGATGGAAGACCCAAAATGCGGAGATTTGGCATCCCCATTATGGCCTGCTCAGTCTGCGATAGCCTTGGATGCTGATGGAGTCTGGAGGACCAGACATTTGGACAGAATGTGGTTTGGTAACGTCGAAGTCTCTGAAACTCATTCCCACGCTCACCAACCATCTCTTTCATCCATCGACATGGGCGGATGGATCGGAGATATTGGAGGTACTCTTGGATCTTCAGCCAATGTCTGAAGTTGACGAGGAAGACTAGAAGGCTGATAGGGGAGAGGTTGCGAATGTCTCCTCCAAATCATTTGGATACTCCATGATGTCGAACCAAAGTTGAGTCGCGAAGAGCAGTGCGACTGCGTTGAGCTTGTCCCTAGGGTGGGCCGGTGCAAAGTCCTCCAAGGCCACATAGAGCTCCTCTGAATATGTCATGTTAGACATATATGGTCCTTCATAAATGAATACTCTGGGCCGCCCATGTTTGTTGAGCAGGAACTTTGATGCTTGAGGGAGAACCTCACTTAGTGGCCGGTTTTCAGGGCCAGCTCCCTGCTCCGGCTAATATATAGTTGACGCTATCCTCGTTATTTTCATCCCCTTGTCGGTCGCGGGCTTTATCAACGAGCTCAGAACAAAGCTCAAAGTTTTAGCGTGATGCGAGGAGTGTAAACACCAAGTCACGGCGCTCAAAACTGGGACCGAGGAGGTGTTGCAATTGCCTGATCTGTCCTGCTGTGTCGCTACCAACAGTGTTGGCAAGTCTGTCTGCCATGTTCTGTGGCATACGGAGTTGGGCCATCAAAATTGAAGGGACTGTCACCTCCCAAAGGGGAGGGAGGAGGAATATGCCCTACAGGGCGGGCTGTTAGAGTCCTACAGTATCTCATACAGTAGTTAGCAGAGGTGACAAGGGCAGAAGACTGTGGTAGAACCCACGGGCTTCCGGGGGCTTTGCTCCTTGATGCCCATGTAGGAGAGGGAGAGACTGTGGCAAAATGTTGTATATAGGTCGATTGGTAGTGAAAGGCGAAATATGCACGTGGCGAGGGTTGCCTTTTTGATGGAGAAGGTGACGATAGTATATATAAAGTTGATGATGATAATGATTCTGGCGAAAAGAAGAATCAGCCAGAGCTCTAAAACATATGCGGGAGGAAGCCGCTCAGCTGGCTCAAGCTTCTTGAGAGCCCGCCGCTTCACGCACGCGGCACCGAGGATGCGGTCACAGCGTGACAATCTCTCTGAGGTCGGGACATCGAGATGCTGAACTTGATCCCATGTTGTAGAGATATATGACAACATTGCGAGGGAGAAGATGAAGAGTTCAAGAACGAGATGAGCTGCGGAGTAATTTCAGGCGGAAGAGAAACCTCCAAGTAAATGGAAAAACAGAAAAGGATCTCCTGCCTGGCCATGTTACGCAACCTCGCTAAAGCCTAGACCAGATTGGTGTTACACAAACTTGTTGACATTGCCAGGCGTTTCCTAACAATCTGTTGATCTGGCTTGCGCCTGACGCCTGGCTATGATATACTTGGTCAAGCAAATTATGGATATAAAGGCTTCCATTCCCATCCCCTTAGCTTAGCTTACCTCATGTTTGTCTGAGCAAGCACCCTTCCTGTGTAGTCACCAACAAGCCTCTACTCCAGAATTGACTTTGCTTACATCAAATTGTCCTCTGCTTGCACAATTACATTCAAAGACGCAAGTTATCATTCAATTCTCTTATTGAGGAGCCGCGGAGAAGAGCGAGGGCGACCTCGCGATGTCGAGCATGCTCACGTGTAGGGTATCCGAAAATTGATCTTTGCAGCGATGATCAACGATCGCCGAGTCCACAGATCGGCCTGCTCCGCTTTCCTCCCAGTCAGTGATTGGCTGATCACCACTACTATACCGAAGATGAATTTACTGGCTTACAGTAGCTAGCCCGGGCCGCAAGCCGGCGATCGGATAACGCACTGAACCCAATTCAGTGCATATATTACTGCAATTGTGCAGATCCTCGACAGCCATCTCAATTTCAAGGTAGGTTAATGGATCTTCGACACGTCAGTGGAGCGGGGCATTCAGCTAGCCACCCATACTCGACTTGACCCCAACTTAGTGCGTTATAAAGCACCAAGTTCCCCCAAAAACCTGCATGCCTAACATCGTGATTAATTGCCTGTCAGCCTCTGAACATGGCCAAGATGGCTTCCCAACATGAGCCCCAAGTGGACAGCTCCATTGTAAAAACAGGAGCGGAGGAGTCACAAAGTCAACTACCTATCTGTGACTGGACTGACAAGGCTGAAGTCAAGCTGAGAAGAAAGTGCGTCGATCTCCCCCCAATATCATGTGTCGATACTAACACGTCTGACCAGAATCGACTTCACCATCTTACCCATGCTCATGCTCGGCCTTTTCGCCCTCCAACTCGACAGAGGAAACGTCGGCTACGCCATGACAACAAGCTTCACCGAAGATCTCCGCATAAACAACGATAACGTCAACACCGGAAACCAGCTCATGCTCGCAGCCGTCGTAATATTCGAGATACCTTTCAACATGGTCCTATCCCGAATCGGGCCTGCGCTTTGGCTGATTATCCAGATTTTGGCGTGGGGAACAATCGCAACGGCGCAAGCAGCTGTCCACAACAAATCGGGATTCTACGCCACGCGATTCCTGCTGGGAATGTGGGAAGCCGGATACCTTGCTGCTGCGCTGACGATTCTTGCGTCTTTTTACACGAGGAAGGAGATGGCAATGCGGGCTACGCTTGTGTATGTTGGGAATTACTGCTCTGCCGGTGTAAGCGGACTTCTCGCAGGCCTGATCTTCAAAATCCCAGAGACGAGCGGTTTGAAAAAATGGCAGTGGCTTTTCATCATCGACGGTCTCTTCACGCTGGTCGTTGGCTTCGTTTTCATCTTGATCATGCCTCGCTCGACTACCAACACGCTTCCACTTGCAGGTATCAAGTGGTTCGACCTGTTCACCGCCGCAGACAGGGACATCCTGGCCAAGCGCGTCATCCTCGATGATCCGCGCAAGCACGTGAAACTCTCTGGCATCAGCCCCAAGACTGCGCTGCGCATTCTCTTGACCAGCTTTCCAATGTGGGGTCATTTCGGCATTAACGCCATCTCCATCACACCCAAAGGTGGTTTGGTTTTCTACACGCCCACCATCATCAAGAACCTCGGTTTCGGGCCATCCACTGCGAGCTTCCTGGCAGCCGTTAGTAACTTCGGCGTATGCATCTTGGCAATCCTCGTATCTTGGGTCAGCGACAAGACATTGTCTCGAGGACCTCTTTGCCTACTTTGCGGCGTGTACTCACTCGCTTTCTCGGGGGTTCAATTAGCTGTTGTCGGGAGTAGTGACGTCTGGATGAAGTACGCTATTCTAACACTTCTGGGTTCAGGAGTGGCGGTATCTCAGAGTCTCAATGATGCGTGGTTTAGCATCAATACTGCTGATCCGCAGGTCCGATGCATTGGGCTTGCACTGGCCGTTGCGGGCTCAAACGTGGGAGGACTCGCTGGACAGAATATCTTTGTGAAAAGTGACGCGCCATACTATCGCAATGGGTTTCTGAAGATCTTGTGCCTCTACGCGGCCAGTATTGTACTCGTTGCTGGTATGATATTCTACTACTGGAATGACAACAGGAGGATGCAAAAGTCAGGAGAGCTTGAAGATACTGAAGAGATAGGAAGATCTGGGGGACTCAAGAAGAAAAGGGTAAAGAATCAGTTGTAGAAGTTATTTCGATATAAATGTTTCTACCCTAACTAAGTTCAGTTTTGAACATGAGCTCTCAGCCATAGGTTTCAACTGCACATACAACTCCTAGGTTGTAGTCTAGACGTTAAAACACATTGCCTGACAAGTTGCTACAGTATAAGTGCCGGCTGACTCTATGCGAGAAATATCAAGAGGACAAGATTCAGTTCCGAATCCATCCGTGACATCCCATCTTGGATATTGCCTCCGTCAAACACACTAGCACGACTGCTGAGCCGGGCTCTTGATAGCGTTACCAGCCGCGTTCAGATACTTCTTAAGCACACTAGTCCCGCCACACTTATACTTAACAGCTTGAACAAAGGTCTGTGTGTTCAATTTCGCACCGTCCCAGTTAGTGTGCGTGTTATCGTTGGGATAATAAGTTTTGGCCTTAGTAGGACCCATCGCCTGGAACAAAGCCACAGAGTATTTTGTATGGTTGATATAATCAACTCCAGCGGCCTTAGCCACAGCTTCAGCGTAGTCCGCAAACGGCCACTTCGACTGCAGCGTGTTGCCAGTCCAGTAGTTGCGATTAACCATACCGGAGATGATAGGCGTTGCTCCCTTGGCCTTGACGTCGGCGATCATCTTGCGCAGATACCAGCCAAATGTGTGAACGACCTCTTTATTGCCTGTGGTCGTGGTGACGGTGACAGTTTCTTCGCCAGTGCCTGGAAGGGTAGCGCGGTCAGATGTAGTGGGATCCCCGTCGTCGTTGTGGCCCATCTCGATAACCACGAAATCTCCTGAAGATGTCTTTGACAGCAGGTCGCTCCATAGGCCCTCGTTGATAAAGGATCTGGTGGAGCGACCATTCTTGGCAAGGTTCGAGACAGTCAGGGTTGTGTAGTCTTGGATGTAAAAGCCCCATCTATCATGATGAATGAGTAAGGATAGATGTTCCTTTGCTTGGATGGAATTACTTACCCCTGTAAGGCATTGCCAGTGGCATAGTTTGCGGTGGTGCTATCAGAACATATCAGTAGCTTGGCAGCCTGGATAGGCGCTGCAAGCAATACCGAGCTGAGGATGGTTGAGAAGCGCATGTTGTAAACAACTAAAGGACGTTGACATGAGAATCAACCACTAAATCATTGGGAATACCATCGCCTTCTTAAGCTTCTTTCAACCAGGGAAGAATGGCGGCTTTACTTCTCTTACTTGGGTACAACTAAGCTGGAGACAGGTGGGAAAATTAGAATCCGGAGCGACCACTTCAAATGCCGAGCTCGGCAACTCGGCATAGATGGTATCCATGTAAAATCCCAAATTGGCTATGCGGAAGTAACATCAGCTATCCGAATACTCAATTAAGCCTTGTTATGGAAGGTTTACAGTTTTCCTATACGCGGATACGTCAATTTGAAACGGGCTAAGGCGGGAATGCATGCAAATAGACCCAAGCGGAAGATACCCCACGATTCTCCGTTCCTTATTATACACCGTGTGGGGGAGATCGTCTACCCCACGATCCTGCGATGATCGTCAAAGTTTGATCGGAAATTAATAAGGCCACCTTGTGCAATGCCATTCTCTTTTATGCCACCGGTGCACTCAAACCAGATATCTAATATACTCGATGTCGGTCGTCGTGCAGGAGGTGGAGGAATGGAATGAGATCAACAGTCCACCGCAATGGGGGCGGAGATTCAGGATTTGCAGGAGCGGAGCTGCGATGAAGGTTGTGGCTGGTATTGCTGCTGGGTATATTGAGAATCATATGTGATAGAGACCTGATGGTCTTTGGGATAAGTGAGCGCATCTATTCCCAATTGTCTTCGTGGATCAGGCTAATATTATGACCACGGGGTACACTAACTAAGGGAGGTAAGAAGACTTAAGATCTTTATCTCAGAGGTTTAAAAGATTTAGATAAACTTAGTATAAGTAAGTAGGCGCATACACCGGTCAAATTTAGCACCCCAGATAGAGTCAGAAGTTTCTTTGCTCGCTGGGAGACAATATTCCCTGTACGTGGTGATACGTGCCCTTGACTTTGTATCTTGGCTTCAAACTTCATCTAACCCCTCCCTCAACCTACAGACTTATATCACGGTATTACTAATTCTTTCTAGGTGTGACTCAACGGCGTGCAAGCAGCGCTACTTGAAGTTCAGGCTCTAAGAGCATAAATGGTTTGCTAAACTTTCAAGACTATCGTCATCACATGAACCACAAACCTTACTGCCTCACGATTAGAAAATGCCCGTAACGCAACCACTGAATACGTCTTCCTCTCTCCTTCTCCAACATCTCTACTTCAGAAATCAATCAGCTATCAAAAGATCAGCTACCTAATTCTTTCAAAAGTCTTTACAATGGCATCCATAGATTTCACCCCAGCTCGCACTAAACCACGGGTCATTGCCGGGTGGAAGCGAGTAGCGTGGCCAAAACTTCGCAGACTGCCTCTAGAAATCTCAGATGCTAGTCTCCCCGCCCCTATGCAACAGATTTCGCAAGGTATTAACCCAAACGCACATGCCATCGCCAAGAAGCATAACCTTCTGCCCATCGAAGATATGGACGATCAGATTCACTCAAGATGCGAAGTGGAACACCAACGCTCCTAGTTGTTGCACCATGGTCTTCTGAAAAGACACCTACCTGGGAGAAAGCCGCGCAAGAGATGATTGTGAGTTTGGCTGAGTTGTTCAAAGCATCGTATATCAGCGAAGGCGATATCCATGTCGAGATCGTCACTCCGGAATTTGAGCAGACGGTTTATTTCGTCGCGCCCAACGACGCCTCCCTCCATGGCAACTGGGACTGGGTCCGTGCTAAAGTCCATGACTTCCTCCAGTCATTCCAAGCAACTAGAGATCGCTTGACACTTCTTACTCTCTTCCAGTACGGAGTGGTTCCAGATCCCCAAGACAATCCTCTTATAATCTATATCTCGGTGGACTTTGGTTCGGACGAGACAGGTTGGCACGAGGTCGTCGCTGATATCAAGAACATGCTTCAAGGCGTGGAGGGATGGGGTCATGTACAGGTCCATATGGAGCACAACGAGGATGGAAACCAGTTTTAGATTAAGGTTGTATCTTAAGGGAAGGGCAGTTTCATGGCTGGAAGAGAAACGATTGTCTGCTTAATATTGAAAGACATGGGTGATTATTGCAGAGACATACATTATTTAAAACCTCGACATTTGGTGAGCACATGCTTAAGAATAACGATCTAAATAACCGAGGTAAACTCGCTAATCACACCTCGCAAGGACTGCTCCAGCCTCCTTTCCATCAAACTCTAACCAGAACTTCATAGCAGCCTCTCTAGTAAAAATGACAAGATCATACTTAACCTTCCACCATTTCCTGCCGTCAATACCTCGAATCTTCTTGAATAATGACTTACTTACTGAACTCAGATCACTTTCCAGAACACGGTTGATCTTGATTTTGATAGGATGAGTACGTGTAACCACAGCGTCTGGTACCCACAGCTCGTCTTCGAACTGAAGATGGCCGTCTGTATAATATCTCGGGATATGTCTATCGCTCATCACGATCGCGCCTCAGGTTCTCCCCCTTGCAGCAAGGATATACCATTCGATCTTCCCTATATTAATATGAATCTCCAAGACTTTCTGATTGTAACTCACTCTTTCCGTCCTAACGTGTGAGGTGGCGGTGGCCTACTCAGAAGCGAACCAAGAATCCCTTTGCAAACCCTCATCAACATTCTCCGGGAAATGAGCACCAGAAAAATTAACAATACTTCCTCTAGACCTCCCACAAAGGCTGTCTTTATATCTTGGTGGAACTGGTCTTCGGTTTTCTATGTTTGAGACACAACTATTCTTCCTCCCCGGTGAGGTTCTTGACTGCTTCCCCGAGGATAGTAGCTGTTTATGAAGCAACTGTTCTTGATATATTTATTAGACTATGTAACTTCTGGCGCAAATATTCGTCATGGCTGTCTAGCAGGTCGCAGAGCTGCTATTAGTTCAAGCTGCCGTGGTTCATTGTCCTTTGGCCGTCAGGTACAACTACTCCTTGATACTGGCTATTTACTATTCCAGACAGTCGCATCGTACTCATCCATCCACTCAACGAACTCGCCACCGGCTTTGGCCCAGCCGGTAATGCCTTCATACAGAATCGCGCTTTCCATATGGCTATCTCCTTGCTTGTCGATATGATCCTGGAACCACCCGGCTGCGCGCGTGCCCCGGCCGCGAGAGGATGCTGGAGGAGTTAGTACGTCCGTTTTATTGATGCCTCGATCTGGGAAGGGATGGATCAAGACGCACAGCAATACCAGATGGTCTTTTGAACCCCTGCCGATTTGAACATGGTGTAGAGGGTTTCTATCATCGGGTAGAGGCTCTGTGCCGGCAGATTGATGGATCCGCGAATGGTACCGCCCTGGATGGCAGAATGAATGAGTTTGTGCTTTTATTAAGTGTCATGAATTTCAAAAACTGCGGAATATAGGTGCTACCTCGTGATCTGTTCGGCGGAGATCAATGAGAACGTAATCCTTGCCAGCGATATTCTTGCAGTCCTTCATCATCTCCAAGGCAGCCTGGCGTGTCGTGGCTGGGGGGGTCTTGTTGAGTGGAGGAGGGTAGGCGGCGTGCCAAGGCGTGGCGGCATCGGTAGAGGCCATCTTGGACGAGCAGACGCGTTTGACCTTTTGGAAGACGAAATGGGAGCAAGGACGAGTCTTTAGTATTCCGAAATATGTTGTGAGGGTCATCACGTCTTGGAGGGGGGAGAGACGGTGTTTCTCAGTATGCAGCCCTTTAACTAAGCGGAGAAGACCACAGGCAATCTCCACGCACTAAGATATGGTCGGTACTGTGTCATACCCAGTGGAGACCAGGTACTACCCGGGGCTAAGATTAAGTGGGGTTCTTGTCTTGGGGCTCTGTCAGACCCGAAGCGTGATTGATCAATTTGGAATGGATTACAGACTATGGAGTACAGGGACTCACATGCCAGTTTCTGCAACCCACTAAGCAAATTCAACTAGTAGGGACTGTGTCAGGCCGACGCTGCGATTGGCCCAACGCGGCTTTTCCAGCAGCGATCGTTCTTGTGCTTCACGACTTGCATCAACATGGAGAATCCCATGGACGCGGCGAAAATTCACATATAAGATCGTGCTCGAATCGACGGCTGCTGGTGGTCTCAGAGCCACACTCAACCACCACGCACAGTCTACCGCCGCCTTCATCATGACACAGGAGATGAACAACGGGCTGAGTAGCCACGAGCCCAAGCCTTCTAATACACCTCGCACAGACTCAAGTAATGGAGGCACTAGACAGGCTGGCCAAGATTCTGAGGCCACAGCTGCGAGCGTGAGCCACGAGCCGCAAGAGAAGCAACTGTCTGCCCTCAAGGGACTAGGTATTCTGGATCGCTACCTAGCCATCTGGATATTCCTGGCAATGTCCATTGGTATAATCCTGGGCAACTTTGTTCCCGAGACGGGCCCAGCCTTGCAGAAGGGTAAATTTGTCGGTGTTTCGGTACCTATTGGTATGTTCCCTGCCCCAAAGTCTGGAACTTTTGATCCTTGAAAACTGACCCTTGGGCCAGCTGTCGGTTTACTTGTTATGATGTATCCTATCCTCTGCAAAGTGCGATATGAATGGCTCCACGAACTCTTTTCCCACAGGGATATGTGGAAGCAGATCTGCTTTAGCATCTTCATCAACTGGATCATTGCTCCATTCCTCATGGTAAATTCCCCTCCCCTCCGGTACGTCTCCCTTCACAGAGAGCATACTGACACTTTTTCCACTTAGCTTGCCCTGGCCTGGGCGTTTCTCCCCGACAAGTCGGAGCTTCGCGCCGGTCTTATTCTCGTGGGTCTTGGGAGATGTATTGCCATGGTTCGTTCATCTGTCCCTTTTAGGCGCGTATAAACCATACTGACACCTCGCATTTAGGTTCTTATTTGGAACGGCCTAGCTGGCGGCAACGACGAATACTGTGCAATCCTTGTCGCTGTTAACTCGATACTCCAGATGGTCCTCTTCGCCCCAATGGCCGTCTTCTTCATCCGCATTATCAGCCACGAATCCGGTACGATTGATATATCCTATAGCGTTGTTGCTATAAGTGTGGCTGTTTTCCTGGGCATCCCGCTTGGAGCAGCTGTCATAACGCGGATCACCCTGCGCAAGGTCGCTGGACCTGATTGGTATGAGAGGACCTTTATCAGATTTCTCGCACCCTGGTCTCTCCTCGGCCTACTCTATACTATTCTGGTTCTGTTCGCATCCCAAGGGAGACAGGTTGTTCACCAGATTGTATCGGTCGTCCGGGTAGCAGCCCCATTGGTAGTGTATTTCGTGCTCATCTTCTTCGTTACTTTGTGGGTCAGCAGATTGCTTGGCTTCCGGTTCTCCATGGTAGTTACCCAGAGCTTTACTGCTGCAAGCAACAACTTTGAGTTAGCTATCGCCGTGGCGGTCGCGACTTTTGGCCCCAACAGCGACCAGGCGCTGGCATCCACCGTTGGTCCGCTCATCGAAGTCCCAGTCTTGGTAGGCTTGGTGTATGCCGTGCGCTGGATGGCCAACAGATGGGGTTGGAAGTAAAGGGGTGAGAGCCAAGCTTTCACTGATCTGCGCCTTCGGGGATAAGGTCTCAATGCTTCTATGGACTTTCATAAATAGATTATCCAGTCACGCCCAGGCTTCTCCATGTGGAGTCTGGGAATCGAATAATAATATTTTGCTTCTAGTAGTCTTTATACTAGAAAGAATCCACCTTGATGTCGATATGCGTCTAGTGAATGTGATCCATGAGCTGAAAGATCTTGGTGTTTTTAACAGAGCAGCT
Source organism: Fusarium oxysporum Fo47 (assembly GCF_013085055.1). Taxonomy (NCBI): domain Eukaryota; kingdom Fungi; phylum Ascomycota; class Sordariomycetes; order Hypocreales; family Nectriaceae; genus Fusarium; species Fusarium oxysporum. The sequence goes on along the minus strand of NC_072840.1, from coordinate 537,698 downwards.
GTCATCCCCATGACACCCCAGTGCGGAACGGGCCCACGATGGGTCTGTATGGCTGTGAAATTCGACAAGTATTTCTGCCGCTTTGTCGCACGATGTTTCCAGGGGCTCAGATTGGTTGCTAGAATGGATGATGGAATTTGATGAATCGAAAGAGTCAGAGAGCGGCGAGAGCACGTCTGTTGGCGCTGAGGAACTGGAAGCTGCTGTATTGCCAGCCCCGTTTGCCTCGTGTATTTCGTGGTTAGATATTGGCTCCTCTTCACGAAGAAACAAGACTTCTTCGTTTTCCTCTTGGGGCTGTATCAGTTCCAACAGTGGCTCGGTAGATGATGGCTGATTTCGGCCAGCTGTCGGGGGAATTAGATTTGACATCATTGGCGCTGCATCTCCAGCCATGCTTGATGCAGACAACGATAAGCCCTGAGGCGGATCATCCGTCGGCATGGCACTCATTTGCGTTATTCCAAGTAATAAACGTCCACACGAATTGCACCGACATCCATCAGTTAATGCCCGATGGTGTTCCTCCGGGGAGGATAGGTATCGTTCAATTTCACGGTCCGAGACCCCGTACACGCCAAGCAAGTCCTTCAGGCGTTGGTTCTGGACGCTGACGGCCTGGGCAACGCGTTGCATCTCAATAGAGGCCTCCACGCCCATCCGCTCGTATTTTTCAAGTCGACCCTGCAGATCTGCAATCAGCTCTTGCCGCCGGGCTCTGGACCTGCGCTGAGCATCGCGATTTTCTGCAACAGTGGCAGCGGTTTTATGCTGCAGGTAAAATGGTGAGTGGGCTTCATCAGTGATGACTTGTGCAGCATACCTTCCGCGGCATCTTTGCCTTAGATGTCGAGTTTAAACGTGCGAGTTCGTGTGGATAGCAGAAACGATAGTCCAGACTAGACCGCAGAAGATCAATCATGGTGGGATGTTGACGTGTGGGTGAGGTAAATCGGAGCTACAAGGGTACAGCACAGACACTGCGCTGACTGGTCGAAAAACGTGATAGGTGGGTGGCTTGATCGTTGTGGCGAGTGAATAGCTTATGGCTTGATGGAAAAATTCATGATGTAAAGGTCACCCAAAGTAGACTAGCCACCTAATCTACTATAGGTATTTTTGCAACACTCATCTCTCCCTCTAGGTTAAGTTCAATTTGAAGCTCGCATTATCCAATGTGCACACAGTAGATAGCGCTGCCTGGCCCAGTCAAAATTCACCGGGAGTTACTGTTCAATTCTACATCACTCTACCACCAGACAGCCTGCATATTTGGGATACTGAGTCTCTGTGACGCAAGTTTATCCACAACGCCGCTAGAAATCCGCTTGCAATGATGTACGTGTACGATGAACCTGCGAATACCTGAGGGTAGATATACGTTCTCGGGGCTGGCGATCCTTGGAGCATTAAAGCTATGACTTCGGCAGCTGGAAACTCAAGATTAGTTTACATCACGTTTTAGGCGCCGTGACATAGCCCACCACTTACATGCAGTAGGGAGGATTGTTGCAGCCCAAGCGAGGGAGAGCATTGCTTGGAGATTCCGGATACCCGCGACTTCAGCTGACAATGGACCAATGGTCTGTGCAACGTTATTAGTAAATCTCTTGGCTCTAAAGATTCGGAGCAAATGTGAAGAGAAATATGCTCGCCATCCAGAAGACTCCCAAGATTGCCCCGCAAACAATAGAAAAGAACAGTGTCAGTCCAAACGACGTGGCCAGTAACCAGAGGACAAAGTAAACGAGACTGCAGAGAAGCGTAAGCATGTAGGCAGTGGCAATCCGGGAGAAACGATCGCTTACGAGGCCAATAAGGGGACGTCTAGTCGCGGTCCCTACGTTCAAAAAGCCAACAACGTCGGTGGCCTATTTATGGGATAGCCCTATGGCAGGAGCAAACTCAGATAGCGAAAACAGCAGGAAAATATACCTAAACATGCTAGTGAAAGCCTACATCAAAAGCAAGATAACTGCTCTAGACCGAAGGAGGGCGATATCAAAGGCCCGCTGGTTCGGCTAGATCTGAGAATTCCTGTGTCGAAGCAAAAGAGTTGCTATTACGATGCCTACGAAGGTAATGATACCAGTTGCGCAAAGTGCCCAGTCTAACCCCTGATGTTTAATCATAGCAGCTGTTCCCCAAGTAAAGGCTGCTCCTCTGACACCAGAGCCGGCAGAGCTGATTCCGTTGGCTATACTGCGCCGTTTCGAAAACCACTGCGACAGGACGGCCGTGCTAGGCACGATGACGAAGCCGATCCCGCTCCCAACCAGAGCCCCCTCAGTAAGATACAGATGCTGTGCTCTGGAGGCAAAAGGAGCAGTTACGTAACCAATGCTTTGTAAGAAGCATCCAAGCAGGATAACAGCTTTTAAAGGATATCTGCCGGCGAGGTGGGTTGCTAGCGGAGTAAGGAGTATAGCACAACTGAAGTTCAGCCCGCCGATAAGCCCGTATTCCATCAGCTTAGCGTTAGCGAACCTTTTGGATGAGACGTATTCTGTTAGATAGACACCAAAGGACTGCATAATTGATTAGACAGTGTGAGATTAGGAACAAAGAGCACTTACTGCTGTTACACACCAAGTAAGAGCATTTAAAATGAAGCACGAGCCCACCACGACCCAGCCATATCCTCCATCAGGAGAAGGCAAGACACCATCATCAGTTTGACCGGATTCGTGCATTGCAGTATCCGATTGACTCATATCTAGAAAATACAAGACGCAACATCTACCTTCTTGCTGCCGCTTATCTTCGTTCGCGGGCAAACCGGCCTTTCATGCTTCTGGGGAACGGAAGACAATGACGCCCGCGTGAGACAGGCTCTGCCATCAGACTGCCCCGAACGTTGGCAACGAGTACGTTCCTCCCCACGACAGGGGAAGAAAGTACCTCTCAAAGCTTCATCAGCTTTAATCTCATTTGTAAGTAGCAGACAAACGACCTTGGCCAATAGATAAAAACTAATGCATATAGGCCATCTCAGGTACGACTAAGCAATGGTGACAGATCGAAAAAATACCAGATCTGTACTAGTTGGCTCCGCATATTACTACCTGCATGAATGGATCGGCGACCCCCGCACAGTGCAGTCCTTCTGCCCAAGAGAGAGAGTAAATGGCGTGCAGAACCTGTATTTCAAAGCAGGAAACCTCGGGATCTTTTCAAATGGCGAGGAAAGGATGACCAGAAAAAGCTTCAATCGCAACAAGAGCAAATGAGGAATCTTCTCACCTCAGATGCTAAAGCCTAAGTTGCGATAAGAGCCCGGTGACTCTTGTCATCACGCGCGGGTCGTATAGTTAGCGCAGCGACTACAAGTGGCCTATTCTAGGCTGGCAGGTCTGACGAGATTACTAAATGTAACGGAGTTACGAGCAGGTCCACTTCGCAATATCATTATCCCCAGTGATGTGAGGCCTGTCCTTGACAGCGAGATACGGAGGATATTCTGCCATATTCATTCGGCTGTGTCAGGAATCAACCTACAGGTGTCTCTATCATGCAGACAACTTTTTCGCTCAAAATCTTCCAGAAACCGCCGTCTTCGGAGTTCCTTATCATCCTCAGCACTGGATTCCGATCCATCGTGGAGTGGAATGTAGCCCTCGCCAAAATTCCCTTTCAGACAGTTGACGACAACATCTGCGTAGACTCTTCCCATGCGCCCTCTGAGCTCCGGTACATATTTAGCCTTTAATTGTTCAGAAAAGACCCCGAGATCCTCCGTCTGGCAATCTTTGAAAATTCGCTTAATGGGGTACCACAGACCAATTTCTAGGAGAACCACTCCAAGGCTATAGATATCGAATTCCCTTCGGTACCTTGTTAGTGGAAGAGTGTATCCCACTGCGCTCGCAGTTAAATCAGGCACTGCTGCGGTCCTGGTCGGATGCCAGTAGAGACGCTCGTTGAGGGATGGGAAGTTGTTAAGATAGATAGAAGGAAGCTTCCCAGATGGTTCCATGTCGTTATCTCGTCGCGTAAGATCGAACCCGCACAGGAAAGGCGTCTCAACTGTATAAGAATCCCTCTCAACCTCAAACAGCAGTACATTGCTGCTGGAAATACTTTTGTGAAGCCAGTTCACAGAGAGCATCTGGTATACAGTTCCGGTGAGGCTGTGCGCGGCACGGAGACGGTCTCCTAGGTCTCTGCGGATGCGCCGTGGCTGGTCTTGATTGAGTCTATCCGCTAGGGAGGTCGGCGATGCCGCGCTGTCGCCCCTTGGGTAATGGAAGGCGATTCCGTAACGGTAACACTTCGGATCATGAAAATAACCCAGACATGGCAAGACACCAGTATGATGTAGAGCAGAGAGCTGTTGGAGCTGCATGGCGAGCATGTGAACGTGAATGTCGATGCTGGATCGGGTTTCTTGTGTTTCTTCTGATGAATAATGGCGCCATTCGATTATTAATGGGGAGGTCTCCCTGGAACCAAATTCTCGAGTGCGAAAACCTTCAGTCCCCCGTCTGCCAAATCGAACCTCAGACGCTCGGAGATTCAGGGATGCTTGCGATGCTGCAATGGTCGGGGCCAACGTGAGAGCCTCTACATGTTCGTTATTGCTCATATCTACCGGCTTTGGCTGGTCTCTCTCTAAAACTTCTGTTTGGTGTTTGCTCTCAAGTAACTGTGCCATGAGGCTATACTGTCGACCAAATTGTCCAGTGCCGATATCACTCGTAGTGTTAATCTTTGAGCTAATGTCAGCCAAGCTGGCAGCCAGCTGGCGGGTGGTCACTAACACTCGACCAATCCGTCGTTCAAACCGAGCCATGCGATAGAAGGGCAGCAAATCAGCTAACTCGGTGTTGTACTTTCGAAGTGTATCAACTAGGTGAGTCAGCTGCTTTCCATCGCATGAAGCCCACCGAATCCTGGCCCAGAGGCCAAGCTTCGGCTGTGCTGCCTCTCTCCCCCCACCACTGCACTGGTAAGCGCATTGCTCGGATTCAAGAAGCGGTCTAGTCTCGTTCTCCAGGATTCATTGCTTGACGGCCGGTTTGAAAAGTATCTCTCCAGTGTTGGTTTTGCTTCTTTTAGGCACTTGTTCATGTTCGCCACGGACCTTTGGATGTGGGAAAGAATGTGTCCCCGGCGAAAATCGTCCTGGATAAACTCCAACATATCCGAAGCCTGCATGGCTGGTCTTTCGTCGTCCTGAATGATCGCCTCGGTGAACCCGGTTTCCTGGACCCAGCAGTAAAACCTTATGCGCTGCCATTGCAAATGGACCAGCAGATGCTCCAGCTCTAGATCAGCACCCCTTGCAGTCGAAATGATGTCGAGCAGGTCTATACATGTTTTAAGCGCGCCGACCACGCCGATGATGCTTGCTGCAGCCCCTAGCGCTTCGAGACCAGACATGTCGATAGCCGCGCTTTTGCGACTCACCTGATTTGCAGGTCCTACATGTAATGAAAGAATTTGAGAGTGGTCGTGCAAAAGAAAACATCTGATATCCAAAAAGAGAAAATTAGTTCAGTCTGTTCTTATGGCTTGAAATTCCTTACACCCTTAAGTATGTATGTGATTGTGGTTACTTTGCGACCTAGGCCGGCGCTTACATTGTGGCTTGCCGCAGGTCTACATGTGTCATCATACATCATTGGCCAGCCTGATGTCGTCCTGAAACAATCTTTCCGCCACGGGCGCGTCGCTCTGTTCATAAGAGCCGACCTAAATAGTAACATTCCATACAGCCTTATTTGTCTAGGGGTACTCACAGATAAATATAAATGCAACGAGTATCCTAATATATCGACGGTTCATTTTCATTACACAATAGTCTCAAAATATACTCTTTCAATTACTGGAAACCTAAGAACTCAAATCAGAATCCAAGACACCTACTGAAAATTCCTTCTCCACTACGTCTATTCACTTTCTATCAAGGCCATGTCTATAGAGCTGACGTTGGACGCTTCAATCTCCTTCGGGCGACGGCAATCAACTCGCTTGTGGTCAAACTCGGCTCGCTCCGATGTGCACGAGCAAGAAAAATATGATTTCCTCGCTCTTATCATTGCAATTGCAAACCTATATTCCCAGAACGATATTCTCGAGATGCAAGGTCGACAAGATACAGGTAAACCGCTCTCAAATGGAGCCGTCTCAGAGGTATCTACCATCTACGCTGCTGTTACACGCCCAAGCACAATTATTTCCCACCAAACTAGGACTCAGAAAAGCTTACTCGTCGTCAAACGGTCAGAATCGAAGTTGTTTCATCCAGACGGCTGATGCAATGATAAAGCAGCCATCAGGAGCTTTATTTCAGAAATTCAGATACTCAGTCACAGAAGCCTCCGACAACATCCCAATATTGTTAAGATCCTTGGAGTCCACTGGGATTATCGGCATACCGTATGTAGCATTTGTTATCCTTTTGCTAGTTCATTACTAGATACTGATCCTTTCGGGGTCTTGCTAGGGATACCCAGAGCCCTTGATCCTCCTAGAGAAAGCAAATATGGATTTGAGAAAGTTTCAAGCCAAGTAAGCTCTCAGTTGGTACCTTGATTGGTAGTACTACTTACCAGCACCACGTACAGGTACTTTTCTTTACCTTTTGCAACCAAGAAAGCGATTGCTCTCAATATTGCCTGTGGTTTATCCGCCATTCATGAATGTGGTGTCATTCATGGCGACTTAAAGCCGGCAAATGTCCTCATTTTTTTCAAGCCAGTGCTGCACGCAAAGATAGCAGATTTTAGCCACTCATTTCTCGACACTGGGGAGCAACGCCAACTGATCGGCGGCACACGTATCTACGCGGCCCCAGAATGGCAGGCCTCAGCTTCTACTGGCCAGCTGCGTAAGGTTGATATATATTCACTAGGTCTAGTTCTCAGTGGCCTGGTTCTAGGCACAGATCTGATTGACTGTTTTGAACGAAACCCACCAAGGCTGAATTTGAATCTTTCCCTTGCAGACAGTATCCAGAAGGTAAAGGACGATGATCTCATGGTGACCTACCTCTACGAATTGATTTACCTTGCGGATAAACAAAACCCAGATTTGCATCTTGACAGCCTCCCTATGATCAGATCCATCCTGGAATCCACTCTACAGCTTGACCCCGGGAAGCGTCATCTGGACAAAGTCATTCACCTATTATCTAGCCGGTACTCTCAACCCACGCCTTTTTAGACCCCTGAAGCAAAACTCTAATCGGCATACAGCGAGTGCGAAAACGTTCCAAAGCCTGAAAGAGTTCAAGAAACACTAATCTCAAATGCCGTAGATAGCCAGCTCTGATGTCCCCGCAGAGCTAACATGCTTAACTCAGCTGTCAATTCCGTATGCAGCGCTTCAAGGTCTAAGCCCCCTAGTGATGGATCAAGTTGTCAAGGCCTTGCAGGTAGTGGCAGATTCCTCGATTGACACTAGAAGAGCAGCAGCCTGTCTGGAGTTGGCAATATGTCAGTTGTGTGAACTTGGTAAATCCAATGTATACGAGTTCCCACAAAGAACCCACGCAACCGCATTCAACTATCTACTGAAAGCCGCCTCCCTCGGAAATCTGTTTGCCCAGGCAATTGCGGAATGCCTTTCAAAAGCCTTGCAAGAAGAAATTCCCAGTACATATCTATTCAAGGATTGGCTCTACGATGCTGCACCAGCCGGCTCAAGGACAGCGCTTGAATCTCTCAAGCATGTCGATACCTATCTACACGCCAAAGCTCTAGGAGTTTTCCGATCTACGTTCTGCGGCAATCCTGAGAAATATTTTGGAAATGCCCTCATCAACAGGATGAGCGATTTGGCGACTGTTATAAATGGCAGGGGAGACACGGCTCTCCACTGGCTGGCGTCCACTGGGCAAACAGAGAGACTCGCTTCCTTAACCTCACAGCGGTTATCGAGTCATGTACTTAATATTCAAAACCATCAGAAGGACACACACCCTTGCTGTGTGCTACCAGAGCGGGGCATTATACCACAATGGCGCAACTTCTTAGCTGCGGAGCAGATGCAAGTGTCACCAATGCTGCAGGTGAGAACGCCCTGCACTTTCTGGGTAGTCTCGACGAGCAAGACGTTTACTCTGCAGCTCATATGCTGCTCGCTTCCGGGGCCGCTCCGGACGTAGATGCCACAGCCTACACAGGAAACACACTCTTGCAGACGCGACCAACAGGTGGCGGGTGCCCCAAACTTCGAGCGGTTCTCTCAGACAATCCACACGTCTTGCGAGTTTTATTGGAGCTTCGCAAGCCTAGTATGCAAGGCGCTCGGATCGAGAATCCCACCACGCTGTCGAAATAAAGACTGATGTTGGTATGGGCAGTGCGACTGCACCATACAAAGGTTTTGGAAGTGCTGCACGAATTCTTCGCATCTTCGGGCTTATTTTCCAACCTGAAACAGCTTCAGTTCTAGGTTGATGGTGTCCGGCAATCCTTATCCGAGATGTGTGTCCGAGGTTGCGTGTTAGGAACCGGGACAACGGGTTTCGACATGTCCCAAGAGTTTATACAGCTCGTCTACTACAGAAGCAATAGTTTACGCTATCTTGAACAAACCCTAACGTTCTTAGAAACGCTGTCCTCTGGGATTATGGACATGGGCTGTAACGGTGCTAGGAATGCGCTCTTCTTTGCCATTCGAGAAGGAAGGAGGGACGCTGTTCGCATACTCGCAATGTTCGAAACGTCTCGAGGTAAATCACTATTCGTGGATTCACCAACCCTATCGAAGAAACTAGATGAAAGAGGACAACAAATTAGAAACATCCCTGCCAGGTACAGACTGGGCAAGAGATTTCGATTTCGAGAGAATCCCCGACATCTGTCTTCGATCTCATGTACGCCTCGATCTTTCCTAACAACTTCTTCTGGGGATTCATATGACAGCGAGAGCGACCAGGCATATGATAATATCCCTGAACCAGTGCTATCCAAGAAACAGCAACGGCGCAGAATGATTCACCGCCTCCGTGATATGCGGACTCCTCCGCCAAGCCCATATGGATCAGATAGCACAGATTTTAGCTCTAGTGATGAAGGCCCTGAGAATAGCGATACTGAAGATAATGGTGACATACGCACTTCGACGGCGTGGACGGCGTGGAACGATGCTCGCAAGGAAGATGAGTGGAAGAATCCCAGACCGGCTTTACCCGTGACAGTTGATGGACCAACCGACCATTACTATCTAGGCGGCTATGTGGATGCGATATTGCTGTCCGTGTATTACGGGAAACGGGCCATATTTTATGACCTAATTTCCGGGCCTGGAAGCAACACCATGCGGACAGAATCACCTTTTCTTTGCTACGCTTATCACGATTGGCGTGCCGTTTTCGATTTAAAATGTCGCAATGATTTTCGGGGGTATTTTCCTCGGACAGCGTGGGATTGCCCAGTTGTGGATGTCAGAGGAGACCAAGAAAAGTTTGTCGAGTTCGACGGAAGATTATGCTACCCGTTGGCGTACATGACGGCTATCGCGAGATCCGTGCATCGCGACATTTGCCTAGCGTAAGGCACCCTTGTACAATTTCACCCCTTTGCTACGAACGCTCTGCTGATCTGAATGTCCAATTCCAGTCACATACTCCTCATGGTCATGAAGCAGGGCGATATACCGGAGCCTGTCGGCTGGACGGCGAAGAGTTGGTTTGAGGACAAATGTCTTTCCCTGGACTCCTGCTCTGGCCAGTCGACTCCGCTCTTCCATGCAGCCGCTCATGGGTGGGATGAGCTATCTGTTCTTCTCTTGGACCACGGGGCATTCCCGCAGAGCGCCTGCTTCTATAACAGCTCCGGTAAGATTAGGGCTAGTACCGTGCTTGCCCGACTAATTGTTACCACAAAGAACGACGAAGGGAAAGTACAGAACCTTCTTGCTACCGCGGCGAGCCAAAGCACGGAGGTGATAATCACTGTACAGGATGTTAATGTCATAATTGGGCAGAACCTACATGCAGGGGAGGATATCGTGTGGAATCACGGCGTTCTAAGTTGGAAGTGCTCTTCCTTCTCGAATGAAAATAGTGATGTGCGGCTCTGGCAAGCCGTCGCGGCTGCTAATTCATCGCAGAGGCAGAAGCTCCAGGACATGAAGGCAGCGTCCTCCGCTCTACTGATGGAGGCTGCTTGCCGCCGGCATCTCTACGCAGTAGCTACCTTGCTGGAGATTGGGGTGGACCCGAACATGGGCTGTTCCAGTTGGCTCATCATTTCCCCACGAATCACCGCCTTAGATATCGTCGCCTAGACGATGTACATAAGGTCGACCGATTGCGACGACAGCGGGCGCGCGCTCAAAGAGCGGGATGTGAAGATATCAGCGCTGCTTCGATCCTGGGGAGGTGTCCGAGGAGTTGAATACACAGTTGAATATCAGCTACTCATGAACATTGTGCATACATTGATCATTCCGATCGCTGGGACTGGTCTTCTAGTCTACACATTATACCCAATTGCGCCATTTATTCCCGTCAGTTGGCGTCAATCTTGGCGCCTAACAAAGCAATGCACTACCGACGACGACTCAAGCGAGGTCTTGGAAACCATCGTGTTCTTCACAGGCAAGCTCATGGCCATTTTTTGGGAGCTTGGCATTGCCATACCGGTTGCATGTTATATTTTTATGAACCCGCAAGCCCATCGCCACGAGAAGGAAATAAACATCGCAGGATACATCATGGCGCTCATGATCGCCGTGGGCATTGGAGCGTTTTTCACCACATCGCCTTGCCTCACCGGGAAGACAGAAACGCATGCCAGAGATGCATTCTACTTTGGCTTGCTCTTCGATGGAGTGTTAGGTTTATTAATCACCGTGGTAATCATATCTGTTTGCTTTGTGGTTCAAGTCTTATCTGGCTTCTGGCTCCTCCGCCCCCTCAAGTTGTTGGGGGCTAGCCTCCAAGGTGGCTGTCCTCCAACCATAGTTTGGAGAGCGACATATTCTTCACTCTGGAATCCGGCGACTGGAATAATGAATACGCTCATAAACTTTGTGGTGAAGTGGGATCGACCCTGGGAGATCGGCTCATTCCACTTGAGCTGGAGAAGCAGAATACAGCTTCAACTCAACAATGACCTTGAGAATTATGTTGAGTCAAATTCTCAAATTTGGCCTGACGAGATCGTAGAGAGTCACGGGAATCAGGCACACCGTCCCCCGCAACGATGCTACCTGCTACGGTCGTTTGGATTGCTTGCGAGAAAGGTGCTAGGACATAACTGTTCTGGTTTATCTTCCGATGGATATGACTGGACGACAAGTAATGTTGATTTCATGAACAATCATTGCGGAGAGAGCGATTTACAGTTGGACAGGTTGGAGGAGTAGGGAGATGCTCAAGCCTGTGAAATGAATTGTCGTTGATACAATCATTCATTGACTCTTCAGCGTTTCGGTAGCGTGGTTCTATCACAGATGGGTCAACTCATTGTTTCAGATCAAAACAGCAGACTTTAGCTCCCAGACCAGGAGCAAAAGCTAGTCTACTAGCCAAGAGGAGTGCAAATGCTGGAGAGAGCCGTGGTTTCAACTCGATTTGTCGGCTCGACAAAGTAGATTAGTTCGTGCACAGGTTGTCATTCTAATGAGAGATATGGGATATTCGTTTATTTTTGTGTTTGGTACTATAAACCCGTGGCCGATTCTTGACTCATTTCATATTACTGAATGCCAAATACCCTCGTATACAACTGGCGAACATGTCGTAAGACAAACGAACTTGTACTAAATCAAGTCATGAGCCAAGGCAGATTTCTGGTTGAGTAGTAGTAGCCCAGTCACACCTAGCTCAATGAAGTGAATGTTTCATGCTATCAATAATTTCTCACTGCCAGAGAGACTACTTTGGTCGGGAGGGGGGCTATGCGGTCTGAACAGACGCTGAAAAATAAAGTTCGCGGCTGCATTAGTTATCTGCTGTGTCAGAAAGTGTTGGGATAAGTTGGCCGTGACCCGTTTCAAACACCTCACTTTCTAAACTTATGGCCACGGTGGACGAACCCATGATACAGAGCAGCACCCAGCTCAACTAAAACATAAATTGATAATTTCTCAATTGATGCTCATCGCTCTATCTGTATCTCTACTAGGATATGGTTTCTGGCCGCGTCTCTTGTGCATATCTGCAACTCGGACTCTAAGCGCCGACCGTGGCTGACCATCTGCCGTCTCATTGTTTCAAAACGCTCTCTATACAACAATAAACTCACACCTAATAACCTTATTGACTGTTTTTAGCATTGGACACATGTGATGAACTGGGAAGGCCTCGGACCTATAAGCCAATAGTCTCGGAATGACAAGTGGTGCCAGCCGTATTTCAAAGTGTCAGGTAGTTATCATGACTGATCGCAGTTGTCCGACACTGGTGGGTTGTCTCCCTGCTTTTCTTTCGATGGTGCCCCCAAGAAGCGGTTTAGTGGACTCTTCTGTTTCTTTGCATCCTTGTCCACATCGACTGGAGGTCCTGGGGAAAGGAATGGGACATTTGCTAAGACGGCGAGAATACTCTCAATTAAAGTCATCGTCGTGTTGGCTATGGTTTATTCTCGTGTGTTGTCAGAATGAGGTCTGGAGCTGATCGCTGGAGTCCCCAGAAACTCGTTATAAAGGATATCAATCGATTGATAGGCAGCAGTTATTCAGGTTCTCAATCAACATCGACGTGAGTATTGGGTGACGTCAGCTCATGCTGTTGGTCCGTCTCGTTCACCTCCTGACATGGTCATCCATTGGTCTGCCAAAGGGTATTGAGGGGCATAGCCTGGTCTAGATTACTTCCATCAGGCCATGATGCCTACCCGCTCGGTTTGTGACTCCCAGCATCCTCAAAACAAGCTGTACTGCGGCACCAGATGTATAATTGAAAAAAGGCCTTTTATCGCAATTACCGATACAACTGTCTATATTATTTCAAGCATAAAGAGGTTCAACTTCGCTTTCCCTAAAGATGCTTTGCGAAATGGGAATGCGATGTAAGGAGGCTCATGAAGTCAGTGCTAAAGAATTCCGTTATAGTCTCGTATTTGTAAACTGAGAGAATAAATTAGACCGAGGTCAAATAAGTGGCTTCCCAACCGCAAACTCTCTATTACATTAGAAGGTAGTCTTAAACAAGATATAACCGATGTTCATCCTCGTTTATCCCATATATGACCTATCCCTCCTGCGTGTCCTTATCATCTGTAGAACCGCACTGACCGTCTTCCCTGAACGACTCATAGATCAGTAGGGCGATTCGGAGCAATTGCGGCGTTGTATCACTGAGATGCAGCCCTAATACCGTTGAAATAGTCCTTGTAACTCTGCTTGATGGGGCCGTTAAGCTGGTCTACCATCTCCTTCGTCTCCTCGACCACATCGACTATGTCAATGATCTCCAAGACGGTATCAACGACCGACATGATGACAGCGACAACGGCGACGAATTTTCCCCTGGGTCACGCACACCAAAGCTGCCCGACTCAACCTCCGCCACTTCGAAACCAACAGCTTTGGCGTTGACTGGGATAGTCTTGTTGGCGATGCTTAGCTTGTAAACCATGATCGCAACGGAGAAGTTTTGGACGATTGACAGTTGAGTATTGAAGTCCCTTGAGAAAGCTCAGAAACTGCTGAATATCAGCGTTCTTCTTGGTACTCAGATTAAGCTTATCCAAGGCTTCGTAGATATTGCCGATGTCATCAATGTTAAACAGGACAGTAAAACACTGCCAACAGCTCTGGAATGGCTTTAATTCACCGTCGAAGCATTTCCATGATACGCTCGCTCATTGACCAGATGCTTCGTCAATCACTTCAAAGCATCTGGGTCCTGATGTCCATACGGTCCTGCAGAATGTACATCAGGAAGATGCCAGATCGTTATGCAATGTTTTCCAGCCTCTAATCTGCCAAATACGCGAGAGGTTACCCATCAATTGAATTATTGACGGCATCAATCTCTACGAAACAGATGAACATCTTGCAGACATATCGATAGTAATTTTTATCTGAATGATCTTGTTCACAGGTCTGGTATTGAAAACGATTAAACATCCCCTTACATCTTCACTACCTATACTAGAAGTGCACCAGATATTTAATGAAGATCACAATCCATGCTTATTACATATTAAAGGAAACCCTACAGCGGAAAGGAGTCTGCAGTTGAATATCTTCTGATAATATTATCTAATAATTTTGAACATAAAACAAGGAGCTCCCCCAAAAGCAGCTCTCCTGAAGCTACCCACTTCCACCAGACTGTTACATTCTTATACTATTTGCATCAATTATCTGTCTTAGGAAGCAAAGGAAATACTAGAGAGGGACTGTATTATTACACTGGACTTGCTCAAGTGTTTTCGGAACCTATCCTTCCCGAACTCGGTAGTGGGATGGGACCTGGATGTGGTCAGTGCGTGCTATATACGAACTGTTGGCTCTTTTGAGAGTGTTGTTGGATGAAAACTATTATAGATCTTTTGGAACCATGTTAAGCTGCCTACTTGGGATGAACTGACATATTCCAGGCTGTTTGATATTGGTTTCGGCTTACCCTTGTCTTGGGGACCCTGGAAACTACGTCAAACGTTAACGTGGAAGTACTTAATGCCGAGGGAATAATGGGGCATAACCCTGTTTTAGAGTACATGATTGGTTCAACTTCATCAAGACGGGCCCTGCCGACACTTCCCAGTATCCATTATTTACCCGGGAGGTTCCTGACTCGGATATCCCTGCTAATAGCATGTTTGAGACTTGACATCTCTGTTGATCCCGTGATGCTTGCGGGGTTGGCTAAAACGAATGAGACGTGCCTTATAGCAAATCGCTTAATTGAAAGCTGACATCTAGTTTGCAAGGATTGCTGAAATAAAGTTTAAGCTTATAAAACACACGGTTCAAGAAGGTGGAGTTGTTAGTCACTTGTCTCATAGTTCGGTCATGCCGATGAGTTTACGGCATTACAGGAGACGAGGCAACGGGGATACCATCGAAAAACACAGAGACATGAAGAGAAGAAAAGACTATAAAGTGTCGAGGTTTCCCAAGTTATCCTTTCTTCAACCAACTCAACAACTCAGTTCGCTTCCTCATAATCTGCTGCGCAGTTTCATCCCTTACAACTTGATCTCTTTCTTCAAAGCTCTTTGCTTCAACTTTACAATTTTCACCAAGTCCGTGACTTACACACCATTCAAACCTTTCAAAATGAACTCTCTCACTAAACTCGTTGCCGCCGTCGCCGGATGCTCTGCCATTGTCAATGGCGCAGTGATCCCAGCCGAGAACGACCTTCACACTACCACGCTCCAGACCCGAGACACAGCCAAGGGCACTGGCCATATTCTCAGCAAGCGTGAGCCGGTCACCATTGCTATTCTGACTGCGGCTGGTACCGCGGCAGTTACTGCCATCGTCAACGAGGCCGTCAGCGCTGCCGCCGCTTTTATCGGTGACATTTCCAACTTTGACGCTGGCCGTGAAGCCTTCACCGTTCAAACAACCGAGACCATGATGGCTAATAACCCCGACCCCGAACGTTTCCAGGCCGCTGCCTGCTATAACAAAGCCTTCTCGGTTGCTGATCCTGCCAACATTGACGGACAGTCCTCCGTTGAGTTCAGACTTGGAATCCTCAACACCGATTATGAGTGCATGTACATTGCTGCACCTAACCAGTTCTTTACTGAGGGCGATGGAGGTCTCATCAACGTAAGTCATAATTGAGCCACATATCGAAGTTCATGCCCATTTTGACTAACGCTAAATACAGCTCTCCTTTACCCATACCGATCGATGCACTTTTGATCAAGAAACAGCTGATCTCACTTGTGTTTAAGTCAAAAGCACGAGAAATTATCCTTTTTAGAAAAGCTTTGTTCAAGCTAGGAGATATTGGTCAAACACCTGTTAGAGATGCAATAGTCTAGTATTTACATCACATCTGATACAATATTACTAAAGAAGCTCATAATGATCCCCAATAGCCTAAAGACCTAGCGGAAACAGACCTGAAGTGAAAATATTAGGATACCATGTTACAATCACCTAAACAAGAGGTGCAGGTGTCAAAGACACGAGGCGCCTTTGCTGCTTGTAAGGCGGATAGTAGACTACTTTATCTTAACTTTATCTTTATGAATAGTCTAGTGCATTACAAGATATTAAATAGCCGTAGTAAGAGCTTATTAAAGAGATTATATATATATGAAGGCAGAAGTACTTGCCTTTCGTTAATATTAATAGCTAGATACTTAAGATAGAATCTAGCACTAATAAAAATAAAACTACTTAACCTAAGTATAGCTAAGTTAAAGAGATTATAGTTAAATTATTAGAACTTTTATTTTATATTAAAAAACTACTTATTAAGGTACTTAGAGATTAGGGTAAAATATTGAAGATTTCTAAGAATACTATAATATTTATTAAACTATTATTCCCTTACTCAGCTTACTTTGCCCTTATACTTACTAAATTTCTATCGTTTGGCTTATAAAGATGTACACCACTGCTTCCCCAACTTTATAAATAAGTAGAACAAGAAAAGCTTAGACCCTAAATTATATTTACTTTAGAGGATCTTTATAATTTATCCTGCACTTGCCTAAACTTCCTTAAATCTTAGGACTAAGACCCTAAGTCTTATCAAAGTTCCCCATGGTGATGTAAGCTTCAGCCACATGTCTCAACTGCAAATAATAATTCTAAAAGTTTTCTCGTCTAATGCCCCTGAATTCAATGTCAGACTCGATATTGGAGTCACAGAGTCCTACCCCCCAGCAATTGGCGAGGTTAAGACTTATGCTAAGAGCTTATAATTGCCACGGCGAAGTTAGCTAACCCCATAACCCAATCACCCAAACTTTTAACCTCGTGCACAAAAGAAACTTCTACAACTCTGAAGATATTGGATATTGGCTATTCGCGATTGAACTATCATTCAGGGCCCCCACAGTGGTGGCTCGGTGAGTATAAAATAGCCGACTGTTCTCCTTTTTCTTTCTGACCTTTCTCTCCCTCTTATGCGATCATTGCCTACCCCAGGCACATTAATGAGAAACAAACTTTAGAACCAGCAATTAAGATAAAATACGTCAATATGTTCATACGGTGGCTGTACAAATTGTTTTGCCGCCAAACACGCCCAAACCGTAATGTTTCTGGTAAGTCCGTTCTACTTCTTGAACGATTTAGCACTAACGTCTGTCTCAAGCAAACACAGCCATCGACGAGACTCTTGAGACGATTGTTCATGGCGCCCATAACAAACCGAATGGGGAGGTCTGCACAAGCACTGGAGTCCCAAAGGTGAATATTCATAATCTCCCTGACAAGCCGAATGACGAGTACTGGACCAGCAGCATAGTTCAAGAAGTTGTCGATCAAGGCAAATCAAACGTATTGAGAGAAATGACAGAGGCTGGCAACAAACCAGAAATCCATCTTTTGAATCTCCCGGATGAGATCCTCTTGCTTATCATCAAAACCCTATATGAGGGATCCGACAAGCCCTCATTATTTGCGTTTTTCGTTCTTCGCCAGGTGTCCCAAAAGTTCAGAGGCCTCATGAGAGACAATACTTTTCTGTCCCATGTCTTCTCTGATCGAGGCTGCTGCGAATGGTGCACAGGGGGGTTCCGGGGGAAATGGACATGCATAAAACCCTCGCCCTACGAGCTGCACTGCTTCGAACACAAGATAAAAAAGGCTGGCATAGACATCAAAGGACTGGGAGGTCTCATTAGGATGGAACGAATCTGCAAGACGTGCCGACCAGAGTTTGAGTCTCGGCAACGAACAGGCGTCTCCCTGGATTGCAAGTTTGTAGCACGGACTGGCCAAGACTGGATGTACTGTTTTGCTTGCAAAGTTGAGCATCCAACCCTGTGTTTTTCAAGCGAAGAGGCTCGAAAGCAATCAAATCGGGTATACATTGCCAGGACAGGCTATATTCGTATATGCGCCCATGAAGTATTATCTTGGGACGAGTTGCAAGCATCTCTTAGGTACGAACAGGGCGTAGTCACGAAGTTCAAGAAAGTTTGCAAGCATTCAAGCCACCTTTTTCATCACAACAACGAGCGACAGCTACCTACCGCTAAGGCTGAGAGGAACAAAGCGATCTGCACTCTTCACCTATCATCTGGAATTCACTCAAAGGAAAGTCTTAACGAAACCTACTGCCAGGGAGACGGAAGGAGCGACAATGTTGAATATCGGAACCATATATTACCACTTGGTATGACGCAGATGGCACGGGAGTCTGAGGGGAAGAGCCCGAGGGTACATGATGAGAAAATGGCGGGTCAGACAGCATCGATTTCTTGTGAGGATTGTTTGGAAGACTATGAGTGCCTTCAATTTCGCTATACACGATCGATATTACCGAATGCGTCAGCACACAACCTTCCGGGACACAGTTGGTACCATACAATCAGCCCAGAGTCTTACTCGTATGCTGGGCCTTGTGGTGTACCAGAGACCTGCTCTGATGCTTTATGTCGAAATTATTACTCTTCTGGGCTTCGCTACCGGCATGCTGATTATGGGAAAGCTAAAGGATATAATCACTTATGGAGGACAAACAGGTAGGATGTATTATTAACATTAAGGCTCCTTTTATTATAAGTTAAATATAATTATTTAAAATAATCAATTAAATTATATCTTCAACCAACTAAAGTTTATATCTTTTATTTCTATTTTCATAATTACTATACGTTCAAAGTAGTTCCGAAGGTAATTAAGCTTCCTTGTTTGCTTTGTCTCTGTGGCGGCTAATGAAACGATCCTCAAAATGCTGTGTGGCCTGGAGCATTAGGCACTAACTTTGTACCATCCTTCTGTACCGCTGATTCAAACTTCTACCTTTCACGACTTTTTTCCCTTTGTTCATAACCCCAAAGCTTCCCATGAAGAGATATTACCGCAGCCATGCGACAAGATCTAGCCTACTGGCAAGTGCACGACACTGAGGATGACTGTGATTTGATCATCCGATCTAACTCTGGCCATGTATTCTACTGCCACATTTGTCCCAGTCAATTTATTCGATCTCCCACCATCACAGAACAGTACTTCAAATGTCTCGAGCTCTTGAGAACAGGAGAAGTAGAAATTGATGATTTCTACGAGGAAGATGCCTACGAATGGTTGTTAAATTGCTTCGAGCCTTTGATTGCGCGACTTGCGCCATCCTCAGAGCTTCAGGTCGTTACGCAGCCGACCTTGGCTCATTACTATTTCCCTGAACAAACCTTCGTCTGCCACCTCAAAGCTGTGGACGATAAGCTACAGCGTGAACAACTCGACACCAAAAACCCTGGATGGAGTAGCCCGATTGTCAAATTCGATTCCGATTTCTTGACTGAGCTGAATCAGTGGACTCAATCCTACACTCCATCCCAAGTTCAAATATGCTATGATCGAACGGAGGACAGTTTGATCAAACCGCCAACCTGTATCAACATCACTAATCAAGATGGTCAACCCCTCAAATGCTTCTTCAAGAAGTTCGGACTCTCCTTTGGCCCATCACATGCAAAGAAGGAACTTCTTGTATTGAAGAAGATTACCGAATCTCAGATACCTCCTCCACCTCAAGCGTATATCTGTCGCCTCGTGGGAGTGGTTCGAGAAGGAAACGGGCTTCTAGGAATGTTGCTCTCCTGGATTGACAAGAAGAGTGTACTGTCCAAGACCAAAGCTTCTGCAAGCTCCCCAGAGTTAAGAAAACGTTGGGCAACTCAAATTCGGAATTCACTTGACAGTCTTCACGAGAATGACATTATATGGGGAGATGTCAAAGGGGAGAATGTTCTTATAGATCAGAATGATGATGCCTGGATCATCGACTTTGGTGGAAGCTACACTATGGGCTGGGTTGATGAGGACAAGACTGGGACACTGGAGGGCGATGAGCAAGGTGTTGCGAAGATCTTGGAACTTCTGGAGTAGTCTGAGCTATGGAATAGTTGATAGTCTTGGCAATTTCTTAGGAATTGTATATTGTCGGGGGTGAGCTTTGACTACTGGATCGGTACTTGCATTAGGGGAGGTGGCTAGTTGGTATACTGCCTGAAACTTGTTTATGAGAGTGTTGTTTTGGGATGATAGACCTGACAGCTGATACTTGCATTGCGCGCCTTACTTGTACAAGGGGAGGAGCGTTAGATAGTGTTTCTATTCGAGATATCTGGTCATGTATCAATTTAAAGTTTAGTGATCGCTGCCTCTCGTCTCCCTAGCGCTTTTCATAAGTTCATTAGAAGGCAGACCGAGTTCGGACATCCTATCACCTGTCAGTATGCAGACCCTATGCCAGGAGTAGATGGGAAGAAAAATATCAAGATAAAACGTACAGAGACTTTACGTTCAATGTCGCTGACGGAGCGATCGAGCTCGTTTGCAATTTGTTGCTTCTTGTCTGCAGGAAGTAGCCGATACCGCTCGCATAGATCTCCATCTATAAAGCCCTTGATCGGCTCATAATAGCTACGATACATCAGATGATCACGGCCAACAGGCGACAAGTCAAGAGTACGCATCTGCATCTCTAGCGTGTGAAAGAATTCAGCGTCCTCGCGTGTGACGAAGGGGATGAGCACGCCGATGGTGCCTTGTAAACCGCTCCAAACGAGAACATCCTGCCCGCCTACGATAAGATTGGCCTTGGCGATGCTGGTGGGTATATCATGGGCGAAGAAATGTGCCACTGAGTCAAATCGGTTTGGCGCACCATTAAGGTAATTCCGTGCATAATCTCCAACGTGATGGCTCATCTTCTTGGGAC
The DNA here is from genome assembly GCF_013085055.1 of Fusarium oxysporum Fo47. Classification (NCBI taxonomy): domain Eukaryota; kingdom Fungi; phylum Ascomycota; class Sordariomycetes; order Hypocreales; family Nectriaceae; genus Fusarium; species Fusarium oxysporum. Next base: position 516,922 of record NC_072840.1, on the reverse strand, counting down.
AGCGCACAATCCAGATATTACCGAATTTATCACCACCAACCACCGATTCGTGGTCTACCATAGTCGTACATGTCGTCCACCGTGCCAGGGGAATGGGCGGACATGCCAACCGCGGTTCCGCCACCCCATACCACCAGCGTGCCCTCAATATGGCCGTGGCCACTTGACGGCAGCGGAAGTTTGAACAGGTGAAAGAGGGCGTCATTTGCAGTTTGCACAACAGTTGTCAGCGCAGCGGCATCAGGAAGTGGCAGGTTTGCTGGGACTTTAAAAATGCCAATTGGCGGTCTGGAGAGGAGATGTACGACTGATGGGTTCCCCAACGAAGGGGTTGGTCATCCTCGTGGCTAGTATAGCCGGCTACAATGTCACCGACCTTGAATCCAGAGCCATTTGCCCCGGGGTTTCAAGGACTCGGCCACAAAAATCGTACCCAAGGACAAAGTTGCGGAAACCAAGATAGTTCACTATTCGGAGATCGGAAGGGTTGGAGCCGGAGAAGAGAACTTCGATCAGGATCTCGCCCTCTGCTGGCGTGGGAGCCGGGAGATCGCGCCGAACAACAACGTTGCCTTCGTTGTCGGCATAAAGCGCGGGGCCAGGGACGTTAGTCGTCATGTCTGTTGGTTTTTTGTGTGTTTTTTACTGATATGTTTAATTGAGGTAGAAACTGAGAGCAGTTCACAAACGGCAGAGGAGATTGTGAGTATGAAGAACCACCCTGAGCAAGCAGGAAATTTCGGTCTTTTTGTGCTTCGTAAGAGGCTTCTGCTAGTCTTCCGGTCTGGGCTTCAAGACCAAGTCCGCAAATCTTCGCGGACTTGCGGACTTCTGGAAAACTAAAAAAGGCAATGTGATGGTAACAAGGGGCCAGGAGCTAGATGGATCTAGAACGCTGGAATAACGGGCAGCCTTGGCGTATTTGCTTCAATTACTCCAGAATAAAGATGAAATAGTAAACCTTGCAGTGTGACCATAAGTGGTTGAGTTTACTCGACCATCTTGGAGGCATCCTAGTGTGACAACGCTCCGAGACTGGAGGCAGAAACTCCCGGGATAACTCTTTACGCTCAGTAGAACTATCACTTGCCCAAATCTCAAGGCCTAAGAAACAGAGGCTATTCTGACTAGGGCTGCTCTCTAAAAGTTGACGTCCTATCTATCCGTCAGACAAGGACTCTCCTGGGTCCTACGGCTATACAAAGTAGATAGTCTACCCTTAAAGTAGGCCGATAGGAAGGGAGGCCTAACGTTGGGTGTGCAGGGTCATGGTGCGATTTACTGACACGCCGGGAGTGTTTTGTAAATTCCAAGAGCGGGATGGATAAGCATTCGCTAAGACGAAGTGATGTCGATTACTCGGGGGAAAGTCGGAACGGATACCCGAGTCTATATCCCCATGTAGCTTTGGGGTGCCCACTTGGGTTAATAATCCTCAAGAATTAGATAGCCATGGTGCTGCATCTGTCTGATTTTATGTCGCAACGGCGGAGTTGATGACATGTGTTCTGGCCACCCAAAAATTCCTCGGAGGGCTGATATAGTAAAACACGGGTTCCCGAAGAGTGTTACTATATTTTGATTTGGCTATCTTCGAGGTCGCCAGCACTCCTAGGTCAGCCAGCGCTTCCAAACCGGTCCTTCAACTATGACCGTCGTGCTGTCGTGTTTTCGCCGTTACTGTCGTCTCGATGGTAGAAACCAGGTTACGCTCGCTCCACTCACAGAGCTGAATCAGGGCCGCAGGAACTTGGACGCCAATCTTCGTCCGTAGGCGGCGGAGTTCATGGGGCCGGGACGCTATCCAAACATCCTCCCACTTCCCGTATGAAGATCTGCCAAGGAATATTAGGTAGTACCTTGCAGAACGAACCACGATGCTGTTATGTGCTAGCGCGGAGAAGGTAATGTATGCTCTGCCGTGAGTTGTCTTGATCTCCGTCAATGCGGCGGAATTATACTCATGCTCGAACTTGTTCGACACCAGAGTTAAGCGCAAGACTGAAGAAGCTGGAGACATTCCTCAATCTCCCACTGAACATTTTCAGTGTCATGTGTTGGCCTTGGGTGATGAGAGAAGTCCTGTTCTCTAGTCTAGAATAGCATCCTAAGCTTGTCCTAAATCTACCTAAGTCTTCTCCTAGCTTAGTGTAGATTTATTCATGTGGACTTGCAGGATCTAATATATTTTCTAAATGCCGCATGGCCTCATCTGTGAACGCAGGTGGAACTCTCCCCTTTCCACAAATGGGCAGCCCAGCGATGTTCGATAGCTCATCATACCACCGAAGCAGATCACCATTCTCAAAGCTGACGGTATGAAATTCGATCCCCTGCTCTTTGGTATGCTCTTCCCATGACCGTTCCCAGTCTTCCTGCTCTAGAGTCGTTGGAAGTGGCAAAGCATTCCTACCAGAAAACACTCGTGCTAGCGCAATAGCTTGATACTCGTAGCTGCGAAACGCAAGTGTTTGTCCAAAGCCTATGATACCAAGTGTAGGATGATCCCGAAATAACGTATGCAAGAAGCTTCCGTTAAGCTTCTCTTTGTCGTAGTTATACAGGTGTCCTCCGTTGGCCTGAATATTCCAGAACGGAAACGAGGGCTTGTAACCAGTGCAGTAGATAACCTGATCAACATCTTCGAGATATGAATCGTCTTCGAACATGATGTGACCTCTCTCAGCCACATATCCTTTAATAACAGGTCTCCACTCAATGCCTGGTTTAGGCTCTGGTCCCTCCCAGATGGACTTATGTCGCCTTGAGACATATACTGGTAGTCGAGCAACTTTGAGGAGTTCGTTGGCTATATCTCGGCCAGATAGAGCATTGCCAACGATGAGTATCTTCTTGTCATTGAAAGGATGAGGCTGGCGATAGTACTTGGAGTGCATGACGCGGCGTGGATATTTCGCGATGTATTGGCTTAGTCCTTTGACCTCGGGGACCTAGTAAAATGTCAGTTACGTGAAGAACAGAGGCAATTTTAAACATACATAGGGAACAGAAAATTGACCATTAGCAATTATAACAGCGTCGAAGACCTCCTGCCACCACTCATCGACGTCCTGATCCATATTATGCTTGCGCAAGGTCAACCTCCAACGGTCTCGTCCACTCTCTGTTGATATCTTGCTTAGATCCTCAACGGTAGTGTTGAGTACCAGAAGATCTTCCATTCCGTGAAGTAAATAGTAGTTCCTAAGATATTCCCGGGGGGTCTCGTGAGATACAAAAGGGCCATAAGGGAATCTCTTGTCCGAGAAGGACATGGCTATCTCTGGAACGGTCGTTCTGGGCTGTGTGAGTTCTGGCATGTCAAATTCAACACATATCATAAGACTTACGTCAAGGAATCATATATTGGAGTGGATTGAAAACGCTCTTGCTCGTTATTTGGCACTGTCTGAGGCAGCTTGTCGGGTATCTCCAGTGGAAGGTCAACTTTCGGGGGCAGAGCTCCAGGCTGGATAGGTGGCGGCGTGGAAGGAGCTGCGTCGTATAACCTAGGTTTGAAACCCATTGTCAGTACTTCAGAAGTCTCAGCATGGGTAGAGATTTTAGCAACCATGTTCCGCCAGGAGTTCCCCTCCTCTCAAAGACTGTGATCTTTTTAAAGTACTGTTCAGCTTTGAATGCGGCTGCGGCTGCCGTCCCTATCTCGGTCAGTATTCAGTTATGGAACATGGTTGAAGTTGATCACCTGATGCGCCGGCTCCGATTATAGCAACAGACCTGAGGTCCTTCACCATTTCTGATCAACGGCAGAAACGTCAAGAATATTCGAGCTTTAGCCAGCGCCGAAGGAACGCTTAATGCTGTTAGCTATGATGCTTTTCAAGTACTGTGATTTAATTTCTATTCACTGAAGGGAGCAAAAGGCACCATACCTTGATAGGGGATGTAACTTATCAAAAGGTCTCCTAAGCTTATGCTCGGTTTACCCAAGTTGTTTCGGGCCTTATGATCGAGTGCTTTAATTGGTGTTCTTAACTCCCGTAGTCTTACTATCTCAATTTGCAGTCGTGCAGTGAGATGTACAGAAGTTTGTGATCCTTATATGTGGAGATAAAGATGGGTCATTCAAGATGGGCCGATCTCATATGATCAGACCACCAAGCTGATGATCCGCCGACTATCAGGAGCAGAGTTGTTTCCAGCCATTCGACAAATACTGATACATATTATTTTCCAGTTTGATAATATAGTGCGGCGCCTATTATACAGCCTGATAGCCTTAACATAATCCAGAGAACCAAACACCCAGTCCACTAAACAGTCTGGCTCAAATCCTTCATCAACTGGAAGGCTCCAGGCGTCTCAACCCAAGATGCAAGACAGTATCCAATCATAAGACAAGCCTCCTCTTTCGTTTCGTGCGAGTACATCCCAGGTCTTTGTGAAGCTGCCGATACTGGACTACTCAACATCAAGCGCCAGAAGTAAGGGTTATACTCATTCACAGATCTGTAAAGCTTAACAATCTGGTCCTTAACCTTCTTGATAAGCTTGGAGAGATGCTCTGTGCTACCCAGCAGGATATCCGGACGTGCCGCCACAGCGCTGCCGACAAGCTCACTGCGAATGAGTCCCACGATCTCTGGTGGGATAGTGCCGTTGAGAGCCCGGGTGGTGTTCTGTGCAGACTGCAAGTCAAGCAGAATTCTCACTTTGATCAACGTCACAGCTGCCACATGGCCTAAGCTGAGATATTTCCCGTTTGACCAAGTCTCCAATGGCTCCTCCAAAATATCCGCATCTCTGATATCCAGGTATGGCTGGTCCATGTCACCCCAATCATACTTTGACTCTGAGCCGGTAGTAGCGTACCACTTGACGAAATCGTAGGCTTCCTGATCCCTGTTGAGCCGGATGTACAAATGCGGCACAAGATCCCTCACACCCATGTTATCGCCCCGACAAAGACGAAGCATATCAAGAAGGTGATCCAACGCCTCCTGCACCGCGTCAATTTTACCTCCAGGGGCTCCAAAAACCTGAAGCAACACGTCGACCATATGATATCGGGAACGCATATAAGCACGCGTCTCATGAATACCCCAAAAATGCCCAACGCCATTCTCGAAGATATTCGGAGGAGTGAACATATCTCCTGGATGATCACGAAGTTCTTGTTCCTCCTTCTCTACTGCCTTGCGTGCTTTTTTGATGATGGTGCAGCCATTTTTGTGATGGCTTCGGTCAGCTGTTTGATGAGATGCTCCGCAGTAGTACACGGCCTTGCAGCTCGAGCAACGCCTCAGTAGATCTTTGTCTATTTCGCTACAGGTCTCCAGCTGGCAGACTCGAGGAGTGAGCTCGCGTGGTTCTGGCAATGGCATGACGCGTTGTGGTGTGCTTTTTGCTTTTTTTGGGTTTGATCCGAGGCGGGGGAAGTGAAAATTGGTGTATTGGCTATAACTTGAAGATGAAACGTTTTTAGGATGAGAGTTGTATGTGGCTTGCAGCTGTATGTGACATGAACGTAAGAAATAATATATTATAAGATGAGATGGTGTTACTTTTTGACGGTGATGATATAATTGATCGGATGCTTGAGGCAAGGGAGGGGCATCACCAGACTCGCACGTGACCAAGAGATTGGTCGGCTCGGCAGATAGGATAAGGTTAAGCTACGCGTATTGTCATCGACCGTATAGAGTTTTCCATCAGGCATTTTCAACTGGCGGGTTAAGTTTCCCGAGTGAGACTAAACGTTTATCCTTCTAGTGCTTTTTCACACACGTTCAGGATGTTCAAGATGTGAGAAATACACAGCCATTTCTCCCTCGTCTTATCAAAGCTTTATCAGACTTGCAGGTCCTTCGGCTTTCAGGTTATTACCGTTCTATAGCCATTCCTGCATTTGCTCCCCCCAATAATAAGTTACAAAAATCTTAATCGAAAACATGAGAACCAATTGCATCTTTTTATTTATTCATTATGAAGCCTCAAAGTCTGCAGTCACAACAACACTCTCGGCCATCTGATGCTGATGATCTATAGCTCTGCTCTCTCGCAACCTCCACAGCCTTTTATATCCTTGCTTCCTGCTCCACCTTCTCAAAAATGGAGCTATAATTGTGCTCATTGATACCAGCAATTCTGGCTCGTCCTGGGTGTTGGGTCGAAGGACTCGTACGAGTAATGGTGCGTCGACTCGCCCGATAAGATACGCCTCTGAATCCTTCAGAGTTCAAGTTGTTTGTTGTGCTATTATTTCCTGCGTGACTATGCGGTCTTGGCACAGTGACACAGCCGTCGAGAAGAGGGCTCTGGTGTTCATCCATTGCTCTTTCGGGCCTCGGCATCTAACCAGGTCCGTTTTGAAGCACCTCGTCGCCACATAAGCGAAAGTCGCTACGTCCTCAGAATCGGCAAGTATTCGGGCCCAGAAGGTCTCCTTTTCGATGGGGATTTTGAAGCATTGTACTGCTAAGCCTTGAGGGATGCAACCAACAACGAAATTTTCACCCTTCCTATCTACACCCGTGTCTTGCAACAGAAACAGGGCAGCGATAGCAAGTGTCTCGAACTCTGCTTGCAGTTCACGGTCTAGCTTTTGGTAATGTGCTCTGAAGTCTTCATGTCGTAATATCTCCAGGATATCACAGCCTTGAAGTCTCTCCCAGTAACAAGGCGTGGTAGCAAGGTCTGCCACGTAAGCAGGTAGGATATTGGCGAGGAGCTCTCGCAGCCGCACCCGTCGTGCGATGCCGGTACAAAAGCTAACCTTGACAGCGAATGGCCCTTCTAGATCGGCGATGGAAAGGGATCTCTTGGCAAGGATGTTGGACTTCTTGGTTTGGCCCAGTCTCTTCACCCACGTCTTGGCGAGGTTCACTATTCCTACCGCGTTTTGTCCGCCCTGGAAGCCAAGGCCTAGCTGCCTTTCGGACACCTCCCAGTAGCTTGGAAATGTTCCTAGTTCCTTCAGCCATGGAATAGCCATCTGGACTTGTTCCTGTGGCGTCACCGTGCAGTCCTGGTTTATCGAGACTCTTGACCCGATGACCAATTTTTCATTGCGAGGGAAGGTTGAAGTGAACTTTATTTTGTCTTCCGATACTGGGCTCCAGTGCAGAACAGGCAAGTGGTGACTTTCTGTTTCTGTCGAGGCGGAGGTAATCAGGCCACCACCAATGGATATTGCGTGGAGGTTTTCCGAGTCATCTTTTGGGATGATGAAATCTCCAGGACCCCAGGTATCGAGCAAATCTTCAGGGCAAGCCTTTAAGTCGAACTTCTTATCACAATCTCAGCTCTAGTGTCCCTAGGCCTTTCGCTTTATTTCCGTGCCATTCCCGCTCGCGGAATCACTTTTTTCGACCAAGCCTACGTTTGCAAATACTATTGTGGGCCATGTCAACTGATCCACTGCGTCTCGACGATTTTATTTATCGGCTAATCTATGAAAAGGGCTATAAGACCTGGTCATCGTTACTAAAGAAGGCAACTAAAGATCCTGAGATTCCTTCAGCCAGCTTACGGGTCGAGCATCTCTTCCCTCAGCACCCTTACTTTCCGATCGGACTTGAACTCGATACTACTGGGTTGCTAACAGCCACATCAACGTGGGTTCCTGGGACAGGATCCTGTGATTTACCGCCCTTCGAGCAGCCTTTTCGAATCTTACCGCGTGTTGCTACGCCTACCAGATTGTTTACCTCGACCAAATTGCCTCTCCCACTATCTGTCTGGTTCAAGCAAAGTGACAATCATCTCACAGTCCTCGTTCTCGCATGGGCGTATGCTTTATCAGCGCGATGGGCCGAGATTTTCTCTCAAGCATTGCCACTGGAGTACACTGACAGTCAAGCCGAGTGGTTGGCCACGCGTACTTGCGACAACACAGAAGCAACCGTAGATGTTGGAAATGTCAGTTACGACGCTGCACGATGGTGGGCAGGTGTAATTCCGCCGGGCCAAGGTTGGAAGGCTTCTATGGTGTGTGGACGCTATAAATTCATGTCTTCTTGGTCCTCGACATTGGAATCAATTCCAGCTGTACGATTATTCAGTGCCTCGAGGAGTAAAGCGCCAAGTCACCAACGGTGCACGAGTCTTGAGACGGCAGTTCAGTATATTTCTGACTATTGTACACTCCATTCCGCTCACGATCAAAACCGTGTTGTTTTTGCGACAGCCCTCATGCTCCCGTTGGCCAACTATGATAGGATAAGCGTCCTACTTCCGGTGCCACGAATGTGCACTGCGCCTTCAAGAATCAGGTCAAGCGCAGAATCGATAGAAGAACCAATCTGTGGGCGAGACATCCGGCAGTTCGATAGGCTTCTCACCTTGTCTTGCAACCCTCACAGAGTGAAGTCCATTCTTGGCAGTATTTTCTACGAGCCTAGCGTACTATGCAATCCCTGTGGTCCATGGTTGCAAGGTACTGCCACTGTCCTCCAGTCAGGGTTGATACAAAACCTAAATATTCTGGCTCGGATGTTCTCCCTTCGAAGCCCTCATCTGAGTTTCTGTGGCTTGGTGCCATCATTGCTGGCTTGCACAGGAGTTTCTTGAGAGGCCCCCAAGGACTCCTCGGAATCAATAGTATCGATATTCATGAAGCAGCTTGGACTGGCACCCTGATCTCCTTCATTCAGGATCATGCCCCTCAACAGCCAGAAAACACTACCTCGGTCTCACGCGGGCATGAGTTCACACTAGCTTTCCTTACCCAGGGGATAGCCAGATACAGGTTCCCACCAATCTACCCATATCCGCCTCTTGGCTCAACGGCTGTTGACGATCTAGACCTTGATTTTCGTCTTCACATAGCATGCCAAGGTGGACACAGACTCGAGTTCTCCAAGATCACCTGGACCTGTGCAGGAAGTAAGAATGAAGTCCAAGAAGCAGCCGCCTTGACCACAATCATTTGTCCTTCATTGAAGTCAAGTCATCCTGCAGCTGCTAGTCTTATAGACTATAGAGGGCTGGACCCAGACAGGGTTATTTCAGAACAAGTCACGCGAAATGTATTTATGTGGATGCGAGAGATAGATGACTTTCCAATCAATGAACGGGAGATACATAAGCATGAATGGTTTAACGATGGTGACTCTGACGGTGACGATAGCAACTGTGCCGAAGGAGATTGTGGTTCCACAATGGGTTGTAACTTGAGTGTTAAGGTTGGCGGCTGGATCTGTGGTGTTATGACCGCTCGCTGCAACTCTCTATAGGATCCGATCTACAATAGGAGCATAAACTTTGAGACGTCGGATGCTGGCATCAACTTAACAAGAGCTTGAAACAGACCAAGCGATCATTCTTCTGCAAAACGCTACTCATGAAGCAAAGTCATGTATGTGTATAAGGACTGCATCAATGCTAAAGTGAACGTATTTATCCGATAGGCAGAGATAGAGCCAGTTTAATGAGTGTCTAGAACTCGAAGAGATCATGGATGTCTGAGAACCTAGACAGGACATAATCCAAGGCAAATATGTAACGATCCACTGAGCGTCAAACGTCAACTTTACACCCGAAACAAGGGCATGGATCTTGGCCGAACTTCTTAACAGATGCCGTTACTTGGGTCGGCCCTATGACCTTGCAGCTAATCTTTAATTCAAGACCAGGTAAAACTCACCTAAAAACCCAGTCGCTAATCATGGAGCTTCCTCCGCGAGCACAGGAATTGATCTCATTCTGAAGACGCAAAACGCATTCATCATCGGCAAGATCAAAAGCATGATAGATGTTCAGATTCTGAACCATGAATTCAAGCTTCTGCGTAGGAGAGTGCTGAACGCACGTATGCGCAGCCTCGCCAGCAGCAAAGGTACCTTGGAAAGCACCGAGATATCCGCTGTGGCCTTTGCAGGCGTTGACAACGTGCTGGCAAGTAGCGGCGCGATCTTGCCATTTGGCGCCGGTCCAGAAGCAACGAGCTGAGACGGTACTAATGGAGAGGCTGATGAAAGCGATTACGAGGATAATTGAGATAAAGGACTTCATTTTGACTGAGGTCTTTGAGTGTCGTTTTTGGGTTGCGGAACGCGGTAGCTTTATAGGAGTTGAAGAGCTGAGAATGCGATTCAATAGCTTACATAGTAGGCCGAGAGTACGGGTGCACAAAAGCTAAATGTTTATTTGCAGAATGAGTGTGTTCTTCAACCGCAGAGTCTACTTCTGGATCAGTTGCATATAGCCTTCCGGAGGATTCGCAGCAAGCTCCAAACGGACCCTTTGTGTGATATAGTTTCGTGTGACAGACAAAACCTAGGCAGGCAAAAAAATCCTAATGCCTCTACGATCATTACACAAGCATCCTTTGTGAAACCTCTGTATCAAATTGCGAGACAATGTTTCACGAATCATCCGAAGAGGATCGTCGTGCCCTATGTATCATGATTAATATGTTGACCCTCGTCTATCCAACTCCTCAAGCCGTCTGTATTCACAATCTCGCTCCGATCGAGGTATGACAGCACTTTTGTAAATTCCTGGATGTACTCCGAGACACGACGGGAGAGCTGTCTATCCATCTCAAAGGGACAGTTGAGAAGGGAACTGGCAATGCTGCGCACTTTGTAGATCTAACGTGGAGTTTTGTCAATCTGTGAGATCTTAATGAGAATGTGACGTGAGACTTACGAGATATAGACCGTTGGGCTCTAGGTACGCATGAGGGATGCTGTGGAGGATATGAAGCAGTTGGCGGGATACGTCTTCACGGTCTTTCCAGTTTTGTTTGAGTTGAGTTGCGATGTATGAGTCATCTCCCTCTCGGTCCTTCATCTCTTGCAGTGCGACGTCCATTTTGTCGAGGAGGAAGTTCTGGAGCCATAGGTGACTGACGTGCAGGTTGGCTCTGGTGCTTTCATTTTGCAAATGCTCAATATGAGCCTCAGTGAACGCACCTTGGCGCCTATCACTACTATCAAATGGTTGGTAGTTATCGCCTGGCCCCCATTGGCGCATGTGCGTTGGCAAACCATCAAGTATATACCGCAGTTGATCAAGGAGATCTCTCAGCTTCGATAGACGCTCCTCTGGGGATCTACCAAACCCGCAGTTGCAACCATCATTGACCATGGACTCTCGCATACCCAAGAGGAATGCGCGAGATGCCATGATGAACACAGTAGTGGAGTGAAATGGGGCATCGTCTGCTGAGTCAGTGTTGTTTGGTAGCCCTACGGATGGTGTTGATGGAAGCTGGCCGACGATTCCTGTTTCGGTTATGTTCTCGTCGACAATGTTGAGAGGCTCCAATGCAGCAAAGTTGACATCTCGGATGATATAGTTGTCGAGATATGTCAAGTAGTTGCATCTACCCGGTTGGATCTTGGAATGTCTGACATCTCGTTAGCCGACAAGAGTGCTTGAAACTGATGGACTTACGCGAAAGTGTAGAGCTGTAGCCAGAATGACTTCTTCCGCAGTTGAGTCTCAATCGGATTCAATCCCTCGTATTCAGATACAAGATGCATGCCTAATAGTCTCGCAAGCTGCATCGACTCTGCTTCAAACATGCGGCTTTGGTTGATCTGTCCAACTTGGAACGCTCCGATCGAGAGACAGTATGCCGTAGCCCACTTTCGATGGCTGATATGATCCCAGTAATCCGCAGGCCGAAGACGGATGCACATCTGAGAGCAGTGGCTAATCGTAGCTGTGCGAGTGCCAAATCGAGCTGCCAGAGCGTGGTAACTGTCAAACTTTGATGGTAGCAAGCCCACAGTCAACGAAGCTATTGATACGAATAGCAGTAGAGTGTCGAGGTCGGTAATATCTTTATTTAATGCTAAGTCGTTACGGAAGGTTGGTAGATGTACGACAGGAACAAGAGGGTATATGTGGTCGATGTAATCAGTCATGATGGTCATGAACAAGCTTCGGGGGCATATTTCATCCGTTTGGGACTGATGCTCGAACAACTCGACATTTTGAGGCTGGATGAAGTGCGCGACATGGCTGTGAATGGGTGCACGGCTTGGTGATGGCGCATTGGGCGATGATCCAAATGCCAGACTCAGATGAGAATTTCCGAGAGGTGTTGGAACTTCCGTATGGAGCGTCTCATCTTCTTCGTAATGGGTCGGGCTCTCAACGTGTAGTTCTGGAGAGATGGCAGCAGGTGGTTGAGTCGTCCTGATAGTTGTTAGCCAGGCTTTCATGTGACACGACAATACCAAGGGTTCGATATGACTACCTTCTTCTCTTCGGACCTCTAGGCCTCGTGGGTATGTCAAAACTACACTGAATATGCAGCCTCGAGCATCCCACGCAATGCGACGCTGTTTCTGCGCCATCCCTCGGAAACACGCACTTCCTCCGCCGAGCACGACACGCATCGCATGCCCTGGTACTCAACTGTCTCGCTTTTTCCCGGCCAGCTATGATAGACTCATCAGCTGCATTGTCGGTCGACAACAGTGATGTGTTGGGGTCTACGTCTGTCGTTCCCATGATAGGTAACCGATCAGTCGGGTCAGTTTCTGGGGTTGACGAGGCGGAGAAATACAGACTGCGGAGTTAATCGAGACCCGCTGGAATAGTCAGTGGGCGTCATGTGCCGCTTGGACTTTTTCGTTAGTTCATTTTTGTCGGAGCCGCAATTCTACGCCTAAAATGGTGGAGAGTAAAAAGGACGATGCCTTCCGATCAGATTAATCGACGTGCATCAATTCGACTTTGTGTGAGTTTGAACTATTGAGTAGCTAATGAAGTTTGACTCGCGACAATACTCCGCTATGGATTTAGTTGCATGCTGCTGAGCCATGATGGAATGAATCACAGTATCGCTTGACTTTAATGTAGGTCGCCTTTCTAAGAGTCTTTCGATGGCACTCACATCCCCCAGCGAATAAGGGCGAAAAAAAAAAAAAAAAAAAAAAAAAAGAAAATGACAAGTTACTTGATGCGAATAAATTATATAAATCATTATGCCTTATATCATCACATTAATCAACGACGGATCGTAGAATGAATAACACGGTTTATGACGATGTAGGGTAGTGAACTTTTATCATGTCCGAAGTCCCCGCCACGTCGTCGCGTTCTGGACCGTAAACGTCTTGTCCAGAAACTCACATCTACTGCTCATGCCAACAAGAACAGTATAATCTCCCGCGTCACTGCACCAATAATCCTCTCTCTCACTCCAATAGCTCGTCGCGCGGAGAACATCCAGCTCAACCCTTGCCCTACCATTTGCTCCTGGAACCAGATTGATCTTGGCAAAGCCCTTGAGCTCCTTGCTAGATCTCGTAATCGTATCAAGAGCAGAAGCAGTCAGTGGTGTTGGGTGAGGTGGCTTGACGTAGACTTGTACGACCGCAGCGCCTGATCGCGAGCCAGTGTTAGTCACATTGACGCTCACTATCAACTTCTTGCTCTCCGACTCTCCGTGCTCTTCGACACAAAGATCAGAGAGCGTGAAGGTAGTATATGACAAACCATGTCCGAAGGGGAACAAAGGTTCAATGTCGAGCGTGTCATACCAGCGATAGCCGACATGCACATCTTCGCTGTACAGAACGCGTCCACCTTCTGATCGGAAGCTCAAGGCACTGGGGTTGTCTGACACGCGTCTTGCCATGGTGATTGGCAGTTTGCCGGACTAGAACTGTTAGCAGAGCACTACGAGATGACTGGGGGTGACTCACAGGGTTCATAGCACCGAAAAGCACATCGGCGATACCGTTCCCGGCTTCATTACCGCCGAACCACGCTTGCGCAATGGTACTAGCCTGATCAACCCACGGCATTGAAACAGGCGTGCCACTCTGTATGAGTACCACTGTGTTGGGATTCACTTGCAAAACTGCGGAGATCAGATCATCGCTACCGGGAGGAAGAGACATGTTTTCGCGATCTTGACCTTCACTCTCCCACTCCCCACTCGTCCCAACGCAAAGAACGACTTGATCTACGCTCTTGGCCAACTCAACAGTGTCTTGGAGTGCCTGTCGCGGCTCAAGTCTGGGGCAACCTCCGAGACGCATACCGCCTTGTCCAAAGTCAACGACTCCCGAGACCTTGAGATCAGAGGTCTTGTCGCAGCCCCAGCGCACGACCACGTTGTAACTCTTGCCGCCTTCAAGCATCCTGCTCCCTGTCTTTTCGACGGTACCGCAACCAAGGAATGAACTTCCCGGCTTTTGGTCAACGACATTTGAGACTACTAGCTCACCGTCAATGAAGAGCTCGCCAGTTCCATGGACACAAAGACCAAAGTCCCATTCTCCTGTCTTTTCTGGAGTCAAGACACCCTCGATATCAGTGTACCAGACCTGCTCCAGTGCCGGATGCTCATAGTCCACAAACCAGATATTCGAGTCATCAAGAATCCTCGTCTCGAGGACCTTGCGTGTATCTGGTCCGGAGCTAGGAGGAGGGTCATTATATATGCGCAAAGTGAATCCTTGACGCTGTTCGCCAACTGTCTTCAGCAGCTTGCCTATTTGAGGCAGTGATCGATGACCGTAGAGTCCTTTTGTAAAGGAAACGTCCTTCGCAATACCCCTGATGCCCTCCAGTGGAGAAACGGTATGGTATGCTCGAAGACTTGCACTTCCACCACCGCAATAAGTGCTGATGTCGGCATTGGGTCCAATCACAGCGACCGGCTTCGCAGGATCCAGCGGCAGAACTCCCTTATCATTTTTGAGTAGTACCACAGACTCGGCGGCAGCTTCACGAAGGAGTCGACTGTTCTCCTCACTCTGGAGTTGAGTCTCCGGCGCGTTCGGTGGAATACTCGTGTTCTCGATCGAATGCTTGACCAACTTCAAAATATTCCTCACACGCTCATCCAGTGTTGACCTCTTGACTTTATTCGACGTAACAGCGTGAACCAAAGTCTCCCCACGCCATCTTGTAGGACCCGGCATTTCGAGATCTTGTCCCGCATTGATCGCCTCAGTCGTACTGTAGGTTCCGAACCAGTCGCTCACAACTAGTCCATCCCACTTCCACTCATCGCGCAGGATATCTTGCAGCAAGTGATGGTTGTCTGGGGCATGTGTGCCGTTAACTTTGTTATATGCCGTCATGAAAACTCTCGGACTCGCCATCTCAACAGCAATCATAAACGGAAGAAGATACACCTCTCTCAACGCCCGTTCCGTAATCTGTACATCAACAGCCATTCTAGCACTCTCCATATCATTACAAGCAAAATGCTTCATCGTAGCAGAAACACCATTTCTCTGCACACCACGTACATAATGCCCCGCCAAGATACCCGAAAGAACAGGATCTTCGGAGAAAGACTCAAAGCCTCTTCCGCCTAATGGCCCTCTCTGGATATTGACGGTCGGACCAAGAAGGACGTGCGCACCTTTGGCGTGGGCTTCGTCTGAGAGTAATCGACCCAGACGGTAGATTAGGTCAGTATTCCATGTTGCGCCTAGAGCGGTGCCACAGGGAAGACATGATGATGGGGTGCTGTCGAAGAAGTGAGTTCCTCGCACGCCGTTGGGGCCGTCTGAGAGGCGGATTGGGGGTATTGAGAGGCGTTCAATTGCTGCTGTGTGCCACCATCCGACTCCTTCAAATGTTGTTAGCAATACTATTTATGAAGAATCGTGAGCTGATGACTTGCCTGCTGTAAGCTGGACCTTTTCCTCAAGGGTCAATTGCTGGATGAGGGCCTCTACATCCATTCTGGCATACCTCATCTCAACTACTCTTGTTTGGCAAAGTGATGATGTGATTGATGCTTGACAAGGAAGGGGATTCTAGCTCGAACAGAAATGTGATTAACTAACCAAAAATGACACTGAGCTATATAGTTCATGAGCATGATCATGATGCAGCATTCTCATCCTCGTGCTCCATCATGAGGCGATAAATCTCCGCCAGAATTACAGCCAGTCCACATTTTGCCCGCAATTGGACCAAAACTGCACTGAAGATCACGGCAAGCCCAGCACGCAAATCACCCACATTGAGAAGAATTTCTCGCATTATGCGCCAGCTATTTCTCCTCAAAGCTCCCCGAAATCATCTGCCGTGTTCTTTACAAGGGGCGGAGAAATACATCCCACCAAACCGCGCCAAAAACCAAGCTAAGCTCACACCAAAATCTCAATTCTCCGCCTCGTAATAGTTCGCTACGTGAAATCCCCACCAGCAAATCTCCGCAATGCGACATCGCCCTTGTAATTTTTCTAGCGGTACGGGGAGACGCGAAAACGTCTGATTCCCCATGGGCAGGATTTACTCTGGGGTTTTGACAGAGCCTAGTGTGCCATGTGACACTTTAAGTGGTATGGAGTATTTTGGTGGATTTTTTTTGTTTGTCAATAACGTGTATGGGAGGAGTATATAGACTTGCATATGCCCTCCGCAAAACATCAATGATCGACACAGGCTTTTGACATCAGGTCTTCAATTATCTCTTGGAGTTGATCCTCGATATTTTTTTCCTTCCTCCTACGACAAGTGGACTGGCCCTCAACTCTCTGCAGTAGCCATGGGCACCGTCGCTGAAGTTGGCCATGGGCCGTCCCATCAACCATGGTGGAAGACAAGCCATTTGATCAAGCTCAACTCCATCATCCTGTCACTTGTACTCTTCTGTAAGCCCTCATACTCAGCATCTCAAGTATCCAACTAATCAATCCCTTCACAGCCTCAGCCAACGGATACGACGGCGGTCTAATGGGCTCCATCCTCGCGCTCAACACCTGGAACTCATTCATGCAGCACCCCACCGGCGCATATCTCGGCTGGATGACAGCAATCTACTGGCTCGGCAACGGCCTCAGCACTCCCCTCGCAGCATGGTGCTCCAATCGCTACGGCCGCAAACCAGGTCTCTACGCTGGCTACTTCTTCCTCATAATCGGCGTTGGAATGCAAGCTGGTGCACCCAACGAGAAAGCTTTCACATATGCTCGACTCTTCATCGGTTTCGCTGCTGGCTTCTTGGGAAACTCTGCTCCTGTGTTGATTAATGAGATCGCGTATCCTTCGCATAGAGCTATTGCGAGTGCGCTGTTTATGTGTGGGTGGTATGTCGGCGGTACGATCTGTGGATGGGTCACCTTTGCGTGCCGTGTTATTCCTAATGATTGGTCCTGGCGCATTCCGGTCCTGCTACAGATTTTCTTACCGCTGTGTGCACTGCCGGGCTTTTTGATGGCGCCGGAGAGTCCGAGATGGTACGTCAGCGTTGGACGATTAGAAGAAGCAACAGATGTCATTGCGAAGTATCATGCTGGAGGCAACAGGGATGATCCGATTGTGAGCACGCAGATGATGGAGATTGAGGCTGCTATTACGGCAGAGAAGGATGCTGCTAAGAGTGCGTCTTATCTCGACATGTTCAAGACCAAGGGAAACCGACATCGATTGTTTATCTCGGTCACGCTCGGTTTTGTTGCGCAGTGGGCGGGCAATGGTGTTGTGTCGTACTATCTGCCTCTTGTGTTGGACTCGGTTGGTTTGAAGACAACGACTGAGCAGACTCTGATCTCAGCTTGTCTCAATGTCTGGAATCTTCTTTGGGCTACTGCTGCAGCAGTCAGTGTTGATCGACTTGGCCGCCGATTCCTTTTCTTGACTTCGGCGAGTGTCATGTTTTTATCATTCGTTGTCGTCACTGCTCTCAGCGCATCCTTTGCCAAGTCTGGCGCTTCATCAGTTGGATTGGCTGTTGTGCCGTTCCTATTCATCTTCTTTGCAGGATATGACGTTGGACTGTAAGTTCACTGATGTTTCGATTTTGTCACAGCTAACATGTTTAGAACACCATTCCTTGTCGCATATCCCTGCGAGATCTGGCAATTTTCTCTTCGATCCCGTGGTCTCACGGTGGCCTGGTGCACGACCGTCGCATCAATCTTCTTCAACAGCTTCGTCAACGCCATTGCTCTCGACGCGATTCAATGGAGGTATTACATTGTGTTCGCCGTTATTCTGTTCATCTTCATTTTCGTCGTCTATTTTACCTACCCCGAAACACGTGGACACACGTTGGAGCAGATGGCGGTTATCTTTGATGGTGAAGATGCAGTGCCGTCTCAAGCTGTTGCGCTGGAAAAGACTGATGTTGAAGAGAAGGAATAATGATAGGAATGTTGAGATAAGATAAGGCTTGTTAGTAACCAAAACAAGCATCGTCGATCGTCGATCTAATGGTATGATCGGTGATTGATTGATTGGTCGATTCTGAATCTGACGTTTTAGGCTGCCGTTGCTATCAATGACGTCAGTGTGAATGTATCATGTGCCCAGTCTCGTCGTAAGCTTGATTCCTTTCAAAAAGGCTTCTCTCCTCTTCCTTTCCCCTCTTCTTCTGTATCAACACTTTGTCTCAATCAAATCACCAAATAATACTGCAAAAGTCGCTGTCAAAATGCTCAACAACGCTTTCATCGCTTTCCTCCAGCTCTGGCTTGCTACGCTTGCCTTTGCTGCCCCTATCGCTGACGAGGTCACCGTCACTGGCGCTGAGCCGTGGCACTACGGAACTGGTGGTGGAATTATCGGTTTCATCATTTTGGTCCTCGATATTCTTGTCTGGAGTGCGTATTTCCATGTCTCCCCGCTGTTTAAATGGTACTAACAAATGTACAGTTGAGGTCCTTCAGTCGAATCGCCCCGTCTCGCACAAGATCCTTTGGTGTCTGGTTGTCTTCCTCTTCCCCGTCGTCGGAATGATCATCTACTACCTATTCTCCAACCGCAAGTCTCACATGCGCAACTCTGATTACACCCCGGTTCCCTAAATGCATCGCGCATCAATTGACGACAGTCACGCGACACACGGCAACAATACGACAAATGAAGAAATGGGGCTGAGGAATGACGTACGAGGCAACAGGAAAGTGGAAGTGGAAACGGGCAACAATTAAATCAGATAGCGACTTGTTTTTATGGTAAATGAATTGACGAAACGTTTACTGGGGAGCTCAGATTACGCCTTGCAGACGTGTGATTTTGGCCACGACCACAGCTGTGTCATTCAGCCTGGCCAACATCAACTAAATTGTCTTTCTGCCTGTTTTAATTCCCTGTTCGACTGCGAAATAAATCTATTTTCTGCCTTGACTGACTAATTATCCCATGTTAGTACATTTACTTGCGCAACCAACTGCATATGCACGTCTACGCGCGCGACAAGTGAAACATCAACATGGCGTAGCATCTCAGCCGGCCGTTGGTCCAGACCCAACAACATGTACTTATTTACGCCAAAATCCATGCCAACAGCCATAACAGATACAAACAAACAATTGCAATTTCATGTCACCACCTACGGCGCTTCTCACTTCACAATGCCACCCAATCAACGCGAAATTCAGCGACAGCTGATGAGAAAGTACAACATCATTTTTGACGGTCCAATTGACTCAGTCACCAGTCCTCAGTGGCCGGGCAACTGCAACACCATTTTTGACCACATTCGGCGACTCGGCAAAACGGATTACTCAGACTACCGCGAGAGCATCTCCGCAGACTTTACGCGGTTTCCATGGAGGCACCAGGTTCAGCAGCGCGCAAAGCGTATTACAAAGATTGCCAAACGCTGCTTAGAGAGCAGGAAGAATGAAAGCGGATGGCGTCTGGCGCTCGAATCAGAAGTCATGACCCGATTTTCTGTAGAGATTGCTTGGTAAGTTCTGTCAGGTTGATTATCGGTCACAAGATTGCTGAAATATCAACAAGTCGGAATTGCCGTGGACGACTTTGGCGTTCTGAGCAAGAAGTCGACCCAACCACTCAAGCGGCTGAAGAGGATGACCCCAATTCCCTTCGGGCTCGACAGAGGAGGCGTCAGTCGTGTACATGTAAGCCTAATGGCTTCTCGCGAGACATGTGAGTGCATTGTATCGTTGAGTTTGGACCCATGTTAATCACTTTTTAGACCAGAGCAGGGAATCAGCCCCTTGTTCGACGACAGAGCTGAAGAAGCAATTATCTATTCTAGTGAACTGCGAGCGGAGCTCCCGAAACGTGAGCACCGCCCCGATCGAGTCTTTGGGCTACAGGTTACCGAAAGGCTCTCTCGGCTACTAAACTACGCCGAGGATATCAGGAGTAGCCCGTTCAGGCTCGACGGAGATCCTCTTGTCTTTCCCTTTCTGGTGATTGAAGCCAAATCTGAGAAGGGCAGTGATGCTTTCACCGACACGCAGGTTCAAACTGCCTTCGCTATCAGAGAGCTACTCTCCATACAGCAGGAACTAGCCCATGTTGCGAATGAAAATGAAGAATGGGATGGAGGTCCACTTGTGTGGTTTCTGTCATACAAAGGCGAGCAGTGGAGAGTATTCGCAGCTTACATTCATACCACCCCTGATACGATATCTTATGTGAGTATAGCACGCATGAAACACATTTAGAGTCTAACACTCTTGCAGCGAGTGGTTCGTCTTTGGAGTGGCGGCGTCGACTCGCTGGACGGTGCACTTCAACTGCTTCTCATTATCGACTATATCGCTGATTGGGCACGGGACATCTATCGCGAAGGCATCGCCCGTAGCCTTCAAAGGCTTGCGCCCACTGACTCGGAGAGCCTGAGGCACGACGACGATATCTTCTCCATGGCTGGAAATATCAGATCGTGGATTGCCAGTAATTTCGACAGGAGTCACGACGCAAAGGACCGGCCTATGGGAGACTCTCTCTGCAAATTCGACTGCGGGTCAGGAGTTTTTCGAGACGCTAGATTTGTTGACTCCCAATGCATCGGTTTAGTTATCACCCACCACAATGTCGAATCCTTTCTGCGGACAGCCACCACGGACGAGGAGACAAGAGGTCTAATATCCGTTCTTCTGGAAAGCTTAGAGCGTCCCTGTCTTGCGAAGGGCCAAGTACTCAACGACTTGGAGCTCATGTGGACAGACACTGACCGCAATCTATCTGAAATACTACATCCAGAAGACGTATTCTATGTTGTCGCTGTAGCAACATTTTATCTCAGCCCAGGCTGGAAGCCTACGAGAGAATTGACGTATCTAGCAGTCTCAAAGAAACTTGTTCAAGACTCCATCAGGTCCCCAGCGGGGCCACTTTCATCCACCATACAACTTGAGAAAGCTCCGATGGTCGAAGACTTAGAATCACTCCGCGGGCATCTTAATATGTCGGCCGAGGATAATTTGAATGCCTGTCTTTATAACTTTTGCCTTCGGACTGATAAGCCAACCAGAGCTCGACGTTCGGAAGTCAACTATGTTTTGAAGACCCTACCGACAGTTGCATCGGATGATGCTGATCGGGAGCTACAAGACCGAGTTCTGCGGGCTTGTGCACGACCTAGCACAAGGAACTTTGTGCGTAAGCTGCATTCCATATATAAGATTGGGAGGAATGAACCGGATGTTCCATTTCTTCGTGTATCGTCAACAATGGATCGACTGGCCAGCCCCGAGGATTTGCAACTTCGACCCGACATTTTGGACCAGACAGAATGGCCCTGGGCACACGATAGCAGTTTCAAAACAATGAAGGAGTCGAATAAGGAATTGATCATTGTCAGGAGAGCTGCGCAGGTCACTTATTTCCAAGCGGATATGTGTATCTATGTTCTCGATACATCACTGGCGCAGCGAGGTATTCCCCAAGCTCTATTTTCTTGTCCACCGGAGACCCACGTTCTTATGCTCAAGCTTGATGAGGATCCCAGCAACATTGGTAGGTGGGGAACCTCGTTATATCCAGAAGATGAGTTCAGGAAAGGTTGGAACCTTGCTATTCATACTTCAGACGACATAGGCCGTCTAATGGATCACTTTGACAAGTTGAAGAAAGAGCTAAGGCAGTATCGAGGGTTTGGATTACTATCTAAGTGGAAGCATGTTACGACGGGTTGGGCCATGCATCAGAATACTAGGTCTCTGGACTTTGCCTCTAATCGGCCTTTTATAAGACATTCATACCAAGCCCCGCTGAGTAGCACATTACTCAAAGAGGAAGACTATGGATCTGACCGATTGCCTCCAATGCCCTTCCATTCTGGAGTCAAACAGGCGAATGATGCTACAACGAGGGCAGCGGGGTCAGCAAATAGAACGGCCGAATCAGTACGCAGACCAACACTAGAAGGGATATTGCAAAACACAGACAACACTCGAGACGGTGACGACCGTGCGAACTTCTCTGCTATGCCAGAGCAACGAAAAGAAAAAAGGCCCATAGTGGCGGTGGATGAGCCTGATGAGGCTGAGTCCTCAGCACATGCCGAACGACGAGCTCGTCAGGAGCGGGAAGTTGCCCGACGGTTTAATAGTGATTTTCTTTCCGACAAGGAGCTGGAAGAATTGTTGGCAAAGGGAACGCTTTTCTGAACTGCCACATACTGGTATTGGCGTATATCTGTACTATTATAAATTATCTTGTTATAAGAACTCAATAAATAAAGATGATATAGTCGGGACAGGTAGAAGTCACAAATACAGTTAGAAGATAGCCATAAAATTCTTATTCCACTCCCTTCAAGACAAATATTTAGTGAACCACCTAACTAATTGGTCTTCTGCCTGATCAGCCATATCTTTCTCCTCCTCATTATCCGGGTTGCCTCTAACAGCGAACCCGTGCTTTGCATTAGGAATGACAACAACTTCAGTGTCCACATCCTTCTTCGCATCCAGGATCTCAGCTGCCTTGTGCACCTCCTTCAAAGGCAAGGCAAAGTCGACATCACCAATGGCCATACTGTAGGGCAGTTTCACAGGTTCGATGTCTCGGGAAACCTCGATTTCACTCGGGTGAGCAGTGAAGGCTGCGTCGATGATCGTCTTGCCATTCGCAGCTACCTCGCCGTGGGCTAGATGGGTGATACCATATGCGCCCCAGCAGAAGCCCACCACGCCAACCTTGAGATTAGCTGCTTCATTGCAACGGAGGTCGTCCATGAACTTGCGAATGCCAGGATAACGCTTCTCGGGCTTGTTACGAATGCTGAAAGGCACCATGACGAATGCAGCCTTTAATAAGTTCCATCTGATTCTCTGCGTTAGGAATAACAGTGTTATTTGGTACATGTTTAACTTACGGTTTTACCAGCCATCCCCAGAAACCTCTATCATTAAGAACACTGTCGATGACGGCTTTGATGGATGCGGGCGCAGAGGTGCCTGAAAATAAACACATAAGCCTTCAAGTACCGAGGACATGGACAGAAACCATGAACTCACCATACATGAAATCAGGAACGTATACTCTGCAGCCAGTCCGCTCTGCATATTTGTCTGCCACACCACGTAGGTTGGTCGTTTTCCACCCGAACGCATCCGACATAACGACTATCAGTCCCTTTATCGAAACCTCTTTGGTCTGAGGTTCCGCAACGTACACATCATGACCGTGAAGTTTGGCCTCACGGCCGTAAACAGGACCAGGATGGTCATGTCCTGTGTAACAGTCAGCGCATGGCATTTTGCTTAATGTTGACGGCTAAGTTTGAAGCACAAGAAGAGGGCTAGCCACTTCTTCAGAATTGACCAACTAGAGATACTGAACGAAATGCCAATTGGTGAGGATTTCATTTTATCAAGCTTAGTTGAGACACGACTGTTTCCCGTGTGGGGTTCCGAGCACCCGACCCGGTGGGCATCCCCACCAAAAGTTCCTGATATGCTCTGTAGTTGTGGATCTGGTTTAACACCCACTCGCGAAGGGAGTCTGGTCGGGTGGCACCGCAAGAATTCAAGGCGCTTGTTGCTTCATAGCATTGATATGCTACCATCACGGTTGCATTTTCAACTTGATAAGTGATGCTCATTGACAGTAATACATCTGACTCTTTGATGATAACTTATTGCAAAATGAATGCCAAAATAGTTACACAGCCAAGTATACACAATTCTACCATGAGTTAGGAGCAACGTCTGTGTAGACTCTGAAGCCGCTGTTCTGCTTCGCATCCTCGAAAGCCTCGTGATGCTCCTCCAAGCCGTACACCTTGTGACTCGAGCCCCCACGCCTGCCGAGCTTGAGAACCCCCGAATTCACCATCTTGATAGTCAACTCAATTCCTCCTCGTGATACCATGACCTTACCAACGATCTTGATGTTTTTGTGCATCACGAGTGTGTACGGAACTGAGATAGACCCAGACGGTGCTCCGCTGAGGACAACCCTGCCTTCTGGTAGCACAGCCTGTATGGCGGCCGAGAAGTAGGGAGAGCCGTTCAAGCTGCCTGATGCCCAGTCATTGTATACTTCGACACCGCGCCCATCGGCGCTTGCCTTTCGGATTGCGGCCGCGTCCACCTCGTCATCTCCAGTCATGACAACATAGCTGAATCTCTCGTGGTTCCCAAGCTGCTGTTTAAGGTATGCGAGCTTTGTCTCACTACGACCAATAGCAATGACGTTGGCGCCCAGAGCCAGTGCCATGTCAGAGGTGATGCCTCCGTAGGTCCCAGTGGCTGGACCAAGTACAATCGTCTCGCCTGCTAGTAGATTGGCAGCCTCGAATAACGCTCCAGCAGAGATGCTGTAGAAGGAGATCTCGTGAAGGTCCGCAGGCGTGTATCCAAGTTGCTTGCATAGCCGATCCTCGTCTAACACAAAGACATTCTCGAGAGGAACTTTTTGATACTGTTGGAGGGCGCCATCTCGCCATTCTCCCCGCATGAGCTTGCGACCTTTCGTGCCCTCTCCGCCGTGGTGTCCCTGGATGATATTCACGCTAGGATCGTCTCGCGCATAGATGGCGGCCGAGAAAAAGACCAGATCACCGGGCTTGGCAAGTATGGCATCCGATCCGACAGCGTGTACCCGGCCGATATGACTTGGATGAGGCACCAGGGGAAGGCTCAGGTTGAAGACAGGCAGCTTGCCCTGGTGAATATCTTCGGCATAAGGGAATACCACTGTGTTTAGAACTTGGACGACGGCTGAGCCAGCTGTTGCCTCAGGGACGGGGAGTTCAACGAGCTCCAGAGGTTTGTCGAATGAGGAGAGCCATAAGGCACGATTCGTAGTTGTAGGGACGCTAGGACTCATGTTGGGACTGGTGGAATGGGATTGAGCGGTGAAATTGATTGGAGAGAAGGGAGGCTTTGGGAAAGTTGCGGTTGGTAGCTAAATACAAATGCTTGACTAGTCCTAGTGAGCGACAAGCCAGCTACCTCACCAGCAACTACTACCAAGACTTTCGAGCCAGCCTCGAAAATGAGCGGGTGGAGTTCATTCCCACCCGATGACACAACTCCACCCATACAACCCACGAAATCTCCACGTTACTGATGTCTAGCACCACTTTGGGAGCATATTAGATCACCTCGAAAACTGTAGAGTGGGCAAAACCAAAAAAAAAGTGATGGGAGTTCCAAGGCTCGCCGTTTTTCGTCAATTGATACATAGTGATAGTGATTGTACATGAATATTACGGAAATCTACAAGAGAGCCTGCCCAGAAGTCACTATAATCTTGATGAGAATAGAAGAGCCCGATCAAAATAGTGAAATCAGTTCTCAGTCTTTAAACGCCTTTATATTACCATGCCATCCCATTCAAGTAATCTAGACTCTCCATGTCCTGCTGGGTTGGTACGCCTGCTTCGCCCAACTCTGCTGTACCAAATATCTTGCCCCAGGTTTCTATATCGTATTCGTCCAAATTTTCAACTGATGTCGGTGCATGAGATTGAGTAGTTGACTCTATTTGGGTCTTTTGTCAGCAAGAGCGTGAAAGCAAACATCGTTGACCTACCCTCAACTTGGCGAGCCAATGAAACGGCGGAAGGCCTTTCTGGCCTACTAGTACCAACAGGGCCTGTTTCACAGACTTCCGGAGGTGTCGGTAATAAATTAGGAGAAGGCTTACTCGAAACCAGTAAATCAACAGAATGGTCCTGCCGCACAGGTCTAAAGACTCTTCTGCGTCCAAGGTCTTGGTAAATCTTGAATATAGCAGGCATTTTAGCTACATCAAACTCCTTCACAAAAGCTGCCATGAGATATCCCATAGACAGGCCAGCTAATCCTGTAACTTGTGTACTCGGTAGCTCATTTGTGGTAGCAAGATGTGACCTGAGGTGCATATCGGTGCTCGCGAAGGCGAGGTGAAGGTTGTACAGTTGCGGTGTCAGGTGCGGTGCCGTTCCCGGCTGAACCTTACCAGGTAATGGTGAAATCTGACAATGCTGTGGAAGTCCATCATACCAGCGATTCAATGCCAGTAGACTTTTGGTGCAAGGCCTGTTTGAAGATTGATGATTCGACATGGCATCGTTTAGGATACATATTAAGCTGACGTAGTAGTTGAAGATACTTAACACCCGCGAAGGCTGGTTCATGGAGTTAGTGTTGCCCAAAGTTGTAGAAGTTACGTTCTGCGGTTCCCATTCATTCGGACCTGTTTCTGCGAGCTTCAGGGAGAAACATAAATCTCCTGTCCTGAGATGGGGTGGCTTGTGCAAACGACATGATACGAGAGTATCGAGTATAAAGCAACTTAGGACAAGCCGCTTCTGATTGTCATCATCGACACTTGCGGCATTAGAGCCGTTGCTGGTAGAAGGCGCGGTACTGAGATGAAGACAAATCCTCACTGCTTGGCCAATCAAGTGCCATGAAGACACAAGATCTTCCTGATCCATTTTGAAAAGGCCCAGGATAAGCAAAGCTTGAACGTAGCCTGGAAGTCTCGCATCTTCGTTAGGTATCCGTTGTCTCGCCTCAGAATAGATTATTTCGGGAGCAGGAAGAGCAGATTGACCATCAGACGCTCCAGTATGGTTACGGGTATCTTGAAGTGAAGCATAAGCAACAACAGCCCATAGAGTGGCCATATTTCCCTTTTCTTCCCGATCATGTCTTGACGGCGAATACAATAACTCCAGCATCTTGTGCTTTTGGACCATCGGGAGCCAACAATTGGTATGGGCAAAGTATATATCAATTAAGAGCCGTACCTGTTGAGCAGACGCGGGGGATGATACGTCGTTCCATGGAGCCGGTTGGGGCACTGACGCGTCATGAGTGGAAGGCGTGTTGGCCCTGTCGGTATCCATGGGGTCTGAGACCTCCCGAGCGTCATTGGCTGGCGTTGAAGTCTGTACAGCCTCGAATACCTTGACACGAGGGGCGAGGTCGGGAGTGGAGGCTTCAGCCTTGACGGACGCCACGGAATTTGCACCGTAGTCGTTCCCTTGCTGAATATTCGACAACAGCAGATCCAATTCTTCTTGGATGTCACTACCGTCCCAACCTTGTCTGAGTGTCTCGTAGTCTCTGACAAGCCTGCTGTTCAAGACCAATCTGGATCGCGAATCTAGGGAAAACTGAATATCTGGCAAGAGCTCTTGGACTACAACCTTGCTATTAGGAACGACGGTGAATACAAGTGCCCAAAGTAGTTCCAGAGCCCTCACATAGCCCGTCGTCAACCCACGCTTCTTGGAGTCGGGGCCATAGCTGCATGGGTAGTGGATGGCAGAGCATCGCGAGCAGGTTGGGTGGCTGCCATCGCATCTGTGCTTACGAGCACGGCAGTAATTGCAGGCTCTTGAGACGCGCTTGTGTTTGTTGACTCTTGTGCGTTTGGGTTTGGCAGGCGGATCCATTGTGATTGTAACGGTGATGAGAATTTGAGGCTCTGGGAGTAGTCTATCCTATTAGCTTTTATGATGAACAGTTCCAATATTTAAAATAATGGGTGGCTTGGTACTTGCAGGCGGCTGACATATGCGCTACATAAATCGTCATTTTCCCACTTACGGTGGGTAACTTTAAGTTGTCGTCGGTCGATCCACCTGCCCCGTCCAGCACAAAAAGTACTGTAAAGTGCTACCTCACACCACTAAATACCACGCAAGGTCACCCATTTCACTTGATTATGCCCAATATTGAGGTATCACGAAAGCCAGTAGCATTTCAAACGGACATGCATCAGGTATGCAATCGGTCTGCTCAGCTCAGGCTGCCGCAAGGCATGCATACACAGTTATACAAGGCACATATATTCAAATTTAAACAATTGAGTACCTGTTTAGATCTATCCTCTCAAAGGCTAGTCTTTTCAAAAGGGGATCATGTCAGACATGGGCCTTGAGGAACTCAAAGCCCTTTTCCAAAAGTTCAAGTGCATTCTCAGGCTGTCCAATTTCATCAAAGCCGTGCTGTCCTCCTACCACCAGGACCAATCCCGTCTCGACACCGTGACTCTTGAGTTCGTCATATGCCTGTTGCGACAGCCTTGCTGGCACCAACTTGTCTTCAGCGCCGTGGATGAAAAAGGTGGGAGGAAATCTACCCTTGTAGAACAGCGAAGCCGGGTCCACGCGATCATAGTCGCCGTCTCCTACAACCGTCTTCAAGTGTGTTCCCTTTCCGAGCTGATCAAACATCCAGGCAACACGATAGTTGGCCAAGTCAGGCCCTTTCGGTCCCACCGGAGAGGGTGCTGAGGTGGGAGGAGAGTCATCTTTCCAAATTTTGCTCGTGAAATCTTGATCAATCTGAGGAGCACCTGGAGGTGCAGGTAAGGGGGTATGGAAGGCCGAGTCTGTTAGGTACTTGATCCCGTAAATGTCGAGAATTGCGCGAGGGGGTTGGGGCGAACTGGCCTAGACGGTCCGCATATTAGTATCTCATACCCGTGTCAGAAACTATGGTATCTGCTCACTGTCAGAAGGGCCAAGGTGCCACCGCATGAATGACCCAGTGTTACAACCCGAGAGCCATCCGCTTTTACATGAGTATCTTCGAGGAGCAGCTGGGGTAATTTTGTCCGCGACCATTCGTATGCGTCCAGTGCATCTTTGACCGGTCCTTCAAAGACTGTAACCGTGGGAGCCAGTCGATAGTTGGCGGATACAACCACGAAACCTAAGTCCAAGAGCTTTTCGGACTGGTCTCGCGGGAGCATTTGTTTCGAGCCGACCGTGAAATTTCCGCCATGGAAATGTAATGCTGTATCTCAATGCATCAGATGCCTACTCAGAGAGGACGAGGATTGGGTAGTTTGCGTACCTATTGGAAGCTTCGAAGCGATCGTGGTCTTTCTGAAGTATACGTCAGCGGCTACCGGGATTCCATTGATGGCTTTGAAGACGTATTCCTTGCGAGTGGTCATTTTGTTGGTGTTCAAATCTGCAATAAGCATCAACTCTAGCCTTTTCTGCTAAGAACAGTTTTGTTCTACGTCCAAAAGAAAACCGCGCCAAAAAGGCGAGGATCTGGTGGCCTATCATAGATCAATGAATACAAAATAGGTGGCAAACAAGAATGGCAATCGTTCGGTTGTGTACCACCGGTGTCCCACCCAGAAACTACCCACCCATATCCACCCACCTTCTCACAATGAGATCGATAATGAAGGAATTTTGTGCACGGTAATGAGAGAGAAAATATATGATGATATATATAACATATCAAGTGCTTGCTGTCAATATCTCAAAAAATACTTCCTCGACTTTGGACCCAAGATTCCATGCTACGTTGACCACCACTGCTCCCGCGAATACGGAATGAGTCCGAATAAACTAAGACGGCCAACTAATTGAGGATATTTATGTTACATTGACACTAGATGTACGGAGTACTGTAGCAATGTTTGTCGCTATGGTGGGTAGGCTGTTGCAACGTGTATGGTAGGGTCCGAATCCTCCAATTTCTTAATTAACGATTTCAGCTTTTGCGACACAGAAGAAGGCCCTGCACATATCAGCATCTTCTCAAAATCATTAACGACAGAGATTTGAGCTTACACTTCCACATTGAGCCATCCGAGAGAAGCTCTGCTGATACGGCAAGCGGTACGACTGATTGTAGGCCATGATCCCCCAAATGCAGGTCCGTAACTTCTGCAAAACTCTCATTTATCAATGCGTTGAGAGTATCGCGTGATTCTACCTGTGAAACACGAGATTGCGCGAATTGAAGGTACCAGCAAAGAAGCAGACCTGCCTACAGGTTAGCTACTGAACAAAGGTTTAGCACGGAATTCAAGACATACAGCCCTCTAAAGCGCCGACCGCGCTTTCGGGCCCGAATATTATGGGCGCTATTTTTTTAATGTAAGATAGACCCACGCGACAGTCGGATCTTAGCTGGTCTGCTGCATTGAAGAGTGCCTGGTAGAGTTCAGGTGAGATTGCCTCGTTTAAAAGATGCATGATCCCAGGATCATCGAGACTCGCAGGCGACCAGAGTATCTTCTTCATGACAGACAGCGGAACGCTAGCGTAAAGATGGTAGAAAGCTGAGTTCAGTAATGATCTGGCGCAGTGAACGGTGGGATTCGGGGCCAGTCCGCCATCATACTGGATCGTACGAGCTTTGACAATTGCATCTAGCACCTGCAATGACTGTTCCATTTTTTGGCCGAATTTAGCGTAGAGCTCCCCGTCGCGCGAGCCTGTTAGTAGCTCAAATGAGCATATCCTGTAGAGAAGGGCAGACACGATGGTTACGAGACCGAATTCGCTGACTGGCATGGACGGTGGTTCGCCGGCGATGATACTGTCTAGTGCATCGTTACTGTATAATACTTCGGTTGGGATGCCCCAGCTGGACTCTTCTTTTAGCCACTCTGCGCTGCCTGACGGGAGGGCGAATCTGGCTTCGACCATAGGTGTTGGAATCCATGCTTCCTGTTCCTTTGAGCATACGGTGCCACCTATGAGTATCGTAGATGAGATGCACCTCGTATAGTGTGAGCAATTATAATGCGTGCATGGTATGAGTATAAGTACCTATTTAGACTCTCCCAGCGCACCCAATCCTTATACGTGGTGGGCGGACACGTCTGTAGCTCGCTGAGTGCTTCTCGTATAAGCTGAAAACGTAATAGTTAGCCATGGCCAGACTAAATTAGTAGACGTTGGAATTAACCTTGACGCAGTGAGGAAACGCGTGTGCTCTCTTGCCTTCCAAACCGCAGTGAATCTCAAAATAGGCGAGGAGCAAATATGTCTGCAGCATCCACGTTAGAGTCTCGGGGTCGGCCTTGCTGAATGCGATCATCCGTTCATGCTGTTTCCTCTGTTAACGAAATCTATCATCTAAGTGCTTGGAATGACTGTCCTACCTCGAAAACAAGTTGCACGGAGATGGTATGCATCGATGTAGCCCTGGAGTGTTCACCGAGATATACGGCGCTGCAGGCCATTACAGCAAGCAGGAGGGGAGCTATGTTAAACTTTGTTTCAGAACCTCTATTGCACTGCCTATGATGGGATACTACTTACATGGCGTTGTGGCGATGTCAAACGTCGGCTCATGTATGATGGGTATATGAGGAGCAATATGCTTAAAAAAGGCCTTGACAAACCGCCTCACGGCGTATTTGGAAGGAAAGCGAAGCGAAGCGAGTATGTGGACCGGATATTTTGTGAGGTTGGCCCAAGCATTCTCACATTTATTGTCGTTGGGGACGAGGTTGTGCGGGGTAGAAGATTTGTCTGTCTGACCGAGAGTAGTTGGCCTGTTGGATATCAGTGGCTCCAGGGCTAGTATCGGTAGTTCCGGGGGATTGCAGCTTGGTACTTCGCCAAAAAGTCCTTGGGCATCCGCCAGAAGCGCGTCGAGATCGAACATAGCGGAAAGATTAGGGTTGATGAGGTCGGGGTCCATGAATGAAGCGTTGAATTCTAGGGGACTCCCTGAAAGAAAGGCAGGGAACATGTCGGGCTGCGAGGGCATGGCGATGTCCAGCGAATTAGCCTGGCTGCTCTGAGATCCATCTACCTCATTGTTTGTTGGAGACTCATCGCGCTCCTCGATTGCGTCGTTGACTCCTTCTGAATGACGATCTTGCTGTCCTCTGGCCGTCGTCGTGGTAGGTGATGCTCGCGCAGAGCCGTTCTTTGATCCTTTCGGACGAGAAGATCCAGGGTGGGAATTGTTGCGACGCCTGCCTCGAAAGCCAGAGGACTTTCTGTTGCCAAGGCCGTGATGGAAATTTCTAGTATGCCGGACGATGACATCTTTTCTGGAAGATGTTAGGGAGCAATACATGCAGTTGTACGGTTTCTCGCTTCCATCTGCAGATGGTCAGTGGCTGCTGATTCTCCAAGAAGTAGCAAAAGGAGCGACTTACGCGTGAGCTCATGGCGTCGTAAGTGAGCTAGGCGGTTGAAACTGGCGTTGCATTGATCGCAGGAGAACCCGCAACCTTGGCGGTTAGAAGATTTGTCTGCATTTTCACGAGTAGCTTGCTGCGTAGAGGTGTTGGTTTGACAGGACATTGCAGTGAGCTAATGGAGAGTGGGTATGAGGGAGATGAAGGGAGTCACAAGTGCCCTGGGATATGGTCTAGACGGCAGAATGATTGATTGATCCTGGGGTTGACAAATCCAGTCCGAAAATGTGGGGGACAAGATTGCGGGGGAAGATCTCAAGACTAGCCTACGTTCGAGGGTTTAGAGTAGAATGTGTATAGCTAAAGATGGGTGCGAAAGTATGGTCTGTATGGGTAACGCTCCACTAGGGTCTATCAGGGATGGTCTGCTATGTAATGTCCCCAGCTTCAGAAGGTCAATAGCTAATTAGACCAGCTTATTCCCGCGGCAACACTGTACCGCCGTCTCTGCCTCTACCTATCATTGCTAAAGCTTTGTAATCTTCTAAACACACAAGATGAGATGCTGCCAGCATTGACAATGGGTTTCGGGCTTTACTCGGTGTCTACATACCCTATAACAGTACGTGTAGATTTGTCTATACTTTATGGTACTCGCTGATGTCCATAAAAGAGCACGCCATCTAAGCTGATGCACACGACTCACATTATTGGACACCTCTGCGACTCAATCCCTCCAAGTGATGGTCTTGTACCTCAGAAACTCAGCCAGTCCTTGCGCGGCATTGAACCTACCGTAGCCACTCTTCTTAGCCCCACCGTGCACCAGCGACGCCTCGTCGTGCACGGTCATGGAGTTGATGTGGACCGCCCCAGATTCATACTTCCTAGCGACCCTCATAGCGGCCTTTAAGTCCTCGGAGAATACAGCCCCCGAGAGCCCGTAGTCGGTGTCATTGGCGATCGCGAGAGCCTCGTCCTCCGTGTCAAAGGTCAGGAGGGACACGGTAGGCCCGAAGGACTCGGTGTGGTAGATGTTCATTTCTGTAGACACGTTGGAGACGATGACGGGTCTCATCTTGGTGGGCTGGTCCTCCACAGCCTCGGCGTCGCCCAGGAGGGTCGTCGCGCCCTTGGAGACCGCGTCGGCGACGAGACCCTTGTTTTTCTGTACAGCCGCTGGGTTTACTAGCACGAACGGCGGCTTCTCGGACCCGAAGAGCCCCTGCGTGGCCTCTTTGAGTGCAGCGCTGAACTCGTCACTAATCGATCTGTGCACGAGAATGCGTTCTGTCGACATGCACACCTGACCGCCCTAAATATCATTGGCATCAATCAAATACATTGCATCACGGGTCAAACTCACGTGGATAAACGCGCCGACAGCGCAACTTGTCGCGGCCTTCTTCACGTCGGCGTCCTTGAGGACGATGGCGCTCGCTTTCCCGCCCAGCTCAAGCAAAAGCGGTTTGACGTGCTTCCCCGCCAAACTGGCGATGATGCTTCCGACGAGAGTGCTGCCAGTGAAATTGATCTTCTTAATCGCGGGATGCGCAATCAAGGCTTCTGTCACTTCAGCGGCATCTGCCGTTCGGTGATAAATGACGTTAAGGCAACCGTCCGGTAAGCCAGCCTGTCGAAAGATGTCGCCGATTGCCCAGAAAACGCGCGGGCTCAGCTCGGAACCCTTGAGAACTGTTGTGTTGCCCGTTGCGAGGGCAAACGCAATTGATCGTGCGCCGAGCACGTATGGGGCATTCCTGCGGTGAAAGAAAGAAAAATCGTCAGTCTCAACGGCGGTCCGAATGCGAGTGTTATGCATACATACCACGGGGCAATTGCGAGAACAACGCCGTACGGTTCCTTGACTACAATGGCATGGGACCCCTGCTCGGCCGTCGCAGGAACCGAACCTTCAACTGCCGCCTCGATTCTTCCTCCGATATCTCTCAGGATCTGCGCCGTAGCGTTGATGTTGATCTCCATAAATTGCCGCCCCGCACCCGTCTCCTGGGCTTGGTAGGCGAACAATTCCTCTTTTCTGCTGATAAAGAGATCTGCGGCCCGGAACATGATATCCCGTCTAAAACTGGGCTTGGTCTGAGACCACGACGTGAAAGCCGCTTGGGCGGCCTCTACAGCCCCGGTTGCATCATTGATTGAAGCAGATGAACCACTCCAGAGCTTTTCAGAGTTGGAAGGGCTATTTACAGGAAACGA
Source organism: Fusarium oxysporum Fo47 (assembly GCF_013085055.1). NCBI lineage: Eukaryota > Fungi > Ascomycota > Sordariomycetes > Hypocreales > Nectriaceae > Fusarium > Fusarium oxysporum. The sequence continues at coordinate 482,740 of NC_072840.1, read as the reverse complement.
TGTTTCTGAAATGACATGTTTCCCATTGATGATTAGTGGGACGGTTGACCAACCATTTGCATTGTCACCTGAGCTCATTGTTGTCTATAGATGGATGAGAATAGCTAAAGAATTGTTGGACTTCGAATGTTGGTCAAGATGCGTTGTATCTATCTAGTATTTAATCTTTCCCGAGTCCAGGGTGGCCGAGCCTAAATGGCTACGTCTCTCGCTCCAGGTGGCTATGCATTCTGAAAGCTGCTCTCGCTCCACCGAGGCCCGTGTACAAAAAGACAGCAAACAAGAACCTAGCCAAAGCCGGTGACTCAGAACAGTGCTCTAGCGATTAGCTGATGGCGCAAGAAAGGATCGATGCTTTCCATACATGCCATTTTTGACGTATATCGAGCGCTATGCCACTCATATGCAGGTGTAAACGTGGATAGTATAGGGTGGGGAGGTATGCGGTGGGGAGTTTGCCCACCAAACCGCATCGTAGTAGGTGGGTGATGAGAAGCTAGAAACGCATCGCCTGGCAGTTCCGCTATTGTCGTTATAAGTTGTCTGTCTTGTATTTTATTTTCTCTTCAACGATGTTTGCTTGGTAATCAATAGCCAGTTTGGAACCCCCCCAAATACACATCTGCGAATTCCGTCCCCAACAGTGAACACCGCGATGAAGCTGGCCGAACGAAATATCCAAGTGGTGCCGATTGCTATTGCGCTGGTATTGCTATGGATCCTATATCGTACTGTTCTCTGGCTCAGGTTCCATCGAAAGTACAAATTTCCTAATCTCGTGCCCGGCGTGCCCCTGTTCGGGAACATGCTTCAGATCCCAACCGATACAGCAGGGCGGCGTCTGTATCTCCATAAACTGGCCAGGAAATATGGCGAAATGTAAGTGTCACAAGTAGGGCCTCACCAAGACCAGCACTTACAAAAAATTCCCTACCAGGTTCACTCTCAAGGTAGGCTCCAATTACTGGATATTCATGAACTCTCAGCGCGTCGCCAATGAGCTGCTTGACAAGCGCGGGGCACGCTACATCTCACGGCAGAATCTGCCCATGCCTGGAGACGTTGCCTCTGGCGGAAAGCGCGTCGTCTTCATGCCATACGGCAACCTCTGGAAGTGGGAGCGCAAGCTCATACACGAGATCATCGGCCCCGGAAACCGCAACGTCTTTGCCCCTCTCCAGGACGTCGAGTCACGAACACTGTTATATGACTACCTCACGGAGCCTGATCTATGGAATCAGGCGAATGCTCGATATGCCAGCTCTCTTATCATGAGCATGGTGTTTGGGCGAAGGACAAAGATGGGAGACGCCAACGTTGACAGGATCATTGAGACGAACAACGAGATCATGAAGATGTTTGAGCCTGGCTCCAGCTTGATCGATTCATTTCCCTTCCTGGCATACATTCCCCTCCCAAAAGCCATTCAGCCATGGAGGTGGTGGGGCGACAGTGTCTTTGAACAGTCCAAGAAGTATGCCCCCAATCCCTTAACACTTGTGATATCTGGCGGCCACTGACTTCTATGCAGAAACTTCTCTGAAGAGTTTGAGGGTCTTGCCGCGCGGCAGCAGCAAGGAAAGAACGTGACGTGCTTTGTCTCCGAGTTCAAAAGGCTTGGAAGAGACAAGGTGCTTGACTATGAGTCAACAGTCTTCCTCGCTGGATCTCTCATTGAAGCGGGATCTGATACCACGCGTGTGGCTTTGAACCAACTTGTGGCTGGAGCAGCGCTGTTTCCCGACTTTGTGCAGCGTGCGCGGCAGGACCTGGATAATTTATGTGGTGCAGATGCGCAGAGACTTCCGGTCGCGAGCGACATTGCAAGTTTGCCTTACATCAAAGCTATCGGTAAAGAAGTGCTTCGGTGGAAGTAAGTAAAAAGAAACCATTACAGCGCGATTGTGAATCTTTTGGTGACATAGCTGACAAGTATTCTTTAGCATTTCGTTTCCAGAAATTGCCCATTCCTTAATTGAGGATGACTCTTTCGAAGGATACAACATTCCAGCGGGAACCAATGTCATCTGGAATAGCTGGGGTGTTCACATGGACGCTTCTGAGTACGAAAATCCAGAAACATTCTGGCCAGAGAGATTTATGAACGAGGACCTTGACAAGCCCATCAAGGGACATTTGGCATTTGGAGCAGGTGAGCCTAGCCATGCATGCATCCAATCATCATACGACTGACAAGTTACTCTACTAGGTCGCCGAGTATGTCCCGGATGGGTCATCGCTAGTAACAGCCTCCACCTACTGATTGCGCGTGTACTGTACTGCTTTGACTTCCACCAAGTTCCAGGGTTTCCAATTCCAGTTGGGAAGCCGTTCGAGATCGGAACAGAGAAGCCCTATGAGGTTAGAATTAGTGTTCGTAGTGCGGCTCATGCGGCATTGATCAAGGCGGATTGTGCAGAGGCAGCAAATCTTTGAGTAGAGGATGGCCATAGAGATTGTGCCCGTTGGAAGTAAGTCAGCAAGGACGCGAAGACAGCCGTGTGCTGCTAGATGACTATGGGCATTGGGCATGTCTTATGTAGATCAACTTTGCACAAGATAGAAAACGTGTCGAATGCCAGCTTCTAGTCTCTGATTAAATCTTCGTCAAGCATACGTTGAACGCTAGAATGTGCAGGGGAGTCATGATTTGCTGCGTTACCCAATAGTTGCTCGACTTAGCGGAATGAACATCAGTCTATTAATTAAATACCTTGTAGGCATACTGTCGTATCAAAGCCATGTAAAGGTCACACCAGAATATCACACGAGTCAAAACAGAGGTTTAAGGGGAGCATAATATGTTATTAACTTTTGTGGGGTCTGCGCTACAAGTCTGCCCTTGCGTCCTCACCAGCCCATGCCCTCCTAATGACCTCCCGGATGAGATCTCTGTCAATCTTTCTTGGATTAGCATAAGAACTACTAACAGCAATGTCCGCTGCCTTGTCGATATCTTCCTCCTTGAATCCAATAGACTTCAAGCTTCGTGGAACACCAAGCTTGTTAAGCAAGGTGTTGAGACCGCGTAGAGCATCCCCCTGGCTATCTGGAAGCACTCCAGCCAAGACCTTCATAGTCTGGGGAACCTTGGGAGCGTTGTACGCCAAAGCGTGCGGGAGAACAATTGTGTGCGTCTCGGCATGGGGCAGGTTGAAAGAGCCACCTAATGTGTGACAAAGCTTGTGATGCAGAGACATTCCAACGCTGCCTAAGCAAGTTCCGCAGAGCCAAGCTCCATATTGGCAGATCGATCGAGCTACAATGGAGTCGGGATCGTCGAGTAACTCGTATGATCCGTTTGCAAGAGATCTCACACCTTCGGCGGCCATGAGACTAACAATAGGGTTTGTGTTGGGGGCGTAGAGCGCCTCGACACCATGCGCGATAGCGTTGATGATGCTGGTGAGCGACATGGGAAGAGGGAGCGTGAGGGTCAAGTCGACATCGTATATGACAGTTTTGGGCAAGATTTCGATCTGCGTCTTGGTCGTTTTGATACCGTCCACGGTCTCGCCGAGGATTGGTGTCACCTCACTACCAGCGTATGTTGTAGGAATGGAGATATGGTATATCCCTTTTCGGAAGCTGATTGCCTTGCCGAGTCCGGTAGTACTGCCGCCCCCAATAGAGACCAGAACATCGGGCTCGTTCGTCTGGCAAAATACGAGGGCCTTCTCGGTAACATTCAAGGGAGTGTGCATGGTGGCCTCGGAGAAGATCCAACTGGCTTCCACGTGCGACTCGAGAATATCGGTGATTTGTTTGGCTTGGCCAATTTGGTGGGGGGTCGATAGGACGAGGGCCCGACGGAAGCCAAGTTGCTGCAGGCATTGTGGAAGTTGACGAATTGAACCTCGTCCAAAGATGATCTTGTGAGGGAGAGGGCTGTACACGAAGGGCTCCATCTTGAATAAGGGTGTCTTTTCTTTGAAACAAGTTTTGAGAGCGGTATCCTGATATGCTATCAAAGTAACATTCTTTGCTTTATCTTGGCTCCGGTTCCTGAGCGGCGAGAGGCACCTAGCCACCGAGCCACCCGGCTTTTCCGTACCCACCGGCCCCACCACCGTCGGTACTCGTCGGTGGGAACGGTCTAAAAAAGACATCAGTCGCCGTGCCGCCAAATCTCAAAGATTCATTGATTAACCTAACCTCCGATACTTGTATAGTTCGATTTCCAATCATACTCATCATCTATCATATCACCTCTGTCCACCATGTCGCATACTAATCCAGGCATCCCGCTTCTAAAAGATCTCACAACCGAAAACATTACCGAAAATGTCGTGGCTATCAACTCTAACTGCCAAGATCCCCGAACACGCTTTCTTTTTGAGAGGCTAGTTCATCATCTCCATGACTTTGCGCGTGAGACCCGTCTTAGCACCGCCGAGTGGGAGAGAGCTGTTCAGTTTCTCACCAGAACTGGAAAGATTTGCACCGACACCCGACAAGAATTCATTCTTTTATCTGATGTCCTAGGACTGTCCCTTCTGGTAGATTCAATCGATCACCCTAAACCAGCTACATCTACTGAGGGTACTGTTCTTGGCCCCTTCCATGCACACGGGGCTGAGAATCTTGCTTCCGGAGACACTATTTCTCATGATCCTGATGGAGAACCACTCTTGGTTGTGTGTAAAGTACGAGACTCTCAAGGTAACCCACTAGAAGACGTCGAGGTTGATATCTGGGAGACCGACTCCAAGGGTTTCTATGATGTGCAATATGCAGACCGGGAAGGCTTCGATAACAGAGCTACACTACATAGCGACAGTGAAGGGAACTTAGATTTCAAGGCCATTGTGCCTGTCCCTTATCCAATCCCCGGCGACGGGCCTGTCGGAGATCTTCTGAAGGCTCTGAACCGACATATCTACCGCCCAAGCCACATGCACTTCAAATTCAAGAAGGCTGGATATGACCCTCTAATAACGTAAGTCACCCCCAAGAAGCCAGTCGAAGTTACCATACTGACGTGGAAAGGGCACTTTATATTCGTGGAGACCCGTACGAGACCTCTGATGCCGTCTTTGGTGTCAAGGAGTCTCTCATTGTGGATCTGGGAACTGTATCTGAGGTGTCGGGACTCTCGGAAAAATATGGAGTACCAGGAACCACAAAACTGCTGAGCTATGACTTTTCACTGGTTTCGGAAGCCGAGGTTGGGACGTTACGGCATGAAGAGGCAGTAAAGTCGGCTGTTAATCTTGACAATGATGTTAAAGTAGTTGATGGTATAATCACCTATTGAGCTATTGAGATAGATGAATAGAGTCATAAAAAGCTATTTATTCACATAAGCCGTGCCTCTGTGTAAAGCCTACTGCTTGCCATATCCTCACTTAGGCGTCTAAAATTCTTAACCCGCCATGACCTAAAGTGATCCATGTGCGTGAGAGCATCAGACTTTTGGCTGTGTCTGACCTCTACAATCAACACGTCTGATAAGTGGTTCAGCCATTAGGACTTCTCAAAATTTATTCAAGACCATCCGTGATGTTTAGATAGTTTTATCAATTGTTGTATATATATCGTGTATACATAATCAAGTCTTGTATGTCTGGTATCTCGATCCCAAGCAAACCACCCAGCTCAGACCCCACGAGGTGGTAGATGAACTAAACTCTTGAGAGGCCATATTCCCTGCTTACCAGGTGACAGAATTCCATTCGGGTCTACGGCAGCCTGGCAACAGAACGTTAGAATTGCTAACGCTGTAAAGATTTGAACTCGAACATACCTTTAAAGTCTCGACGAATCTCCTATAGATGTGACCATTGTACGAATAAAAGTTCTGGACAGCATCTGCCCATTGTCAGTAACGCGTCTACGGAGGCTGGGAACCGTACTCACCCATGTGCTGAACATGAGATCTATAATTGGCGAATCCATTTAATTCTGCCTCAGCAAGCAAGGCCTTGACCACCCTGCGGCCACCTTCACGCGCCTTCTTATTAGACTTGTCAAAAACATATTCTTGAACAAACAAGATGTATTTTGAGAAGACATGGCAGCCAATAAAAGGATCAACTCCTTGCTCCTCCATAATAGCCCTTGCTTTGCGGAACCATGTCAGGACTGTTTCACCTTCACAAGGAAGGATGAGGGTAGTGTCGATATGAGCTCCCGCCCCTGTCCCATCTGCTGGAAGGTTATACTCTGCGAGTTTCACAGCGCCCATTGAAGGAATCCCGGCAGCGAGTGTTCCAATCTGGATGTTGTCTACCGGCTTGCCATCCTTGCCTTCGAAGAGCGTGTTCTCCACCCAGGCGTTGGGAACTCTCTGGGCGACAACCTCTTGCAACCTACTCCAACGGACAAGAACCATTTGTTTAGGCCCATAGAAAGACACCGAACATCGCCAGTACCCGGTATTGTACTTTTTCTTCAGCGCAGCTATGCTCTCTGGGGTTAGAGGCCCGGACACACTCTGCTGCTGGTGCTTGGGGGCATCGTGCGAGGCAAAATGGTTGATGTTGGTGATCATGTGGTGACTTTGGGTGATGCCCTCACGGTCCAGCTGCTGCAGCGTGTCGATGAGGGGCGCAATGTCTTCAACCTCGGGACAGTGAATTTTGACGTCCATGAAAGACGGAGGTGCTACGTCGAGAGCCACAGCCATCTTTGTCACGATGCCCAGGTTGCTTTGCAAGAAGAGGCCGTCGATTTGAGGACCGAAGCTATTGGGGCAGGCATGTGCGCTGGGGGAATTTGGTACAGCCCATTGGCCTGTCCTGAGGATGTCTCCCGAGGCTAGAAGAACCTCCAGACTGCCAATAAAATGCTGGCGGTCACCAGAAATGGTGTAACCATGACCACGGTCCAAAGTCTAGAAACTCGTCAGCAAACGTTCCTACTATTTAACAGCTAGAATTGACTTACATTGCCCACGACACTTCCCCATCCTAGAGCTGGGACAGAGACCCAGAGATCGAGCTTGTTCTCCACAATGTAGTTGTAAACATCAAAAAAGGTGACACCAGGCTCAACTACAATGTAGGCCAGCTTCTCGTTGACTTCTAGAATGCGCTTCATCCGATGAAGAGAGAGCACCATGGACCCTGAAACTCGAGGAGCAGGCCCGCCATAGCTATTAACAGATTAGATGAATGTCAATCACATTACGGACAATCCCAAGCATACCCGAAATTCTTTCCTTGCGAGCATGTCCACAAGGGAACATGGTGTTGGTTGGTTATCTTGAGAATTGCCTGGATCTCTTCAACAGTTGATGGGCTACAGTCATGTCAGTAAGGTCGCAATAGTGCGAATTATAGATTCAAGGTCTTACCATAGTCCAGCAGATGCCTCAAATCCCTCCTCGAACAATGGATATGGGTCACGAAAGTTGGCCAAGTCTTCGTCAATTATGACGTTTTCGTCGCCTATGATAGCTCGAAACTCATTCACGACACGCTGGAAGCTGACCTCATCGTGACCTGGAGGAAGACTTCTCGTCCCTGGCTGTCGAGAACGGAACGCATTGTCATGATGCGACTGCAGCTCCGGAGATGCGTACCACTGAACCATTTGGGGCGAACTTTTAAAGTTAGGATGGGATAGCTCGGATTGAAAGAATGCGAAGCTAGAATCTGACTTGTTGCAAATCACTCATCTTTGCAGGACAAGCAGGTCCTTTTGAGACTCATGAAGCCTCTTGTGAGCATTCACCCCACCCTAAACCGAGGCCCTACAACTGAAGTTAGTGCGCTCCCAGGTGGTACACATAGTGGTCTACGTTTGCTGTATCACATCGGCCCATCGGAAGATACAGGTGGGGAGGCGAGCTTATCACCCACTCCAGTGTTTCAATCATTGGGTGGAGACGCCACCCGCAACGGGACGAGCGGATAGCAGCTGGGGTTGTGAACCTTCTGCCCAAATAGATAGTAAGTCGATAATTGAAACCAAACTACCATAAAAAGGTTCAAGGGTCTCCTGAGCAGAGAACACCAAAAGCACAAAACAAGGACTACTTTGGCGCCCTCACAGTGTACATACATTTCCATAAACACAACTCTTGAGGCCATCAAGTCTCAACTCGCCAATCATGGCACACGTTATTCCAGGAGTTCCAGGCACCCGCTTCCCCAAGCACTATGCCATGAGCAAGTGGAACGAGGACCATCTGCGGTTCGAGGCAGATGCCTACGAGCTTGAAGTTATAGGAGAAATCCCTAGCACCATCCACGGCGCCTTCTACCGCGTCCAGCCCGACCATGCATTCCCACCCATCTTTGCGGAAACCGAGATCCCACTGAATGGCGACGGCAATGTCAGCTCATTCTACATCAAGGATGGGCATGTTGACTTCAAGCAACGCTATGTGCGCACCCCTAAGCTCATCGCCGAGCGTGAAGCTAGACGTGCCCTGTTTGGCAGATATCGCAACAAGTACACAGATGATCCACGCGTTCAGAATGTTCTCAAGGGTACCACGGCCAACACTCACGTTGTATTTCACGATAACAAATTGATGGCCCTCAAGGAAGATGCGCCGCCTATGGAGCTTGACCCCATTACTCTTGAGACCCTCGGTTACATTGACTACCACGGGACGTTCCGCTGCCCCACGCATACTGCGCACCCGAAGGCAGACTCAGCCACGGGAGAGTTGGTCTCTTACTCTTATGAAGCTGCTGGTGACGCATCACCCGACATCTGCTCCTTCACCGTCGACAAACACGGCAAGCTCTCAGAGGAGGTCTGGTTCAAGGCCCCTTGGCCATGCATGATCCACGACTTCTGGGCCACCGACAACTGGGTCGTGTTTCCCGTCAACGGCCTCAAGGCCAGCCTGGAGCAGATGAAGAACGGCGGTGACCACTTCTACTGGGATGAGACTCTGGACTACCAGCTGCTGGGCGTTATTCCTCGCCGCGGCGCCAAGCCCGAGGACGCTAAGTGGTTCAAGACACCCCAGGGCTGTTACTCGCACACCATCAACGCCTATGAGGAGGATGGAAAGCTTGTCCTAGACGCCAATGTCTGGACCGATGTTCATTTTCCCTTCTTTCCTAATACCAAGGGCGAGAGGTTCTTTACCGACCCCAGGAAAGTCACGGCACCTATCACCCGCTACCGATTTGACCCCAACGGTAGTACGGATAAGATGATTCACCCTGAGGCTATTCTTGTTACCGGCGTCAATGAATTCGGTCGCATAGACGATCGTCTGCTGGGTAAGAAATACTCCCGCGTCTGGATTCTAAAGGTCGATCCTACGCACGAAGTCAAGCTCAACGACCACGAGACGGCCCAGGGCAATGTTGGCTTCAATACCTTGGTTTGCTACAACTTTGAGACAGGAGACATGCAATCCTACCGCCACGGTGATGACACCACGTTCCAGGAGCCCGTCTTTGTTCCGAGACATGAGGGTGCTGATGACGAGGATGGCTATATCCTCGTTGTGGCTGATCGCTATCGCGAGGGTCGCAACGTCCTGCTCCTTTTTGAGGCTTCGGACATCACACGAGGTCCGCTTGCTGAGATCAAGTTGCCGTTTAAGCTTATGGATGGCCTTCATGGTAGCTGGGTGGATGGCAAGGATGTCGATGCAGCCAGGGAAGCGAGCGAGGCGCGAAGGGCGAATGAAACTGTGAATGGGAAGTAGATAGTCGCGATATATTCTTGGCTTAACCGAATGTATTTCTTTTGAACTTGTTGTTAACTCTACGTGCGTTCTAATGTCTTTTCACATCACGAATGCCTTTAAGGCACGGCTGCATATCATGCAAAGGAGGAGGAACTCTGCGAGGTTGTACCAGGTTAAATAAATGTATATAGCTATTTTCATAGTCGCATATTCACCGCGTGCACTGCAACAGATAGCGAGTACATGTTAGCATATCAGTAAATCCTGTTTTGTGGCAATCGTTGCTGGGAGATCGCTTGTGAGACTCCCATTGCAGCTCCCTGATCTAGGTGCGCGAGGACATGATTTAAGTAGGCAGTTTCGCGGCGATGTCTTCGTAGATTTGTGAAGAAATATTTTATGTTTGCTCACTAGTGACTATCCTTTTGTGCTGCGCTTAACACTATTATTCCATCTTCTTTGACTTGTGAATATTGAGAATGAGCTATCCAGGGTTGAGATGTTCAAGAAGCAAGCGGACACTTCCACCTAGGAGGTAATGTATGATTTCAGCCTAAGCCTAATCCTATCAATTTAGCCATGCTTGCCAATCTAAAATATACTGGATCCTCCGTTGATGGGAATAAAGGCCCCGTTGATCCAGCCCGCCCTTTCCTCAGCCAGAGTTGCAACAGCCCATGCTACCTCCTCAGGCTTACCGACGCGTGGAGCGACAGGAGTCGCATCTATGATGGGCTGCAGTGCCTCTCTCACGAAGCTGGGCGCAGCGTTGAAGGCATCTGTTCCAACAGGCCCAGGAGCGACAGCATTGACGGTGCATCCGTATTTCCGGGGCAGTTCTGTCGCCCAGCATTGAGTATAGACCTCAACAAGTCCTTTAGTACCCGCATAGATGCTAGACTCCGGCCCTGGAGTGCGCGACACAGAGCTACCGATATTGATGATGCGTGAGTTCTCTCGCGACAGATACTTTAGAACAGCGCGGGTGAGGAAGAAGACACCTCTGGCATTGAGATTGACGATATCGTGCCATGTCTTGTAGACCTTTTCATTGTCGGGATCGTCGAGAAACGTCGGGCGATTGATGCCAGCGCTGTTGACAAGGATGTCGATTTTGCCGAAAGCTTCTGCGGCCGCATCGGCTAGCACCTGCGGCCCTTCCGGTGTTGACAGGTCTGCCTCTACGGCTTTTCCGGGCCCGTTGAGGCTCTGGAGAACCTTGTCCGCGTTTGCCTTTTCGCTTTGGTTGGGGTAGTTGATGACCACAGAGGCCCCGCGGCCGGATAGCTCACGAGCAATGGCTGCTCCGAGTCCTGCCGATGAGCCACTGATCAGAGCCACTTTACCAGCCAGTGATGACATTCTGGAAGCTTTTGGAGTCAAGTTTTGGAAGAGAAATAGTGATAGTTTCAGAATGAGATGGATGTATTTGTGATTTGGGCTAGATACTCTGGGTTACCATCTATATCTATATATCATGAATATGTTTGTTGTCGATGGGGACACAAATAAGTGGTTAAGTGACCTTGCGTCTAATGAGCTGTGTGTTTAGGCGGTGGCTAGCTTGACTGCTGTAAAGTAGCACCCACCCGGGTGGGGAGTAGAGGTTTAGAACCAAATTTGACAACCATTTATAAAGCCATAGCGAGTCGAATGAGGTATTTCGCATCGAAATGATAGCTCTGCAAAGATTTACCAAGCCAAAAGCCATCATGCCTCTTAATGTTGTTGTCATCGGAGCCGGCCTCGGTGGGCTCGCCGCCGCCCTTTCCATCAAGCACGAGTCGCCCGCTCATGACGTTCTGGTTGTGGAATCAGCGTCTGTGCTAGCAGAGGTACGTTTATCCCAGGGTATTCCTGTAATTCTATACAGTGGAAACTGACATCTTGAACCACTCAGATCGGTGCAGGACTTCAACTTACACCCAATGCTACGCGGCTTCTCCTAAGGTGGGGTTTGAAGCCCAGCCTCGAGCATTTGGCCAGCAGTCCCGAGGAGTTCCTCATCCGTCGCTTTGACGGTCACAAGGTCCTTGGTCACCGCCAAAACTTTGCTGCTGAAATGCTCAGCAAGTACAAGTCACCTTACTGGGATATGCACCGAGCAGATCTACAGCTTGCAATGTTTGAGCGGGCCAAGAGCCTTGGTATCCGCTTCGAGTTCGGTACAACGGTGACTGATGTAGATCTTGCTATTCCGCAGCTGACAACAGACAAGGGTGATAAGATCACGGGGGATTTGGTGATAGCTGCAGATGGTAAGTCTCTCCAAATCCAGCAATGCTTCTCTAATACGAAACAGGCCTTTGGTCTAAAACCCGGTCCAAGGTTCTCGGTAGGCCCAGTCAACCTATAGCCACTGGAGACCTTGCATATCGTATTGTTCTCAAGAAGGAAGACATTCAAGATCCTGAGCTGCGCGAATTCATCGACAAGCCCCGTGTTTGCTTGTGGGCTGGCCCGGAATGCCACGCCATCTATTACCCGCTCAAGAACAACACCATGGCAAATATTGTTCTTTTAGTTCCAGATAACTTACCAGACAACGTGTCTAAGATATCTGGTGACCTTTCAGAAATGAGAGAGATCTTTGAGAAGTGGGATCCGCTGTGAGTCAGCAACTATTACGTACGACAGACGTCGACTGATCGTTTCAGATTGCAGAAGTTTCTCTCTCAAGTGGACAAGATTGATAAATGGAAGCTGATGCATCGTAAGTACAACGGAAAGTATGCTCTTCACCACCTGACACCTGATAGTGGACGAGCTGGAGCGCTGGTATAACGAGGAAGCCACCGTCGCATTCTTAGGTGATTCTTGCCACCCAATGCTGCCGTATATGGCACAAGGAGCTGGTTCTGCCATTGAAGATGGTGCTGCACTGGGTATCATCCTGTCAAAGGTGGACAGAAGAGAGCAGCTCCCTCAAGCTCTGAAGACGTACGAGAACCTGAGAATTCCTCGGAGCAGCGCGTTGCAGAAATGGAGCATGAAACAGGTAAGCCTAATACAGGTGCAACAAATACCTAATCAGAAGCTCTGATCATTGATTTCTGCTACAGAGACACATCAATCACTTGCCTGATGGCCCTGAGCAAGAAGCTCGGGATCGTCTTGCAGAATCGCAACTCTACGATCAGCAGCCCGACTATCCATTTTACTGGTAGGTGCCACCTATGCCATGCCTGGAGAAATGGTACTGACTTTCATTTCAGGATCGATCCAGCCGCACAAGACTTCGTCTACGGGTATGATGTTGTTGCTGAGGTCAGTGAGTTCAATTTGCCCCCTTCTACATAAACTAACGGTGTTGGGAAATCAGTTGGAGAAGATCGGCGTCAAGGCCACAGCATCGGTAAACGGTCAAGGAACCCGGTCAAGTTTGTGAGGTGGGAAAACATCAAGCATCTGTAGTTTAGTAACGACGCTAGATGCCTACGCAATGCAGATGGGATCCGGCTGCAGCGAGGGACTTAGACTAGGCAGAAGCTGTTCATCAGGGAGCTATAAATGAACTTTATAAAGCTAGCCATATTTTGTTGTGTTAAAATGCATGCTGTCAACATTTCGGCGTAGATCGCCGGTGTGATTCAGTGGCTAAATTCAAATACATCCAATATCATAAAAAGATTAGTTTCAGATTGTCATGACACTAGAGCCTGTACGGCAGCTTCTAATGGTAGGGTATTCTGTTTTCGGAAGCATCCTAACTACGGTACATTGCTTGATTGTTTGTACATTGTATAATATTTGTACCGAATGACAAAGATCAGGGTATCAAGCGTATTTTCTTCAGTCATCCTAATCCTCTCACTTGCTACCCATATCATCAACATTATATAACCAGCCATATGTTTAATTACATTACGTAGTCTGCTGTATTCTCCAACTAAATGGATGATTGCTGGACATAACATTAAACTTTTGGCCGCTAGCACAGGTGATGATCCAACAAAACTCACGGCGGGGTCGGGTGGGCGTTCCTGATACCTGAACCCACTCACTTACAAGTGGCTACTTGGTGGGTTTTGCACGTTTACGTTACCCGCAATGAAGTCCCGAAGGCAATACATCCGAGACATCCATCAGATCGTCTTTTAAATAAGTTGACCTCTTTTAAGCTTAGCCACATATCTCACTACCTCTCTAACAGAACTCCTACCGAGCATCACAATCATCTTCATCATGACCTCACTTCCAAAGATTCTGTCCCAGGACTCTGAAGCCTACGACCAAGCTCGCCGCAAGTTCTTCAACGGCCGAGTCCCCGATATCCATCCAACCGAAATAGCCATTCCATCCACCACAGCCGAAGTCGTGACCGCCGTCAAGAGGGCTCGTGAGAATGACTGGAAGATTGGCGTTCGTTCGGGCGGCCACCTATTCTTCTGCAATGCGCTTCTGGAAGGCGGTCTTCTCATCGACACGCGCAACTTGAACAAAGATATCGAATACGATCCCGCAACAAACATCGCCTCCGTGAGTCCTGGCCATAGGGTCGAGGATGTGACGACCTTCCTCGAAGCCCGCGGCAGGTTCTTCCCCTCTGGCCATTCGCGATCCGTCGCTGTCGGTGGTTTTCTGCTTGCTGGTGGGCAGGGCTGCTTCATGCGTGGCTGGGGCTATACTGCTCCTACCTGGGTCACCCAGCTGGAAGTCGTCACTTCGGAAGGCGAGACTGTTATCGCCAATAAGACTCAGAATTCTGACCTTTTCTGGGCGGCTCCTGGCAGTGGACAGGGTTTCTTTGGAGTTGTGACGAGGATTTGGGTTAAGACGATCCCAACGAGAAAGCTCTTTGACAAGACCGTCATCGTCGATTCGACCGACATCTTCAAGCCCTTGCTTAAGTGGACGCTTGAAATTTCCAGAAAGGTGCCCAAATATGGTGTTGATCTCTTCTACTGCACATTCTTCGCTGACAAGGATGACCCGAATGGAGGCCACGAATCAGCGGCCAGGCGCGTCTTCTTTGCCATCAACCTTACCATTTTTGCCGATTCCTTGGATGAGGCTGCAGTCCTGACGAGTCCTTTAGAGACGTTCCCTGAGGACTTCAAGAAGTATATCGTTACGACGGTCCCGCTGGTGGAGAGAACGTGGGACGAGCTCTGGGGCCTTCAGGAAAGCTTCCAGCCACAGGGCAATGGCGAGAGGTGGAACGTGGACAGTATCCTAGTCGATCCCAAAGCATCGGATGATGAGGTAAGTGCGCCCAGTCTAGAATCTTGTGTCCTATACTAATTACCGACCTTCAAGCTTATTGAGGCCATCACGCCGGCTCTATATGACCTACCATCTCGCCTTTCGTCGGGTACCTTGTGCCCTATGGACTATTACCCCAACGAGGCTGATCAGGCTTTGAGTCTAGCTCAGAAGGCTTACGTGTCTACAATGTGCTGCTGGAAGGACCCCAAGCATGACGCCGCTGTGGACAAGTGGCTGCTCGATGCATATACCAAGGCAGATCAAGTGTCATGCGGTGTGTATGTAGCCGATTTTAACGTGAAGCACAGGAAGCCAAAAGTAAGTCAAGTCGATTCTTAGGTCTTCATGTTCAATGCTGACTCGTTAAAAGGTTATGACCGACTCTGCGCTGAAGAAATGGCTTGAGATCAGGAACAGGTGGGATCCTTCTGAGACGTTCATTGGCCATCGGGGGTTCACCAGTGTTTTGGATGGCAAGAAAGGCCTAGAAAGCAGGATATAGAGTGTCTTTGGAGTACCTGAGATGACATCATAGTATCATCATTAGCTTCGACCATCAATCAGTAGCCATCAATAAGTCCTAACTCAATCTTGTGATTTGCTCTCAACTTTCCGACCATGATGAGTGATGTGGGTGTCGCAACGCTTGAGTTCAGGGCCCACCAATAATGTACGTATAGCCCAATATTCAACGGTATACATGGCATCAATTATGAGAAGGAGCCTCATTCAATTGTGATGCTGTGCAGATCGTAACGGTTTTATGTTGTGATTACAACCGCGGTCTTACTCCAACAACAATCTTATAACTTGACGGCTATCAAGGCTTTCTTTTACCACTTCCAATAAGAGGCTTTTATAATACAACATTAGTATTATATTGTAACTTGATGAACAGAAATCAATGTGTTGCATACTATTATGAGATCTGCATGTACAGAAAGTGCTTTTCAAGAGCAACATCCATAGAGAAGTCCTTGTCTGTTGAGGGTCTACTGGCGTGTCGAGCGATCACGATCCTTTTTGAGCTTATAGTTAGGAAGCTCGTCCGGTTGCCAGTGAACGATCCCCTTCCAGTCGCCCGTAAGAGGGCCCTTCAAGTCTTGCTCTAAGGTACTTTTCGGCAGGCCTAATTTCTCATTCCAGATCCCCAACGGGCGGAAATCACCGATACCATGGCCATCCGAGTCGTAGCTAAAAAGAATAGCTTGGACTTGGTGGCCCAGACCCCAGTTCAAGCCTTTCTTGATGTCCTCTAGGGCTTCTGGCATAACTCTTTCAGAGGTGACATTCTCGACCTGCCATTCCTGGCCGGTCAGCTTTGTCACCACATCAAGGATCTCGTTTTGCGTCACTGTGTAGGAGGCGACGTGGATGTACTGATTCTTTGCTTCTTCGAGACGCTCCGGATTGGTGATGAGCGCGTAGAGAGACTGGGCAGCCAAGTCACGGAGACCCGTGGAGAATGGGACATCGCCACCGTTGTAGATGCGCGCTTTGCGCTCCTTCATGTGAAAGCCCAAAAGTCCATCGATTACACACTATACGTTTCAATCAGCCTTTGAGCTTAATATCCCTATGACAAGACTCACAAAGTCGACCCAAGGATTGCACATGATACCGGTCCAGCTCATGATATCCTGGGTCTTCTCCAGATGCTTCACGATAGACCGCTTCTTAGTCGCGAGCAAAACGCCGTCGGCAAAAGCTGGGTGGTAGGTTCTAACGCCGTACTCAGAGGGGAAGAAGCGCTTAACGCCTGCCTTTACCGCTGCGTCGATGACAGTCTCATGGTCAACAGTGGACTCTGGGGGGAGGAGCATGATGACTACATCCTGTCCTCTCAAGCCTCGTTTGAGAGACTCGGGGCTGTAGTCCGTCGAGATGACATTCAAGCCCTTTGAGAACTTAGCACCAGAGTTATCCCTCGTCAAAACAGAGAGGTGGAGAGGTGAGTCCTTTTGGGCGAGGAAATGGTCCTGGATGACAACTCCTAGGTTACCACTGGCCTGTGAACTGTTCAGTATTATGTATGCAGTTCAATTGGGTTGCCAATAGGTATACATACACCAATCAGTGCGACGTTCTTGACTGGAGGAGACATGGATGTTACTGTAACTGAAATAAAGTGCAGTACTACGTCTAAAGTTTGGCACCGGATGAGCAGCAAGGGGTTTACTGGCGGCGGGTTTTACAAGGACCGATAAGCTTTGTTTTTATCCTCGCTATCTTAGTAAATTCGTTTAGCATGAATCTGACTGTCGCACTGTGCCCACCGAGCCGATGTGGTTCGTCCCATCCGCAGGATCTGAGTCTCAGGTGAGCCTCGACCCTGTTGAGTCCCCACTTCGAGATGATGGCAATCGTCGAAAGTCAGCAATTATTGATACACTTTCGTATGCAGAGGCTCTTGGCTCGTCAATGTCATTCAATTACGATAAACGGGTTCTCGGAGTCCAAAAATTGTCCGGACTCGTAACAATGTCCACCAAGACAAGTCCTGGGTTTCAAGCGGACCCCGAAGCTGGTCTAGCTATGCTGCTATGTGCGGGGCCCCGCCCTTTCTCCCCTTCCCCGCCTCCGTCATGATACGGAGGCGGGATACAAGTCGCTCCACCCGCCTGATGCTAGGTAGATCAGTACGTTGCATTCCGTTCATCTCTTGAGTTGAGTCTGCCGAGTTTATTGTCTCCAATATCAGCTACAGGCTATCTGTGCTCTGGGGAGTCTGTATCATCCGTCTACTATCAGATTGCCATGTAAAATTTCTGCTTTGTGTTTAGTATTATAGCTTGTCAACGATGGCTGTATGTGACTGTCACACGATTGGCTGGTATCAGGTCCTTGAGTCAGTTCTGTAAACTGTGTCGACAAAGAGCTTGATGGACGGTTGCGCTAGGGTAGTCAATATTTATCTTCTAACGGTTCTTCAGTAGCTGAAGGGGACCGCAGGGTAAGTTTTCAAATCTAATGCAAAGCAGGTACTGAATGCCCGCGTACCTTCATGGAACGTCTTTCTGACTTTACATACTCCGTACATCCATAACCCTTTCGGCTTTGACACTATTGGTGTCTGCTACCCTAGAGCTACGCAACAGAGTTACCATGCTTCATATTTGCCGCATCCACCTGCTGTATAACATCCCAATGCTCCACAACCTTGCCATTCTTCCATCGATAAAGGTCAAAGACATGCTCGCCCGCGTCTCCAGGCCAACGCTCAGAGAAGATCTGCGCCACAATATAGTCCCCATCCACCAGTATCCTCTTGAACATCATGTTGAAATGCGGTTCTCCTGGGCCTTTCCAGTTCTTTGCGGCGATAGACTTGAGAACCTTGGATGCTTCGATAATTGAGTCGCGGCCGTCGGCGACCATCTGGCTATGTTGTCTGTAGTTCTCATCCACAAGCTCGAATGTTCTCTTGTAGTCATAGTATTTGAAGGTCGCTAAATGGAGTTCGATGATCTTCTTGGCCATGACTTTCTGCTCCTCGGTATGAGGAGGCTGGTCGGTTAGGCCAGCGTAAATCTGTTCAATTTCTGCTGTATAGTCGCCCATGTTGTGCTGCGGTGTATGTTTGAGTTGGTTTGAGGCTTTGGCAGAAGGGCAGGTAGTTGGCAAGGGTTCTTAGCTAGTTGGGCATCAGACACCTTAAGGTCATTTTGATCTATGGGAAGCTAAGGGGCGGATAATGTTTGGACAAGCATTGGGAAATTCCTATATCGGTGGGGATGAGCATGAATTTGCCAGAAGCAGATACTACGCTTATACCGGTGGGGATCACTTCAAGGGAGATCGCTAGTTCTAATCGAAGGGCTCGCCCGTAGATGAGACAATTGATGAAAGAGCTCGGAGCAGGTTCTACGTGGTCATGGGCAACCCCACCGGCATCCATAATCCCACCGAGATTGACCTCCCATGGTGTCGCGCATACCTCATCTCGCTCAGCCATATCAGAAATCTCTTTGACTGCACTATGTTAAAACCTATAAGATATTTCACCAACTTGAGATACGCTACAATTCTATCAAACATCACTTTCGCCTTCTCAAACACCGATTATGGCATTCTTACGAGATGCTGAGAGTAACCCGACGGTGCAAGCCATCTTCTCAACTTTGAAGCATGTCGATGCCACGGCAGTCGCTGCTGGCTTGCCGTTGACTCTTTTCGGTCTTGCCGTTTCTTACTACTTCATCGCATTACTTTATAGCCTCTTCCTCTCACCTCTGAGAAGTATTCCCGGCCCGTTTCTGGCTCGTGTCACACGTTGGTGGGAGTATCGAGTGGTGAAGCAAGGCCACTCAAACCAAGAATTCATCCGTTTGCACAAGAAATACGGTTAGTCCTTTTTAAGCACCTCCCGACATCCTCTCTAACCCTGAGATACCCAGGCCCCGTTGTACGAGTAGGACCAAACCGGTACAGTCTTAGTCAGCCGAAAGATGTGAAAAAGGTCTATGAATTAGGAGGCAAATACATCAAGGCAACTTACTACAGTCCATTGCTTAGCCCGGTCGTCCACGAGCAGAACATCTTTGCCATCCAAGACAATGGTCTGCACAAGGAGAGGAGAAGAAAGATCTCGCCCATGTACACCATGTCATCCATGGTATCTTATGAGCCAGCTGTAGACGAGATGACACATGTCTGCATTCGCAAGCTAAATCAGTTTGCCAAAGAAGGCCGTTTGGTTGACATTCCTCACTGGATGCAATACTACGCCTTTGATGTTATTGGCGCCATTACCGTTAGTCTTCCCCCATCATCCCCTTTAAAGGTGTTGACTGACCAATGCTATGTAGTTCAACAAGAGTTTCAACATGATGGAGAACGAGGGAGATACCACCGGAATGATAAAGGGCATTCGGGAGGCCAATGACTTTTTAGCATTCTGGGGTATCATTCCCAACCTGGTCCCATGGCTCATCGGCATCGCTACTGCATTGGGTATGACGTCCAACACATCAACGCTTGTCAGCTACGCCCTCAAGCAGATCGACAACACCCGGAAAGAAAACGCCAAATCCACAGTCAAGGGTACCACGAAGTA
Organism: Fusarium oxysporum Fo47; assembly: GCF_013085055.1. NCBI lineage: Eukaryota > Fungi > Ascomycota > Sordariomycetes > Hypocreales > Nectriaceae > Fusarium > Fusarium oxysporum. The sequence continues at coordinate 462,872 of NC_072840.1, read as the reverse complement.
TGACACATTCTTGAAGAAGCTGCTGGAAGGGGAGTCTGAAGGTCGTCTCAAAACGCCCAATCTGCTTGACGCATGCGGTAGCAATATCGGGGCCGGCTCTGACACCACAGCCGTGACACTGAGTTCCGCTCTCTACTACCTGTTCCAGAACCCAGATAAACTCAAGAAGCTGCGAGAGGAGATCGACCAGAAGGCAGCGTATGGCGGTCTCTCGGACCCCGTTACCTTCCAGGAAGCACAGGACATGCCGTATCTACAAGCTGTTATCAAGGAGACTCTGCGTATCCACCCAGCCGTCGGAACGATTCTGCCTCGTGTCGTGCCTCGTGACGGCATGGAACTATCGGGAATCTACTTCCCTGAAGGGGTATGTGATCACGAGCGTATCATGGGCTCATACTAACTCTTCCCCAGACCGAGGTCGGTGTTAACGCATGGGTCTTACATTACGACAAGGGAATCTACGGCCCTGACCCTGAAGTCTTCCGGCCAGAGCGCTGGCTGGGTGACGAGAAGACGAGCATCATGGACTCTATGATGTTTGCAGTAAGTTAATTCCTATTTTTCAGAATATCTCAGAAGACTAATTCTCTTTTTAGTTTGGAGCTGGAGCCCGGACTTGCATTGGTAGGAACATCAGTCTGCTGGAGTTGACCAAGATGGTCCCTCAGATTGTCCGCAAGTTTGATCTTGTCATTGAGGACGCAGACAAACCATTGGACACTTTCTGTGCGTGGTTCGTGTATCCTCATTACAACGGCCGGTTCAAGGTGCGAGAATAAGGAGCATTCATGTTTTCAAGATTGGTTAGTCCAAATATATTTGCCGAGAAAAGCTTTTATAGCACTTTTGTCCGAATGTCTCATGCTCATTCTCCCATACCTTTTATTTATGAATCTGAAATCAAGTTCAAAAGATTAAAATGAAATATATACCTCGTAGGCTGAATTGTGTACTGCAAACCTCACTTAGATTTGCATCCTATTATACCCCTCGGCCTAGAATAGACATCTAAACTTCCGATTACCTATTCAAGATGGGAGACTATCGGAGATGAGGTCCCTACTCTGTTCGTAGAGTTAGTTCACCAGATTCGCTTTTTACTTTATTTACTACAAAACCCCAACGGCGCGATTCATTGAATTAGTTCCTTCTTCATTGTGCGATTCTGATAGGTTACAGAGGGCGAGGCTTTGCCCCGCCACAGTGTAACTACATGTCATGTTCTCCCCCGATTCTGCCAAAGTTGTCACATTCTCACCATTAGATAGATCTCCTTTGATCATTGTGCTTTCAGTATCAAATCCAGGTTTTAGGGAAAGATTCCAGCATTTCGATAGAATTATCGGCTCCACACGAGAGTGTCAGATGACGGTATTAGCGTGGCCGTTCATCCACAATTGGCACAAGTTACACCAGCCGATGAAGGAGCCTCGAGCGCCCAAGCGGCGTTCCACCCTATTACCCACCCACACACACCATCTCACTAACCCCGCTGACAAGTTCAAATCCCACCGGTTACCACCTGTACACGTAACCATTATTGGCTAGAGTGGACAGCCTTGGTGAACTAGTTAACTCAGCTGCCATCTGGGGTACATCTGGGGTGCCTAACGGTCGCTAGAAAAGAACGACAGAGGTTCAAGGTTCGAGCATTCGTTGTGACAAATCTTTACGCTTTTAGCAAAAATTCAGAAAACATGGCTTCTTCTCCGGATCTCCGTATTGGAACAAAGTCGATACGAAATCGAGCCGATTTGGACGACTATGTCTATCATTTCAATGCCAACGACAAAGCTGAATACACCGCGTACTACTCCAAAAATGCAGTGGTAAGTGCCTGTTCTCAAGTCTGCCCAGTTACGTTGCTCATTCTTCTCCCATTAGTTCAGATTCAGTGGTTTTCCCGACAGGACCATTGACGAATTTCTGTCATGGGTGGACGAAATCCATGCTGGTATGCGTGAAACCCTCGAATTGAAAAGGGTAGTATTTGGACAGGACATCGTTGTCACCGAGATGCACACCCAATTCCGAGGCATCAACGGCTATGAAACAGACAATCTCGCTGGCAGATGGGGGCCAGTGTGGCCCGGAAACGGCCCTCTTGTCAAGATGTTTGTCTGGTACACTCTTGACAAGGACGGCCACATCATCCAGCTGACGGAGGACGCTTACCTTGAGAAAGAGGCCTCTAGGGATGTCATTCGTTCCCACGAGGACTTCAAACTTTATCTCAATGCATTCAACACCAACGACTTTGACACTTTCCCGCGGTATTATACATCAGATGTTACCATCATACTCGATGGAAAACAGACTCTACATGGCAGGGAGGAGGCGACCAACTTTTTTCGCAACGCACGCAGTCAAGTGAACGAGGACGTCAACGTCCAGTCCATAATTCTGGACAAGACCGGCATTGCACTAAAATCATACATCAAATTCACCGCTGTTGCGAACATCGAGGTATGGCAATGCCCTTTGGATGTGTACCATGGTTAACTTTACCGATAGGATATCCTGAATTTTGGATCGGGCGTACGGCAGGGAGGAGGCTACGAGGCCCATTTCTTGATTCATTATGAGCTTACTCCTGAAGGAAAGATTCACTATATCACCGCGGCGCAATCTGGAGGAGTTAAGATCTTTAACCCCTCTACATAGTTCATTGCTGCTCAGATTAGAATACAGTTTCATGGGGTTACATAGTCAACAGAGCTTATCTATGTCATTTCAATGGTACCTCGATTAGGTCCATCATTTCTCCGTCTCTCGGTGTCAATCGCACAACTGCTGGCAATACTTGTGTCAGTTGTCTGTATTTCAAAAGGTTTATAGTTGAGTCTCGGATGGGAGGTTGAGACTGCCTCCCATCATGGGCAATTCACTTCCGTTTCTTGACACCTCAATCATTATATGCACCCTGAGCTTTTTAGTAACACAATGCGTTGAAATGCCGAAAATTAAGTAGGATGCCATTGGAAAAGCAGCAAGATGCGGCAATTGATGGACTATTCGAAGAACAGTCTGCTGTATCCCTTTTCGTCAATTACATAGGTCTTGTGATAAACTAAGCTTGTGGAATAAATATCATCTAGCGCTTTGTGCTTATAATGATGCCGGCAGTCGCATGGACAACTGTCAACTCGCGGTCGGGACAGTGGTCTAAAGGGTGTCGTGACTTTTGATACAGCGACTAATGATTACTTCCTCGCTGATTTCTTCAATCAACCATATGTACTTTTACTCACCGTTTCATGTCCCTGCAGTTTTGAGTCCACGATCTAACCAAGTCACAATATATTCGTCCATCTGGAGTTCCCATTGAATACGCAACTCAGAGAATGGCTTTTGGTGGACAAATTGGTGTCCTCACGAACTGTCCCACCCACAGTCTTCTTAAGTGGAGTGTGAATTGGTCGGTGGCTATCCCAAGGCACAAGTTCCAGCCCAGCCCCATAGCATTTGGTCTACTCCACCGGCGATCTCACAACTGCCAGCTAGTGATGGGTGGCAAAGAACCCAACTTATTTCCATTCGTGCCGCGAGAAATCCATTGCTGAATCTGCCTGCATAAAAGATAACTCAGCTAGTTCTACTAGCCGATTTGCTTCCGAGTGAAGATATCGTCATTATCAACACTGGCAACTGTCTTTGACTCATAAATTCATTCTAGCCAATCAATATGGTTGATCTGCATAGCCTCCCAGCAGGATCACGGCCCAATATCGCGATCCGGAACAATGAACCAGACCGCCTGGTACTTGAAAGGCTGAAGCTCCGGGAGCTAGCTGAGGGCTGGCCTGCATACAGGTAAAGCGACCCTTGCATGGTCTTTACAGCAACTAATCAACACTCGTCATTAGAGATTCTTGTGAATGGGAGAACTTTGAGTCTATATTCCATCCTGGAGCCCATGTATATACTACCTGGTCAGGCCGTGTTACCTACAAGGACTTCATCGCTGCATCCAAAGCCGGCATGGATAAGGGCGCTTTTATCATGCATCGGTGTCACGGCTCAAGCACAGATATCAATATCGAAGGAACCCGTGGAGTCACAAAGCTAAAGGCTACTATCACACAGCGCTTCCTGGTAGAGGGCGTGGAATTCGATGTTGAGGCCGACTGCCGCTTTTGCTTCTATTTCGAAAAGATCCAAGGAATCTGGGGCGCCCGCTTAGTTAGGCATTGGTATGAGAAGGATAAGATGATCCTTTGTGACCCATCCAAGTCCCTGCAGGTTACTGTCGATCAGGAGAAGTTGGCTACATATCCACCGGGCTATAAGTATCTTGCATACTGGCAAGAAGCTATTATGGGAGTCAAGGTGTTGCTGGACATGCCTGGACATAGGCGGCATATCGGCACGGTTAACCTCGAAAAACATGACGAGTTGTATTGGTTGGCCAAGAGTTGGCTCGAGGGTGGAGAGATTGAGGGATGAGTTCACTTAAGGTTCGGGAGAGAGGAGTACGTCAAAAGCAGAAATCGCGACATTAAACTGACAAATTTACTTTCCGCTTGATCTATATAAACCTTCTCATACAAATGCATTGCGATGTTTTCATTACTCCTGAGTTGCAACTGACGACACCCCTTCCCGCTTTTGTACTTCAGTGTGGCTGCTTGATAGCCTCAACAGTAAAGTTCCGAATAGAGTTCTGGTTGCCCGTACCATATTGGTTGTCGTACTCCAAGGTCAGGATCCAAGAGTAGGCCCTGATCGGTAAAATTTCACTGATTGGAACCTTTAAAATGTTTCTAGCCATAAGATGCTGCTGCATTGCCACTAAACTCAAGCGTTGGATTGTTAGTGACATTTGAAAGTGCAGAAATCGATTCAAGTGAATTGTTTGCCTATAGGTTTATGCTCCTCCTGGTTTTGAGTAAGCCGAAAAGAATATTGGCCTCTTCCCCTTGAAACGCGATCTGCTAACACAGCAACCCTATTTAGCTGCAACCCATGCAAATGTACCATGTTTGACGCTGAGTGTTGCCAGCAGCCAGGTCTCAGCCAATCAAACTTCCAGGTCAAGCCTTGTCTCGAGGCTTTTCGCTGACAATGTTTGACTCGATATGTTCGGTTGCAGTTACGCTTTTACTCCCATCTTCCAAGCGCTGGCCAAGCCCTCTAGCAATATCTTCCTCAACCGGCGCATCCACGTGCATGTTAAAGCTGTCGCGAGGATCACGGACAAAAAGCGCAAGTATTAACCCAACCGCCGAGACAGCTGCCGCTGTACTCCAGGTGCCGCGGAAAGCTATATGATAAGCTGACCTCAATCCAGCAACCCCCGCCGAGATGACTTGAGGAGTAACACCCCGAATAGCAGCCAGAGCTCGTTGATCATTATTAGCAAGAGCGCTGACAAAGGTTGGTAAGTCCTTGGCAGAGATCCCGAGAGGAATAACCCTTTCGGCGATCTTTTGGGCAAGATGCTTAGACAATGAAGAGTTGAGGATAGCAGTATAAACCGGGAGCGCGACTGAGCCTCCCAAGGATCTTGAGGTCAGGATCAGGCCACTGGTTGTGGCGATCAAGCCAGGCGGGGTGCTTATCTGGCCAGTCGTCACGGCGATGACAAGACCGAACCCAAGGCCAAAGCCCGCCAGGACAGTATAGCCCCACATCGCAGCTAGCTGACCGGGCTTGAGAGTAGCCATACATGCTGAGAAGGAATTTAATTAGCAAAAGTTGAGTGTGTGTAGATGTCGCAAGACTTACCAAAGTAGATGACAAAGAGGGCCATCCCAGCCGTCAAAGGTGGTCGGACTCTCCTTGCCTTGGTAGAGTAGAGACCGCCAATCACCGATGAGATTGCTCCTCCAATGAAAATAAGGGACATCATAGCACCAACCTTCAGAAGGTCACTATCAAAATAAACCGAGTACGCCAGAGGAAGAAAGTTGTTGGCCGCATAGAATGCGAACCCTTCGATGAAAATAAAGACCAGGGCAAGTGCAAAGTTGCGGCTTGTTCGGAAAAGGGCGTGATGGCAGAATCCATCCTTCTTCTTGACCTCCCAAATTACCGTGAGGATAATAAAGACAACGCCAATAATAAATGTGCTGAGGACCGGGGCACTGTGCCAAGAGTACGGGTTGTTGGCCCATGTCAAGCCCACACTGAACATTATCATTCCAATGGAGAAAAGAATATATCCTATCAAGTCGAGAGCCTTGTTCTTTTCCTTCCATGTCAAGGATGACTCGAGGCGTCGTTTGGGTGGGTTGAAGAAGAAGAAGATGGCCACAAAGTTGAAGGCAAAAAGCCCCGTACCAACATACCAAACAACTCGAAAGTTCTCATCATCCTTGCTGACAAGTCCGAAGCCAAGGAGTAATGTAAATATGCCACCAAGTGAATTGGAAATATTGACACCGGCTTGGGCAACCGGTCGATACTGCCGTGGCATGATTTCTGATGCAACTGCATATAACAGTGAAGTTGTCCCCGCCCCAACACCGACCACCAACGATCCGGCAATGGCCATGGTCATGGAAGATGCTCTGCTGATGATGATAGAGCCAGTGACGCAGAGTCCAGTGCAAATCAGGATCGGCCACTTACGGCCCCAAAAGTCCGACGACTGCGCAATGGGGGCTGCCGTAAACGTGCTGCAGATGATCAGGCCTTGAGGGATCCAAATATACTTGTCGCGCCCGCCCAAAACGTTGGCCATGTTTCTGGCAAACTTATATGTTGTCAGTACAATCCAAGACTGTTCCGTTCAAGGAAAACACTTACTGCGCCGGTCGCGACAATTGCAAGGACTTGCGCAAAGCAACCACTGAGTATGGACTAGGTTGTTAGATTGGCCCTGGGACAACGCCGTCTGTATGACTCTTACCAAGTAAACAAGGATACACTTCAAAGTCAGGCCTTGATAGTTCTCGGCCTCGTCCACGGCGAGCAGTTCAACCTCAATCACATTAGACTCCCCATCGGTGTTCTTGTTGCTTTGTTCCGACATGACTTGAACTTGAAATAATACCGGAAATTAGCTTTCGGATATACAAGCTGGGATAACTGGAAGCTAGAGTCATCTTGATTGTGAAGATATGCAGGATGTATTAATAGTTCTTGGGTAAGTGACCAGATCAGTGGAGTTCGGATCTCGTTCTGACTCCCCCGGATTGCACTAAGGGTGGGGCAACGCGGGGAAGCCATCCCCACCCTACAGTGATCTGTAACGTAGATATTCTGTATAATTTTCTGGGTAATAATACAGGACGCCTGATTAGCTTGGGTGGAGAAGAAATTCCTGCTTAAGTAAATATCTAAGCTCTTCTATATACTTGAAAGAAAAGGTGGAAGATCGAACAAGACAATCTGCAGCTGCATAACACTGTGATAGAATTTCGAAGATCTGGGCTTCTGTTCTTACGGGCGGAGTCGTTTAAAACAATTTCGCAAATGCTAAATTAGTAATATACATAACTTGCAGGCCTATAAACAAGAAGCAAGGTAAGGTGTGCGATGCAGCCATCAGCTATTAGGTCTATCAACTCGAAAAAACACTGTTAAAAACACACTTCAGGCAGCATACTAACTACCTACATAGGTATCTCATGGCCTAAGAAACGTCATCGACAATTTCAAATCTAACACCCACATTTCGAAGTCTGCCAATGTATGCATGGCCCAAAGTTGCTGATGTCAAGAAGCCTCCACCCATCTTAATAGCATATGTCTCCTCACCTCGCAGAAGAGTCAATGCAGCTTCTGTGATACAGATGCCGGTGAAAAGATAGATGCTACCATCGAAACCGGATTTTGCAATGGCTCGTTCGCGATTAGGCGTATCGGCAATAGCGACAGCCGTGTTGTGGTAGAATTCCTGCTTTACAGCCCTATGTACTTAGGTTAGTGTGTAGCATTCCATATGACTGTGCTTTGTACTGACTCGGCCTCGTCTTTTTGGGCTACAGGGGAATAACGCCGGAGGAGCCACCGAACAGGAGCAAGTGACAGAGCATACATGAGAATAGTTTATCCCACGTGTCCTGTGAAGGCAGACCAGATGCTACGTGCGGGCTTTAGCTCATCATATTGGAAATTTGGACCGTACAACCCTCCGTCGTCAAGCAAACCCCAGCTTCTTTCCACCAATGGTTTGTCAATTGCAGACTGTTCAAAATCTGTCAAGGGCCCTAGGTACTCATCGTTGCCAACACCTATGAGTCTTGTCCAGCTGCTCAGATGGGGAGGTCGAACAAGCGGCCTATGCTGAACGGGCGAAAGTGCAAAAGGTTCACGGCACTTCGCCATTTGGGAGCTACCGTAGATGTCAAACTCTGACAGAACGGCGTCCATAGAGCCGGCGCTTGGCTGTACCTTGAGCTCAGAGCTGCTCGTTACCTGGAGAGTTCCTGAAGAATAGGTGTTGCGGATGTGAGCGGCTAGAAGGTAAGTGGTGAGATCTGGTGGAGCGCTGCCACTGCCTGTCTGGGGAATAATCTTTTTGAAGTCTTGCATTAGCTTAGGACTCGAAAGGCCTGGTATAATGGCTGAAGTGCACTTACAATCGCACCAGATGCCTTCGCTATCGTATCGAACCGCTCAATCATCTCCTTGTGCCATGGGATTTCTGCAGAGCTGCGACAGTTTAGTTTGACGAAGATAGTTAACGATCGCCAGGTAACTATGAGTCTTACCAGTCCACATAGTGAGTTACGTTTCTTGCACACGCTTCAATAACAGGTGTGCCATATTTCATAAATGGCCCAACAGTCGAGACAATCACTTGAGTTCTCTTGATGAGAGATGTGAGACTTTGTCCCTCCAGTTCAAATAGTTCAACAACTGATTTCGTTAGCTCAAAGTGAAAATGATTATCACTCGTTCTTGAAAGACTAGAGCTTACGTACCGGGTTGTATACGATCAGGATGCAGCGCCCGGAGATCCGAAGCTAGACTGTTTAACTTTGACTCCGAGCGTCCAGCCAATGCCCAACGAAGGTTGGTAGGTGCGTGCTTGGTAAGATGCTCAGCAGCCAGCTTACCGGTATGACCCGTTGCGCCGAGAAGAACTAACTCATAGCCTCTGGACATTTTGGAGTAAGTTATTGCGCCGTATTATTTGGTCTCTACTCTTTCGATGCTGGCATTGAGGAGCTATATGTTCCCTTGACCTAACAGTCGGTCCAGCTTCTAAGTGGCTCCATTTACGCTGGAGCAGAATCATAAAAATGGGATTTGTCAGCAAATTTATTAAGTAGACAGGTTCTAGATACGAAGTACGAATCCGGGTATGATCCCGACTAGACCAGTATAGTAGCGTACCGCCTCGCTTTTGATCATCCTGAGGCAGTCTCAAAAGTGGTCGTAATCGACATTATCCCAACTGCAGCCATGTATCAAGGGTTTGGTGATGTGACGGCTGGACTGAAAGCCTACCACTGGCTTTTCCTCGCTCAACCAGACCCCTTCCCCGAAACAATGATTCAGGGTACCGATAATGGCAAGCACTTCTTAGAACATACCCTCGCAAGTTGGACGAGGAAAAAGACACTTGACGACTTTGATGAGAGGGCACTCGAGGAGTACAGAAACGCGTACTGCAACAAAACAAGGATTCATAGCACCTGCGAGGATTACAGAGCTGGAGCGTTCCTGGATAGGGCCTATGACGAGAAGGACTTGGAAAAGGGAAATAAGATACAGACTCCGATGTTGGCGGTTTGGGGCAACACGGGACTGTTTGCCGAGTCTATGCGAGATAAGTCAGAAGGGCCCCTTGAAATCTGGCAGAAGTATGCCCAAAATGTTTGTGGTAAAGCTTTGGAGTGCGGGCATTTCATCACTGAAGAGGATCCGGAGGGTCTAGCTGAAGCACTGATACCATTTCTGCTAAAGGGGTAGCTGAGAGATTTTACATCCTATCCTTAAGTCTTGAAGCAAACTCAAAACGATGAATGGTAACGCAACGACAAGGACTCTATTCAAGTAACGAACCTCTACTATCGCCCTCCCCACCCCACGGATTCCACATGGCACCTCTCCCATCCGTCAAAATACGGCAACCTATAACCGCCTCCAAGTTTCGATTTCGCTGATCTTACGAGATACTCAAGAATCATTTTGCCCCATACCCATATCAATGTGCCCTCACCAGGGAGAGTCCCATCCTCATAACAATGCCCCACAGGACTAATGATACAACCCCATTCAAACAATTCATGTCCATATTGCTCTACCAAAGCGCGTCCAAGACGATCGATATCAATTACCATGATATCTCCTGATCCAGTCTTATGGTGATACGTTAAACTTCTCCACATCATAGGAGTATCCGGAAACTCTCGGATGATCATCTCTGCATACTTCTTCGTGCGAGCTAGAAGGAAGTGCAGTTTGTCCCAGACTAGCTTTCTGTGTCTTCCATTCAAGGTGACGTTCTGACCTTCGTGGAGCTTCTGTCCGCCGACTTGGAATCCTCGCTGATCCCAGAGACCATTCTGCCATAGTATCAGGTCAGTTCTACCATTGGGTCCCCAGATATCTCGTTCATGTGGTTGCCAGAGCTCTTCCCCGCGTCGCTCAAAGGGGATTATTCGCATCTACTTGTACCAGAACCATTCGGGCCTGTAAGTAGAGCCACCTGCTGAGTGGAAGGCAGTGAATGTCAAGTTGAATGCCGGGATATGGCAGAGACCCATGGGCCACTGCTCTATCTTGTGAAGTTTGGGGAAGGCCATGTCATGGCCGAACTCATGACAGACACACGTGGCTGCTCGCCTGTCGACAGAGTCGCCGAATGACACAACTCGGCGGCCCTAGAGCCATCCAAACTCACCATAGCTTCTCAGCTTGTAAATGGCATCCATCGTATCTCTCGGTACCTCTCTTCTTCTGCTGGGGACAAAGAGATGGCCCTTTCGGTCCAGATGGAGAAGTGTTTAATTCCGACACTGCAATTAACATACAATATTTCTATCTTGATAAGAAATATAAATCCCTCTATTAATCGTTGTTGTAAAGACTATCTACTTCCATGATACACATAAGCGACCCAAGGAGCAGGTCTTTCATTCTCATCCTCATCCAGCGGCACAATATCCCTTGCCGATCGCACGTCGTTCAACCCGTCTCCAAGTCCTTTCTTGTCATTCTTGACGTTTCCAATCGAAGTATCGAGACCCTTTTCGACCGTTCGCATACGCGCTTCTGCGACCCAATTGTCACGAATCTTCCGAACAGCTTTATGCAACCCCCGGCATACAGACTGGTCATCCATGCCAGAATCTCTCAGCTCCTGGTAGACTGTCTCCGCAACATCAACGCAAGCCTCATCACCGACTTCCCAGAGCGTTCCTACCACGTGCCTAAAACCAGCCAATCGGCATGCACTAATCAAGTGCAGACTCTCATCTAACAGGCGTTTGTCTTTGATCTGGCTCGTTCCACAAGCTGAAAGATATGCCAGGAACGGTGGATTGTCGCGCAGTTTGAGATTCAACAGATCAGACACTGCCAGTGACTGTGTCTGCCAGTCTTCAAGACGTAGTTGGCTCTTCAGCGGGTTTGACTCGTCCGTCTCGCCGTGACCAGCAAAGTGAAAAATGTCACAGTCTTTTAACTGCGCGAGAACTTCTTGAGTTTGTCTTCTTGGTTCCACGGTACAGAGCTCCATCGACTGGCATAGATCCCGAACAATCGATAGCTCCTTGGGAGCATGCGGGAGGTTGGAACTCCCTGGAGTTCTCTGCATGGCAACTAAAACCGCCTTTGTAGAGGAGTTCCGTTTATCCTTCGCTCCCCCTTCTAGAATAGCGTTCAGCGATGAGCTGTAGGACGACATGACTCTGTCTATGACGGTGCGGCCAGTTTTGTCTTGGTGATAGCCAGCTGCGTGCAACGGAAAGCGACTCAATGCTCCCGTAGGTATCCAGCATATCTGCGACCACTCACTAGAGGGCACCTCCGCGTAACCAAGATGTTCAAGAATAGGACCCGCGATTGTATCCCAGAGCCATTCTAGAGTGTTTGGGCTTGCAAAGTTTCCATCGCGGAGTCTTCGTTCTATTTGTTCCTCGGACAGCTTAGGCAGGTGCATGGTCTCAACTACGTGTTTAATAATGAAAGCATCACACCGAAAGCTGACATTAATAACCACAATGGGACCGTTCTTCGTAAACCCTGTGAATCCGGTGTTGTCTGGTTTCAGACGTGTGCTAAAACTCTCCATGAAGTCGTCGACAATCTTGCTCGCTTCTAGCCTCCTAGTAAGTTCCGCGGTGCCAGACCTAGGGTCATCGGAAATGAGACCTGGTAGCTGTACAGGATCCTCAAGTCGTCCTATACTGCTCAATAGCGTCTGTTTGTACGTCGGCTTCAGATCTGCAAACTTCCGACTGTCAAAGTCAAGACGAAGATCATACAAAAGGTCCGCAGCAACTCCCCGACCCCTTTCTAGCAGAGCTAGACTAGCCCCTTCAGGTTTCCCGTCTTGAAGCGAAAAGGCGGCGGCGAAAGATGCGAGTCCACTGATTCTGGAAAGAAGGGCTTGGGCTTCCGACCATCGCAGGTAACGAGGTGTGTAGGCAGGGATGAGTTCTAGTGCGTACTCGGCAATCTTTAAGCCTTTCTCCCAGTTCCCGAGAGTTTTGTACGAGTCCATTAGTCGTTGTGCAAGCACCAAGCTGTCTGATATGTTTGCAACTGGCATGAAAACCCAGAAGTCGCTTTCATCGGCGTCGATTGCCTTGAGAAGATCATTCTCACATTTCGTAGCCTTGTATTTGGTCGTGTAACAAAGCCCCAGTAGGCCTGCGATATCGACAACTTGGGAGGCTTCTTGTGCTTCAACATCCACAGCGTCCTGTGCATAGCGAATGGCCTGCTCGAGATCATCGAGAGTGCCACCGTAATGATGTTTCGCGAGATAGCAATTTGCCAGATTTTGGAGCACCTGAACAACGTCTGAGATTTCCGTGTACTTTTGAGTAAGCTCGAGAGCCTGTTTCAAATTAGATACGGCCAGCTTCATATCCCCCGGCGCCTTTGTCAACTCGAAACGAATAAGATAGGCACTACCAAGCCAAGGAATTGTGATATATTCTCCGAGAGGGGAGTTGAGATATAGCTCGATGGCAGCGTCAATGTCTTTGATGTCCCTCGTAACCATGAACTTGGAACGGTAGGCACTGGCTAGGCCGGGGATCAGTTCCTTTTCATAGAGATTCTGATCTTTTGCCTGTTCAAGTAGCTTGATGGATTCTTGTAGATCATTTTCGTCCTTGAATACTCGGTAGGAGATAAGCTTAGAGCATCCAAGATGGCGTAGCCACTTTGCACGTTCAACCTTACTCTCCCCTGCCAGGTGGAGACATTCCTGGTGTACTTCCACTGCCATCTTCAAATCATCAAGCTTGTAATTGTAGAATAGCTTGTCCGAGTATAAATAGCCAAGACGACCCAGAACATCAGGGCGCAGAGGATCTTCCGAAGAGAGGTGACTAATGAGATCTCGGAATTTCGAGATGGCCATATCGAGATGACTAAGGCGATCTTTTTGATCCTCTTCGCCGCAGTCAGATGCTATGGACCTCTTGTAGTACTCCTCGTAACATCGCCCAATGATGTAAAGTCGTGCAGAGTGCGTGATATGGTCCTCTTGACTGAAAGCGAGCGACGAAGTCGCAGCATCCAAAGCCAGTGCGAGGTAGTTCTCATCTTCTGCCTCCTCGTAGTACTTAAAGTATTGCTCTGCAACAGCAAATAGCCGAGGGTGACAGTCCAGCTTGTCTGGTAGTAAAGCATACACACTTCTTTTGTTGCGGGGCCTGAAAGTCCCTTTCGTGTTGGTACCAAGATGGACGGTGTAAGCCCCATCAGGAGAACTTCGAATCCAGTTGAAATATGCCTTGTCCCTCTTCAGTCTTTGTATACATTTACGAGCCTCTTGATGAAGTTCTTGAGACTGATCAAGATCGCTCACAATACCCTCCCTGAGATACTTGTGCTGTAAGCAGAATGATAACCGATCTGATGCCAAGTATCGATTAGCATAGTCCGGGATTGTGTCTCCAAGTGTCAGGTTATAAGCCTCAACGCCGCAATCGATCGCCAAATTGAGATCAGGGGACCTCCCCGTCTTCATGAATCGTCTGTGAAGGGCCATAGATAGAATTGAAAGATAAAATGGTCTGCCAGGGTGATCCTCTGGCGAGAGATCCGCGGCCTTCTCCACAGACTTGATCATCTCTTCTAGATCGGAGGCGTTATTAGAAGTTACCAGGCTAGCTTCCAAGCAGAGCACGAGGCAGCATAAGTGCCAGGGCAGGTCTGGGCTGTCTGGTGGAACTAGCTCCAGACCTTCTCTTGCATATCGCGTTGCTAGGTCGTTCTCATCTCCTCCCATGAGCATCAACGCCAGGCTACTGATGTAGCGTGACCTGAGCTCCCGAGTGTTCGTCCTGGCCTCCAGGTGTTCGTACAGCTTATTAGAAAGCTGGTATGATTTCTCGGTATCGAGAATATATGGGATATACACGCGGTCACCTCTGAAGCACCAGATGGAGCGACCATCAACATTCCTCGTTTCTCTTTCCATATCCATTGCCTCCTGGAGGTGTTCTCGATTGCCTGTCGTGATATATAGCTCAGAAAGCAGCGACGTGAGATTAGCATGAGAAAGATAACGAGTGAATTGGCCAGGCTGTAGATTTTGTCTCTCCAGTTCAATAGCTTCCTCCAGAGCAGACAGCGTCGGCGTCCTCAAGTATTGCTCGTGCAGTGCTATTGCAAGTCTATGGCGAATGATACAATGGTGATTAGGGTATCTGTTTGGGAGTGAGCTTTCAGCAAGTCTTGCCAGCTCACCTGCGGCTGCTGGAAGCGTAGCTTCGTCTGTTATGCGGTACTTCCAGAGGAGACACTCAACCAATTTGCTTAGCGGTTTGGTTGAAGCGTGTGACATGGTCGAATCTCGCATCATTTGTAATAGATCGATCATGTGATCAACATCGGATAATGTCTTGCTGACGCGACACTGCTGGTAGATTGCTTCGCCGAAATTGTTTAAGGCTAGCGCATAGTCTGGATCGTCTGCTTTGGCCGTCTCGAAAATACTCGTTCCGATGTTGACGGCTTCAGTGAGGTCGACTAAGTCTCCAGTTCGCTCGTGCTGGAAGCAAAGACAATGCGCCAGCTGCAGGGAATACCGCCTATGGTCTGCTGAATCTGTTTCTGACTCCTGAACCAACCGCCGAAAAATTTGTTTTGCCTCCACAAGTAAGTACTGCAGAAAGTCGAACTCGGAATATAACTGCATTACGCGGCTACCCAGACTGCTCCGCAACGCTTGACTAGGCACCAGTTCGACCATCCGTCTCAGAATATTCACAACATCCTGAAGATCGCCACCCATGCCTTTCACTTCATATCGTTCATATTGCCGTCTACAAAGTTCATGAAGGGAATCCATTCGGCTCGTGCCAAATAGTTGGATGCATGCAGGCCACTCGATGGCCTCAGCAAAGTGTGATTGGTCTGCTGTAGCCTCAGTTCTGCAGACCCAATCACTTGCCAGCATGCTGAAGAGTGTAGCTTTTGATTTTGGGCCCGGAGTAAAGAGAATCCTGGCCACGGTCGCTGCTGAAGCCATCGAGTCATCAAGATCCGCCAAATCACCAGTCTGCTGATACCGAGTATATAACAAGCCACTCCTAAATCTGTGGCACCTGACACTGAGCGACACTAGGCTTCCACGTTCCGAATCTATTGCTCTTTTGGAGTCCTTGACGCTCTCGTTGATATGTTCCACCATCCCACTTAAACAGTAGAGGAGGTAGAAAGCTTCAGCACGGTACTGCAAGATTGTCTTCTTTCTATCGCCTAGAGACTCCAACAATATTTCATCGCAGACGTCTATGACTTCAAGTATATCAGACTCGTCCCAGGTAGCAGGAATCCGTGTAAGAAGGGCCTCTATGAGTGTTTCTGAGGGACCAAAGTTGGCATCGTCGGAAGCAGTTCTGCATATTTCGACAGCTTTATCAATGTCTTCGATTGCTTTGCTCAAAGAATATCGATGAAGAATATTTGAACCAAGGTGGTCCAGCCATTCACCCCGAAGGGGAAAGTCATCAGGGATGAGCTCAAATGCAGAATGTGACTTATCAATGCCTTCGTCTACGTCCACAAAGGCTGAATCCAGATCTGACTGCTCAAAGGTTTCATCTCCATGACCAAAGCTGAGCATGTGGTAGGTGTACGGAGCTCCCTGCGCAGGAAGTGGATAAACATGCTGTTTTACAGCTCTGATGGAATACTTCATGTCCCAGACAGCTTTCTTGCGGCGAAACCGGAGGCACAGCATATCTCCCAGAACCAGCAGACACTTGGCACGTTGGAAGCCAGTGCTAATGTAGTCTAAGGCCTTTCGCTCCAACTCGATTGCATCATTCAAAGACTTTTCTGTTCCGAACCGTAGATAGTGTTGCAAAACGAGCCTCGAAAGCTCACAAAACATTCTTCTTTCTTGAAGATGTGTCGGTGTTGAGGCGAGAGCATTCGTTCGCGATTCGATCTCTTTGTTGAGCCATTCGTCGCTCAGATCAGGGTCAAACCAGTCCACGGTTTGACTATGTGTGTCATCGGGGGCATGATATACATTAGGGCGGTATGTGAAGATCGAATCTTCAGCTTTGTCTTGAGGTTCCATTCGCTCAATCTTTACTTAGCCGCCGTTGTTGCCTATTCAAGTTTGTATGCATAAGAAGCGGGGTAACAAGAAATGTGTTGAGGGAAAAGGTGAACTGAACATATGATGCAATGTACGGAGATGAGGAAACATAGAAGTTTTTGTCGGCAACACAAAGATACTTGCCTGTTGAAGAATAAGGTCGAATTGTGATGTAAGGAAGTCAGGGACGCACGTAACAGTTGGCATCCAATGGCTTGTTCAGCCGCACACGTGCTGATTGCTGATATGCCAGATAAAGTGTTTATATTAATAATTCCGGTGACCGTTATGGCCTCATAATATAACAATTTTATTTATTTATTAAATTATTCGGCCTGATTCCTGTTATTAATAGATCATTGATTGCCATGGAGGTCGACGTAGGGTAAATCGACGTGCTTCCCGTATCAACTGAAGTCATTTGTTATCAGTCAGTGGTGGACCTACCAAGATAAGATAACGAGGTAAGATAAGGCTGACGGATTGTTGTTGTTGTATTCCTGTAGAAGACAAGAGATCGCGAGGCTGACTAGTTCATAAGGCAGTAAAGATAGATAAGATCTAATAGTATTGCAAGATGTTTTGCCGTTCACCGATTTATTTATTTCTTCGCTGTGTGTGCAGCAGAGTTACTGTATTATTTTGCTAGATTTGGCTACACGGTGTAAGACATAGAAGAAACTAGATCAAAAGATGGGCAAGCTCCTTTGCTAAGACTCATAGGACAACCCAGCAACAGCACCTTTCGCATTTTCATAAAAAACATCGACCTGCGTTCCAGATACTTTCTGAACAAGAAGTGACCGCGTTTGTTTGCAAGAATCAGGGCCAACCTCTTCAAACACAGGCCAATCGGGCGGCGGCGTTGATGAGACTTTTGTGAAATCCACGTTTGTCCTCCTGAGATCGCTGGATTGTCCAATCCACCAAACCGAGCACTGGTTCGCTTCCATGGAATACACTGCAATACCCGTCCCTCCTAAAACCGACTGAGCCACAGTAAGAGGTCGCTGGAAGTTGCGAAATGAGTAGGGGCCCTCAAACAGAAAGGCGATGTCGATGCTATTTTTTGGTGTTGTCCAGAAAACTGCAATCTCCTGTGCGTTGACGCTGATCGAAGTTAATCCACCGTCAGGCGCTGCACTCTTTAATGGTGCAACTTCAATCGGGGGCATGAGACCTAAAGTACCGCTGTTGGCGTCGGACCAACTGCCACCAACGATTGCACCGTCCGGAGAAACACAGAACAGGTAGGCAGTACTGCCAACGGACAGTGTAGTCAGCTGAGTAGTGGTGCTTGCTGTTCCGGGAGGAAGTGCATCAAAAACAGCCTGCCAACCCGAACTAGCAAACCATCTGCAGCAACCGATGGCACCCTTGGCATCAACCCAGAAAAGGATTGTTCCATTGTTACCTAGTAAGAGACTGGTCATGGAACCTCCATTAGCTGTTGAAGCTGTGCTAGCCTCGTTGAAGGGGTATGCTTCCCCAGGTCCTGTGCCGGGTGACGCCCATCCTTTGCCGCTATTAACTTGTCCATCAATAGCCCCTGTTTCCGTAATCCACCAAACCAGCTGGTTGGTAGAGTTGACAGATACGGAAGCCAGGCAAGATCCTGTATCAGAAACTGTCGACGCACTGGCGAATTGCGCTGTTTCTGGGTGGAATCTTTGAAGAGGGAACTCGGCTGTCTCAATGGCTCCTTCAGGGGTTCCCCACCAGACCTGCATAGTGTTTGTTCCTTGCACAGAAAGACTCGTCATCGTACACTCAGAGGATACAAGAGGTGGAGTGTTCAATGAAATAGACGTCATCGCACTGGACTTGGGGATAGAAAAGGTGGTATTCACTGGAGTAGCCCATAGACCGGGTGCAATGGGGATGCATTGGATAGCGACCTTTTTACCTGGCATGAATAGATTGTTGGCTTGGGCCATGGTGAAAGTGGCAGTAACATCCGGGCTTTTAGCCATCGTCGTGACAGGAGTTTGTCCTGCAATAGTCAGAGAGACTTGTTGTGCAGTTGCACCCATCTTCTGAATCCATAACCAGGTTACTTCGACAGATCCGAGAGAAGTAAAACTGGCCGTTGGAACGCTAGTAAAAGGCGACGAATTGATCGCGGGAATCATCCAGGGGTCACTGGGGGAACTCGATTCTCAAGATGTGTCTAGAGAAGCGACGGTGAGTTGTCCTCCTTGAGAAGCCGAAGCTAATGCCAGTGGCATCACTATGGTTCCCGTCTTCGTGTTTGCCGTAAATGTGGGGGCGCCATTGCCAACTTTGGTTGGGGTGGTAGATGAGGGCGCAATTAGGTTGACCACTATGTCATTTGGACAGATAGACACACCGCTAGGGTAGGTAATGACGAGATGCAACTGCTGGCTAGCAACGTCATAGTAAGTCGCTGCATCAATCGTGGGAGTTGGGAGGTTTGGGTTTCACATTGCGTTTATTATAAACAGCAGGTAGATATCTGTAACAAAGTAAATAGACAGTAAATATCTTTATCCAAGCCCAATGTCTTTCCGCGAGGCCTAGAAAGTCTGAAGAAAGCAAGGGGACGGGGATGCTCAGGTTATCAGACTCCTTTCACTATTGCTGGAGGCGGTACTGACTTTATAAATTGTCGACGATAGTAGCTTGCTTTCTCGATGATTCCATAGTTAGTCGCGCACATGCTCAATAATTCAAGTCCTTTAGCCACAAATCTTCATCTACATAATCACATAGCTATTGAAACGCTAGTCTCACTATTGAGTTCTCGACTCTTGTCAATGTCTCAAATTCTATGAATGGCGTAACGGGACACTTCCGATCACGCGCTAAAAGTGGAATTTCAGCTACGCCTTGAACAACATAATCTCTCAACGAGCACAGCGCTGGGAAACAACTCTCCTTGCTAGTCGGACCCCTGTTTCGAAGGTTGTTGGTGGTGTTCCAGTACCCTCTATGGAGGAGCAGGCGATTGGGACAGCACTTCGACTCGGTGAAGAATCTCAAGTCGTTTTAGTCAGATACATTACGGCAAAAACGGTCGAACATGTCTGGAAGCAACTGGTGCTACTCTTATTCTCACTAACAATTTCAAGGCCAATGCTGTATTTCGCCGAAGAAGAAAACTACAGCTGGTGGGTGGGGGATTCGGCAAAGGGACGAGCGCATCGTCGGAAACATTGTAGTCGCTGCTGGTAAGTGAATCAGGGCATAAACCTGAGTATATCTAGTAGAATTGACATTTTTTCAGCATGTTTTCAATGATGATGGAGCATCTGCATAGAACCCAAAGCCCTGGTTCTGACGCTTTGCGCTTTGCTGCCATTTGCTAGGTCGAAGTTGTAAAAGAAAATACACAGAAAATTCAGATTTCGTTTTCTTAAGAAGAGCCGTATAGATCAAGTTAGCGGCTGTCCGTTATAATAAGATTCCAGCTAATATGAAAATCCAGCGTCTCTAATATTATTTTCATTGATCTTTTTAACAGCCGCCTGGAGACTAACGGAAATACCCAATTAGGCATGCCCGATAGGTGGCAGAAGGTCAGCACTCCGAAAGTCTGTGCCCCACTCTTTCTTCCGGTGGAACAAATTACCATAAAGGGAAACGAAGCTCGCTGTCATGACTACCAATGGCGTTCTTGTATGAGACTTGGAGAACTTGTTATATAAAGGGTCCAGGACCCCGAGATAATATCAGCTGTCTCAATCAATCATCACCCCTCCCTCAAATAAAGTCATTTTTACACCAATCACCCATTTGCAAGGCCATCATGAGTCCCAACACCAACGAGATCACAGTCACTCTTCGACAAATCGCCAAGATGATTGACCACTCTCTTCTGCACCCCACCATGACAGACGCCGACATTCTCCAAGGCCTTGCCATCGCCAAAAAGTACGGCGTCGCCACAGCCTGCGTCAAACCTTATGCAATTTCCATGGCTAAGCAGGAACTTCAGGGCACTGATGTCTTGGTCTGTCCCGTCATTGGCTTTCCTCACGGGAACAGCAGCACTGCCGTCAAGGTCTTCGAAGCTGATGTTGCTACTGCTGTTGGCGGTAATGAGATCGATATGGTCATCAATATCGGCAAGGCACTCGGCGGTGACTGGAACTACGTTACTGATGAGATCCGTCAAGTCAACAATGTCGTTGTCAAGCGTGGGGCTATTTTGAAAGTCATTTTTGAAAATGACTACCTGAATGAGGAGCAAATTGTACGCCTTTGCAAGATCTGCTCGGATATTGGAGTAGCTTTTGTCAAGACTTCGACCGGCTATGGTTTCGTCAAGCAGGCGAACGGCATGTACAGTTACAAGGGTGCTACTATTCCTCATCTCAAGATCATGGTAGAGGAATCTGGCAAGGGTGTCCAGGTTAAGGCAGCTGGAGGTGTTCGTACCCTTGACGATTTGCTGCATGTTATGTCGCTAGGCGTTACACGTATTGGCGCTACAGCTACAGTTGCAATTATGGAGGAAGCGGTTAAGAGGGGGATCACGGACCAACCTACTGCGGTTACGTTCAAGCCCATGGCCGATAGCTCAGTAGGAGGATACTAAGATTAGCCGGTAAGGGAATTAGATTGTTTGATGTGAAAGGCTGGGTTTGAGAAAATGGTTTATAAATTATGTATAGAAATCATCAAGATTTCTCTGAACAGTAACTCCACTCTCGATTCGTCATCTGTGGCCATATTCTAACTTCATCAATTCCTCCATTATTCCCTCCCTATAACGGATAATCCCAATATCTTACTGTAATAGGAATATACGAGTCCGCGGGTTTGGAGGAAGAGAACTAACAGGTTGCGCAGTATAGGTCAATGCCTAAGCCGAATACGCCGGCTCCGGCGAATCATAACACAGAGTTGCTATACGTAGTTGTCCGAAATGGAAAAGAGTAATTCCGAATATTTCTCCATCATAATCATCGCAACATTCTCCTTCACAACCAACACCATCAAACAATTGCAATGAAGAGCAATCGGCGCAAAGTTTCCAGGGCTTGCGAGAGATGTCGCAAGCAAAAGCTCAAAGTGAATATGTCTCTCCCAACGATAAATCAGCTGACTGAATGCGATAGTGTGATATCGAGCGCCCATGTACCCTGTGTTCACGAGCAAATGCTGAATGCATCGTATCGGAGAGTTCAAGATGGAGACCGTATCAAAATACACCGGAACAAGGCGCGACAACGAAAAGTTCAGTCAGAAATCGACCGGGAGTTACTGTTGGCTCGGCTGTAGAAACAGGTTGGAATTCCAGTTCGACAGTGAAGCTTGTTGAAGAGGTGAGGAGAGAAAAATCCCAACCCTTCTTTATTTCATCACTAACTCGTAGTTTAAGGCGTTTCAGCAGCATGACGCTGTATCACCTGAAGGTGCCGAATTCTCGGCTCTAAGATCAGAGACTTGGACTCAATCTAAAACCAATGACGCCAATAATATTATTCGATCACATGTCACTGAACGGCCTAAAGACATCCGACTACAACAAGGCAACATAAAGTCCAAGCCGTCCGCCGCCGAGACGGAACTCATATCTCTATTACCCGAACTAGGACCAGCGACTCTCTTGGTCGACAATTATTTTGATCGGATCCACTGGTTCATATTAGTCTTTCACCAAGATGATTTCAGAAAGAAGTTTCAGGATCTTTATCATTACATACACTCTTCTTCCGGTCCCAACGCTCCATCGAGAGGTATAGGCTTTATAGCTGTTCTCTTGGCTGTTTTCGCGACCAGCTTACATCACATCGGTGCGAAAGAAAGCAAGCTCAAATCTCATAATATTGATCCGCAAGAACTGAAAGACAGGATATTAGCAGTACTTAAGTTGAGATTCTTGGATATTGTATCAAGGGGTTCTCTTGAAGCGGTGCAATTCTGTGTTTTGCTAGCAAGTTATTACTTGTACCACGGTGAACCTGGCATGGCTTGGCCATTATCTGGTTCTGGATTACGAATCGCTCAAGCACTCAACCTTCATCGAAAAATGACGGCTGGAGATCCTAGCGATCAGGCTCTGAATCAGCAGATACAAGACCGGAAGCGGGCCTGGTGGGCCGTCTACGAGATCGATACTTTCTGCTCAATGCTTTATGGATTTCCCCTCGGCTTTTCCGATAGCGATTGCAATGTCAAGGCTTTGGATCCGTATGACGAGTACTCTGGATCAACTAAAGAGTCACGCCAGACGAGGGGACCATCGTTGTTGTTCTACAAGTGTTCAATGTCGAGGCTGTCGGCTATTGTCAAGTCCGCATTAGTTGGGCTATACGGCACTCGGCATGATGATGGAAAGAGAACGAATAATCCAAAAGGCCTTTTCGATAAAGTTGCGGCTTTAAATGGGCGTCTCCAAGAGTGGCATAGAAGTCTAGCTCCAAAGCTCAGATTTGATGGTCATGACCCTTTGTCGGAAGTTCAGGTTGCGCATGACCGTGAAAGGACTGGACGAGAATTTGAAGACTATCTGTTCCGCCTACAAGCGCTTTCTCTTAAGCTTGCGTACGAGAATGCGAAGATTTTAATCCACAGACCTCTTCTATCATTCAAAATGGCCAGCTCGACTTCAACAGACACTACCACTTCGAAGACTGACCCATTTCGGCTGGCGATGCAAGAGTGTAGGGAAGCTGCACTACAGATATCAAAAGTCGCTTCGACTCCATACCTCTTGGAGGCATCTGAGACATATGCTATAGCTGTTGTGTCACTGCACCTCTTGACCGCGGGTGTGACACTCTGTATTTCGATAACTCTTGATCCTCTGGCTTCCAACTCGGTCGAAGCAACATCTGGGATACGGCAGCTAATGCAGGTACAGACCCTTCTCAAGGATAAGTCAATTGTTGCCGCACAGAGTCTGGATATCACGGCAAGACTGATGGGTCTTGTGGCGTCAAAGCAAGGTAATAACTGGGAAGAGACTGAGCTTCTGACTAGTGCATATCCAGAACTCCCTCAGAGAGACCGAACCGAAAGTCACTCTATGGATCTTGAGGGAGAATGTTCTGGACAAGCGCCGATGCCACCGCGGGCGGACTTGGATTCGCCACCTACAATGAACAATGGTAGCATGACTGACACACTCAGCATGAGCTTTGCAGATCAAGACATGGATGTCTGCGCTGACACATCATTAAATGACACCCTCTTGGAATATGAACAAGGTGAGCTTTCTTGACTTCCAGTGGGAGAATTGCCAAGTATTATAGATACTAACTATTAGAAACAGCGGCCAATCGTCTATTCACTGGAGATATCACATATGATCCAAGTGACTCAATTCTGGACAATCCTTTCTTGGAACAGAACCAAGGCTGGATATGGAGTTGGAACTTTCTGGAATAGGCGTGGAAAGAACTCAAGCGGTGATTCTTCATTCATGGCTTCTTGGAACATAACTATGGCCTCTAAAAATTAATTACTGGTGATTCTTGTTGGAACTTCCGGACCTTCCAGGCCTGAGACTAGAAAGATACTGCAGCCCTAGAACCATAAAGTGGAAAGACAATGCAACTTGAGGCCACCAAGATCCCTATAAAAGAAGAAAAAGCTCAGTAAGCTATTTGAAAGAATTAAATCGAGTTAAAAGTTCTCTTAGCCCTAAAGGAATCCAAAGTGCAACTCCCTACCGAGAAGAGACCTACAGCAAGCGCCCAACTAATCCTAAAATCAGTTCGAAGTTGCTGCTTCCTTTCTGACGGCAAATGGATAATCCACATAACCCTCGACATCACTGGTATAGAATGTCTTCCTCTCATAAGGGTTAAGTTCCAAGCCCTCCTTGATTCTATACACCAAGTCCGGATTCGCCAGGAAGTTTCTACCGAACATAACCATGATCTCCTTGTTGGGGCGTTCTTCGTCAACGAGCCTTTCCGCTTCTTTCAGTTTGTACCCGCCGGCAATGAGAAAAGGGCCTGTCCAGAGATCATAGGCAAAGTCAAGTCTCTCACCGCTGCTGTTTTGACAGTCTTGGCTGCCCGAGATGCGTGACTCGATCAAGTGAAGATAGGCCAAGTTTAGACGGCTGGCCTTGTTGATTATGTCTGTGAACTGAGGGATTGGGTCTTTCATGCGCATGCTCTGGAAGGTACTCCATGGGCTCAGACGAATACCAACTCGCTCTTGGCCGATGACTTGGACAGTACGCTCCAGGATCTCGGTGATGAGACGGGACCGGTTTTCAATGCTACCGCCGTACTCGTCGTTGCGCTGGTTGCTGACATCTTGGAGGAATTGGTCGAGCAGATAGCCATTGGCACCATGGATCTCAACACCATCGAAGCCGGCTTTCATGGCATTCTCAGATGCGACCACGAATGCTTCCACCATTTCATGAATCTCCTCCAGGCTCATCGCTCGAGGCTGGGCGGGACTGCCTTCAATTGGGATTGCGCTGGGGCCGATGATGTCGATACCTTCGTCCCGCGCAACTTCAACCGTTGCAGCACGACCCATTGCAAACAGTTGAATAAAGATGAAACTACCCTTGCGGTGCACTTCATCAGTGATCTCTTTCCAGGCGTTGACCTGTTCCTGATTCCAGATTCCAGGCGTCCTTGCGAAACCTCCACCTGCAGCAGGGGAGACAAGAGTACCCTCGGTGATGATGAGGGTGCCGGAAATGGAAGCTCGTTGGCCGTAGTATTCTTTCATAAGTGCATTGGGAACACGGTCAATGCTTGATCGGAGACGCGTAAGAGGGGCCATTCCAACACGATGTTGGGCTTCGATGTTGCCGATTTTCATGGGCTGGAAAAGGCGTGACTCTGACATGGTGATTGTGGTTGATTGAATTGTTATTGACTGTAGTTGATATAAGTTGAAACCTGTTCACTGAATACTGACTGATGCGAATTCTTCCACCGTTCGTCTACCTTGCTCGCTTTATATCTTTGGAGTTCGGACTAATGACATGCAAAAGTTTGCAATGGACCCATCGTAAGATTACAAGCTGATAAATCTAGCAAGAAGTTTTCGATATTATAAACCATGTTTCATTGAAGCGGTGACACTTAGACCTCGTGCTGTCAAGGCGTAGACCTGTCAAGATACGGAGATGAGGTTGTCCTCGATATAGAAGCGAGATACTTCCGAAAGAGGAAACGAGATGTTGCTAAAAGTGGTTTAGCTGATCTGCACCAGGGGATTGTGGATCTTGCTCCGGACGATTTCTAAGCAGAGTCAAGCTTACGGCGAGAGTGAGACGCAACCAAGATGTCAGCTCTTCTTGTTTGAATGGCGCCATAATACTTGCCACAAACGCATACTTGGAGCTCTACAAGTACCCAATTTCGGATAAAAAGCAGTATGTTGCGCGCACTGTATTAAATCACTTGCATTTCTCTACTAACCCTTGTTAGTGGTGGACTTTCAGTTCGTCTCCGTTAAGGCGACGCCAGATAAGACCAGTGACAAGGCTGCCAAGCGCCTCGCTCGGTCACATGCGGTGAAACAGGCACTGCAGAGAAAGCGGCAACTGCAACAAAAATCGATGCAACATTTTTCTGTGAGGACGATAGATGATGAGCGGAAGCAGACCGGAAGGAATTGTAAGGGCCAGTGCGACAAGCGATTAACTTCGTCGCCTACTTCGCTATCTGCAAGTCTACTCGATCCCTTCCAAAGCCTTGCGGTAGACTCCAAACGACTACAAGTTTTACTGAAAGATTGTGAGTTTTCTGACACACCCCTCGGCATCTTGCTAATATATACCAGTTAATGCACGCCAAGCTCCCGAGCCTGTCTTCAGTGTTGAGGATGACTTTCAGAATTTCGAATCGGTGTTCCGATCTGGGCTCGTTGATCCTGCTCTGCTGAATGCCGTGATGCTGTCTTTGGCTTTCACTGCAAATGGCGGAGTCATGAATAAAGAATGCCTTATATACCAAGGTCAAGCGATCCAACACATTAGGGAAAAAATAAGTACGCCCGAGAAAGCGGTTTCGGAGTCAACTATTGGTGCCATACTGTTATTAGTCGGTGTTGAGGTGAGATGCTTATGTTGTTCACTTGAAAAGATGCTCAAACTGACTGATCAGGCACGGCTTGGCACGACTTCGCAGGTTCAACTTCACATGGGTGCAATACAGTACCTCCTCAATGCCTGTGAGCCAGTGGTTGTGACTCTCACCCAAGGCATTAAGCGTGCCATATTCTGGTCAGTGAATGTCCAAAACTCAAGTCACTCTCTTACTCTTCGACAGGCAGGACTTGAACTCATCAATCATGGTGGGATCAAAACGCATAGTCGACCATACCACTTTCACCGAACTGGAGTGGCAACGAGACTCAATAGCCCCAGACTTCTTTGAGTTGCCGCCGGGCTTCCAAGTACGGTCTCATTTATTCAGCCAAGAATTCCTGGATATAGTCAGAGATATCCACGCTCTTCAATGCATCAGAAACATTTACCAACGTACCGGCCGTCCAGTCTCAACGATAAACATCAACAGTCACACAGCATCCATACAATCTCGTCTTCAGGCTCTCCCAAACACTTGTCCGATATCCAAGGCTTGTCATCTCGCGGCGTACATGTGTTCAGTCATGTTGTGCTGCAAAGTTTGGTGTGCCTTAGTAATTCCCGTGAGTCCCCCATGCAGCCTTTGGAAGTACTTGCTAACTTACAAGTCCAATGTTACTGCGCAACTTCTCAGAGAGGTTGAAAATATTCGTGATGAGCCCGTATGGGACGAGCATGCGGACTTGTTGCTTTGGCTGATATGTATTGGCGGAGTATTTGCTCCAGACGGGCCTGTACGCTCAGGTTACACCGCACTTTTGCGTTCGACGGGTTTCGAAAGACCCAGCCAACACTGTTCGTCGTCTGATACAAACGAGATATTGAACCAATTCATCTGGTCGGACTTGGCATTTGAATCTGCTGTTGGGAAATTTCTAGAAGAGAGCTCAATGCGATTTTGACCTCGAGCACGTCATCTAAAATAGATTGATTGAAAAGCAAGCTTGCCCAAGTATTGAACCATTCTTCTGGAAAAGACCTTATCCACAGCAAGATGGGGCTGAGGTCCAACTGTTAGTCAGTGTATGTATTTTGGGTGGAAATCTTAACAGATTGCTAAGCCATTAACGTTATGAGGGGCCATTTGCTCAACATGACGTCACTGTGCTTCCTTTGACGTCTTTGATATCTCAGCAATCGAATTCTATAAGTCCTCTTAATTAACCTCTTCTCAAAGACACCATTGAAATTATTAAAATCACGTCAAGCAATTAATCTCAACGAGTTTACGAAAATGGCTGCAAAGAGCGTCTTTATGTAAGGTCCCTCCCAATGTCACTGTAAGCTGACGCTGACCCCTCGCTTAGTACTGGCACCACCGGTTTCATTGGAGGTGATGCATTCTACGCATTGCATAAAGCTCATCCTGATTGGAAGTATACCATCCTTGTCCGAAGTGAGGATAAGGGAAAGGATGTGCAGAAGCAATATCCTGATGTGAAGTTGGCGATTGGATCGTTGGATGATTCCAAGGTCATTGAGAAGGCGGCTTCTGAGGCCGACATTGTTATTCGTAAGTACTGTCAGTCTTCTCAACTGCTCCAGGTACTGACTCGTACAGATACTGCTGATAGCTCTGATCACCAAGGAGCTGCCAAGGCTATCGCTGCCGGCCTACGATCTACTCACTCAAGCTCAAACCCTGGCTACTGGATTCATATTAGCGGCACTGGTATCCTCTGCTGGTACGACATGGACAACAAGCGCTACGGAGAAGCTCCTCTTCCCGAGCAAGCCTATAACGATCTAGAGGGAGTCGATAAGGTCACTTCTCTTCCCGATACCGCTTTCCATCGCGATGTCGACAAGATTGTCCTCGACGAAGCTGCCAAGGATCCCAGCGCCGTAAAGGTCGCCATCGTCTGCCCTCCCACCATCTACGGAACCGGTCGAGGACCCGCCAACCAGCGAAGTCGCCAAATCCCTGGCTTGACCGAGACAACTCTCGAGAAGGGCTTTGGCCCCATCATCGGCGCAGGCGAGACAGAATGGGACAACGTGCACGTTCACGATCTCTCTAACCTCATACTTCTTCTCTCCGAGCGCGCCGCATCATCTGACAAACAGTCCGACGAGCAGGAAATCTGGGGTCCAAAGGGTTATTTCTTCGCCGAGAACGGCAAGCATAAATGGAGCCAGATTTCTGCTCTTATTGCCAAGGAGGCTAAGAAGCAGGGCGTTATTGATAGTGATGAGACCAAGGTTTTGGATGTCGATGAGGCGCAGAAGAAGTTGGGGTTCCAAGCTCTTTCGTGGGGATTGAACAGTCGTGGTGAGGCAAAGAGGGCGAGGAAATTTCTCGGTTGGAAGCCGGTGGGTGAGAGCCTGGAGGAGTGGATTCCTGAGTCGGTGCAGATTGAGGCGAAGCGACTGAACAAGGCCTGAATTAAGCGAGTACAGACATTTTACTTCTGAAATGTTCGGAGGTGGTTCTGGAACGTTATGGATAGCAACTAAAAGGAAGTAACTTATACCTAGGCCTTCCAGTTTCCTAATAATGCAAAGCATCTGTCCAACACGTCTCCTTCCAGTGATCTGCCCCCTGGCCAATATAAGATGGCATATCTTTCACGCTAATTCAATCTAACGCTCTTATGAATAAAATGTATGTATCCCTCTTGTGAGGCAAGCAAGCGATGAAGCGGCTACCAGATCCCAGGCCAATCGCGCTAGCGCATTAACATTTTCAAGTTCTTGAAGAAGATGGTAACCGTACTGGTAAACTTCTCAAGACTTTCCTTCAGCGAAGAACTGGTGGCGGCCGCGGCGAGACATCCTAGTACATATCAAGACCTTCACATCACAAAGGATACTATTGTGGTACATGCATGTCTCGTCGCAGACGAAAGCAGCTGAGGTCTCCCAATATCCATCGCAGTGTGCCTTCATTAGTGGCTACGATCTAGGGCAATCGTTGCTGGCGGCGCTGATAAGCGAACTGGCAATTAGGAGTTGATCAAGCGATATGCTCTCTGGGTTTCTTTGACTAGATGGCTTAACGGAAGTTTCCGAAGTATGCGGTATCTACAGCAGTCTTTGTATACTACTTGCTTTTTCGAGCTCAGCTCGACGCTTGAGGCTGAATGACACGATTGACCCCGCAACATTTAGTTCTAGACTGGTAGGCCACGAAGCTGAATATCTTTGCTGGGTCAGATCTGCAGAAATGGCGCCACAGACAGCCACTATCACACGCCTGGACCCTAAGCTTACACAGTTTCTGAGACATATTCGCCGGGCGGAATGTGATTCCGGGACCGGCATATCCCTAGCTCCCGTATAAGCTTATGATGTTTGGTATTCACCAGAGGCTGTAAACTATCACCGCGTGGCTGCCTGTACAGGAGCCTCAGGGAGCAAGAAAGCTTCTGACGTTGAGTCAGGGTGCCAAAATAGTCTAGCCTAAAATCATGATAAGATATACTAAGTTTACCTAAGTCCTTTTGTCACTTAGATAAGAGATCATAAGTTTTCTTGCCTCCCCTTGATAGGTAGATTACACCATCAAGAGCATAGTTTCTTGATTGGCTTTCCCTAAACTGTCTACGACTTGATCTGGAATAAGTACCAGTCATTGGCTCATATAGTTCCATACCGCCATGTGAATCAGACATGTCTCGATGCAGAGTAAGCTCTCGTGCTCAAACGCCACAGGTGACACAAATTGTTTCGCAACTCATGAAGTGGTACAGAGACTTGCCTCTAAACCGACATATTAGACGAAATATCTGGGAATTTGGCTAGCTGGAGACAAACCCTGACGTTCTAGATGTCGCTGTATCTGGTCACGGTGTTCTGAGTCCTGTTTTGATGCAGACAATTGAGTCACATTCTCGTACGATCCGTTCAATGCTGAATTCCCATTTGGTTTATTGGCTGCCCTCGTAGAACTCTATCACTAATTTCTTCCCGAGAGGATTTGCCAGGTGTAACACTCACCACAGCTATAAAGGAGGACTGCTCTTGACGCACTCATATCACTACTTCTATTTCAATAAACATTCTTCATCTTAAACTACCCTCCATATTATTTAGTCGTCATGTCAGCTCCTCTCATCGGACTTGGGCAGGTCTTCACTGGAGCTCCACTCTCCTCCGAAAATGCCAACGCTGAAACGCTTCTCCAGAGCGTTCAGAATGGTCTGACCGGCGGCCAAGGCACAACTGAATACTTTAACCGCATCAACAACATGGCAAAGGTCTACCAGCAGCTCAAGGACAACGGCCGCAAGGCCTGGATTCAGGGCACCGACGCCAACAATCTTCCTGTCTTCTACGTTGAGAGCGCTGATAACGTAACTGGTAAGGTCTTCTTCAACAAGATCAGCGTGAACGGCCTCGACTTTGATGACAACGGTAACGTCAAAGTCAACGGTACGACGACCGTTATAAATGGCGTGACGTACCACGGTATTGGCGTTGTGACTAACACGGCTGGATGGAGCGACTATAACTTTTCTACTACCTCCTGGTGGCTCGGCGTTGGCATCCTTGGAGTCTTTGCCTTGAAGGACATCTTCCCCGATCTTTTCGGCACTATCCAAGCTGTGGCGAATGTTCAGGCGGATGTCATCCAGAATATAGCAGACAACCCAGAGGCTGCTGAGGGAGGATTCGAGGAGCAGGCAGCAGAGGAGGAAGAGAACTCGATCGGGAACGAAAGCATCAGCACCGAAGCTAGCGAAGGTGTCGCCATTGCAGAAGCTGTAAGTCGTCAAGAGACGTACGCAACAGAGGACTTTTCTAACCTCTACTTCAGGAGGAAGCAGGTGCTGCAGAAGTGGGTGGGGTTTTCCTCGAAGCGGGCATTGTTCTCGCCATCGTCTTCGTGGTTCTATCATTTGTTTTGCATAACACTTTCCAGTACGTGAGAGTCTGGAACTTGACCCGGTACAAGCTTGTCTGGGTGATCAAGTTCGACCAGAGCCAGATCACGGACGAGGGCCAGCTCGTCATTGGTCCTGTTACTTTCAACTCGGACAATAGTATCAAGGACTATCAGCCAATTCTTCCCTTGAACAGTACTCCCGCTCCTCCTGGTGTCAAGCCTCCACCCACTGCTCAATTTGCAGACATGAACATCAACTCCAGCAGTCAGTTTGCTGGCATTGGGTATGTTCTCCAATACCAGCTCCAGGATCCAGCATCTGGCCAGACTGTATACACCGGTACCGCCTATTTCGACCTTCCATTTGGTGCTGACAACTCGACCAACGTGACCTTTGATCAGGTTTCGAATCTACAGAGATGGTATAACGATAATTCTGGCAACAACAAGCATACACTTGCCAGCACCACAACCCCTGATGGAAAGGTCACCTTCTTCACCACTTTTGACTACCTGAGTGGCAAACACACTGTGCCTCAGGTACCCAAGGGCTCCCCGACTAGCCAGTACTACTACCAGTCTCTCGTTGCATTTGTTGAGAACGATCTTCCGTCGGCTTTGCAGACTGTACCAAAGGCTCTCCCAACCAATTTGTTCCAGGCGAGCCCGCTTAACGGAGTCCATCCCAAGATCAGACGACGTGTGTTTGGCAGACGCGGAGGGACTCCCAAAGCTAAGAAGGCCTAGATGGCATTAGTTGTTCTGGGATAGAGAAGCTAAAATCCTCCAGACTGTCTTTATCGGCAAGTGCTCTGTTGAATTTCGGTATCCTGTAGTAATGCTCCCATTAGCATCTCCTGTGCTCCCCGTGAATGAGGAGACTTCGCTTCTTTGACATCTTATGGTCACTATTTGATTCATGTTC
The DNA here is from genome assembly GCF_013085055.1 of Fusarium oxysporum Fo47. Lineage (NCBI taxonomy): Eukaryota > Fungi > Ascomycota > Sordariomycetes > Hypocreales > Nectriaceae > Fusarium > Fusarium oxysporum. Next base: position 430,384 of record NC_072840.1, on the reverse strand, counting down.
GAGAACTACGATATCTGAAAAATTTATTTGTATGCTCTTGTCAAGGCCACCTCTTCTGTGATCCTCAGACTTTATGAAGACAAATGCTTCTTGTTTAAACCGCTTTCGGAGCCACATCGTAAATCATCTCAACGACTGTAGAGCATTCAAGTAGATAAAGAGCTTCACTATAGGAATCTACATCTACTTCCTTACATCTAAAGTAAATTATCAAGTCACTTGATTTTGAAGTCAAAAACTTAAGCAAGGTTTAGGCAACAGACTTCTCCTGTCATGGTATGGGTTTAAGAAGTGGTTTATTATTCCATGCAGTGAAACGCCTACTAGAGTAAGACAATAAATAGGATTTTGTGGTCAAGTTTCTAATATATTTATATAATAAGTAGTAATTACATACAATCTATATTACCCTGCCTTTATTATAAAGTCTATAAGTAAAGGTTAGCTCTTAGAAGTTCTTTATTTAACTACTAACTGATAAAGAAGGTTTAAGAATAATAACTTTAAACATAACTTTTTATAGTTCATAGCTAGTATATAAACTAAAGACTCTAGCCCTAATAATAATTACCCAACATTTAATTAGGCAGATATAAATAGAGTATTATAAGAATGTATATTTACTATTAGGCATCTAGGAAGCTTTTTACCTCGCTTGGATAAAAGGACTTTTTAAAGTTATAAAGCCTTATTAGGGATCTTATAATTATAGTAGCTAATATTCCCCTTTACTTAATAAAATAGTTCTTTAGAGCTCGTTCTGTCCTCCTCCTTATATTTAATAAAGTATTTAAGAAGGGGGATAATGCTCTCTAAATAAATCTCATAGGCCAAGAACTTGAGTCTATTAAGGACCGAAGATGTGGCCATTGTTTTTTTCAGTGTGATATACTATAGTATCATATATTAAATACTTTTAACTTACAGCAGCAGCTCATTATCTTATAAAAGTCAGTATTACATATATATAAGAGGTAATAGTAAGTCGGTGTATTGTCAGGTGACCTATGAATTATTAGCAGCGCCACTTTAGTAGCTAAGATTCTAGCATTTTGCTAGTATATTACTTATAAATTCTTAATTATGAATATATACATATAGAATAGTAATAAGTTATTATATTACATATAGTTAAAATATATATAAATAAAAAGACTAGATAATATATAGCAGTAAATAAGTATATGGCATTCTAGACCCGAGTTTAATTTAGCATATTAGGTCAACTCGGTGGCTTGCTAAGCAGCTTCATCTAATCAAGACTTAATTTCGCAGGTCATAATTCCCGACCTATTGCTACACTCCCTTTGCATTAGCTTCTTTGCTTATCAGAGTCTTATGTAAAAGAGATAATACTCCTTCGGCTAGCGATTCCCATAATTGAGTACCTATAGCTCAAACCGGCAGCGCTTGACCCCATTCTGTAGTCTTACTCGAGCTCGATGGCTGGCTCACTGAACGCTTGAGACATACAGTTTACTCCCAATCCTAAACCCCATTTCAAGAGGACTGGTGAGAGCTTGGGTACCATTAAGCTTTCAGATGAGTGTATGGTTGAGAGTTTGGAGGAGTGGATTCCTGAGTCGGTGCAAATTGAGGCTAAGAGACTGAACAAGGCTTAAAGCACAGTTATTTCATGACTGGACGCTCAAATTGATGCCCGTATTACTTTTATATCAACTGCAAGGATCTAATATGTCGATTCCAATTATACTACATTTTCAATCCATATCATTGATGTTATTCGAGCCTAACACTCTGCACTTGAAGTGTCTGGAAACCCTGGGAATATCTCAGCCAGACAGAACAGGACGACGATCTGTGTACTCTTAATAAGATGGAGGTAGAACGAGTGTTATTAGTTTCACATGGCAAGGCACCAATATGGTTATGTCGTTTTAGACCGCGGTAGCTTTACTGGTGAACTTGTCAAACTTTCTTTTATGGGAGAGCTGACAGTGACCGCTGCAAGACATATTTACATGTCAGGACGTTCTACAACATAAACAATACAAATATGGAGCCATGCCCTATCTCGTGACAGATGAGGTAAGACGCGGGATGCAAGCATCAGCTGTCAGGTCTATCACCTCAAAATAACACTCTCAATAACAGTCTTCAGGAAGCATATCAACTACCCTCATGATACCCCAAGATCATGACAGATGAAAACAGTCAAGGCCGTGTCATATTTACCGTCGTTTGCCGTCACTGGCAGTCTAGGCCATCTGTAACTGAAGGCATTAATAAGTGGATGCGCGGCTCGAATTGCAAGCTCACAATTAGGAGTTCACTAAGTGACATACACTGTGGCTTACTTCAGATTGTTGGCTTGATAAAAGTTTCCGAAGTGCGCCCTCTCTGGAGTGATCTGTGTATACTATTGTTCTATTTATCTTAGCTCCGCGCTTATTAACCCTGAAGGAATCTATTGACCCCGCGGCTTTTCGTTCTAGATCAGACCACGAAGCTGAACATCAATGCAGGGTTAAATCTGCAGGACACGTGCCAGAAACAGCCACTAACACATCTAGACCCTGAGATTACATGGTTTTTAAGAAATATTCTCGGGGTAATTGTGATTCCGGAACGGTGATGTCCTTAGCTCCCGCATAAGTTCATAACGCAAAGCAGGCCGCGAGGGCCGCAAACCATGGGATGACTAGTGTGTGATACTCTTTCAGCTTCGTTTGCATCGCGCAGCTAGCATTTAAGTCTAAAAAAGCCAATCCGCCGACAGCTAGCCTTTTCGCACTCTCAATCCGTCGCCTTAGTAACTTACTATGTGCCGACTGCCGCGATCCCATGTGCTCGGCTACCAACGACAACGCCACTAAATCAGCATTATTTATCAAAGTCTAGATGCACTCGTATGCATGTCTCAGTCCACTGACATGCCAGCTCGCCACAGTCGAACAGCTACAATGCTGGGCGGAGAAGCCGTGCCGTGCCGTGCCGAACCTAGACTGCCTTAGGCTAGACGGCGCAAGTGGAAAAAGCTTAGCACTTCTAGTTCAGCGCAAGTAGGCGCTAGGGGCACCACTATCACGCGCTGGGAAAGCTGGGGCCGACGAGATGGGCATTCAGCTTTGGCCAAGCAAGCCGCTTTCAACGAATTGGGACGACTTGACGGATTGCTGCATGCACTTCGGACCTGCAGATTCAGCTTCGTCCACTATCAAACGACGGCGCCTAGAATGTAATTTCAAAGCCAATCCCCAGCATACTCGTTGTTTGATCTCTAGTTAGTTTCGTTGAATTGACAGACTCAACAGCGAAGTGAATAGTGCAACTTTAGTATTAGTTTAACATATTCGTCTGAGCCCTTACATTAAGACAAGGGATAGCGAAACTTCTGGCTCTTAGTATATGGAACGATGAACATCGGAAGCACGCCATGCCTTTTGTGATCTAACGATGACTCTCTTTTGTTACACCATGCCGTCCGTTCATTTGAAGTATATCATCCGTTTGCCAAATAGGAGTGGACCAGTGGATGGCCCAGCATTCACTATTAGTTTGGCTGTCTTGGAACGCAAGACTATCGTTTGGTGCTCTCTTGTCACTTTTGACTTACTGGCCATGTCACCCACTGTCACTGGGTCAAACCTATGGTGATAGGGAAATAATCGATATCGCAAAACTTCTCGATTCTGCTCTCCACATCTATCAAATCGCGGTCATTGTGACTACATTGCCAACCTTCCCAACTCAACCATGTCATGATTCAGACGTGGTTGCTAAATCGGCTTCATCTGGTAGCCATCCCTAACCACTCTTTGCTACCAGACCCGACGCATACAACAGCAGAATCACTCAATTAGTTTTGCTCACCCCAGATGTTACACGTCTCATGTTACTCTGGTTTGTGGGTTGAGGGGAAGAGGCGAACGATGTCCCAGAACCGCTAGCCCCGGATTTCTTCGATGGGTCGTATACTATCACATTGAAACTGATCAGCATTATTTCCATTAAACATCTGGCAACGGGGGTGAAGTTAACCGTTCAAGGGAGTTGGACTTACGTAGGCTCTGTAGGCCTCTTGGTGTCCCGGAACTTTCAAGACCCGAAACACCGCCTTCCAGAATATATACCCTGGTCTTGAGTGCTCTTACATTTGGTCTGTCAGGGACAGTTGATGGATAAGTTTTGAGAAGGTATCTCATGTACCAGAAAGCCATCATAGGGGAACGGTTGACGCCAAGTTGACAGTTGAAGATAACGATATCGGGCAACTTGTGGGGATCAGTAGGGAAAAGGCTATCTTGGAAGTAGCCATAGTCCTTCGCGTTGTCCTTGCGTCGAAGGAATGTAGCTTCTTTATGAATATCGCGATCGTCTTTAACATCCCACCTAATGGCTCCAGCAAGCATTAATGTGGCTTCTTTGTTTTCTATACATACAGATTGTGATATTTAGATTAGCCCATAATATCCAGATGGTCGAGAGGGTGAAATTTTGAACAATGAGATACCTTGACAGTCTACAAATCTGTACGCGTCTCCGGGCTTCAATGCATCCCACAGTTGTGTTGGAGTAATGAAAGAGATTTGCTGGTATGCATAGAAGTCGATCACGCTGATCTTATCCGGGTCTGCCTTGGACAAGTCACCCAGCTGGTTCAATGGCCCAAAGTTCCTTTTCGCACCAGATGGTGCGGGCCATGTATCATGAGCGGCTTCCATGTTGAAAATACTGAAAGAAAAATATGAGATTGAATGAGGGCCGGTAATCCCTTCCAACACACAGGGACAGTGTAATGGTAGAAATAGGAGGAGTGGAATACTGATGAAAACACGCAAAAGGGGACTTGCCTGTTCAAGTCAGTTCGAGCCTCTGTATAGAGATATCTAGGTAGTCCTAAAAGAATGAATGAAACGGGGTTATTGGGATGGCTTGTTACCATCCCATGCATGAATCCAAATAGTCATACGGACAGTGCCCGAAAGGGCTGATTTATTCGCCAGGTGACATTGGATCACAAAAAAGACTATTTAAGAACGGTCTAGAATTCGGTGAGTGAACGACCTTGACTGAGCAGTGAAGAAGGCTCTTCCAGGGCTAGTAAGTGCGCCGCATCATTGACAATTGTCAGCCTATAATGACGAACAAAAGGTGACATCAGCTACACATAAAAAGCACCCTCAAGGATGTTTCCAGCTTAGGCATAGCCTGAATGTCCTCGGCGCTGCAAAGATGGAATACTGAGAGCTGTGTGAAGGAAGTGGAGATCAATAGTGCGCCAATAGTTCATGCAGGATATTCCTGGTCGGCCGTTCCGCACTAGAGGCGGCACGTGGCCCAATCTAAGCCATCGACGGATGTGGATGTATCAGAGTAACATGTCTATGTACTCGCGACAATTACATATGTTCCTCTGTTTCATTAGAGAGGTGTGAGTTTAGAAAATGTGCACAGAACAGCTATTCTATCAATTATATCTAGTAGGGTCTCGGATGAATAGAATATATGATCACCGCCAGATTTTGGGCAGGGAATCCAGACGAAAATTGCACCTTGCAGAGCTCTCATCTCTTCTTCTTGAGCATACCTCTCCTCACACTCCATCCATCAATCAGTGTAGCCTGTCTTGACACAATAGCCATTGCGAACTTACAAGATGGCTCTTACTCTTGCCCCGTATCATGCCGCTATGAGAATTGGCCAAGGGTAAGCATGATAGCCTTGATCAGCCCACCAAGACTGACCTTGTTAGTTTCAACTCCTATACGCATGAAATCTTGGTGAACGATGCCGTTGTCTATGACACAGAGACCCCTGGTGGCGACCATTACCAGGGCGACACCAAGCAAGTCAGTCAGATTGTCTCGTACTGCACACGTCATGTCGACAAGGTCTCTGAAGTAACGGATGCCATGAATGTCTCAGCAGCCCTGAGCATTAAGACAGCCACAGCAGGTGGCGGTCTCACAGGATCCTACGTCAACTCTGACAAGTTCAAGGAGAGCACCCTCAACTTCTTTGTCCAGGTAACTGTCGTCAATCAAACCATTATGGCTGAAGACGTGCGGCAGTTCAATGCCATTGATGGCGTCTGGAACACTGGCAAGTTCATGAAGGTATACGGAGATTGTTACATCTCTGGATTCATCGAAGGAGGTGAGCTTGATGCCATCGTATCTGTCAAGATCACCGACAAGTCGACCGAGTCAGATATCAAAGCTGCGCTTGAAGCGAGTTTCGGACAGGGCAATGCAGCTGGTGGCAAGTTGAATGCTTCGTTCAATCTTGATAAGACGAATGCATTGAAGAACTGCGAGACTACCATCACTGTTAACTGGAATGGAGGTGGGGATATCAAGCCCGCCGATGAGCTATGGTCCATCGAGTCACTAACCAAAGCGGCGGCCGCATTCCCCTACAACGTTGCTCGATGCCCGCAGAGGACCTAGTATGTCATTCCTTCGTATTTCTGGTTCCTTTGAACAACCGACTGCTGACGATACCACGTAGCGCTATACTCACAAAGTACGAGAACCTTCTCAGCTTCCAGAAGCTCAGCCCCAAACCAACTGTTCTTGACTACGACGTTGCCAGTCTCTACACCAACGATCTCTTGGATGCCATGATGGCTTACAAGAACATCTGGAAGAAGATTCACCTAGGTTAGTGTTGAATCTTTGCGAAAACCGCCTCGCATAAGACTAATTACCATGACCTCGTAGACATTGCCGACTATGAGGATAACAATGTCACACTGAAGACGGCGAAGATAGAGCCAAGAAAGGCCGATGTCAAGACGGAGATTAGCAAGCCCAAAAGGATGGAAGCCCTTCACTTTCTGCAAGATTTAGTCGACACGGCTCGCGAAAACGCTGGCGACAGCAGCGAGCAAGTGCTAGAGCTGGTCAACCTCTTGCATTCTCCTGGCGGCACCCATACCGCAAGCTCTCAATCATCCAAGAACTTTGAATACCCAGACAACATCGGCATTCCGTACGAACCTGATGAGTTCGGTCTGGAGAAGGCCAGGAAGGACTGCAGACTGGAGATGCTCAAGATCGTCAAGGAGGTGGATGAAGTCATTGCCAATCCCATGCTTGCGCTGGACCCGGAGCGAGATCTTCAGTACACTAATCCCACTTTCTTTCGAAGGCTACTCCCTGTAAGTTGCCTACAGACAGCACGTGACGTTTTCCTTTTTTTCCTATTTCTAACGATGCGTTTTGTAGACTGTTACGAAGATTGAGAAACCCAAGCTGGTCACCGCCTCTGCCGCCCCCGCCCCCGCGCTGCATGAGAGACTATACTATGCTCCTAAGGAGCTACCAGACCACTTCAAGCCCATGTATGAGAGTGCTTTGAAGGACCCTAAGTCTTCCAAGTTTCTCATGACAGCATGGGCAGGTGATCACACCAAGAATGAGCCCGGCACTATCATCGACGACTTCCCCTCCGTGACCAACAGCCACATTGTCAAGGGCGTCAGCGTTTGGTTCAACAACAAGGCCGCCAATAACTACATCGTGGCTTATCAGCTTGACTTCACCGACAAGCCATCTATCTTCCGCAGTCACGACGGCAAGCCAGGTAATCCCCCAAACAGCACGCAAAGAACCTTTGCAGTGACCAACGTCGGCGATCGTATCACATCAGTGCAGATCACGGCCGGCAAGTTTCCTGATTTCCCGGTCAAGGTCGTGAGTTCTATCACGTTGACTACCGCCAAGGGCCAGTCAGCCAAGCTGGGTATGGATGGGCAACCTGATCAGTCAGATACACTGTGGACAGATGCTCCAGTAGCAAACTACTCTCTTAAAGGTTTCTGGGCGGAAAGTGGGTCAGCATTTGATCGCTTGGGCGTGTTCTATGGTCTTGACGAGTAGAACACATGTTACGACCGATAATGGCTCTGGTCTTAGACAATTATTTCGACTTTCCCCAATCTTGCTCATAGTCTCAATGAATCTAGTATATACACTTGATAAGCCGTCGCCTTCTTTCTATTTGAGCTCCCGTTCATCCGCAATATTGCATGAAAGATCTTAAATGATCTCTATTGATCAGCGTCCGAAGACGCTTTTTGCATGTCAGGAACAAACTGTTTACATGGACCTACATCCAATAGTTTGTACAAGCTACATGATAGGCGATTGATATGCTCCTGCTATTCTGTGTATCTGATTTTGCACAATCTTCTGTATTTCAAAGAAACACCGATCACTACATAACAGTCTATCGCTAATTCCTGTACAGCGCTATCTGATAGTCCCTCAAGTAACGATATGGCATCAGAATCACCTGGACTACTAACCCAGCCCGACAAATATCTGAACATTGAGACCACTCCAACTCATCCTGGTCATTAACTAGCCGTAAATCCCGCATTCGCTCACGGACACGAAAAGGCAGTTTATCTACATTCTGGAGATATCCTATACTCTGTCTTCTCACCTCATTAAACTGAGCTTGAGAAACCTTGTCCAAGCCCTCCTTTTTCGATGGGTAACCGTGGCAAGTGTTGGTCAGTGTGTCATAGCCGCTCATAGTCACCTGAAAAGTCTCGTCATGTGTTGACTTTTCTGTCTCAAAGGTTTTGCTGGCTGTGAAAAACAAGACCTTGACTTTCACAGTCACTTTTTCCTTCGTTTTAGTATCGACAGTGTCGTCGCTTGTAGCCACGTAAACACCTGCATCCCCTCCCAGGATGTAGCACGAAACGTAGTAGTCGCCGTAGACGTCCTGAAATTTGGCTTGGCCATTGGGCTCTCTCAGCAGTTTTTCTGCTTCATACGAAAGACGAGGTTCTGCTTTGAACCTTATCACTCCATCGCGGACCAAACAGGTGCGCGACACGCTATACGTCTACCATACATCAGCCCAACTGAGACTGCAGCAAGACCATGTTTGACTTACATCTTTGGTCTCTAGGACTGTCTTGTCATACGATCCTGTCACGCTTGCACTCAGGAATGAGCATCCAACTGCCACTCCCAAACTGCCACTGGTATGCTCCATGCCAGTGGAGTGAGAGGTGGACTCAGCATCGCGAAAATTATGTCTACCCTCCACTTTGCCGTCATAAAGCAGTCGCTGCTTTCTGAGCTCGTCAATGTTGAAGGGAGATCTGGCCGTGATCCAAGGATTTGGTGTAGATATAAGTTTTGATGAGAAGCCAGTGCCTAAGGTGAGCTCTCGATGAATCCATGGGATGACAAGCTCTCTGCCAATGTCAACCTGCTTCTCTACAGTAGGCACCGGAAGGTCTTCTAGAGATAACATTTTATGACAGTGTGCCTGACGCGTGTTGAGAAGATTTGTGATGAAATGTAGCTGTAGCTGTAGCTGTAAGCATAGCAAGGAGAGTGTAGAGATTGCCTGTCAGACAGGAAAACCGCTTTGAGCAGTCGGCGTTCGCCGCTTACATCATGTAGGCAATGAACCCAAGCGCAAGGGTGCTATTCCGACCGACAGTCCAGATCTATCACATGCTTCAGCTGAAAACAAAAGGTTTCAATAGTCTGTGACAATAGATTCAGTATCACATCAATGAGGCCAGCTCAATGTCTAGATGTCTGGATGTGGATAGGATGTGAACTGCTGTTGGTCATCTGTATTACTGAATGGTCTCGAACAAGCTACCAGGGTGTGCGCTTTGATCAATAGCTCTTAGTGGCTCCATCGTAGTGGGGGAAAAGCCACGCCATAGCCTAGAAATATGCCTATACCAGGATCATCGCACAAGTATAGAGTACTTCTGTAAACAGAAAGCTAACACGCCAGGGTGTTATCTAAAGACGCTAGATTTTATTAACCCAAATCGTGCCATGTTGTATGTTCACAGAGGGTATAGATGCATTCTCTTCGGCTATCGGCATCTCGGCGCCAATTGTGTGTCAGATTCTGAGGAACTATTGAGTGATATCTGTTCTAGCCTTAGGTCCATGGGTTGAATGAATATTTTGACTTGTAAGCGAGCTGAACTTCAAGCTGTATCCCAATTTCCAGTTCTATCAGGACTAAACACTGAGCGACTGTTGTTATCACTCCTCATGATTTCTGTTCTTTCAAATATCATCAGGACATGAAGATACATTCAGAGTGTTCTCAACACCTCATTTTTCCCCCTTCAGAAACTTAGGAAAACTTCTCTTCACCATGCCTGAGCAAGATACTACGGTACGCCATTCCGTGCCACTCGCTAATCGCGTTGGCAAGGACAATACCAAGCCTCAACCGTATGTCACTCCATCACCATTAACACAGCCAAGCTATGACTAATCTATGTGGTTGCATAGTTCCAAACCCCTACCAGCTCTCAAGTCAATTGATCAAGTAGAGTTGAATACTCTGCAGGGCGTTAAAGTATTGGATGGTGCGGGGATCGTCCAACTAAAAGATGATAGTTATCGCGTCTCTCAGGCCGCTCGGGATGCCCATATCGAGAAGATTCGAAATCTCAGCCAAGAAAATCCATCCTTAGGCTCCACCAACTTTCCAGGAATAGAGGCAACGCTGGACAATCCTGCCACCATGTACGTGGGCTACTTCCATCCAAAGGTTGTAGAGGCAATTAATGCATCTCCTGTAAGGCTACTCGATATCAACTATGAATCCGGACTCCCTCAACTGACATGTTGCAGGAACTACTCTGCTTTACTCCCAATATAGTTGTCGAAAAATATGACATTACTGAAGAGCCCTGCTCTAATTGGGGGGCGTCCAAGGTCACGTTGTCGGATGACAGGTTCAACGAGATCCAGATTCTGAATGAAAACAAACCCAACTCATGGGTCAGAGACACATCAGTCATGGGCAAGAAGGGAGAGAACGTGACTATCTGTATCGTAGACGGGGAAGGTTATGTGAAAAACGACATAGAGGTAAGGCGTATTGCAATTATCTCCACTAGGAGTCGTGTCAGCTAAACAGGTCGTTCTAGGCTGATCGTCCGTTTACGGTCAATGCCAGTAAAAAGGTCGGTAAGGCCGAAGACCATTGCACTATAGTCACCAACATTGCCTGTGGGCAAAATCACGGCAGTCAGTACTCATCCGGAACTCTTACCAGGCAGTAACTAACCGGTTTGAAAGTCGCTCCCAAAGCAAGTGTCAAAATCCACTACTTCGTGGGCACGATGCCCACGCAAGGTTTTGTGACATGCGCACTATCTGGTCTTCAGTTGGCAATCCAAAACAACAAATTGCCCGGTCGTATCGTTTTGAATATGTCTTGGGGGCTTGGAGACCAGGAGCCTGGTACCGTTCGAACCGTCTCATACATCCTTCAGCGGTTGATAAAAGAGTACAACATCATTCCGGTGGCTTCAGCTGGAAACAGTGGGGTAAGAAAACGACAAATCAGCCTCCTGGACGGCTTGCTGACATGAAATCCAAGACATGCTTGTATAGAACGTCAAAGGCCTGGCCGCAATGTGAACCTGGAGTGATAGTTGTCGGTAATACAGACAAGAAGGGTAAGATCAACCAGCAATCATGCTATGGTCCATGTACGTAAACTACCCTGTGACGAGAATGTATTCAGAGCTAACGAAGTAACAACAGTGGTGGACGTCTACGCACCAGGTACGGATATAGCAGTGCCAGGTAGCAACTTGATTACGTCCGGCACATCCTTCGGTGAGTTGTGGATACTTTTCCTTATCTCAGTCCCTTCCTTCGAATGCTGACAGACCCGTTTAGCCGCGCCATTAGTCTCCGGTTTTCTGGCCAATCTTCTTTCGTCCGAAGGCCAGGATAGTCACTTCGCGACAATCACTTCTGAAGAATTGTGCAAAATGTTGCTAGAGAGTTTCTCCGTAAAGACAGATCAATGGAAAGCCCTGAATCTGATATTTCCGGGTGATGTGCGAACCATCACAGCACGCATGCCAAAGCCAGACTTTGACGCGCTCACCATTACTGTCAGCATCAAGAGTCCACACTTTCCTTACCAAGACCAGATCGCTAATGAATGGCTACAGATGATTAAGAGCAACTATGGGATCAAGCCTCCACGAGGTACAAAGACACACAAGACAAGCCTCGATGATCTGAAGAAGATCGCAGTCGCAATCAAAGAGAACAAGCCGGATGAGTACGAGTCACTCTTGAATAAGCGTGCTGGGGCCGAGAGCTGGGATGACATCCCTGGACTCGAGAATTCTTGGGGCGACTTGAAAAAGTTCAAGTGCGAATATGACGCTCAAAATGAGGCAACAGCGAACGATTTGATTCACCAAATAGCACAGCTTTCACTTGACGCGCCCGGGGTCTTTAGCTGGACCGGTATACTCAAACACTGATGATTGTCTACTGGAGGCACTGTCAGGACGGTATTTTAAATATACTTAGAATCACTCTCAAGCAGCTCTTCAGTTGAAGAGCTCGGCCTAACTACGGAAGGGGATGCGTAGTTCAGGATGGAATATTGCGTTCAGTTGTTTAGGCTAGGGACATGTATCTAGGCCATCCATATATATAGCTCGATACTTTCATAAGAAATGCTACGAAATGATACATCGCTGTGCCCCTCATTATTGTGGTTCTATCCTCTTTTCCTCACAACACGTTCCAGTATATCAGGGCCTGGAACTTGACTGCTCTGTGGCAGCCTACCCAACCGCTTCTAGCTCCTGTGATCGAAAAGGCTTTACTACTTCGACCGTCTATAATTGCATGCTAATTGGTACTTAGAAATAGCAATGTCTCGACACTTGACCTGCATGCCCTTTTCAAGATTGTTGATCTTCTGACCCCCAACTTGCATGCAAACAAGCGCACCTTGCTTGACATGCTTTTGAGTAGACCTTATATCTCATAGCAGGCTATTAATCCTTTTAGTACACAAGGATTGTTAAAACATCCCTCTTTTGTATAGTCTGGGTAGCTGGTAGTTAAATCGTATTCCTGAACAGTGCGGACTGAATGTCTGAAGACAAGCGACAGAACATGGCTTAAGCAGCAGACTGACCATTTTACAATAGGGTCTAGGAAGAGGTCCATGGTGCCTTGCAGCAAAAGAATCGTACTAAAATGAGGGGCTCAGTGAGAGGATGATGTTGTCTAGCGATTAGAACTACATATGAAAAGCAAAGGAAACAGCAAGTGACGTGGTGAGATCAAGATCGTTTATTGTTCCCGTCACTGTGCCTTACCCTCAATAGCAACGGACCAAATCTGTTGAACACATCTAAGTCCAGCTTCAAAAGCACCCTGGATCCATCCATGAGTAAAACTAGCCTGTTCACCAGCAAAGAAAACTCTATTCTCCCAATCAGGCTTCTGCATAGTATCCAAGAACTTGGTCTTTTGCATCGGACCGAAATAGCAAAACGCGCTCCCACCAGCCAGCTCATCGGCTGGGAAGACCTGCGATGCTCCGGCTTCGAGAAGGTCAAGCGACCTAGCACCGGGAAAGATCCTATTGAGATTCTCAGCAGCGATTTGAATACGCCGCTCTGGAGAGAGGGATCCAAGGATAGTGGCGTCTTGCTCAAAGGTGTAGGCTGCCATGATGACACCACGGTTAGAATGTTCGAACTGGGTGTTACCATCTGTTTTGGGGAACATGGTGTAGCGGATAGGAAGATCGCTGACGAGACCACCGTCTAAGCCTTGGTCTGCCTTGGTGAAAACTTCCTCCCACCATCTCTTCTTGTACTGCAGGAGGATCTTGGTGACTTCCACGTAGCGAACGTCTCGAACTGCCATTTCCTGCATGGGAACGAAAGGCTTTGACTTGGCAATTGTTCGCTGAGCGGTATAGGGGATGGCGAGGATGAGATAGTCTGAGGTTATGGACTTCTTCAGGCTGTTGGCTGTGACTTCGTAGGTCACCTTCACTGGAGCCTGGAGTGGGATCTGGGGGTCCGATTGTTCAAGGATACCTATCTCGGTAACTCGAGCACCATAGATGATATCATCCACCAGCGATTCTGTATTATATTAGTTAAGGGTGTCTTCAACGAAGGGGCGGCTGCGACTCACTTTCTCCTCGCTCGCTAGAGACGAAAGCGTTGGGCACAGCATCCATCCCCTCCTGCAGCTGCTTCATGCCCGCCTGTTCGCCGCCCTTGTTACTCGACAAAAAGGCATCCTTGAACGATTCAATGAACCCGTTCTCAAAGACGACATGAGCATTGCCAAGATCATACAGATTGATAGCATCTTCAGTCCACCCCGCAACATCAGTCAAGTAAGATCGTAGCGTGTAGCTATCATACTTCTTGGTGATCGCGGCATATGCATCCTTGATAGCTTGGACCTGAATCTTCTCGGGAAACGACACCTCGTCAGCGGCCTTCTCATAGGCTTCCCAAAAGTCATCCACGACTTTTCCAACAGCCTCTGTGAACAGCTTGTCGCACGTCTTACCTTTTTCGCATTCACGGAGACCAGGGAAGAGAGACAGCAGCTTGGGGTCTTTTCTCTGCAGGAGATCATTGAAGCGATCATAAGTAAGCGTCTCGCCGTAGCCTGAGATGTAAATGAACTTGTTCTTCATCTCAAAGTCGAACAGCTGGGGCTTTAGGCCAAAGTCTTCGATATACTTGTGTAGTAAGTAGTGATTGGCGGGAATACGCATGGCACCGCCCTCTCCATGAAGATCATGAGCGAAGTTTGGCTCACGAAAGGTCTTGACTCGCCCGCCGACTCGTGAAGAAGCCTCAAGGATAGTAACCTTGAACCCAGCTTTCTTTAGCTCGTAGCCAGCACAAAGGCCAGAGACACCAGCACCGACGATAGTCACCTATTCATGGTTAGCAGGGTGTAGCATAGAGATGATTGCTGAGTTCACTCACCGTCGGGCAGCCGGGGATCTTCTCCCCATGTTTTCCGGGACCATCTTTCATCAGAGCCAGCAGAACATCTTGCAACTGCTCAGACTCATCAGGGATGGGACGATCCGCAACTCCGATCTTTGACTTGACTTTTTGGAACAAGGTCCTGGAGCCATTCTGATTGTGCTTCTTGCACGCGATGAAGTAACTCAGAAGTGGGAGGGTGCTCTCGGAATGAATCTCACAAGTGAGAAACTCATCCGTAGCGAGGTCGAATGTTGACGCCATGCTTACTTGAAGTGGTTGAGACTTGTTGATCTTTGTTTGCTTGTTTGCGACATTCAAAACCGAGTCGCTATCGCTCGGTTCTTATAGCGGCTTTTTTTTTTCTCACATGGCAAATGAAGCCAGGGCTGGGCCAGCATCGAGCAGGCGACAGATGAATCATTGGCGGCGCCACTCAAGTGGCTGGCTAAGATTCCAGTATTTCGCTATCACAATACTCTCAAATTCTTAATCACAAACAGAATATGCACAGAATGGCGATGAGTCGTCACATTGCATGCGCCACTAAATGCATATAGACTGGGAAACTGGATGGTATGTGATAGAAAGTAAGCACGTGTCGTCCTAGACCCGACTGTGATCCAGAATATCCTGAGTGTCAACTCGGTGGCTAGCTGAGCATAGCTATCCACGAATTTAGAATTTCATTTTGTGATGCAAGTTGTAGTTCCAGGCTCTAGGCTAAGCTACCTTTACATCAGCTGAACTGCTTGGCAAATTCCTATGCGGACGAGATAATGTTCTCTCAGCTGGCGATTCGCTGGCGATAAACGCTACAGCTCAAACCATGAGCGCTTGACCCAATTCAGCATTTCCGAGCTCGGGGGCTGACTGAACGCCTGAGACATGCATTTCTCCTTCAATATTGCACGTCACGACGGTGGAGAGGGGAGAGGGCCGGTGAGAGCTTGGGTCCCATTGAGCTCTCAGCTGAGTTTTGAGAGCGAGACTATCGTTTTACTCGATAAATCTAGTTAGCGTCTCAATCGTTATCCAGCAATGGAGGACTTGCTCTGGACTGAAGTGTTGATCGTTTATCTTAGCTTGGTTTTCCTTATCTGAAGGCCTCATGGATCTTATCTGAGATAAGATCTCAACTTCCATCCCAAGCGCACTGCTATGCAATTAACTGGTCACTACAGAATCTATTTTAAATGCAATCAACATTCAAGATTACTCACTAAGTCATCTAATAAGTTAATGGCTATTAAATTGCCAGCTAATACTATCGTGCACATGATGCGGTAATGAGGCTTCTCGATTCAGTTTATTCGCTTAGCTTTTTTACTTCTGAGCAACTTTTTCATGTTCAAATTTGTAAAGATATTATTATTTCGCAGCATTGATGCCCATGCAGCTACGTCCAGAGCACAATCTTTGAGGGTACCAATCTTTTTATCTCACTTTTACTCCAAGTGTATTTAATTCAGTCAAGGCAATAACGCCATCAATTGATTCCCAGCATACTTCATACCTCAAGTTACCCTGTATCTTCCCAGCAGAACACAGATGACTAATGGATTGGGATACAGGGATGATTTCGTGTCAATTAAGCGTACGAGTTAGCTACAATTAACTCGACAGCTAGTTGTATATTCTTTCCTTTTTCGCATTAATGATCTGAGAATTCGCTGGTGAAATGCCCGGAGTAACGATGCCCGATCATTCTCCCGCTGCCGGTTCAATTCCCCCATCGGCTCCGTTTGCCCCGAACCAAGAATATTGGTCACGCTCACGTGCGGTGATTTACCCTCTAACCAAACTGAGCGCAAAGACCCCACGGCACGTTAACGAATCTGGGGTAGATCCGGGGTAAAAAAAACCCGCAAACACGCAGCGGGCATCGGCCCAAGTCTCCCCCACAAGCAAGTTTTGGGGTCAGTCTTGGCTGATGAATGGTACGAGTTCCTCGGTTCATCTACCGGAGAGGGAATGTCACTACCAGCCTTGGTGCAACCCCACAAAGTCAGATTGATAGATATAAAGGACTGTGGAGTCATCAAAACGAAACACAAACAATCACCGACAAGCGCTCACTTCCTCTTCAACATTGGCTTCATTGAACACGGGCCAAAATGTCAAAGCAAGCTGCCGAAGAAACTCACATCCCCGACGCCGACGCCAATGACTTCCAAGGTCTCGTCCTCGCCGATGTCATCCCCCGCGACCGCAAGCCATGGTACTCCGACTGGACATTATGGAAACTCAACCTCCTCCTCCTGAGTGGTCTCTTGACTCAAACCGCTACCGGTTTTGACGCGAGTATGCTGAATGGAGCGCAGTCGCTGCCTCAATGGCAGGAATATTTCGGTGAACCCAAGGGAACGCGTCTTGGTGCTATGACGTTTGGACCCAACGGTGGTGTTCTCATTTCGATCCTCATTTCTTCCCAGCTTTGTGATTGGCTTGGACGAAGAAAGCCTATCTTCATCGGATCGGTTACTATCATTGTTGGCGCGATTGTCCAGACTTGCTCGTATAATTATGGCATGTTTGTTGCTTCGCGCTTCATCATCGGTTTCGGTCTCGGAATTGTTTCCACTGCGGCACCTCCTCTTCTCTCCGAAGTTACATACCCAACGCATCGTGGAAAGATGACATCTTTCATGATGGTCTCGTGGCCGCTTGGTGCTATCATTGCTGCTTGGGTCACGTACGGAAGCTTTCAGATGCAGAGCTCTTGGGCATGGCGTCTTCCCAGTCTTCTTCAGGGCGCTTTCTCTGTTGTTCAGGCTTCATTGGTCATGTTTGCACCAGAGTCTCCTCGATGGCTCATCTACAAGGGTCGATATCAGGAAGCTAAGGATATTCTCGTCAAGTGGCATGGTTACGGAGACCCCAACTCTCGATTGGCCCGCTTCGAGATGGCGGAGATCACAGCGACTCTCGAGATTGAGAAGGTCCAGAAGAAGTCACGATGGGCGGAATGGATCTCTACTCGAGGCAACTGGCATCGATTTTTCCTTGCTCTGTACATCCCCGCCATGTTGCAGTGGTCTGGAAATGCCCTCACCTCTTACTATCTCGCCAAGGTCCTCAACTCGATCAACATCACCGATCACAAGACTCAGCTTCTTCTCAATGCTGGTCTCCAGATCTGGGGCTTTCTCTCAGCTGTAGTTTTCGCCACTATGATTGACAAGTTTGGTCGGCGCAGACTCTTCCTTGTTGGTATGTCGGGTATGGGTGTATCATACATCATCTGGACAATCTGCTCTGCGCGCAACCAGCAGGAGAACTTTGAACACATGGGCTACGCTGGTGCAGTTTTAGCCATGATCTTTGTCTTCTCATTCTGGTACCATGCCTGTTCCCCCATTGGTGCCACTTATATCATGGAGGTCACACCGTACTCGCTTCGTGCGAAGGCATCTATGCTGTACCAGCTCACCGGTAACTTGGCGGGTGTTTACAACGCTTTCGCCAACCCTGTTGCTATGGAGGCTATTGCTTGGAAGTACTACATCGTTTGGTGTGTTGCGATTGCTGTTCACTTGACCTTGATCTTCTTCTTCTTCCCTGAGACTAAGGGCTATTCTCTTGAGGAGGTGGCGGAGATCTTTGATGGACCTGATGCTCCTGTCGGTGCGAATGCAATTGGGCAGAAGAAGATGGATGACATGGCGATGCACAAGGAATGAGAGGCAAAGAGCTTGATGTACTAGTAGAGGTACGAGGTAGAAAGGAAGCGAATTGAGTATTATGAGCTACTGTACATAGCCCTGTGACTACCATTGCCACACTGAACATGACATGACACCAATATTACCCAAAGACCTACCCAATAGTTACATAGCAAAAGAAAGAGTTCCAACATCAATAACTTCAGGCATCATCTCACTCCTCCAACCGGACTAACCCACAAACACCACTTACACAGCCTCTGCAACATTGCTGAAGAGGGAATCGTTCAGACACTCAATGATGGAGTTGCCATTAGTCAAGCCAGACGTGAGACAAGTAGCCGTAGTTCCAACAGCGAATGGTCCAAGAGCAGCCACGCAAAGTGGAAGGTTGATGGCAAGCTGGATAGCGCTATTATCGGCCAAGTCGAGGCATGGCTCAGGAAGCGAAGTGATACACTGCTCAGACAAGGCATCTTCAAGACAAATGACGATAGTCTCACCCAACGTGTTTGAACTGATGAGGTCGGTACCCAAGCAAGTCGCCACGTTACCGACTGCGTAACCACCAAGTGCAGCTGTACAAACAGGGATCGCGGCGATGAGCGCGAGACCGTTGGTGTTGGCGAGATTCTCGCAGGGCTCTGGAACAGATGCACAGACCTCCACAGGAGTTGGGGTCGGCGTTGGTTCAACGCAATTATCTGCTCCAGTCACGGTACCCGTGCCAGATGCGAAGCCAAACGCAATCTCGAGACACTCCACAATGCTAAGACCTGTGGTAGACGAGCCAATGGATCCAGTGGCGAGACAAGTAGCAGCGCTTCCAGCGGCGAAGGGACCAAGCTGAACAGCACAGGTAGCGACATTAGCCACGAGCGCAAGGCCATTAGAGTTGGCAAGATCAGAACAAGCCTCGGGGAGAGTTGTGATGCAGCGACCTTCGAAAGCAGTGAGGATACAGTTAGCAATATCTGAACCGGCGCTGAAGATCGAGATTGTTGGGAAGCAGGTGAGCACGTTGCCGGCTGCGAAGGGACCGAGTGCAAGGGTGCAGGATGCAACGACGGGGATGAGGGCAAGACCGTTGGTTGTAGGGAGGGCGGCACAGCCTGCGGGTAGAGCGACGTCGCAGAAGGGTTGGACACTGGCTGTGGGGATACACTCTGATGCCGAGGAGGACTGGGGCTCGGGAGTGGTTGGGCTGGCTGAGGAGCTGGTGGGTTCGGCTGAAGATGTTGGGCCTTCGGTTGTAGCAGGTTCAGTAGACGTCTCTGCGGCTGATGAGGTGGGTTCGGCACTGGTCTCGGGGGCAGCGGAGGAGGACTCAGGAGCAGATGTCTCAGCAGGTACTGAAGAAGTGTCAACTTCCCTGCTGGTAGGCTCAGTGTCGGCAGAAGATGTCTCAGCGGGCTCAGTAGACGTGGGTGCTGCGGATGAACTCTCACCCTCTGAGGAGCTGGCTGGAACATCACTGGAAGTCTCGACAGGAGCATCAGAAGAGCTCTCAACGGGTGCATCTGAGGTAGCTGGCGATGACGACTCCTCAGCGGGTGAGGAAGTGGTACTGGCGGCAGCATCGGAGCTGCTGGTAGGTTCGGTGTCGGCCGACGATGTCTCAGCTGCATCAGAAGATGTTGCAGGCGCAGAGTCTGAGGAGCTGTTGACACCGGCATCGCTGGATGTCTCTGAAGGAACATCGGAAGAGGTTTCGAGGGTATCTGATGTTGCCGGAGAAGAAGTGGCACTGGCACCAGAGTCATCGGAACTACTGGTAGGCCCAGTGCCGGCTGAAGATGTCTCAGGGACATCGGAGGAGGTTGCAGCAGCAGATGAGCCAGCGTCGCTTGAGGTCTCGGCGGGCACATCAGATGTAGAGGAAGACTCTCCAGCAGGGGCAGATGAGGGCTCAGTGTCAGCGGAAGAAGTTGGCAAAGCTTCAGAGGTAGACAAGGCACCAGTGTCTGAGGGACTACCAGCGCCAGCATCACTGGAGGTTTGTGCAGGAACATCCGATGTTGTAGAAGACCCATCAGATGGCGCAGAAGTAGAGCTAGCGGGAGAGTCACTGGTTGCGGCACCCGAGGAAGTCTCGGGAACTTCAGAGGTAGCAGGGCTGGAAGAGGCACCGTCATCAGATGAAGTGTTTACACCAGCGTCACTGGAGGTCTCAGAGGGAGCATCTGAAGTGGCAGGGGAGGACTCTCCAGAACCTGCAGAGCTGTCAGACGTCTGTGCAGGGACAGAAGAGGTCTCTGCGGGGGTATCTGAAGTTCCAGAAGGCTCGCCAGCACCAGAGGATGAAGACTCCGCTGGAGGAGCAGAAGTGTTAGAACTCTCAGAAGAAGCACCAGAGGTTGACGAAGCACTAGCGCCTGAAGAAGTATCGGACGGCTCTCCACCGGACCCAGCCGAGCTTGAAGTCTCCGCTCCAGATCCTGATGAAGTAGGGGCGGCACCCGAGTCAGCGGAAGAAGAAACACCAGTGGACTCAGAACCAGAACCGGAGGTGGTCTCTGAGGAAGCACCGGAGTCGGAAGATGTGCCAGGGCCTGATGACGTGTTAGTAGGATCTCCAGCAGATGATGAACTTGTTGTGTCTTGTGAGGATCCCGATGTGGCAGAAGATGCGTCAGAGGACTCAGGTGCAGATGAAGAGGCTCCAGATGACCCGCCAGCTGGCGCAGAGGTGCTGGAAGCGCCGGGACTGGGATCAGATGCAACAGAGGACGTCTCAGCAGGGGGAGCAGACGTGTTGGAGGGCTCTCCACCGGAACCAGATGAGCTGGAGGTCTCTGCTTCAGAGCCTGACGAGGTAGAGGTGTCACTTGAGCCAGAGGAGATCTCCGATGGGTTGTCAGAGCTGAAAGATGCCTCAGAGCCAGGTGAGGTGATAGTGGGTGAGGATCCTGATGTGGCAGAGGATGCATCTAGACTGGAGGAGGAAGTGGCATCGATGGGCTCAGAGGCACTTGGGCTTTCAGAAAAAGCACCGGAGTCAGACGATGAAGCCTCTGAAGGAACTCCGGTTGAGGACCCTTCAGAGGTCTCAGAGGTGCTGCTTGCAGAACCAGGACCTCCAGTGTTTCCATTGGTCACGGTATCTGAAGATGAGGCACCTTGTGAAGTGGAGAGACTCTGCTCAGATGGAGCACCAAAAGTGCTTGAAGCGCCAGAGCCGGAAGAGGTGTTAGGGGCAGAAGTTGACTGACCTTGTGAACCATCAGAGGTAGATGAAGCTCCTGCATCGTTGGTTCCAGTAGCTCCAGGAGAAACGGGACCAGTAGGAGTGGGCTCAAGGACAATCACGGTACCGATAGTATCAGTTCCGGATGGTGCCAGAGTCACGGTGGTAGGAACAGGGCCATTCCCAGTGATGGTAGTGAAGGGACCAGTAAAGGTAGATGCGGGAGCTGAATTGGAAGGCTCAAGAACTATAACAGTTCCAATGGTGTCCGTGCCTGATGGTGGAAGTGTCAAGGTAGATGTCCCTGTAGCAGTACCAGTGTTGACCCCAGTGATAGTGGTGAAAGGTCCAGTAAAGGTCGAGGGCGCAGCTGATGTAGACGGCTCGAGAACGACGACAGTTCCGATAGTGTCTGTTCCTGACGGGGGCAGAGTTATGGTTGATGTCCCTGTACCTGTGCCTGTGTTAATACCCGTGATCGTAGTGAAAGGCCCAGTGAACGTCGAAGCAGGGGCTGATGTAGATGGTTCGAGCACGATGACGGTTCCAATGGTATCAGTTCCTGACGGTGGGAGAGTGACTGTTGAGGCTCCTGTGGCGGTACCTGGACTGACACCAGTTATAGTGGTGAATGGACCAGTAAACGTTGACGCAGGTGCTGATGTTGAAGGCTCTAACACAATGACTGTGCCGATAGTATCTGTTCCAGATGGCGGAAGT
Source organism: Fusarium oxysporum Fo47 (assembly GCF_013085055.1). Taxonomy (NCBI): domain Eukaryota; kingdom Fungi; phylum Ascomycota; class Sordariomycetes; order Hypocreales; family Nectriaceae; genus Fusarium; species Fusarium oxysporum. Next base: position 408,045 of record NC_072840.1, on the reverse strand, counting down.
GTGATGGTCGAGGCTCCAGTCGCAGTGCCTGTGTTGACACCAGTGATGGTGGTGAAGGGCCCGGTGAAAGGAGGAGCTGAAGTGGAAGGTTCCAAGACGATGACTGTACCGACTGTATCTGTACCAGAAGGGGGAAGAGTCAGAGTGGCGGGGCCAGTTGCGGACCCCGTATTCACACCCGTAATAGTCGTGAAGGGCCCAGTGAAAGTTGTCGCTGCAGCTGAAGTTGAAGGTTCCAAGACAATAACAGTGCCGACTGTATCCGTGCCAGAGGGAGGCAAAGTCAGAGTAGCAGGGCTAGTTGCAGTTCCAGTGTTGACGCCTGTAATAGTAGTGAATGGACCTGTGAAGGTTGTTGGGACTGCGGAAGTGGAGGGCTCTAGGATGATGACTGTGCCCATCGTATCGGTGCCACCAGGAGGGAGAGTCAATGTGGAAGCGCCAGTCGCTGTGCCAGTATTCACGCCGGTTATCGTTGTGAAAGGTCCAGTGAAGCTGCTCGCCGGGGCTGAAACAGAAGGCTCCAAGACAATCACGGTACCAGTAGGATCAGTGCCAGAGGGAGGTAGAGTCAGAGTGGAAGCGCCAGTTGCAGTTCCGGTGTTGACCCCCGTAATAGTGGTGAATGGTCCAGTGAAAGGCCCAGTGGCGCTGGCGCTGGTGGAAGGCTGGAGCACGATGACCGTACCAATGGTGTCAGTACCAGAAGGAGGCAATGTGACGGTAGAAGATCCAGTGCCTGTGTTGACTCCAGTGATGGTCGTGAAAGGACCCGTGAAGGTTGTGCGGGTTGAGGGCTCGAGGACAATGACAGTGCCGACTGAGTCAGTGCCAGAGGGAGGAAGAGTCACAGTTGAGGCACCAGTTGCAGTCCCAGTGTTCACGCCTGTGATAGTAGTGAAAGGTCCTGTGAAAGTCCTGGTTGTCGATGGCTCTAACACGATCACTGTGCCGATAGTATCGGTACCAGAAGGAGGTAAGGTGACTGCGGAAGAACCAGTGCCTGTGTTAGCACCAGTAATGGTAGTGTAAGGGCCAGTGAAAGCCTCGGTAGTTGACGGTTCCAGCACAATGACTGTACCGATTGTATCGGTGCCTGAGGGCGGAAGTGTAACGGTTGAGGAACCAGTACCAGTGTTGACACCAGTGATGGTAGTGAAAGGTCCAGCGAAGGTTGTGCTTGAAGGGGGGCCGATGATAATCACAGTACCGCTTGGGTCACCACCTGAAGGAGGAAGGGTAACGGTGGTCGGGAAGGGACCAGCTCCTGTGATGGTGGTAAAGGGACCAGTGAAAGTGCTTGAAGGAGCAGCGGAAGAAGGCTCCAGAATGACAACAGTTCCAGTTGAGTCGGTACCAGAGGGTGCTAGAGTGAGAGTTGCAACACCAGTGCCGGTGTTGATACCGGTAATAGTGGTGAAGGGACCTGTGAAGCTAGAAGCAGGGGCAGTGACTGAAGGCTCAAGAATGACAACTGTGCCGGTTGGGTCAGAAACAGATGGGGCCAGTGTAAGCGTTGCAGTTAGACTTCCTGTGTTGACACCGGTAATTGTAGTGAAGGGGCCAGTGAAGGTGCTTCGGGGTCCAGTTGTGCTAGGCTCAAGGACAATGACAGTACCTATTGAGCCTGTCCCGGAGGGAGGTAGTGTGACAGTCGTACCAGAGGAGCCGGTATTTACCCCAGTGATGGTTGTGAAGGGACCAGTGAAGGTGCTTGGCTTCGATGTCCCACTAGGCTCGAGGACAATGACGGTACCGGTAGGATCTGAGCCCGAAGGGGGAAGGGTCACAGTGGAAGCGGCCGTACCAGAATTGATGCCAGTGATCGTGGTGAAGGGACCTGTAAAGGTCGTTCTCTGGGCAGTCGTGCTAGGCTCAAGGACAATAACCGTGCCGACACTATCAGTGCCTGAGGGGGGAAGTGTGACTATAGTTCCAGCAGAACCAGTGTTGACTCCAGTGATAGTAGTGAAAGGGCCTGTGAAGCTGGTCTTCTGAGTACTTGTACTAGGCTCCAAGACGATAACAGTGCCGATGGAGTCGGTACCAGAGGGAGGGAGTGTCACTGTCGTACCAGTAGAACCAGTGTTGATGCCAGTAATGGTGGTAAATGGACCGGTGAAGGGACTCTTCGAAGTGACGGAGTTGGAGTTAGGGAGACCAGAGCCTCCAGCAGTGGTATGAGCCGAGCCACCAGAGGAAGTATGTCCAGATCCAGGGGAAGTCGTCGTAGGTTCAATAACGATAACAGTACCAGTGCCATCCGTGCCAGATGGTGGGAGTGTCACAGTGGTAGCCTGAGATCCCGGTCCATCAGCCGTGATAGTCATATATGACCCAGTGAAAGGCTTGCTCTGAGTACCAGAGGGAACAACCACGATGACGGTTCCGCTGGAGTCATTGCCTGCAGGGGCAAGAGTCAGAGTGGTTGGGTGACTTCCAGCAGGTCCATTGTTTGTAATAGTCGTATACGGGCCAGTGAAGGCAGGACGTGTGCTATCAGATCCACCAGATGGGTTGACTATGATAACGGTTCCAGTAGGGTCATTGCCAGAGGGCGGTCGGATGATCGTAGTGGGGTTCGATCTGGGGTTGTTACTAGTGATGGTCGTATAGGGACCAGTAAAGTACGGTTCCGGGTCACTAAATGCAAGTCATTAAACTAGTCTTCCCCAAGACTCAAAGAACGGATAAACTTACCCAGTGATGTACCTAGTCGACGTCTTCGCAATAGTAAACGCAGTGACCAAGGTAGTAGGAGCACCAGTGATAGGAATCGTAGTCCCATCGATAGTAAGCACCGTGTTGCCAGTGAACACAGCACTTATACTGACAGGCTGAAGCCCAACTATAACTTCAGGCTGGACCTTGACGATAGAAACCCCATCAGGGCACTCTTCCGTAGGGCGAGCTTGAGTAGTTGAGCCCAGGAGCAGAAGCTCAGGGATGAAATGACGAAGACGCATTGTCGAAGCGAATGACACCCAAAACGATTGTTATAACAAAGAGATGAAGAAAGACAGCTCTGGTGATGGATATCGAGACTTCTAACTGCAGAAGGCTCTGATATTTATGGATAGGGTTCTGAATAAGGGGACGGAGAATATCACGAATGACTTCCCTAAAGCGAACATATCGCAAGAATGGCATGTTCAAGCTCGCTACTAAGGTTTGTCTTGTTGAGTTATTCTCTAAGCATCTGGGCAAGGGCGAAGAAACACCGTCAGGAATGCAAAGATAGTAAACCTTTCAAGTGAAGTTATTTTCAGCTTACGTCGCTTAGAAGCTATCGCGAGAATAAATCAACCGTATTCGTTATTCTCTCGCTTCATAACGCCACAGAATTCCTCGAATATCATGATGTTATTCTTTTCGTATATCCCTCCATCTGCTTTAGGTATCGTAAGGTCTTGGGATGGTGTTGAGGGGGAGCCTTTGGTTGACTCGTTGGTGATGATTCGGAAGGCCCTGAAGTATAAGTCATATTAACTCTGCCCTAGCTAAGACAAAGCCCTTACCCGCGGGATCTCAATATGGGCGAAAGTGGATATAACGGTGATTTGATAGGATGGAGGGTCTAGAGGGAGAGTTTGTGCAACGATCCCCGTTGATGCGAAGGGCATTGCCGAGACAGATTTTCTCCTTCCGGTTATGATTTTCAGCTGTTTATGCCTGTTGGCAGTTCCAATCATTGTCTAGACTATACGAATTGCAACCCCAATCCGGATAGTCGGTTCACAAAGTCATCAATCCTCACTCTGGTCCCACGGAACTGGATGTCGTGATAGTATCACGAACCAATGCAGGAGACATTCCAGTAAGTCTTGGAGATTTAAGCGATGTGATTAACTTTGCTCCTACTTTCAAGGGCGGGCTAGACCAAGACTGAGGGGGATCGCGTGCCGGATTTGTTGTGATTGTTGTTGAGAAGGCTTCACCTGATGCGTGATCTTTGCAAAAGGTGAGAGACATACCAATGCGAAAAACATAAATACTCCAACCATCTTTTCACGGCTAGAGAATACCAACGCACACATCACCGCTTCACTCGTTAATCATGTTGTTCACTCCACTCATTCTTCTCCTTCCCACCGTTAGCCACGCCTCTTGGCTTCCTATCAGGAGAGGACAGCCCTCAAACCCTGAAGACTGTACTGTGACAAGCACTCTTTCTCCTATCACTGTGACCAGTCTCCATCCCACCTCCACCATTGGACCCTATGGCTCTGGCTCTGGCTCTGGCTCTGGCTCTGGCTCTGGCTCTGGCTCTGGCTCTGGCTCTGGCTCTGGCTCCGGTGGCTCCAATGGTTCTGGTGGTTCTGGTGGTTCTGGTCATGGTCAGGTGACAGGCGGTGGCTCACTCATCTACACCACTGCCCTTCCAACCCTTGGCCCCAATGGTCCCGGTGTACATACTTATACCATCACCGCCCCCTGCGCCTCGTCTCACTGCCAGAGACCTGCCTCCACCGAGTGTCCTCCTGGTTTCACCACCACAGCCGTTATCTGTCACGTCTGGGGCGAGCACCCGGTCACCACTACTTTGACTCTGCCTATCGAGTCAGCCACAGCTGCTCAGGGGTCTCATGGTGGGGCCGCCAAGGCTGGTTCTACTCTGACTGCGGTTGTCACGGCCGTTAGTCACAAAACCGTCGCACCAGTCTCTCCTTCTGAGAACGTGTACCCGTGGATTTCTCGCGGTAGCCCTGAATTGCCCGACACCCAGAAACCCTCTCAGGTCTCTGGTGGTTCAGATTCCAAGCATGATGGTGCTGGAAAAGGCGACGAAATACCCGATGGCCCTAAGAACACTGGTTCTCCCGAGTCGCCCGCTGGTGCGGACACTAGTTCTCACACTGCCACTGTGGATGCACCTAACGGAGCCTCTACTGCAGCGGGTAATGAAGCCGGGCACGGAGACGGAGATGAAGCGGGATCGGAATCGGCATCTCCTTCTGATGACGCTAGTCCATCAGCCGTCGTCGTTACTGGCCATGCACCCGAGACTAAGGTGGCCAGGTCTGTTGTCCTCAAGGCTGTCCTCTTCGCTACCATGGTCTTGTATAATCTTTATGTTTAGTCAGAAGGGTAAATGGTATCCGGGGTCATGTCGAGTCAGAATGTGGGGTTTCTCTTCTCATAATAATCGATCTATTGAGCTTTCAGACTTTTACAGTGCCCTTGTACCTATGCATCTAAGACACGAATTGACTGGCTGGGAGATCGATCTATTAGTTTTTCTTAATACAATTCATCCACTTTGTTTTGTTGACCAAAGTCATTTTGAACCCTCGCGATTGGTCGAGTGTTTCAGCGGCTGAAGTCAATGTCTCGGTATCGGCTAGGCGACTCCATTTCGAGCCTCCTCCAGCTGAACAGGGGTTTACAACGGCGCCAACGATGTGCTAGCTTCTTTTGTCAGCTGTCAATTACAAGCTAACGGTTCAATTGTCTTGCTGATGACGACGTCGATATCAGCCACACCTTAATATTTGTTAGTTGCCTCATAAAACTGCAGCATTATTATTAATACCAATATTTCATTCATTTGCAGTCGATAATTGAGTATTTCTTTTCTCTACCCTGAAGTATCACTCCATCATCTGGGCATCGCCATTTTGTATCTCCCCCATCAAAGCATCATACCATGCATCAAGAGCCTCATCGACATTGAATCCACCACCATCCAAGAACTCATTCACCTGGTTCACATAGGCTTCTACCCTATCACCCATGGAAAACATTATATCGTCGTTGGGATTAAAAACGAGGCCTTGTGACAATGTGCCAGGGGAAATGGTCGAGTCCATAGCCCCTGGAGTAATGCTGGTGAAAATCGTCTTGGCGTAAACTTTGTTTCTCACAGCCTGGAACAAGTCTTTGTACTTTGCAAGATATGGAGCCCTCATGTATGTGACTCCGCGGTCGATCAGGTCTAGACAAGTGGCAGTTTCGTTAAAATGTCGATGTGGCCTTTGAGCCTCATCTCCAGTCTGGCCTAGGGTCATGGCCTGCCTGCAGGATAAGCATGTCAGTCACATTCCAGGTTTCAGCTTGCCCAACTCACCAGTCGCAGTAAAGAGCCGCTAGTCCGACAAGGATAATATCATGCAGTTGTCTAAAACATCGACAAATAGCAGAAATGCCATATTCGCCCTCGACTTTGGACCAGTGATTGATTGCACTTGATGCAGCCTTAGAACAGTAGGACGCCATTTGGCGTGATGGCACCATGAATGTCGGCGATGGTCTGTGTAGTAGAAGCTGCAAAAGGCAGTACTCAATCTTCATCTCAGAGTACTCTCGAGATGGCTTCAGTCCGATTGTCTCCAATTGCTGCTCCCATAGTTCAAGGTCTCTCCGTATTTGATCGGAGGTCGCACAAATCTGCTGGAATGTTGTATCCATAGCCGTGCCGCTCGGCCCTCTCGCGATGTAGATCGACTCAAGGATGCGACCACCAATTCTCCGCAAAGTAATCATGTGACGAATAACCTCAATATTGTGTTTGTGGAGAATGGGGGCCATGGAACTCTCAAGGGGTGTTAGGGCATCGAAAGTGGCTAAATTGGGTAACATCGTGTGGACTGCATGGTCCCGAATGGACAGGACCCGACCTGTCAGGGTCGCAACTTGTCTAGTTTGCGAGGTCAGTCGAGTCAGAACTCTCGAATGGGCAAGACAACTAACCGTTCCAGGTTGTAAGCACACCACCACGTCCTATTCCGGATTTCCAATTCTTCAGCTGTGAAACCCCAGTCTTTGTTGTGACGGTGGAGTCCTGCTTCTATGGCGGCCGACATGATGTACCGGCTGAGCTGCCAGAGGTCGTTATTGTGGCTGCTGTGAGACGAGTCTAGCATCCAAATAGCCAGAAGTAGCACTGCCTGTATCCCGAAGAGGTCTCGTGGATGGTTACTAAAGTTATTGAAGAAGCGCAATGCGGTCTGGAAGTATGCATTGGAGTCGTTGAGGTCCATCATCGCTGGAGACTGCGCATCTTTCGTGGTCAGTTGACAGCTTGCTAGCGCTAGGATAACAAACAGAGTAAACTTCTCATGGTCACTGCACTGCCTGGGACTCTCATAGATGCGATTAAATACCCTCCGCAAATGCGGAAGCTGTAAAAATGGCCACCAAATGTGTACCCTAGAGATGTAAATGTTGAGAAGAGCGCGCGCAATAGGTTGAGGCGGAAGCGCTGCGGTTGCTTCACAGAGGGGCTGTTCAAGACCACTTCCCTGGCTCCCGGAATCCCACGAGGGAACAATATTGAGCTGTTTGAAGAAGATCCTCGCAAATGTCGATCCGGCCGCACTGCCGACTGAAGCAGATCATTGATCAGCAGGGTCTTCAATTGATCATCAAGATCGATCCTCACTTACCATACTTGCTACCTGAGTACAGATCTGATCCTCCCGTTGTAAGGAAACCCACCTCTTCAGCCTCCTTCTGCAGATCAGCACGGGGCTCCGGATTCACGTCCGAAGCCTCTGGCTCTGGTTCAGGGACGGTCTCATTGGATGTTGGGACCAGTCTCAATCTTGCTTCGAGGTCATTGATCCTGTCTTGAAGGCCTTTCACTACTGCATAAGGATAAGATACGCAGTCTGTGATGTTGCATGCCTCATTCTGTCGTGCACATGCTGTACACTGCGGGACCCTGAGGTCGCACTTAGACTCGGTGTCAGCAGAGAGTCTCAAACGAGCCTATTATTGCCTGTAGATGAACTCACTTTGACCTTACGTGACCGACATCGACTGCATGCTTTTGAAACAGAAGGCTGAAGACTTGAAAGCATGGAACATTATTATCTAGGGTAGTGATATTATTCTGTCCGATTCTTGGTCGAGTCGAAGAATAACGACTAAGTCTAAATGTCTCGCAACCATCCGAAAATAGTGGAGACATCATGGTTGACGCCATAACGGATCGGAATTATGCAACTACCGAGCCGAATGTCATCTCGGCATTATCCGATATCGCATCTGAACATGTGTAGGGTATTTGTGTCGTAGCCTCAAAGATGAGAGTATGTGTCCTGGATCCTTGCATCCGGATTTTGTGCCTTCTCTGCTCATGCGAACCACTTATCCGAGATGTAATAAGCGCTTTAAATTTTGAAGTTATCTTTCAAAATTACGTTATGAAGTTCAGCGACGTGTTGTAACACAATTTAGTAGGGACAAGTTTTCGGAGTGATGAAAGCAAATAATATAGGGATCATTGATCAACACCATTGAGCAATATGAGAATATTCACACCATTAACTAACTAGATACTATGGGATTTGGCTCTTCCTAGTACGTATAGCGGAAGTTGGGATTCTGCCAGTCCGTCTTATCGCTTCTCTCTGCCTCCAACCCGGCATCGGTGTCATCATGAGTCTTGCCGTATTGCTTATCGCGCTTCTTGTTCTCCACAGCACAAAGGACATAGTAGGCCAGACCAGTGGCGGCCATCAAAGCGAATGCGCAAAGCATAGAGCCGATGCCAAGGGCATACGTAGGTGCTTGTCTGTCAAGGAAGAATTGAGGACCGACGATATTGCCAACAGCTGTAGTCGTCAGTCAGTAGGCGAACTTTGACCGGAAGATAGCGGGCTGGTACATACCGTAGACAATCGCGATGGAAATACCCATGAAACTCTTCTTTGTCGCACCAGCGGTGTTAGAGGATGACAGACTGAGCAGGAAGACCCATGGAACATTGTAGAAGCCCATCAGGTAAACGCCCGCCAAAGACGCGTCGCGCTGGGTGGCAACATCAAGAGAATGCACCATGACGGCTCCAACTAGACCCATAAGCGCACCAAAGATCCAGAAGATGCATCGTAGGTTAGGAATGAAGAACGCGATAGTCGTGAGAATAGCCTGACTGATCATCGCGACTGCTGCTTGGGGAGTAGCCATGAGAACGGTCTTGGTCTTGCTGAAGCCATAGCCAGCAATGATGAGAGGGTTAAAGTTTGTGATACCGGCGTTGGCAAGGGCGTAGCCAAAGACGCCAAGCCAGATGCAGTAACACTTGGGGTCACGGAGAGCCTCCAAGATCTGAGTAGTTTGGAATTTCTGGAGTTATGTAAGCCTCAGTTTATATAATGGGACATGAGCCAGGAACAAACCTTCTTTGATTCGATACCGGTCTGATTAGGTGCGAGGCGAATCATCGCAAGCTTCTTTTCTTCTTCGGTAAAGAACCATGCCTTCGAGGGAGTATCGGGAAGACCGAAGAAGACAAGAGCTCCAGCGAGGATGGTGCAAGATCCATAGATGAGGAAGATGTACTATCGTCTCTTGTCAGCACAGAAACATCGCTTGGAACGGTCTTCACTGACCTTCCAAGTGGATAGCGATCCATTAATCTGTCCAATCGCATAAGACAGAATACCTCCAAACACACCAGCGAAAGTATTATACCAGAACGCAGTTCGAAGCGGCTGCTCATTTCTCAGATACCACATCGAGTTAATGATCATCATGCAAGGCAACACAGCGGCTTCGAAGACACCCAGAAGAAATCTGATAGTCGCTAGCCCCGCGAAATTATGGCACAGGGCCATGAAGCATAGTGCTACACCCCATAGCGTGAGGCAGCCACCGACATATTTACCGATAGGAATCTTGGTCATTAACCATAGGTTGGGGAACTCCATGGCGAGGTAACCGAAGTAGAAGATGCTACTGAGCCAGCTGTACTCTTGGGGCTTGAGGTGGGCATCTTCTTTGATACCGAAAATGGCGGCATATCCCAACGCGTTCTGCGACAGTCAGTTATCAATCGGCTGCAATTGCTTGATGGAACATACTTTGTCTAAAAAGGCGAGTGTCATGCTCAAGACAGCGAGCGGCATAACCACCAGATCTGTCTTGAGAAGCAATCGCTTTGACTGCGCCTTGGTCAATTCTAGGACCTCATCTTGGACACGATCAGACGCGATTGATTGGGTCATATCCTTAGCTGGGCCCTCGCCGGACTTCGAGTTGATTGACATGATGCAGAGATATCGCAGCGCCTAAGCCAAAAAACACTGAAGTTCGATGGTGTCCCTGTGATATCAGAGTGCTACATGGCCCGACCTTTATGAATTTCTCAAGTCAAATCTGCTACAAAGTTAGTCTACCACTTCCCCGGGTTTAGTGGGGGCAATTTCGCTGCAACGGGGAGTTTATCGCTGTAGTTGTTAGGCTTCGGTGTACAACGAGACGCTCGGTCACTACCGAGCTCACTACTCGGACGCTACCGAGAAGACTTTACTGCTTTGAGGAGTTCTAGCCTATCACCCCGCCTTGTTATCTGGGGTTGGGGATGATAACGAGCGAACCAGAATGGATGCCGATGACGATTATGTAGCCTTGTGATCACGTCAAGTTACAGTGGGTAGTTGGCCGATTTTGATAACAGCTATGAAACGGTCAAAAGGTAAAAGACTCTGATCAGGCGGCAAGGATAGAATAATCGAAGAATCTGCTAAATCTCTAAGTCTATGCCGAATAATCCTACACTATCCTTAATTTGAGCAATTTTATCTCTGAAAATCAAAGTCCGAGGTTCTCTCCTGGCGCAAGCTAGGAATGAGCAGATGATGCAAGCCTTATCGGATGCTCACTCCATTTCCACGAGTCAGCTCGGTCACGACCGAATTTGCCGTCCGGTGGACACCGAGCTTACCTCCACGGTCCGAGGATCCAGCATGAGCTGCGATGTTAAAATTCTCGGAGATATAATAATTGACTGAATTGAACCATTCCATCTCAACATTACGAGATCACAGCCCCATATACAATATTCAATCAACAGCAAATATGACAAACACTAAGCAGGGAAGCCATGGAGGCTCAACGCATAGCTCCGTGCCGAATGCGAAGAATGCTTCCATTCGAGTAAGTCATTATGTGAAAGTGTGCAGGATAATTACTGACTGAGATATAGGTTGGAATTCGTGATGGAGTTACGGAAGAGTTCAATCTAGTGCCTCGAGCAGAAGCTGTAGTCTCAGTCTTTGACTCAAATTTCCTGATTGGCGACGGCATCTGGGTAAGTGCTGAGCGGCAAAAACGAAGACCAAATTACTAAGACTAGTCAAGGAAGGTATTCGTGCAAACAAGGGCCGTGTTCAATTCGCCAAAGAGCACTTAAACCGCCTCTTCCAGTCAGCAAAGGCCATGTATATGGACCTCGGTCTATCGAAAGGAGATCTTCTTGATCTCATTCACCAAACGCTTGATGCGAATGACATGGGCGACGATGAGCATGTCCACATACGGCTTGTCGTTAGTCGTGGTCTGAAGGCTACTCCGTACCAAAACCCGAAGGTCAACATCGGTCTTCCTCTCATCGTCATCATTCCCGAGTCAAAAGCAGTTGATCCCAGCTCCAAGTCGAGAGGCTTAAGACTCGCGACAACATGGGTCCGCCGAGGTCCACCTGACGTGAAGGACGAGCAGTGGAATCATATCTCAAAAGCAACGGATGTTCAAGCTTGCATCCATGCCAACGTGATGAATGTTGATGAAGCACTCATGCTTGACCTACGTGGCTTTGTCAAGACGTGCAACTCAGTCAACTTCTTCATCGTTCGGGGTGATGAAGTCTGGGCTCCGACCAAGGATAACCAGATGCAAGGAATTACCCGTCAAAAAACGATTGATGTTTGTCGAGCGAATGGCATTACTGTCAGAGAACTGGACTTTACTCTGACCGAGGCATATGGCGCCGATGAGTCTTTCTGCACAGGGACGTTCCCCTCGCAAATCCACGTTACTGAGATTGACGGCCGAGTGATTGGAGATGGGAAGAGAGGCGCAGTTACAGAGAGGATACAGCAGCTGTACTCGGAGCTCGTAAGGAAAGATGTGGAGAGGTCAAGGGAGGAGATAAAGGCCGAAGTGGTAACTCCGCGAGACTTGTCGTTCCTGAAGTCAAAACTGTAATTGTAGTATCACTTGCTTCATTATTATTAATCCTGGATCACTTCAAAGACAGTCTTTCCCAACCCGCCTTTCCCCTTGTAAGTCTGATCGCAAGCTTCGCGGACCGCCTTGATATCTCTCATGTCGACCCTTGCCCCAACAACAGGCTTCACCTTTCCATTCTCCACATAACCAGTAAGCGTATCCAAGTCCTCTCGATTGGGATCCAAGAAGTGATACATATATGTGACGCCCCAGCGCCACGCCCGAAGTCTGCGAACTGCATCCGCTGCATCAAGAAATACTCGTCCGGCGAATGGGATCCGAGGATTATCTGGTCGCCGCATTACGCTAGAAGTCTGGAGGGTCGACGCAGATGGAGTTGTTGAGATTGAGACAATCATGCTGGTTGAGGGGACCATCCGTGAGAGGAACTCCATAGATTGACCGGTTGTGTCGAAACAAAAGTCAACGGACTTTGGAGGAATGGCTTCTGAGATTTTTTGTTTAGTGTAATCGATGACTGTGATGGTGGTCAGACAAGTCTCAGTGTTTGGGATCATAACTTACTCTGATCCACTGTACCCTCGCCCAGAAGCTCTGGGACTTTGGGGATTTTGGATGTTGAGACTGTGGTGATGACTTTGCCGGCATGAAAGACATTCTTGGCCAACTGGCATGCGATGGCTCCTGTACCGCTCACTACAAACAAGCATCAGTATTTCTATCGATGACAGGTGATATGTGACTTACGGCCACCGGGGATCAACACCGTCTTGCCTTCTAGCGAACCTCTGTATTGCCCGAGAACCTGCAAGGCCGTGACTCCAGCTAGTGGCAGCGATGCAGCATCGGCAAAGGAAAGAACGTTCGGTTTCAAAGAGACGTAGCGATCTGGGCACTTTGCGAATTCGCTCCAAGCACCTATTTCATAATGTCAGCCGTCGGTTCCCCCTCTCACGAACCATGTCATCATACCTCTCCCGACTTCTGGTAATCTTGTATAGACTTCATCACCAACTTTCAGCCCCTTCACCCCTTTTCCAACTTCCACGACCACGCCTGATGCATCATAACCAATTTTATACGGGAATCTTAACAGCCGTTTCGTTAGTTTATCGTCCTTTGATCCTGAATTGAGGCAACTCACTCTTCTTTTACCGCCATCTTGAAGACTCCAGCAGCCTTCTTCACATCGACTGGATTGATACTCGCCGCATAGACCTTTATGAGTACATCATTATCCTCTGTGATAGTTGGCCTTGGAATTGTCGAAAGTTCATAGCCACTTGGGCTGGTATAAGCCGGTGCTGTGATTGAGAGCATTTCTGTTTCCATGATCGCTGATATTTGCTTCAGGCCATGAACGGAGCCATGTATCAAAGATATACTTCATTTAAGTAGAGCTCGGAGACATTTCACAGATACGCGATCCGAAAATTCCATTGATGTGCAGCGCATCAGCTATCGCCACTTGTGATTGGTAAGTAAAGCTAGCTGTTTTCGTTTACAGGCTAGATCTGGGGCCTCGGCTGAATCCACTACCTCATTTCCGGGCCGGAATTTACAGCATGCTCCAATTCCGGTGGAGGAAATTTCAATTTGTGGCGCTAATACTTGGGGCAACTAATCAGCCGTCGGGTAGAATTCACTCCGCCAGCGCCGACTCTCTCTTCAACAGTGTAAGAGACAAAAGACCTATTCTCTTCTGATAAGGGCATCTGTGTTGATGGAGCATATGATGTACCAATACTATCAGAACTTTGACGATAATTCCACTAAATGCTGCACTTATCTCTAAAAGCGTGAGCGGGAATGCCACCAGGCGAATAAATGAAATCAAGATATGTAACCATAGAATCTGCTTGGCAGAATTACAATAGCGTGCAAAATGATCCAAAAAAAAAAAACAAAAACTCTAATAGAATGTCTAACTTAGTCTATAAGCACACGCCGCAAAAACCTCGAACACAATATGAGGCCCCATCCCCGGGTATCATAAAAACGCCTTCAGATTCCGATACTTAACACCAGGACCCAATAAGTCAAACAAAATACCACCATAAGGAAATCTATCTATGTCTTCTCATCATGCCACCTCGAAATGCTTCCAATAACAATATCCGGAACATGCTCGTCGCAGTGCTTGGCGTCAACAATATCGCTGCAGAAGTAGTCAGTGGATTGATCATGCTGTTCAGAAGCCAAAGCCTACTCACTAATGATCCGTTGAAGTCAATCTCTTGCACTTATTATCGAGATAATCCAGCCTCTCTGTCCCTGTAGCATCACTGCCAAATCTGACGAACTGAAACATCAGCGCCGAGGACTTGTATCCATAACGATCAAGGGAGTCAATCGCCCGACTGATCAAAACTTTGACCCCGTCGTCACCTGGCTCCCAGACTCCATCAGTATAAATGTAAATGCTTGTCGGTCGGAATTGCCCAGGCACCAAAACTCGATTCAGAATGTCGTCGAGGCATTTTTGCATATTGCATTTCCCTTTTACAGTCTTCATCTTCCCGATGGCTTTCTCGACCTTGGTGGAGTTGGTGCAGGTTCGAGGCTTTTTGGTAGTTTCTGACGCAGCAAAAACTTCCATGCCGTTGTCGTCAGCAATCTTTGCCACGTAGCTGATGACTCTGCCCGTCTTCATGGCCTTGAGTTTATGTTCTTCCATGGAACTGAAGTTGTCCACGAGCATTATCTAAATGCCAAAATTAGCAAGGGACAAATAAAAATGCAGCCAGATAACCACTTACCTGATCCCGCCCTTTGGCTTCTGCAATTTTGCTGCGTGCTTCTTGCATTCCAGAAAGATCCATGATTTCAGCCGCCTTGTCTGATTTCGCACTCAGTGGACCAGAAAAAGACAACAGTCGGTCTTTTTGCTCCAATAATTGATAAACCTGGTCCACAGTCACCACGGTGCTTGCAGGAGCAGCTTCCGGCATCGGTAGGTTATTATTTCCCAGTGTTGATAATGGTTCTGGAGCCAGGGATTCGGTGAGAGGTCCATGCCGAGTAGGGGGCTTTGGTGAAAAGCTCCTTTCTGAAACTGGGTTCCTTGTTTCTGTTGGATACGATAGACGCGATGGTGATTTGGCTGGCACATTTGGTCATGGTTCTGTTGTGGAATGTAGTGTTGCGCGCTTCTGAAGGAGTGGTATGGGGGCCCCAGTAGTCAGTCCAGCTGTTGATGCAGATGTGAGGCTGGAAGGCGAGCGCCACGTTCCATTGGTAAGCGAAAGAGGAGACACAGGTATATCTTCCCATTGACCATTCAAGACCATTTTGATGTGTTCATCAGCTCGTAGTTTTGCCTGCATGGGGTTGAGTCGTCGAAGGCGCTCCGTGAGCATGGATTCGATGATAAGCTGGCTCATATAAGGCGATATGTGGTCAGTTTCTCTTTTATTTTGAAGTACGTAGTTGTGAAACTCGTGAACCGCTGCTAGCCTTGAGGTTCCGTCATGGAAACAAGCGTCGTGTTTTGCTGCTCTGAGATGTGGCTTGTTTGAGATCTCCTTTTGTCTTTCGAGGCGATAGTCTTCACGACTACTTTCACCCGCAATGGACCAAACGAGAACATCGCTGAAAAACAGCACCCAGCGACCAGATGTCGCAAGCAGTCGAAATCTCTGTCTTGGCCCGGT
This sequence comes from Fusarium oxysporum Fo47, assembly GCF_013085055.1. Lineage (NCBI taxonomy): Eukaryota > Fungi > Ascomycota > Sordariomycetes > Hypocreales > Nectriaceae > Fusarium > Fusarium oxysporum. Next base: position 392,473 of record NC_072840.1, on the reverse strand, counting down.
CCTGCACACGATAGTTTGAATAAGTTTCGGGGGATGCTTTGTCGCCATTAGTTTGTACTCAAAGCAATGTCCTGACGGGTTTTCTTACTATATATTCTGTTGCCCTTGTTACTGGTCATCAAGCTATCTCCTGGTGAGGATGTCCTCCCGATCTTGGCCAATCCGAAGTCAGCTAACTTGAAGTTGACGTCAAATCGTGAGCTTTTGTTTTTCTGAGGGAACACCAGGATATTGCTGAGTTGTATATCTTGATGAACCCTGAACCATGTTAGTTACAAAGATCCCAAGCTTCGCATGCTGCGGGTAAGCTTACCCTGACAGGGACCAGTGGGGCGAGGCCGTCGGCCTATATATGTCATTAAGCGCGTGGAGGGCATCGAATAAATTCAGAAGGCGGGACCAAAGTAAACAAAACTCGCTTAGAGTGAAAGGAATATTCGTGCTTCGTAAAAAGTCGAGCAAAGATCCTCCCTCGGCATATTCAAGAACAATGATTGACTTCTCAATACCTTCAAATGAGAACGACGCGAAGTGTTTCGTGATATACCCCTCATTATTGGAGCGAAGGAGCTGACTGTATGCTTCTGCCTCAGCTTTGTAGAGGCGCTGTGCCCTTGCACCTTCATATATCTTGAAGACGACGGTACCAGCCTAAGTACATAGTCAGTACAAGGGTGCAGATAGGTGGTGCAACAGGCGTGGACCCCGACCTTTGATAACGGCAGAGTGCATTCGGACTGCATGTGTACTCGCCACAGAGTGGCTGCGTCGGAAGCACCAGCAGAGCCTGTGAGACACGCCTCGTATGCTACCGGTAGAATGTGCCTGGAGTGCAGGGTACGCTTGAAGACTGTATCATGTGTGAATGAAAGGGGGCAAAACATCCATTGGTGCTCCAGAAAGTCCTTGGACCAAGTGCAGTTCTGGGGAAGGTCCTGTACGCTAAAAGGGAGGTGATGGTCGCTCAAGCTCCTGACACTGGCGCAGAACCAAGAAATCTGTTGCGGGTGACCAGTATACACCAGATTGGAAAAGATGTGGCGGAGGTTCTTTGTAATGAAAGTGGAGCTCTCTTGGATAGGCCGCTCGTGCGAGTCGAGAATGTCATCAACATTTGCCTGCGACCAGTAATTCTCCAAAGCTGAAGGGGGAACATAGGCGACTGTTTCACCTTGCCCATTCACACCGTCGACTAACTTCGACTCCACGTAGGTGCAGAACTTCTTCTGAGGCCCCGAATCCATGTTGAATGGGTGCTTTAGGTACTGATGGGGTTTTGGGTGGCGGGTTCACGGAGATGTCCCTGCGAGAGGCTGCGGAGGCGGGGATTATCGGTCGTCGTACTGAGAGTATATATAATAGCTTACGGGGCACTAAATGATTGGGAAAGGCCCGCAAGGGCCGGACTGTAGATAGAACCGTTATAACAACGGCTGGATAAGGCAGAAAGGTCCACATCTGCCAGTTGTCAAAGCCCTACCCGCCTTGCACACGGACCGGGCTGCCTGGCTGCCTGGTTGCTGGACAGTGTTTGCGCACCTTGTAATTGAAGTGGCAGTGCCGGGAAAGCCTATTGACTTCCATGGCGTCTAAGCCGCGCACAAAATCTGGTGATGCCAGAGCCTTGTCCCAGATTGGGGGTCCTCCACTCCAAGACGCCGGCTTCCTGCCACCATGCCCGATTCCCCGGTGTCAGCACATGCATCAGAGGTTCAATTGTCCTGAACCTGTCATTTCTCCGGTTTAAAATGTGTCAATTGCGATATCTATGAGCGCCGGGCCGTGTATGATCTATCAGCTGTTTGTGAGTGCAACGAGTCAGACGATTTGAACATTATCCTCCATCACTCTCTTCCTCGCTCTACTTGCTAGGAATTTGAACAAAACTACCCAAAGGATGAATGTGAGGAACATCAAAGGAAAGCATATGGCAGCAAAAAGCTTGAAGGCTCCCGGATGGAAGCTGACCGCTTCCTGAACATCAGTCGCAGCCTGATTTACATCAATCAGTCCGCTCTGGAAGAAAGCCTGAGAGGAGGGAGAGATCTCTGTTAGCATGCCCCGGTTGAGAAATGGTAGACGAGCTTACAGCCACAAATGTGCCAGGCAGAAAAGCAAGTGTGACACACGTTATGATATGCATCGAGATGGTTTCTTGTTCTGTCTTGTATGCGATCCGCTCCATCTTGGCTGACTGGCTATGGGAGCTCTCGGTGAAAATGTGGCTGACCTGCACGCTGCGATACTGCAGTATTCCCTCAAGCTAAGAGATGTTGGTAAGCAAGTCATGTCATGCAAGGTCCAATTAGATTTACCAGTGTCTTTCCCTCCTGCAGCCAAGCCCGCAGTGATTCAATCTGTGTAACCCGAATTTCTAGGTTTTTTCTTATGCGCTCCACTCGGCGCGCAAATGAAGTCACGTTTCGCTCGCATTCCGCTTTCTGTTCTGGAGGGAAGTTGTCTCGGGTCGTCAGGTCTTGGTAATGCTCAGAGATGTCTCGCAGCGTCTGGCTGTTTAACAGCATCACTAAGCGAAAGTTCTCTAGCTGTTCACCGAGATAATGGAGATGTTGCAAATCCTCCACAGAGAATGTCTCTAGTACCTTGAGGCTCTTGAGACGCTTGGCTAGATTGTCGTCGGTCTCGGTCATTGCGGCCGCAGCAGTTTTGGGCGCTAGAGGAAGCAAGGGGGTTGCATGCGCTTTTGGCGATGATTTGCCCAGGGCTGAGTGCAGATACGATGTGAGTGGCTTTCCAATAGCTTCGTATGGTTTGAAACATGCAGAGCTCGGTGAAGTAGGCTTCTCCGGTGCGCCAAATGCTGCAGTATCAGTTCTGCTAGTCAAGGCTCTCACGGCGGCTGCATGCAAATCAGGCTGCTGACCGACAGACGCTGTCTTTGCTTTTTGTAGAACAACGCGTATCTTCTCCTCTAAATCATTAATGCATTGTCGCCAGGACTCATCACACCAGTCGATATGCACGAGATGTGTCATCAACGTAGCAGCTAAAGACAATGGCAGGCCCTTTGCTAATGTCGGGTTGAACTTTGAGTCATGAGTGATCGATTCCTTGAGCCTATCTTGCATAATAGAGTTGGCTTTAATGTTGAGCCACAATGCTTTCCCCGTAATGAAGTCATACTTGTGATGGACAGCCATTTGGCGAATATTCCAGGTTACCTTATCTTTCTTTACAGAACTCTCAACAGAGCGCAGGAGGTATTGCACAACGTGTTCCCGACCAGAGCGCCCCCCAACTTGGGAATTTCGACAATGTCGCTCTTTGGAGAATCCAGGGTGTCGGAGCCATTGAAGCCTGTCATATAATAATCCAAGGGTTCCGTGCTCTGGCCGAAAGTAAACAGAAAGTCCAGGAAGCTGGCAGGAATTTGGTAGAAGGCTGATAAATAGCAAAAGCTATGATGTGAACAGTTTAATGGAGATCGCGAATTCTTGGATTGAATGAAACTTCCATAAATTAACTTCTAGTAATCGTGACTTTGTGAGTGCCCATTGACTTACATCATACAATAATGAGGCTCTTCGCTATTCTGTCCAAGATGCTTCTCGAGATCAGCTGTGCCAGCGATTGTCGTTTCCTTGTACCCTGAAGAATTATGAGACTAAGGCATTATAAGATTTTATGAATCATAACCGACCGCACAAAGAACCCTGAGGCTCGAGGAAATGTATATTTTCCTCGTCGGCATCAAAAAGCTTCGTCTTTGGTTTATCAAGGCGCAAGCGGTAATCATCAAGTACACTCTGTCTGTGGCACGGCTGTAGTAAGTGGCGGGGATACTTGGGCCACTGTTTGCAGCAGTCGACCAACGAGTCAGCGGTATTCATGAGTGATACAGTCATGTTGAGAGGAGATATTGGAACAAAGAATAGATCTTGGATTGAATCAACATGAACACTGACGGAGTTCAATTGCTATATACTTTTCTAGGTAAGGCTCTCATCGCGTCGTGCATCGCGACAGTTGGTGGCAGCCACAACAAGCACTAGGAAGGCTAATCGAAAACATAAACAATCCCAAACTATACGATGTCCGTGTCGCAGGCGACTCAGTACACGTGCACACGGGCGACTACACTACGGGTAAATGTCTTTACCTTGCAGCTTACTGATCGCTGTATGGTCTTTCTGTCGGGTGACAGTCAGCTTGTAGCCACGTTTGTTGGTTGGTTGGGACCAGCGGAGACTCGGCTATGCATTCGAGTTGATTTTTCCAAGGCTTTACGAAGTTCACTGAACTGGTCATGCTGGCCAGGCTGGTACCCCACGCTACACTCTTGGCCATGCACGTTGATAATATCTGCACAATCACCAACAAATAGACCGTTTGGAATAATAATGCAGCGTACAATCCAGAAACAATGTCTACAATTGATGCTACTAATGAAAGATTCGAATTGCGGCAAGCTTAACTCATACCGATGGCTGTACAATGGATTCGCTAGAGTCTTGGACCCAAACATCACAGTGCACCTCGACGTCGGTACTAAGTTAGGCAAGCAGGCGCTTTTCAAGCTCTGGAAGGAATTTGATCTTGAACCAATACTTGCCGCAGCTTGTGGGGAGATCACCTGTTCTTTGGGCGGAAACTGGCTTAACCTCCTTAATCCCATTGTTGCGGCACAGAAGTTTGAGTACAAGGTTGGATTCCAGTTTGATCGGACATTCGAATCTGCAACAGGGTTTCTGTCACTCCTGCCAGGAGCATGTTCAGCCTACAGGTATGTTGTTTCCCAGAAGGGTCACCTCAATGCTCACATATATCACCCTTAGGTACGTTAGGAGTAGCGGCAAGCCACTCGAAGACATGCTTCTCGGTGATCCAACATGGATCCAAGGCCATAACCGCGATGGCCCTGCCCTATCTCCCGTCAACCTCAATCGCCACCTCGCTGATGATAGGGTCATTTGCTTCCGGATCATCAGCAAGCCAAACACGCAATGGCTGTTGAAATATGTTCCAGTCACTGCTACTACTGACATTCCCATGACGACAACAGACTTCATCAACCAGAGACGGCGATGGCTCAACGGAGCTTTCTTCTCGACTATTTATGTCTTGAAGAGATGCGGCCACTTGTGGAGGTCTGACCATACGACTAAACGCAAGGTGGCCTTTTTAATTCCTCTTCTGCATAGTGTTCTGGCTTGGTTCTCCTTGGCGGCGTTTCTACTCTCAACATTTACCATCAATAGCATCTCGGGGGACCCTTATGCCTGAACCTAGCTGTATATATGCCAGCTAGAGAGCCTTACTTACTCTTCAGCTGGCCCTAACCTGCTTCCTGCAACCTACTTCGAAGGACACCACGCTTCCACTTCTAGGTCAGCTAAAGCCTAAGCACTAGAGACTATGCCGCAAACTCACCAGTAAGTTATCTGATCCGAATTTATACCTTCTAATTATAACCGCTAACAGTATCACAGCTGCCTTACCGCGATGCTCTAAGGAAGCCTGCGGCCACCTAGGCCTAACAAGCCCTATCTAATAGAACCCTATAATATAATCCGAATAATTAAGAAAGCTCTCTTAAGAGCTAAGTAAGATAATTATAATAGGCTTTATATAATAACTACTAAAATTAAAATAACTTAGATAATTAAAGATAATAATAGTTATATTAGGCTAGCCCTTTTTAGCTATAAGGTCCTCTAGCTTATATAGCTATATCTATATAATCCTTAGATTAATAAAGCTTTCCTTAATACTAAGATATAAAGCCTTTAGACTCTTAGATAGGTATTAAATAGAAAATACTTATAGAAGAGGTAGAATAAGTTCCTTGAGGCCTTTTATCTTAGCGGCTTATATAATAAATGGCTTTATAATATTAGGAAGTAGGTAATAGAGGTATTACTTTTATTAAAGGAGATTGGCGACCTGTGATATATAGACCAGGCTAATTATAGTCTTAACCTATAGCGCAAAATGGGGATTGTTACGATTCGTGCCCGTAACAGCGCTGTAAGGCTTCTATAAGCAGTTGTATGCACCACTGTAATTGCTACAATAGCAGTTATTAGCCAATCTTTTGCCTCATGGCGTAATGGTTAGGTGCAGCCGTTACACCGCGAGACAGATCGACTCCCTGCCGTAAGTGTGATGTGCGAAAAGTGGGCTGCATTTCCTGATCAGATGATTGAATAGGTCTATAAGTCCGGTCCTTCTAGGCGGAGTAAACTCTAGTTATGTGACTATCATGACAAACTCTCAGGTAATCCCCAGCATTGTGTGGATTATGCGCTTATTCAGCGCATAGCAATAACAGCCTACCTAGGCCTCGGCATAACTTAAGGGAGGCTAATATCTTAGCAAATAAGAACGCGTGTAGGGCATAATTATCTGCAAGGAGCAAATTTGAACGTCATCTATTGGTGTGAAGACTTAATCTATATCTGTTATCTTTTTGTCATGCCTTACTTAATAAGGGCTTACTCAGAGATGTAGTTAATAGATTCTTAGCTTCGGACAGTTAGATCAATCCGAGACCTACCTGGGTTATTACCTAGACCGAAAGGTTATTGGGATGACGTATCCCGATCTTTGGAATAATTGAAATGGCTGAGGGGAGTTTAAAGAAGCTGTCGGCAGTCACGGAGACCACTTATCCCTCACTACTTGAGTGATCACTGGAAGGGAATTTGTGAAGATATAATTCAGCACCAGTCTGCCACACGAAAGAAGCCATCCTCACCCTGTCTTATCGCAGAAATCAACTTATTGCCATCAGAGCTGTTATCGTTATAACATCGACATGTGTGCCATCAAGCCAATTTTGCTGTATTCCGTCTCCAGAGGCCCTGTTCCGTGGAGAGTCGCGATCCTGCTTGAGGAATTAAATATTCCTTATGCAAGCAAATATCTTGAAAGCGATGAACTGAACTCGGAAGCCTTCAAGTCTATTAACCCGAACGCCAAGACCCCCGCCATCGAGGATCCTAATACCGGAATAAAGCTCTTCGAGGTATGCTGCACATTATCTACACATATACTGTAGTATTCTAATGCGAATACAGGCTGGAGCTATCATTCTGTATCTTCTTGACACTTACGATACCTCTGGCTCTATTCACTCCCTTTCGGGTCCGCAGAGGTACCTGGAATTGGCGTGGATGCAATTTCAGGCGACTGAACAGCATATGTACTATAGTCAACAGGCCTGGTTCTTGTACAAACACCCAGAGCATGTCAAGTCTGCCCTTGAACGATACGAATGGACGATCAAACGAACGATTGGAATGCTCGAGGAGCATTTGAAGAAGACTGGCAAAACCTATCTTACCGGCGATGAGATCACGTTCGCTGACCTTTGCTTTGTGGTTACCAACGAGTTGATTCCCCAGTTACTCCCAGGATATGATCCATCTAAAGACTTTCCCCATTACTCCAAATGGAACTCTGCTCTGGTCAACAGGCCGTCGTACCAAAAGATAGCTGCCGATAGAGCAGCCCTTGGTCAGCCACTGGGTCAAGTTGATCAGAAGCATATAGATGACCACATTTGGAGAAACGACCCTGATCACAAATGGTGATATTCCTAGAGTACATACTCATATTGGCAGCAATCTATACATTATTGCCGTGCTTTTGCTTACCAAACTCCATGGGTTTCTTGAAACTAAAATGCAAGAATAGCTGTCCCTAATTAACAATATGCAGAAAGCCGGGAGTAATCTTTATGGCTATAGTTCATTGCTTTTAGATAGCTCTGGAAGCCAGTTTCTCATGTAAATTGTTATGTAAATTGTCCGGACTTTATCCTTTGTCTCTAAAAATAAGCCATATTATAGAGATCAAAGGCGCAATAACACAATACTCGAGAAATAGCACACACATGTTCAGGGTTAGCAACGGCGTCAATAAGAAGAGAGATTCCGAGATGGTCTTACGTAAGTATGAAACCCTTTCGCACATCTGCTTAACTTCCGTTAGGAAGTTGATCTGCCATTCGCCAGTACTTAGCCGCGTCACACAGCCGAAATTTTGCAAGTGCGTGACCTGCCCGAACAAGGATAAAACGCAGTTGATGTCTCCGCATGGCGAATTGTCGGCTTTCACATTGCAAGTCATCAAGATAATATGAAAACGGCTCACGGGTCTAGCGGGGCCTTAACGCTTGAGTCTACCGGCGCATTCTGGAGCCATGAATCCGTTCTTTGGCTGCTAGCTGGGTAGGAATCATGCCAGATGCCCCGTTTCTGCACTGCGCATGCTACCGGGACACTGACTCGCCGTTTGTCCGTCTTGTTGTTCTTCGCATCTCCTAGCTGTAGGCCCCCTAGCCTGGCTCGATCTGGACCGTGTGTTCAGCAATGCTCCGAGACAAGGATCTTACGAAGCCACTGTGAGATGAAGCCGAACCGCGACAACGCTTTGATTGTTGCAGAGGGTGGTACAAAGCACTAAAGCTGTTCTTACGATAATGCTTGTTAAGTTATGAAATGCAACCTTGAAACGACACCTTTACATACTCCACATGTGGGGTAGGCGAGATACTCCCGAGCAGGGATCTGAATACCATTTCATTGCCGATGACTAAGCGCAGAACAGCCCGCACAAACCAAGCGACGGCATTCACCAGCACGTACTCCTCCATGGACTCAAACTAAACCGTATGGCACAAGGCGGCAGTATTTTCGTATTCAAAAATGCTATATAATCCAACGTAGTTTCTCTAATACCTTAAACAATATCACAATACATTTAACTTACTACACTTGCTAGTACGTTGAATACAACACTTTCAACATTGATCTTTTCAACGCCTCAGTTAACTACTCCCAAGAGAAACATGACTCTATCACCCGAATCGACTACTGATGTACTCATCATTGGTGCCGGGCCATCTGGGTAAGTCCATTTCGATCGAGCGTCCTCTTATATACTTGGGTCGCTAACTTGGAGATATGCAGCCTCATGGCTGCCTTATGGATGGCGCGGTGCGGCGTGAAAACACGGATCATCGATGCCCGCAGTGCAAAGGTCTTTAGGGGCCATGCTGATGGGATGCAGACTGGAACGCTGGATATCTTTGACTCTTTTGGTATTGTGGACGACCTCTACAAGACCGCTGCTCCTGCAGTCGAGATGACGTTCTGGGTTTGTGAGACTTGACATTTATCCAATACCCCAACTAACCTCGCATATAGGCTGGCACCAAAGATAACGCCATTAAGCGGATTGGTCGCTTTCCGAAGTGGTCTCCAGAGATCGGCCACCACCGTCTGGTCCACATCAGTCAAGGTTTGACCCGCCCTCTGCACATACAGGCAAGATGTCTAACTATGCGCAGGTGACACAGAGCGTGCTTTACTGGATGGTATGAAGACCTTTGGCGGACTCGAAGTCGAACGAGGCGTCACAGCGACAGATCTCGAGATTGACGAGTCGAGTACACGTGATCATCATGCTCACCCCATCAAGGTCACGGTCAAACACCTAACGGAAGAGGAACTGGCTGCGGCTGCGGCAAATGAAACTATTCCCCAGCCAGGTGATTTCAACTATAACCCCGCAGACGAGCCTTATTTGAAGCGCAAAGCCAGCGGAAAAGAAGGCAGCACGGAAGTCATCAGGGCTAAGTTTGTGATCGGGGCCGATGGAAGTCGAAGCTGGACTCGCCGCGCTTTGGGATTTGACTTTCTTGGAGATGATGAGGACCGGGATGGGGGATTTGGAGGAATTTTGGACTGCATTGCGACTTCAAACTTCCGTAAGAATCTCTTGGTTTAACCGCGTGCTTTGTACTAACCATCTTGACAGCGGACATTCGTATTCAGACCATGATATCCAAGGACGGGAGAGGAGGTGGATTCGTACCCCGGGAGAACGGATTGGTGCGCATTGCTGCCCCCATCAAGAGCAGGTCAGATGCGACTCCAGAAGTCATCATCCAGTCGATGAAGGAAATCATCCACCCCTACGAGCTCAATGTCAGCCATGTCGATTGGTGCGGAGTATTCGGCACCCGCCAGCGAATCTCAAGTTCCTCCTCCAAGGACTCCCGCGTCTTTCTCACCGGCGACGCACTTCATGTTCATTCGCCAAGAGCCGGTATTGGCATGAACTTTAGTATACAAGACGGTGACACTATCCTCTTGCCCCGTTAAGAGGCTCTGCTAACTTCTTCAGCTTACAACTTGGGTTGGAAGATTGCCCATGTTGTAAAGGGCATTTCTCCACTGTCCATTCTCAAGACCTACGACGAAGAGCGCGGGCTGACGACCAAACAACTCATCGCTTTTGACAAGGCTCTGTCAAAGCAGTCGAGTCTGACAGGAGGCTTTTCGGTTGAAGGAACTAGTGACGGTCTACGGGAAAATCTTGGATTTTCGAGCACTACCGCGATCGAGTACGAAGCTGGATTATTGGTCGCCAAGACAGGTGGCTCCATGGTTTCCAAGCAGCACCTGGCAACTGGAATTCCTGTCGGCAGACGTCTGCCCTCACACGTCGTGGAAAGACATGCCAATGGAGAAGCTGTTGATTTTGGCAAATCCTTCCCGAGCGATGGTCGGTACCGCGTCGTCATCTTCGCCGGCGATGTATCCAAGCCTGAGCAGCTACGTCGAGTAGAGCGCTTCAGCCAGCTACTAGAGCTCCCTGACGCCTTTTTCCAGCGCGTCCAAGGGGATGCCGTCTCGCCTCGTGACGAGTTCGAAATCCTTGTCTTGCATAGTGCGAGCAGGGATGATGTCGAAATCTCTGACTTGCCACCGTTCCTGTTCAAACGGGGCGATCCTTACCATCAGGTTTTTGTCGATAATAATGACATAAGGCCTTGGACTCTGGGTGAAGCGTATAACAAGTATGGAGTGAGTCGGGAAACAGGTTGTATTGTACTAGTCCGGCCTGATAGGCATGTCATGTACATTGGCGAGTTGGAAGACGGTGCTGAGATGATCAAACTATTGGTCTCGGTATTTGTTTAATGAGGGAGAAAACGCATCACGGAAACAAGTTTAGATATAGAACTAAAAGGGTTGTTTTAAACATAGAGATTATGAGGTCATCGCTTCTCTCACCTCTCTCACTGAGTTGTCTGTCTTTTGCTGATCAAAGAGATAAGAGCATATAAAAACTAGTCTTCATTTTTTTTTATTTACTTCATCAGCTTCAATTGGCTATATGGCATCATTGACGACATCCCCAATGAACACTGCTATCTCTTGGTGCCGCAGATGGTGTGAGCTCCAGCGAGATACAGGATCTGGACACTCTGGAATTGACCAAGTCACTCAACAGCTCCGCCCTTTAGGTCTGTCGGCTGTCGTATAATATGAGAAGTAATCAATTCCGCTTCCTTTTCCGCATTGCTGACAGCGCAATTACCAAGACGGGCCAGTTCTGTTATAAAATCGGTTACTAACTGCACGTGACCAGCCTCACGCGCTGTCAGTCTGAGTATTGGCATACTGCGAATTAGGCCTGCTGCTAAGCTTAGCAGTTCTAAATCTGACTTTGATTGTGGAGCCAATGGCTCAGCTAAAACATGAAGGAACAGCATCATCGCCGCCGCTGTGGGATAGAAGACAGTAACCCTAATGATGTAACGTTAGCAGAACTCTCGCCTATTTCACACTACTCGAGTAGCCAATGAACTCACCAGAACATTTCACCAGCTAGATCATCGATGACCGCGTGGAGATAACATAAAGTTGACCGACTCGCTTCAAGGCATAAGGCGATACTTGAATTAATTGCTGTGTAGCGCTCATCGGCATCAGGATGAGTATCTGAATCATCCGCAATACATCTAGCACCTGCCCTGTGAATCGTCACCACAAGATAGTGGTACTCGAGGTGCAGAACAATATTCTGCATTCGGTGTTGAATCGGGAGCTCTGATAGTGCTTGCTTGACATCAGACACCGAGAGGGCAGGGCGGACCACCTTTGGGATAGATAATCGCCAGCTTTCAAGCTCATCATCCAGCTCCAGAATAGCACGGATTATTTCAGAGTCTAGTTTGGCGAGTGCTTTAGTGGAGTATAACAACTCGTATGTTTTATGTTTAAGCATACTCAGTCGTAACTCTCCTGGAAGAAAGGGAACCAGCGATTCGTCCGCATAGTAAGACGAAGAGATATGGTGCCCTGGCAGAGGCAGTACGAACTGGGTTTCCACGTAGCCTTTGGGTAAGGTGAGATCACAGTGCATATCAGATATGAATGGCGGCTGTCCTGTCCGAAGGGCGATATCCTTATCGAAGATGTAGCAATGCCAGAAGAGCAGCCGGATGTGACGGGTTTGTCGTTCCTGGTTAGTAATCTCGTTTCTGAAAGCCTGGGTCTCTGTATAGGTATTTCCACCAAGAATGAATGCCATTCGGCAAGCGATCGAGTGGAGAATAACGCTCGACTCTGAGTGCCCGATGTATCGTTGGCGAAGGTACTAACAGCTTTTAGGCACTGATCTCCTAGCCAAGTAGGATTAAGACCGGCACAGACTTACCAGCATCAAGACGGTTTGGAGATTCTCCAAGGTGGCTTCATCGAGCATGTTTGGCAGAAAGGAGCGCGCCGCGTGGTAACACGCATCCCAGTCCATTGCGGGAAGGAATGACAGTCTTCCGTGGAACAAAACCCCCACCATAGAGATGAAGGCCAACACGCATACCTTTGCGGCGGTTTGCTTCGGCGACGACAGGGCGTCGCTGGCTTCATAGGCCGCAGCAATGGTTTCCTGGAACAGCGTATAGTCGACAACCGGGAATACCAATCTCAGAAAGGATTGGTGAAATGCATCCAAGAACGCCTTGGTAATGCCTCGCGATGGAAGGACGCCGAGATCGCCGTTTGCTCCGTGGGCGGGTATGTGAGGTGAGTCTGACAGCTGGGTTTGTTGCCTCATACGGAGTGCTGTGAATATCTGAAAGTTGGCTTCTCCACCAGTCCGCGAATTAATCCATTCCTCGTCTCCTTTGGTGAAGAAGGGGATGCCAGTGTGGCAGCGATTCTGGCCCATGAGAAGTCCGGCATAGAGAGTGGGCGAGCCTTTCGGCGCCACCCAATTGACCACCCTCGGATGGCATGGAATCGAATGGAGTTCCGACTTTGCACCAATGCCGTCGGATGATGGGTCATTCTTGGCACGTTCAGAACTGCCAGGTTGGCCGTCCTTAAACTCCAGACTTGGTCTGGATACGGTGAGAAACGAGGGGCAGAAGAAACGGACAAATTTGACCTACAGGCTCTTTACCACCTTTGTCCTCAGTCCATGGAATGTGCATATCATCCCGTGGCAGCTACACCAGTTGCACTGTTGTGTAGGGCTGGAAGCATCACCGTCACATTGAATCTAGTACGGTCAAATCAGTGATACCGTCGTGCAATGTAAGGATCTACTCCTAGTTACACAGCTAAGGTATGATGATAATCTGGAGAGCAACTAACCTTTCGCTGACGGCAAGCATCACACGCACGTCGGTTCCTCATAGTGGAATGTTTGTTCTTCCCGTACAGCCCGGTATATAGGAAGCGGTCAGAAGCCACGTGAGGGGTGAAAGTCTAGACGAAAGGTGAAACTGGCCTTTTTGGTCTTGGTATGATATACTGCAGTATATCATCGGGATTTTTCGAGCCAATGGATTAATTGATCCCAATTCACTCATATCTCAGCGGGTGAGAAGTTGGCCTCGATTTGGTTTGAGCGTATCAGCGTTTGTTCTCTGCTCAACAACTGCCTGACTATGTCCACGGATCTTCGTTCTTCCTAGTTCCGACCCCACACAAACCAGCGAGCAGAGGAAAATGGAAAACGCAAGTTTTCAAGATGCAAATAAGTGCTAAGAAATAATTCCAAACAATTGACTACTGACTTGAATAATATACTACAATAAATGCTCTTCAAGTTCTCAAGCCTGCCAGCTTAACCTAGAGCATACCAAGAAGTGCCTCGGCTATACATATCCTTGCCCAAGCCCATTCGAAGACAACCGAGCCGCTCTCATTGGCATGCTCGCATTTTGAAACACCTAGCCCCAAAAATGGTCAAGCCCACACGTCGATCCTAACTGTCTTCGAGATTACAGAGCGACTTGAACAAGGATGATATTCCTACCAGCGCCGAACCCGCCGAAAACCTCAAGCGAAATCCGCATTCCTTAAAAGCCGGCCCAAAATCCTTCAACGCGTCTAGAACACCACACCATTGGCGTCATCGTTTAACAAATCTCCGCCGTGCTTACGCCAAGAATCATCGGATTAAAACATGCGACAAGCGCACTGCAAGGTAAAGACAGGCTGTCTGACATGCAAGTAAGTAGAATCTCTGAAACACTAGTGCCCGCTCTAATGGATCACGTTCTAGAATTCGTAGAGTTAAATGCGATGAGAAAAAGCCCGCTTGTCATCGATGCACAAGCACTGGTCGGAAATGCGACGGCTACGCGCTTATACAGAAGATCAACCCGCGAGATGTGGCGCATGGCCGGATGCTATTGCCGCCTGTCTCTGCTATTAATTCACAAGCCTTGCTTCCTGTTGAGGAACGGAGGGCGCTTCGATATTTTCACAGTGTTATTTCGCCGCGGTTGTCGAGCGCCAGGGATGGCTACTTCTGGACCCATCTTGTGATGCAGCTCAGCGAGTCAGAGGCCGTTGTGAAACATACCATCTTATCGATAAGCTCGTTGTTTGAGTCTTCTGAAGGAAAGAATGTGGCGCCGTATACAGAGAGGTTTGCTCTTCAGCATTACACATCGGCAATTCAACGGCTTAAGACTATACATAGCGAGCCTTTGGTGTTACTCGTGTGTATCTTGTTCATCTGCGTTGAGTACCTCCTTGCCAATAACAAGATTGCGTTGCAACACTGCCAACATGGTCTTGCAATCATGGAAAAGTGCAGCAATCCATGGGCTCGACGGTATTTAATGCCTGTCTTCAGACGCATGACCGCTGTGCCCATGCTTTTTGGCCCAGAGGACATTGAGAGCGAAAGCATGCCAGCCTTGACATACATGATACCGACCAAGTTCTACTGCATGGAGGATGCACAATACATGATGGATGACATCTTCAACCGAGTGGTACGACTCTGCCACATGAGACATCGCGGAGTTGTCTTTGATATGACAGAGGAGTACAACACCGTCGGCACTCATCTACAGACCTGGCAAACGTTATTCGAAAAGCTCGAAGTCGATACGACTTCTTTATTGTACCAAGCGCAGGAGAGATCACTCTTTATGCGACTCAAACTTTCTTATCTTGAGTTATGTGCCGACTTCCGATATGCTGAGCATATGGGGACATTTCGCCAGGTGCTACAACTAGCGAGCTGGCAAAGTCAAAGGTCTACTAAACAGTCCAGCTTTGAACTTGCATATACTCCAATGCTCTTCTTTACAATAATAAAATGCCCTGATCTGAGCATTCGACTTCCTGCGCTGCGGTTGATGAAGAAACTGGGTTCACCGACGGAGGGTATTTGTGAGAACCTTCAGATGCTGACGACGAGTCGAGAGATAATTCAGAAGGAACACGGAGTGGAGATAGTGGACATTGAAAGTTAATCAGATAGCGAAGGACCCTGAAATGATGTAAGTAATTCCATAAATTAATCAGACCATTCAAGTCGAAGCCACGTTACGTAACTGTTACTGGAGCAGCTACGAGGCACACATCATAGCCATTAACTTCGGCAGTTATAACCGTTAAGTTGAATTAAGTTTCAAAGACATGACTCGTAATTATGATGTGTCAAAACTCAATATCTCGTTCCCCAGACCACACACATAACTGTCATCGTTTAATAAAGTTTAACGATCCCGCTGTCGTCTTAAAGTGATACGACGTTAGAAAGTCTATTTATATCGGTTTTATCCCCGTTCTTCTTCCCATCGTATCACTCTTCACCAAGTCATTCTTTTCAACAACTCACCTCAAGTCTCTCTTTCAACATGAAGTTCTTCGCTGTTACTATTCTCGCCATGATCTCAGGCACATTGGGACTGCCCGTTGCAGTTCCTGGTAACGGACATATCAGCTACGAAGGCTTGAAGGCTCCTCCCAAAGCTCCTAACCAGGCTGACGACGGATATACCCGTGGATGCAACCCGATCTTCCAATGCCGTGGAAGTGTCTAGACTGACACTATACGCCGTCTCGGTAAGATCTCTGAGACAGGCTACTAGAAACTAGGAGATAGTGTACTAATAGCCATAGCAAGACTTATGATTTCATGGTCATGTCTGCAACTAGACAATTAGATTGCATGGCTACAACCAGTCCCTGTTATGTTAGGGTGAAGAGCACATCAAAATTAATTCGCTTCTTGTCCACTTCTAGGTGTGAAAATTTATCTCTTAGACTAGTTAGACCTATCGATTCAATGGAACCATGGTTTATATGAAGAGAACTTCTTAAATCAATAACGTTCGAGTCATCTAACGTTTGTCATCTGTATTATCAACATAAAACCGAATCCGCCTCAGCGCAAGGTACCCCACAAAGACATGAGAAGTGATGGGCACAGTGGGTGCCCGCGTAAAGCTCTCAGCCGTTTGGATGCTATACGCGCTATCAATTCATTGAAATACGCGCAATATCTGCTCAGTACTATACGAAAAAGTGGATTAGTCCGGAATCCCATCGAGGTGCTTTTCCTCTTCCTTCGCTTCTCGAAGCTGCTCCTGAGCTGATGGCGAAGTTTGAGTATCTTGAGAGGCTAGCGGGCCGCCCAGACAATTACGGGGATCCCACCGCAGACGCCAGCAGCCGATACCATTTAGAACAAGGTTCGTTGTGCTTTGTAGTTCATAAGATGACTATTCCTCAATACCCAGACCGTTGGGTTGACAGGACTATGTGTTATTAAGCACTAAATCACGCCTGAAACTGATCGGCCTATCGCACGTGTTAATTCCATCGCGTTGCGATACCTAACTGAAGCCATACGCGTTCGTGTCCTCCCGCCTCCATCATCATCGCGAAAATGTCAGAAAATGTATACTGCGGAATTTGCGGAGTGCCCTGCTCCGGAAACCCAAGCGACCACGAGGATCTTTCCTCAGGAGAGGGATTCGGTGATGAAGACACGATTAAATGGTTGTATGAGTGCAAGCTCATCTTGCAGCGCCCCGCCAACAAAAGGTCCGTTACGCATTGGGAGTTCCACGACACGCCATGGCTAACCGATACAGAGCCGTCGTTATTCCACGTGCTCAGTCAGATGAAGACATTTACTTCGGTGTCGATTATGACGAGAACAAAAACGTGCTTCGTAAAGGCGAACGGTACTTCGAAATGTAAGAGAAATGAAACGAGGGCCTCTAATGTGGCAGCATACTAACTCAACAAGATACCGTACGGAGGACTCTGAATGTGATTCTGAAAGCTATTCTGAAAGTGAGTCTGAAACCACTTACCTTCCCTATGTGATTCCTTCCCATGCATCCTGCTATGAGCTGCCTCTTCATGGATAAGGCCTAGAAACGGTACGTGTAGAGGAATTTGTGTTTCTGCTCGAACCATCTGACATGTAGGGATATTTGTGTATATCTCCACTGTTAGTAGCAACAGGAAATGGTAACGGTTAGTGCCTGCCGCATATGCTATGGTATCACCGGTCAGCGGTTTGACCCGGGATTATCTCCGCCAACCCACTCCTGTTGATCAAAAATTACAAAGCTTCTTCAACTCGGGCGAAGAGTGCCATAAGGTCACAATCTGACATACAGAACCCTTGATTTGGCTTGCACATATGGTCTATAATTTGACTCAGCCGATTGTGATGAAGAAAAACGGATGGCATTGGCTGATGCTATTCATAGCTTATTCTATGCTTTTTCGATCTCAATGAGCTGCAATACTGCCACTGTGGACTCACCGCCACCGCACAACATTGCTTTCACTCCCATCGTAGAAGAGCTTCAAGCCTGGAGTGCAATTACTTCTCGTGCTCACTAGAGCTTGCTCCGTAGGGCGGCCCAATCTTTCATTCCCCCATATCCGCCACACAGGGCTCTCATTGCCATGTTGGGCCACAAACTGCAAGCCAGTTAACATTCCCCTGTATTCACACCAGAACCTAACACTGTTTAAGTGTGATCCTTGCACATCCCATTCATCATGAGTATAATGTGGCCGCGCTTTAAGCTCTTCCGCCAGGGCGATACCTTCGGTACATAGACACCACGGTCGGCTCCACTCAGTTTCGCTTTCTGGTAGAGTGAACTCTGTGGGACCAATAGATTTTGTGGTGTTGTCATCAGCGTAAGTAAAAGATATCGCCGCCAAAGGAATTTGTGGTTCTTTTGTCGAATGGGCCATAGCGACCTTAATCGACTTTAAGGGTCTTCCGCAATCGACCCAGGCAACAGTAGCATAACGACTAGGAATTGAAACAGGTTTCCCATATCTGTTATATAGTAGATCTCCCGTCTTACCAAGAACAGGACCCTGCTCGTAGATTGCTGTGACCGGCTGACTTGGGTTCCAGCAGAGTCCCCCGGAATCAGTTTGTGGAGCGTGGCTTTCGTAATAGCCAACATTGCGTGAGAAGGCGCCAATGATCACCAGCTCGTGCGTTATTACACCACTATTGTAGTCATCGAGTGCAGTGTACCAGTTGCAGTAGATACCCATGGTGATATCGCCCTGGTGTTCATGTAACGGAAACCTCGTTGCGTCAGGGTGAGCCTTTCCGAAAATCAGATACCTGTTGCGATTGGTGATAAAACGAAGAGAGGCTCCTTCGTGCGGTTTTGCGTAAAGATATACTATTCTCTCGCCGCCGGGACCATCAATGGGGTAGTACTGCATGGCGTGTCTTCCAGGCCCGATGCTCCGACGAGTACCGTCTGTGTAAATGATCTCTATCCCCAGGAACATAGGATCCACGCCAATTGCCTTCAATTTCGCTAATTCTTCGTCACAAGTCCAAGGCTAAATATTCCATAGGAGACCACGTCTTCTTGAATGCCCAACCCCTCTCACTGAGTGTGCATGGTAGAATGTTAAGATTGGCCGGGGGTAGCTCATCCTTCCAAAGGTGCTCCATTGTCAAAGGATCGGAGGAGATTTGGCTGCGGGTTTTGGAAGTAAGCCGATCAATAGTACCTGGTGGCGCACGATTCACTGGATGATGGAGGATGGCGAATTTCTCGAGAACTCCTCTGGGGCCCCAGGACCCATCGAAACCAACGACAAAATGCCCCTGGCTGGGTTGAATGATTCGAAGATGTCCCTCGTATTGACATGTACCTCGTATTGACCATGCTGAACTGGAGGATTTCTGGAAAAGAGGAACTTTACCCCCACGACTTGGAAATCGGGCTTGCTTGTATCGTCATACTGATCACTCGCTCTCGCTGGCCCAGTCACTGTCACCATCATCGTCGTCAATCTTCTCAAGTCCACCCACGCTATACACAATGATAGCAGCAAGCCATGCACCGTCTGGCAATTGAAAATCTTCAGCTTTTGCGATGTCGCGGTTGGATCCAATGAGCTGCACGCTGCCTACCTCTGAGTATCTTGTACTGACACCAGCAAGCTCGCCGGTACTTTTCCAATAGGTCGTGATGATAGTTCTGGCCTTCTGGATGTCTGAGAATTAATGAACTAGGCTGATTGCAGAAGACTCTGTATGCCTGCTTTCTGGAACCACCAAGGTTGACATTGGTGTACTATTGGCGTTCTGAAGGATGGGGGATCTGCTAAAAAGATTAACATCGAGTTTCGTTTTGCGATCGAAATACTCGTCTAAAACTTGAGAGCATGTTGACTAAATTCGATACCGGTTCGAAATCGCCATAGTCGCAAAGGGATACCCGGCCTCGCCAGTAGGGTGAATCATGTTGCCATACATCAACGATTGATACACTTCACACCAGTCAATTCTACCAGTGAAAAGTCTCTCAGCGGATTGGAGGAAATCAACCATCCAGGGCATCCCAGAGTAGACCTTGTTCTTCCAAAAAGAAACAGTAGACGTCTCTGCTGCTACATCTCTTGAAGAAGCCGAGCAGCAGACAGGCTGGGATCGTTAAGTTGTAGAAGTATTTTGGAAAGAACTTCGCTTGGCAAGGTAGTCAGCGAACCATTCTTGGAAGAACTCTTAATGATGGGCTCGTTCTGCGTCTCCAGTCGATGATCCAGTAGGAATGAGTTCATATAATGTTCGATGTCTGGAATATCAACAGGCAAGGCCATGAGGACTTCCGCACCTCGAATATTTAACCATTTCTGTTCCTGATATTCACAAGCTTCCCCATAGCTAAGATCGAGAAATGAGGGCCGTAAAGTACCAAGTCCTTTCTTTGGAAGGTGGGGGTTTCAAAGTCTCATACAAGACCTGATGGTTGATGGGACGTGGGGCTGCAATTTCTTCAATTATCCTGAAGCAAGCTGTGTGATATGGGATCACGACTGAGTAGGGAGCATCCCAATCGTAACTTTTGTTTAACAGGTCAGCCAACGTCACCACCAGTACTTATTGACCACTCACACTTTGAGATATCGATCGTTTAGTGGAAAGGGAATTTCCTCCGGCTTCACAGTATAGAAGTGCATATCAGCTAGCTCAGATACAGCATTCTCTACGATGAATATTCTATAATTTGCGATTATTCTGTCAGGCAAAGCCATTACCAAATCAAAGGGGGTACGCCTACCTGTCGGAGGACGACGATGCTGGATTCTGGCCAAGCAGCTTCACATCACGAGACCACTTCACTTCCGGGTCGTAGAGACGTCTTGGATCGTAGCTTTGATCGCCACCGAAGCCCTCCGGTATTTCACCAGTTGGTATTCCACACAAGGCACAATACACATGAGTCGCCATTTCTGTAGTTGATGGGTTGTGAAGTCAAGACCAGGCGACCCCGCTCAAGCTTATATCCAATCAGGTAGGTAGGTTAGAAAATAACAAGCATACAAAAACTGCTACCAAAATCTACTCAAAATTACCTAAAATTACTTACAATTACCTAAAATTATCTAAGATTATCTAAACTTACCTAAACTTTAGGTATTCCTCAGTAGATATCAGCCTATAGTGTCCTCAGTGTACGTATTATTGTACAACCCGTCTGCCAGTATAAACTTGCCTCAGGCACTGCAGCATTAGTGTGATTCAACATTCTGACTGTGTATTCAACCTCCCAACTGAGACACATGGGTTCCGAGGCCCTTGGAGTTGAAGAAAACTTCAGAAGACTTCGATTGTTTCTCATGGCAAACGAATATTTTAACTATCTAAGTAGCGTATCCAACTAGAGATACAAAATCGTTAGATATCGTTTCGTTGCATCTCTTGCCCGTGATATCCATGATCAAAGTCCAGCAACAGCATAGGAATGGAGGCTTATAGGGAAGAGGACTTTGCGAGTCTCAAGTCCTACGCCCAAGTTTCCTGCATGGAGTCGGTAACAGCCAAAGGCTAGATACCGTTGTTCCATCGGACACATCTGATGCGACGAGAATCGCCACCTCGTTGGTTCAAATTAACACAAGGGTGATCATTATCATTTGCCCAAGATCCCAAGAGGTTTCCGGTGCAAGAACCACCATTCTCAGTCTTGCCATCATAGTAGAACCACGGACCCGCAGCGAAGTAAACAGAGTTACTAGTGTCATCCATGGTGACATCGTTAATGAAGCCGCTGTTGTGTTCGTAAGAGGCGGTTCCTTGAGCACTAGTTAAAAGGATAGTTAATAAGAGTTATGACTTGGACTATCTGGAATGTTAGATAACTTACCAGTTGTCGCTAACGAACTCGTTGGCCTTGCGCGTGGCGCGGGGGTTGAGTGCTGCAGCATTGGCGCTGGTGGCAACAGCCAGAGAAAGGATAGTGCTAAGGATGGTAGTGTAATGCATTTTGAGAGTTTTAGAAGGGATATGATTGAGAGAAGTATTTGTTAACTGTAGTGTGGTTTGGAAAGCTGTAAGTTGTGAATGAGTTGTTTTAATCAACTGAACAAGACCAGCTTGGCCTAGGTATTTATACTTCCCAGTCGGAATTCTTTTAGCACCTGTTACGGCTATTTTTATTTAATCCACGGTTCTATTGTAGATCTCAAGAGAATACTAGGATTATTTCAAGAGAATGATTCACATTTTATTGGTTCGCTCGGATTGTTTCTTTATTTTGGAAACCGAGGCTGACTGTGACATCGTTCTTCTACTCAGCCCCACTGCATGAGATTATAGTCTAAACCTACTATGCTCAGCCTTGTGAGTCGGCATGAAATCATGTCCGAGTGAACCAATAAACATCAGATTCGCAAAATTGTTTCACATAACTTAATTACGATTTACAATATTCACCTAAATCCTGCCACTTTATCATCCTGAACCCACTTTACGCGCGGAGCTTGGGGGCCAGGCCCCGTGCTTTATGTATAGACTCTCGGGGGCTGGAACAACGGTGCCCTATCAACCTGGTTCGTGTCGAAGAACAGAATTTATACTTTCTACCAATCGGCCCGACCACCTAATTGTGTTTCAGAATAGAGGGAGAATAATTGTCTCTCATGACTCGGATCTGCCTATTATGGTGCAGATTCCCCTCCCAAGGAAGTCCCGTGATAAATAGGCGCTGCTGGCCTTATTTACGGCTGCACCCCTTTATGTCCATAGCTCTCTTCATTGCCCTCAATTGCTTTAGCAGAAAATTTGCCAGCCTCCTAGAGTGCTGGGTTCTATACGGCTATTCCAGCCTGATCTAGATTCCCATTACTCTCATCAGCTCATCACCCATCTCCTTCCTCAACTGGGTCTTACCGGTGTTGGTTTTCGCATCTCAGTCGCATGGCAGTCTTGATCTAGTTCAAGTCAGTTAACGGATTGCTTCATCTTTATACCAGCTTCGGTTACTTTACCGTTGTCGGACCAGCCAGGCAGGTCAGAAAACAACCGACACACCTTTCTGGCACATGACCTAAGGACCGCCTAAGCCTTAGCTAAATTTACCTAAAGTTTAGGTATTCCTTAGCATATATTTGCCTATAGTCTTCTTGGTTTACGGCTTATTACTACCCCATCTGCCAGAATCCACTCTCCATACAGTAGCAAGGATTTAGAGGAGGTCCGAGGGGTCCTCCTGTGAGTCTGGGATGAACCAACCTTGACGGACTAGCCTATTGAATTCTTCTAATTCGTCATCCAAGTCACTGACGATATCGAGTTTTAGATGAACTGTGACGTCTTTGGAGTGAATACTATTGTAGATGGCGTCAAGGTCTGTCTGGGTTGGTCGAACAGCCTTATCCTTTCCGTACCTTTCATCTGAATTGCTGGAGGGTCTGCGTATTATGATGGCTTCCCGACCTGCTCTCGACGATGATGGGCTTCTGTAAGAAACCTTGTAGTGACGGTCGCTAAAATTATCTTCATCATCTTGAAATTGGTGATCACGAGTTACGAGTCTCATTTCAGGATTTGGCCGCTGCCCAGGTCGTTAATCAGCGTTTTGTCACCAGATAAAGAGACAACATACACATAAAGTGGTTTCGAAGGAGAACGGTGCATTTGGAAGCACCGCCTGATGGCTTTAACCTTAATTGGATCGCCAACAGGCGTACCAGTGCCTTTATTCCATTGTTAGTTCATCATCAGAAGCGTTCCGATATAGCACTTACCATGAGCTTCAACGTATCGAGTTTCGCTCATCGACAAACCAGCTTGCGTATAAACATGACGTATGAGGTCCTCCTGAGATTGCGAGCTAGGCTGAGTGAGAATCGGCGTGTGGCCATCCTGGTTTGAGCCAATCGATCGGATCACGCCTCGAATCATATCACCATTCTCAATCGCAGCTTGTACAGGCTTGAGAACAACGGCAATAACTCCCTCGCCACGTGCATAGCCGTTAACCCTCTCATCAAAGCTGTAGCAAACGCCATCAGGCGAGAGAAATCCTTGGTTAGCCAGAACCTGAAAGATGCTTGGGTCAAGAAGAAGGTTTGCGCCCGTCGCGACAGCCTCTGAAAATTAGTCAATCATAGAGGGAAGGGGTCCTATGACTTACACATGAAGCATCACCGCTCTTCAGAGCTTTGCAGGCCATATCGACAGCCGACAAGCTACTAGAGCAGGCAGTATTGACGTGAATACTTGGCCCACGAAGGCCAAAGTACCAGCTGACACGGTTGGGAATAATACCGGAGACAGTGCTTCCAGTTACAGCTGTTCACTCCAAGTTATCTGGGTCCACGGCCGTCATTCTGCTGTAGTCCTCCAGCATAGAGGCTGAGAAGACGGCAGTGCGAGAGCCCCTGAGACTGTCAACTGGGAGACCCGCTACGACACAAACAGTAAGTACTCCTGCATTTTGGATGACTTTCAGATATCTCACCATTCTCGAAAGCGTGGTAAGTAGTTTCCAGCGTCCAGCGCTGCATCGGATCTCTCGCCGAAGCTTCTTTCGCCGTGAGTGAGAAGAAGGGGGCGTCGATGGCGGCGACATCATCGTTGATGAAATGCCCTCCTTTTCAATTCCACTGTAGCAGTATCAGACACGGTCCAGGTGCTTGATGAGAACTACTACCTTCTGATGCCTGTTACTGGTAAATGAATCTGTCTTGACACGACTTTCAGGCCAGTCCGTCATCAAGTTTCGTCGGTTCTCGAGAACATCCCAGAACGCATCATCATCCTCAACACCTTGCGGGAGCTTGAACGAGTATCCAACGATTGCAATATCACTCATCTTGTCGGCTTTGCCTTGGTGATCGGAAAGGATTCAGGAGGGCCAACTCTACAGTCAACTCTAGTATTCTACTGTGCTAAGACTCATACCACTATCTTTCAAGGGAGTAATCGGCCAACTACTCTGGTATTTTCCTGTCTAGATTCCCCGTCGTTCGATAACTTGACCCCAAGTGGTACACTCTCTCCATCATATTTTCTCCGAGGCATTTTATAACACGGATGATTATTCCTATCTAGTGGCAGTCTTTGAAGCTACTGCAGAGGAATCCTTCGAAAACCAGACATTGACCTCGGAGAAATGTTTCTGAGTTGAACTAATGCATCAACAGAGTTTGACGTGGAAGAGACCTAGTTCGACCTGCATATATACGACAGAAATAAGCTCAATTGACGAAAACACCAGTCAACAAGGAAGTTGATGCCCTTTGGATTGGTTGCATAGAGGTTAGCTTCGGCGAACTGAAACAAAGCAGCGCGGGCCGGCACGCCTTGAGATAATCGAAACATGAACTCGAAATTAAATCTGGTTCCAAGCCGAGGGCCACCTGACTGCATCTGCCACGTCGACCCCTGCTGATACTCCTCTCGGGAAGGTCTTGTCCCCGTCGATAGCCAATGTCCGAAAGTCCTTAACCTACCCTGTACTCTCGTATTTGCCGAAGAATTACGCCACGATGCTGAAACTTGGAAACGCTGATCTGTTGGGTGAATTGTGCTAAATCCTCCGAGGCGAGAGACGGGAGAGGAAGCTAGGAAAACTTCCGGGAAATCAAGACAGGCCCAACCCCTGAAGAGATCAGCACTCATCCCTGCCCATCACCTTACCATTCGTATTGTTCCCTGCTTAGTGGAGACATTTTATGAGACTTTGCTCCTAGCGAAGACCAACATCATATCATTACTGGTTTGCATTACGAATTCTTTCTCTTCTCCTTGTCAAGGTTGAGGTTTTCGTTCTTGGTCGAATGGGGATTTTTAGATGACGACCAGACGTATCCTGCTTCTCGGTATGCGCGATGTAACATGAAATGGCATCATTCTAACCAGATCCCTTGTGCTGTAGTCATGAACAGCAAGCATGATGTTTAACAGAGCTTCAAGAGAGAGCGCATTGCTAATGCAGAGATGCAACACCTTTTCTCTGTTCATTATCAACCTTCAGTATCTGAAGGTTTAGCTAAGTGTTGACTTTTAAATACATATAAAAATCTTACATTAACTGTAGCGTTTTACAGAGTGAGAATGCAACCAAACCGACCCTTTTTATATAGTTCATGCAACGTCGGCCAACCCTCATGCGTTATACACCCCAGGGTTTTTGAGACGCCGGAAACGCAGCATGGCCCTCCGAATCGCTTGTCGAGTGATTATCCTGCGTGATCTTGATCTGCGTCGTTCGAGTAATACCCTGCCCATTATTGGCATTATCCCGCAAATATTCCGTCGACTCAGATCCTTTGAGTGTTCCAAGTGGTACGCCATCCTCATCCAGTTTGTAGTAAGACTTGGGGCCTGTAGAGGAAAGCTGTGAACCCTTTGTCCCGCTTTTGCCATATCGGTCTGCAGTATTGGGGTTCGTAGGGGCGGTGCTCATGCCGAATGCACGCTTGATATTGCGGATCACGCCGGTCTCTTTGAGAATCTTGGGGATGCAGGGGACGCAGACGATGAAGAAGCCGCAGGTCATTTCGGCGGTGGCCCAGAAGACTAGAGGGGCGAGGGCGTATAGAGCGTCGGCGGCTTTGCCGTACTTGACTGTAACAGCTAATCGGAAGGCGGCAGACACGCAAGCGCTATAATAGTCGTTAGTACAAGAGCTGAGGTTGTTGAGGTTTGCACTTACAGTAGACCCAGTCCAAAGATAACAGACACACCCATTCTCTTCTTCCAAGACATCTTCAGCTTCCAGATAACCTGCTGGGGCAGTAAAAAGATGGCAATATCGCAGCACAAGTGGATCGTAGCAGATGCGACTTGAAGCTTATGCAAGTCCCAGCATTTGGCACCAGGAATTCTAAAGTCCCAGATAGCTTCATGCGGGGTGCACTGCATATTCAGAGCAACAACAATAGCGGTGTTGGACGTAGCCTGTACGAAGCCAATGATCATGCAGCCCCACCAGAAGATGCTCTTTGTTCGTGTGCCCTTCGGCACGAAGAGTCTACACCATTCGACGAGGATGGCGATTTTGAGAAACGGGAGGACGAAAGAGTAGCAGACTCCAAAGATGAGAACCCACTGATATATGTCAGCCTTTATGGCTCTGTAGTTTGCGTAAAGGGATGCTCACGTAATTCGTGGGAATTACATCCTTGAGACGGACATTCCATTGATGCACAAAATATCCAGGAGTATCCACCATCTTGAAAGTCGCGTAGGCTGCACCCCAGTAGTTGCCCTTGGTTTTATTAGAGATCATGTAAACCACAGTCAAAGGATCGAACATACATATGCCAAGGTCGTGAGAACTTCAAACTCCGTTAGCGATGACTCGGGAAGGATCAGACACGCTACTCACTCTCTTCAGTCTGAAACTTCTTCAGCAGATAAACCCGCCCATAAGCTCTCAGAAGGAAGCATATCGTGGTAATCACCGCACAAACAATCAGAACAGTATAAGCCAGGCCATTCTGATTTGGAGGGTCGTTCAGATTCGACAACTCGCCCTTTGGCGGCGCAAGGGCCGGTCCATCTAGATCAATGGTAGCCATGATGAAAGGATTCCAGGAGCACAGGACAATAACAAGGTCTTGATCTTCAGGCACAAGAGTTCCAGGAACAAGCTGACTTTTAACGATCCTATGGGAAGAATTTGATCCCCCATGTTAAGGAGAGTTTGGTACCAAACGTGGCGAGCCTCGACCCCGGTATTTCGGGTCCGGGAGGCGAAACATGAATTGCTTTTGGATCTGATACTATAGCAGGTAACTAACTATTTACAAGGTCATCTCTTACTGAAAATTCTTGTCAGTGCAAGCCGTAATTGAGATTTTGATTGAAACATCCGTTTGCGTTAACGTCCCCGTCTGTGTTCTCCTGGCGATCATATCCAAGACTAGCTGCAAGTTCCCGGAATCCTGGTCCAGTCGTGACATTGGCTGCGGTGGGTTAGCCGTAGAAAGTGCAGGGGCTAGTAACTGGAACCTGTGATCTGTCCAGTAGTTCTCTCACAAGTTTCCTCGGGACGTTGTCGCCAGAAGGATAAAAAGTGGTACCCTATGGGAAAGCCTGGTTATTAGCCCTGCCTTGTCTGAAATCGAACTCCATATGGTGGAACCTCGGCTGCAAGCTCATGCCACTTCTTGTTCAAACGAGCAATTAAGCTTATGATATGTTCCTGGCTAGGCTTGGCCCGAACCACGCGAGGTTTAACTACTCTAGTCACTGGCGTCAATTATGAGAAGCCAAAGTAAACTTACGAGTGACTAGCAGCCCTATATCATTAAAATGCCCCGTATGTGAGTTCAGAAAGAGAGACTGTCCATACTGGGACTCAGACGGGAGACCGGCACCCGATCGAAGGATTCAGAGTCCCCACCCACCAAGAGAAAAGAACGCAAACTAGGGTGAGCCAACAACATGTGATCAGTCACTGCAATTTACATGCGCAGTCATAATGCTTCAATTCTTTTCCAGCGGAGCAGATCCTTAACAAATCTAAGCGCATGCATTTACGCTGTCTACCGGGTTACCGGAAATGTTACACCCCTATGCAGGCCAGGATAGTTGCTCATGAATATCGTGCCCCCATTTCGTTCCTATACCCTGAAACTGTTGATAAGATTTCATTGACTTTGTTGCTAGTTAGTATTATCCAAGCTAAGAGTCCTAACGTCTGATCTCTTGCATAGCATGACAGCCAGAAGGCGCGGGCTTTTTATTAGTTCCCGTTAACGTCCCGCTCCAGAATTTTAAGTTCCTTCGCCCCTGGTTCCTTGTTGGCGTTGCATGAACTTGGCCGACTTGGCATTATTGGTAACATCTTGATCAGAAATCTGCAGATGATCGGCATTCCTGATCCTTGGGCAAAGGTCGGAAAACCAGGTCCCTGGTATCCGAAACGCTTCGTTGGTTGAAGAGTAATTATTTCCTTGGCTGCATTGAATGATCAGACCACTTCCTTGCGCAGTTGTCCCAAGACTATTGTTTCAACCTTTTCGTCGATTCCTGCAGCCAGAAACTCATTACTATCCCTTCGTATAGCAAACCCCTCACTGTTAATGCTGCAAGATCTCGATAGCTTCTTAGAGCACTCAGCTGAGAAAAAGAAAGGGGTCACCAAATCATCCTGCAGAGAACCCACTCTCGGCTACCAGGCTCATAAATCCAGCTCAATCTCACACCTATACTCTTCTCCATCACGTATACTTTCACACACACTGATTTGAATCCACAAAGAGCCCCACGTCATGCCCAAGCAACAGGTCTACCATCTTCACCCGCTTGGCTGGGAAAACGACCCCGAAGAGGAACGGTTCAAGGTCACCACGCTCGACTACCTTACTGTCTGCAGCTACAACAACTACGCTCTGTTCTTCAAGCTAGAGGACTCCGAGAAAGTAAAAGCCGCTGAGATCCTCAAGGCTGGGCTGGAGAGGACGCTGGCTCAGGCGAGACACTACTGTGGAACCATTGAGAAGGATCCTGGCGGTGGTCATTCTTTCACCAAGAAGAGGGATAGTACTATTCGCTTCTTTGTGCAGTGGCTTGATGCACCTGAGGATGCGGATAAGTATCCTTCGTTTGGGGATCTTGAGAAGACAAACTTTAGTGCTGTGACGCTTGGTGATCTTGAGCAATGGAGTGTACCGCCCATGACATATGGTGAGAAGCCTGAAGCACATCCAGACAACAGTCCTGTCGTTTCAGCCTTCAAAGCCAACTTCATCAGAGGTGGATTGGTGTTTAACATTCACCATCATCACTACACCAATGATGTCATGGGTTGGGCGGGTTTCGTTCACCAGCTAGCTGAGAATTGCTACGCTGATGTGAATGGCACCAAGCATCCAAGCTGGGACCCCCTCAACCTCGATGTCTCGCGCCTCATCAAGCAAGAGCCTCCAGAGGATCAAAAGATCGATGGCCCAGCTCCTCCAGAACGCCATCCCGCTCACCAGGTCGGCGTGTCTCTGCTGTTCCACCTCCCCAAGAGCAAGGCAGCCGAGCTCAAAGCAAAGGCCACTCCCGCCGATGGAACGTGGATCTCGACATACGATGCCTTCTCAGCCTTCATCTGGCGCAACCTCACGCGCATTCGAGCGCCCGTCTTCAACCCCGATCCGAAGTCGACTCTATACTGGTGTGAAGCGATTGATATGAGACGGCGCATGCACAGTCCAAAGGTGCCACCGCGCATCCAGCACAATGTCATGTTCGCTGTGACGTCTCCCACGGCGCCAGTTACGCAACCAACGGTCGCGCAGATCATGTCGGAGTGGTCGCTGGCAGAGTTGGCATCGTATATCCGCCGCTTGACCAATAGTGTGACGCAAGAGAACCTTGACAAGACGCTTGAGATGGTGGCTACCATTCGCGACAAGACTTCGTTGAACACCCGAGTCGATGCTCAGCCTCCTCTATCGATTCTCCAGACAGACCATCGAGATGCGAACATCACTTCGACTGACTTTGGCTTCGCGAAGCCAGCTACATACCGTCACCTTCTCGATCGCATCACAGAAGGTGTCATCATTATTTACCCACCTCGTGACCCATCACCCGAGTCAGATGAGGGTTGCGAGTTTGCCATCTTCTACGAGAAGAGGCTTGCTCAAGATCTGATCAATGATCTTGAATGGAGTGAGTACTTTGAGTATAGAGGGGTTGATGCCGAGGATGCTTCTGAGGCCAAGAAGTCTAATGGCACCAATGGCACAAACGGGGTGAATGGCACAAATGGCACAAATGGTTCTTCCTAGATTCGTACTTACGTAGCAACCTAATACGAATTGATTAAACGCTCAGTACCTTCCAGTAAAGCCTCTCCATTCTCAAGCTCTCCATAAACCAATCATCCCCAACCTTCTTCCACGTCTCATGATAATGTCCACCGCCCGTTCCATGAACACCTCCCTCATGCTCCTTCGTCCCAGCATGGTATGTAACCGCCCAGATAGCTTTAATCTCATCAGGCGCAATCTGCTCCATCTCTGCTGGTCCGACAATGTGAATCGTTTGCATCGTCTTGAACTCATTCTCGAAGAACGCTACCCAGTCCTTCGTCGAAGACCATGAGTACTCAATCTCTCCCTTCGTGATCACACTGCCGTCTGGATTGTGAAAGATAAAGCTCGCATTGGGTAGCATGATGCTGTCGAAGCGGTCCCATTGATTAGAATCGGCGAAGTGACAGTATTGCGCCTTCTTGCGCTGGATAATAGCAGCGACTTCGGGGGAGACAGCCATTTCGATGAGGGGGGATGAGTTGCTGTGGGTCGCCTGCGGAGTGCGAGTGAGTAGGTGTTGATTTCGTGCCATCTTGATTGAGTTTATACCTACCGAACGGAAATTCCTGTACAAGACGGTGATAAATAAGGTTGAAGTTCAAAAAGGCTTGGCTGTAATCTTGAAAGTCATCTTATAGTGGCATTAATTACATAATGATACCAGTAACGAAACAGGGATGCACTAGCATCAAAAACACATAGAGCGAACCATACCTCTTTTGCAATAGGAATATTTCAATCTAGAAAGGGCCTCTTTATGAGTAATTCTCGCCTCCATGGATTTGATTGATAGTTTTAGGTCATGACACATGCAACATGTATCTTTTTGGCCTTTATTTGGACTTGCACGCAAGACTTTGCCAAGGTCTTGGCTAAGATAACCTCCTCTTTAACACCTTAGTTGGGAATGCACTGAATCTATGAGATTCGGGACTGAGTCCCTTAAGTCTTTGTAGACACTGAGGAGAACTAGAGACTACTCATGACATGTCCATCAGCTCTTATTCGAATTCGATGCCAGATAATCTATCATAACAGCATACCGATCTTCGAAAAAACAGCCCAAGGTAGGCTTCAAAGGCGAGACAAGGGCGGACAGAAGCCTACTAGGGCTGCCATTACCATAAGTAACTGCAATGTATTGCTTAGCATCTCTTATTGCTATCTATTTATCCATCTATTTCTTCGTCTCTGTCAACAATGACTCGAATCCCTCTATTACCGTGGTCTTGTCATTCTGACGTTCCACCTCATCACTCCTCTCAACAACATCCCTCCCCTCAATCTTCCTCGCCTCCATAATGCTCTTCCCCGTCTTCCTCTTCACAAGCGCCCTCGCACTCAGGTACGCCCCCTGTCCCGGCAACGCGAACAACCCAATCGCACCAGAGCCCACCTTCGTTCCTAGATTCAACAACCCGATACCAACACCTTTCGCAGCACCCGCAGCGCCTTCTTTCTTCGCTCCTCTCACGGGCTCCATGACTATACCGCCTATACCTTCAACCATACCATGTGCAAAGTTCTTCCCGGCTGCTATACCGCCTGATTTCCAATCTGTAACGGCACCTGGATCGTAGGCTTTGCCGCCGTAGAGTTTGGGGGCGTTGCGCATTCCTTCTGTCACGGCGTAGGGGAGGTCGAGAAGCATGCCTTTTGAGTAGTGCTTGAAGAAGCCGCCGACACCCGAAGCTGAGCCCTTCACGGCTGCTAGTGCACCATGTTG
The DNA here is from genome assembly GCF_013085055.1 of Fusarium oxysporum Fo47. Classification (NCBI taxonomy): domain Eukaryota; kingdom Fungi; phylum Ascomycota; class Sordariomycetes; order Hypocreales; family Nectriaceae; genus Fusarium; species Fusarium oxysporum. The sequence goes on along the minus strand of NC_072840.1, from coordinate 360,115 downwards.
GGGATCTTTATCTTTGGTGCCCGTTGGTGCTGGAGGCAGATCCATGCCAGCTGGCCTGCCAAAGACATCCTCCTCCGAGGGGCGTTTCGAGTTATCCCCCGCTCGATCTCGACTTGCTGATCTGCTACCACTTGGAGTCACTGGTCGCAGAGCTTGGATGGGTTTGACGACAATATCAGAGGCTGACGTGACCATACCAACTCCAGTCGTGGCGAGCGTCGCAAGTGTCGCAGTCAACGGATCCCAGCGACGGTTCTCAATATGAACTGGCTGCGGTTGGTAACTACAAAATGGTCAGCAAACTCTTCCCATGCTTGTCACGGTGTAACATACGCCTTGAGGTTATTCCACAACACCTTCTCACCCTCGACTAATATCTCAGCAGCCATCTTGGACAGTTTTATCTTCTTACCCTTCTTTTCGTACAGCCATGCTGCAGAACGATTGGGTAAGAGGTCACATCGCATATTGTTGAGAGGTAAATTCGCATGAAAGGACGCCACGGCTCGTCTGACACCGGCTTCACGTGACATCTTATCAGCGATTTGTCGTGCAGCTGTAGAAGCTTCAGGTGTCAAACAGAAGAGAATAGCTTCGGCGAGGTTGCTGCTGTTCAGGGACTTGAAAGGTATGGGAGCTGGGCCTGCACCGCCCGCGTGGACCATGTTTCCCCAAAACGGTTGGCTGTTCGCCATGATCAGCTTGAGAACTTCAACCAGAATGGGACGACTTACTCTCCGAAGAACGGTACAATGGTAGTAGGCTTTGCGTTGAGGAGACCGCATGCCGTGGTTCCAGCACCTCCGTGATGTATCACCGCAGTGACATGCTGAAATAGCCACTCGTGGGGACAGTCACCTAGAAAGAAGACTTGGTCGTCTCCGGCTGAGTCGCCTCCAAGCTTACTCCAACCTCGGGAGACGATCGCCCGTGTCCCCGTCGCACTAACAGCCTCGAGAATTGTCGCTGTTAACTTCTCGGGGTCATCTATTACGATACTGCCAAAGCCGATGTATACTGGTGGTGGACCGCTTGCCAAGAACTGCTCCAAATCTGGTTCAGGTTGATATTTTGGAGCATCGCGGAAGAAGAAGCCGCAGACATCTGTCACGGCTATCGTCAGCGAACGGTCAGTAAGGGCATGGATTCAGACATACCAATGTTCTCAGGCCAGTCGGCTGGCTTGGGTACTAAAGCTGGTGACCAACAGTATGTGACGGGTACACCCAAAGTCTCCGTCAAACATGGACCCTCGCTGAATGGAATCGGTTCCAGGTCTATAGTGCCCCTCCACGCATTGATGATGTCGCCGAGTCTGTCTCATATCAGCACATATTCATCCACAGACACTTCTCTAAAACTCACCCTTGCCAAGTCATCCACTCAACCAACGAATAAGACACATAATTCGCAGCCGTCGCCGACATATCACTCCCATTCGCCTTCAGATTCGCAAGTGGGTGACAGAACTCCCTTGTACTCGTCCAGGGCATCGTGAACATGAGATGTAAGGGGACACCGAGGGCTTGCGCGCAATGGATGTGCGCAAAGCTAGGTGGATTCGCGATGATTGCATCTGCAACAAACGGTCTTCCTGTGAGTTCATCGGGTTCAATGCAGGAACTCCAACACTTATGTAGCATTTCGTCAACCATTTTGCGTTTTCGTTGGATCTCGCCCCCGCGTAGTGTCTTCATGCTGGGGAATAGACCAGGGTTTTTGACCATGTAGGCCATCAGTCTTTACAAAGCCGTTAGCTCATGCTGACATCAACAATTGAACCTGGAGAGGACTTACTCAGCGGGATCACCGCCAATTGAGAAAAACTCAAGGCCAGACTCTCTCACAAATTTGTCGAACTGGCCGTGTGTCGCAAGTCGCACTCGGTGGCCATGGCGCTGCAATTCTGTACCCAGCGCGACAAAAGGCTGAACATCTCCTCGACTACCAACAACCTGAATGACGATATTGAGGCGAATGCTCCTTTCGCTTGTCTCGGTGTACGCAGGCGGTTGGTTCTGTCCATAAGAAAGTGGAGGCTTTCCCGTCGGAACCAGTTTCGACAGTCGCCGAGCTATTCTCGAACTAAGATCAATATCAATTCGTCCATCTTCGCGACTAGTTGTAGTGGCTTCTAATTCCGCCAACGCTTCGTAGGGCGGAAGCTCATCTGGCAGTGGGGCGCTATGCTCGCCATTTGCTGGGAGCTCGAAATATCTCGTCTGTCGGTTAGATTGGTCGTCATCTGGTGTTGGAGACATGTTTACTCAAGTCGATGAAGGTGAAGGGAATTGGAAGTAATTGAAGAAGTTCTCAGCTGCCAGTCAGAGCGACGCCATGTTATAAGAAACCCGACCGTGAAACATTGCAGCTAATTGACTGGTTGCAGAAAACGGAATGGCCGAAAAGACGCTATCGCGAAATACGCGTATCACAAAATACACTTGGGCCATTTGTATACGCAGAGTCTCAGAGCCATAAACATGATATGTTGCTCGGGTAAAAGCCTGATTTCAACAATGTAATATACGAGAATTATGTAAAATAAAAATCTCCGACCGGATATACGTATGTGTTTCAATCAATCGGATGAGAGTCCTATTGACCAGCGTCGAGTTACATGAGCCAAGCTACTCAAAGCTTGTGAGGCAGTGAGTTGAGAAGTGGAGATAAATGAATACGCGTATGGAGGATGGCTTTGGTGCCGCATACGACGGGGTTCCCGCTTTGCGCTAGACTGTATCGGTTATAGCTCGTTGCACAGGGCTCGCGGCTTGACCTTTAGATCCGAAAATATTTCTAGCTTAGTATAGGGTAGTAATTGGCAACCAGACTACTCCGTAGGTACATTTGCAATAGAATCGAATCGCTTCCAAGTCTTGTTGATAAATTAAAATGTAAGTACAGCATCACTGGGGTTTTTTGGTTGTATTAAAAGCCACTATACTAGAAGTATATCTCGAAGCTTCGATATAAGATACGCGATGCGGACTTGAACTTAGCTGTCAGCTACAGAAACAACAAATAAAAGTTTAACAGAATAGTCATCAACCCACTGGATAACCAAGTGACAGGTGTAATATAATAGCCGATTCGACCTGAAGTATATTCTGGAGTTTCAAATTTCATTTATTATCTATCGTGCATCTCAAATCATCTATCCATTTTGAGATATTGTTCCTTTCATCATAACACATCACCCGCTGATCAATGCCCTGCATAAACCCTCCTTATCCTTCTGCATTGAGTCAACGAATGGCTCAGTGACCATTCGGGAGTCATTCGGCGGCACTTTATTTCTCAGAACTATGGCCACGTCGAACGCCATTGTTCTTGAAGTACTTGTGATCCTTCCAAGCAATAACAGCCGCCCAAAAGTTGACGACTCTGCGCAGTGTCAGCCAGTTCCCTGATGAGTATGAGGCAAATCAACTTACGTAACGACCAGCGCTACCAGTCCGACCAAGATACCAATTGCACAGTTCGCACCGATGCATACTCGAGTGGCCATGTTAAACGCCAACCCCATCACCACCGCCCAGAAGACAATGTCCATTGTGTTCAGAATCGCATTGGCTTTGAGACTTCCGAATCTTTTGAACTTATCTACCTTTTGTGTGAGGTGTTCATAGGCTAGGAAAGCGTACGATTTGAGACTCTGCGAAACTGTGAGCTTAGTTCATGATGACTTGGTCAGAGACCGAATGTGGTAGCCCACCATTGTTATAGCCATGATGTCTGATCTGGTCATCGGGATGCCTGATGGTTTTGTTGCGACTTTGGCGATACCGAGGATGAAGGCGAGGGTGATGGTGACGACTTGGAGGATGAAGACTTTGTTCTTCCAGCTGTGCTCGAAGAAGCGGCTGTCGAAAAAGTCTCTGATGCCCATGTTGTCGGTTGCTCGATTTGAAGGTGGAGATTGAATGGTAGGGTGTGCACGGTGGAAGGCGGAAGCAAGATGTCGAAAGACGATAAAAACGAGGGGACTGAACACGGGTGTGTCAGACTGCAAGCTTGAAAATGAACAGAGATTTTTGATCAAGATCTTTTCTGGATCTGATATTGGTATATATAGGTTGATTAATGTTATGATATGGGCCAAGGTCTATACGCGTATAGATCTTGGCGTTTCGGGGGTGAGCCGTACGCGGAGAATTGTAAATCAGATCGCAGATAAGCTCAGCCACGAGGCTCAGCAGGAATGGCGTATCTGATTCATTTGCGAAAAATATTTTTTTCTCAGAGACATATGCGCACTATGACCTGGTCCTGTAGAGAATTAATCACTACTGCTTGGCGACCAAGACTGACCAGGTCAGATCAGTGCTCGCCACTGGTGACTGTGCTCAGTTGACTCTACCTCATCTCCCTGCAAGTCAGTAATCTCTTTTATCCATTTTCGGTCAAAATAAATTCTATGGTTATGAATCAGTGGGAATTAAATATTTATAGTTATGTGTTGGTGATGGCAGTGATGAAAAAGAAGCTGCAGGGCTGTGAAACAGAGATCTACAGTCTTGGCAGGTAAGAGAGCTTGTGATTGGCTGCGCAACCGCCAACAGTACTGATGGCCTCATGCCTACCGATGCGCATGAGGGGAAGAGTCATCGCGGCTAGAATTTACAGATAAAGTCGACTACGCCGCACGGAATCTGACATATGTGCACCAGAGTGCATGGATATTTCTTCAAATCCATTCATTTCAATATTGACTTCTTACCATTGGATTAACAATCATCAACGCCTCAGCCTGTTTATCTCCGGGCTGTTATCCTCAAAATGACTCCCATGGCCATGAGAGTAACTACACTGCTGATTCTCGCGACTCAGTCTCTCTCTCAAACTGTCAATATCTTCCGTGAAATTCCAAGCGACGTCGACCAATGCATCCGACCGTGTCTCTTCCGTCCCAACAACGCAAACGCTGATCTCGGCAGCGCTCTAAACTGCGGCGCACCATACCAAGAAAAATGCTACTGCGCAACGGATAGCGGCAAAGCGAAAGCCGTGAGCAAACACATCGACAGCTGCGCACAAGCTAGTTGCTCAAACGGGCAAGAGTCGCAGGATGCTGAGACTATGCGACACTATTACGCTTCTTACTGCATGGGAAATGGTTACTCAGCAGAAGCGATGGAAGAATGGTACACAGGTACCGAGGCTCATGTCACGGGAACAGGTACAGCTACCGTAAAAGACATGTGGGGATGGAGTACGGGGACAAACGTAAGAGCGCATATTTTCCCTGACGCGACAGGACGGAACGGTAACAACGACGACGATAATGGCGGTGCATCTTTGACGAGCTTCAAGTTACTGTCCTTGGGGGTTCCAATAGCTGTGGCGCTTTCTCAGTGGATTTAGGGTTTAGCTATTTCTCTCTGAGATATTGCTTTGAGTATTAGTCTGCGACCTAATAAAAAAGACTTGTACCTGTCTCATGTACTTGCTACACAAGGCTGGATCTTAAATGGGCAGACGGGGTAACAAAGGCCGAAGTGGAGAAAGGCCTCGGTGAGTAGAACGAGATATAAACGAGGTGAACAAGACAGTAAACGAGGCACTTTTCACAGCCGTGGTATATATAAGAAGCATTATTTTAAATAAAATATAACATAAAAGATATCTTAAGTAGTATATCTATTAAAGATAATATAATAGATATACTACTGTAGAAGGATTTAGTAGTAAATATAGAGAGAATAAAGCAAATCACACTGAGCAGGGGAACGAGGCGCGAACGAGATACAAACTACTGTACCCAAGTCCTGAAATGAGCCCGATGCACAAAGACGTCTAACGTTAATGGTGCCCCATTTCCCCACGGGGTAATCCCCTGAATCGGCAGTGCTAATCCCAATACGAATCAGCTTGTCCAGAAACGCTTGGTGAGTGCTGGGGAATCGCCATTGAGGGGGGTTGACTTCGCCGTAATAAACAGCGACAACTAATTTAGACAATGACTTGGGGATGTCAATCTCGCTGATAACTTGCCCGAGACGCGAGATTGGAAATGGACATAAAAGAAAGGCCTGTAGCTATCCGCAGAAGCCAATCTCCTCACTAACAAGTACAAGCACATTCATTATCACCTAACTCTGCTACTGGTCACCCAGGCTAGATGCGTCTCTACGGGTGCCAATTACTTGCCTCCACGGCTGCCATTGGCGTAGTCGTCGGGCAAGGTATTTCACCATTGTCCAACGCGGTCCCAGGATTCGAAGCTCCCTCAGCCGAGTATCGTCCCAAGTTCAGATATTGGTAAGTAAACTATCCAACCTCACGAAATGCCAACATTTAACTTATAATCCCCATCAAAAAAGGCTCCCAGATGCAGATGTTGACCACGATGTCCTCCAAACCGACATCCAAGACCTCCAAAAGCTCGGCGCCGGCGGTCTGGAGTTTCTCCCATTCTACAACTACGGCTTCGGCGGCGTGAACGACTCCAAGATGGAAACATATGCCTTTGGCAAGCCTGCGTTCAAGGACGTTCTCCAGATTGCGCTTGAAGCTACAAAGGCGAGTGGGCTGTCAATGGACGTGGCGCTGGGTGCTAGCCAGGGCCAGGGTGTTCCCTCCAAGCCACTCACTCCTGGTCTTGCCGTGCAACTTGTCTATGGCAAGGTGTCTGTTAAAGGAGGAGAAAAGTTTGATGGGGCTTTGCCAGCTGCTGATATCGACTGGAATGAGAACTTGGGGTATATTCACCCGCAGGAAAAGTTTGGTGGGAGCCGTCTTATTGGGGTCTCTGCCGCTGCCATTGCATCCAGTAAGTCATACATATTTAACCCCCCGTCTAGAGAATGACCACTCCTACAATCATTTATTACACCATCGTGTCTTGTACTGATGACTTTGAAGGAAACGACTCGGGCGACAGCAATGCTTTCATCGCCTTGCATGAGAAGTCACTGGCCGACCTCACCGAGTACGTCAAGGACGGCAAGATCACATGGACAGCACCAAAAGACTATAAGGAGTACGTGTTATTTGCGCACTACGAGCGCTACACCAACCAGCGATCGTGTGATGGCGTTCCTACTGATGTAATTGCCAACGGCTCCTGGGTTACAGACCATTTCAGCGCCGCTGGGGCAAAGCTAGCATCCCAGTTCTGGGAGAAGAACCTGTTGAGTACCCAGATCCGCCAGTTGCTCAAGGAGGTTGGCAAGCACAGTAAGTTCAATCCCCGATAAGCTTTTGGTTTAGCCATTCTAACCTGGGAATAGCTTGGGAGGACAGCATGGAGATTCAAGCTTCGCTTTACTGGTCTCCTGGGTTCCCGGATCGCTTCAAGTCCAAGCGCGGTTACAACGTTATCAAGTATCTTCCATTGCTATTCCACAAGTCGACATCCTTTACAGCCGCCCAGGCTCCCTACAACACTACATTTTACCTCGATGGGGCTCCGGATGACGGACAAAGCAAGTACCTCCAGGACTACCGACTGACCTTGAACGAGGGTTACCAGGAGTACCTGCAGACCTTCGAAGACTGGGCTGAATCGCTGGGCCTCTCACATTCGTGTCAAGTTGGGTACAACATTCCCTTGGACATTGTAGGTGTCCATGCTTCTAGCCGCAATTCTAGTGCCACGACATGTCTCTGACACGTTAATAGCTCGCGGATATACCGATTGTTTCCACCCCCGAACTCGAATCTCTGGCCTTCAAAACACCAGATCAAATGTCACAATTCGTCGGCCCCGCACACCTTGGACGTCGCAACATCATTTCCACAGAAATCGGCGCAGTAGCACAAGGCGCATACAGTCTGACCATTCCATCCCTCATCAACCTCTTCCACGATGCATTCGCAGGCGGTGTCAATGCCATGATGATCCATGGAATGACTTACACTGGAGAGCAAGTCGGTTCGACCTGGCCTGGATTCACGCCGTTTCAGTATATCTACACTGAACTTTGGAGCCCCAAGCAGCCAGCGTGGAACTACATGTCTGAGATGATGAACTACACCGCCAGAAACCAGTTTGTCCTGCAGCAAGGAGTAGGCAAGAAAGACTTGGCCTTTTACCTGTACAAAGATCCTTATGGCATATCGGATATGTATAATGGCACGGATCTTCGTGCTAGCGGTAAGCACCGCTGCCATACCATGATACCACTTTTGCTAATTGAGTCTCAAGGCTTCACCTATGAGTATCTGTCGCCAGCGAACTTTGGCTCAAAGACTTTCAAGGTTACGAACAAAATCTTGGACTCTCCAGGTGCAGGATATCGCGCGCTCATACTCAACCAGCAACAGTTCATCACTGTTGAGGCATCGCAAAAGCTCGTTGAGTTGGCCGATGCCGGGCTTCCAGTCATTGTCGTAGGGGATCTCCCCGCCACGACAATCGGAACTAAAGGCCAAGATGCTGTGTCCAAGAACATCTCGAAGCTCAAGGGATCCAAGTACTCCAACATTGCTTTCATCAAATCCGCCGACGATCTACTCAACGCACTCGGCAAACTTTCCGTCAAGCCCCGAGTGATGACAAGCTCAGATGCTGCGAAGAACTTGTATACCGTGTGGAGGTCAGACAAGAGCTCGGACTATCTTCTCCTCTTCAACCGGGGTTCATCATCGACTTTTGACATCACGGCAGAGGTTGAACAAGGAAAGGTTCCTTACAAGCTCAACGCATGGACTGGGCGACAAGTTGCTATGGCATCCTTCAAGCGCTCCTCGGGCAAGGCCACCTTCCAGGTGTCTTTGAAGGAAGGCCAAACGGCGGTTGTTGCGTTTACCAGTGGCAAGTCGAAGACGAGCATTGTCACACATTCGGAGAATGTCATCGACGCTTCCTACAGTTCTGATGGCAAGGATGGCATTTCTGTACTATTGGGAGATACTCAAGCCGCCTCCTTGACTTTATCCAACGGACAGAGAAAGCAGATTCCTGCTGCTAGTAGCAGCGACAAGAAGAATGCCCTCAACATCGATATCGGCAACTGGAACATGACTCTTGAGTCCTGGGTCCCCGGTCCCGACGAGACAAAGTCGGCATCTGTCAAGAAGGTGATGAAGCTGGGCACTCAGAAGACATTGCAGCCCTGGTCCGAGATTTCTGGAGCACAGAATGTATCAGGCGTTGGTACATACACAGCTACCTTCCAGGTCCCAAGAGTCACAAGCAAAGATTCCATCGCTGTACTGCAGCTTGGCCCTGTGCTCAACACCATTCGAGCATGGGTAAACGACAAGCAGCTTCCGGCGATTGACATTTACGACGCTCAAATCGATGTATCGGATTATCTGGTTGCGGGAACCAACAAAATCCGGGTAGAGGTGGCGTCTACTTTGTTCAATGCAGTCAAGGCAAGAGTTGATTATGTCAAGGCGAATGGCGTTGGTCCAGCGGCACCTGCTTTGTATACTTTTGCAGATTGGCAAAGGCATGGATTAATTGGGCCCGTGTCCATCAAGTGTCTGCGCAAGGTCAGCTTGTAATATGCATGCCACAGGTTTAGGTCAGCCAGAAAGGGAGAGCTGTAGTAAGGGCCGAATATTCACGATTCAGAATCCTCGGCTGATAGTGCTTGACGTAGTGAGTAGTTCATGTCTAATAGGATAAAAGTGTCTCAAATGTTTCAATTATTGTGATTGTATGCCCCTTCAAATATGTACAGTTCCATCTGATGGCCCCGTGAATCGTTTGGAGAGACCCAATAGCCAAGATGAGATAATGAAGGTTATACTGACTGCAAAAATAACAACAAGATAATGACCGAGTTTATGAAGAATGCGGTACCGACTAGCGAGAACCTCATCAATCTGGATAAGGTAGCATATGCCCCTAGGGTAGAGGTTAACATCCTTAGAGACCGCTTCAATATCGAACTCATATTCTGAATCTACAAAATCGCCCCAGTATTCATCAAAGCCATCGCCATTGCGAAGGGGTTCTACGTCAGACGAAGGTATTGAATCGCGAGATGGCGGATTTGCAGTCGGGTTCGACGCATGATCCATGACCCGGCGGTTGCTAGCTTTGATAGACTAGTAGTGATGTAGTAAGAAGTAGGAGTTAGATTGATTGTGATTTGGTTAGCATAAAGGCAGTGAAGATGATAATGGATGGTCAAATCAAGCACAGCCACGTTAGGCAGATTTGCGAACCGCTAAAGCCCGCTCACGTGAGGGGTACAACAGAAATTCTGTCTTCACATCTCACTAGTCGCCGCCAGTATACGGATCCTTCAAATTATCATCAATCCATTATCTAAGATGGCCGATCCTCTGTCTATCATTGGAACGGCCGGCGCGGTTGCAAACATCATCGATGTATTGACCAAAACGATAACCACTGTCTGTGACATGCGACAAGCATGGAAAACCGCAGACCTAACGATTTTGGCATTCGAGAATCAGCTCAACCTCCTCAAGTTCTCATTATGCGAAATCCAGAAATGGGCTGAATCTAAGGTCGATGATCAATCGCATCAATTGGTCATGCAGGTGGATAGCTGTGTCACATGCTGTCGCCTGCTCATCAGCAAGATCGATGGTGAGGTCTCACAACTTGAGAAGACAGAAGCCGGGGATCTGATGATGGGATCCAAAATATCTCTTCTCTTCAAAACCAAAGATATGGAGCAGATTCAACGAATGGTTGACCAGCAAACACATACGCTGACGCTCCTCCTGAGCGCTTGCAACGCGTGAGTTATTACGAATTTCAAGCATTTCCAAAATAGAGAGTGTTGCTGACCGTATATTTAGAAATGCTTTAGAAGAACAAAGAAAGATTCTTCAACAACCCAAAATCATTAGGGCGTTGGAGGAGATGGGCCGAGATACTGCATCACTGATTGTTCATCGAGACTCCGACTCGATAGTGACAGCTACATCAGTAAGCTCTTCAAGATGGTCGGTGCAGTTTGCATTTGATAGGGAGCTGTTCATCACCAAAGTCTATGAGAAGTGGATTCGAAAACTCGCAACGACACGGAGGACACATAGTGCTACTATCCAAGGCGAACAGCAACGACCCTCAGACCCCCAAGCCCCTCCACCCGGCCCACCAACAGAACAAGCTACGCTCACTCGCACACAGAGTGTCGCATCCAGAGACTCATCTAGGTCATCTCAAAGCATAGGCGAACGAATTACTTCTTTGGGACGCACTGCTATGAGCATTGAGTTGAAACCTCTAAACCTCACCCGGACCAGGAGTGATTCAAAACTTCAGGCTAAGGAATCTCGGAGAATCGATCAGAAGTTGAAAGATGACTCAGAGAGTGCCAACAGGCAGATCAAGGCAGTAATTATGGGCTCAGACACGAGAAAACAAGTGTTTGAAGGGATAAGACGATCCCGTTATCAACCAGAATACTATGATAAGACCTATTCTCGTCTAATAGTCTTCGAAAACGTTATGAAGAGCTTGAAGTCCTTGATTGCTTCACTGCGGTATGGCCATGCCCTCAAAGAAGCAGACCCCTTATGGCAACACTTCGAGACTATTTTGTCCTGCGAGAAAGACTTGAACCCGGAAACCGGTCCTGACCCTGAATTCGCAAAAACGGTGGGCTTAGTCCTTGAACACCCAGCAACAAAGACCTTGATGAAGAGGAGTGGTTTCGTTCTCCCTAACAATGGCAAATAGTAAGTGTTTGGTCCGTGATGACTTTGGACTGTGATGCTTACGTTTCTCAGTTTTTTAAATGAAATCGATCGAATCTTCTCTGAAGGATATTCACCAAGCGATGAGGATGCCATACGCTGCATAATACCAACACCGCCACCTGGCTTAGTAGAATGTCGGCTTGAATTTGGAAATATTAGTGTCCGTCTAACTGACCTAGGTAGCCTAGCGGGTAATGAAAAGGCGTTGTTCCCGCAACTTGAGGGCAAAATTATAATCTTTGTTCTCGATTTAGGATCCTACTGTCGCACCCTGCCCAGTGACGAAGACGAACTTTTTGGCGATACTGAACTTTCCGAGATGATGCTTCGATTCGAAAAGGCCATCAATTCGCCATTTTTAAGGAACTCGGGGATTATTGTTGTTCTTAACAACGCCAATGCCTTGAAGAGAAAGCTCTTGACAGAACCGCTTGGTCGATATTTTCCAGAATACACAGGCGGAAACGACTATCACAGGGTTTATGACTACATTGTTTCGAGACTAAACCAGGTGAACCGGGCTTATCTTCCCATGCTCTTCCACCTTACCACTGCGGTTTATGATGAAAGCTGTCATCGTTTCTTACAAGCTGCCATTAGAGAGATGGATCTGAGTGCCACCCTAAAGGCATTAAACTTAACATAGCTTAAATAGCCTCGGGAGAGAGACATTGAACATTTCAGATAGAAATCAAAGCCGAAGGCAGTTCCACATCTCAACTACCTCCCTACACCCAAACCCTGTCCAGAGTGGGTAAGCTTCGTGGTTGACTCTATCCTTGACGACTAAGTATGCAAGGCTCAGAATACCTTTAGCTTTTGAATTATTGGGTCAACTATGGCATTTCTGAAATAAGTTTCCCAGTTATGTTGACAAGATCAGCCATATGTCATAGCTGGAGACTTCGGCTTTCGGTGCGGCATTAACGTCGGTGCAAGGAATGCTAGCTCGATAGTATAACATGACATTATTTATCTAGACAATGAAATTCATTCCTGTATACTGATTCAATTATCCGAATCTAGTTATCTTTGATCTGATTCCAATCTCGTCAGAACTCAAGAGACAATCACCTCGCGTACTAGTCCAGTATCAGAAACTGAAACATGACTGTTTCAAAGTATGTTCAACTGTTTCAAAGTTTCGAATGTAACATAAAAAATCGTTTCTGGTGGTCAGCCTTTGTATTAATACCATCACAGCAACTCGAAGAGAAGAGGCCCTGCTTGGAGCCCGCCATTCCAAACCATCTCAAAGTCAGTCGCACGCAGCCGCTCCATCATCCTCTTTGCTTCAGAGGCCCTCAACAGACCTCCCACTCAGCTCGCTTCCCCAAAGATACGACTGCGATTGTCACAATCGACCTCGGTATCCAACATCTTTCGTCAACCGACCGAACAGGCGCAATCGATCTGATTCGTCGAGCCATTCGCGCCAAATTGGGACCGCACCACCACGTTCGATCGAGCTTCACAGACTCCTCTGGCTATCGCAATATCGTCTTCACTCTTTACTGGAAAGATGTTGCAACCTATCGAGAGTGGGAAGCAACACTGCCTCCAAGTTGGTGGTATGAAGGGCTATCTCCTGCTTCCAACATAGGAGTATTTAAAGAGCTGTACACAGTCCCGATTACTGATACGGAGAATACATTTGCTCTACCGAATCCAGAGGGCTACTCAGTCATCGCAGAGTCAATGAGCGGAGAGACTGATACCCATGAGTATTGGGGGTCGGCAAGGGACCGTATTCCTCGATCACAAACAGAGACTCTTGAGCCAGATGGCTGGCCATCACTTAAAGATGAGAAATTTTCGTCAGACCCTCGTGGAGAGCTTATCTCTGTTGAGCCCCACGAAAACCTCTGTCGTATCCGACCAGGGCAAGTCTGGGAGAACAGTACACCAGCAGAGATCAAATCATACAACACTGAGATCAACCCAACTCTCGACAGCGGTATGGAGGAGCTTACAAAGAACAGTGAGAACTCTGGCTGCTTCTCCAACAGATATATGCGCATAGAAGATGATGATGGAAATTCAATTGGCAAAACATGGACCATCGGTATGTAGGAGTCGCTTGAGCGTCTCGAGAAATGGTCTCTTACGCCAAAGCATAAGGAGATCTTTGGTACACAGATCAATCACTTTAATCGGATGGAGAGGGAAGGCGAGGATGCTAACCTGAATCTTTGGCATGAGATTATGGTATTGCACAAGGCAGATCAATCTTTTATGTATTTTAACTGCCATGGGAAAACAGGCATACTGTCAGCCGTTTATAGTTAAAGGTGAAGGCCACATCATTCAGCAAGAAACCGTGGGCCTACCAAGGCTTCAATGCATTGACTGATAAATGAGTTGCTATGGAAGCGTTGGTTATTGCATATATCGAGTTGAATGTAATTGTAATGTCTAAGTTGTGAGCTAGATATATTGTTTATCGTAAAGACCTGTGATAAGAGCTTATAATCACCACACAGGATAATATAACAAATTCGACATAGACAAAGTTATATCTCCAACGCCGATCAAAGTCAGCATGGCACCATGCCTTGAGCTTATCACCACAGACAACTTAGCACCATGCTTTCCTATGTCCTTGCCTCACTCATCGAAAATCCTGTTAAATCCTTTATCCTATCTCTACCGATCTGCATTAATCCATTCGGAATCAGATGCATACCCCTTTGCAAAGGCCTCCCATCGCCCTGTTATTGCTCGTGCACGTCGAATCCTAACAGCCTCATGGGCAATACTATTAATAATATCTCTGACTTCGTCTTTGCGGAGATACTCTTCTGTGAAATCTGTGATCTTTTGGAGTGTTTTCTTTCCTGTACCAGCCGGACGCCAGTCGTCGTAGGGAATCGTTTGCAGATCTCCTTCGACACTGAGCCTATATGCCTTTTCTAGTCCCATACGCTCAGCAAGCTCTAGCCATTCCTTGGTTTCAGTTTCAGCGTAAAACTCTGTGGTGGTATATTGAAAAAGTCTGTTCGGGTGCTGAAGTCTTTCGCTCCAGGGACGGTCTCGCCATTTTGCGTCACTTCTAAAAATGACATTGGTCCCGACCTGTCTACCTGTCCCGATGTTGACAAAAACGACTGGAGCCTTGCTGTGAATTGATGAAACTTCTCGAAGGGCCCTGTATGAAGGGTTATTCGCCACCAAACTTCCATCTATGTATGTAGCTCCGTTGATCTTTATCGGGCTAAAGTAGCCTGGAGTGGCGGAAGTGGCCATCGCAACCTCCCAAATCTCGGCTGAGCGGTCCAAACATGTGTTGCTATCAGGATAATCGTAACTTCTCCAGATGTGCGCTTTTTCAACATTATCATCAACACGATAAGAAATGGCCATCCTTGAAGATCTTAGTTATCTAGCCCATACCGTCAACAGAAATTGATGGTTCAACTCACGTTTTAGTGCAACCTCCGTCCATCACAAAGGTTGCCCATGGGCACAAAGATACAAGTGATAGAGCTTCACTTAATGTACTGGGAAACCTGCTCGTAACGATCTTTTTGAAAGCTTCGCAAGCTTTAACAGCTGAATATTTGGCTCGCGGGCGGAAGTATGCTGATGTGACGTGGAACAATTGAAGATGACCAAAAACGCTATTGCCGAAGTCGATAAAATTATCGATAGCCCGGTCGACGGTCATACGTACCCTGCCTAACATGATGCTGTTCAGACTTGGCAGTGGTCAGCTTATGCTATAACTTAGGTCGGTTCCTACCTACCCTCCAGTTGATGTCCCAGCCATGTAGTCAAAGTAGTGACAGGGAAGAAATCCATCAACCCTGTCGGACTCTTTTGGTAACTCCGGTACACCACTTTCATCTTCTGTCCACGGGACTGAGCCACATGAGTAGGATGGGCCGTCGGGGTGAGTTAATTCAAGTACCATAATTTGGTGCATGATGCGCTTCAAAATTAATAGACTGGATATAGCACGAACTCCTCCACCATCTAAAACAGGACAGTCAGTATGAGCCAAATCTGTATGGAAGTACTGGTGTTCGTACCAAATGACAAGACTAATCTCTCTGACCAAGGTCCCTCATCATCGGACTTGTGATCGTCTACTCGAGGAGGAAGACAAGGAGAAGTCTGGGGGGAAATTGGAGTCCCCATTCTATGCAGATCTTCGTTTTGTAGAACCTCTTCTCTTTCTTTCCCTTTGTTTGTCTTTGTGGCTTTTGTGATTTGCCCCAAAAATTCTTGTTGACATTTTGCATACCACTCCCAGCATGGTTTGTCTGATAGAGAGCTTGATGTACACAGTACGGAGTTGACTGCTTCTATCAGCTCCTGCGTATTCCTTGAGCTATCCATCTGCCTGTTCGGTATCTCTGAAATGCTGCAACCTAGTTCTTCGAAATATTCCATCACAAGAACTTCAGGCACACTGCCAAGGAGTGAAAGTCCTGTCCACAGTGGGCTGTTTGGTTCAAATGCCTTCTGTGCGTTGTCATGCATCCTGCGCCGTGACCTTGCCAGACGAAGTGCGCTCATCATACGAAATGTTGCTGAAATATTGGGCTTATCAATGACGCTCTCGAGTACTGGCACCGCATCCTGGTATCTAGCCTGACCTATAAAGGAATCGGCCAGTGCCAACCTGAGATAGATCCCATCCCGTCGATTGGAGAGATTTGAAGCTAGTCGTACTTCGAGAGTTGGCGTCAAAGTAATCTCGGCCAGTGCCTCTCGACGGAGGATATTGTAGCAATTAGCGAGCTCGGCTATGACTATTCCGACCTGCATGGAACATGGTCTGTACCGGGACATGAGTTCCACCCTTGTCGCCTCCAGGACTTTCGCAGCTTGGTCGTGTTGCTTCCGTCGCGAACGCAGGAGACCTTCCAATACCCAGGTATCAAATGTGAGAAAGGCTGGTTTCCCAATCAAAGATAGGCGCGACTGGTCGCAGAAGCTGATCGCTGCCAAGTACTCCATCTTGGATGGTCTATTAGATAGCAGAGGCTGCCAAGTGGATAGAGCTTCAGCAAAATGCCCATCTTGCAGTGATAAAAGATACCCAAGCATGGCGTGACTTCTTTCGTCAGCCCTGGCTTCAGAGGATAAAAAGTTGCACTGTAGTGCATTTTGACCATTGTATGGGGATCGATTCCAGATGTCTGCCATCTTCTGAAGGTACGCGATACAGTCATTTCCCGTACCGTGAGGAACAATACTCAATATTCGCTCTGGTAATGATAACGGAAGTAAGGGGTGTTCAATGCCCAAGATAGCAATAACCTGATACAGGAACTCTAAGAGAGAGAACACGTGTGACTCCAACCTGAAATACTATGATTAGTTCATACAAGACATGAAGCATAAGCATACTGAACATACTCCCTGTGGTTATTCGGCAGCAGCCAGTCTTTGATATCTGCGTCCGTGACACATGAGAGCAATGGCAGGACAGATCTCGTGGCGATATCCATCAACCTGTCAACAATTTCTTCTCCAATTATCTCGATGTTGATGGAAGGAAATGCTTGTAGGACAACAGTAATACGCTCTTGGGCCATGGAGCGTTCATCGGCGATTGATAAAAGCTGATAGAGCTCAAGTTCGGGCTGCCTTGCTTTTGCTACCTCAAAGTATGGAACACCATTCTCGACTATGAGTTCCATGCATCCAATACGTGCTCCAATGTCCGGATTATGGAACAAAGATTTGTTGGTATCGTAGAAATCGACAAGCCATTCTGGAACCCCGGCCTCCAGCGGTAGCTTCTCAACTACCTCTCCACTTGATGACCAAGTTGGCTTTGCCTCGCATGCGCGAACCAAAAGGTCACAAGGAACCCTTTCGCATTGAAAAGATCGAACAAAACAACAAAATCTGAGAAAACTGCCTTCGCCGGGCTCCATACCGCGTTGAGAAATAAAAACAAGACACCGACCGCGGGAAGAGCGAGGGTAAATGTATGAGTATCAGGTTGTAATGAGCCGAGGGAAGTTTATATATCATCGGTTCAGCATGTAGTCAGCAATCCTCATAGGAAATGACTTGAATTCAAAAGGGGACAGCTTACGTGGCAGAAGCTGAAGGCTGCCTTCAGCTTCAGCGCTTCCAGGGTTTAAGTCACATGCTCAGTCATGTCTTCCCTGCCAATCACATCCCCGTGTCTTGCAGATTTCAATGTCAGCTCGGACATATTCGTATAGCCGATGTCCAGAGGTTCAATCACAGGTTGTAGTTAATTTGTCACAGAGTCGGGATGTAAATGTAGTCAATAAAGTAGACAATATCCATATTTATACTCCTTCATCATGGGGGTTCTCCAGCTTCACCCAAACTAGCTCGAAATGCCTCAAGCTCTGAAATGATATCCGGATACATGTTGCGCAATCTAACCATCCCTTGAAGTAACTCGATCGCATCCAAAACGGTAGGCTTGAGATAGTCAGCTATTTCTTCCGGCTGTTCTAGCGAGCATCTCAGCACCCTCCAAGCCCTCAAACAATTCATCAGCATCTTAGTCGTGGTATTCTCATCAACCAAGGAGTTCCTTTCTTGCTTAAGCCTCTCTCTCGTCTCCGTACAGGTCTTGACAAACTCGTCTACTGCTGCAGACGACAAGTCGATAGGGTCACCGAATGGATCTTCTCCCACCTCTACTTGCGCCTGGAGTAAGCCTTTCACCCACCTCCTTGTGCTTTCAGGTAGTCCCAAGCTATCCAGTAAGATCCCCAGTCCTCGACAGACTTGGACGCAATGGAGAACATGCGGCTTGATCTGTGCTTCTCGCTCCTTCTCTCTATCCACCAAAGCGTGGCACAGGTGCAAGACTTGTCTGATGAGACCCACTCTTCTCCGCTCATCTAGACGTAACAACATGTACTGCAACATAAGAGGATGTATGTTAAGTGCTTTGTTGTGATTGGATGAGCCACTCTGGACATAAAACGAGACACCACGCAGCTTCGATAGCCAGCTCGACATGACAGTGTAGCCAGACTTAAGCACCGCTATATCTGGTAGCTCTTTCTCGCAATCAAGTAGCCAACGCTTGTCCATCTTCAAAAAGTCATCCACACAATCATTGGCGTAAGACAAGAATGGAAGTATTTGGAGAAGGTTGGCCGCGCTTTGGGAGTTCTCTTGTAGCTCGAGACGCTCCAGAGAGGTATCAAAGGCCTCCCATAGTGATCTACCTTCAAAATTGAACTCGAGAAATATTTTGCGCTCTTCGGGATCCTGACTCTCGAAGAGCTCTGAGAACGCGGCGGTGGGAATCTCGTAGGTTGCCAGATGCTGCATTGCGAATGGAATTGCATTTCGAGCTGCAAGAGGATGGCCTTGAATTCTACAAGCAATAGAACCAAGACTATCCCAAAAGGCCGGGTTTGCAGAGAGACTTTCGAGTGTGCTTTGAAGGATTCTTACTGTATCATCGTGTCCCAGGGGAGACAGTCGGAGCTCTCGAAAGACTCGGTCCGCTCGAATCAAGTTGGAGTCTCGAGTCGAAATCAAGACGTGTTGTGCCGGGTACCTCAAGATGACTGGGATTTTGGAGTATCCAAAGGCTTCAATATCATCGATGATGAATATCGAGTCTTTGTTACACGTATCTCCCAGCCACGCGATGAAGATCTGAACGCGCTCAGCGACTGGAGTGCTTCTCCACCTTTCCTGATTCTCGGCCAGACCCTCGATCATGTCGAAACCAATTCTCGTTGACAGCTTGGAAAGTACACTGTCAATTGTCTCTCCGTCTTGAGACCCTAAGAAGAAGACATTCCTGCGGCCTCTTTGCGTAGCTGCGAATTGAAGAAGTAGCTCGGTTTTACTATGCCGAGTCAGTATCCTGTAGACAGAAAAACAACTTGTTTAAAGCTGTACCCTATTCCTGCAATACCCTTCACTACAGTAAGACTCGGACGCGTGCCATTTGTAGCTAATGACGATTCAAGAGTACTCAACTCCTTCGATCGCCCGAAGAAAGGTCTTGTCGATGTGAGCTGATGTTGAATCTCGTTCAGTTCGGTGCCCTCCCACCAGAAACCTCGATCGGGCGGATATGCATGGGCAAGGAAGCGAGGCTGGCCAAACATCTAACGATCATATTAGGACTTATCTACTGATCTGTTTTATCGTGGGCTGATACACGGCGGTCTGGTTGAGCTTTCGGTTGCTGTACGCCACCAGTGGTCACCCCACTGAGTAACTCTCGTAGTGCCATAGTAACCGTAACAAGGGCTCCCAGTCTCGACTTGAACTTGCAGATTGAGCTATGGTCAACATCCATGATCATGTGCGCCTGGTGCTTGCCAAGAGTGGCAGATGCCTGTGTCACAATCTTTGCAGAAGGTTAGAGTGCTGCAGCAACCGTTTAGCAGATGATCCTCGGACTTACATGTTGGTTCGTGCCTTTCACCCGCATTTTGAGACCTTCTGCAAAGCATCGAAAGGGCGGGCATGGTTCAAGATTGAGAAATGCTGCCGTATCCCAAACGGAAGCCGTGTTGAACGATTGTAGTGTTCTGACTGTCTCTGCTCTAACGCCTCCGATTGTATGTGCGGTAGCTACCAAAAAGTTACTCCAATCAGCCTTTGTTGATCCACTATGCGGCGTAGCTAGGAAGACGATGCCACTCTGCGAAAGCTTGATGTTCTGACAGTTGGGTGTTAGATGCAGCCGTGCCATGGCCTAAGAAACATGGTAAGTTGCTTAACACTTGCTTTTCTGCGTGAGGTATACCTTTCGTACAACCAACCCTCCTAACGAGTGAGATACAAAGAGCAACGGACGTTCTTTCTCCTAAGTTTCAAGGATTAGAGACAAGCTTATTAAACATGGGATTGAACTTACCTTTTCGCTAGTTCGCACTTCGTTCAGTGATTGCAGAAGAGTCTCCGCCCAGTTCTCTAGTTCCATAACAGTGCTTCTGTCCGTTAGGTCCGAGTCATAACCAAAAGTCATCACGCGGCTGTCTTTGAAACTTTCATGCTCTGGTAGGAAGTCTCTAAGCCACATTTTACCACTGTCGGCGGTCCAGGTGTCAATAGCATTGCCGCCCAGCCCGTGAACCGCGCAGATGCTGGGAGTAAATTAGTGCTCTAAGAAAAGTGATTCCGTGCTGGAGGATTCATACTCAAACTTTGCATCGGGCCCTTCATAAAGAATAGCGACTCCCTTGAAATTGTCCTCGACAAGCCAGTCTTTCCAACACGACATATTATCTTTCTCATGTCGTGCTAAAGCTTCATTCTTGAGGAACTCATTCTCAAAGGAGATCGTCCCAACTGATTGACCGTTTTGGAAACAGAACGTGGTTTCTTTCCATCCCTTTGCAGTCGGCTGAGAATTGTTGAGGAGCGGCGCAGCTTGCTCCCCTTCACCTTTTGGAGTTGGGGGTGGCGGGGCTAGATCAGCTTCATCCTTCCACTTTGCGTTTTCGTCTACCTCATCCGTTGATGCGGAGGTTGATGCATCTGACTTGGACTTTCCTCTGAAGTGCTTAGCAACCCGAGATAAGCGAAACCTGGAGGTCTTCTGCGGCTTCGTACAGAGATGCTCAACGAAGGCAAGGTATTGGGCTTCCAAAGTTCCGGGGGGGATCTCATGGACCTTGACTGTTCTCTTGCTTTGCAATGGCATTTCAGTAGCGCAACGCCTCAAACTAGAAGATTTAGGGTAGGATCTAGTAAGTTGAATAGTGGATTCGATAGGTTGGTTAGTGAGATCGTGTATCCGAAGGTTTCTGCCATAGGGAATGGAGCTGAAACCTTGCAAATGAGGGATTTAATTTTCAGTCAGTAAAATAATCGCTTGGCTCTCTTAGTAAGCTCTGTTTATTGTTGGGTGACCTGCAAGAATGCGCAGCCTGATTGCCCGTTCTGTATGTAGGTGCATTTCAGCGGGTAAGGATCTACTGGGGCTGAGACTGGCACACTCTCCACGCCTAGTGTGGCTTTTTACTTTGTGGGGGTTTGACTGCTAATATTTAATGTCAAAGTTGGGGGAGCTCTGTTCTTTATATATTTAAACATAAGCTTTCCTGGCACAAGTGGTACTTAGTGATAGAACCAAATGTAATTTTACCTCGCTTTTATTCTACATAGTTAAATTAGACTTTCAAACCTATAACGTAGATTATTCCATAAATTTATGTAATTTCTGTCACCTGCTTATTAACATGGTTGAAAAGATACGTAGCCGACTGCATGTAATGAGAGCCTGATCAGGCACCAATATGCAGTCAGCAAAGTCCTGGAACTGGTCCTAGACTTCGTCTCTTCATAATTCCTAATTCACTAACATCATCGTCTTGTAGCCCCTGTGGACTACTATCACCTATTTCGCCATGGCTGACCCTCTCTCCGTCGCCGGGTTGGCCTTGGCCGTGGTATCGCTAGGTCTCCAAGTCACTGTGAGTATCACGGATTACTTTGATTCTCTGAAATCCCGCGACCAAGACATAGCCTCCATAATACAGCAGAACGGCACGCTGAGGAAGACACTCCAAGTTATCGAAACATCAATCTCTCGGTTTCAGAACGACCACAGAACTGCAAGCGAGGCATTGCGACAAAGCTTGGACTCATGTAAAGGAGAGCTGAAGGGTTTGGAGAGCATGGTAGCGACGCTCATTACTGACGAGCAAGGCACAACTGGTCGGGCGAATAAGGCTCGGAACAAGGGCAAGAAACTGTTGTATCCATTGCATCGCCTAAAGCTCGAGCAAATTGCGACAAAATTACATCATATCAATGCGACTCTTCAGTTAGGATTGCAAAATCTAGGACTGTAAGTAAGCTCCATCCTCAGAACCTTATGAGCCTTCGTTTTCTGAGACGCTTGCCAGGGCTGTATCACATCTGGGGTCCGAGAAGTTAGCCACGCTACAGGCAACCTCACAGACTATTTCTAGTGATCTCCTAGTCGTTCAGTCTGAGGTTTCCGCTATAAGCACTCCTATTAGAAGTATACAAAGCACTGTATCTCAATTTGAGACACGCTTTGACGGCCTTGAGAATTTACTTCAACAGCTGCTGGTCCAAGGTTCGGCCATCAACGGAACACTACAAGAGGTAAGCATTATTATGCACTAGGGTTATTATGTAACAAATTCTGACATAGGTTTTAGATCACCCCTTTGATGGTTACCGGACGGCTTCTCGGAAAGCCGGCAGTATTGCAAGAGATGTGTGACGCTGTCAAGACTCCAGCGCGGCACATGTCAAAGGGGAAAATCTCAGTACCACATGAAAGTGCAGCAAAAGTCAGAACAGCTCTTTCGGGTTATTCTGGAGGGCGCTTCGCATGCTTATGTCGTCACCGCCAGCACCTCCAGCGCAAGAATGCTTCCTGGGGCTCCTTGAGCTTTTCTCACGAGACCACGACTGAACAGCATGCGCCTGGGTGTCCGGCTACTCAAGCAATATCAGAACGGGATCGAACCCAGAAATTCGCTTTGACCTACGTTGGACTTAGGGCTCTGCTCAACTCAGCTATCCAGTTTTCATTTACAATTCGGTCTGGGGCAGGAGGATGGAGCCTCGGCCCCAATTTCACCTACTATCCTATTGTTGACTCAGAGTCTGCACCAGCTTTTAGGATGCTCTCCCTGCTGACGCGGTCTCGGTATTACGCGTGGTATGAATATAAAGACCGCGGCTTCCTTGAAGATGAAGTATGGCGTGAAGAGCTGGTTCCTTCTGTGGTGTCCTCAATACTGCGTTTATTTCGAGCTAAGCAGGCGTCTCCTCGAGCAGTTGACGATGAAAATCAATCTCTAGTGTACCATGTGGCTGAATGTGTGAGTCAATCCATTTCCTAGTTGGCGTAGCAAAAGCTGATCAAATCATCAGATAAGCTGCTACTATAGCTACAAAAGCTTAGATCAGAGAGATTCCGACCAGTTTAGCCCTCTAATTGATCTTCTGGAGTATTTGGTTATCAACAAGGCCCCATCGAATGAATTCAATACATACGGCCGGTAGGTGCCTAAATTTCTTTTCGAAGTAGCGGACTTGAAGTCGATTAACATGTTTTCAGTACGCCGCTAAGTACACTTTTTTCGTCAAATTCATATACTAGTGTTACCTGTCCAGTGCCTGCTGCTTTTGCAGACCTTATACTGCGATCGAACACTGAGGACGCCTTAGCACATCGGTCATGTCCAGATAGTGCACCTCATATGACAAAATATCTTGGATCAGGACAAGAGACCCTGGTATCATCTATAGCAGTTCTGCTCGACTTTCTGTCTTGTTCCACTAAATTAGCTGAAGGTTTGTTTGTCTATACTCTCAAGTAAATAGAGTGTGTTATGCTGAGTAAAGTTTTCTGCATATTTAGCTTACGGATGTGGCCCACTAGGCATAGCGATTCTATCTAATGATCTGGGGGAGGTCAAAACTCTCGTGGCCAAACATCCCAACACCCTTTCTGAGCGAAATCTTTTCGGGCATACTTCACTCCACCTCGCTGCGAGAAAGCCATCATTTCTGCGAGTCCTGGTTGAAGCCGCAGACGCAGCACTCCTCAACCAGACAGATCGATACAATTACTCCCCATTAGATTTCGCAGTCTCACTCAGTAGGTTGAGCTGTAGAGAACATCACCGAATGTGTAGAAGATGCACATGTGCTGAATGCGCTACCATTCTCTTGAAAGCTGACTGTGCGATCCCTGAATCATCAAGTCTACAGTTTATACTTAACGGTGCCTCTAAAAGGTGCAAACTGAGATACGTGCGTCACATGAAAGACCGCAGAGACAGACTGAAACAACTTGCTCTAGAAAATCTGTCCAGGACAGATATACAGCAATTGGCTCCCGATTCAGAACAAATTCTGGATTTGAATGCATTCAAAGTCACCCAGCTCTTGCAAGAGAGGGGTATTTGTGTCCCTGAAGCCCTTGCTATCATGGGAAACGGACGGTTTCCAGGCCCATTGCCAGTCTACCAAAATCTCTCTTCATCCGACGATGCCGATGTATTTTTCCGAGTTGGTTTCCGAGACACCGGCTCATGGTATGAGAGTCCAATGGTGCAACTGGGGGTTATCCATCCTGCCCAAAATCTACCATATCTTCAATGGTTGGCCAATCATGGCGGCCTCTCCCGTCAGCTCCCCTTCTCATGCAAAGATATCTTTGCAATTAGGTGCATATTCTCGGCTATTGGCTATGAAATTAAGTCCTCAATACTCTGCCTTGAAATAGATCGATCGGACGAATCTGATACTAGCAATACATCGCTAGCACCACCTATACCGAACTGGGGCGTAGCTTGGATTCACGAACTCCATGCTATAGTATTTGCGGCTAACAATACAGATGCATGCCGTTGCCAATGCTCTCCTGAGGGTTGCACTATGCTAACGTTCTTATTGAGACATTTGATCCCTGTCTATGATTTTGAGTTTGCTCAAAGACACCTTCTACGAGACAGTTCCATAAACGAAAAAGACGACCTGGAAATCATCACTATTGTTGACACGGGTACCCCCGAAGTCAGCGGTATACATGAAAATCCCCTATCGAAGCTAATCGCCAGATTCACCTCATATCTCGAACACTTTTCTTGCTATCTCGAACCAAGGGATCACTATGCTACTCTTCGGTACATTACCTATACCACTTTAGGAATCCATCATTCTTGTTGTGTAGACTGGCATAGTAGGCGGCACATGTATGAGGATCCTTCTGATAGTGTTGAAGACTGGCTTGAGAATGATGGAAGTCACATGTTGGCCCTGCTTAGAGATCTTTTGGATGAGTTTGAGGAAAACATCACTTCCATCTTTGAAGATCCAGACAAAGGAATTCGCGATCTTATTAATTTCTGGGAAAGGACTTGGGTAAGCCGTATAAGTGAGGTTCTATGTCGCCTCGAAGGGAGCGATTTGCTAGACGATGAGAGACGTGCAGCTGAGGAGATTGGGGTAATATGGGATAAAGTAGGACCTGAACTACCTGGAGAGATGGGGAGCCCCTATCAAAGCTCACCGATAGATTATTGGTTGTATGAGCTGAGAAAGATTGAAGAAGAATGCCAATAAGGGGAGGGCTAGACTTCAGGGAGACTTGAGAAATTTCTTTGCGTATGTCCTAGTCACTTTGTGCAATTTCTGAATATCGTTTCAATTCAACGTACACAGTTTCAAGACATATTCCTGGAAGGCATAAGCGCGTCATTCTGCTGCGTTTGAAGACCAATGCTATCACACAATAACGATCTTGGTCAACTCCGATGTCGATGGGTCGACCTTTTCACCCGCCATCGCACCGTTGATGAATGCATTTCCTAGCAAATGATACCTCCTCACTCCACAGTCAGAGTGTCCCACTCTCCTCAAAAAATACGGAATCTTCCCTCCAGGAATAACAACAACCACATCGCCCTTCTCGGCTCCCCCGGGACCGAAACCTACCTGCCCGTCACTCGTCACAATAAATCTCCGACGTTCACTCGCCTGCCGAATCAATTCATCGAAATCTTGGATAATTTGTCTACATGACTTGGCCAAGGCAACCTCTGAAGATACAAACCATTCGAGCCAAGCCTGATATGCCTTTGTGTACTCGAGACTACCTTGTAGCCACTTCATAGAACTAAAGCCTCCACTGACGGCATTATCAAACGCACGCTCTCATTCGGGAGAGGATGGGTTCTCAATGGGAGATGCATTCGAAAAGCAGCCAAGTCGGCTAATTGACGCCACTCGTTGATGACTGTTATGCCTCCGAGTGCTGAGCCAGGGATGATAGAAGGGTCGCCAGGTGCGCTTGCTTGAATCTCGGCAACCTGTAACCCTTGGGTTATGACATGGCCTGAATGTTGCACCCTCCAGTCTGGTTTAATGTCTCCTGAGGCACGGCTATGCTCTATCCCGAGGATCTGAACAGTGGCGTACTTGGAAAAGGTATATTGCCGCTAGGAAGTCTTCGGTGTATAGCTTCCCAGGAACAAGCATATCCATGAGGTGCTTCATTTGAAGGGTCGCAGTGTGGATTGTTAGGCCGCCGTTCATCTCACTAGGAATGTCGAGAAGGCCATGCGCACTACCGTCGATAGGTCGACGAGCAGCCCAACAGCACGAGTTCTCATGATCTATCCAAGAACTGCAAGCTTTGCGGACAATAGCTGCATCGATAAGCCTGTCGCCGCATTGTACATGACCTTTCGAGCTAGCAAGAACTCCTAGACTGTCTAAACCCTTGTCCATTAGGGCGCGGCTAAGAAGCCGATTATAGAGTCTTGTAGAAGCTTATTACTAGCGTTGAGACTTGGACTGTGAGATGAGGTGAGATGGAAGGATCGAAGTGTATCGTCGTGTCTCGAGAAGTCGCCTCTATATAATTTAGCCCCAAGCTGAAGGGCTCCGCTTCCGGTGATAAGAAAGCAAGGACGTATCGTGCATGTGAGTAAATGTCTTCCCATCATGGCAACTTGAGATGCGCGCTCCTGTGGATTTTGCTGGTCAATACGCAGAGCATCGATCCAGAGAAGCTCGTCGAAGCGAGATGCCGAAAAGCAGTCAAGAACATGATGCAGATTCTTGGTTGCGTGGATAACTTGTCGAGCAGCAGAGTGTCACTTAAGTCACCTCAGACATAGGATAGCGCGACGAAATATGGACAAGCCGGATCGCCTAATGAGACGCGCGTGAAGGATAAGTTTGAATCAGCACTCAGGTGAAGTAACCGAATATATCGCCTTGCAGACTCATTACTCTCGCTGTCAGATATCGAGTAATTCATAATGCTGCACTAATTGACTTCATGCAACTTGAAGCGCTAATTAGATCTTATTTCCCCTCAAAAACAAGGTCGGGAGGGGATGATGGCACAGCAGTGGAGCCTACCGGGCTGCTAGCATCTTGTGATTGCGACCATTTGTATTGCGGGTTATAATATACTATCCATGTCCATAGCCTCAAGACTTTGGACTGATACACGGGGCCCTTTGAAGGACTACAGTTTTCCCTTCCTGCCATCCTCGCTCAACTTGAGGATCATACCCAGGTTGCCACTTTCAATTGTCTCAAAAATGCTCGGAAGTCCCTGCGACTTGCGCTTCTCCTCCTCTCTGCGGAAGAACTCTTCCGCACTCTTGATCCTGTTGGGATGGATCTCATCCAAAAGCTTGTAATCCCTTTGAACGACTCCCTTATTCCCGCCAGAGTTTCTCCACATATTCCAGAAACCAGTGAAATTCTGCTTAAATGTCATAGTCGCAGGATCGTTGGGATCAGCGTTATATCCAGCTGGTACTGTGCCCTTCAGAGGCATGTGCTCGAAGTAAGTCGCCAAGGTAATGTCGATGAATTGTGCTGGCTTGCCAGTAACCTTTTGGAACGCCTGCGCTAGGTCATGGTACGTGATATGATCGATTGCCACCTCGAGATCCAGCCCGTCAGATCTCTCGGGGTTATCGAAAAGCCAGCGAACATAGTGGTCGCAGTCGTCGAGAGCGACGTGGGGGATTGCTCCGTCAGCGAGAGGAACAGCCCAGGTGACGACACCCTCAACAATACGTGGAGTCATAACTGTCTGTGCTGAAATTGCCATCTCGATATACGGACCAGTAGTGAAGATGGCAGTGCCCATGCTATGAGCCTTTCTCTGGCTTAGCATCCACTCAGCCATTCGACCTTTTCCGTCATAATGGCCGCAGCGGAACTTGGGATCATAGCCACTCTTCTTATACCCATAGTCCAAGTTTCCAAAGACAAAGAACTTTATGCCAGACTCAATTGCCAGCTCGTATGCGCGGATGGTCCAGTAAGTCTCTGTCTTTTCACCAGTGTTGAAGCCGTCAATGTTGACGAAGGTGCCCCAGCAACCTTCGTAGCCTTTTCGGAGGTTGTCCTCATTCGCGAATGAACCTTCGATGAACTCGACGTCGCCCAACTCTGCCAATTGCTTGGCGCGCTGTGAGTTGACGTCGCGAGTGAGTACTCTTAAGCTGTACGCTCCATCTTTGGTGAGGCCGCGACAGACGGGGAGACCTTGAGCTCCAGTAGCTCCTATAACAAAGATGCGACGAGCCATGACCCTTGCAGTGAGAAAAGGTGTTTACTGGTGGCTTGATAGAGTTTGGTGAGATGCTAGTGTTCTATGACGTCGGAGGGTTGGATTCATGCGTTACATTTCGAAGTGTAAACAGTTATATATATAGGCGTTATTCCTAACACTTTCCGATAAAGATTACAAAATGGAAATGCTACCGGAGGGTTTTGTAATGCATTATGATAAAGAAGGAGGCGTGATTATTATTTCCTCCGGTCTCGGGTTATGCGTTTTGATCAGTAATTATTGATCACTAATCGCGAACGTGGTGCTCTGAGCGCTAATGTCGCGGCCCACTCAGGCAAGACGTCTACCAAGCCATTTCTTCGCATTCCCGATTAGGAGCAATTGCATATTCGGCATTAGACAGGCGTTGAGCGGTGGTGTATCTGGACATCTTGCTCGAACTGCTCACCGATATGCAAGTGTACTGCACCATCTTGGCGGACAAAAGCGTTCAGTAATCAATTATTTATCATGATCGAAGTCGCATAATCATATTGCATTGAAGATATATCATCCGAATCTGATTATCTCGTTGAACTAGACTATGTTGAAGCTGAACGTAAAGTTGAATGGCTTGGTGTAGCACCTGTACTTCTCGAACGGTCTCACCCTAACCGTAGCCGATCCCAGCCCATTGTTATCGTAATCGAGATGCAGCACCGTCATGTTCAATGACTTCAGATCGTGCGGGTGCTGAGCATCATCCAAGTCAAAGGGCATGTACCTCCGAGCCGTGAAGCTAAATGGTTCACTCTTTGTTCGTCGCGCATCAAGCGTTACATCCTTATTTCCGATCTTCAACCATCGCAAATCCTCGCGATTACCATTCTCTTGAGGGTAGTCATAGTAGGTGAACAGATCCGGGACGGTGGAACTGTACTGCCCGATGCGGGACCCTTGCTTGGAGTCTTTGTAGCTTTCTCCGGGTCCTCGGCCGAACCATGAGACGTCGTCGAAAGATTCGGGCAAAACAGCCATGAGGCCGATGCGGGGAATGACATGAGACTCATTCTTGCCGACAAATTCGCCCCGAGCTTCGAGTTGAAGCTGAGCACCTTGAGTGGGGATCTTGTAGATCATGTCTGCTTCAACGCCCCAAGCACGTGTCTTGACTCCAACCCAGACTTTATAATGCACCACTGCGCCATCATCATCTATGCGCCAGGTCACGTCTCTGACTTGGGGGTAGATCATTGGAATCTTTTCTTGTTCCCAGATCGGTCCATCGCCAGAAGATGCCGCATCGTTCTGTGTGAGAGCGCGATAGAATGAGAGTTCAGGGCCACGTTGGAAGATATCCACGCCGTTGATGTTCCAAGTTACATTTCCCTGAAGCAAGTCAAATCCAAAGGAAGCATCTCCACTCTGATAGAGGAGCTTGGTTCCATTCTTCTGGAACTCTCCGCTCTCTTGACGACGGACAAACGATAGGCCCTGCGTTTTGATGCCGGATCGTTGGATGTGAAGTTGGTCCCAAGCGATGACATGGCCCTTCGGAGCCCAGAGAGTAGCTTCCTTCAGCTTGAACTCGACCGTGACCCATGCCTCATTCTGTGTAATATTCAGCCCCGATGGAAGTGCCACGGTCCTATTCTCTCCAGCGGGTACTCTTGGAAGGCCGAGTGGACGAGCTTCAGTCTTGAGACCGTCTGCGACAACATGCCACGAAACATCGAGATGACTCAAGTCAGAAAAGTCATAGTGGTTGACAACAGTCATTGCACTTCCATTCTTCGCCAAATTCACCGAGACAGGCTGGATGATCTTGGCGTACTCCTTCAATGAAGGCATTGGCGAATGGTCAGATAAGACAAGACCGTCCATGATAAAGTCACCATCATTGGGCTCGTCGCCAAAGTCACCTCCGTAAGCGTAGTACGTAATGTTCTCTTCCTTCTTGAGGAGACCGTGATTGCTCCACTCCCAGACAAGGCCACCTTGAGATAAAGGCTCGTTTCTGAAGAGGTCGATGTACTCTACGAGACCACCTGGTCCGTTGCCCATAGCACTAGTACTGTTAGCTCAACCTCATCTGGATTACTGAAGGATACTCACTGGGCATATTCACACAACACAATTGGCTTATCAGTATGAGTCTTGATGAACTCCCTTACATCGTCAGGCGTGCTATACATCTGACTGTACATATCCGTCGACGTAGCATTGCGGTCTTGCTCGTAGTGAATAATCCGACTTGGGTCCCTCTCTTTGATCCACTTGCTCATGGCAGCGTGGTTACGACCATAAAAACACTCATTGCCGAGAGACCAGATAATGACAGAGGCATGGTTCTTGAATCGCTCGACTAGCTGACGAGCCCGATCGACATAAGCCTCTTCCCAATCGGGATTATTAGAGAGCCACTCAGCAGCTTCTTCTTCGGTTTCCTCAAGACTACCGAAACCATGGCATTCGAGGTCAGATTCCGCGATAACGTAGAAACCGATCTCGTCAGCCACGTCGAAGAAGTCAGGATGGGGAGGCTGATGGGCAGTGCGAATTGCGTTAATGTTGGAACGCTTCATGAGTAGAAGGTCCTTTCGCATGTTTTCGTAACTGACTGTACGTCCAGTGAGATGGTGGTGCTCATGTCTGTTGACTCCGTATAAAATGATAGGTTTTCCGTTGACGTAAAAGTTGGACCCTTGAATCTCAACGCGACGCAGACCAACTTTTTGACTGATAGTCCGTCCGTTGAAGGTGATGAGCAAGGTGTACAGGTTTGGCGTTTCAGCGGACCAGATATGGAAATCATCCCCAGAAAGGCTTTTCTCATAGATATCTGAAGATGATCCTTTCCATTCATGAAGAGCCGAACCGTTAGGCGACAGTAAGTTGATAGCAAGGTCATCCTCTTTCCCTTGAATTGTCACATTGACTTTAAACGACCCTTCATCAAAAGAGTCACTGAGTTCAGAGTCAACCTGAAAGTCTATGATGGATGATTCGGAAAAGGGAATGAGGTAAACGTCGCGAAAGATACCAGAGAGCCACCACTGATCCTGATCCTCGATATAAGAACCATCCGACCACTGATAAACCCTTACAGCAAGATCATTCGCTTGACCCGGGGAGAGGTAGTTCGTAATGTCAAACTCGCTTGGATTACGACTCCCTTGACCGTATCCAACCTCTTCGCCGTTGACCCAGACGTGAAATGCACTATCAACGCCCTCGAAGCGCAGTCTGATCTGATCACTGTCCCACTCCTCAGGTACTTCAAACTGTCGCCAGTAAGAACCAGTGGGATTGACGTATGAGACGTTGGGAGGAGTGACAGAGAAGGGGTAGTCAATGTTGGTGTAGTGAGGATGGCCGTAGCCTTGCAGCTGCCACATGCCTGGGACTTCGATGTCGTCCCATGAGCTTGTGTTGGCAGTTTCCCAGATGGGAGCATCGAAGGGACTGACGTCGTAGTGGAATTTCCATGTTCCGTTGAGACTGTGGAAATAACTCTGATCCCGATTGAAAGAGAGAGCGGATTCTTGATCAGGGAAGGAGTAGAAGTGCGCTCGAGCTGGGAGGGTGTTGCGATGAAGGACGTTCAAGTTACTCCAGTCGGGCAACGCCCCAGGGAAACCTAGCGCCGACAGATCCATGATGCAACTGAATGATACCAAGGAATTCCTTTGAATACTCTACAATCACTAGTGAGTGCCATCTTATATGTAAGTCATTCGGCCATCGCCTCGGCTCTACTTCTGATCCTCCACAAACGCCAAGCCCTACGATCGTCAACAGCATCTCCCGCACCTATCGCAGCACCGCACATCTGGAGAATAGTCCGAGATCTGCATATTGTCTCCGCAAATACAACTCTATAAACAGGAATAAGCATAAAGCTCGGATGATGTCGAATTATGTCATGAGCTTCCCCGCTGGAACGTTGCATTGAAGCTCCGCGAGCAACCCGAAACTATTACTAGCCAATGAATTGCCCATATTTTTTCCACTTCTCGTCTTGTTTCAATATCTCCATATCCTCATCCCTCAGCGATAACGCTGCAGTAATTTCTCCATCGGGTCTCTTGGGCATAAGATACATCAAACTCTCAAACGGCTCGAACAACGGCCTCCTCACACTCTCTGGCTTTCCTAGTCCAAGACCAAAGTCATAGTCCCAGCATTTCAGCTTCGCCCATGAACTCAACATAATATCCGTCGATGGATTCGCGTCCGCTGTGACAGATACGCTTGCCCTGTTCGTCTGGTCGTGCAGATATGTTACCAGGGCTTGTGTTCGCCGGCGAAGATCATCACGGCCGAGTTCAGACCGCAAGCGAGATGCTACGATGCCGAGTGGCTCATTGGCGATCTGAGAGAGTTTCGAGACGCTGTAGGTCATGTTTTGGAGGATTCCTGGGTAGTTCTTGGGTACATCCAGTTGAGTGCGCACATCAACGGCGCGACAGAATTGAGTCGAGGTGGAATCATCTAGACGAGCACGGCGGGCGCGGCTGACGGATTGCCAGATGAACGCCGAGAGAGCATCATC
Source organism: Fusarium oxysporum Fo47 (assembly GCF_013085055.1). Classification (NCBI taxonomy): domain Eukaryota; kingdom Fungi; phylum Ascomycota; class Sordariomycetes; order Hypocreales; family Nectriaceae; genus Fusarium; species Fusarium oxysporum. The sequence goes on along the minus strand of NC_072840.1, from coordinate 326,927 downwards.
TGTTGAAACGAATTTCGTGCCTGCGTCAAGAGTCTGTGTTGCCTTGTCTTTGAGATCAGAGAGGGCTTGTGGACTGAATGAGAAAAATGCCCAGCTTGCTTTTGGCGGTGCTGGTGGGGTCTCAGTGGTTGGAGGGGGTTTTATGATTTGATGATCCAGCTCCGGGCCGAGTTCGTAATTTTTGAGAGGAGGAACAATGGTCTTGCGCTCAAGGTTCATTGTTGATATCTCTTCTTGCGTGAAAGCCTCGTCGCGACAGGCCTTCGACAGTAGCCGAATGAGCTCATCCTGGCCCGTCATGTCCATGCAGCCATGCTGTCCATTGACAGTGAGTATAAGCCCGCCCTCAATAAAATTGAGCTGAAAGATCAGCACAGGAATAGGATCATCAGGCGAGTAATCGGGGCCAATAGGAAGAGTCTTCTTTGGCGCGATTTTGTTCTCGTCAAACATGCTCATGGGGAACTCTGCCTTTCTCAAGCCCTCCATTGTCGGTGCTGAGGGGTCATCTCGGAGATCCTTGACTACCAGTCTCGGTGTCGCCTCGAATGGTTTTATCTTGAATACGCCCGTACCATCGTCCTTCACCTGGCCTGCTACCCAGGGGAAACTCTGCGAGAGACGCTGCAGGCCATTTTTGATGGTGGCGGTGATGGCAGGATGTGTGGAGGGGTCGGTGATTGGGAAGCAGAAGCTGACTTGGGTGTAGATCTTGACCATGAAAGGTTGTTGGCCGATGATGTCCAGCTCTATGTCTAGGTCGACCATGTTTGTAACGTTTAGTGCAGTCATTTTGAGTGATGAGTTAGTGAGATGCAAGTTTTACGTTCTGCTACTTGTTCTTATAGAGGTTATCGAGAGGTGAGCCCCACTGAAAAGGTATGACCTTGGATGAGTCGAAATGCACAATTGCCTGTTAGAGACTAGTGCAAATCCTTCGCTAAATGCTCCACTCCTGATGAATCAAATTATAAACTCCTCAATCAGTGACAGAATGTAACCACGGAATGGATACGGCGAAGGAGTAGGTTTGAACCTCAAATAGACAAAAATTAATACGCTAACTAATTCTGTAGTTTATTCCATATCCCATGATTAAGCATAACTCATGATTCCAATTGCAACCCACCAATCTCAGGTCTCCACATCTATTGCGTCACCTGTACATTGTGCATCGGGACCCCGGGATAATTTCCTGGTGGATATTGCTGAGGGGTTTGTGCACTCTGCCCCGTCATTTGAGGGGTTTGAGGCTGGGCTGGAAAATATGAACCTTTGTTGTCGTATTGATACTGATTCACTGTTGAGCCTGTTGGGAGAGGAGTTGGAGGCATCTGATACTGCATGGCTTGTGCGGTCGGGGCAGGTGCGCTATTCACCCCAGGAGCCTGAGCAGTATATGCTGGCTGAGGCTTGGGAGCCCAATCTTGAGGGTTGTACGGTGCATGGGGAGCGAAAGCTGGTTGATGCGGGGCAACGAACGAGCTTCTTCGGTCAACCGGTGCGGGCACTGGGGCTTGTTGATAAGTGCCAGTGTGTTGGGGTGTTCCGTAGCCAGGCTGCTGATGATACTGCTGTTGTGCGGGTGGGGGCGATGCCTGATATCCAGTCTGATGCTGGACAACATGCTGCACGGGAGTCTGATAGACATAGGCTGAATCATCAGGTGGTGGCACTTGGGCTACAGAGTCAGGCGGCAGTATTGGCTGGTGGGGGGCTGTGACAGCAGGTGGATATCCAGCTGGTGTTGCTGGGACAGTTGGAAAGTATCCGGCTTGAGGTGCCCCGGCGATCTGTCCAGTTGGCTGCGGCTGTAGTTGCTGTGGCGCATAGCCCTGAGTGCTATCCTGGGGAGGCGTAGGCATGACCATATTCGGGACCTGTTGCACTTGCGGCTGTTGATATGGAGCTGATGGCGCAGGTGTAGCAGGAGGAAGAGCCTGATGCATTGCAGCCATGTTGAAAGGCTGTGGTGTCGCAGGGGGGTTATAGCCTGGAACTCCTGTCTGTTGTTGGTAGAGAGGCTGCGGCTGTGTTGGCTGCATGTTTGGTCCTTGAGAAGTGTGGGGAGGATATTGAACAGCTGGTGTTTGGGGCGGTGAGAACATCTGAGTGCTCGCCGGAGGCATAGGTGATGGTGCACCATATGTCGGGACTGGTTGCTGCGAGTAGTCGTACTGCTGTTGCATAGGCTGTTGTCCAGTGACATGGGGCGTCAAATAAGTCTGGCTCTGCTGAGCTTGCGGTTGGGCGACTGGCGCCTTGAAGTCTTGAGGATACCCATTCGGTGTAGTATTGTAAGTTTGCGGTACAGGTGTCTGACCAACAGCAACATTGTAAGGCGGCGGAGGAGGAGGAAGAGCTTGCGACGAACTTCCAGCAGCATAATTCGGATATACTTGGCCATTGTTCTGATAAGGCTGAATCGTATACCCCGCCTCAGCAGCTTTTGCATCTTGAACAGCTTGAAAGACACCAGCCTTCTGAAACGCTTTGCGCGCATCCTTCTTCTTCAAATGATCCGTATGCTTGTGCTCAACCATCATCCCCGCTCCATCGAGCGCAGCATGTGACACGAGCTTAATAGCAGTCTCATTCGCAACGATGGATTGAATGCCATGCTCTGCACCAGCAGTCGCAACGGCATCAGCGCCCATGCTTCCAACACCAAGTGTAACAACGCCGATCGTTCCGCTGACCGCCATACTCCCAAGAACATCGCGTTTTCGTGTTTTATGCGTCGCATTCAGTCGATTGAGATGCCTCTCAATAATCTCGCGTTTCTTTCGTGCATTATGAATCGCCGGTGCAGCCATCGCAACACCAATAGTCGAAACTCCTAGCGTGAGGGGGATTGCGCATCCCGACACCGCAGTCGACGTGGCAGCGCCCGAAATCAGGCGGGTGTAGTGCTCCCATTCTCGCTGTAGCTCCTCGAGCGTCAGGCCCTGGCATTTCTGGTCGTAGGCCTTAAAGTCAAAAGGCATTTCGTCGTCGCGGTATGATCCGTGAAAGAACTACAAACTAAAGGCCAAGAGTGCCAAGAGCGGGTATATGTGTACCGTCGCATGGTTTCAGCTGAAAGTCCAAAATAGTAATGAATGGTCTAGACCGGACAGATAAGATCATTTCGGCGCCTGAAAAAGCCACGCGAGGCACACTCTGTGAAAAGTGCTCATATGAATGGGCGTTAGTGGAGGAGAAGGGGAAGGGCTAAGTTGTTCTTGGGCTAGTGAGATGCAGTCGCATTCAGCCGCACGAGGCGTTTGAACCAGCAGAGTTGAGACAAGGCAGACATTCCCGATTGGAGACCTGTTTGACCCGAATGGGTAATGGCTACGTTCCATGCAGACTTAGAAAAGAGGTTCGCACAGCTTGCCCGAACGGTGAACCTGTTGGAATGGGCACTGGCCGAATTGCTGCACCTTGAGCGTAAGTGCGCGCAGCCAATTAGCGCCTGTAGACCGAGCTGCAAATTGCTTCAGAGTTCGTACTTGGTTCATTGTTGCTCGCGACCTTTTATTAAGACCTCATTAGAGTGATTACCATGGTTGACACCGTCAAATGTGTTTCTGTGATAACGGCAGAAGTGATTCATATTGGTATGTTGAAAATTGCCGGTTTGTGTCTTGAACATAGAAATGTCTTTTATGGTCAAAGAAACTCATGGTATAATCGCCTGGGTCGACCCTGGGCGGCAAGTAACAGACTTAACATGGTTAGTATGTAAGCAGTAGGGGATATAAAGAGCACAGAGGATGCTGAAATTAGATGCCTACTGTGTCTTTTCTCCGACGGCCGGGCTGCATAGGTATATAGGACCTTTCTTTCCCTCTTGTCGCTCTCTCCCCCTGCACTACTAATGTATTTAAAAGCAGCGATATTTTCTGCCTAAAGTGGAGGCAGTAACAGCGTTGTCCCTATCTAAGTAGTAAAATATATAATAAACCAGCTAGTTTAATAAACACTAATAATATTCAATAAATATTTTCAATAAGAAATAAATAGGGCTTAAGCTAGGTGCTTAATAAATGGCTTGTTAATGGTTTAAACATAAATAACAGTAGGTTCTAGAGCTAGGGCGAATAAGGACGGTGCTAATAATTCGTCATCTGACATAGTAGAAGCCCGGGGCGAATTAGTGGGCTGCTTTGCGCAGTAAAACAGGCATACAACCAATTAAACCAAAGGGCGGTGCAACTGAGGCCTGCTAATAGTAAGACTTCGAACTTGACATAGGGTTTAACACACAGCCTTAGCTGTAAGCTAGGCTTACCCAGCCTACCATTCCGTAAGCACAGCCACAGGGACAATGATAATACCTAGTTTAAAATGCCGCAATTTAAGTTGGTTATACTACTTTATTACAGGACAGAACATTCAATAGCGCATTAATTAACAGTCTTGTTAGCGTTAAATCTGGCGACTCTCTTATTAATTTAAATTAAGCTTCAAGGCAGCTAATCGCCAGGCGCTAAAGTCGCGATGGCAGAACGAGACAGTTGGTACGACGATTTAATGCGACCCCCAGACGCCAAACTCGAGGGCCTCGACACCTACGTCACAGACTTCAACGACTTGGAAAGCATCGGCTCAAATAGAATCCATGGCCCTGGTGCTACTGTGCCTCTAGATCCTACGGCATCTGAATTTATTCCAATTGCTTCCAGCTCGACTGCCTTGCAAGACTCGGCACTTCCGAGCGCAGAGCCGCCCTCCGTGCCTAGCACATATCCGATAGCGAGTACAATAGCCAGCACGGAGATCACAGCACAGACCACTATTCCTAGCCAGAAACCGAACCAGAGCGACAGGAAACAAGAAATCAGAGAAGACAACAGCCCAGTTTTGACGCCACCAAGTCCGTTAAGGGAAGCAGATGAGGATCACGATGATCAAGCTTCAATAACCTCCATAGGTTCTACTACCTACACGCCGCAACAGAGACATGACGCTATCGAAAGGTTTTCTAGGGCTATGCGCAGAAAGCTCAATCATAGCGTGCTTCATATTGTGGCTGATGATGTTTCTCGTTCTCTTATTGTCTCCAAGTTCCGTAAGGCTATCAAGGACTTTGCCCAGGCGGTCGATGTAGACGAGTCTATAAAATCACAGATGCAAGGTGTCAAGATAATACGCAGATTGAGATCTGAGATTGCTAACAAATTACATGACTCAGTGGTGGAAACGGCTCAAGAGGAGGAGAAGGAAGAGGGGGCGCTTAGCGATATTGCTCTTGGCGATGGTGCACCGCTGGGACTCGCAGAGAAAATGCGAAACTGGCTTCCTGAAGCAGATGTCGCCGTCTCAACTGACCATTTCTTAGCAGATCTTGTCCCACCATATGGTCCAGCCCCCAGCGAAGCATGGTTTGATGATCAATCAAGCGTCAGTTTCGGAGAGGGATCCGAAGATGGGACAGAAGTGGGGTTCAAGCTTGGAGGTGCTCCCAGCATCTACGGGCAATCAGTTGATCCATTGGCAGTCCTGGAGGCTTTGACAAATCAGCCAGCATTCGACCAGCTCATCCGAACGGTCGAGAATTGCATACAACAGTACCATGGTGATAAGATGCATTTGATACGGCAAAAGACTTCGGTCTCTCTGAGACGTTATTATCCTCATCGCGAAGGGGAGAATACTATTCTTGGTGCTGTTTTTAATGTCGACTGGGATTTGAAGAGCTTCCTTGTTGAGAACTATCAGCAGGGTGTACATCAAAGGCTCGGGAAAGTGATAGCAATTACCGGCACCACTGAGACAGCCAGGCTATGCTCAGTGAGCCAGTATATGAAGTGGCGTTGGCACCATAAAAGTCCTCAGCTTCTCATGGCTCTCGAACAGGCCATGCTAGAGAGTACCATGGCCTCGAAAACTTGTAAGTTAATAGACTTTGTCTTTAATTTCTGGACTAATCCTTCTGTCAGCTAGGTTTCTACCTGGTATTTCAAGGAAAAATCAGATTACTGTGGATCCATCCTTGCGAACTATAAATGTTTCGGGGACCGAGCGCTTTATCATCATGATAGCTCAGCAGCTCTCCTGGCTGGCTGCTGCTTTTCAGGAAAAGAAGGACAGCCTCACGTATGCGTATGTGGGATTTAGTGAGGCGACTCAGTTAGCCGCCGACTTGGGAGTCCCAACCTTTAACATCGAAGTCCAACTCGAAGTATTGCCAGAAAACGAAAAGTCAAAAATGTGTTGGAATTCTATCATAGGCCCAGGCGTGATTATAAGAGGATTTCCTTTGCCCGAGAGAAATCACAAGGAGCGCGGACTTGAGGCATCAATTCGAGTTATGGCCCAGCTCCTGGACTTGCATAAAGCAGTTACCTTCAAAGGTGGTTATGTTTTTAAAGGAAGATACACAGCTCTCATTCCTGTGCAGACGTTTGGGAACTCCATTCAGTGGCATATCGTGGACGCGTATCCGCGTAAGCTTGAATGGACTGACATCGATGCGCTCTGTCCCATCCGGCTCATTAGGTACGCAAAAGCGAGCTTCCTCGACACTCGATCATTTATTGGATGGTGTCCCATAGTTCTGGAGACTCTCGGTTCGTTTCGGTTTATCCCGGTGCTCCCACTACTACTAACATTTACGCACAGCAACATGCGACTACGAGTACGATCTAGTCGGTTATTCCCAAGCAAGCATACCACATCGATGGGCTCAAGTCGAAAAATTACAGTTTGGTTTCAGTCAATGGGGTGCAATTACGGCCGAAGTCACTGTAGGAAAGAAGGACGGATATCGTTGCCAACGACCGGACGACTACGATGCTCTTCTAGAAGATGCTAAGAACACGCATATCATCCTATACGATACTGAACAGAGGAGAGCAACACAGACTAATGCAGAAGACCTAATCTTACATGTTCTACATCATCAAAGAAACAAGAAAGGCAAAGATACACATCCGGATACATCCTATCAAGGGCAAGATATTGGTTTCGCACACCCTGATCGGAGAGTAACCTCAACTCGAGAAGTCATGCTCAGGAACGCTGAAAGAGTATTTTGTCATCGGCGTCCATTTTCAAGCTCTGAGCTCGAACCATGTCTTTTTAAGCATGAGTTCAAGTCATTGCATGCCACTATTGATGGGCTTTGGGCCCAGGATTATGTGAATCAAAAGTCCCATGCAATGAAGTTGAGCCTAAGCCTGAAACCCTACATCAGTGGATGGGAGTACATGGACCTCGTTGAGCCCAGGAGATGGATGCCGCCAAAGTCGGCGAACTTGAGCAATAAATGTGGTCGTTGGAATGAATATGCTAGAGGGATTCAAGCCCTGATATTTTTCGGATCTGGATTTGGCGATATCCTAAGCGCTGCTTCGCTTCCAAACGTCTGTCCCGCTCTCACTTCTGTTCCGAAAGGCCATTTCTGCTTGGGCATTCGAGTCGATACTCTGGAACGTCTTTTTACTGAGCAAGGTTCTTTGAAAGACCAGGCGAGGCTTACTGCAAACGGTCTAACTTTGTCTGGTTCTAACGACCTTTTCAAAGCAAACGACGAAACGGCTGGTCAACGATGTGGTCTTCGGCGGTTGGTACAGTTTATCAAGCCAGGGCTAAAAAGGGGGGGACATACTTCCCTTCCTCTCGAAACAAACGGCGCCGTCATTATTGGTGATTTTGAGGACAGCATTCTGCACAAGGACTGTGTTCAGGAGAGGAGTAGGAATACTTCTGGGAGAAGTCCTAAGTGGTTGCGATTGGATTATTATACTTCCTCTATACCTATGAGGCCAAGACCAACCACATACCACGCGCAAGGTTAGAATACGAGTATAGCAAATATAGGCTCGAAATGAAATATATTTTAAAGAGGGAAAGAGAACATTGTTAGCATATTAAAGCTTTTGGGACTTATGGTTAAGCTTTATCGCAATCCTCTTAATATTATTAAATTCAAGATTTTAATTATTTAATTATTAATTGTTCAAATCAAGGTTTTTTTCTTTAAAGGATTTTTTATATATCTTAGCTTATTCTAAAAGACAGTTTATTGGCTTCATTGTCTTCTGCGTCCTCCAGGTCGGCTGCTCTTCCTGTCCCTCAGGAACATTTCGACATTCCCAATAGAACAGGAGAAGGTGGCCCGGGCCAACACATCAAGACAGGTTCTCACATCTCTCCCTTTTTGCGGTATTGAAAGCTGCGACAAGAGTAAACTCACTGCACAGCCATGGTCATGGGCAGCAAAGTACCCAAACGACGCGAGCTGAGCTGCCTGCCATGTCGCCAGCACAAGCTCAAATGCGATCGATGGCTGCAAGGTACTCCGGAAGATGCTCTAGATATATGATCACCGTGGTGCAGCTGGCACGCCTGAATCAATAGCTTCCGAGATCGGACTAGTGTTTAGTGGCGAAAACACAGCTCGGAAGTACCTATGTCGCTGCTGTATCAACTACCTGCTGAACCAAAATCAGCCAGCTTTTACCAGGGGCGCCAACGACGAATATGACAAGCAAGTAACTGGACCATACGACCCATCTGAGCTCGATATCACTTTGAACATGCTTGGTCCGGAACAATGGGAGATCTTGTTAAACAGCATAGATTCGACGTTGAATTAGGAACTTATCTATGTTTTACACTAACCGATTATATTATAACTCAGTATTTAAATTAAACTATCTCTTTATCCCAAAACAACTCCTCAAAGTCAAAGGCATGAAATTGCTCTAAAGGCAATAATTCCATCATGGCCTCTCCCATCGCATCATCCGATAAATCAGGGATCATAGAAGCTGTTGGCCCATTCAGCGTATCACCGAAGCCGGCGATCTCTTGCCTTGGTACATTTTCACCGCTATGTATCGAGCTTGTCATGGGCATCAGCGTTGAAGCCTGGTCCAGCCTCTCTCTGTAGATGGAATTGACCATTTGCTCCATGTCATTCGCCCCGTGTCGATTCTGTCTTGCAATGGCAATTTCTGCCTTGTCCAATTTGGCACGTAGTCTGATCAAGACATTTCGAAAGGTTCTGGCATTGCAATGCAGCGTGTTCAAATGCTCAGCAGCAGCACTGTCGAATAGCGCAGTAGCCCGACCAAGGAGGTCGTATAGCACCGTCCTTTGCCTTGCATGAGAGCCAGCTACATTGCGCAAGGCCCGAGAAAGATAGTCGTTGATCAAGACACTGAAGAGATAGCATACGTCATTGAAGAATATGATACCCTGGGCCCTGACATTATCGGTGGATAGACTCAGGGCAGCACTTAGTCCCTCTTGTATGAGTGAGATATCTGGGCCATGATATGTTCTTTGTGCCTTTTGCCTCATTGTCGAAAGTTGTTCACCTCCGAGAACACACTCGTCGAAAGGAGGGTTGGCGCATTTGTCATTACGCGGGTACTCGTAACTTGAATTCGGCTTAAGTGCGCGCGTTCGCACAGCGGAGTAGTGCACCAGCAATATCTCTGCAAACGTATTTAGAGCCAGCCATTGAGAGATCTGGATACAACTTACTGCTACAATCAAGGAAACGGGTGTATGTCTTGTGCCAATTGTCTAGCGATGCCACCAGCTCAGTTCCTGTCGTTCTTTCATTCTCTGGCAAACGGGACGAGTTAGTGACTGAGCTCGCCATAGACGCAACAGCAATCATCTCCAAATCCGTCCATGCCGCTATCTTCTGGTGGTCTGCAAGAGTAGAAGAGCCCAAGACTGTGACATATGATCTTGTGCAAGGTGGGTATTGCGGTAACAATGGCCGCTGGAATAGAACCCTGACACTGAAGAAATTAGCTTTGGTTGAAAACCCAAGACCAATTCATGCTGCTTACCTATTTACAGCCCAGAGGCATGCAAGGCTTGTATGCATGGCCTCATGACACTCCATCGTGGTCATCCTTGCTCCTGCAAGTGTCCAAATGCACTGCGAATCATCTGAATTCACGCATTCACTAGTATCAGAATGGAACTGACAGCTGATTTCATACAAGCCCAGGTCAGAGCCCATGGATTCTGCTTGCGCTGCTAGACCCGAGATTCTGACCTTGTGGAGAGGTTCGTTTGCGGCATAGAAGGCCACAGCCAATATCAATGCTTGCACGAGTTCGATGCTCTTCTGCCCAGTAACAATGGCTGACTCGGCTAGTGTGTGCCTCAGTCGAGTATCCATCTCTGCAAACAGTTTCATATCGAGGGTAGAGGCGGCGGTGGCGAGAACAGCGAGTCGCAATTCATCCTTCTGTCTATGGCTGTCTGCCGAAGGTAGGAAAGATGGTGAGATGAGGGGGGGTTCAGTCATGACACTGAAGAAGTGATCAAGTAGACGCTGTGACTGCGTCTCGGAGACTTCTTTTATTTGAGTGGTTGAGCCTACGTTGTCTTGACTTGTTTCTGATGGTGATTCGGATTGCCTTGCCGCTTCTCGTGCCGCGCTGTGCGTCGTTGTGCATCGATTAGGCGACTCGCTATCTTGAAAAGGTGATGGGCGACGGGTTTGATGTTGGGCAGTCAACCATGGCCGTTCTGAAGAGGCCGACTCCTTTCGTTTGGCTCCCGCAGCTCGCCGCCTCTGGTATTCCGAGGACGTCTCCTCGTAAATACAGGGACAGTGCGTCTCCAAGCATCTTTTACAAGAGGTGCCGTCGACTTGGTTACCAGAGGGCTCGCATCGAAGCTTGGAGAGCCGACAGTTTAGACATGCTCGATGGCCTCTTCGACGGGGAGCGCGAGGTACGGTTGACATGCTTAATTCTGTGGATTTTGTCGATGTGGCCGACGAGGGTGATGGAGAAGTAAATGACGGTCAAACGTAAATGTCTTGAATAGCGGGGTGTTTGGGAGGCCGCTAGTGGCATCATGTAGCCAATTAAGAACTAGCCCTCTGGTATTATTGTTTTTCGTAAATACGTACTTAGTGCTTCCGAGGCCAATCGCCTTAGATACTAAATATATATATATAGATATTATAGCTGATTGTCAAGTATAAGACTAGGAGAGATAGTATCCAGATTGAAATTAACGACTATATAATTAAAATAGACCAAGATAACCCTCCTCGCGTTCTATAACTGTGCAGCCTTCTGTTCACATGGTCGCTTCCTCACCCTTCAAGGGTAATTCGTGGGTTTGAACAAAGAAGGTCGACGCCCTGAGAATACTCAGTTGTGCTTGCGAAGACCTCTTGATCGTCTAGAAGAAGGAGATGGCCCTTGTCAACAACAACCTTGCCATCGAGATGGACGGTTGGATAGTCGAACTGGATGTCGTTGTGCGCGTGACCAGGCACATCGAGACGTGGTCTACCTTGTATCAACCCATCCAGCCCGAGGTAGAACGAACCTGAGTGCTTCTCCCTCTCGAACTGCGTGCCGCCAGCCACTCTCACCTTGGGATTCAGGCCGATAAGCGCGTGGCGGAGATAGGACCCAGTGGGACTGAAGGCTCGCGTGTTCCGGACCCCTTCCTCATTCCCCTCGATAGCCGTGACGATTCCGCCCTTGATGGTGATTTTGATAGGTGCTTCAGGGACACCTGTCGCGGTGGAATCTACGCACATGATGATACCGCTCACATCGGAAGAGTAGAAGTTAGCGCCACCATATGGGAAAGGGCGCCACATCCCGGGCCTTAGGGGGCCACCTCCAGAGATTTTCGGGTGTTTGAACGTCAGATCTGTGCCCTGGTGTGTGGTAAGTCGAACCTCAGTTGCCGACTCGAGCATCGAATACATCTTTGACTCCATCATCTCGTACACTTTGTATGGGAAGCGGGCACCGGTTGCCAAGGCCGAGACAGTTGCCGACATGTGCAAGGAGAGGACTCGGCATTTGGAACTGGCGATCTTGTCAAAGAACAGGGTGTCGGAGTGCACTTCGCCCCACCATGAGCAAGATATGACAAGATGAGCGGTTTCGAGGAGCTTCGAAAGCAAGCCTGGAGCGTTTGCCGTCTTCATGCCGCCGATTGCGAAGGGTGCAACAGAGAGGAGTTGGACGTGGCCACCGTGATACACCACGCCAGCCGCGATTGCTTGCACCACGACTGGATCGACAGTGTGCTCTTGGAGGATGACTACATTCTCCCCTGCCTTGAGCTGACAATACTCCAGCATGTTGCGGACTCCGGGCATGGCCTCGATGATGCCATAGACCCCAGAAGTTGGAACGTCGCTATAAGCGAAAGCAGTGGAGGAGTTTGAAGGTACAAATGACATAGTTGCAAATTGTTTTGGAATCTTTAAAAGCTTGTTTGGTTGTTGCTGACGATGAAAGTGGGAGATTGTTGGATTTACAAGATTGCTTTTATTGCGAGTACATACATACACATATATATACAGATGCAAGTATATACACATCACATGATGCGTCTTTGAAGCCATGCTCTTGTCCTGTTGTTCCCATCAGGAGCTGTTCTTCTTTGGACCGAGCGACCCAAACGCTCAGAAGAACTGCCGTTTTTTCGGATTTCTCCAGTCAGAAGATCGCTTAGGATTACCGGTTTTTCGGAACCTGTTGCGCCCGAGCACTCCGAGCTAGCCTTTTTTGGCAAAATCTGGCCGGCCCGAACGCTTAGGATTGCCATTTTTTCGGGAACCAATTGATAGCTGCCGACGTCGCCGAGTTCAACTCAGAACAAAACGGCACAAAATTATATCCATGATAAGATGGCACGCCTCATCGTTATTTTTCTCCATCGCCTTCTATCTCCTACTACAATTTTTCTAGATCAATTCTTTCAAGACCATGTATAAGCAACGTGAAAACAAGACCCTCTGGGCAGGAGCTTTCTTCCCAGACCGAGATCCCAAGCAAACCCTGTACCCTAAAGACCAAGGAGTGAGACCATGGCTCGTGGTTCTGGGGTCGTTTTGCGTCATGGGAGCGACATTTGGCTACGTTTGTGCTCCCACGGTTAATTAATAGATAGTGTTCGCTAATCATCTGGCAGGTAAACACATTTGGAGTATTTCTGGCCTACTACAAGACTCACCAACTCGCATCGAGTAGCATTTCGGCTATAAATTGGATTGGCTCCATACAGTTGTTCTGCATGTATTTCTTCGCACCGTTGGTAGGTAAGCTCTTTGACGCTGGGTGGTTCCGGCTGGTATTCCTGATCGGCTCTATCCTCCATACGGTGGGCATGTTTGCCTTGAGCATATCTACATCCTACGTAGCTATTTTTTTTACACAGGGCATCTGCCAAGGGGTGAGTAGAATATTTATCTCAGGATACGATTCTTCTGCTAAATCATTAAAGATCGGCCTGGGGTTGATATTCCTTCCCAGTCAAGCAATCATCAGCCATTGGTTCCAAAAACGGAGATCTCTTGCACTAGGACTGTCTGCATTAGGGTCTTCCGTTGGCGGGGTCATATTTCCCGTCATAATGCGTCGGTAAGTCCCTCGTACTGATCTCTTGGTTAACATCGAGTCACTGACGTCATGTCTCTACAGGCTTCTGACATCGTCAACGTTCGAAACGACTGTACAAGTGATCGGTGCGTGCACTACGGTTTGCTTGGTCGTCGCAAACATCACTCTTGCCACCAACCAGCCGCCCGCAGAGTGGAATCAAGTGCATATGATGGATCATGAGGCTCTGAAGCTGCGCCCTTTCGTCTTCTTCACCATAGGATCCACGTTGGTTATGTGGGGGTAGGTCTCTAGCATGTCTCCCTTTTGCGCTTTTCCTGACAGTGTTAGACTTTATGTGCCCATCTTCTACTTGGAGGCGTTCGCTCAGTCGTACCATTTCTCGCCAGACATCTCTTACTATAGTCTGTCAATACTCAATGGCGCCAGTCTGTTTGGACGGCTTATTCCCAACCTCTTGGGCGATTAGTATGACCCTACACCCTTCCACTACTTCGGGATCTCTGGGCCACTAACCTTTTGAAATAGTATTGAACCTCTTAGTGTTCTTATCCCTCTGTGCTTTTCGTGCGGTGTTCTCACCTTTGCATGGCTTGCTTGCACAAAGGTTGCTTCATTTGTTATCTTTACGGCTTTATATGGGTATGTTCTCTCTTTGTGCCACAGCTCAGACTCACCTAATTAATCGCTCAGGTTCTTCTCGGGTGGCTACGTGTCCATCTTGCCTGCGACAGTCGCCTCATTTGTGCCCAGCCTAGGTGTTGCAGGTACCTGGTTAGGCATGGTGTTGTTCTGTATTAGCTTTGCAGGCCTTACCGGAACTCCAATCACTGGTGCAATCCTTGATCGTGCGGGGACATCGGTTACGCCAGGATATTGGGGCCCTTGTGCTTTTGGAGGATCCTCATTGTTCATTGGTACATGTTTCCTATTATTAGCAAGGTGGTTAAAATAGACATCTATTAAGAGCTTAGTCTGTAAAATAGGTAGTATATAGTTTATACATAAGGACTTACTATAGGCTTAGCTATTTATAAGAATTGCATAGTAAATTACTATAAATAGAGGTTAAATATTATACGAGATATACTCACTTGAAGATACGATCTATAATTGCTTTATTTATACCTGTGAAGTCGCAGGAATAGCTATTTGTTACTAAACCGACCTCGATAGAAATAATCGGGCTGGTAAGCCATAAGGGAATCCCATATAAAGTAGAGAGACTCTGGGAAATTAGATTTAGCTCAGTTTCACGGAACCTGAAATACAACCAGAAAGATAGGCATAAATGGAGATCTTGATTGTTTTTTAGAGGGTTATGATGCTCTGAAAAGGTCGAACGAAGATTGGTTAGACATTTTAATATAATGTCTAGCTTATGGCTAGATGTGTTATTTAAAGTTAAGACTTGTGGCTCACGGCTTATATTACCACAGAGAACTTAGAAAAGGCGGAAGGATAGCGATTCTATGTTTCAGATGACCAGGACTGTTGCATTGAAGTCTATCGTCTTTATTTGGACGGCCCAGGACCACCAAATTGCAGAAAAACGACCAGGACGGCAAGGTATCTATACACAGTTAACGATCGATTGATCACATTGAGTTGGGCACGAAGCAATGGGAGCTCACCCCGCTGTCACGGCCAATTTCTCAAACGGCCTCCCATGCGCCGCATAGCTCACAAGCCCCAGCCATACAATGGCAAAAGCGGTAATGACGCCCAACTTCCCGTTCGCACTGCTCAAGTTCTGCAGTATCCACATGGGCGCAATCAACATCACCAGCGTCGTGGCCAGCATGACCACAAAGGCGAAGTTGTCTATCGCCGTGTCGCTGTATATGTACGTCGTTGCGCGGTCGTGTGAGTCCATGCGGCGGGCATCCTTCTTGAAGAGGCCCATTACTTCGCCGTAGGATGAGACGAAGTACTGCTCGAACAAGCGGCGCAAGGGCGGCTTCTCTTTCCAGATGGAGATGAGCTCATCGTTGTGCATAAGGAAAGCGCTCTCGGACTCCATGATGGCGCCGGGGTTGTTACTGAACCAGGTCCGGAGGTTTCTCAGATTCCATTTAGGGGCTGGGGCAAGAGCGGCTAGCTGGGAGTAGGAGAGGAGGAGCTTGTCTAGGAATTAGAGTTAACTTATCATGAGTTTCTAGCTTGTTTGCGGAGATAACGCACCATACGTCTCAAGCTTCTGGGCGATATCGGCAATGAGCGATGCACGTTGTGGCATATCGTCTCTTACCGTACCGTTGTTGATGTCTCTTGGTGTAGAGTATTCGCCGTGCGTGGCTGCAAGTTCTGCTTCCTGCTCTGGGCTCAGGCCTCCTGGAGGAATTCTGATAATTTCCGGTGGCGTTTTGCCCACGGCTTTGACGTGTTTTGAACTATACTCAATGTCCATTACATCAAGCTGCTCTTCCTTTTCCGCCAATAGGTCCTGGAGGGTAAGTATTACTCGGGTATGAAGCCCATGGAATCGCCGGACAGCGAAGAGGTCTGGGTCTGAAGCAACGTAGGAGGTAAAGTCTTTGTAGCCAACGTACTTCCTGATCGTTTGTTAGTCTATAACGGCTGTTAGCTCGTTTTAATGTATTCTCCTCACCATGGCCGTTTATTGATTTCAGCTTGACTCGGAGAGTCGGGGTTGCCAACTTCCATCTCTAAACAGGGAATATCTCTCGCGGACATCTTGTCTTGAACTCCCAATGCAATCAGGGATAAATTAGATTAAGTAGTCTAGATGCTCTCAAATATCTCCCAGCTGCAAGAGCCAGAATCAAGTATTATTATTGTTGTTATTTTGGTTGCCAACAGCCCAATATTCTCTCCTTATGGTCAGGCTGTGGTCGATTTGGGCTCCAACGCGCAGGCCTGCTCATGCAGCTGTTGCCTAATTGAGTGCCAATGTGATAATTAGTCTGCCTTGGCTACGAGCTAAGCCTCACCACTGCTGCCCAAGTTGCGTAAGATTTTGTCTCCGCCAATGAGATCAACAGCCCACGCACCTCTAGGAGAACACAAGAGGAGGCATGCGTGCGCTCTGCAGTATCTATATTAAGCCCCTTGTAACACCTTTTAGCAACCAAGAAACCATCGACTTTACACCTATGACTTCCGCAACCAACAAAAACACCAGTCTCACAAATAGTTTTCAAGGCTTCATTCATAATGCCCAGATCAGTTCCAGCCAGTCTCACACTCGCACCCCTAGAGATATATTGCTCCACTGCAGAAACGGCACCCCTAGAGATATATTGCTCCACTGCAGAAACGGCACCCCTAGAGATAAATTGCTCCACTGCAAAAACGGCTGGCAACCCCGAACCAATTACCACGGGCGCCGTAACGAAACCAGGCACGTCGATAGCAATAGAGATCGCTCCACCTCCGAAGAATAACCCTAAGTAAGCCCAGTGTAAGTAATATTTAGATATTATTTTCCCTTGCAGTGCTTCTGTGTATCGAGGGATACTAATGACTTTGTCAGCGCTGAGGGCCTACTTTAATATGCTGAGGTGGTATTCTTGCGGGGTTTTAAGTATAGAGTAACTACCCTACTGTTGACAAAGACATGCTACCTGCCGAAGATTGGAATTTGAATTACGAGCCAAGGCCTTGAGAAGCTAGCATAGCGTATATTAACAAGGAGACCTGTACTCTAACTTGCCCCGTTCCACAGGAGCTTCACCACTTTGCATAACCTCTCGCACTCTGAATCTGTGGTATTGGCAGGCCAGCTTGGAATCTGCTTTCTCCAAGCGTTCAGCGTCCAATCTTCAGCGACTTTGGAGATAGTCCGAAAAGTTATCTTAAATTCACGCCCTGCAGGGAGCAAGAGCCTAAGTCGACAGGTAGTGCGCTATATCGTTGCATCACCTTCCTCCCTCGGCCGCTCATCCACTTGCGCTCTTTAAACTATACCATAAATGCAGGTAAATTGGACATAGATATCAACGTAGTCAATATTCCCATGTGTAAACGGTCAAAAGCTTAAGAGCTTGTTTAATAGGCTTCCTGACAGATGGGTTATCCTAGGTTTAATTTATAAGTAAAATAACTAATCATAATAGTATTAACTTAATAATACTTTATTTATTGAGAGGTAATAAATCTTAGCCTAAGAAAGCCGAGAAGTACAGACGGCGTGATGTCTTATCAGCTTATCTCTCGAGCAATATCTTATCTTCCTATCGATAGGACCATCTATCAGTCTAGGGTAGTTCAGCACAGGCAGAAATGTAAACAATAACACCTTGAATCATGAATCATCCCAAAACAATTTCTCGTGATTTTGTTGGGCCGATGTTATCCTGGCATTCCTTAAGGAATCACCCCCAAGCCCTTATGGAACATTCCTTTCATCAGTCACGAGACGCACGGGCGATGGCTTCCAACATGCACAAACCTAAACAGTTAGGCTTGATCCTTGGCTCACCAGAACTCTAATTGCGACTAGGCTGTGCTAACCGCTAACTGCTAATTGCTAACTCATGCTGCTCTACTTCTATCATCTTGAGAAATGACGTTGACTGTGGCTTATACCGTTGCCAAGACGGCATTTATTTCTGCACGAAAGCGATTGTCTTTGCGCTTTTTAGCTGTTTGATCTCACGCGCCAAGAAGCTGCGCCAAAGACTCATGACGGTGAGCCAATCTCATGTCCCCAGCAACATTCTGTAGCTGCCTGTCTCGGGTAGTCAAAACGGCTCCCAAGATGCTTGCACCCTGTTTCTTAGCTTTATGATGATCTTTCAATTGACAAAGCTTAAATGCCGCAATTCAATCTACGCGAGGAATCACGCCCTCTTTTCCGCAACACTGATTGCTTTGTCGTGGCTAAGCTCTTCTTGTAATATCATAAAACAGTTGCGCCGATTGCACCAAGGGACAAGATGCAAGATCTCAACTCTTCGGAGACAAACCCAGATTCGGAAACTTCGGCAATCTATATAACGAGATGCCGAAACCTTAAACCATCAATCCGAGGCTGTGTCTGTCACGATGCTACCCTGAAACCAGGAAGACGAGATATCTCGAAGATCCCTGCCAGAACACGGAAGATTCCATGCGGAGATTGTCATTAAAAAAAGGACTGCCTAGTTACGCGGCCAGTTCAACGGTCCAGAACAAAAACAAGGCCTGTGATAGTTGCAAATGGCATTGGCTAAGCACGCATTGTTTCTTATCTCCCGCTGTTTAGGAGAAACAAGGATGATTCCAGACCGCCAGCGCCAAGACGCACCACTGTAAAGCCTAATTCTTTAGTGGATTACCCCATGGAGAATCCCACAAGTTAGCGCGGGCTGTGCCTGGAACGTCCACGTGGGCTACGAATGGAAAGTTTCACAAACGTCACCAAGCAATTATTGGTAATCCATTGAGAAGTATTGTGATTTACAGGGTGAAGACTTGGATCTTGTTCAACTATAGGCTTCGAGATAGAGTTTGCAAAGTTTATTCCTGCGTCGTTGCAGGGGTCCCCCCCGTGGTCTGTGGTATCTTGCGCCTCGCTTTGTCTTGGCAGTGACATTATTGCGCGCTAGACTGTATTCTGCGTCTTTCATGTCCTTCGCAATCAGATATAAAATTACACATAATCGCAACGACATCTCTACAACATCTCATCAATAGGCTCTTCACCAGTCTCTTCTATTTACTCCTTATCCCATCATCACAATGCGTGTCTCTCAGCTTTTCGCAGTAGCGACGTACGTCACAAGCGTCTTGTCTTGCGCAAAGCATAACAATCATTACTCCCTCAAGCACAAGAAGCGACACATTGATCCCCGTGCCGAGCCTGGAAAAACGGACTGGGCTTATGAGGCATCTTACAATTGGGGTCGTATCAACCCTGGTACGTCCACCTCACAAGAACTCTTGACAAACAGTGACTGATATAATTTAGACTACCATCTCTGCCAGGATGGCACTCAACAGTCACCCATCCCCATTGCCCTCAAGCAAGGTCTCTCACTGGAACATCTGATCAAAGAGTGGAACTATCCCGACGAGATCACCGGCAACTTCTTCAACTGGGGCTATGGACCTGCATTCACCGTCCAGAACGAAGATCAAATCTGGACTCAGAACCCCTCTTTCAGCTTCGACAACGAGACTGTTTACCTCAAAGGCTGGCACATCCATGCCCCCGCCGACCACACCGTCGAGCGCCACCGCTCCAGAGCCGAGCTTCATCTCGTCCACGTCAATGCGCAGGGCAAAGAGCGTGCTGTTCTTGCTATTCGTCTCGACCCGGGTAACAAGGCAAACAGCTTTTTTGGTCAACTCCCAAAGATGATTGGCTTCAACGAAACGGACGTTAGCGAAGAGGCTACTCTAAACCATAGGCTGCTTCTGGAGAGTGTTGATTACTTTGATGAGTTCTGGACTTATGAGGGAAGCTTGACGAGTCCTCCTTGCACTGAGGGTATTCGCTTTTTCATCGCGCGACCGATTCTGTTTACGAGTGTGCAGCAGATGAGGGCTATTCTTGGGGCTTCCACTTATAGTGCTCGTGAGGAACAGTTGGTCTGGCGTCATCGCATCAATGTATAGTAGCTAGAGTAGATCTTAGATGGCTGAGATAGCGCGAGGTAGAATAGATGGGGCCGCATTACCCACCATAACATCATGACCACGTCAAGTCGCAATTACATCATAATTGGATCTCGCAACAACACTCTCTGATTAAAAGTGACTAAAAATTTAATGATTCCTGTTATAAAGCTAAAGGCCGAATATCTGGGATTGGGGCATCATGACATCAAGCTTCCATCATGCGTGTCAAGGTATATATGAATAAACATTCCCGGAATCGAACCATAGCCTGACATGTATCACTAATTGTCCACGAGAGTCGAAGACAATTATGTTAAATTATACGGACTCAAAGTATGCAGGCGATGAGCGTCAACCGCACGTGTCGATGGAAAAAGTCGACGCACATTCTCCGCCTGAGACTTGCCAACTCATGACCCAGTCCGGCATCGCCAAAGCCAAGCTTCCATGGGCAGATCTCATCGTCAAGTCTTTCTTCGGCGGTATCTTCGTTTCACTCGGGTCTCTCTTTGATCTTGTCGTCGCAGGTGGAGCACCAGGTCTACGAGAGTCAAACCCATCTCTCATCACCCTTCTGGCCCCCTTCACATTCCCCATCGGATTTGTCCTCGTCATTCTCACCAACGTCGAACTTGTAACGAGTAACATGACCGTTATGATGTACACAACCTTGCAAAGAAAGACAAGTGTATACGATCTCTTGAAGAACTGGGTTGTCTGTTACATCTTCAATCTGGCGGGTTGCCTCTTCTTTACGGGAGTCTTGGCTTGGTGGAGCGACACGTTGAACTCAGACGCCATGTCCTCATATGCTGTTACGCAAGCTGAGGAAAGAGTCAACATCAATTGGTGGTTCAACTTCACGAGAGGTATTGGCTGTAACTGGCTAGTGGGCTTGGCTGTTTACCTCGCCACGAGTAGCAAGGACAATCTCTCCAAGATCGTTGGTATCTGGATCCCCATCTGGGCTTTGTAAGTGCAGACCAGACTCTGCCAATGTTGTGGAATAGGATTAACAAGATATTGCAGTGTCGCACTGGGTTATCAGCACTCCGTCGCCAATTTCTTCCTTGTCCCTATCGGAATGTTTTACGGCACAAACTTCGGCGTCGGCAAGTTCATCTACCAATCTACTATCCCTGTCACGCTGGGGAATATTGTTGGCGGTGCGGTCATGACGGGCGCTTTTCTGTGGTTCTTATATGGGCGAGATGATACATTGGCTACAAGGACTGGGCAGCCTCTGAGCGGAGAAAGGAAGAGTAGAGGGAGGCATGTGGCCAATAGCTCTGGATCTGAGGGGGAGACAGTGACAACAGAGAGCCACGGGAGAAGCAGACAGGACGACAGTATGGTTTAGGACAAGGTTTGCCGTGACACCTGGTGCTAATATGGTATCATTCTGTAACTAGATAGCATCTGATGTATATGCTTTTATATTCATAAGCTAAAAGACCTCAGAGTATGACTACAACTCTTAAATATCTCTATGATAAGAATAACCCTGATATATATATTTGAAATAGCTTTCTTAACCCTCCTTTATCATTTATTCATATTACCTAAACCTGGCAGATAGTAAAGCTATAATTATAGTATTTTAGCCTATTAAGCTTTAATAGGGCAAGGCTAGGATTAGGCTTGGTTTTTAGTAGTAAATATTATATCTAAGAAAGCTTAGCCTAACTTTATAGCACATTTAATATCCCTTTAATCTCTTTTACTAGATAGCACTAAATTACTAGGTCTATTCCAATATGCTTTTTAGCAAGGTAAGTAGAAGTTTCTCTAGCCAGATATACGTACTGGCATATCTGGCATACAAGTAGTCGATAGTTAGGCACAAGAATGAAGGGGTATATAGGATTAGAAGAGCCTGGCTCTGTCAGAGAGTCAAGCATTATGGCTTATTAAGTCAGTCTCAAAGCAATTAGACTCTTGGCTACAGTCCACATTTACGGATAATATTAATCTAAAAAACTTTACATGTTGTGTCGTGGTGCGATTGACGAGTTACCAAACCCCAATCAGATGTTTGAAAATTCAAGCCTACCTAACTGCTGATGCTAATTATTTAAAATACTAGCATCTAGAGTGTGTTCTGCTTTAGCAACCAGCTGATTCCCTCCACACTGTCCCTCATCCTCTCCTTGCTCATATCTAGATCGCCAAACTCGTTCCAGAAACAATGCGGAAAGCCTTTATATAGATCAACTTTAGTGGCAACACCGCACTCTTCCCTCAATACCCTCTCATAGATCAAGCTCTCATCACGGTTGATGTCCATCCCGCACACCTGAAAGTACGCAGGTGGCTGACCAACGTGCCCCATCTTGATCTGTCCTGAGGCATCGTCAGCATGTCGCTGGTCAAATGGCACCCACAACGGGGAGTCAAGGTCCGGCGCTACTACGGATTGGTACTTCTCCAGGAAAGTCCTGTTGACTATTGGTGCATCCTTGTTCTGCTCCCAGGAAAGGTAAAAGGGGCGGTACTTCTCTGGCACGCGTGAATGAGGAAGGAAGCCTCCTGCACTGAGAAATTGGCCTGTCAAAGGCGGGCAGAGGCTGTTAGATTGGGCGAGATGCGAGACGACGCAAGCCATATGTGCGCCCGAGGATGTTCCGCCAATGATGAACCCTGTTTTTGGATCGGCTTGCGGTGGGAATAGAGTGGATTCGGGATCGTGAGGTGAGACAAGCTCTGCCGCGATGTATTTCAGAGCAGCCCACCCGTCTTTCATTGGCGTGGGAAAAGGGTATTCAGGGGCCAGGCGGAAGGAAGGACAGACAACAACGGCCGAATGCGCCTTGACGAGCTCCCGAGCGAGTTCGACTTCTATCTCGGGAAAGGCAAGACAATAGCCCCCTCCATGGAAGAGAACTATGATGGGACAGGAAGCGGATGGCGAAGAAGGCTGGCAGACGAGGGTTCGGGAGTGGAAGCCTGTGTCGAGAGGGATGATGTGCTCCGTCTCGATGACACCGTCGGGCCGATCGGCTCCGAGCTTGGCCTGTAGGATAGGCAGATGTTTGTGGACCATTTCCTTTAGCTCATCGACCTCCAGTCCTGGAAATCCAGGAGGGCGGCCTTTCTTGGAATAAGCCTCCTCGAAAGAGGGGTCCATTGTGGCAGTAGCGAGGATCTCCTCCACCGTCGAGGGGATGTTCGGGCTTGACCGAGTCATAGTTAGCAAACGATTTGAACTATAAAATCCAAGAGGGATGAGTTAATAATCGTTTCGGGAATACTTTTAGGTCTATTTATTGTCCCATCTTATATGACTTGAGGCTGGTTTCCTGACTTTGAAATGCAGTAGGTTTTGGTCATGAGGGGGGCTTTGTTACGCTAAGCCAGAATCGTCTCGCCGAATCACCAGCCCCATGGCAAGTTAAAAATCACCGTGTAACTCCAATATCCCGAGATTCCGTGACAAACTGCAGATGTCTAGCGCTCGAGGTCGAAAGAAGGAGGTTGATTAGTGACTCATACCGATTGCTTACGCACAAATCAACCGTCGTTGGCCCCCGAGTCTTGGCGGTTATTTCTTGTACCCACCCATTGTAGCTGGCCCATTCGATGCAATTTTGGGCGCGCTTCATCGCTGACCTTCTTGCGAGATTAATATAAGAAAGAGAAGAAAAGCCTTTTCCTTCCTTTCGCGATATATCTATAACCACATAAATTAGAGTTTTCCTTCTTCCAGGTTATAAGGACCCGTGTTACAGCTACATATTCCCATCATTTGCTCCTAATTTACATGATCTCGACCTGGGTCGTGCCTGATTGGCTGTGTTGCTTTGGGCTATTATGATCGGCTGAGGAGGTGTTATCCCTGCAACCAATGATCTAGAGAACATCGTTTAGGCAAGGGATGACCGGAATACAGGAATAGGGCACTGTCTGGGCCGCTCAACCAACCAAGACTTTCTTCGTCGGAACTTGAGAATGCATCCTTCGGTCTGAGATATGCACCTGCTTTGGGTGCTATACAGATCGTCATTGTTATAATTAATTTTATACTTTTATATCAGTATTCTAGCTTTAAACTCTAATAAAAAAGTATTAGGGTTAGATTCGGGTTATATTAGGCTATAGAAAGCTATTTTACTTATATGCTATTTATATAAGAACTTTCCTAGGATTCTAAAGAAGGGATAAATATATAAAAGACAAGAAAGAGGTAAAAGAGGTATTAATATAAAAGAAAGTAAAATATAAGTATAAGAGAAAGAAAGACATAAAGAGATATATAAAAATAGAAAAGATAAAAAGAAAAAAGATAAAAAAGCGAAAGAAAATATTAAAAAACTAATACTTTTAATATTTCTTATTAATAGCTTTTTTTAAATAACTACTTAGTCAGTCTCGCTTAACCAACTTCTTCTAGTCCTTCTTTTATAGAAGATCTCAAAATCTGCAATAGTATTATCGATCTCTTCTTCAGTCACAGGACCCTCTTAAATGATCAAGTCTCCTTCTTCCCGTAGCCTCTTAAAGGGGCACAGCTTGTTGATTATAAATGTCTCATTGAGCTACGGAAAATATAGTATTGTCTACACTATACCTCATACACTGACGTCAATCGACATTACTAAATCGACAGCATCTGCAGTAAAATTGCCGTTTACCATCGCGTCTGGGTGGTATTAGGTCAAACACCGGGATTTAATAATCAACATGCTGGTGGAGTTTGGTGTTAACAATAGTACGTATTGTCCCACGCAGCTAACCCTTATCGTCTCAAGTTTTACGCTTATTTGCGTAAATTCCCCCATAGGGCTCCTTGGGTTCCACCATGCCACATCTCTATCCAATTCCCGAAGTACGATCGTCTTAGTCCTGGTCGGCATTACTGGGAAGTCTGTTTTATGGTAAGGAATTTCACACTAAAGAGGTTCTGTATCCACGCACTACTATCTGAAGCAGGCGAATAATAAATCTGCCTCTTGACTAGGGTCACTAGAGTATAACTGATTTGTGGGTAACTATACGTGTTACTATATATACCGCGCTTTCATCCCTCATAAAACTTAGAAGCATTTATTCACCTAAGATAAATTCAGGAGGTATTATGGTTTCAGTACAGTAGTTAAAACCATACCCCCCTCTAACAAGGCAAGGTAGGTCGAAGACACAAGCTCGATATGCTATTATTACCTCCTCTCAGGATGACCTTCTGCTGATCAGCTCATTAATTTACTACAGCACGACAAGACCACAAGTTCGCTTTGGCAGCTTTTACATCAACAAAGTAATGCCCCCAATGACCGCCTCTGATCGCTCAGAGAAGAAGAGCGTCGCAGGCCCGATTTCTCGACTAGTCATACGTACCCTACAATGTATATTCGCCATTGTTGTGGCGGTCTTGTACGGCCTCGATCTCCAACATGCGACAGATCACAATGTTAGAGCTGGCTCAGCTTGGATCTATGCTGAGCTTGTGGCCGGGGTATCCATGATTATTTGCATTGTGGACTTGCTTTTCACGACTGCTGGCTGGTACTGGTGTCTGCTCGATGGTCTTGTCTTTGTGCTATGGGTTGCGCAGTTTGG
The DNA here is from genome assembly GCF_013085055.1 of Fusarium oxysporum Fo47. Classification (NCBI taxonomy): domain Eukaryota; kingdom Fungi; phylum Ascomycota; class Sordariomycetes; order Hypocreales; family Nectriaceae; genus Fusarium; species Fusarium oxysporum. The sequence goes on along the minus strand of NC_072840.1, from coordinate 301,461 downwards.
GACATTTGCCTCAATTTACCTGGGCACAGGAGACCCAGTAAAGGACCGAGAATTTGAAAGATTAGTGTCTGGTGGTAGGATGCGGGCAGCTGTATGGATTAATCTTGTTACCATGCTCTTATGGTTTGCGACAACTGCACAGGGCGTCGTAGGGTGTTGTGGTCATCGGAGGAAGCCACAACAAAAGGTAGATTGTATCAAGCTAAAGGAAGATCCTACCAAGCTAGATTGTGGAGAGGAGGTATAAGTTTGGGCAAAATTGGAACTGGGTTTATGTATCTTGTGTGTGTTTCCTATGTAATAAATGGCTTGCTCAATGTCGCGTAATCATATCTAGTGCATCTAGCTACTGATGAGCACATACGCACTGGGCTTCCAAGAAGGCGTCCCATTAGTGGGAACATACCATTCGAGCGGTGAAGCTTAAGAGAGTCGGCCGAGGTAGAAAGAAGCCGCAGGTACAACGAAGGAAATAGCGCTCGAGGGTCATGTTAAGATATCGCGAAAGCTCAGTGGCGACGGTGACAGTCATCGCCCTGAATCTAGATATTATTAAGCTATTCCTATGGGTTCAGGTACGAAATTGGCCATGAGAGCCATTGTAGAGAGTTGGGAGAAATAACGAGGATCTCCCCCATGATATGGGCCGCCCATCCGTGCATGAACCAAAACTGGGCCTCAACTGTCCGAAGTAGGACGCAAAAATGTCCCAGAATGACTGTTGAGATGAGGTCTCTTTGGCGTAATCCTTCCATGTAATCGTCTCCAAGTCGGTAGACCCAGCCTACAACATCCTGAAGCTTACCAATTATATCCAAGGTAGCGTCTTGCCCCTTGTGAAATGTCCTTTCAAAACATGTAGTGAGAGCTTGAAGTTCACGATCGTAGGCGTTGCCAAGCTTTTCCTCTGCCAATTGAGCAATCAGATGCGATATTTCGTTCAAAGAAGAGCGCCAGTCTTCAATACCATCAACCATTAAGGCTGGATCGGTCGTTGCGCTGTGTTCTGAAGTATCGTTGCCAGGTATCGGAGCATACTCTGCCAGCATACCCGAGAATATCGATGACCAGCCTGTGGACTCAACAACTAAACGTACACCCCGAAGGAGATGAAGCCATGAAACTTGCCCTTCGATGTTGGTAAGGAGAAGATTCCCGGGGCTCGGACCTTTGGCGAGAGCAACGAAGCATATCAAGACGGACGTCAGATACGCAGCTGGGCTGTTATCTCCACCGAGATTACTGATCAACATCATGGCTGGTTGCAACGCAGCCGTCAGATGCGTTTCTGCAATTAACGAATATCGCTGTCCATCGATAGGTTTAAGTCGGGCCAGATGGTATGAAGACAATGAGAGTATAAGTTTGAGTATGCAGTTGTGTTGAAATCCCACTCGAGGCGCCCCTTCGGACCAAAGAAGGCTCTGGGAACTACCATCGCCAAGAGTGCTTGCAGTTCTGGTCATCCAGTTGTGAAAGAGCTCAAGATCCATTGTATTCAGATGCCCAGAGCTTTCTGCGGCAGAATCTGCTGCGTGAGACCGGATCTGCTCAGCCCATGATGTCCAATCCGATCTGGGACGCCCCGGGCGCCGTGATTGACTGTCGGGCTGAGGGCTGATAGAAGCCTGGGAAGCTGGTGGTTGGGGGGAGTAGTCGCACCATACACCAAACTGAACGCATTTTCCGCACTGCGGCTTCACCTCGTCGCACTTGAAAAGTTTACATAGTTAGACTAACGTACTACAGTACAGTATGGTATGACTCTAATAGGTATAGGTGCCCCTTGAATGGCTAATGGAAGTACAACACGACTAACCTTGATCTTTCGCCTTTTGCAGGTTTGGCAGCCGAGCCGAGATTTTTTGTGGGGTTTACGCATATTCGTACGCGGTTGGGGACGAGAAAGTGCCAAGTCTCTCGTCAGCTGGGCTTGAAACTGTAGTTTTACCTCGGGCTACCGTGGATTGGCTTGTTGGTGGTTTTTTCTTCTTTTTTTTGACGACAGATCGGAAAGTTGTTAGACGGAGAAGTCTTATCGCATCCTCGGACATTTCGGGTGCCGCACGGCGGATTCGCCCTGGGTTAGCTTATACGTATCCCGATGCGTAAACTTATGACTGGCCAGTGAGTTCTACGGAGGGGCCCACTACCAGCTGTCCTTGACTCATGAGACGGAACTTTCCATTCAACCTGGGACTCAGTCAAGAGGTGAAATTACGGAAGACTCCCAAGTTTATTAAGCCGTTTTAGTTTATTGGTTTATGTTAAATATATTAATTAAATAGGGAACCAGAAAATAGACCAGGTAAGTCTATCCTATGCGTCATCACCTCGACACCAATGGCAAATCCTCCTTCAAAACATCTAACCGCCGAGCTTTCCGAATCAGCTGACCTGGGTGTAATACAAGGATAATTAATATGATAGCCAACATAAAGCAGCAATCGAAAACATATAAGAACGCTTCATTTGACAACAGTGGGCCATCACCACCTTGCTTATACTCGATAATTCTGACCAAATTGCGGATCAAGAACAAGCCGCTGGTGCAGTAGAGTGCGATGAAGTATCGACGATAGTGCGTGATCACACCTGCAACACACTGGACCGGAGGGTTTGAGTGGAGCCTGAGCTGCAGGGTGAGAGTGCAGGTTATGAACAAGGCAAAAGCCAGGATCTGGAGAACCAGTCCGCCGATGATGATAGTCTGGCCTCGCTTGGCCTCTTCCAGATCTTCACTGCCTGACATGATGGCACCCGCAGTCTGCGTGGCGAAGCAGATCAGATCAACCAAGACGAACAGTTTAGTGATCCAACGCAGGCTTATAAGCGATGCTTCCTGTGCTTTGAGAGCTCTTGTGATTCGACCGAGAGACATGTAGATCGTGGCGGCGAGGAATGGCGGGGCCACGAGGACGAGTAGGTTTTGGATTAGAAAAGGCAACGTCTGTCGCAAGTTGTCATGAGATCGAGATCGAAACCAATAGGCGGCGGCCTCCACTAGAAACAGTATCAGCGACGTGGAACTACATGGAAGTGAGCAGGCAAGCAACGTACTACCGCACCCGATGATCATCGGGATGGGAAAGGCTGCTCGATAGGGGAATATCATGATGAAGTGGGCAATACCCGCTGCTCCAAAAAGGCCCAAGAACGCATACGCTGGACCTTGAGATGGGTTGTAAGGATACAAGTCAAAGGGGGCGTAGCCTTCAGGCGTTTGGGTGTCGTTCGCCATTATTCGCTCTGGAGAATGGCCTCAATCGATTGATGGTGATAAAGAGGCAGCTGATTTGCAATGAAATAGATATAGATGTGAGAATAAGGTATATGCAAGAAAAAGAATTATTAAGAAATGATAGTAAGGTAGTTGGGTATGCTAGAATAACATATCACTGCTTCGCAAACACAAAGGGAATGCTTTATATATTAGAAGGTCCAGATGGTCTTACAGCTTAAAACAAGGCAGGATTTATAAATAAACTGATAATAAAGCGTCTCCGCAAATCAATTGGCTATCAACATTTACGGATTCGGATTTCGGATCTATGGAACCGCTGATCTCTGCTTGACGGGCCCTGGCCCACTGTGGTTTCAGTATAATTTTTTTTAGCGTGCGGATTGACGGCATGCCACCCGGCAGTCCATCCTTCCCCTTTACTTGTTTCAGACCAGGGGAATGTTCATCACGTTTGAGATTGGCCCAAGCTGATACACTGAATAGTCTAACTTTACAAGCAGCGACTCCTTGCACTATAGCGCCGAACTCGGGGCTCGAGGTTGAAAGCCATGCCAATAAGCATGATACAGGAGCTATTAGGCGACCGACTGCTGACGAGACTTAGTCGTTAAGCCAAAGCAGTGTTGAGAAGAAGTTACTCAGTGCTAATCTGCTAGAACTCCACAACTGGTGGAATAATCCTTCTCTAGTGGGCAACACCAGGCCAATCAATGATCATATCATCAAATCCTTTCGGCCTGGAACCATTGTTTGATGTTCGAAAGACCTCAGAGATATTAGCTAGCGTAGCCTTTTCGTCTTCGCTGAGAGCATAGGCCGTAAGCCTTGTCAGCTCCTCCAACCACAAAGACCAAAGACTTGTCTCCCAGCCACTGACTGAGACGGAATTGGTAGCGTCACAGCCCCTTAGAAGGAGCATCTCCACCATGTGAGCGGAGTTGAAACGTGAGTCTGATGGCTGATCGTTGAATTTGCCACTAAGAAATTGTTTCCTGAGGGCATGGTATAGAAGGGGCTTACATCCACGCTGACAATCATGACCTGTTGTTGTAAAGCTAGGATGGCTCTTGACAAAGTTCATTGCACCAGCTTCGATAGCGAGAAGTAATGCGATGGGCGGAGAATTATGCATGGATGGAGGGTCAGACGAATCAAGAGGTACTGCCTGCGCAAGTCTCTGTAGTGTAACGCATGAGAGTCTTCTTTCTGATAGAAGCGAAAGAAAGGCCGTAAGATGGAAGAAGCAGTTGTTGGTGTTATCAGGTCTCTGCTTGTCGGCTTCAGCTCCCCACCAAAGGCCCTCCTCGAATATATCCATGGCCGCCACTTCATTATTTTCAGAAAGCTTCTGGACAGCCATGTGCATACCATACAGCGACAACGCTGTAGATGCCTCGAAACCAGCGTCGTGTATCTGGAGACAGTCAAGCTTCCATGAGTTCTGATCGCTCAGAAATTCAAAGACGGTCCGGTGCATGAAGACAACTTTTGCTTCTGTTATGCCACCTGCCGAAGTTCCAGTTCTGGAGGTCGCAAACTCCAGTAATCCCCAGCAGCGACTTCTCAGCCGACCTTCGAGTTCTTCGCAGATCTCCAGCTTTTCCTCGTCGTCAAGAGGCTGAATGCAAATAGGTTCCGCATTATAATCGTCCACTAGTGCGAGGCCTAGCGCGTACAGCCCTTTCTGGAGGAATGGTGACTTGGTCTTTTGATATGCGTAGCAGATCTTCAGCAACTGAGCTCCTTGTTCTTGATGTCGTCTGTGAATCTTGCTGAGCATATGCATGAACATGTCCTTGAGCTCTGGAGGGAGTTCGTCTACGCGACGACGAATTTCTGAAAGGCGATCGTGATCGTCGAATCCTCCACATATAGATCGACAAGCGAGTATTATCCAGAGCCAGACTCCACAAGACTTATCAACAAGTTCGTTCATCAAAGAGGCTGACTCTTCGGGAGACCGTCTCATATGTCGTTTCATGGACGGATGGCCTCCAACTTTGAACTGAACATATGCTTGTATGTCGCGTCGCGTGAGGTCTTGCAGCTTCAGATGAGGATGCTTTCGGAAGGCAGCGACACAGGATGGAATAGGTCTACTGGAGACGATGACTTTGGACTGTTCGTTCTGAGCCAGCTTGTTGATGAAGCCTATGCTGTCACTATACTCTCCAACAAGCTCATCAAGTCCATCGATGAAGAAGCAAATGTGTCCTATCCTGTCACTATTTGCTGAGATAACTTCAAATGCTTGCCGGGTCTCGGCTACCGAAGGTAAAGTGATATCATCATGGGTGGCTAGATCCTTATCTCTCAGGCTAGACTCTCGTTCAAGTATTTCTTTCCACATATTAGGAAGTGCTTCTCGAATCAGTGACCTGTTTTGATCCAATATCTGGTAAAGTAATGTCCGAGAGAGTCCAGCCTGGCTCTTCTGGAGATCTGTTCCTAAGTTGGAGAAGAAGTAATGACATATGAGCAGTCGGCCTCTGTTAGCCCATTGAGATAACATCGACGTGGTTCGTTGATGCCCAAAGACAAACTTCATCAGGGTTGACTTGCCGCTCCCGGCTTTCCCAGAAACCCAGTAGATACCCGAGCCGTTGAGAAGCCAAGATGGGAGATCATGCCAGGACTTGGTGTTGTTTGAACCTTCGATTGCCCATTGAAGGGTGTCTTGGTGATTCTTCGAGATGCTCTCTGACCTATCGTTTATCATCCTGAACCATAGTGTGCTCAAAATACGAGTCTGGCGCATTCTATCGAGATTCTGCTGGGTTGATTGAGTGATAGCTTCATGGTTTGCTGCCGCTTCCTGGAACAACAGAAGCTTTCTCACATCCTTCTTGATGAGCTCGATATCACTCTGGATCATTGAGCGAGCTGTTTCGGAACTTGACGGGGGGACCACTTGATCGAGTTTGGCTGTCAACTCAGCGAGATCCTGGACGAGGATCTCGAATTTCTGCTTGTCTCTGATGACCCAACGTGTCTTTTGGGCAACAGATGTTGTAGTCGCCTGACCTTGTACCGGAACTGGGAGTGCCTCAAGCCGTCTCATAAAGCTCTTCATCCGCTGCTGACTGAACCTCCAGCCAGACTGCGATGAATCTCGTTGTTGGCCGGAAGTAACATGTTGTAGCGGAAGTGATCCACTGAATAGTTCCGAGGGTAGCTCCGATAAATCCGGCCCACGACTCATTGAGGTCGAGATGGGAGGTAAGGTCGGAGCCTCAGTGTCATTTTCCAGTCGCAACCCATATCGTTGTTGTAACTGATTTGTGTCCGTCAGAATCGATCGAATCGAACCAAGAATCCGCAGAACGAGAGTCTGGGTATTGCGCTCATCGAGTCGAGAGTCGTGATCGTTTTGGAGAAGTTTCATACGGTCTGCCCACTGAAGCAGAAGTGTCTTTTCGATATCTAACTTGATATCGAGGACTTGATACTGACGGCCCATATGACGCATATCTACAACTGTATTAAAAAGGTCGATGGTATCCTTGAAAGCTCCAATAAGACCGGCGAGGCCTAGTACACCAAGAGCGAGCCCAGCGACTTCAGCCATTGCGACATGTCGTGATCCAGGCCTCAGAAAATAAGCTTGGCCGATTGCGGTTCTTTTATTCTATTAACAAGACTTTGATAGCCGTATGGCGGATTTTCGGAGCAACTTTGATGTTGAATTTCTTCGGGCATGCATGAGAGTGAGGGGTCGGAAGCCTGATTCGATCACCTGACGTGGCTGCTTATTCTCTCTCGTAACAGTCACCTGTCACTTGACAACAAGATACGCTTACGTGCTTATTTCAAGTCGAGGACATCCAAGCTGTATAATTATTCTAATTCGCCTTCTCAGCGAAAGGTTATCACCACTTGCCAACAGTCTGTCACCAAGGCACCTTCTAAAGCGCAGTATATGGAGCATGTACCGCAGTCCAGAATCAAGCAAGTTTGTGTATGTGGCAAAGGTATAGAGTCTCATAATATGGCTTTGGCCGAATGCGATAATAATAGATACGGCGTATACCTCAAACACCTTGATGGAGAACGTCTGATCTTTTTAATAAGAATTTAATAATCCCCATATAATACACGAAGCTGCCTGAAATCTTACCTGGACATATCAAGCCTATATCCTAGCTTGTGACTTACTAGATAGCGTCTGTAAAGGCTATAGCACCAGCAATAAACCTTCCAGGAGGAGCCTTAGCTAAGTTGAAATCTTCAGCCTCGAAGTTCTAGAATAGTCTTTGTAAAGATTACTAACCCTTGTGGAAGGAACTTGTGACAGCTTTCTTTTGGGTAGATTGATGCATTGAGTACTCAGGGGTCCCGCTGCATTTTCTAGTACTAGAGGTTTAGCCTGTGAACTATCAAACCAAGCTCTGAGGCGGCGTTGATGGTTGGTAGCTCAAATCCACTAGTTCGCCTGCTAACACAAACTATTGACTGTCTTCAGGCACCGATACGACTAGCGCAAGATGCTCATTTCCGAATTTTTAATCTTGCTGTTTACAGAATTTTAGGAAAACAATAAAAGCATGCTTCCTAGATTTCCAGCTACTTTTTTATTTGTCTTTCAGCTTCCTGTGTCTTGTCTCTCTTGTCGCTCATTTTCGTCACTCGTTTAAATCACCATGCATTTAAGCATCCTTCGTTTGTTGGCCGTTGGCCTTGCTGGTCTTGATGTTACGGTTGCGGGCCCTTGCAAACCTCGTTCGTCGGGTAAGTGATAAACTCCCAATTGGCCATTCCTTGCTAATAGAATTGGTGTAGCATCTGAATCCTCCATTGCGATAACTGCGACAACTGCGGGAACATCCAGTTTTACCTTATCTTCCGACACCTCGGCCACCTTTGCCAGTACCACGACCGAAGCAGTCACTACTGCTGACACAACTACTGAGGCAACCACTGAAGTGACTTCGGCGGTTACTGAAAGAGATACTGCCAGTACTGAAGCAACCACTTCCGGCGATACAACCACCGAGGCGACTACTTTCGCTACGTCAACCGGAACCACCGAGGCAGCTTCTACTACTGGCGCAGATGCTACAACGGAGACCATGACCACTTCAGGCACAGTCACTGCTTCATCCGAAATCACTCAGGCTCCCACCACCACTGAAGAGACAACTACTGCAGCCGCTACCACTACCGCCGTGCCAATGTTCCGACTACTCGCTGAAAACGGAGGCTACGCAAACCAACCTCTTCTAGCAACACGGTACCCGTTCACCCCTCTTATGTTCAGCAGCGCTCAAGGCTATACCGAGGCTTACTTCACCGTCGATGCCACTACTGGCCACCTGTTGCTCGACGGCCATTTGCCTGTGTGCGGCATCCAACCTGGCGATGGCACGAGTTCATTCACGGTATGCAGTAACAACATGGGAGCACAAGAACAGTTTCTCACTTGCGAGGCACCTACCAGCAGCCAGTTGGAGTGCACTGTTCCTGAGGTGCAGTGCAACATGTTTTCACAAACTTGTACCAACACTGGCGCTCTCTGGGGCACTACATATATTGGCGCCTCTGGTGGTACTATTGGTGATAAAGCAATCCTCGGCCCTCAGTCCATGCAAGGATACACTCCCGTGCCTTTCTTAATTACGTTTGACTCTGATTAAGCAAATAAAGCTGAGGCTCATTTGTTAATTAATGTTCCTCTTTCTTGCAAGCTAGATCTCTTTAAGTAACTATGGCTTGCAATTATTTAAGATATTGGCATTCTGCGGGGGTCGCCTGGCCAGATCTCGTTTGCATTATTTGGAGATATGTTGCTGTCATCACAGGATGCAAGGCTGCTTGCCCTCAGACCGAGGTTTTTGTACTGCTTAAGAGCCGAGGCAAAGTAGCATGCTTCAGAACGGATCTTTTTAATTTCCCTACCACTTCTCGTAGGTATACCAGCATTAAAATACTCTACCCATACTTTAATAATTAATCTGTATATCTAAGTGAATGGATGCTACCGGTAAATTTACGTATAGTTACTATGAAGGATAGTTCACTAATGCGTTCAAATAAACCACGAGAACACATTTTTAATGGTGTACTTAAGCGACCCTTCCAGGATCTATGTATTTCATGAAAGCATCCACGCAATTGCATACAGCCCAAGCGAACCACCATGAATGCAAACTGAACGCTTTGAAACATAGCGTCGTCTCGAAAATAATGTACAGAGGACATGAAACTCAACTCAGACCTTTTCATTCGCTCTAGACGTTGATCCTGAGGCTCAGATGGTTGTCAAAGTCAACAGTGCCATAGTAAGGTTCCATGCCAGCATTTCCAACATTGACATACGTGTCTGACTTGAACACGCCTTTCTTGGAGAGCGCCACAAGCCAGTCCTTGATGTCGCCCTCAAAACTACCGCCCTCTTCGTTACCGAACTGACTGCCCTCGGGGCACAGGAGCGAGGTCACAGTGATGCCAGTATCGGCGTTGACACCTTGGTACAGCTTCCAGCCGTCTTTGCCAAACAGTCCATCGATGGTAGCGATGGGTCCCTCACCCCATCCAATGGGAACTTGACCGCCCTGCCAGTTTAACCACAGCATGAGCTCCTGCGCATTGCTGGAGGTTGAGTCTCCCTTTGTATCGCAGGTCATAAAGTCATACACAACATTCCCTGGTAAGTACCGACAGTCAGCATGCATGTTCACACATTCGTTAAAGAAAGAGGCTGCAGTATAGTAATCACATACCTTTATAATCAGTAGTCTTGCTAGTGGTCCACTCATACTTGGAAGGAATGCTCTTGATATCACTGAGCCTTGTTTCCAGACCCTGCGTAAGACCGATAAAGTTGTAGCCCTTGACGAGGTTCGTGCCGACATTGGGATCGATGTCCCATAGGACGCTCCAATGGATGGTCTGGTTGTCACCAGAGCCTGCGTAGTCGTAGTAGCCGACACAGGAAGAGCCTTTGATGGACTGGTAGTTGTAGTTCATGGAGAAGACAATCCATGGCGTCCCAAACAGGACTTCGGATTCGTTGGGTTTGCCGCAGAACTTCTTGGTAGGCTCCTTGAGAGCAGCCGTGGTGCTTTTCTTTTGTTGTGATGTCGGCAATGAAGCTGTATTCTGTGATGATGCTTCTTCCTCTTGAGGCTTGACATCCCCAGCATCATTGGCGGGCTCAGTTACTTGAGGTGTCTCGGTCGGGACAGTAAGGGCGGTCGAGATAACGGTTTGCGCTTGTCCAGTCTTCACCACCTCTACTGTTGTCGAAATACTGGAAATAATGCTGGAGGCATCATCTGATGTTGCCAGATGCGGGTCCGCTGAGACATCAGGAACCGAATTGCCATTCCTGGGTCGTCCATGGCGACACTTGGAACCTCTTGAAGCTTCGACTGCAGAAATAGCCGAAAGGATGAGAACGAGTTGGGGGGAGGCACGCATCTTGAAAGCGACTAGTAAGTAGTAAAAGATATCCAATCTCATCAAAAGATAGAGGAGTTGCCATGTCAGAGGAGTAAGAGTGTGCAAGACTACATATAGCCAATGAATTATGCAGTCTCTTGTTTCCAATAAAGAACACGCCGCAGTACAAGATTATCAACTCAAAACTAGCCGAAATTAGGGGTATGCTGAAGACATGCATATGCCGGATCTCCGGAGGATCTTTACATTATGGTTAAGCAAGGAACCCTGCGTGTTGTAATAAAGATTTAGGCCAACAGACAAATATTCAACGACACTTAATTTCCCGGCTATGTCGGCCTCCCAAAAGGCTTGTTAGTCTTAGGACCTCTATCTTGAACGGTGGAAGAATTTCATGAAACGGAACAATTAGCACCTATACGCGTATGTGTTTCACAGCAGGGGTGAATTTATGGGGTTAAACCATTCACAGGGATTCCTGAAACGACTAGAAAGTTTAAGGCTGAACATAGACAGGCCGAAGATCTGATTGAAACCTGACAATTGGGAATCTGCATAGCCGTTCTAATTAACGAATTGCCTGATGTTTCTGAGAGGATGACAGGTGAGGATAATGCAATGGAACTCAACTCAACTGGATAGCCTGCATTACTTCTTGCTTCATGTCAGTTATGCAAGTTACTAAATAACAAGACTTAGGTACAATCTTAGACTTACCTACGACTTGCCTACTTATTAATTCTTAATTATTTTATAGATTATCTAACGAAGTTCAGGTAATGCTTCTTATGGCTATAGATAGTCGTATAAGAGTATGTATTTATCTGTGTTTAATACTTCAAGCTAGCAATTAAAATCAACACTATAATAAGATTGGCAACAGTGTGAGCTCCGAAATCTAGTTCGAACTCACCCAGCATTTCTAAACTAGAGATACCATGATATATTTACGGTACACCAATTCAACTACCTGACAAGTGTCCTTCAATGCAATTCTATACAATAAAATGCCCATTTAGAAGAGAATGATACCGACTGAAAGCGAGCTAACTTTACGCTCACGCCAGACCGAAACCAGCCTTTGTCATGGCATTCTTGGCACTCTGAGCACTAGCAGCAGAAGCAATAGTCTTGCCCTTGAAGCTGCCGAGGAAACCAGTGTCATCACCAGGGAAGGCACCAGAGCTCCCAAAGGCGTTCATCTGGCACGCACGTCCAAGAGAAGCCTTGCAGGAGCCAGCTGACCCAGCAGTAGGGACAGTGAAGAGACGGCCCTTGGTTCCAGTCTTGAGAGGGTTCTTGACGTTCTGGAACGCGTTTCCTTCAGCAAGAACCTGACCGTTCTCCTCAATCTCGAAAGCATGGTCGAAGACGTCGTGGAAATAGTTGTTGACGACGTGGAGGAGGGTGTTGCCAGAAACCTTGGGAGCGCGGCCGGAAACGTGGTACATGTAGTTACCTTTGAAGGTAATCAGCTAGAACATGTTAGTGAATTCTCTGTACGATCTATTGTCTCTGTTGCTTACGTCGCTCTTTCCAAGGAAGAGGATGGCCCAGTAGTGATAGGTGTTGCAGCTAGCGGACCAGGGGCTAACGCCGTCGATCTTGTTATTGGTGATGGAAACGCGACCGCTAGCTCCAGTACCAAGAACAATGTGCTGGCGACCGATCAGGGATGTAGTGCAGTGATCAATCCAGATATTGTCAGTGCCGTCCAGCGTAATAGCGTCGCCACCCCAGACCAGGCTGGGGTTGAGGTCGGTGATATGGATGTTCTGGATGATAACATTCTTGACGCCGTTGGCAAGACGAAGACCCTTGCCCTTGATGACACCCTTGGAACCGACGCCGATGATGCTCTTGTTTGAGCCCACCATAAGAGGGTTCAGACCAGCCTTGTCATACTTGACAGTGACCTTCTGAGCACCAGGGTTGTAGTTGGTGCACCACTGGTTCTTGTTAATAGAAAGCTGACAGTGCGCACCTGTACCCCAGGGTGCGCAGCCAGTTTCGGTGGCAGAACCCTCAGACCCCTTGAAGTCAAAGGTTCGCTCCAGATAGATGATACGAGCTGTGTTATCCTTCAGGTAGTTGGCCAGTTCCTGGTTGTTCTTGGGACGCACAACCTGACCGCCCTTGCCACCAGTAGTACTAGAGGCAAATCCTTCGGCTTGGGTAGGCAGAGCGGCGAAGGAGGTAGGAAGAAACGCCACGACGGCGACGAAAACATCGAGCAGACGCATTGTGGAGGCGTTGAGTGTAAGTTTTCAAAAACGAATGTGAGCGGAATGCCAGATTCCTTGTTGATATAGACAAACAGAAAAAACGAGTGACTGAAAAATGAACGAATGAATGATACTGTTAGAGCAGAAGGCCGATTTCTGAGTAGATCTCATGGAGATATATAACGGAAAGCCACTTGTTGTTGACTCGTGCTGTTGACTCAGTGTTGAGCTAGGTACAATTATTGGAAATTGCAGTTCTCGCGCCGACAACTAGGCTAATTGTTCCGCCAATCTGTAACACTAGGCTGGCAGAATACGAACTGTCCACAGCTAGAATGAGCGGCGCGGTATCTGAAACAGTTACATGGCCCGAGCAGGTGGTGCCAATAAACCGGTATGCTAGCTCCTTCGGATTCATTTCCGGTGGTTCGATCCCTAGTTTATTAGAGCTGTGAAAGGTTATAAGGCTGAAGGTTTGAAGAAACTTCAGTCCCATCACAAAGGTAAAAGAACATAACATAGATCATTTAACATAGGTAACATACCCTTTGCCCTCACTAATGCCTAAGATATAGCTTTTAGCTGAAAATTGTTCTGATACCTGTCTCCGAGCCTCAGTGGCCCCGTAAATGAATACGCGTATAGATAAATGAGCTAGGGGTTGTGGCCTGATACGGCCACCTGAAGCGGCTGTTTATCCCTTTCTTCGTCCATGCCAGTGGGTCTCTCATCAGAAGTACTTCGTTAAAAGTTGCCTTCAGGCGGTAGCCTTGTAGGGTATCCAACACGATCTGGCACGTAAATCTGACCAATGGGCGATTTGATGTATAACAGTATTCAATCACGGTTGAAGAAATTAGTAGTCGGGATTAAATTAAAGAACGTTCTAGGCTCCTTAAATGTTATAAAAAATCAGACAGCCAGAGCGAAACCAATTCGAGAGCGCGGTTCGAAGTTGAGTCTCCCTTTGCATCGCGGGTCATAACATTCCCTGGCAAGTATTGAGAGTCAGCTTACATATTTACAGATCATCCCAAATGTTATTCAACTGTGTTTATCCTCAATTTGTGTTTCTCCCACTGCGTTGTCTTGCGACCTGGTCCAGTCTATTACTAACCCGCCGAGCCAGCCTCGGTTCGCTAATATTCATAGTTTTTCCCCGCTCGTGGTATGACAGTTGTGGCATGCACTCCAGGGTAAGAGGTCTAAGCTCATTGGTGGGGTCAGATGGATGTTTCTAGGTACAGACATAAAGGGACAGATTCCCCTCAGGACTTTAGCTTTTATACTTTTTATATATACAATTTTATACTCTTTTCCTTCATATTTAATATTATTAAACTAATTATTTAATTCTCTATCTTATAATACAGACCCCGTCTTGATTAAACCTAACTGGCAGTTTATACTTAGCTTACAGTTAGGTGTATTAGAAGGTATCGTCTTATGCAGTCTTTTCTTTGTTGTTGCTCTTCACCTTCAAAGTGGATTGAGGCCACTTGTTCAGTTGGATTTTAAGGTTCAGCTGTGTGATCTGCTGAGACTTAATATTAAGGTTATTGCGTTTGTTTTTTTGGCGTAGTGTATGATGCCTTATATTTTGTTGTGTTAAAAGTAAACACCTTAATTTGTTATATTGATTTGGGGCCTTTGGCTTTACTTCGCGTATTACTACAAAGGCATTATGACTTTTAGATTTACAGATCATGCAGTGGAGGTGGCTACATCATATACCTTTTTACTTAGTAGTCTTACTAAGTTAGTGGCCCACTCATATTTGGACCTCCGGATTATTTCTTCCGATTGAGTACATTGAATCTGCCTTCTCGTTTCCAACGGGATAGCAAACTCAAGGCTGCCCTGGATACAGAGGCAAATGGATAACCAATACTCGTCTATCACCTCGGCACGGTACGAGACGCGGTGGGGTTATGCCCCTGTCATCCGTTCGGCTAGCAAAACCCGATCAGGAAGACTGGGAACTTCTGCTAGCACTCAATCAAAGCTTAACCAGATTCAGACCTCGACATGCAGCATATCGCATGCTAATAGGGTACTAAAGTGAAGATAAGGGACTTTTCTCAACATGCCTTAAGCGGAATAGGTAAGTGATCTTGCAAAACATGTTAATGATAAGGGACGGCACATCTAGCCGATGTAGAGTAGCATTGAATAGGATATATTTTTACACAATACTAGTTTTCAATGACATAAAGGGAAGCTGTAAAATCTCATGGCATTGATAGTTTTGCAAGAGGTTGAGGGATTTAGTTAAGAAACTAGACCTTGGTTCTTATAGTTTCTTGCAACCAAGTCTTATTAATCTCATTTGAAAGAGGTTTATTAGGTAAGATGTTAAAAGACTATAAAGATAACATCTGCAAAATAATAAACTATCTCGGATTACTGTACTTACCTTTTAACCTTTGTTACAATATAGCTATGTCTCGTCTTCTTGTAAGCTATAGACATAGTAGTCATTTGAGTACTATATAATAGTTGAAAAATAAAGTCACCCGATCTATAAGCTAATGCGAAATGGTTGTGACTGACCTTGTGACCAAGCTTTATGTTTATATCTAACTGTCCGTTCAAAAGATCTTCGGCAATCACGGCAACAAGGGGCCACCTCTTTATATCAGACGATCCAGATTCGATGCCAACCGATTCCCGCAGATCAAAGGCGTGACTCTGGGGTGCTAATGGCATACTGTTGTATAGAAGGAAGTTGATTGGATGAACCGTTCGGCATTGGGAGATTAGTTCGGGCGGTTCACCGGCCATGCACCCTCTCAAATTAGCGAGTCAGACACGGAATATACCCAATGCGGTAGGTGTCAGTTATCACGTCACGCTAGTGGCATCTAGCATCCAACGCGGCTACCCACGAGACGATCAGATTATCAGTTCATACCAAGTATGAACATCTAGAGTATTGTGAGATGTTCAGATCCTAGTTTACTTGTGAAGTTTACAGATAACTATTAGCTCCAAGATGCCGGTTTTCCGAGAAGTGGTAGACAGATCAAGCCATATCATAAACTCCAACAGATATAAATAAGCTGGCAGCCTGGCTTTCAATATCAGCTCATCTCATCAACATCTCAATATTCCAGCCATCTTCTCCGGGTTTTCATACTATCAGCAAAGATGCTCTTCGCTGTCACTCTCACTCTTGCCGCTGCGGCTGCCGTTTCGGCATCGCCACTTGAGCCTAGGGCCAAGACGGCCGTTCTCCCCTTGAAGCACGTCGTCAAGGCAAGTTCGATCAAGGCCATCGTCCAGAAAGGCCAGGCCCGCATTCGCAAGGTCAACGGAGAGGTCAGCGCCTCTGTTCACGTCGATGCCATCAGCTCTGGCTCTGTGACTAACGAGGATGTCTCCTACGTCGCGCCTGTCGTGATTGGAGGCAAGACCTGGAACCTCATCGTCGATACTGGATGTACGTGACATATTCCTCAAACATGAATTGAATCATCCGTTGACCTGAAATAGCTTCAAACACTTGGTGCGGTGCTCAAACCTCGTGCGAGCCAACATCGACTGGCAAGTCTACAGGTGGCTCTGTCAGCGTCTCTTACGGCTCTGGTTCATTCTCTGGCACTGAGTACAAGGACAAAGTCAGCTTTGGCGGTCTCAGTGTCGCAGCACAGTCGATTGGTGCTGCCAGTAGTGCTAGCGGCTTCTCAGGTGTAGATGGCATCATCGGCTTTGGTCCCGTTGATCTCACTTCGGGCACTGTCTCGAACGTCAACACCGTTCCAACCTTTATGGACAATCTCTATAGCCAAGGCTCAATCTCATCCGAGGTACTGGGCGTTTCCTTCCGACCAGAGTCCGGTAGCGATGATAGTGACACCAATGGAGAGTTGACCCTTGGTGGTGTCGACAGCTCCAAGTACTCCGGTTCCATCACCTACTTCCCAACCCTTACTAGTGGCACAGCTTCTAACTACTGGGGTATCTCCGTTTCTGGCTTTACCTATGGATCTACAACCCTTGCTACCTCCGGCAATGGCATTGTCGACACCGGCACTACGCTTATCTACATCCCTACTAGTGCCTACAACAAGTTCCTGTCTGCCGCTGGTGGTTCGACTGACAGCTCATCCGGCCTTGCTGCATTCACTAAGAAACCTACCGCCAACTTTGGTATCAAGTTTGGGTCAACAACTTACACCCTCACGCCCGCACAGTACTTGATTCCTACTGCTCAGTACACTAACTTCGGTTTGAGCTCTGGTAAGTACTACGCCTGGATCTTCGACGGAGGCTCCTCTGGTGTCAACACCATCATCGGACAGAAGTTTCTCGAGAACTATTACTCCGTATACGATACCACCAACTCCCGTATTGGTTTCGCTACAGCTGTCTAAGTCGATGCTCTGGTTTCAAAGACGGGTTGGATGAAGGTTCTGTTACCTGCATCCAGAGAAGAGAGCAGGACATACTGTCTTGGTACATATTAGATTGAATAAATCGGAGTATATGCCTGATGGGCCATATATCAGTATATACTAGCTTGACTTCTAGATACCGTTCAATAAATGTGTTCTTATTAGGGTCAACCTTTTTCATGCTTAAGCGTCAAATACTGTTGGCTACTGAGTTGTTTTGACCAACTACCTGCCCTCAGCGTCGTTATTATACAATTTCGTAATTCTGCAAATATCTGAAGTTCATGGCATGACTTTAATAGAACAAGGTCACATCTTGTTATTGTATTAAATAGCTACCTTGTGCCTCCGGCTGTCTGCTCTCCATTAACCGTAGCAGTATCGAAGCCAGCGACTCGCCGAAAATTGTCACCAGAACATCTTCCATACTTCCAAAGCAACTCAAGTCCGCTGAACTGAAGCGGTCGGAAGTTGCCCTAGAGTCTATTGGAAGTTTACCGACTTCAAGCCATTCTTTGATAGAGACAGGCGTGGCTTCTCGGCGATTCACCGACTCCCAGCAAAGATATCAGAAACGGCGCCCAAACAATTCGATCTTGGTGGGAGGATACGATCTGGTTCGGGTCTGCCTTATCTTCCAGTAGTAACTTAACCATCGATCTATCCATGTTTGGCTCATCACGCTGCGAATGATACAGGACTTGGATCTGCGTCACTCTGCGAGGATGTAGAGCGTAGTCGAGCAGCGGCCGACCACTCTTTGTTGGCAGGACACCATTTGCCTTGAATATACCCCCATGTATTTGACCGGTCGTGCCTATATAGTCAAAGAGATTCAGCTATAGTGATGCGCCTCATTATATTCATCCAGTCCTTGAGGTGCTGCCGGGTCTCTGGCATGCGTCCAATGATCCCTCACGGTCCAGGACTTCGTCATGAGCGAGGTATTAACTGCATCCACCTGGTCCAATATGTCCGCAACGGGAGAGAGGAGTTGGTTTTCTTTTAGAGTTCATGCTTCTCTGCCTCTCGCGTGTAGTAGGGAAGCTCATCTACCAGTCCAATCATGCTGTTGTATTGTTGTTTCGTGTTGAGGTTATGCTGAAGCCGATTCTTCAAGAAGATCAAGAAAATGCGACAAAGAGATATCGGTAAGACAAATCGAGTGCTTAACACAGCTTCAAGCTGAAAAATACACTGGTCCCCGGGGAAATCTGAATAGTTCGATGCAGGAAGTCGACGGGCTCTTCCATCAATACCGGGTGTTCGCAGTTATCAACCACGAGGAGGTCACTACACCGTCTGTGTATCTTATCTTTCCACTCCTTTCCGACCCGAGAAACAGTCGTAGGTTCGAGTGGACCAATTCTTTCTTTCAGCGCATAGTGTTCGTTGTCGATCTCCTCATCCAGAAGAAACTGAACAAAAAACAGTGATAAGAAATGTCCTCAGCATTTCTTTACAATACCGGCTAGCTTCCTTTTCAAGTGCCATCGACTTTGGCCCTCGAAACTCGGTCGGGCCGGACAGCCAATTAATATCCCGGGCCACCAGGTACCAAAGCGTTCCCTACACGTTGCACTACGGCCTACTCGTAAGAATCATCATGAAGCCTCTATAGGAAGAAGGAATTGACCAAAGGAATATCGATGCAGAGGTGAACCCAGAAGCTCCTCTGATTGGCCAAGGTATCAACAGGCGAACCCCAATCCGACAAAGCGATAACCCCTTGATCCGGTTACCAACAAGAGTGATAATAGTGATATGGTTTGTTCTCACCATACTCTCGCTACTGTCACTCGGCCTTTCTCTGGTTTATCTCTGTATTGAAGAGGGATTCAATGTGGCATTCTTCTTTAGTGCAAGTGTGATATTTCTCATCTTTACCGGTATTGGAATAGTAGTTAGAAGTCGGAGGTAATGAGTCAGGAATTCCCTGCCGAATGTGATACCAGAAAAGCCATAGGGGCAAATTATGACATGCTGACATGTCTTTAATAACCATCTCTGGTCGAAGCGCCAGCTCTCGGTGAGAAATAACCCGAGGTAGCTGTCGTATCTGCCCTATTGCCGGAAGACTAACTACTTCTGTCCTACAGCGCCTCGTAGGACAAGGTGTCCATCCATTTTTATGCAGCGGTTATAAATAAACTGTAAGCTATTTCTTATTTGCGATTAGTGCTTTCTTTATAGCGGGCCTATATGCCCGATATTCGGAAAACGCCGGGAGTGGGGCAATTGACAGATATGAGAAGACTTATCCGTAGTGACATGAATCCAGTTCCAGGTTCCGATCAAGTATCAGATATGCTGTCAGTATTGCGTCTTACTTGGGTACTATTGACGGTGAGCTCATAGATGAGACATGGTAGATGAGCAACATATTAACCTAGACCCAAGGCTAACAGCCCGTAGACGTCATTGTTGATCCCTACCGCGCTTAGACTTGCTCTGTTCTCTGATTTCCGCTTCCTCGTCCCCACAACTCTCGACCGTTATTTATTTCCCAATCCAACCTGAGGGGGAAATAAAACCCGACCCCTAAATCGGTGGATCGCCAGCGAATTTTGGTGTAAGCCAAACTCGTCGAGGGTCATGTACTCCCCCCGACTCCCGAGGCGCCAACCATTGATCGCCAAACTCAGAGGTCCGCTCCGCACACGACCCCTGACGAATTATCACGAACATCGACATCGGATCATCTGCCGACAGGCAAGAAACGCTATGATAAAAAGCTAAAGACAGGCTACAATAATTGTAAAAAGCATCAAGTTCAGCCATGTTTTCCCCTCCCCCCCTTTTTACTAGGATTCCCTGATTTATTGGATTATTCTTGGCATAATCATACATCAAATTCTGATTGACTTCTCCATAACAGATAGACGGAGAATTCCGAGAGTGGGCTACCTAATTTATGTATGTTATGTCGGTAAAGGCGCCGGGCGCGATATAAAGATTCTAACTTGTAGGAAGCAATTGAACATTACATAGGCTGCCAGTGATGCTTCCTGCTTCGGAACTAATAATGCAGAACTATATGTCCTAGGTTGATAGATAGATCTGCAACGATAAATAAGAAACGTTGTTGGTGATAAAATCCTAATGTCGATGGCACCAGTCAGGCGAGGTTAACCCAAACCCAAAGCTAGCGACCTGTACGCAATCGAGATGATCGACCCTTGCCGACCTTTGATTGGCTTTTATTTCTCATACGCGTTTAGGTCCGCGTATAGCGTAAAGCTCCTCGAACTCCACTTTATTGCGTTTCCGACTAAGAGGGAGATCGAGCCTCGTTCCTCGTTCAATTCTCTGTCTGGCAACAAACCACGCTCTTCAAACCTCGTTTAGCAGAAACACTAACCTTTACTCTTCGCACCCCTCGACCCTTGCCAAGCATGGGCTTTGACAAATCACCGGCAGAGACATCGGATCATCTGACAATACGCAAGAAACGACTACATAAGAAGTCAAAGACAGGTTGCAATGATTGCAGGAAGCGGCGGGTCAAGGCATGTTCTCCTATACTCCTTTTACTAGAATTCCCTGATACGGTGAGACCAACCTTCTGATTTCTCCTCGTAGTGTGACGAGAAGATACCAGCTTGCACAGCTTGTGTTCGACGTGGCGA
Organism: Fusarium oxysporum Fo47; assembly: GCF_013085055.1. Lineage (NCBI taxonomy): Eukaryota > Fungi > Ascomycota > Sordariomycetes > Hypocreales > Nectriaceae > Fusarium > Fusarium oxysporum. The sequence goes on along the minus strand of NC_072840.1, from coordinate 280,565 downwards.
TGTATGCGTTTATCCGTCCACGGGAAGCAGCCATTCCACGCCCGCTTCGGCTCAGCAAACGGATGAGGCAGCACTCGCTGCTTCGCTGTCGGTACCAAGGATCGTCGAGGGCCACGAACAATCAGCATCATCAGCGACAACCTTTACGCCTGATGATCTTGCCTTGCTACACTACTGGACCTATTCGGCAAGCTTGGATATTGCCAAGTCCTCTACTGGAGACCATTATTGGCAAAAGACGTTTCCAAGGATTGGATTCCAACACGCCTTCGTCATGCACGGAATCCTAAGCCTGGCAGCGCTGCATCTCGCGTATAGACACCCTGCTGACAAACCGCGACTTGTCTGCATCGCTGCATATCATCATAACATAGCACTAGGGGGATTCCAGCAGGGCATAAATCAAATGAACGATGACAACAGCGACGCTTTATTTGTTTTCTCGTCGTTGAATATCGTGTATGTATTGGCTTTCTTTGGGCCTCTCTGCGATGACTCTTCTGCGGACAGCAAGTCGCGCATCCTCGGAGATGGATGGATAGCAGCGATACGGGGCGTCGATGCAGTACTGCTTCCTGCATACGAGAGGGTCTGCCGAGGGCCTTTGGATGACTTGACACGGATCGGCAATTGGAACAAGCTTGATCCGGACAAGCAATCAGTTGTTCACGACGACCATTTCCGCAGCATACAGCTCGTCTGGGAAGGCAGTAAAGATGCACGTATATACGACGAGGCACTCTACCTGCTCCGGAAAGCGAATGCCTATATGAAGCAGTTTGAGGCTATGAGCAGTGAGGCTAGAGCTGAATGGGGATATAACCAGGATCGGTCTGCACCATATATCTGGTTGCACGCGACTTCCAACGAGTATCTTGAGATGCTACAACAGCGACAACCCCCTGCCCTACTCATTTTTGCTTACTTCGGTACCTTAACTCATGCTGTGGACGGATCCTGGTTTATGGAAGGTTGGGGACGAAGCATAGTAGGTGTTGCCGATGAACTACTAGGAGGATACTATGACCGATGGATGAAGTGGCCTAAAGACATTATAAGTATAAAAGATTGTATAATATAAATAAAATAAAAGATTATATCTTATATTTTACTACGTTTACTTAATATAATAATACCTATAATACACTAAATTAAGCATAAAAGGAGGTTTTTATTAAACTTTATATTTTCTAAGTTATTAGTTAAAGCAAGCCCCTTTTATAAATAGCCTGCCTTAACTTGAGATAGGGGAGATAGTGCTCAGAGATTAACAGTCTGTCTTATATAGCCCGCGATTTTCCTAACACTTTGCTAAAGAGCCGGGCTGCAAGGAGGCCATAGCGGCAGAAATGACGTTAAGCAGCTCCTAGTATATCATTGTTCTATTCCCGAATAATTTTGCTCGGTGTTTAACCTATACATATAGCTTTAGCACCAGGCGCAGAAGATTTCTTAAGATCCCTAAACTCAGATCTGAGACAAGCCCAAAACGTGGTGCCTATTTAACCTTATCCTCGAAATACTGTTCTAACAGGCTATTATCTGACTTAGATTTATACAAGGGTATTCCAGAACTACTTATCTCTATATAGCACTTACAATAGTTAAAGTACTAGCTAATTCCTTTACTTAGGCTAAATCATAACAACTCACCTACATACTCTTTATATCTTAATAAAGCATATATCCTTTTTAAGATCTACCAGTCTAAACCTTTTCAGGCCACTAGGCATATTACACGGTTTCCAATATTACTTACACTGTACCATATAAGGGATGACATACATGCCATACGATATCGAACATTATATTGTCTTATTTACACTCAGACTATTTACTTCACTGATTGCCTCTTGCCGTGTTTGGTGATTGAGATTTAGATAATCTATAGCAGTCCAGCCATGGTTTGTGACTCTCTGTTTAAATAAGATGGCCTTGGCAATAGCTTCTCAATATATTCTCAACTCATATATTCCAAATCAATCTGTCGACATATTGACCAACTATTCACCTAGCTTAAGGCTCTTGGTTCTGCTGAAGAGTAGCGTGCAAGCACGATTCAAGACTGTTGACCCCTGACCACCCGCCATATATCCACCGGCTAGGGCAACACCCTTTCCCTTGCTTGACCACCGCTGCCACTTCTTTTTGGTTTTATTCTCCTTCCCCCTTTTCCCTTGCCTAAAATCTGCCCCGTTACAGTACTCCTCACGTTGGTAATCAAAGACATGTTCATTGTTCTCGACCGCAAATTCCGGTTCTGATTCACTTTGCTTGCCGTTATCTCGTATCTCTCTCTCCCACTCTGCAACGGCTGTCTCCGGGAATGAGTACCGACTGAAGGAGTGACAACGTCATACCACAGGGGTAGCGACTAAACATGAGAAAAAGTCGGTAAATTCATTCAATCTGAAATGTGCGGTATTTGCTCTTCTGCAACTTATTTCGCAACACCCACGTAGGCGAAGCAAAGTTTAAAAGCCTCTGTCTCCATAGCGAACAGGCCTCCGTGGTCAAGAAGGGAAGCTGGGTGCCACAAGTTGGGCTCGAGGCGCTCAAGAAGCCCTGGGTAGCTGTTCAATCCGATCGGCTCGCTAACACCCCATGGGTTGCGGAGAACAAGGTATTGCTTGTCACCAAGGATAGTGTAGCCGAGGATAGAATAGGCATGGTTAGCAACGACGTTACTGCCTCTGTACATATGGCCAGTGGCGTAGGTCCAGGCAGTCATAGGGTTAATGGTCTTGAAGTTGACGCAATTGGAGCGGACCAACCCCAACATGTCGTTGGCTGAATGGTTTTCGGTCCTGTAGTAGTGGGGTTCCCGGTCATTGATCTGTGCCATGGCCTTCACAGGGTCGCCGCAATGTGTCTGGGTGATGTCGGGCTGCTCCGATGAGCTACCGGTGATCCATTTGGTAAACGCCTTCTCATACAATGATGGCCATATGTCAGCTCCGTCGCTGGAGCGACAGTACATGGGCTCGTTGTTGGAGTTGTTGATGGGGATTTGATAATTAACCTCCACCGTCTCAGTTTTGCCGTTATTGTTGCCGCCCTTGTCATGGAACTTGACGGCGAGGCGTTTCTTCTCATCCTTGTCGTAATGGACTCGAGTAGCGCGGTTAATGATAACAGGGTCGGACCAGAAGACCGAAAACAAGGCGGCAATCAGCCAGCTGTTACTGGCACAACCCTGCGTGGGATCATCAAAGTAGCGCATGATTTCTCTTTTCTCTCCAATCTGAAACATGGTAAGATCACCAATGAGACGCTTGTTGACGCTCTGGAAGAAATAGTCGTACATATCGCGCCACGAGCTATTAGGTGGTGTCCAGTGACCCTTTCGCATTCTGAATGGACTGACTAGCTCGTTGATGGACATTGTCACCTCACGGTTGGAAACCGTCTTTCCCAGGGCGTGAGCGTGGAGCACCAAGTGCAGCTTGCCATTCTGCATGCGAGCCACTTCAACCCTCGTCTTACCCAGATCCTTCAGCCCGATCTTCTCAAGGTCGTCCAGCTGCTCAACCCCTGATAGATCAGGAGTCATGAGGTCCCGCTCATTCAGGATTCTCATGTCTTTCTCAGACAACTTCTCTGCTTTCCTCTCCTTCTCATTGAGCTTTAGCCCAGTGAAAAGCACTGAGCCATGCTTCATATCGAACAGCTCGTGGTAATCCGTCTGCAGGACGTTGGATATGATTCTTGCTGAGTTTATCGAAAGCTTGTCAATATTCCGGCCGAGGAGGGCTTCCACGAGTGAGTACGGATTGGCAGCACCGACATTGACATCCTTGGGCGGCGAATCGGGACGCATGTTCCCCTCCCTGGAGAGTCTAGTCTCAATTTTCATATCAAGATCATCGTAGCCCGACTGGAGGCTGTCGGAGCCAACAGATGCTGGCCTGTTAACCTTCTGGCCAATAAGGGCTTCGACTAAGGCATACCGGTCGATAGAAATGACATTGGAGCCCTGGGATGTAGAATCAGGGACAAGAAACTGGATGTCACCCATGTTGCTTGACGATAAAAAGAGTAATATAAGATGATTGGAGTCTTGAGGAAAATAGCAAGTAGCCAGGCGAAGAACACGTTACTGTGTGTCGTGAACAAGACTCCAACAAGTGCCATTGCAAAGGGTTTTATACCTTTCATCCACACACTACTTGCAAGGCTACTTTGTTCTCCGTGGTCCCCGCGCTTCTGGGGATGATTCACGACTGCGTCAACATCAAACCTAAACCTGCACACTTTTACCACTGTCGTCAAGTTCCGTAACGCTCTCGTATCATCGACTGCAGATGCCCTTTGCAGGGAAACCTTATGTCGTGGCATACATTTCCGTCCAGACAGTAAACGTTGCCTATGCTAAAGTCAGGGCTTAAGTATGTTACCTTGAGAACAATGTCATCATTACGACGTGCGTTTACACAAGATCAAGCCATTCTGTCAATGTTGACGCAGAGTTGTTGCTAGATGAAGGCTTCATAGTCTAAAAAGAATTCGTAGCATATCAGGCGGGTAGCAGCGGATATGTGCTCCCAACAAATTCGGATCTGCATTTGCGAAGCTTATTGCAGGGTATCATTAGAAAACTATAATTTCAGACAGAAGGTGAATTAAGTGGCGCAGTTTCAAAGTACGCATTAGTTCTGACCCAATTAGGCCCTGGAGCGACAGATGTGTGACGTGCTTTTACCCTTCAGAACCTAAGGGGACGTTAAGAAGTTGGTCATTCAAGAAATGATAAAGGGTACTTTGTATAAATTGGCTTCTTTGCGTAAAGCCCAGGCGAGATAGCTAAGGCAAGGTATGAGATCCCTCACTAGTTTATTGGAATGTGGGTTGTGGTAGGGCGGGTATTATTGGAGGCAATGGAAATAGCATGTGCCAATGATAGGGTTTTTTCTCTCGCGGCCCGAGCGAGCGCCATGGCGCTTTTGGCTTTGCATTGAGGCGTGACAAATACGTCCGTAAGGAGTGACGCAGAACAGCATCAGTGCTGTTACAAGAATTGTTTACTCCGCATTTAATGCCTTTCTGGGCACGATAAAAGTCGGCTAGTTGCATCAGGTAGATACTGAACTCCCTAGAAAACACATTCAAACCATGCAATGGCTAGATGGACAGATAGGGCTCGCTGGCCTGGAGCAACTTCTTCCTAATAGAGCCCTATCCTCCTTCATACAGATAGAATTTCCAGGGACGTCAAATAGCAATTTCACGGGCATAAGGGAGGACGCTGATCCCCAGAAAGCTCATCAAGGACTAAGCCATATTTAGTGATACCATCATGATGTCGTAATAAGACATTCATTGACAGCGACATGTTGCCAAGTGGATTTGATCCCTGCTTTCTCGCTACTGCAGTAATTGTAGTTTACCATTTCCTGGAACTGAAGTCTATCCCTTCAATTGTGGAAAGCATCTAGGTGGGTCACTATGGGGTGACTTCCCACCTAACGTATCTTGCAATGGAAGTCCTCACGACCTCACAAGTTACGGATTAAAGACTTTACGTTACTTTTATTCTCTCGCTAATTGCCACACCGATATAGTTACTCACGTATAATTGAAGGACGTGGGGTAATATCGAGCGCTATACCTAATAAAGGCTCGCCACAATGAGAGGGATAAGGCATCATTTGTTGGTTACATGATTCCTCCGTATACTTCCGTCGGTATCTCCTTCAAACCCTTACAAGGGTATCGTCCCTGGTTTTGTGTTTTACCCCTTGCCCTATGACTGTCCTGCGAGGCTCGTGCGGTTTGCAGCAAGCCAGCTTGGGGTCAGTTTCTCCAATTGTTCAGTATCTTAGCTTCAACGGCAGAGGAAAACTCTAGCTGTCAGTGGCGGACGAGGGTCTGTCTTGTGAGTAGTCAGGGGCTATTGGATTAATGACTGGAACCATGATATCTGTCTCCTCGTCATCTTACTTCAGCTCAAAAGCGTCCTGTTGCGGGCGAACGTCACTGTCTCTTTGAGCGCGTTTATGTTAGTATCCAATTTTATATCCTCTGGAAGTTTCACAAAGCCGAGCCTTGCGGTTTGCGGCTACGTAAATACCTGTAGGGTGGAAACTGCTTAAGTATTAGAGGTTTTATGGGAAAAGAACCTCTTCATCATGTAGTGGTGACGGACTACAACAGAGATTATAAGGTGAGTGCGTTAGTAGAAGCGGGAGCAGATGTAGCCATAAAAGATTTCATGGGGCGTCCGCTCATCGATCCTGCAAGAGACACGAATGAACACATATTCATATTTCTGTTAAAGACTTGGCAAAAATCGGTTGTGGCAGAGCAGTAGAATCAGGATAGGAAATAGAGTTAATGGTCCTCGTAAATCCCAAGAGGAGGAAATTAGAGAGAAAGAATACATAATCTGGCCCAGCCGTCTTGGCGCTGGCATGCCAGTATCTATATGCTGGTAAAGGGAGCGCGCTTAAATAGGTGCTCGAACACTTGTTCAGTGCTAGCACGGAAGTCTTAGCCTGAATAACGAATCTAGTCTGGTATCAAGGTGTTGTTTCCCAAGGCAAGATAGAATGAACAAGCTAAAAGACGGCTAGTTCGGGAAAGAAAAACTACATCTAGGGGAGAAACATAGTATCCAGGTCAAGCCGCAAAAGTATATCATGGATAACTATCAAAGCTGATCTTCTCTGTACTGGGCTTTTCCATCGTGCTTCTGGGGCGGGTGCTGATTCAGCTAAAGGCCTTTCCGCCCAGGCCCTTGATCCTGCTACTATCCAGGGCGCGGCAGGTGCGCCGATCATCATCTTAATCGAATCAACCTTGATCTTACAGAAGAGCTTTGAGAAAAGGTACTGGTCACCAGCATTGTTCAGAAGAGGTAAGGTGCGGTAGGCTTGCTTGAGGTTGCTAAGCTTAGCAGTGTAGGTGGCCACTGCCGGTCTGTCATTGTAGTTCTCGCCATCGTTAGAGATTTTGACAGACCATCGGACAAAGACCAGACCGGGTTGTTTCTTCGTGACTTTGAAGTTGAAGTGACCATCAAACATTGGGTTGAAGCCGTTCTCTCGTACGATATTCGTCCGGAACTCTCGCGGCGGGTCAAGATCTCGAGGCAAGACTGACTTATTCCTCTTCTCCCATTTAACACTGGCGTGGAAAACCTCGGCCTCGACGTATGGGTTCATCGCCTTGTTGGCGGGGAGGCTGGCTGGTCACATAAGCCGTTGTGCCGAGATGACATCGATGGTTAATGAAACAAAACTGCGCTCATTCTTGCCCCCAGGAAGTTCGGGTTCGTATGGGAGCACTTGGATGCCCCGTAGCACCGCAGGTTTAAGCACGTAGCCCGAGAAGTCCTGGCCACCGTAATTACATTTATCGAGTTTTTGTTATAAATATATATTTAATAAATCCTAATCAAACTATATATTTAACTTAAGTCATTATTTAAATACTAATTAATATAAGGTAAGTACCAAGGTATAGGGAAATACTCTCTTTTCACTGGATAAACCTTTGCTCCTCTACCTAAAAGTAATACCATTATGGCCTTATACCCCCCCTCTGCTGCTAAGTGAACTGCTGTTTTTTTCACTGTATCCTCGGTCTTATGTTCGTCTAATATAGTTCCAAAATATCCGTCTTGCCTTTTCGATGCGCTTTGAACCCTAAAAGATGCGTAGGTCTCGGTTGAAAAATCATTAATGCCCGCTCCATGATCTAACAAGAGACTGACCGTCGCCTTGTGCCCGTTTTCGACTGCTAGATGTAATGCTGTCTCTGACTTCTGGGTGGAGTACTCCGTTTCCCCAATCACCCGTCTCGTTACTGTCACTCTTGGGGCGTTAATAGGTGCTCCATTTTGTAGAAGGGTCTCCACCAATGTCAGTTGCCCATTCTCAGCCGCCCAGTGAAGTGCTGTTATTTCGGATGAAGCCTGTACGAGGCATGATGACGAGAAGTGTTCATCTTGCTTGCCAGTGGCCTGAACTGTCGCGTTTTGATCCTTTCCTTGCCGGTCCGGGATGGCGCTGCTATTCACGAGTAGCATCAGGACCCTCTCATGCCCCTTGATCGCGGCAGACCCAAGCAAGCTTCCACCCCAGGTTACCCGGGTCTTCGTCAGTAGCAACTTAACTACTGTCTCGTAGCCACCACACACTGCATAATCAAGAGGTGTTAACTTGCAATAAGAACCTTTGCGGTTTGCGTCGACGGTGTCCATAGCAAGCAGTAGCCTGACCACCGCCTCGTGGCCATTTTCTGCGGCAAATGACAACGGTGTCCGATTTCTTTCATCCGCATAGTCTGCAAGGACCCCTTTCTTATCAAGGAGGAGTTTGACAACCGCAGCGTGCCCTTTGTTTGCGGCCCAAGATAAGGGCGTTCTTCTCCCCCAGGCAGTTGAGTTGGGGTCAACATCTTGCCTGGAGAGAAGCAGCCTTACCACTGCCGCATGACCGCTTTTTGCGGCCAACAACAACGGTGTTCGCTTTTGGAGGTCTTTATGGTCTGCGAAGATCCCTTGCTTGTCTAGCAATAGTTTGACAATGGCGGCGTGCCCATTCTTTGCGGCCCAAGAAAGCGGGGTCTCGCTGTATATCATCTCCTTGGAGTTAGGGTCGACGTCGTCCCTGGAGATTAGGAGCTTAACAACCTCTTCGTGCCCGTATCTTGCAGCATATGACAAAGGCGTGCACCAACCGAAACTCTTAGGATCCGCAATATGACCATTCTCCAACAAAGCCAATATTGTTTTCGATAGCCCAAAGTATGCTGCAGTTGGTACCTCGGTTGCCATATGTGAAATATCTGCAATATGCCCCGATTCATTAGGTTCGGAAAGCATTATTGCCTGGACTGAGGCAGATAGCTTGGCTGGACTTTCAAGGAAATCTATGATCACCTGGTCTCCGTCCATAGACGCCATGAGAGCATGATGCCCCCAATTGCGATAGGCGTAGTCGTAAAACGGATTCCACGTCAGACGGTCTGTATACTCCTCTGCACTTCTACAAAAGCCAGCCTTGAAGACGTCGAATGAGAGGTACGTGATACAAGCCATCGTGATTTCCGACTCTGCAATCGGAAACCACTCGTCGCGAGTCCGGTCGAGGTACTCCTGTGTTGTATAGTGAACCAAGCGGATAATACCGCTTTTTACATCAACTTTGACCAATCCAGAACACACCGAGACCATATCATCGATCTGGGGAAGGTTTTCTTTGTTGAGCTCGACATCCCTTTCTTCTACTGCTAGCGCATGCTGTAGTTCTAATGTTGTAAAAACTCTCTTTGCGCATGTTATCCACGAAAGGACCTGCGTGGCGAGCTCCTTGGAATCTTGATCCTGGCCGCCGATCCTCTCCATAGCTTTCTTGTAAGCAATATCGTATGCTTTCGGCCCAGATGAAAGGTTGTTTAATGCATGCTTAATCTTCTTAAGTGTCTTCTTTGTGGATACAGATTGGAAATGAAGTTGTGCGAGGAGGAACCTGCATAAGTGTTATTTCTCAATTATGTATGGCAATTGACTGAAACCTACATTCCATCAACTGCCTTGGCAATTTCGGTCTTGATCATCTCACGATGCGTCTGCAATAGCTGCCCTGATTGTGAGATTTTGCTGTCCAAAAAGCTTCGCACGTCCTCATCGTGGGCGCGGATCTTAATCGTTGTGCCTCCTTCAAACATCTCGGTGATTCCCGGGATAAATCTCGAGGTAGCGAAGAATTTCGCACTGCATTGGGCCTGGAGCTTGAAGATCTCTTCCAAAAATCTGTTTCGGCAACCATCTATTGCCTTGAGCTCATCAAGTGCGTCAACGATGATGTAGATCCGTGAATGTAGACCAGCAATGGACTGTATAGTCGTTGAAACCTCTTCAACGGAGGCCCGTGTCTTGTTAACATTGTGCTTGTTGTAGAGGGATTTCACGCTTGCTGGCATAGAAGACTGCCCTTGAACTAACTGCTTCAGAAGGCCGTTGAGCAGACGATCGAGCTTCTGTTCGTCATGCCGTCGGAAATTACCATAAATATATGCAATCCCGACGGTGTCGTTATGTCCAAAGCGGGTAGTAAGCTCATTGATGACAATTGATGTAAGGATTGTCTTGCCTGCTCCAGGAACACCTGGACAAAACAGCGTCTGCCCAGTCTCGATCCACTCTTGAAACTCTTTGGAACTCAGAAGCCACTCGCCGGTCCCTTCTTGTCGTTGGCTGAAATTGTCGCTCTGTTGGGGTCCATAATTGATAGGCGTGAGCCACTCGAGGATCTCGATGTCCTCTTTTCTGTCCATTTTACGTTTCACTTCTCCAATGTTCGTTTCAGATTGTAAAACAGTTGAATGAACTAAAATATGAAGTTAGGAGGTTGCTATTGTACAGTATTGCCAGATCTACTTACTTTGGCTCAGAATTTCCTTTGCCGTAGGCTCTCTCCCAACGTCGCTTGCCTGTACTTGGTCCAGTAATTCCTTCGCAAAGGCAGCTGCCACGACGGCTGCATGAGCTTGCCAAGCATTATTCTTATGCGAATCAGCATAATCGCAAATGCCCCGGATGGTAATACATGGGAAGTTATGCGCTAGCCCTGCCGCTTCCATCTCAACACACAGGACCTGACCACCTAGATCCCTATTGAGCTTCTCACGTAAGATGGAATCTTTGATCACTTTGTTTCCAGATGCAATCAAGCCGTAATGCACTCGCATTTCTCTAGGATTCCTCTTTACTGTTTGGCTCGTGTCGCAGAAGCGGCAGTTGTCTTCCTCTTTGCTTCCCTCTGCTTCTTGATCATCAATCGGGATGCCTGTTCCATCTATACCACTATTGTTGATATGGAAATAGTCTGGCTTGAACAGTTGATCTTTGAGAGAATTAGACTTTAGGTACTTCGGCGCCAATCCTGGCCACTTCTGCTCCAGCTCCTTCAAGTATCCGGGGATCCGAGAGCCAGTCAGCTCATGCTCTGACTCTACCATTGTCAAGGCTGCCAGTAAGTAATTTGGCGGACTATTCAGCGCCCCAGTTCTCTCGAACTTTCCTCCATGATGTGCCTTTCCCAAGTCGTATTGCACTACGCCTGGCAACGCCCCAACAGGAGTGCTAACTACGACGTCGCCGAGACGAACCTTAGGCGGAATGCCACCCCCGATGCCAACCATCAGGCAAAACTTGATGCCCTGGAAGGTAGAAATCATATTAGTGGCAACGGTCGCTGCTGAGATAGTGCCGATTTTGCCCTTGGGCAGGCAGGCGATAACGACACTATGTTTACCAATAGATCCGAGTGTGTATGTATTATTATCGTTCGGTGGTTTCGGGAGATTTTCGTGCCTCTGATCCAGCGTAGCTATCGCCGCGGTCTGTTCGGTGGGCAGGGCACAGACCCATCCAACGTGGTAGTCATTATGTGTTCGAGGTTCAGGAACAGTTTCCGACGCCATCGTGAAAGGACTAGACAGAGTTCTGTGTTTCAGTGAGCATTGACTATAGTTGATATAAACGGTCAGTTCTTCATCGTTTAGTAGGCAGGATGGCAATTATTCACCTGAGTTGAGATTCATTCTGTCAAGGACTGCTTGCAGTGTAAAGGTTTAGAGGAGGTGGAAGAGGATAATAACTCCTCACCACGCGGTCTTGGGGCTGAATCAGGCACTCATCAGGCATTAATTATCCAGCCGCCAAATTAATCCCTGTTTCTGACAATTGGAGAAAGTAGGAGGTTATTGGTAGTGTAAGCGCTGTGGCACTGGAAACCAGGCTGCGAAAATGGCCGTGTAACGAGACCTTGCATACATATCACGTGGTACAAATGGCCGAACTGAGGATCTATGACCCTATAGTTATGAGTTTCTCGGGGTGCCACTAAGTGGCCTAGAGGTACTGCGATTGTGGACGACTGAGCGCCGTAGGTGAAATGGATAAATATGTCCCGAGTCTTGCCGGTTTTGTTTCCTCCGCAGCTATCTGATTCAGAATATCGTGGAAGAATAATTAGGCATGTCTGAAAAGGGAGGTTGTTTCAAGAACAGTGTATGTAGACTGACATTCGATGCAGGTGCGGCACAGGATAAAATATGGAATTATAGAATAAATATAAAATACTCACACTTTCATTGCATCGAAGGACTTGAAGATAAGTAAGCTTCGACTAGGAAGTTCTATATCTCGATTGGCCATATTAACGACTCTATCATCTCATAAGCTTATTATTCGCTGTCAGTTTATGCTCTGCCACCTCCTACACTCTCTACGCCAGCAACTCCGCCACTCTCGCCTGTTTAAAGGAGCCTACAATCTCACATATACCTCTTCCACTGCTGCCAAGTTATCAATCGACATTTCAACAACTCCATACTACATACTACCCATCATGGCACCTCAATGGATCGTCCCTGATTCCTATAGCGTCACATTCACATGGTTCCATATCCCTACAAAATTTCATCTCAGGCTACGGCCTCATCTTTCACCGCGACGCCATGATCGAGGAAGTCTCACCTCTCTTCGTCCCACGCGTGGCAGCCTATGATGTCTGGCTTTGGCAAGTCGCAGGAGGATACTGGGTGGTTGCAGTCATGCAAGGTGGCCTTCTTCGGTTTCCTGATGATCTGGGTATATGGAAGATATGCAACGCGGCTGTTTGTGGGATGGATGCTTTACAGCTTCCGAGCTTTATAGAAATGAGACAACCGCCACATAGTTGGTCGAGGGCGACAACGGGGTGGAGGGAATGGGGTATTGTTGTTGTTACCATAGTTCTGGTGCTGATCAGACTCTTATTCATTCTTGAAGTGGGATTGGAGACGGGGGATAAGATGGATTAATAAATATAATATAAAGCTTAGCCTTGAGGCTCATCGAAGTTAAATCCTCGACGATGAATGGCATAGTGTATCAGCCATCCTTGTCTATAATATTAAGAACTAATTTGTCTAATAACTATCACTCAGCTTAATGAATAATTAAAATATCAACTTTCCTTTATCCTCAAGCCGCTTCGCCCTAAATAGATGTAACTACATTACTAGACACATTAGGCCCGCGATAACTTTAAGATGCCCTTAGCATTAAGCGTCGGGCTATTGGTAATACTACAGTTTATCGCCTTTCTGCATAAGAGCACGTCGGCAGTAGACCTGTTGTAGTCATATCACACCTTCTCGAATGCATGAGGCTACAACTAAAATGCTGTAGTTGGGCGCCAAGGCAGAATTGGGCTGACGCGCGTGCTACATGTAACAGGGATATAGAGCGCCTCATTTTCAACCAGAACTACGCCAAGGCAACAAACGTGGTTCGCCAGGCTGCATAGTCGCAAGTAATGTCAATATGTGCTCTCGATCCCCTCACCGTTCGATGGCCAAAATATTTTCAGCAAAAATCTATTGCTGCAATATCCCAACTAACAATGGCAAATATTTCCGCTCACCCCAAAACGGCAACAACGGAACCGACAATCGGTTCGACGGCCGATCCGCGACCGGCCCCACCAGTCTCCGTCGCCGATAACATGTCCGAATTTTCCGACTTCCACGAAATAGGCAATATGCCTATGTGCATCGCCCTCGATAAGTCAGGCAGCACGTACGGCGCAACCATCGCGGCAGAGCTGGACGTGGTGCACCAGTTCTGCACCTTCCGCCAGGCTCAGCAGCATGCCGACTCCAACAGCGCCTCCATCCAGGTCCTCCCGTGGTGCCACACGGCCCTGGAGCCCGTCATCTTCCCCGATAGCTATGAGGCCCGGCGTAGGATCGGGTCTGGAGGTGGCACGGATCCATCGTCGCTGTACCAGTCATCGACGTGTCTTGCATCGCTGCGGTCCGCGGGCATATGGGTCCTGATGACTGATGGCCAGATCGAGAACAAGCTGGTGGAGAAGTTCGCAAAGGAGACGCTCGAGATGTCGATCCACAATAAGCCGTGCGTGATTATTGTCTTTGGTGACTCTAGCTACGGCCGGCCAGCCGCCTGCGACATTTCGGTGGGCATTGCCGTCTACGCCAACGTGCCGCACTGCCTGCTGCTCTTTCACGATATCCCAACAGGCATCGTCCGGATCCTGCAGGCCAAGGGCAACTTCCAAGGATTGCTGCCGCTGTCTGCGGTAGGGAGCAGCGAGCGGATCAAGCTGCGTGTCAACCAGTACACGGCCTGGCCAGAACTTCCCCGGGTCGCATACAAGGACTTGTTCTCTCTCGAGCTCTCCGTCATCCGCGATCTCGAGCCCGATGAAATGGCCCTGCAAGACGGGTTGATCGTCAATATCCCCGACATGCTCGCCGGCAACGTCGACGAAGCGACGATTGAGAAGATCATCCACAACAGCGACAACGTCAGGAGCCTGGCCCTCGCCGCTCAGACAAAAGGCACCGGGGAGAAAGTGGCCGACTGGCTCATCTCGCACCAGCTTCCAGCCTCTGCGCGGGCAAAAAGGCCCGTGGATGTTGACCACAGAGCGCACAAGGCCATCTCGGCACTTCTGGATGCTCTCAAATCTTCCAGTTCAGACGAATCCGTGGAAGATCTGCGGCGACAAGTTCGACAGGCGCACGCTATGAACCTCAAGGTGCACAGGCGCAAACTCAAGGGTGATGCCAACGAATCCGAGGATGAAGCGAACAAGACCAACCAGCGCCTTTACAACGCCGCCAGGGCCAGTGCTGGGCGCATGAAGAAACGCCGCAGACAGACGCAAAAGGATGCGAATGCCGCGCCGTCAGTTCAAGATCGGCCTTCATCTCCCATACTCGATACTTGGAACGTCGGCAACTGCGGGTATGCTTCTGACGTGGAATCGCCCCGAAACAACAACTCCCCAATAGACTCGCCGCAGATGGCGCCTACCGTCCCTGTCCTTGAACCAGCCTATGCGTCCCAGCCTCTCTCAAATCCACTCCTGTATCCACCTCTGTACGCGTCCTCGTCTGACGCCTATAACCCTTTCTCCGACGGAGATTACGCCCTCACACAAGGCGGCGGGATGATGGGTCAAGAGAGCTTGGCATTAAACCCCTTCAGCTCTCCTTTCATAAGTGACCCTGCCTTGAACAGCATGGATGTTAGTTACAGTCTGGACAGCGGGAAAGACCTGCTCAACGAGAAAGCACCGGCATGCGCCTCTAGCGACGAGGATTTAACACTGGATAACTCGGCCTCGGTGACCCAAGCCAGCGATAGTTTCCGGAGGTCAAGGAGTAGGAAACTGCCGGGCAAGAGACGCTCTCATACCAGGAGCCGATCCCCCTCTCTCCGACGCTCCACGCGTGACCCGATCCTCATCCCAGGCTTTGAGCGATTCAAGTCCTTAGATAAGGCCAGTAACGAGTTACGCGGTGAATGCGCTCTCTGCCACTACGACGGTGCTGTGCTCACCATTCTCCTACGAGCGCCGTCGGCAGGTCGACCAACGGTGGGCTTCCCACGCGAAGGTGACAATGCACAGATCGCGTTTCCTTTTGCCATAGGTAGCTTTGCAGAGACACGAGTCCTGTCTACATTTGTCTGCTGCGACTCTTGTGCGTTCCACCTGGTACGCGTAGGCACATCGCCTCTGGGCGACACGGTCATCGCTGCGGTGCCGATGGTGTCTCTGCGTCAGAACCAGGCGTCTGTCCTTGAAGCGCTGGACCTTGCTATGCGTGGGCGGATTGACTCCGATGACCTACTGGCTGTGTTTATGGCCATGTTGGATGCCGAGTTGAACGACGCGGATCGCGATGTTAGCAGCGGCCGAGCACATACCGACATTTCTCTGTTCCAAAGGAGTGCAGAGTGGTTTCAACATAATCTAAATATTCTCATCGAGGTCCCGGCTACGTTGAGTATCGACTTCCAACCCCACAGCTCCCGGCCTCCGGAGAAGAAGGCCCTCTACGAGCTGCTAGATCTGCCAGAGTTCCGAGACCCAGCTAATCCGAACAACCACGACTTGCTGTTGCTGCGGTATCCCATCCCCGGGTTCCTGGTCCTCCTCCGCCAGATAAGCCTCCTCTATCCCATCTCGGAACATGGGCAGACCTTGGCGTTCCACAAGCTCATGCTCCTCATTCTCGAGACGCTCAACGGCTCTCGCGCGTCGGCAAAGTCCCAGCTTGCAGTCGGCGACATCTTGCAGCACGCCGAAGCACGAGAAATGCCCATATCTGCCCTGGAACTGGAGCACAGGGGTCTTGTGGAGCCCGGCACGCTGGAAGCTTTCAAACGATGGACGCATTTTGAGAGCTTCGCCCAGAGATGCGGTCCGGCGCTGACCGTCTTCCTTCGCCACTGGCTTCGTGCCGGATTCAGACAACAGTCCGCTGTATCAGTTTTCAATTTGCTTAAGAGGGATGAGGCTATAAGAGATATTTTCGTCGCGCCGTTGTCGATGAGTGCTAATTATGCGATGGATCTGCAGAGCTTGTAATTTGTTGTCTTTGTAATTAAATATATTATTGCAACGAAACTTTGTATTCAACTCCTGAACTTATAAATCAATCTCACAGCAGAAGCGCACTAAAGTATATCACCCATATGTGTTATTCTATATTTCCTTTACCATTATGCTAGGACTTAAGAGCTGTTTAGCCCTCCCATCCTCAGCTAGGACGGGAAATTGGACGATGAAGTGACTTTTCTATTGGGAGTGTACCTAATTATGCCAGCCTTGTAGCCCTAGTATTTTGCGTCGACGATGAATAGACAGAGTATGCATCAGAAACTGGCAGCCTCGAATGCGGCTCATCAGCATCTCCCGACGCATCGGACCCGTTGTTAAGCCAATGTGAACGCTTGACTCTCTTGAACGGTTCCCGGTCTGATGTCGACTGCAACCAGCAATCTATTAACTCTCGCTGGGTTGGCCTCTCTTTTAGCTCCCATAGATACTTGTCGTTAATGCAGGAGTCATCTGAAGGCTCAGTTGTCCAGCTCACGGATTCCGATCCCGATTCTGGAAGCGTATGTTTCCGAGTAGTAGTCTTCACATGCGCATTTTGATGGCCATCGTTGATGATCCCCGGGGATGGAGGCACCATGATTCTATTTATACTCTCTGCGGAACGCAAAGGCGATGGGTTCGAGGGGGCCATCGCAGGGTTCATCGGTGTAGACATGCGGCTCCGTCCCTTGTCCATAGCATGCGGCAGCACTTGGTCGCGTTTAAGGACAGGCGTGTTCGTGCTGGTGCCAGTGCTACGAACAATCCAGGAGGATGGGAACACCACCGGTGCGTCTTGTTCATGTCCAAGACCAGTAAATGGGCTCTGCTTCGGCAGCGCCTTTGGTGCTTGCCATAGCAGCGCTACTCCCTCTCCCGTCTCCATGGCGTTGTGTTCATCGTTGTGGATAAGGCAATCCATGTCGAGAAAAGAACTGGGATGCATCTCGTCGCCGCAGCACCCGGGTCGTCCGCACGGCCCGTTTGGCAGAACCGCATCGTCCATATCGTGGAAGTGCGAGCTGTCCCTGCACGAAAAGACGAACGAGTCGCAGAGCGAGCGGGGAGTGCTGGGAGGTGAATCATAGCGCCTGGCGAAAGGGAGAGAACCATCGACGCGGCTGAGGAGTGTCGCTGCTGGCGACAAGCGACGGGTCGGGGTTGTAGACAACGACGGAGGTGGAGGTGGACGCGTGAAGAGTGTTGCACGGGGTTTTGGTTTCGCTGGCGGGGCTTGCGATGGCGATGGCGATTTTCGCCGCTTTGGTGTTGTGGTTGGAGATGGTATGGCTTGCGGTGGATTTGATTTATTTACAATCCATGACGATGGAAATGATGGCGCCATTTGTACATGAGCCAGATGGTCGAACACGATATACTGCGAGCGGAGACTTTGGTGTTGTCAATAGGTGATAAAGGCAGTGTCAGCCCTGCTCTGCAGGGCGCTGTGAGGCCGCCTCGGCTCCAGACCAATTCACTTGGTTGGATCCAGCGAACGCTTGCTGACAGGCTGACGAAGCGCCGACAAACCAAGTCCAGGAGTATGCCTTGAAAAAGGCAACCACGCTAACAGATAGAGGCGTCTGTGGTGGTGGCGGTGTAAACAGCCTCATTGCTGCGATGCAACCCTATGGGGAGATAATTAATGCATAATACCTCGTCCCGTTTGTCCTCGACAATTTCCCAGTTACAGGAAAGGCTGCTTTCAGAGAATTAAATACTTCTCTTATTTTTGTCTTTTAATTCGTATAACGAGCTATGAGTCGAGCGACTACCGACAGCATGCGGGGGTCGCCACAGGGTAGGCCATTTGAAGTTGGTGATGATGATCGACGTCCAACTCTGTGAGTGTGTCCAATCCTCCATCGTGACCTTTCCTCTCTGCCACTTGTTTAAACCGGTTGGAGGTGGAGTATCGTAATGTACCACACCACGACGATACTTAACTTTCACTACAATGTAGGCGTGCTGATAGATTTATCTCAGCGAAGATATTCAGAGCGACCCTTCCAACGTGTCTGTTTTTGCTTCCACGCTATTAGCTTCCGAGTCATTGGTGCAAGTCCTCGGTTTTGGACCAGGTGAATGTAGGCGCTCTACAACAAAATTCAGTGTCACGTATCACACAGTTTCTCATAACAATCAACTGCAGCTCTTCTGGAAAGGACTTTAAACGAAGATCAACTCGCAACGTGCTTCGAGGTCACTCTCTCCTCCTGCCATCAATACCCAAGGTTCATCGGAGCTTCGCCGGACTGACAGCAATTCTCAATAGCAGGATCCTCAAGGGTTTGAGATGCTTACATTGTTAGTGTTTTATGGAGAAACTTGGCTTCAGATCTCAGTCTCTTTTCAAAACTAACATTCATATACTGCAAAAGTTTCATAAATCGACATCTCGTGCGTGCGGATGAGGAAAGCCCACCAGATGCCAACAGGTTAAGGCTGTCTACTAATGCATTTCAACTCCTCCGGCATCATTGCCACTTGTCAGTGTCCTTCACCAACGCCCTGGCTAACGTCGAGTATCCTTCTCCCATGTGTTTCCCCAGCCGAGCCACCCACAACAATTTGAACTTTTGGTTTTTCTTACCTACCCGAGTCCAAGTCAGGTGCCGTGACCCAAAGGCCCATGTCAAGGGCAAGAGCCAAATGAACCCGATCAACTACCTTCACTTAGACGCTCCTAACGTCGATGTCAGGGGGTCAAAGATTGCGTTGCACTTTTGGGTCGACGGGGGCGGCCGAGGAAGTCCCAAGGCGGTCGTCGTCAACTTTCAGGACGGCCGGTGGAGGAGAGTTGTGGAGGAGCCGATATTTCGCCTCAGAGATTCTTATCAGGACTGTGAATCTCGGCGCCTCGGACGCGATCCAATCTACCTTCAGATGTCTGTCTTCAACAGTGCTCTGAGATGGTGGAACAACTCTCTGAGCAGCGTCGATGATCAGTTGATCGCATATGTTAGCTTAAGCCTATTCTTTCATGGACGCTCCACCATAACTAATTTCTAACTGGTTGTAGGAAGAAGCGTTACTTCGACAAGACCTGGCGGCCGGTGGCGACCTGCTGCAGCTCAATGCCAAGACTAACAGATCTCTGCACTGTATTGCAGCCCATCTTCAACGATATGATTCCGAGCTGCAACTATTCTCCAACATCCTAGACCAGACAAGGTCATACAATCTGACCTGCCATCGTCATTTCGTTCATCTCCTCTTTAGAAGGTCCGAGCAAGACCTCGACTGGGTCCTCACAGCTCTTGGCCGAGTTGAATCGATGCTAATAGTATTGCGAACCTTTCGCGAGGAACTACAACAAAAGGCTTCTAACGTCATGAGCTTGGTGAGTAATCAACCTTCCCCCCAAACTCCATTAGCCAAGCTTCAATTTGACTCAAGATACTAGCTCGTGGACAACAACAAGGGGATCAGCGACCAGCTTGTTGTCCAGACCGGAATAATGATGCACAAGATCCTCGAGACTAGCCGTGACCAGGCGAAAGAGTCGCTGAATATCGCAGCGCAAACGAAGCAATTGACTGAGCAGACGGCAAAGGTGCTACATGAAACGCAGAAGGAAACCGAGGCTTCCCGACAGCTGGCGATTCAGTCACAAAGACTTAGCGAGGAGATGATGAAAGACAGCGTCGCTATGAAAACAGTACGTCTCGTACCCTGCGGCCTTGACCATGTGTTGCCTTCAATCAATCTAGGCCGTGCGCATGAGCTCGATTGCTGACACATTCCTTGTTTATAGGTGGCTCTTGTGACTGTTCTCTTTCTTCCGGGAACATCATTTGCTGTAAGTGAATGTCCCCACGGCATACCGGCCCATGTTAGGCTGGTCTTCAGCGCACTTTCGACGAGCTGACAGATGGGTACGTGCAGGCCATCTTAGCCATGCCTTTTTTCACAGGGGACTCATCACCATTCGACAAGCCCGATCTCATATGGGTCTGGGTCGCGCTAACCGTACCTGCGACTATCGTCTGCTTTGGCTTCTACTTGGCTTGGAAACAACGAGAGACACGGAGACGAGAACAGCGTGTTTCCTCGGACGATGTAGAGTTATCTATGATCACGCAGACAAGTCAGAGCTAAAGGTGTGGCCCTTATTTAGAAAGCGAACAGCCTTGCCTTAGCCAAAGACTTGGATAAATTCAAGCCGGCATCCGATTTCTAATACTGCCTGCCTGGTTAACCACTATGGGACCAATCCAAGAAACGTCTTGTGAATCGCAATGAAATATAATCCTTGATTTTATAGTAGCTAGTTACTCAGTATCAAACACTGGTATTTCTATCTAAATATCTTTTACAAACTCAATCGCAGCCACGGATGTCATACTATTGTTCAATGCCCTGTACTCAGCGTTACCAGATGTATCTACCCATTCCAAGTACCAAGCTATAGCAAAGTCTTGTCCTCCTGTTAGGTCATTCAGTGCACTGCCTTTAAGGCCCCAATTCAAAGCAATGCATTTAACGAAAACCTTGGCGTCTCCGACCGGGATATCGGTCCATACAACCTTCTGAACGTTGTTGACTATGTCAGGCTGGGTGTCTGTGTCTGACTTGTTCCCATACCTGACTTGACCGCCTGCCTTTACGTTCATAGCCACTATATTCACCAACCCCCCGGAGTTTTGTACGCTCGGCGCGTCGGTATAGCACATGGTAACTGTTAATTTGGGTATCAGAGTACCAAGAGTTGTGCCATCGGTTGAGGGGGCGGTAGGAATGGTGATGGATAATACCTCCTCCACCTGACGTTTTTGAAGTGCAAGCGCTGGCTGCCCGCTTAGAGGGTATACTCCGCCGTAGGATCCACCATAGGCTGGAATGCACAGCAGTGATTTAGCTTGATTTATGCGGCCGAAGCCCTGCTGGGGCGATGGTGTCGCTGAGAGATCTATTTCTGCTTCTGGGAGAAATATCTCTGGAACAGCGGGCGGGACAGTTAAAGGTCTCTTTCCTATCATGCGTTGGGTTACTCTAGTTGTTGTCATATCAGTTGTCCCATTGATCAAAATAGCCTTGACTAGTGCTGATGAGATGGTTATGTTTGCAATACGTAGTGCTTTGACTATCACAGCACAACAGCCGGCCACGATCGGCGTAGCCATGCTAGTGCCTTGCTGAAAGACGAATAGGTCGTTTGGTGGTGTGTTATCAGGAGGCGTTCCGAGGTAATTAAATGGCTGGCCTGCTCCATCTCCAACTTTTGTAGCTTGTCTAGACTTGGCAGAATAGATACATGCTCCAGGGGCGACGACGTCTGGCTTGATGCGGCTGTTATTTCCTGTGCTCAGAGTGTTTTTTGTTGGCCCAACACTACTGAAGAACCCCATTCGATTGGTGTTCCCTCGAGGTTGGCCCAAGCTGAATCGACTGACAGGTGTTCGAGAAGCGTCATAGTCAAGGGGGTGGGACGGTTCGCAGGCACCAACAGTAATGCAGTTCTTGGAAGCTGCCTGAGCTCCAATTTGCCCTCCAGGTGTTGCATAACGACCATGATTTCCAGCGGCAAACAGAATAGTGAGGTCGCGATTGTCCCATGCTGACTGGTCAACATCCACTGATTCCCTTGTGTAGTCGTTCTGTTGCAAGCTAGATCCAACAGTCCTCAAAGGGGTGCCCCAGGAGTTCGTATGCACACTGGCCCCTAGGTCTTTCGCTTCTTTAATAATGGTCTGAAGACTTTCATTTGTTGGATACTTGATTTTTGTCCCATCCTGCTCGAACAATACTTGGCAGAATAGCTTTGCCTTGGGAGCAGTACCCATAATAGGAGCTTGTACTCCTGGAGAGTTCCAGTTGCCCGCCACACTGCCTGCGACGTGGGTTCCATGGGCATTCACATCCGTAACACCACCGGGGACCTTCTGTCGGTAACTTTTGGCGGTGACTCTGGTGGTAGTGCCCGTAGAGCCGACGGATGTAAAAGCTGGATGCTGGTCGTCAAAGCCTTGGTCAGCCACAGCCACGATTTCACCCTCGCACTCATATTGAGCCTTGGATTGGAACATAACTGCAGCCACGGAAGGATCCACAACATTGATATCCCCTCGAGCAATCCAATTGAAGGCAACGTCTTCCTGGACCTCACTGATGAAACGGACTTTATCAAACTTGGCTACTACGGCGAGATCCTCTGGCTTCAGCCATCCCCGCAGGTAGCCAGTCTGTGGGACAAAGTCGGAAACATCCACGTTGAGGCGATCAGCGATGCTCTGTGCAAGAGCCCTTAGATCTTCAGGCGAGGCGCAATCATCATGGGGCGTAATATACACCTCATGCCGCTCCTCGTCCGATGGTCTATAGCCACCAGCTTTGAGCGCATCTTCAACCACATAATCTGGATGGTAAGGGTTCACAAAGTTGAGGAACGGCAGGGATCGGAGTTCTTGCAGCTCGTGCGGATCGTATTTGCAAAAGTATGTGTTGCCTGAAATGACTTGTTGAACGCCAACCCCAAGCGCACTTAGACGTTCTCTCTGTGAGTCATCCAAAGGAGAAAAAGACTGCAGGATAAGATAATCTGTGTGCGATGCATCCGGGGCGAAATGAACCCCGCCTTCACGTTGAGCATCGTGGTGAACCACGTTACCATTGCTGTATGAATCAGTTTAGGATTTCTCGGAGGGTTTTCAAGACGACTAACATGGTAATTGTGACTGGGTCCATATTTACGAATATTTGAGTGTATAGGCGGTATAGATTTATGCCGGAAAGCTGTGAGACTTATTCATTGGGCAGGGCCTGTAGCTTTGAGTGTATGAGACTGAGTACAGGGTATCTCGCAGTTACACTTTTCTAGAGCGGAAATAACGTGACGACTGCAACATTTCAACCGGAATGTAATCTGCCGAAACTTGTCCTGCAATTGCGTGTACGACTAGTCTCGGTTAAGAGTTCCCTGCATTTTGCGGCTGAACAATAGTTTGGATTAGTGCTGACAATGATCAGCAGCCACGATTTCAATACGGCGAGTTTCCTTTGATTGCCAACTCATTGTCCGTAAAACATGGTGCATACTGGGTACGTAGAATTCCAACATTAGATGGGGTGAAATTGCAAAAATTAAAAGGGACATCTGAGAAGTAAATACAGTTTAAATAATACTATATAAATTAACTAACTTATATTTAGAAGTCTATTGTTATAATTTAAGAGAGAAAGAAATAATTAAAGAGTAAAAATATAGGCAATTCAATGAAGCTAATAGCTCAAATTAAATAATCCAGTATAAATATTACAAGCAGCCAAAAGGACTCTAACTGTTTAAATTATTCAATCCAGGATGTAATCAAAATACTACAACAAATCTGTCTCACGCTCTCACTCATACATTCCATCGAGGTAGTCGCCAAGTCAAGCTCACCATAGTCCCCGTGGCAATAGTGAAGCCCCAAGCGAGCGTCGCATACACACTCAACGCTTTTCCTTGAAACCAAGGACCGTGAAAGCCATGTACTTCGGCCTCGTCACTACTCCCCGAGCCCTGGCTTGAGGCGAAATCGGACTGATTGGGGAGCGAGACTATGAAGCCCATGATGCCATAGAACTGCGAAATGAGAGCCGTTACGAAGCCAACGAATAAAAAGGCCAGTGTGACGAGGGTGAGGAGCGGCAGGGCTCTGTTGTTGCTTCTGTGATCGGACTCATGCTTGTGTCGATGAGTTGAGACAGATCGCAACAAGCTTAAGAACGCCAATGTCATGGTTGCGAGGAAACCGACCCCGATAAAGACAGTGCTGGCGATGGCGTAGTTCCCCGCGAGGTGGATTTGCTGGCACAAGCGTTGATCTCCAAGATTCTCAGCTACATCCGAGTCCGTCACGTTCATAAGCTCGCATGTGGTCTTGTTATGTCCATAGGGTTTAAAGTGATCGCAATGGACGCTGTAAACGGGGTCTGCATTAGGATTGGTGCTGTTGACCTGCTCTTCTCTACAGATGATGAAAGGAGAACGGTAGAGGGTGTAGGTTGGTTTGTCCCAAGTTTGAGGGTTGGGATCCGGGTCGTAGTTCATACGTATGGCCCATTCTCGCGATGTGATGGTCAATACGGAGAAGACAAAGGCGAGGATTGCAAAGATTAGCCCTACGAGAGGGGGTAAGAAGTGCTTTGTGCGGGACATTGCTTTGCGGCAGGTTGTTTAATGATTGTCGGCAATGTTGAATTTCATTGATGCGGTGCGGGTAAATTACACAGAATAGAGAAAAGACGGAAATTCGAGAGGATGTTTAGGTTGCCCCCGTCAGGGAAGTTTCATGCGCAATCTACCGTGTCTCAATACCAAGTACAAGAAAGTCACTCAACTAGCTCGGTACATGGATGGAAGAGGAAAGGTTCAAAGTGGCGCCTGTATAATCTCCGCTCATGACGAGTACAGTATAGTTAGGACCGGTCTGGAATGTCACCATCTTTTCAGCTCGTACATCTGCCGTAGCAAGCGTCGGGTATACGGCACTAAAGGGTTGGTGTCCGAAAACAAGGATGCACGCTTAGCTCTTCACATTCGGCTGGCCTCATCTCACCAAGCCGCCGCTGACTAGAGAAGGTCACGATATTACGATAGAGATGCTTCCAACAGACTGTCAGGCTCAGAGCAATCGGAATAATTCTCTTGTGCGTCTATTCCAACAGGCCATAGACTATCATGATGGCTCCCCCTATGCAGAACGTTTGCATTCCGATGCATTTGGATGCCTTTGTCTTATCTCCAAAACTCTGCGATGCATCACGTCAATCAAAGATTGCCCCATACACCCAGCCAAACTACACTGCTTTGCGCCTCAAAAGCAATCTTTTGCAACATGATATCCTTGATCAGGTAGACTTCCATAATACTCAACCAGCCACCCGAAATTCCAGGACTGCTGATATTGGATCTTCGCCTCCAAACAATCTGAACCTGCATCGAATGGGCGTGCATCTTCAATGGTCTCTTCCTCGATGCTATCGCACGGCTGCCGCTACTGGACGAAAAACAAGTAATTCCAAAGCTGGAACAACTGCGGACCCAGCGCAGCCTACGTTTCGCAAGATTCCAAATCGGTGGTTAATCACCAGGCATCTAAAGACACCAACTAATCCTCCTCCTGGGGTTAATCTCTTCCAAAGTTGGGTCGTTGAGAGCGATGTTGTTCGAAAGATCAAGGAGATTCCCGCCGACGAGGACTTGGAGAGCGGTGTGTCGCCCTTTGTCTCTTACGCCGGAGGTGATACTAAAGCTCCTAAATCGAGTGACCCAGCGTCCAACCCAAATGTGTTAAACGAGCAAACGGAAGTTTTCCTGGGCCGGAAGTTTGATCTTCAGAACTGGCCTGGTACCGATCCGAGGAACTATCTTCCCGGTGGCCTGACCGTCATGAGTTCTTCAAATCCATACTTTGCTGATAACGCTCTTCACAATGCCAACGTGCTCTCTATCATTGACAACTTTTCTTACCCACGAAACACCAATGACTCAAATCCGAGAGACGACAACTTCAGTTACTTGAAAAACGCCACCTGTGATTACTTTGTAATTGGGTGGCACAGCGACCCCAATGACGACCCATTCAACATCAAGCTGGATCCCTTAAGTACCTCTAATCTAAGTACTCGAGTTTCCGACCTCATGATGCAACTGAGTCCCAACGAAGCAGGGGATGCTGGCAAGTTCAAAGACTTGCAAGATCAAACAAGATGTCTTGTTCATGGCGCCATTTACGACGTCAGCTATGATTTTAACAATCTGCCTGCTCAAAGTGTTGCAGAAGATGGTGCAAACCTCTTCAAGCCAGAGGCCAAATCTAAAATAGAGCCCTTGTCAATCGGAACGACTGCTCTTGATAGTATTTTGACTTTTCTGGATGCCCATCAACATGACTCGGACCAAGCCAGCCCATTTGGCCCAGGGGGTGCCTCTCTGGCTCATCAAGTAGTGGAGCTTTCTCAGCTGCTTTATGCGGCCGGTGATCAGTATGATTCTCGTGTCCAGGCACAAGACATGATTGCTCAGCAGAATTTCTCAAAGACTGATGGTGGCTCTGTTTGGAGCTACTCCAAAGGTGCTCAAAGCCAAGGCGCGCAACAACCTTTGATAAATAGTGGCCGTAAGTTATCTGTCGGACTTGAAATTTGGACTTCGTGCTAATTGTAATAAGAACCAAATATTCCATCAGAAGATGAGAAAACGGTACTGGAACAGCTGAATCAAAAGCAGTTGGTACTAGACATAGCGACTAGAAAACTGTCATGGCTACAGTGGTCACTTTTCGCTGAATGGTTCAAGTACAAGAGCCAGTTCATCCCCACTATTGGTCGCCCAGCTGTGCTACAAGCTTATGCAGACGTAGTAAAGCCGATAAAGGATAGTATCAATGGCGCCAAAAACCCAGATGGAACAGTTGTCACGGGCCTCAAGAGTTTCATCACATCGCTGAATAATGATATATCCGATCTGAAAGGCAAGGTCGATTGCAAGTCGTCTGCACGAGAACCGTATCGACTGCGATCTGATCCTACGCTTTCTATTGTGGGTTTGGACTCTGGCTGGCCGGTAGATATCTTGGATACTCTGCAGGTCCTGCTAGATGAGGAGCTGTTGAATGATATCTCTACGGCTAAAACTATCTTTGGAACATTGAAAAATCCTGTCCCTCAGGATAACGGACTTAATGTTACTGCTGCCAAGTTACTTGCTGAATGCATGGCAAGCACCAACATGGGAACCACCAATGGCAAAACGGGCACTCCAAAGATCACAGGCTTTCAGTCTTGGGGTAACCGCAATCCTTTTGCTCCCCTATTCATTGAATGGGAAGGGCTCTACTACCATATCGACAAAGAATTATGGGATGTACAACTTCGCCCGAGTCCAGTTGGGCATCCGATCTCCCAGGTCCGATATGTTCCAGGGCAAGCGTTGTTAACAGCAGATAGGGCAAGTCAGGCAGACTTTCGTACCCTCAATGGAAGAGTCATGGTCTTGCCGCAGCCAACACTGAACCTAGAGACAATGGTCGCTCAAGTGCTTCAGAACAAATCCAATGTACTTCCTCCAGACATTGACGCTTCTGCTTTGCAGCAGCAAATCCGCAAGATCAAGTTCTTGTCTGCACCGTTGTCTGGCTTAACAAATCATCTCGTCACAAGAGTTCAAGGAGCACATGTGAAACCTAATGTTAGGGTACAAGGTCAAAACGTGATTCCCTTGACTGCGGCAGATGCTACTGAAATTGGTATCGACGTCCCAACTTTGGCCCTGATGGAAGATCAAAGCGCGCTGACGCCATATGGTTCACTGATGGAATTTGCACTGAACGCTTATCCAAACAACCCATTCAAACCTGTTACGCATGGACAGATGGTGCTTACAAAACTCAACATCATCGATAAGTTTGGACAAGCCATCACTATGCCTGATCTCAATCGACGACTCGTCAACCAGCCAAAACCTCCAGATGCAAAGATTTACCCAAGCTTGAGCGACTACTTGGCACCAGATATTATCGAGGTTGACGATGGAAGCGGAGGCAAGAAGAAGGTTTTGAACACACTGTTTCCAACTCCAGATCCAGTTGTTGAAGGCTCGTGGCCAGTTTCTCAGTTCATCCAATTGACTCCAGCCATCAATCAGGATGCAAGGATCAATGGTGTTTTTCTGACGCAAGACACAATCGCATCAAATAAATATTCTGCGTGGAGAGAAGCTACAGATTTTGAGAATCCAATCTGGGGCTGGCTGGTGGTCAACTATGCCGATAACGGCCTGCAATTCTTCCTCAGTGATGGTACCTTTTACCGCGAGATCCGCAAGGGCGGAGTCAATGGCACCAACGTTTCAGCCAAGTGGCTTCCCTACGCGGCACCCAAAGGCAGTCTTGTTCCGAGTGACGCAGGGACATACCAGCTCAGTAAGCTGCTTGACCAGCTTTCCCCAGAGGTCGATACAGATGGTACATACCTACAGGCTTTCTTTGACATGATCAACGGAGCAATCCAAAACATGCCCTTTCCCCCATCAAGCTATTCTGCCTACGCCAATGCTATCGTCGGTAAACCGCTGGCCCTGGTAAACGCTGGCTGGAGCATAGAACTCGCACAACCACCGCTAGAGCCTCAGTTTGATTCCATCTCCAGCAGACCCGACACCTGGAAAGGCGAGCTTGAGAGATATGGCTTTAAGCTGAAGATTGGCGATGCAGCTCGTAATTTCGACGGCGTTGTCGGTTACTTCCTATCATCCAATGCAGCTGCACCAGGGTCCAACGGTAATATCCCGGATCCACAGCCGGTCACGGAGTGGGATACGCTGTTCACATACTTCCCACCAGAAGGGAAGTCACAAAAGGGAGTTCAGGGTATTTACCCAGATAACTACCCTGTTCTGAACCCATATTACCTGCATCCCGAACCGGAGAAGACGGCCAACATTGTTGAGGCCAAGAACAGGAAATATCTTGTCACTTCGCTCTTGGTAGATCCGTACACGCCTATTCACGGGTATTCACCGACTCTTCCTACCAAGTCACTAACATTACCAGACTGGGCGGTCAAGGTGGCTATGGACAAGATGCATGCCTTCTTCCATCTTGGACCATCACTTGTCACGGCTGATGTCCCTCTCACATATTCAGAGGCGAATGCAATTAATCCTGACAAAACACCAAAGAATGCTGTTGGCTTGCCCGTATCGGGAAGCAAAGGTACTTGGACGTGGTTGCAGCCTTATGCGCAGGATGGGTTTGCTGATGATAGGACTGAGTTGCCGGCTGAGTATGCAACTATGGGGGTGAATGTAGATGTTGGTTCGGTGAAGTTTAAGCCGGCGCCGTATACATTATTGGAAGGGTACCTGCAATTAATGGGCAAGTTGGACAACACAGGGGGCACATAAGTAGGAAAGAATGCAAATAAGTCTTGACACTACCTCACCGTCTGGTTCTCTAAGCTTCATACATGCTTCCAAAACTAACACAAGAATAAATGGCTATGTTAATCTCAGTCGTCGGTCACACTCTGCTTCAGTAGTGTGTAGTGATTTATAACTGGCTCTCCCGCCGGACTTGCTGGCGTGCTATACCACTCGGTCCATGTGATGAATACCTTTCCCACCTCCATCGGCTTCACCTGCCCATCGATCACCACTCTTGTTACGACATTGACTGGCGAGATATTTGCCTCTGCAAGTCGGAATGATAGTTGTGACGAGCTAAAGTCATTAAGCTGCAGCGCATCGTCAAGTGTAGAGGAGCGCGGAACGACCTCAGCATGCAGCATCGGCAGCTTCTCATCGGTGAAGAGAAAAGGTACAAAGCGTTGGTTGTTGAGCATGCGCACACCGGGTCCATCGTAGTTTGGGGTCAATAATGCCTCTTTGTTTGTTGCTTTCGGAACAGACTCAATAGGGATATCGATCACCACTTTGAGAAGTTTGTAGTCAGATGTGATTGCTGAGGGCTTTTTGCGGATGCTGAAGATGAGATCGAAGTAGTAGTTATTCTTGGTGGGGATATAGTCCGTGGCACTGTACTTTTCGAATGGGCCGGGAAACCGTTTCGGTGGATCACGGTAGTCGACGTAAATCTTCATGTCGTACCTAGACTGCGGCGTTGCAAAAGATCTTATAGAGGAGCTGGCGAGTTGAGTGACCAAGAGTTTGTTTGTAGGCTGTGGAATTATGGCGGGAGTTGAGGTATGGGGCCGCTGGTGAGCTGGTGACGGGACTGACGACAGCGTTGTGGGTGGTTTTTGGGTTGCTGCTGGAGGTGGAACTGTTGGTGGGAGATCCAACCCGCTTGGTTCTCCTGGCTTAATGGGCTTACTAGGAGGTGGAGTAGGAGGCTGTGGTGGTGATGGAGTCGAGGATGGATTGCGACTGAAGAGTTGACGATCCCTTGGGACGGGAGTAGAGTCAACGCCTGGTGGAGGTACTATCGTGAAATAATATCTCGGGTCATTGAGTTCTAATCCCGTCTCACATGAATTGGGCGTCGGGTCAACATACTCCCCTGGGGCCGCCTTATTGAGCTGCTGATTGACATCCATCGCAAGCTGTCGGATCTTGATGCCTCTTGAGTCCCAGTCAAGCCAACCTCGCGACATATCATCGGAAACCTGAGCCCCATCAGGAGAAATGCCCGGGGCAACTGTAAACAGCGTCCGGAGCAAGAAAGTGATGTTCCCTGATCCGGTGGCGTCAATAGCCTCACCCAAAGCAAATCTCTGTTGATGCTGCGGTTGGGATAGTTCGATATAGTCTAATTCTTGCGGTTGACGATCCAAAAGACACATGAGTGTTTGATCATCCCATTTGGTCCATCTACAGACCGGGTACCTCTTATCTGGGTTCTTCCAAGTAACAGAGATCTTCATGTCTGGCATAGCCTTGATCACTTTGGATCTGATGAAGAATCCATAACAAGGAACCTGAGGTTTATACCCAGCGTCAGGAACAGGCGTCGAAAGGTACGTGTTGAATTGTGTCTTGATCTGCCTGCGGACCACATCATCATCTGCATCCAGGTGATTGGCCACTGACAAGGCCCCGTCAAGAAGGCAATCCAACCAAAAGTCATCGATATAGAAGAATCGAAGCGACTCTGCGGGCAGGAAAGAAGGCTCTGGTAATAAATAGTGAGACGGGATGCCCCCGAGTGAGAGCTTATCAGCTAACCAATCGTGAATTATAACCCAGTCACTATTATTAGGACCTTGGAGATTGAATCCATTGTATGGTATTGGAGTGCCTTTTGAGTCTTGTCCCGCAGCTGTGTTGGAGCCTACAGATTTCTCGATATCGGATTGAAATGTCAATGCCACTCCCGCTTCGCTGACACTAGTTATTGCCTCGCGAGTGCTTGGTGGTCGGACCCTTTGAGGAGTGCCTGGGACTTCATGGCGTGCAGTCGCTAGAGCTTTTAGATTGCTGATGGTTGACTTGACACTTGCAACAACATCAGCTGCAGCTGTCATGTTATTCGCCTTCATCATAGTCGAGTTCACCGATGCATTCCGTACAAGAGATCGAAACCGCATCAAGGCAGAGCTAAAAGTCGTGTCAGATATGGCCAGTAGTTTACCTAATTGCCAAGCAGACGAATATGAAAGATCCATCATTCCGGTTGTGGAATCAAGGATCTGATAATCCTGAGATGTAAAAGAGCAGTCTTGAATCGTATTTGGCGCAGGGACTGCCGGAGTTGGCAGCGGAACCAGCGGTCCTCGGGTGAATGCACTTGTTTCTTCGCCTGTTTGCGTTCTCCAGCGTGAGATTGTATATCCCATTCGAAGTCGATCAGCTAGTACAGTAGACACTTGAGATTTGATGCTGTTATCCCCTGACGCGGTGTTCTGCTCATTGGCTAGATCAAGACCAGCAAGAACCTTGTCGTCCACTCTAAGCATCTGCTGGTTCTCAGTCAAGTTTCGTACCGTCGTTACAAAGTTGACGGGGTTTGGGGGCAGTGCTGTGTAGATCCAAGAGAAAAGTGATATCATGCCAATGCGCTGGCTAGGCTGGTCTGTTGTCCATGTATCAATCGTCGAGTCTAGATGCTCGATCGACACCAGATGGCAGACTTGGGTGCGAGGCTGAGAAATGTTGGTAGGAAGCTCAGTCCAGACATTATTCACCAACACTTTGTCTCGTAGTGCTCCTGATCTGGATGCAATAACAACAGAGAAGATTCCCTGTTCTTGGACCCCAGCATCTGGACAGCCTTCGGTGTTGATCTCTCGGACATGAGACATGTACTTATACTGCTCTACGCCATATTTATTGGTGGCAGTATCAGCCCTTGTTGAGTCCGTGAAGAGCTTTTTCACAAGAGACTTCTGGGGAAAGATGACATTTGTTTTGTCTAGCGTGCGTAATATCTCGTCGTATTCCTGCGGCAAGGGATCTGGTAGGTTGCCAGTGGCTGGGTCTTTGTAACCAGCCGCATAGTTGATCCTTGATGTTTCTGTAATGTTTGCAAAGTAATCGGCAACGGTCATGCTGAAGGTGCCATTAGGTGTTTGCGTTTTTAGATCAACCTCAGATGTAAATCCCGGAAGGCCTAGAGCCTTGGCTTCTGCAATATCCGTAAGCCGTAGATCGTCTGGATCAAAGACTAGAAGGGCCACCCAGGGAACCATTGAACGGGCCACTGTTTCAGTCTTGCCGTCACTTCCAACTATAGGGCCAAAGTCGATTCCGTCTGTCATATTTGCCGTCACTCCTGCTGATATCTCCCACGGATAATGAGGGTCATTCAAGACAATATGAGGCAGAATTCGAGCCTCGTCTTGGTGGCCATCGGGAGGATAATACGTATTGATCAATTTCGTGTCCAGACTAAAACGCGGCACTATGACCTCGAATCGCTGGCCGGCTAAGCCCAGAGCGCTGACGTCAGGTTTTGTGTTGTACAGGGTAAGCTTCTGAGTGCCAGATGTGATGGTTTGCGTTGCGTTGATTGTGTAGTCTTTTGCTTGGAGACTTGGCTTGTAAAAGCTGTATAGTCGCATTTCGCCTTTTCCAAGGAGTGGCCTGACTGGGTCTCCGGTTTGGGGATCTCGAACCTGCTGGATGACCTGGGCCATAGCCCCTTGGGTGAGCAATCGTGGACTAGACATTGTGAAAATGAGTTAATTGACAGTGATGTGTAAGATTGGAAAATAAACAAATATCTTGATTTGGTCGTTCATTGATAGCTCAGGTCCATAACATAACGAGTGCTGGAGTTGCATCAGGTTGTGCTGGTGATAATGTCCCCATCCTTAGGCCAAAAGGTGAAGGCGTAGCATGTGAATCAACGTGTTACCGGAACAGGCTTCGGGCATGACCACCCACACTCTCCAGGAATGACAACAAACTATCGATTTACACCTCAGCGCTAATGTAGAGGGGCTGAAGAGGGGTAATCCCGCCTCCTTATCTCCTAGCGTCTCCGAGCTACCCCAGCAAATCAAGTTGTTGCAACTTCTGGCCATGTAGCTTTATACACTAGGTACTTCCAGTGCCTCTCGTATCTGGTGCTTCAAGTACGAAAAGCCAGTAAGCCAAACACAATAATCACATTTTCAGCTCCTGCATGCTGGTCAGCATACCTCTCACCAGGCTGGGGTCTAGATCGTCTACACGGCAATGACGGCTTCTAATTTATGGCGTCGGCATTGTAACTTTGTAACTTTATCGATCAATCGATTCTGAACCTGGCTTGCTCGATATCGCACGTCGTGATCTTCTGAGTCTCCTCGATATTGAGAATGCCCATCCCCGACACTGGTTTCTTGGAACATTAAAGCTGAATTTATTTATTCACCACCATGAGTGAAGCCGTAATTCGAATCTTGGACGACTCCAAGGCCAATGTTCTTCCGAATTGGAGAGACTTCCTCCAAGACCCCCAGGTCGGCTGCCAATTAGACGTAACACCAAATGCAACGGGAGGCGATCCGGAATTAGCCTGCACATTTACACAAGATGCACTTTGGAACGTTAAATTCGATAGCTCTGCAAATGACGTCCAGTTTCACACTGCCGACTACAACGTTGACAACAGCGTCATTATTGGACTTCCTTCAACTTCAATATTATCTGGATCAACTACAACGCCCGCCCTTTTGGATATTCTCCAGAAATTCAGGGTTGCCGACAGCACCGGTAACATACCATTTGACAATGGATCATATCCTAGCCAAGATGGGAATCCCTCAGCCGCATCTCTCTCATCCCCAGGCACCTTGATGCAAAACATAGTCAAGACCCTAGGACCTGCCCTGCCATTTAAGGTAGATACGACTGCAGAGCGTAACGCATTCTGGGTTACGCCGGGTCAAACCATGCGGGCTGATGTGTCTCTTACTTTTGTCCCATCTGGAGATGCTGCTACGGCTTTGCAAAACGTTTCAACGACGATTTACTCTCATCTCGGCATTAACCTGTCGACCTTGTTAAGCTCCTTGAAGATAGTGATTCAGAAAACGTCCCTTGGATATGCT
The DNA here is from genome assembly GCF_013085055.1 of Fusarium oxysporum Fo47. Lineage (NCBI taxonomy): Eukaryota > Fungi > Ascomycota > Sordariomycetes > Hypocreales > Nectriaceae > Fusarium > Fusarium oxysporum. The sequence goes on along the minus strand of NC_072840.1, from coordinate 246,174 downwards.
GTTTCCAGCGTCAGCGAAGATGTAGACCCACCAGTCACTACCGCATCTTCCATACATGTAAATAGTTATTATTCACTCGGCATACAATTTGTCGCTGGGCCATTTCTCTTTTGGGTTGCTCTTGACGGCGGTGGTATAAACTTGTCGATTCTTCAGAACCCAGACTCTTCTTCTCCAGCCAACTTCTTTACACTTACTGGGCTATCTGAGGGCTCGGTAACACCAGTTCTAGGTCAGATTATTTCGAATCTGCATCTTTTAAGGGTCTCTGCAACAGTGGATGCCGCTGCTGGCACCTATTGGTCAATATTATTCTCTATGGAGTGGGGAGCGTTCAACATTTCGCTTCTATACGATCATTCCAGCGCTACATTTTCTGGTGGTCTTATCCTCGATGGGTTCTACACGACTTCTGGTCAATTTCTGCAGCCAGCCTTTAGTGCCAGCCAGGCTATCCTTGCCCCGGCTGGCACAGTCACAAAGCGCTTTTATAAGATACGAGATCTTTCTTCGGAAATGTCGAGTCTGCCCAACTCCCTTCCAACTGTTATAACCGCAGCCAGCATATCGTACCAGATAACGTCAAAAGTATTATCTTTGTCTGCGAAGTTGATTAGACCACCACCGCCTCCTACTACCACTGGACCACAAGTTCCAGCTCCGTTCGTCTGGGAAGATCTTGACGTCAGATTGGCTGTTGGGCCAGGGTCGTTCTCATGTACACTGGCTACCGACTTTCTGTTGACGAGTCCACTGGATCTGAACGACTTTGGCATGATTGGCCTCAACGTTTCATATCAGAATAAAAGTTGGCTTCTTTCTGGACTGGCGCAGAACATCAACGGCGCCATGCTATTTGGGTGGTTTGACCCCAACTACAACGAATCGCTTCTTTCTGTTCTTGGGAAACTTCAGATTCCTGAGGTTCAAGTAGTTTATACGTACGCAGATGGCGGCGCGGCTACAAGTTTTGCCTTTGTTGGTACCATCCAGGTAGGGCTGCTACAGCTACGCCTTTTCTATCAATATGTCAGTTCAAATGTCACTGGTCAGACGGCCGCACAGGCAACTCCACCAGGGTCACAAGGCACTCTGCTACCAGCAGATGCCCCTGTACCTGTCCTCACTGTACAGCCAGCTGGCGGCCCAGATACGCCACCTGATAAGAAGGTTCAGACAGACTGGACATTTGAGTGTGATCTAGGAGCATCTGCCCCCAATGGACAGACTGCGACTTTGGGTGCTGTAGTCAACTCCATTGTCCCTGGAGCGGCAGACTCTCTCCCGACCTTTGTTTCTGGAATTGAGATCCCTTCTGCTGAAGGAGGTCATAGTCCGGTTTCTATAAAGGTCGCAAAGCATGGAACAGAACAGGTCGCTTTTGCATTTCAAGTTGAAACCGAGCATGTCAGCTTTACGTTTGCTCAAATAGGAGACAAGGACCCTACCAAGACCAAGAGGCTCGTTCGTGTTGCTGTTGGGAATCTTCCAAAACTATCAGGTATTCCACTGATTGGAGACTTGATACAACCTTTCGACGCTCTGGAGTATTTGTGGGTGAGCGATTCTGGTGGTCTTCTAAAGTCCGAGGTCTCTGCCTTGAACCAGCAAGTTATGCCTGTCGATAACCCTCTTTACTTTTCAGCCACCGTGGACCCATCAGCCAGAGCCAAAGCCTCGACAGCTGATAGTGTCGTGGTAGTTCCAGGACATCACTTCATTGTGATACAGAACCAGAAAGCTGTCCTCGATCATGTCTTTGCAACTGCAAAACCATCTGTACCTCCACCCAAAACAACAAATACACCATCAGAGGCCCTGACTGCTGAGGTTGCCGTTTCTGATGGCGAACCATCCGTGCCAGCAAGTCCCCCTTCAAAGGGCGAGTTGACTCTTAGCCTCGGCCCGCTCACAATCAGTGCCATCTCGCTGCAATATCAAGAACAAGGGGATGTGCCACAGATATCTATCACGATGGATGCTACGTTTGCCATGGGCCCAATTCTGCTTGAACTTATAGGTTTCGGATTTACAGTCCCATTAGACGGTGGTATTACACTGGATAATCTTGCGAGTCTCGTAGGCAAGATGTCACCCGTCATCTCCGGCATGGTTGCTTCATTTAATCGACCCCCTCTTCTGATAGCTGGCGGATTTGAGCATATCGTCACCAAGACTCAAGATACATATCTTGGGGCGATAGGAATATCATTTCCACCCTACAACTTTATAGGTATCGGAGAATACGCCGTTCTTGATGGGTTCAAATCCATCTTTCTTTACGCTAAACTCAACGGACGTGAGTTCCCTCTCATCTCTATCAGTACCCCAGCCCTCGGCTATAAATGTTGACAATTATAGCACTTATTACTCTTGAGTTCGGCGAGATCTCTGGCATCAGAATGGGCTTTGGTTACAATTCCTTTGTGACTCCCCCAACAATCGACCAACTAACAAGTTTCCCCTTCATTGACGACACAGTGACAGCTAGTGCTGGTAGTGATCCTTTCCTAATCGTGCAGACCATGACTCAAACCGGTCCTCCATGGGTGACACCAAAAGAAGACGAATACTGGCTTGCAGCGGGGCTATCAGCATCGCTTTTCGATTGCCTCACTGTGACAGCGGTGGCGATGCTAGAGGTCAAGTCTGGTGGATTCGACCTCGCTATTTATGGTGACGCTGTTGCTATGATGCCGCCAGATGCCCCAAGCAGGGAGACCTGTCTCGTCTATGTTGAGCTAGCTACGGTGATCGAATTCAATATGGGACAGGGATATTTTCGCGTCGAAGCAGCTTTGGCACCAACATCTTTCCTACTTGTTCCCCAATGCCAGCTCACGGGAGGATTTGCCCTGGTATACTGGTTTGGAGTATGTGAGATACCCAAGGCAATATGAACAATGGACTGACCTGGCTATAGTCTAATCCACATGCTGGAGACTGGGTCTTCTCAGTTGGAGGTTATCACCCTCAATATCAAGTTCCAGACTGGTACCCTGTACCACAGCGTCTCGGAATATGTTTCACAGTTGGCAGCTGTTTATCCGTTGTCGGAAACTGCTATTTCGCTGTGACGCCCAAAGTCGTCATGGGAGGTGCTTTGATCCACGTTAGTCTCGATCTTGGACCTTTGCAGGCTTAACTAGATGCTCAGTTCGACTGCCTGATTAACTTCCACCCTCTTCACTACGTGGCACAGTTCAATGTATCAGTCGGCGTGTCGTTCAATATTGACATCCTGTTCATTCATATCCATATTAGTGCCAGTATAGGCGCCTTCTTGGTTATTCAGGGGCCAGAATTTGGAGGAACAGCCCAGTATGTACCCATTTCTGTATTATTTCATGGCAATAGGAAACATTGAACTAACTTTGAACAGTGTCGACTTTTGGGCTTTTGGATTTACTATAGATTTCGGAGCCAGTCCTAAGGCAAAGGATCCTCTCTCTCTTCTGGACTTCTGGAAAATGGTGCATCAGCCCGGCCCAGACGTCCCTTCCAAGAACGCTATTGACCCGGAGCGTGTTCAATCTGTTATTTCCTATGACCCCCGTTCCGATTTGGAGGGAACCATGATTCCTGCACCGAAGGGAACAGGCACCGTGCCCCGTCCATTATCAGCTCTAGAGGTAGTCGAAGCAGTTGCCTTAAAGTTTGCTCTTGAGGACGGTAACTATCCAAACCCTCCCAAGCTTGAGCCAAAACCAAGCCCTGCTCCCGCCCTCTCTGGCAACATTGCTCGAGTCACAGCAGCATCCGGTACCGAGAGCAATACGGTACCCGATAGTAACGCTGGTCAGGGTACAAAGTGGTTCGTCAAAGGTGGTACCTTCAAGTTCCGTATCCAAACAGACTTCGCGCTCAGTTATGCTTCGGTGGATCCGGCCTTGATACCAGCAGAAGATGGCGCTGGAGCAGAAGTGCCTGTACTAAATGGAGGTCCTCATCCTACCAAGACAAACATATTCTCACGGCCAATGCAAGTCACGACAGATATAGTCTCTGAATTGTCTGTTGTCATTATGGAGACTGTTAGTGCCAAGATTATTGGTGGCTGGACAGGAGCATCGTTTGATATCAAGTCTGTGCCGACTGGAACGTGGGGCACATACTCAACAGATACAGACCCTTCTCAGAGCGATGCATCATCACTGTTATCCCACGACGGTGCTACAGTGCCACTACCCATGGGATTGCTACTGAGTTCACCAGCCCCTATTCTTGCCCTCAGCACTATACCCACGTTTAGCGCAAGTGATGCAGCGAAAATGGGTGTCGTGGACCTCCGATTTATACCTACTATGCCTGGTACGAATTGGTTTGTTCCTGGATACGATCCAATCCGCAAGGCAGTACCAGATACTTCAGTACCCGGTGGGCTAGATTACGTCGCTGTGAGCCCAGATCTGAATGCCAAATCAGGGGTTATCATGGCACCGACTCAAGTCAGATACACCCCAGCAGAGCTTAGCTCAAAGGAGATTAGCGAAACAAATCAGCAGCTATGGGATGGCATGGGAACTGATTGGGTAAAATATGCTAGTGACAAGAAGGCTCTGGTAAATGATACGACAGATGGTTTGCTAGTGACGGTCGAGAAGATTTTCGGATGGGCACAGTCTTTCCCAGCCACTTCAACTGCTGCAGCAACGTCAGCTCCCAGTCCATGGCAGCTTAAGGGAGACTTCCCAGCAAAGCTGGTTCGCAGTGCCAATAAGGATGGTACAGTAGTCAAGGGATTAGAGGCAACATATCTTGCACTCCCACGGCACGCTGTAGTGGTTGTATGAGAGAGCTGGCAGGATAAATTTGCATTATGTTATTGGCTTCAAGATGGGATGTAGTATGAAAGGCATGAGTATGACCTCTTCCTAAATTAACACCGTATTAAAATAAACAACAAGTGGGATTTTAAACTAATCGATAACTTTTACTTGAAATACTAAGCCTACTAAACTATGGCTAATACTCCTATAATTATTATAATCTTGAAATCGGCTTGGAAATAGGGGATAAGAAGGAATAGTCGGAATTGTATTAAACCACCAGAGGGTTCAAGAGTATACTAAGGAGATCGTTGGTGGTGTTATGAATGGGATTCCTGCAGGTGCAGTTGCTGGCGGTAAGGCAGAAACTAGTTTGGAAGGTGCTTAATGGTGATTATCTGTTATAGTTATGGGTGGCCTTATGTGTACAGTGATGTAGCTATGTCCAGCCAGGATGAAACGGGCTGAAGGTGGAGGAATGTTATATAATTGAATTTATTAGTCAAGCTGGCCAATAGACTATACCCATAAGACTAATTAGTTCTCAATATCACTGGCGAGGAAGGCTAATACGCTACCACCAATTATTAAGTATCTAACCATGGTGAATCTCAGGGTCAGACCTCCCTGCGTAGGCCTTTAGAAGAGCCTTTTGATGGGTTTTGGTACGACGTGCGACAAGTTTTTGTGGCCCCGGGTGATTTGTGAGGCGAGCTACCTCCTTTTGAAGCGCATCACGCGACTCTTGCACGTCTTGCAACATCATCTCCTTGTTTTGAACTTCCCCACATTGGTTTTATATAACCAAACCCAGCCGCCCAGTCAAACAGGCCGCAAATACTAATATACTCAGAGACAAGACTTAAGGACACTTGAATCTATTTCTATCCTTAGAGCTGAGTTCCTGCTGCTCTAAGCTAAGCTGCTACTAAGAGAGGGCTAAGGATTCGAGTAGCAGGCTAAGCAAGGGACTGGCTTATTATTAGGACTACTAGTAGTACCTTAATTTTAAGATTAACTCTAGTATACCCTTCCTATATCATAGGACATGACTTTTGAGAGATACTATAGCAATTCAATTAAAGAATTTATATATTAATTATTATCTTTTTTAAAACAAACTTATTAAAAACCAAAGGTTAATAACTTTAATAAAGAAGCTATAGTGATAGTAGCTTAATAATATAAAAAATCAGTTAATAGGCCTAATAAAGGCCATAGACGTACTTTTGTAATTTCCCCAAGTATAAAGCTAGTAAACCAAATGGCACGTGTGGTGTTGACTATTGGGCGCTACTGCAGGAATCAACCCTAACACCGTTAGCTCGCGTGGATGACAATCGATAGTTCTGTCTCGGCTATGGAAATCACAGGGTTTAATGAGAGCTGAGATCAATAGCTTCATAAATTTTGCAAGCTAGAACATCCAGGCGCCAAGCCCTGACGGTATAAGAAGCCACTTCGACCGCCACTGATGCATTGTCTGTTTTTGAACCTGTAGGCGATTTAATTCTCACCTTAGTCTTTCGTTAGCAATGCGCCTTTACGCCTCGTTTTCTCTAGCCTTCGGGCTTGTGGCTGCCAGCCCATGCAAGCCGTTGACTTCAAGTATAGTGACCTCGAATGGAAATTTTGTTGGAGCACGGGTTAACTGAGACAAAACAGGTTCAACTGCTGTTTCTGCGACTTTCTCTTCCTCTGCAACCGAGATCTCTAGCACTTTCGCTGAGTCCGCGACTTCTACAGTCGAAACTCTCGCTACTGAAACTTCAACTGTGATTGAGTCTGGGACATCGACTGCGATCGACACCACCGCCACTGAAGCCTCAACTTTTGTTGGTTCTACCAGCACCGAAACTACCGATGCCACTATCTCGGCTTCTGAGACGTCGTCTCAGGCCACATCTGGCACGGCACTATTCACGTCAGTGACTTCTGCTGATGCAACCACCACCGTTACAACCGAGACATCCACCGCCGAGACGTCTGCAGCTACGACGACCACAGTTGAGACTTCTACGGCCGTGACAACTACCACCACATCAGAAGAACCTGGTCCCACTGACTATCTCCTCATCGCCGGTCAAGGCTCCGCTCAAGGCCTTCCCCTGAAAACAACGAAGCAAAATGGCGATTTCGTGATCTTCGGCGAACGCTCATCGAGCTGGACAGTCGGCCGCTTCGTCGTCGATCCCGCCACTGGATACCTCACCCGAGACGGCATTCCCGTTTGCGCAAAGTACCATTACATGGATCGACGCGCCTCCTTGACTCTTTGCTCAACCGAGTACAACCTGTATGGCACGGCTCGTCTTACCTGTGCACGAAACCCTGCGGCTGGTACTGCTCTTCAGTGCTCTGCTGTGAAGTTGGACTGTGTGTCAAGCGGACCAGGTGACAGTCAGCGTTGTAGTGTTTCGACTGAGGCCAATTGGACCAAGTTCTTTATCAGTGTTAGCTCCGACTATACTGTGTACCTTGGTGCTGACGACTTGGCAGTGCCGTCCTTCGCGCCTGTCGACATTTTCGTTGATCGAGCTCCCACTGCCGCTGCTCCAACAGTACCTTAGTCTAGAGGTGAATTACCAGCTACATAGAATCTTAGACGCGCTTTTACTTCTCTGTATCTATATATCGACAGTGCATAGATAATATTTTACCATATCGCCTTCTTATTGTTAAGTGGTGGGTTTTCTGTTAAATCCTCCAGCCCCAACACAAAGACACTTTTACCTTGGTCCGACTTGCTTACATACTCACTCTTTGACATTGCCAATATGAGACGGTTATTAAATCGAAGCACTAAGATTTTACCAAGAGTTCCTGGTTCTTTGTTTTGGCCGGATCCGGAGTTTTACTACATTTGGTAGCGCCTTGGTCCATCTCAATATCAGAGAGGATTTCAAACTGGCGTTCATCTTAGGTGCGAGTGCTATATATCTCATAGTTGTGGTTACAGGTTCAACGAGAAGAAAGAGGAAACTATGGTGATTGGACAACTTGAGGATTTCAATTGGCTTGGCTTGCATGGAAACTTTTGCCTCTGGGTTCATGAGCTTTTACCAAGCATTCTATTCTCTCCTCTCACCATTTCTCATACATGGTCTTATACAACGCATCGCAAAACAGCGTAATGGCTCTCGACCCAGATTCAAGAACCGCATCCATCGCAATGAACGGATGAGGCTGGCCCTTCATCACGTTCAGCTCCGCCTTGACACCCGCGTCTTGCAACTTCTTCGCAAACTGTTCACCTTCCGACCTCAAGACATCTAGTTCACCGACGACAAAACAAGCAGGCGGCAGCTTTGAGAAGTCTCCCTTCCAGAAAATTGGGCTGGCTTCGGGATGTGACCAGTCTTCCTTGTTGGGGAGGTAGTGGTGCCGGTACCAGAGCATCTTGGGGGCTGGAAGAGCGGGAGAGTGTTGGTTTTCTTTCCATGAGACATTGTTGGTGGCATCGGCGGTGTTGTCCATTACGGGCACGGAGAGGAGTTGAATGGAGAATTTTGGGGATCCTCGATCAGCTGCCCGTTGACACATGATGGCTGCCAAGTTTGCGCCAGCAGAAGAACCGCCTGTATCATCCAGTTAGTATAAACAGCCGTGCCCCAATCGAGTCATTCTCACCTGTTGCCAGCTTTGACGTGTCCAATCCAAGGGTTTTTTTACCCTCGCCCATCACCCAAAGAACAGCCTCCCACGAATCATGCACCGCCGCAGGAAACGGGTTCTCAGGCGCCAGTCTGTAATCCACAGCCACGACGACACATTTCCCTCTCGCACAAAGATGCGACGCAATAACATTCTCAGTATCTATTGTACCGAGAACCCAACCGCCACCGTGGTAGTAGATACACACAGGCCATCCGTTCTCTGGCTTGTCGCCAATTGGAGTGAAGCACCGAACCTTGACATCAGGTCCTTCGCTTTCTTTACGTTTGATGGCGTAGTCGATTGTACTTGCGACTGGCTGAAGGGGACCACTGCCGGGAATGAGAATGCCACTGCTTCGGGATGCTTCTACCGGTTGGAGATGAACTTGCTGCTTGTCGATGATATGCTTGTTATAGAATGCTGCATATTCAGGGTCGATTCTGTCGAGGACTGACTCGTGCAGGGGATAAGGTGGTTGATTGCTCATATTGCAAAAGTATACCCTAACCTAGAAACTAATTTGCGGTTGAATCGATGCTCTGAGAATACGCCGATGGCTGTTGTGAGTGACGATGGTGTCTTTAAGCTTCGGAGGTTTATTTCACGCCGGTACTTTTGCGCGGGTTTCCGAAATCGGGCATCCGGTGGACCCCTCTACAGTCTGCATGGTTGTCTTGCACTGGGTCGGATCGTCGCTCTACGTTACATGGAGGGAGCACCAACCTCTTGTGAGATGGTAACCTACGCTTATGCTGGTAACACTGTGTTTCGAGTCAGCTGCGAAGATGATTGCAGGGTATTGCTATCTTGATAGGTGCTTTGAACATGTAACCTCCGAATCTAAGCCCTTGCAACCTGTATCTTGTCTCCCCCGCATATCCCATCTGATGTCCGGGTGAGATAACGGTCCAGATACATACAGAAGATCTTGTGAATCATACAAAACTGTCAACTGCCCTTCCTTTTCCTTCGCACTAGATTTATCTGCAACATTTGGAAACAAGTCGCAGCCAATTTGGATCGCTGATTCTCAGACAATTCGTTGCCATGGACACCAAAGACCACAAAGAGGATGGCATCATCGACGACACCTACGCCGAAGGCACTGGTGAGGAAACAATTCTTGAAGTCGACCATATCGCCGAGCGTCAACTCTGTCGCAAGTTCGACGTTCGGCTGATGCCCGTTCTGGCCATCATGTGTATGACAAACGCCTCTACACTGTTCACCAACTCGTCTGATCATCTATAGACCTCTTCAACGCTCTAGATAAAGGCAACCTGGGCAATGCACAGACCGTCGGTCTCAGCGACGGTAAGTCAACAAGCTCCCTATCATCTCACATACTGACACGCGACAGATCTCAACTTCAAGCCAAACCAGTATAATCTCCTGGTATCAATCTTCTTCGTGCCCTACGTCATATTCGCTCCTCCGACTGCCATCCTCGGAAAGAAATACGGTCCTGCGCGAGTCCTCCCAATTCTCATGTTTACTTTTGGATCTATGACTTTGCTGGCTGCTTGCACCCAGAACTTTGGTGGCATGTTTGCCCTGCGATTCTTTCTTGGCATGGCGGAATCTGGCTTCTTTCCGCTGGTCATTTATTACTTGACTACATTTTATCGAAGAGGTGAACTTGCGCGTCGTCTTGCGGTATTCTACGCTGCGTCAAATATCGCGAACGCTTTTGTATGTTTCCTTTGCTCTAAATATGAGGCCTTCGGCTAATGACAACAGAGCGGCCTTCTATCCTTCGGCGTCTTCCAAATCGACTCCAAAATCTTCGTCTGGCGATATCTCTTCATCATCGAGGGCTCAGCATCAGTGCTCTTCTCCATCTTTGCATTCTGGTACCTCCCTCGCAGCGCAGCGCAAGCCAAGTTTCTCGGCGAAGAAGAAAAAGCGCTGGCTTTTCATCGCATGCAAGTCGACTCTTCGTCTGTTGTGCAGGAAAAGTTCAACTTTAAGGATTCGATCAAGATCTTTACGTATCCGACGACGTATTGCTTTTTGTTAATTGAGATTTGTCTTGGTGTACCGATTCAATCGGTTGCACTGTTCATGCCTCAGATTATCCAGCGACTGGGATATGGACCTGTCAAGACGAATCTCTATACTGGTAGGTCATTTATGTATTGTACGTATCTTCTTTTACTAATGCCATATGTTAGTTGCGCCAAATGTCGGTGGTGCTGTGATGCTTCTTATTCTGGCTTTCAGCTCCGATTTTCTACGCATTCGCTTCCCGTTCATCATGCTCGGATTCGCCCTCACGTTCATCGGCTTCATCATCTACGCCGCCATCTCTGACGTCCAAGCTCAATTACAATTGGCATACTATGCATGCTTCATGATGGTCTGGGGAACATCTGCTCCCTCCGTTCTCTTATCGACATGGTAGTAAGTCGCGAGTTCTAAAATGCAATTTTCTCCCTCCCTAACAGGCTCTAGCAACAATAATGTCGCGCACGAGGGCCGTCGCGTAGTTCTCACGTCAGTCGGCGTCCCCCTCGCCAATCTCATGGGCCTCGTATCAAGCAACATCTTCCGCGAGAACGAAAAGCCTAAGTACCCCACAGCTCTTATCACGACTGCTTGTTTCGGTGCATGTGGATGCCTCATTGCGGGTCTGCTTGGTGGGTATATGGTGCTTGATAACATGCGGCGGAATCGTAGGGCGGGGAGGAAGACGACGGCTGCTGATGTACCGACGAAGCGTCTGCGCGACGGGCCAGCAGTTCCCGAGTTTCGCTGGTTTTTGTGAGGGAGATGGTGCTGTAAGGGGGGAAGATCAGCACCCCGCAGCGGGTTTGGGAGAAGCGGGGAAAATAACGCACTGTGTTGTGTCTGCAATGTACTACGTTACCTTTGAACTGACGATCCTGGTATTGGAGATAACGATAAACAAAGGAGACCAGAATTGAGGCCGAGAGATATCCCAAGTGTTACAGCAGTTATCAGTATTCTTTGTCCGTCTGTCCGTATCATTTCGATCATCATCACCGCCATCATGTACTCTCCCAAAGTAGGCGACAGCATCGACTCGCTCGACACCCCCTCCATGATCGTCGACCTGGACGTTATGGAGGCCAACATCAAGAAACTCATGGACCGACTACTTCCAACTGGGTGCAACATTCGACCTCATCTCAAGACGAGCAAGAGCGCTATCGTCGCCGAGAAGCTCGTCGCTGCTGGGGCAAAGGGCGGTTGCGTCGCGAAGCTGAGTGAGGCCGAGGCAATTGCTGCTGCTGGGTTCACAGACCTTCTCATCACTTGTGAGATTGTCGGACCAGCCAAAGTCAAGAGGCTGGTGGAGCTGTTCAAAAAGCATCGAGAGATCAGGATTGTGGTGGACGATGAGAGAGCTGCGACGGCTATCAACGACGCGCTAGAAAAGTCAGGAATTGAGGACCCCATCTCGGTGTTGATAGACTTGGATGTCGGGCTACATCGCACAGGAACTCAGCCAGAGGGAGCTCTTCCTCTGGCGAAGCATATCAACACTCTGAAGCAAATGCGACTCATTGGAGTTCAAGGCTACGAGGGTCACCTGCAACATCTTCCCGACTTTGAAGACCGTAAGAAACAGTGCCTGGAATCAATGAAGATCCTCACCGATACTGCTCAAGCGCTGAAGAATGAAGGCTTCAACATTGATGTAGTCACAACAGGGGGAACAGGCACTGCTGATTTTTGTGCAACTGTGCCTGGCGTGACAGAACTCCAGCCTGGGTCTTTCATCTTCATGGACACCGACTATCGAAACGCCATTGGAACATACTACTCTCACAGTCTATCCTTTCTCGCAACTATAGTTAGCAAGCAAGGAGAGCGACAGGTCACGATCGACACTGGCCTCAAGTCTTTGACGACCGATAGTGGTCTGGCTGAGTGCAAGGATCAAAGATATAGCTATTTCCAACTGGGCGATGAGCATGGAGCGTTGACTTGGGAGGAGGGTACGCCAGCGCTTGACGTTGGTGATAGAGTTGAGATGATTCCAAGTCACATTGACCCAACTGTCAATCTTCACGACTTTTACTATGCGTACAGGAATGGGATCATTGAGGAGATTTGGCTGGTTGACTCTAGAGGAAAGGTCCAATAGGACAATTAGCCAAAGACTCGACTAATAAATCTGATATCGCAGAATTGCCTCTCATGGTTGTATGAAAGAAATGACCAGTGGTCGACATATATATAACGACCAAGTTTTATAATTACCCGAAGTTCACCAACTAATTCTCTTTTTAACCGCCCAACAAGGGTACCATTTATTGAGCGATGTTGGTTGTGACCTGGCTCGCATCTCACCCAATAATCACCCCTGTCCAACGACGCCTTCTTGGCTCGAAGGATCAGGTGTCATTTCATTTTCGTAGCAAAAGGGGCGTCGCCAAATTCTTTCTACCTCTGTCATCCCCACTCGAGCCGATCACGTATTTGCGCGTGGATAATGCTCGCCATCAGCAACCATGACAACACAGGCTCCGGATCTCACAACAACCTTCACACCCGCCAAGTCATGCTTTCAGTACTACAAGTATAGATATACAGGCGATGAACTTACATGTCTAGAAGGCGGCACCGGTGCGCCCAGCGCGTGCACCTACATGCAGTTGGGTCCCTCCGGGAGCGACGCCGACTGCTTCCCCAGCAGCTTAGAACTCGGTTCAACCTTTTACTACTCCCCCGGTATATGTCCCAGTGGATTCGAAGTTGCATGTAGTTCGACAGTCGGCGGCGAGACGAGAGCGACATGTTGTCCAAGGTACGAAGCCCATGGCTGTTGACGGGTCATGCTGACGGCGATGCAGTTCATTTAGTTGTCAAACAGAGACAGGCTGGCCTTGGTACAGCACTGATCTTTGCACCATCGCGATCCCACGTACGGTTGAGGTGATAGTTTCCGAATCAGTTGTTGGAGGAGATTGGAAAAGGACTACTGTCAGCGGAGCTGCAGCTAATGCTATTGGTATTCCTATCCGATGGCATTCCTCCGATTTCGCGTCCACCACGACTGGAGCCAGGACTTCTGCAACGGGCAGCGCAACTGAAACGATATCTTCCTCGACCGGCACTTCTTCGAGTGATTCTTCGTCGGATGATGGGGGTTTGAGCACTGGAGCAAAGGCAGGCATTGGGATTGGCGTTGGAGTTGCAGCTCTTGCTGTATTTGCTGCATTGGGCTGGTTTGTGCTTCGAGCAAGGAGGGCTAAGCAGGCAAATACCGCCGCTGCAGCTGGGGGAGAAGAGGCCAAGGAATTTCAGATGCAGCAGCAACAGCACCCATGGGAGCTTGATAGTCACGAGACTATGTCCCCGGCGGAGCTGCCATCGGATAGTGTAAGTCATGTTAGGTATAAATAAAACACGCAGTGCTGGGCAAATTAAAGCATTAAAGAATATAATATTTATCAGAGTACTTTCATGTTATCAAGAGAATTGTAAGGGTAATAATGCCAAGGGCGAAGATCCAATACCGGCAGAAATCGCTGCGATGAAGATTCTCCAACAGAGAGAAGCCTCCGACCTGAAGTTTGTGCATTGCACAAGTACTAAACTTGAGCTTAGCGGATTAAAATGGAATGGTGTAGAAAGACTTGGAACAGGCGGTTGTCTGACACTGATATCCATGTTTCCAAGTCACATCAATTGACCTGGTCCGTGCAGTCAAGCGCTTACAATCTATCCGAAATTCCGGGCGCTTGCGCAGCGAAGCTTATTGGATAGTTAGTCCCACCAGTTTGGTTCCGTAGCATGTTCACCTTAGTATTCTGTTAATTGTTACATGAAAAAGATACAAAATGTCACATTGACCGCAGATTTAAGCGACTGCAGATTTAAGCGCCCGCACATTGTTGAACTTAGATTGCATGATAGGTTTCAAACGTGCTGTCACGACAGGCTGACCAACAGCATAAAATTTGGTAGGGTATATCACGCAAGGTGGGGCAATGAGCAACCAACAGCCTCAACAGACCTCATGAACTGACCGTGCCTAGTACGACCGGGAATGTTTCTTTTATGTGCAGAGGTTATTAATATGGCCGTCATGCAATGGTAACTGTGGACGTAAACTAGACAGGAGTCGTGACGAAAATTGGACTTGATGAGCTTACGGAGGCGCCGATAAATCACAAGCCAGGGACTGCAGAAGGAATCGAGGCATAGGGCATCAAGTTTATTTCTGTAAGCGACTGTTGCGCTATTTAAGACGAAATCTGGTCAAGGTTCCACCAAAAACAAGTGACATGACTGTTACTTCGACTACCATAGCAGACAATACATCTTCCGCCAGCGACGCATCGGCCGGAGAAGACAACGCGGAAGGCAGCTCTATAGATTCGGGCAGGCTATCGACTGGAGCCATAGCAGGTATTGCCATTGTGGTCCGAGATGTTCAGAGTGCACTCCACAACGCGAAAGGTTTAATGTCGTTGAGCCTCCCAGTCATACTCCCATACTTTGACACCGTCTACAACTAGGTCATAATGAACAAGCAGCCTGCCTGTTTGTGTGGTGTCAAACGTGACTTTTCCGAATTTCGAAGATCCCCAAGGATATGAGTAAATTGATACATCAGTCTCCTCAATCTCCTTGTGGAACCTGTCGAACGGTTCGTAGAACTGGTTCAACGGCGACGTGGAGAACTCAATAACTGGTTTGTCGCCTTTGGCCTTTGCAGGGAATGTTGTGGTAGCATGTTCATGACGATCCTAGGATGTGTTAGCTTGGCCTTTTGATGCGTGACGAAGCATCTTGTGGACTGCATCAAAGGCAACAGAAGGAAACTCACACCGCTGAGAATAACAGCGCCACCATTCTGCTTCATGGTATCCAGGATTGAATCCCGCTCCCAGAGAAAGCCTGACCAACTGTCTGCTGAGTCTGGGCCCCTCCAATTCCTTGTAAAAGGCACGCTGCTGACTACGACTTTCCAATCAGACTCTGATGTGAGCCACTTTTGTAACGCAGCAAGCTGTAATGCACCAAGCATTGTTTTCTCTGGTCCATCAGCCATCGCATTATCTGATCGATATCGCCTGGTATCCAAGACAAAGAATGCTACACCTTGATATCGAAAGGTGTAGTACGTCTTATCGGCACCATACTGTGACGGCGGGTTCGCGTTTCCATGGTAGTTCCAGAATGGCTGCATGGCCGTCTTGTAAAGCCCAGTGTTATTCCCTGCCCAGTCATTTATAATCTCATGATCATCATAGACATGTATCCAAGGGGTTGCACGAAGTTGAGACGACCACGAAGGGGAGGCATATACCTGGCGATATGCCGCCGAGTATGCGTCAGCATCCCAGCCGAGCGGGATTGGGAGATCGATGTAGATGAAGTCGCCCAGAAATAGTATCATATCCACTGGGCTCTCAGAAAGGTATTTACTTAAATGTTCAAGTCCAGTAATTCGAAGGCCATGGTCCGAGGGGTTGTATGGGTAGAATGGCTTAATGCAGCTGGAAGAAACAAGACTCCAACGCTTCAAGTCGCTGCCAGGTTGCGACATGGTTCGAAACGACCCCGTATGGCTTGCATTGGTTGAAAATGTGTAAGGAGTGTTTGGCTTGAGACCTTCTATCAAGACTGTCCCAACATAATCCGAATGTGCACTCAACAAGACGGATTTGAGTATTTCGGTCTCTGCTTGCTCTTCATAGCCTGAAGCGACTGTGATCTGAACATAATCAGAGATAGGAGCCCTCAATACAATCCGAGCCGTCGAGTGATCCACATAGCCGATCCGAGAGAAGGACAGTTCGGCACTTTGATGTAGCAGATGGCCCCGGAAAAGAAAGTCGAGAACAGCAACAAGACAGACCAAGTTGATGAGGAAGCCGCCTGCCGTGAAGAGGGGCCTGTCGTTATCAATAACAGACAGCACTGGGGCGGAAACTAGGCGTCTTTTAAGCCGAAGCTTACTGTAATTGAGCAGAGCTAGCTCTGCGCTAAATGCAAGCAGAAATATGGCAAAACTCCCATAGATACGATCTAGATATCGTTTTCCTATAGGATCCTGATATATGTCAGCCAGTTATCATCGGCCATCACGGTGAACGAACTTACAAACCTGACAAACAGAACAGAAGTATAGCGCAACGTAAGTGACGCAGCTGTGATTACAGCGTCAAGTACATTCAGTACCAATGATGCATTATCCATGATTGCACTTTTCGGCTGTCTTGGTTCTCGCTGTCTCCCTCTCTTCAAGGAGGAAGAGATTGGTTAAACATGAATGCCTTATCACAAGGTTCCATCTGTTATTTTTCTCGCTATCCACTTAGAGGTCCAGGATCCTGATTCAGAAGGATGATACTATCCTATAGTAAAGTGGACCCCGAAATCTCTGGTTACATCAAAATTGAATTTAATCACAGTCAACCTAAGGTGTTGCCTTTTAGATAAGCTTACCTAGCCCACGTGCGATCAACGATCCACTTTATACGGAACCCAACTGCCGGGCCAAGATATCTACACGGCGCCACTAACGGCTTGAGGCTCCATTACCGCCGGCACGTAAGACCCGATTGTTTGGGTTGGCCGAAGCCACGTGCTTGGTGACTGTGTCCAAGTCGTTGACGCATAGCATTCTTCCTAGTGATGTCGGAGAACTTTGGGTATGATTTTATCCACTCGTGTAAGACCATGGATCCTTTGACAGGATTTGGCTCTGGGCCATTCAGCGGGGAATGCAATGCCGCCGATGAACTCCCAGATGTCTAGGAACCACGTTGCATTGAAGACGATTGAAAGTTTATATAAGACCTAGATAATGCCTTCTTGATAAATTGCGCAGTGAATCAACACCACCAACATTCTTACCCCTGCTGCTGCAGGGTTTGAGGTACAGCCATGGCGGAAAACATCAGCAAGAAGGAGATGCCCGCAGACAAGACCCTCGCAGTATCGTCAGATGAAAGCATCTCTGCTGAGACAGAGACCAATGAACCTATCAAGCGTACGCCTGGTCAACTCGACGTCTTGGTTCAGGGAGTCGCTCTCTTCTCTGATGGCTACAACATCCAGATCATTGGATACATGAACACTGTTCTAGCCAAGTTGTACTTTATAATCCTTCCTTTACCCAATGCTTCTAGCTGTTAATTCCCAGTAGATACCCAAAGCAGATGACGGCCGAAGTCAAGACCAGGTTGTCCAACTCTATCCTTATTGGTGACATCTTCGGCATGCTCCTCTTTGGCCTCTGTATTGACCGGTTCGGTCGACGTGTTGGGATCTACCTGACAACTCTATTCCTGGTTCTGGTACGTATCTCTGGCCCTGCCATGAGACACGGTTTAACTAACAGTACAGGGTATCGTCATTGCCACTGCAGCACATGGTGTTACTGTGGAGGGTATGTTTTGGATGATGGTGATCGGCCGCGGTGTTGCTGGTGTTGGAGCAGGTATGTCTCTTGGATCATTATATGGCATCAAGCATGTGATGAGTTGTTAACTGTTTAGGTGGTGAGTATACCGTGTGCACTTCGCAAGCCGTGGAGTGTGCCGATAGTACCGAGGCTATGCGAAAGCGACGTGGCATGCTTGTTGCTGTCGCGACAAATGCCGCTATCATCTCCGGTTTCGTAGCCTCAAGTATTGTGTCTCTCATTGTCATTGCAGCATACAGAGGTGTTCCCCATGATGGTATCTGGCGCATCTGTTTTGGCATTGGCATCATTGTAAGTCTTCTTCTCCTGCATCAACTGATACCTCTGGGCTCACTTATATAAGCTTCCACTTGGCATCTTCTTCTTCCGCCTTCGCTTGATGGATTCCACTCAGTATCAGAAGCATGCCATTCAGCACAGGATACCATACAAGCTTGCCATCAAGTATTACTGGAAACCTCTTCTTGGGTGCTGCTCTGCCTGGTTCCTCTACGATGCCGTCGTTTACCCTTTTAACCTTTTGGCACCAACTCTAGTTGCGGGCTTCTCGAACAACCAGACGATGCAGGAGTCCATTGGCTGGTCAGCACTTATCAACTTCTTCGCACTTCCTGGTGCATTCATCGGAGCCCTGCTCATGGACCGCATTGGCCGACGTCAAACTTATGCCTTGGGCTGGTCTATAGTCTGTGTCTTTGGCTTCGTCATTGGAGGCACTATGTACCCTCTCAACAGCCCCTCAGCCTTCCCAGCCTTTGTTACGCTCTACGGACTCTTCCAAACCTTTTTGTCGGTAGGTCCTGGAGATTGTAACTTCCTAGTCAGCAGCGAAAGCTTTCCTACTCCGCTCAGAGGCCACTTTCTCGGGTTTGCTGCAGCGATCGGCAAGGTCGGTGCTGCGGTTGGTACCCAGGCGCTGAGTAAGTGCCTTGTTAGCTTTGACGACAAGCTCAAGGGTCAGCAAGTTGTCTTTCTCATCGGCAGTGCTATTTCGGTAGTTGGAGTCTTCTGTGTTTGGTTCTTGATCCCAAATGTAGGTTGTTTCCTCAGACCCCTCAATCAACACTTATATCTTTAACTGTTATTGACATATTTTCAGCACCCCAAGACGCTCGAAGAGGAGGACGTCCGTTTCAAAGCTTACCTGGAAGAGAATGGCTATGACACCAGCCAAATGGGACTAAAAGGGTGAGCTCAATGGAGATGCAATAGTGTTCTTGGAGTGGGTTGCAGTCTCTAGCAAAATCATGACAGGGAACAGCGAATTGAGTTGCAGGCCAGGACCTTACCAGCCTCGAGGCTCCACAACTTCTGTAAGTGATTCGGAGCTACCATTTGCTGTCAAAGGTATAGCAAGACAAGTTGGGTTGATTAGAAGTTAGCCTTGTATCTCAGTAACAAAATGAAGCATGCGTAATCTTGTTGGGGACCATAAACCGCCTCTAGGCATGAAAACTGCCGCCCACCGACCACACACAATAACGACTCGAGGCCAACCTTGTCGCAACATCGGACCTTATCGGGATTCCTCAATCACACGATACTCGCAATCGGCAGGCCCGTCCCCGTTAACATTAACCATATCTTGAGGGCACGCACTCATGACGACAACAAGGTCGGCCTCGGCTCTCAGAATGACATATTGACCCTTGTCGCTGGTGGGAGCACGAATATCAATTCCACCATGATGATCCACAGCCACATTCATAAACAAGTTCAGCGGATCGGGGACCCAATCGTCTCTGACCTTGATCTCGGGGAACTCTCTGAGTGCTTTGTGCATGTTATCGTGGCAACTATCATGATACCCCATAGCACCCAATTGGCGATAGCGCTCAGCATCGCAAGCGGGGAATAGCAAGTCGTGGATACCTGGGGTCGTGTCATCGACAAGAGTCATGATGGGCTTGCGGCGAGAACTGTATAGGTTGCTTCCCTTGCGCAAGGAAATGCTTGAAAGCATTGCGCGAGTGTGACTTGTCGAGAGGTAGTCATGGCTATCCTTTGAGTTGAAAGCCCATAAGTCGATCACTTGTTTTCCATGTGTATTGATGACTTGGAGGCTCTGGCCCTGCTTTACCAGGACAGCTACACCTTGTCGGGCGGGAAGTTGGGGCATTCTGAAAGGGTAGACTCAAGGGACAAACAAGTAAGATTAAAGAGAGGTAGAATTTAAATTAAGTATTTTTGCAAAGAGTTTATATGATAGCTTGTAAGCTTAAATTGAATTTCCGGTTGACTGTGAACTGAGTGCATGTTTCTCAACAGGTGAGGGGTTAATCATCTTGGTCTCTTACCAATTAGTCACATGATATCAGCCCGCCGCGATGACGTTTTGAATAAAATAAAATGAGATAACATAGTTAATCAGTATACTAACTGAACAAAGTGAAATTTATTGGGTACACGTGACGTAACCGCGAGGGTCGTAACAGTAAGGTCTTTTAAATTTTATAGGCCTGTGCATCGGAGTGACGGGTAACCGGACTGATCCGGGAGCCCGAACCCCGACGATATCATTAATAAATACTCCTTTTTATTCCAGATTGCGATAGCTAACTCATTCCTTAACTCTTCCTCCCTTAATATTCAGTCTCATCTTTGCTCTTTATAACTATCCGGAAACATGACTCTATCAATTGAGGAAATCTCCGACCGCCTGGAGATTCAGGATATCTACACACGCTATGTCCATGCGGCTGACGATCGCGAATCTCTGGATGACATTTTCCTACCAAATACAACATTCGACTGGACCTCCGCCGGTGGTGGAAAGATGACGTATGAGGAAGCGAAGGCAGGACCTGTCTTCACCGGCAAGCTGATTCCCTGGTCTTTCCACATTTACACGAACGCCAGGATCAACTTTCTAGAAGATAGACAGAAAGCAGTAGTGAAAGTCAAGGCAGTCAACCCAAGCGGTCTTGAGAATACGCGAGGAGAGCCATTGATGTTCCAAACCCATGGGACTTATACTGATCAACTGGAGAAAACTGTGGATGGGTGGCGCATCACCCACCGAATATGGCACGAGTTCACCATCGTTGGGCCCTTCAAGAAGGTTGATGGTATCCCTGGTATACTAGAATCTGCTGGAAAGACATTTGACAGTTAGCGTTTGCTATAATTATATTATTTGATCTCTATAAAGCCGCTTACCCACGCGTGAGGGTTGTCTTCGCTGTGCATGTATGGCATACAATATATGGCTAGGAAGAGAACCTAATAAAAGAATGTATTCCGGCATATATAATTTACTTCCCTTATTAGTGAACGGGAGGGTTTGATTATCATAACATCACCAGCAATCAAGCGCCTAATTCATTATTCCAGCTCCAAATTTAAGTAAAAAGGGGCTTTTGCGCATCTTGTATCTACTGGGAGATGCGACATTATTTGTCTTGGAGATGACACGCTCTTTTGCGGAGGAATCGTTGGCGGGGGCCAGCGTCGCCGTGCCATACCGTCTCATCTTCTCTAGACCATCTATGGTTTAATAGATAATGTGCCCAGTGTCTCTGGTAAGAATTTACTACACTTGTGATAGAAATGGAAATGACAGATTGACAGATACACAGGAGATCCGACTCTGGCACCAAAATCAACGAGATTTCTTCCGGGGTCTTGCCAATACTCGTTCCGACTGATCCTCTTCCTTCTGGTACTAGTGCGGTTGAGACGAAGCTTCAACCATGTTTAGAGACATCTGTCATGCCAGAGCCCATTCAGACATCCAACGGTCGTCTGCCAATATCCCTTACTACTGCTGACCCCTTTCCTGCCATGCACTGGACCAAGACCCTCAACTATACGCAGACTGTTGCCGCAAATACTGTTACTACTGTAGCATACATTACTGTCAACCCCAACAACCCCGCGAATGTAATCACGACGCAGATTCCTGTAACACTGCCATATACCCCGTGCCACTGCGATCATCAGATACATCCAACAGTGGACATGACAACTATTGGTGCACCTTGCCGAGCTTGTGGCCCCAACGGTGAACATAGCGTTACTCTAACGATGCCTACTGCTGCATGCGAGGGTGGTTCCGAAGGGTTCGGAGATTCATATAGACCCCCTTACTCTCCTCACAGGGTTGAGGACCACAAGATTCTCTCCGATGTTCGGCCTTACCTCAAGCCCCAATCGACAATGGCGCAACAGGGTGAGCCATCACCAATGAAAGGATATGTGGCAGTCAATGGCATTCGCTTTATGAAAGATCCCATGAGCAGCCAGCCTCTGGTGACAGACCAGAGGTTTACCCACCCCACCCATCTCCCAAGCATCACCTCCTGAAGATGAACCTAAGTTTGAAGGTGCCATGATATGGGAGATGGAAGCTTCAGTTATCACTACCAAATCAAGCACAGAGACCAGGTGCCTCCGAGACGCTCAACCCCGTAGGTCCTTGGTGCGGGCCAAATACGCCAGCCATCGTCGCAGGGGCCACCAAGTTTAATTTCGAGTGCTGGATATCATTCTCTATTATTCTTTCCTTAATATTCTTCCTCTTATAAGAGGTTATTAATAAATTACTTATTAATTAATATTTATTTATATTTTACTTTATAAAAATTATAAACTCTAGCTATAATACTTAAAGCATAGCTAAGTCTTATTTGAAAATGAAAGCTACAAGTCATATAACTTGTTAAACGCTTGATATCAAGTCATTTGCGCCCTGTAGGGTGATGGGGCAGGAGGTTTTCCGGCCGGTGGTGGACCTGGAATTAATTTCCGATTCCGGCTCAAGGTTTTACGGGTATGAAACCCTAAGTTAGATAAAGCGTGCGGCAAAGGAGCAACGGAAACATACCGCTTGAACATATTCATTCCTACCGAAACATATTATGCCGAAGCTGAGATCTGGCTGTCCCAAGTATAAATACTTGGCCCCAGGGTCAGTAGACGAACCTTGTCAAGGCAACCGGCTTTCCCACGGCCACGACCCCGTTCGGGAAGGACGCTGCCGATGAGACACTGAGAAACTTCCACGGAGTCTACGGCACTGTCGGCGACCATGCCTTTGTTGACTGGGCCAAGAATTGCGATTTAGTCCTCTACATTGGGCCCTTTGAGAACAATGTTAACACCTACTACTTCAAGACTATCCCAGAGGCTTCCAAGACAACCAGGTTTGAGGAAGACTCACTTCAGATCGGCTGTGCCGACGGTGAACACAGCCGATGGGCTCTACATCCCGGGGGACTTCTTCGGCGAGTACTGGCCCAACTTGTCAGCAGAGCGCTGCGTCAATATGTCGAATATCCTAAGCAGCTACCCAGAGCATCGTGCACACTCCCGTAGCACAAAGGTACTTTGCCCGCCAGGGCTGCTTCTATCTGATCAGGATGCAATACAGACTTAACATATGTAAATATATCCTTTCAGAATGCATATAAGCAAAGCTGCTTAAGATACCTCTCTAGGAGGTCTAGATAATTAGGCACCGAGCTAAACTAAGGTATTTATTATTAAGCTTTATTTATTTAAAAAAAATTAATTTATATATTTTAACTTTAATGGTATTAAGTATAATATATAGCTTATATTAATAGGTTATTAAATACTATAAAGGCTATATAAGTTATTTAGATATAAGTATTTCCTAATTAACCTAATTTCGAAATAATATATATATATATAGGTCTCTATAGTATATTAAAATCTAATACCTTTAGTCCTTTGGATTTTATAAGGTTAATTTAAGTTAGATTAAAGCTAAAAATCTTACTAATAACTATTAGACTTTTATATAAGACTTCTAGAGTAAGAAAACTAAAGGTATTAAAGGAATATAAGTATAATTTAAGTATATTCCTATATTATAAAATATAAATTTTAATTACTATAAATTATTTTAAACTTAATATAGGAATTCTTAATATTTTATTTTAATTAATATAATAATATAGCTTTTATCTTAAAGTTATAATATATAAAGTATTAATTAATTAATACTAATATATATAATAAGTAAGTAGACCAGATAAGTAAGTAAACTAAATATCTAAACCTTCTAAATAAATATTATAATAGAAATATAATAAATAATCTATTTAGTTAAATTTAGTTACTATACTTATTACTAGAGGCCTTAATACCCTCCTAATAGGTCCTTATATTATGCCTAGTCTTACTGCAAGTCCTATAGCGCCGAACCCTTAGTTATGCTAAACTTCCTTAACTACTACTTCTTAATAATTCGGCTAATACTTATATATCTATATCTATCTAATTAATTAGATCCTAACCTTCCTGTATAGTTATACTCCCTCTATTCTGCAGCTAGGTCCTTTTTGCCTTATGCCGCTGGCTAAGTATCTTATTTGCCTCTCGAAGATTATATATCTTAGCTTATAATAAGGTATTCTTATATATTATTATTATTATTCCTTTTATAAGAGACTTTAAAGCTCCTAGAATTAACTCTAGGGAGCTGCTTTTATATCTTCTAATTTATCTTTAAAGATATTTAGACTAAGATCTAGCCTTAAGTATAGTCTATAGGGTCTTAGGTACTTAAGGGGTTAAGGGGTTAGTAACCTCCTTAGTAGGCGTTAAAGTCTATTGTGACGGTTGGGTTTCCAAACAGGTAAACTAGTCCGTACTAGGTTTATGTTTGCAGATAACGTAGGGCGTGATGCTGAGCGATGCGAAGTGTCACGTTTCTTAATGATCAAGTAATGCGTGTTAGGCTTATTGATGTAAAGATGCTTTATTGATAGCTGGTGAGCTAAGTTCTATGAAAGTGCAAATGAATGTGTTCTATATACTACTGTGTGTGATGTGAGGACGACGATATGTGCGGACGCTGTCGTCCTTGGGACGCTTCGTTCCATGGGACGACGGCGTCCCTACGCTGGTCGTCCCTGCATGGTTGCATCGTGATTGGTTCTTGAAAGGAGTGAAATTGTGGGGTACACGTGACGTAACCGCTGGGGTCGTAACACGATCTCTCCCCTCCGTTGGGCCTCGTCCTCGAGACCTGCATACCCTGTCCATCCCGAATTTCACTTGGTGCGTTCTAACCTAAACCTTTCATCATCATGTCGCGAAATGTCTGACCGTGTCTCCAAACAGTATTCTCGCAAGACCCACGCGGAACGTGAGTTAGAAAAATTAAAAAAAGGAGCGTGACGTTGCCAAACTTGCTGAGTCCGTTGCGTTGTCCGGCGAGCAAGCGGATATGCCGTGCACCCGTTGTTTTAGGGCAGGTAATGGGGACAAATGTTTGATGTCTCCCGATTCCAGTCGTTGTAGCGAATGTGTGCGCAAGAGAAAACCTTGTGATGGTACGCGGGTGGCGTCCTCTCGTGAGTTCTTTTCTGTGTTTTCTTGTTTGTCGCTGATTGCTTTTAGTATCTTCCCTTATGAAGCAGGAGAAGAAACTGGAGGTGGATGAGGATGAAGCGAGCGATGACCTTTTGAAGCTTCATGAGGAAATGGCGGCCTTGCAATCTCGTCTTGCTGCGGCTGCTGGGCGTCTGTCTCGTATCCGGAAGATTCGTGCTAGGGTGAAGGAGAAACGTTCTGAGGCCACTCGCCGTGGTCTCCAAGAAGTCGAGAAGGAGGATGGTATCTTGTCCATGTTGGATGCTCATGAAGATGCCGTGGTGCGTGATCTCCAGGTGGATCATGTTCCTAATGATGTTGACTGGTCTTCTCTTGGTTTGGGGGATGATTTTCTGAACGCATCGCCTTTGTTTGATTTTGGTGAAAGTTCTTCAGGAGCCGCTGGGCACCAACAAGGTGCTTAGTTGGTTCCCACGTATTCTCGCTTTCTGGGTAGTTTTTCCATTTCACCAAGTATTCCTTTCTGCCGTTTTCTTTGCGCATCTTCCTGATTTCTTCTGCTTCGTATACCTCTGGTCCTGTGATTTGTCGGGGTTCGTTGCCGGTCTTGACATGTATTGTGTCGGCGGCTGATTCTAACATCGAGATATGGTAGATTGGGTGACATCTGATGTTCGGGGGTAGATCTAATTCGTATCTGTCTTCCCCTGTCTTCCGTTTGATCTTAACTGGTCCTAGGTACTTGTAGTCCAGTTTGTGACTTGGTCGGTCTGTTTTGATGTTTTTGGTGGATAAGTAGACCATGTCCCCTTCCTTAAAGGTTGGTCCCTTCAACCTTTTAGGGTCATAGTGTCTCTGCATCCTTTTTCTGACGAATTCTAGCTCTGTCTTGAGTTCGTCGTGTATTTCCTTCAGCTTGTCGCTTGCGATAATGGCTGCGGGGTTCACATTCTTGGGTTCTTGAGCGTCGTAGTACGCGTTTGGGGTGAATCCGGCGTTTGCGTCGAACGGCGTGAGTTTCGTACTTTCGTTGTAGGCGGTGTTGTAGGCTAGCTGGGCGTTCGGTAGTTTCTCAACCCAGTTATCCTGTTCGTAATTGATGTAACACCGAAGGTACTGTTCTAGCACTTGGTTCATTCGTTCTGTCTGTCCGTCTGCCTGTGGTCTGAAAGCCGTTGTGAGCCGGTGTTTGACTCCCATGAGTGCCATAAGCGATTGCCAAAATTTAGAGGCAAATGTCGGTCCTCTATCCGATAGGATTTCCTTGGGTAATCCTCGTTCTCTTACTACCCTGTCGTAGAAAATGTAGGCCATGACTTCTGCGTCCGTTGCCTCTCTGTAGGGTAAGTAGATTGAGAATTTCGTGAGTCTGTCCACGATAACCATGATACTGTCGTAAAAGATTCCGGTTGAGGGGTCTTCAGATAACGGTAATTTAGTTATGAAGTCCATAGTGATTGAACTCCATGGTCGTTCTGCAACTTCGATTGGTTGTAGTTCTCCGTAGGGTTTGTGTCGTCGTGCTTTCGTTCTAGCACAGACATCGCATTGTTTGACAACCTCTTCTACTACCTTTCGTGTCGTGCGATATCCTTGCTGTAATAGCCGTTTCAGGGTCTTGGTGACCCCTGGGTGTCCATGTAGTGGATGTGCGTGGAATTCTTGGATAAACTCTTGTGGATCTCCTGGAATTTCTTTGGTGTCTGCTGCTTGTATCCATCCCAATGTTTGCATTTGTTGGGTGAATCGGTATTCTCCCTTTTCGTTCTTTTCTAGCACTTGTTCTCTTGCTTTGGTAGTGCCAGTGTCGTAATCTGGTCGTCGACTGATTGCGTCTGCTCTTCCATTTTCGGATCCCTTGCGGTGGATGATTACAAAATCAAATTCGCATAGGTACTCTGCGTAGCGTAATTGTCGTCGGTTGAGTTCGTGTGTCGTGGCGAAGTACGAAATATTTTGATGGTCGGTGTAAACCTTGACCTGATGTCTACTTCCCATTAAGTAATGTCTGAACTCCTTGAAACAGTTGACAATTGCTAAGAACTCCTTGTCGTAGATTGGATAGTTAAGTTCTGCTCCGTGCAACTTGTGTGAATAGAAGGCAATAGGGTGCAATTTTCCTGTGTCGTCTCGTTGACCGATTTGCCCTCCTAGTGCGAAATCCGATGAATCCGTCTCTAGTTCGATTTCCTTGTCGGGATCGAACATCGCTAGTACGGGTTCGCTGAGGATTGATTGTTTGAGCCCGTCGAAGGCTTCTTGTGCCTTGTCGTTCCAGGTGAAGGGCTTATCCTTCTTCGTAAGTTCTGTTAAGGGGTTCGCGATCTTGCTGAAGTCCTTAATGAATCGTCTATAGTAGTTGGCAAAGCCTAAGAAGGCTTGCGTTTCTTTGACGTTGTTGGGTACTTTCCATTCTGCTACCGCGGATATCTTCTTCTTTTCCATTCGGATTTCTCCGGGTGTGATGGTGTGTCCCAGGAAGTCTACCTTCGTAACGTGAAAGTGACTTTTCTCTGGTTCGACCAATAGCTTGGCGTCTTGTAGTGTTTTCAAGACCTTGTGGACGTGTTCCTTGTGTTCTTTTTCGTTGTCCGAGAAGATTAGGATGTCGTCCAGGTAACAGACTACAAAGATGTCGAGGTATTGTCGAAGTACGCTGTTGATCATCCGCTGAAACGTTGCGGGTGCGTTGGTGAGACCGAAAGGCATTACCAGGTATTCGAACAGTCCGAATCTGGTTCTGAACGCCGTCTTCCATTCGTCTCCTTCCTTGATACGGATGAGGTTGTACGCGCCTTTAAGGTCTAGAGCTGTGAAGATCTTTTTGCCTTGTAACCGATCCTTGAGTTCCGTGATGAGCGGAAGCGGGGTTCGATCTTTGATGGTTTTCGCGTTGACCGGTCGGTAGTCGATGACGGGTCTATCCTTTCCGTTTTTTTTTGGTACAAAGAACATGGATGATGCTGAGGGTGAACTAGATTCCCTGATATAGCCTTTTGCTAGCATCTCGTCGATGTATTCCTTCTGTACTCGTAGCTCTTTTTCGTTGAGCGAATACAACTTCTGAAATGGTAAGTTGTCGTCTGTGAGATTGATTTCGTGGTCCCATTGGCTGTGTTCGGGGACTCCTGTTTCTAATTCTTCTCTGAACAGTTTGTCGTATATCCGGTATTCTTTCGGAATGTTTTTTAGTCGGTCCTGGCTTGTCGTTGGTGGTTCGTCCTTTCTTGGATCTTGTTGTTGGAGAATGCCTAGGATTTCTGTTTTATTTCTTTGGCCTTTCTTGTGCTTGTGTCGTACTCCTTTTGGAGGTGGTGGAATCTTTGTTCCATGCCGGTCCACGCTTTCTCCTTTAGTCGTGGATTGAGATCTCTTCTTGCTCATCGTGATCGTTTTACTATCGCTGTCGGGGTCACTGGGGAAAGTGATCTGGCCGGTCCTCCAGTCGATGTGCGGGTTTTGTCGTCTAAGCCAGTTCATACCAAGTAGAATGTCCATATTCTCTCCCAAAGGTATGATGTCGAAGCTTATCCCTTGATTCTTTCCTCCGATACGGACCTTGAGGTGATCAATCTCTTGATCCACAATACCGTTGTTGTAATCAAAGTACTGTCCTTCCGCATTCACAAGTCGGTATGACAGTCGCTTCTTCTTCCATGGTAATCCTAGCTTTGTGACTATTCTTGGGTCGATGAAGTTCTTCTTTGCTCCACTATCGATCCATGCGTTTAGCCATCTTCCCTTGATCTGAGCTCGTAGCACTAGGCGATCGGGTTTGTTGTCTTGTGTGGCTCCCAGAGCACTTGTAGGTACGGGTCTTGTCCGTCCTTGTCTGGCGCTTTCCTGTGGCTCTGTTGTTACAGGAAGCGTATCTCTTTTCCCGAGGCGTCCTTGTGAGTTTGTTCGCAGTCGCTGTCTGCGCATTCTTCGCCGTCGGTGCAATCGTTGCTGAATTCGTCGTCGAATAGTCGCTGTTGAAAGCGTATTTCCAATTCTTCGTATTGTTTTTCAGATGTCTTTAGACGTGCTTCATATTTTTCGGATTCCGTCATCTGTCTGTCATGTAACGCTCCGATGTTTTCGAGGTATAGTTGGTGACATTTTTCCGGATCCGTACATCCTTCGATGTGATCCACCTCGCTTAGTTCTTGTCGTTCTTTCATGAGTTCTAACTCATATCTGCACCATCGTCGCCATGCTTTCTTTTGTTCGTCTGTTGGCTTCCCTCTGGTGTCGTGAGGTTTTTTGAAGAATTCCTCTATGGCTTCGAGTTCGCTGTCTGGCATCGTGTCCTCCGAACTGGTGTCGTCGATTGAAGCCTGATCGAATCCTTCGCCGAAGTCGATGGATTTGAAGGTGCTTCCTTGTTTCGCACATTCTTTCAAGGTCAAGGCTTCGAGTTCTTTTTCAACTTCTGTGATTTCCAGCGTCATTTGCTTGATTCCTTCGCAGAGGTTCTTGTTCTTTTGGATCTCGCGATAGTACGGCATATGGAACCGTAATTCCACTACTCCGAGATTTTCGTACCATAGGTGTACTAGGTATCCTTCTGTTTCAGTTGCTAGGTAGGGCTTGTCGTTCGGTGTGCCAGGAATCGTCACAGGAAAGCAGTCGTTGTCTTCCTTGTTTTGTCTATGTTCCTTACACCAATGATATTTGCATGAGAGCCACGATAGTTCCTCATGTTCTGAATGCGTTGGAAATGTTCTTACATCGTCCTTGACGTTGAACTTTGGTTCCCTGTGGAGTGGGTTTGTAGCAGTGTCCATGTGGTAGGCGCGTATGTTCAGGGGTGCGAGTTTGTTTGTTTCGCCATGTTCTCTGGCTTCCTGGGTGTACCTGTCTTCGGGTGAGGTCCACATCCTGCTGCCTGTTTCGTCGAACAGTTGTTCGTAGGGTTGTTGCCATTTCTGTTCCAGGCGTTCATCTTGTTTGCGGAGGTATCGTGCGGTTTCTCGTGCTACTCCTCCTCTGTGTCCCATGTGGCGGGATTGTCGATGGTGGTAGGTGCGGATCTTTGCTCCTGCCTCTCGTGCCTTTTGGAATGCCTGCTCGGTGTCTTGTAGGGTGACTCTAACTGGGATATCATCCACTTGTTTGAGTACTTCGGGTTGCTTGCCCTTGTTAGGGGTAGCGTCCTTCCCTTGTAGACCCTCTAGGTATTCCTTTGTTCCTTGTTTTGAGAGTCTTTGTTCTCTCATCATGCCTAGGGTTTCGGTGGGTGCATCTTGTGTGCTATTCTTCTTGTCTTGCTTGTATTTTCTGTGTCGGGCGTTTGTTCGTTCTCTGTATTCAGGATCGTCGCGAAGTTTCTGTTTTCTCCTTTCGTTGTATTCTGCCATCCTTTTGCGGTATGCTTCTTCGTCTCGCATCCTTTGTGCATGCCTTTCTCTCTGGAGTTGATTTTGGATTTCCCTAGTTCGTGGTTCTGGTTTCTCTTTGTTTGCTTCCTCGTAAGTGGGAAATATAATCCCGGGGCTCTCTGATTGAGCTGTCCGGGTGCGGGTTCCATTCTTTTGCTGGCGTGTAGTCTTCATACAGGGCGGTGGTTTCCGCCATGTCGTACAGACTTCGTGTCATTCCCAGTGTCTGGGTCTTGATGGCCATCTGAGGGTCCTGTTCGTTAGTTGCTCCTAGTGTTTGCTTACCTCGATTAGGGTCTCTAGGTTTCTTAGGTTCCGGGCATTTGCTGGCCATATGTCCCATCCTGTTGCAATTGTAACACCTGATTTTGGACATGTCGCGGGGTCTTCTGTTGTTGTCTCGCTGTGTGGCCCCGAGGACCATGGGTCCAGGCTCAGTTCCGTGTTGAGTGTCGACGTGTCTCTTGCGTCCTTGATTGGCATTTTGCTGTTTGGTGTTCCACCGGGGGTTGTATGATCCTCCGTGTTTCTCAGCCTGTTTTTCTTTACGTCGTTCATACTGCTGGTTGTCGATTTCTACAGCGATGCTGGCAAGTTCGTTTAAATCCTTGGGCTTGGGCCTAATGTTCACCATGGCATCCTTTACTTCGGACTTGAGTCCCAAGTATACCTGTGCCATATGGGCCTCTTCGCCCCAGTTTAACTTGGCTGCCTGGTAGCGGTATTCAGCTAGGTAGTCTGCAGCTGATCCTCTTTGTTTGAGTTGCCGGATCTTCATTTCCGCCATTCGTTTTTCGTCCATGATTCCGAAAGCATTCCTGAGTTCGGATTCGAAGTGTTCGTATTTCTCATAGACATATTTGGTCATTTGCTTCCGTTCGTGGGGTGGATTATTGACATAGTCGCGGATGATAGGCTCCATCATTCGTAACGCCTTGTCCTTGAGGAATCCCATCCCGTGTCGAACCCTCAGTTCCTCGGTGGTGAACTGAATCGGGTAGTACATTTGGTAACTCCGAAGGCTGGTGAGGAATCCTTGTAATTTATCGGCGTCGCCGTTGAACGAGTCAGGCTGACGGGGTCTAAGGATCTCTCCAGGGTCTTTTCCGGTAGCAGTAAGAGCTGCGGTGTGTTCGATATGTTCCTTGTACAGCTTCTGACTGTTCTCAGCTGTTTTTCCGAGTGACTCTGCAATCTCGGCGAGGTCGGCCACCTTCTTCTCCAAGGCCTCGATCCTGTTTTGCGCGATCTTGGCGTTGTTTTTGGCGTTGTCCAGGAGGGTGTCATGCTGTTTTCCCAGGTCACGAAGTCTTTTCTTGAGCTTCTTGACTTCGTCCTCATGGGAATTCGGATGAATAGGAGGACTCTGTATCTCGTCCTCTTCGTCCGTTTCCATTGGGACCTCCTGCAGTTCCTCTGCGAGGGGTCGTGGTTCCTCAGGGGGAGTAACGTGCTGGGCACGTCCTGCGGTTGAAGGGCGGTTTGGAGTAGCAGGTGCCATTGCGTGGATATTGCTCAGCGTTACGCGGTACGGTCTGAACAAGAGCTATCAACGTGTGACGGTTGGGTTTCCAAACAGGTAAACTAGTCCGTACTAGGTTTATGTTTGCAGATAACGTAGGGCGTGATGCTGAGCGATGCGAAGTGTCACGTTTCTTAATGATCAAGTAATGCGTGTTAGGCTTATTGATGTAAAGATGCTTTATTGATAGCTGGTGAGCTAAGTTCTATGAAAGTGCAAATGAATGTGTTCTATATACTACTGTGTGTGATGTGAGGACGACGATATGTGCGGACGCTGTCGTCCTTGGGACGCTTCGTTCCATGGGACGACGGCGTCCCTACGCTGGTCGTCCCTGCATGGTTGCATCGTGATTGGTTCTTGAAAGGAGTGAAATTGTGGGGTACACGTGACGTAACCGCTGGGGTCGTAACATCTATAGCTATATATTAAGCTTAGAGATTATATATTCTAGGTTAAAAGGAATTAATCTAGCTCCTCTAAAACCTCCCTTAATATTTTCCTTAATTATAGCAGCTTAAAAAGTATTATAAAAGGCTAGAAAGAATTTAATCTTAGAAATATAGGTAATAGACCTTCGAATTAGATAGTTTATTTCTTAATTATATACCTTTTTTAGCGGCCTAAAGTACCTAATATTAAGGGGCTAAAGCAGGTAGGAAGAATAAGATAGCATATAGAATATAATTATATTATTCTCTTTATAATATATTTTAAAGTTAATTAAATAGTAGTTTTTATAGCTATTAAGGATTAGAAGATAATAATTACTAACTAATTAGTTAGTTATATATTAATTAAAGTACTTTAGCTACTTAAGACCTATCTTATTATTTATTTAACTATTTTAGGTTATAATAATAGCCTAAGTAGCCAGGAGGTTACTTTCTTAATACTAATTAGTAAGATAATATTAGCTTATAATTATAATAAATAAATTAATTACCTAGCCTTCTGTATTAATTACTTAAATTATTATAACTTATTCCTAATTTCTAGGCTATATTAATTTTAGTCTTTTTTGCCTCTCTAAGCTAGTAATAACTATATTACTTAAAATTATACCTATTATAAAGCCAGTCTTATTAAAGTTCTAGATATTATCTAATTAGATATTATACTTTATAATTATATTTTATATAAGCCTAAACTAATTACAAATAATAATTAAATCCTTATATTTAGCCTTCTAGTAGTTATATCTTTAATAAAAA
The DNA here is from genome assembly GCF_013085055.1 of Fusarium oxysporum Fo47. Taxonomy (NCBI): domain Eukaryota; kingdom Fungi; phylum Ascomycota; class Sordariomycetes; order Hypocreales; family Nectriaceae; genus Fusarium; species Fusarium oxysporum. Next base: position 212,932 of record NC_072840.1, on the reverse strand, counting down.
TATATCTTAAGCTCTTTATATTACTTAATAAAGTTAAAGGCCTAGTGCTTACTAATAGATAATATATTATAATTAGTAAGTAATTAATTAGCTATTTCTTTAATACTATATAGTCGCAGGGGAAATCCTTATAAATCTAGGTCAAGGATAAATCAAATAATAGCTTATTTCTCTAGATTAGATAGTTTCTGTGACTTAGGTGTAGTATTATATTAAGAAGAAATGCCATAGGTTTGGCGCCAAAGTGAACCATAGGAGGCCTGGTATATCTTAGCTGCGTAATAGAGACCTAATTCTGGGTTATTTTAATAGGCCTGAAGTGCAAGAATAATATTTGCCTCTTTATTTAATTAAGATATAATTAATAGTTAAGGATTAATTAATTAAATAGAAATATTATAGGGTAAGGGATTTTTAGTCCACTTACTTATCTGGTCTACTCGCTTATTATGTATATTATATAATACTTATGTTATAACTACTAAGTATAGAACTTTCTATTAATAGTATTAAAGCTGCTATTAGAGATCTGTGGTATAGCTGCTTCCTTGATGATTATCCTGAACTTGATACAGCGTTACTAAAGGCGAAGGAGCAGTCTCACGTGGCACATGAGGAAGCAGGCATTGAGAATATGAAAAAGTGGTTCTAGCAACTTGCTGAAGTTATTACAAAGCTTAAGATTGGAACTTCTGAGTGCTGGAACGCTGAATAAGCAGGAGTTAAAGTAGGAATCTTAGGGAGAGTAGGTGTAGTGCCTTATTTTATATATAAAGAAGAAGACTTGAGCAGAGATTCTCTCTCCTGCAGACCGAGAAACTTGCATTGTTATTGGTATGGGCAATGTAGTAGGGGAAACCATTCCTCCTTGGCTGATCTTTGAAGATTTCCTTATGTTAGAGTGAGCAACTATTGATAGTAATCTGAAGATTCGTTTTACATAGTTAGCCTTGGCATTCTTAAATGGTGATATTATGCTCCAGTAGGCGAAGCGCTTTAACCGGCACTCTTAGGAGAAATCTGCCACTCTATAGCATTATCAGCTTGACTTCGAGGATTCATTTAGTTGTAACGAGCACCTGAAGGAGTCTAATAACTATTTCAGTCAGTATAACGATCAAATGAGGACAAAGAGAAGGACCTTGTGTGGCGCTTACTTATTTTCGAAGGGTTTTCCGGTCACGGCGGCTTTGCCTTTCGACAGGACTATATCAAGTTTAATATTCTTGTTGCTTTCTTGTCCTTATTTAACTTATATAATACAATTGATAGATATAGGAGTATTTTAGCCGATAAAGAATATATATCAGAAAAAACCTCGCGAGGCGTTGCAAAAGGGAAATATTAGCTCTAACTGCCCTGGCTTTATAGGGGCTTTATAGACATATGCCTTATAGATCAGCGTTCTCCGAAGTACAACTCTATTCACATACTAATCAACCTAAAACCAGGACATCTTCAATAAAGGCTTCACAGCTACCTATATTATCTCAGGATTCGAAAAGTCAGGAATATCTCTACCTATAGACCGGCCTATGGTCCCCTATCTCCTTGGGAAGCAGCTAAAGTTAAAGTAAGCAGTTAATCCTATATATAACTCTTATCTTCTACCAGAGACACGCTGCTTAGCTGCTCTGGATACTACTCGGCATATCGGATTGAGATATCATAATATCCTCAGTTCCCTAACTCATCAGGGACTCAAACATGTCTGCAACATCATCAACGAAGCTATGTTACTCGAGGATGTGATTACGAAATATGTGGATGGCCATCGCGGTCACGTTGAGAAGAGATATAACCAGAGAAAACGAGGAAAGAGAGCAAAGCCCGTAGGTGACTATATCCATAATGTGAGCTTGCAGGAGCTACGAGACCAGCAAGAGGAGTTCATTACAGAAGGCCTTGGGACGGACCGAAAGGCGCATGTTCGCAATATACGATCTATTATCCTTGGGAAGATAGAGACCCTCAAGGAGGAGTGGCGAGCGAATAAGGAAGTCATCGTTAACGGCGGCCTAAAGCAGCTATAGTTCAAGCAGTGAATGGAGCATACAGGGAAGTAATAGTACTACCTCTCACTTGAAATCTTTCGCTCTAAGATGACCGATTTGCTTATTGAGAAGATTGATGGCTTTATGATAGATATAGAGCTTCTTGAGTCAGTCCGTGAGTCTATTCGAAAGGCCTGGTTCGCAACAAAACCCCTCAACGCGGCAGATATCTCTACTGTCCCTCAAATGGACGATATCGTCACTTTCCACCTTACCTAACCGCCTGCCGACGGCGAACCCGACGAAGAAGAAACACTCCCTCTGATCGACCTCGCTGACTATGAAAAAATCGAGATGCCCCCATCGCCGCCCAGCCTGCCTAACTACGAGTCATTTCCCCAGCCATCGCTGCCCTCAACGCCGTGCCCGTATCAACCCCACATACAACTTCACGAGTCCCTCCGAGTTCTCACCAAGGAAGGAAGAACGGCAGCAGATGCCATCCTAAGTGCCAAACAGATGCAGATACAGCATAATGTATCAGGGGGACTGTCCCTCAAGGAAGCACGGCCTGGATGCCGCAGCAGTCACTTCCCTAGCTCAGAGATAGCCAATAGTCAATCCAGCATCATGAACAGCCTCAATTTACTGATTGTGCCTTTAATCTACATGCCTCGGCACCAGAGGAATACGTCTGTGTGCCGTGATCAAGGCAATGAGCCACCTTTAAGCAAGCAAATGGTACATCTGGTGCGGGTATTCGGCACGGGATGAATGACATCGAATAATTTATCCTGCAAAGCTAGAATTAATTAGTGTAACTAACCGGCTGGAAATGTCAGGCCAATAGTAAGTTTCTGCAGTGATGATGGTGCCATGTATGGAGATAGGCAGGTTTTATTTCGCCTGGGGACACATCCCAGAGGGCCTTTGCACTAAGCTGTTTCCGTTTTCTAGAAGGGGAAGCTCTGAGCGCCAACACCGGGAACGCGCTACATAAAGGTCGTGTAAATCGATATAGTGATATGAACCCACCTGGATGCATAGATGGAAATGAATGGTCGGGTTTATGACTATGCATTGAAGTTAGGTCGGTCGTGCCGATTTGCCGGAAATATCGGCGTCCCCCACAACCCGACCCTAGCCATGGCCAACTAATTACACCGGTCCCGGTGACAACCTATCTGCATAGCTTGCCCTCATCTATCTTTCGGAATACCGATATGTCCGGGTCCGAAAAGAGTTTGTAAGTTGCTGTTTGCCAGGATTGTATGTAGGAGAGTGATATAAGAGTCCTCACGGCCTCGGTAGTAGAGGTGAGCAACGGCTGAGAGAATCATACATCACTGCAATCATTTTCATAATGTCGCCCAACCAAGCTGCGTGGAGTTTAGCCTCCAAAGCCAAGCCTCTTGTGGTTCAAGACGCCCCGATGCCCAAGCCTGGTCCCATGCAGGTCGTGATTCAATCTAAAGTTATTGCCCTTGTAAGTTGCCACAACTTAATGTACTGTTCTGGAACCAAAACTCTAATAGTTCATGGCTTAGAATCCCGTGGAATGGAAGGTCCAGTATGAAGTTACCAATTTTTGACATAGTTTTAGTCACTAATGAGTGGTGGCAAACTACCAGAGACTTTGATTTCTTCCACAACAAATACCCTCTCATCATGGGTGCGGATGTTGGTGGGCTTATTGAGGAAGTCGGAGAAGGCATCAGCCATTTACACAAAGGGCAACGAGTGATTGGGTTAGCTTTTTCTCATATCTGGTCTTTTCTTTCTTTACTCCTATCACTTGTTGTCCACAATAACCGTCTAGCCTTTCGCGATCAACGGACGTTACTAATAAAGGTAATTTCGACAGATACTGCATGGTTCTCGGAGTTAACGATGCTCGATTCGGTGCGTATCAGAGGTATCCTCTGGTCTACGAAACTCTTGTCTCGCCCGTCCCGGAACACATGAGCTTGACACAGGCTGTGGTGCTGCCTCTCGCCATCACTACGGCCGCTGTGAGTCTGTATCATCCAAACCATCTAGCTTTCCCTTTACCGCAGAAGGACCCGATCAGGACTGGAAAGACGATTCTGATCTGGGGCGGTGCCTCCAGCGTTGGGGCAACGGCCGTGCAGTTGGCTGTAGCTTCAGGTTTTAAGGTTGTTGCGACGGCTTCAAAGCGCAATCATGATCTAGTGTACTCTCTTGGTGCGTCACTCGTGCTCGACTATAAGTCAGAAACCATCGTGGACGACGCAGTGGCCGCGTTAGAGGATTATGATCTCGCTGGATGCTATGATGCCATCTCCGAGCCCCAAACGTTGGAACCCCTTGGCGCCATCTTGGATCAGCTTGGACCGCATAAGGTGTGCCTGGTTGTGCCTCCTACAAAAGAGGTTTCCCATAATATGAAGTGGACGTTCTGTAAGTTTTCTATCATAGATATATTTCTCAATGTCTAATTCTCAACGTCTAACAACACACAGCGATGACTTTCGAGATAATGGATGACAAGGGTAAGCCTGTTGGTGATTACATCTGGCACAAGTATGTACCTGAGGCTCTCGCCGATGGTAGACTACATCCGAAGCCAGATCCCCTGGTGATCAGCAGAGGTATCGAAACCATCCAGGATGGTTTAAATCGGCTGAAGAAAGGTGTCTCAGCTCAAAAGCTGATCGTTGAAGTGTAAGCCAAGCATTTGGTTGAGGGCTGCACAGCTCGGAAGCAAGCAGATGCCAGGTCCTTATATTTGGGTAGATGATGGAAAGTCGCCCTCTGTAGTAGCCTATATCATCTTACAATTGTGTGTTTCTATCGCTGCGTAAGGTGACAATATGTTGCGACTTCAGCCATTTAGTAGTTATTAAGTATATGGCTCAGACCCTTCTGGTCCGTTGTGCATAGAGTAAACAGGCCCTTATGCCGTTGCCAACGGTTCAAGATGAGGTCGCCGTCACCCCAGAAACTGCTTCTTGCGAGGCTGATACATACTTAATTGGCGTGAACCCAGGTCTCGAGCCTCCGATAGAAATCGGCAATTGTCTCTCACAGGACTTCCAGGCTTTGTTATTGCCTGCCTGGTGATCAACGGATAGCTATCTCTTCCACTGAACAGCCTTTATTCTAGACCATAGTATGGTGAGTCAAGTTTAGTCTAACAATTGTTCCAGCAGCCGTTCTCTACTGTATGGAACCGGCCCAGTTCCTCGAGGTTCTGTGTTTAGCCTTGGTTCAAGTTTTCCGGAAACCCTCCTATGTTTTAAAGCCATCTGTAAATATTCCTATCGAGTCTAATATCCTTCTGGGGCTCTTATACACTATGTCTTTGATATATTTCGGTTAATTATAGGAAGCTAGAACAGGAGGGAAGATAATTATATTAGCTTAGTCCAGAAATAGTACGTTTTCCAGGTATATAAGGCTTAGAGGTAGTTCGTAGACTATAAGAAGCTGTTAATAGTCTCTTTTCAGATTAATGTAAGCTGCTCTAGATATCAGATTATGATAATAGCCTAATAATATAGCAGTAAGCGTTTTTATATTTCAGGGAATAATTACTATTTTATTATGCCGCAATAAACCTAATGTAATAGGTGCTAAGAGGTCCTTTGCGGTATATGATCTGGTGGTAAGGCCTTAAAGCTTGGCCTTAGATATAGAGGTTTTGTATTTTATAGTAGCTAATGCCTATGTGCTAATAATAAGATAAGCCTTGATACCTAGTTGGCGTAGAATGGCTAGCATGCGAATGGCATACATAGTTCTAGTCGCACTGGTAATACTAATGATAATTATCTTTGGTCTGTTTATCTCCGAGAGGCATAGATGTTGTCGTGAAGGGATGATAGGTTGTTTACGATGTGCCCAGTGGTTGTTGCGTGTGTTTGGGTTCTCGCAAAAAGATTGAAGTTTCTTTCGAATTTTGATCCAAGAGCGTATGAGAAAGGCTATTTGCTTGTGATGGCCCTACCCAAGAACCGCCGCCCTGGGCATGTACACACTTTCTCTAATAGATTTGCCTGTGTTGTGATCTTGAGGAGTTGAGCTAGAAAATGGCTTGATTGAAATGGTTAACACCCGCCTCAGGGCAAGTTAATGGTTGCTTTAAAATTTGTGCTGACTTCTTTCCCTGTTTTGTTCGTCTGTACCAAGGTATGTGTGGCTTGCAAAGTAGTTCGACTTTTCTCGTAGGTGCAAGATACGTTCCTGGGGAAAAATGGTTACCGGTTAGTACGCAGGCCTAGTTTCCGTTCCGAGAATTCGGAAACGATTCTGCGGAATGGCCAGGCACTGAATATCATATGTGCGTAACCCAGGATCCAGGGAACATCACATGTCGCCACAGACACCGGCAAAAAAAATCTCTATTTGCCTATTACAGAATGCTAGTTTACTTACTAAGTTACCACTAATTATGTATCGAATCCAGCATCGTCAATTCCCGTCGTTGTTACGCTGTCCAGCCACCGTGGCTCGTCATCCGTCTGTTTCCTCAACATAAACAGATATTTAACATAAAAGTCGAAATAACTTACCTTAGTATAGTTCTCCAACTCTCAGGAAATCTGAAATCTTACACTTTATTATAACAAAACAGCATGAAAAACAACATCATTGTCATCTGGTGAGTAAAAGATCTAGGTACTAGCTTCTGTATTAACATTGATTGACTAACCGATACAAAACTAGTGTCTCAGGCCTTACGAGTGCCCTAATCTTATCCAGGATTCAATCTAATTTAGTGACCATCATCGCCAAGCACATGCCTGGCGACTATGATATTGAGTATGCGTCGCCATGGGCGGGCGCCAATTTCTTGCCGTAAGTATCACTCAGTCTTGGAGAAAGTCTGGTAGGTCAAGTAACCCTAAGTTCAACAGTTCAAATATGAACAGAGGTAGTGAGTGGGGACGAAGGACCTGGCTGCACATTCAAAGGCTGGCTACTCAAGTTCCCGAGGCTGGTATTCACCTCCAGCTAAGATGATGATTCTCATAGCTAGACGAAGCGCTTATATCAAGTATAAGAGGTTCAGATTTGCTGTCGAACAAGGATCGTATTTCGGATCCCTCCTTCGACAGTCGTTTTATGCGGAACCCGTGGTATCGCGACTATATGCCGGATTATCGCGAGCCCTTATCAACAGAACTCCGCACGGGTGTCGACTCAGGCTGTGAGTTTGACTCCGCTTGTATAAAAACAGCCATCTATCTACCTTGGCTTGTAAGTCAATGTCTCCGGAACGGGGTTGTGATCAAACGGATAGCACTCAATCGCATCCGAAAAGCAAAAGGCACCATCATTTAGGGGCTCCGGCTGATATTATTGTTAATGCCTCGGGATTTCTCGCGTCCAGACTCGGCGGCTTGGATGATGATGCCGTCTATCCAATTCGAGGGCACATCGTCCTGGTACGTAACGAAGTGTCGCTAATGACAACCATAAGCGGCACGGAGGATGCGAATGACGTACGCTATGCAGCGAGCTGCAGGTGGAGGTACGATTTTAAGCGGGACATATGAGAAGGGTAGCTGGGAATCTAGCCCAAACCCCAACACCGCGTTACGAATTACGAAGCGATGCATCAAGCTTAATCCCGAAGTGACAAAGTGACAGGGCATCGAAGCACTACAAATGGTGCGGCATGGAGTTGGTTTGGGGCCAGGACGATATAATGGGGTAAGGATTGAAACAGATCGAAGCTTCTTCGAGGATTCGACACCAGTGGTGCATAGCATAACTACGGACACGCGGGATGGGGCTACCAGGGATCTTTTGGTTGCGCTGAGCGAGTCTTTGGGCTGGTATAGCAGTTGCAGCAGGACCCAAAATCCAAAATTTAGCAAGCTTCCTTCTATAAATTTCGCTAGCTTTGAAAACCTAAACTCAAACTTGTTAAAATTTCAATCAGTGGTACGAAAGAATATGGGTCTTATCATCTTTTCTTCTGAGAAAGAATAAAGGTTTTGTTATGACTTAGGAGACTACCTGCTGCTGATATTGTTATACCCTTGCTTATTGAGAGTTCGAAGTCCCTATGGGCCTAGATGAAGAGCTAAGTTTTAGAGCTAGCCTGGTCCCTTTCACTAATCTGTGCTGGTGAGCTATGTAGATCATAGACTGTCATAGATCGACTCTTTTGGCAGCGAGGATAAACCTCGTCAATTGCAATCCGTATACAGCTCGCCTTGTGGAGTTATGAGACTTCTAAATGTGTCCCGGCATTCAAAGACTGTGCCCGTCGTAGCAGTTCCATCTCGATAGCTAAGTCTGTTACAGCTTAGTTCACTTTATGCTCCCATAAGTAACTATAAGCACCACTGTAATTGCTACAATAACAATTATAGCCCAGTCCTTTGCCCTGTGTCGTGATAGTTAAGGTGAAACTGTTACAAAGTCCTTCGAAAGCAAGCTACGAAAGAGAATCCCTTCAGGGAAGGGTGAGGATGAAGATGATGTATAGGCACAGCCAAATCATTATACACACGAATACTAACTATGCCATTCGGTCTGTTAAACCAGATTGCCTAATTTTTAAGGGCTTTAAGCAGGGGCAGCCACGATCTACGCGCAAAAAAGAGGTTATCTGCAAGAGATATTAGGCAATGAGCAAATGAGCAGGCATCTGGGAGGCCTCCGGGCGGCCGGCCGTATATGTCCGCAAGCTCTGTAATGCTGCAATTCGTGGCTCTCAGAATTATGAGAACTTCCGTCATGGTGTGGTTTAGCGGACAGAAGAAGTACTTCGAGTTCACGGCATTTTGATACATTGGTACTTGCTGAGGCACAAGAAGTCCCTCATTCACACCTGGATACGAGCGTGTGAACTACGTAGACGATCTCCGAGGCCGGATTCCAAATACGAAAGTGGGCTAGTTCACCTTTTGGCCGGGACGGTGTTGAATCCTTCCTGGCGCTACCCGATATAGTCCTATTAAGTGGATATGGTATTAAGTCAACTCTTTCATAGGTGAGCCTGTTCTGTTCTAGCCATCTCAGTTTGTTTCTGATTCCTCGTATTAGGTAATTGCACAAAAAGGCACGGTAATATAAGAGACCTACTTCTTCCATCGAACTGAATTCTATCATCATTATCCTTACATTTAGTTATTGCTCTCCCTACATCCTGCAATTATGAAGTTGCAAATCCCACTTGTCCCTCTCCTTGCCGTTCTGAATCTCGCATCGGGACCGGCTTCTGCATCCTGTGGCTCCAATAATCCCCCAGAGGAAGCATTGGAAGCCGCACGAAGTCTGGATATCGATAGACAAAGCACAGGCATGCAAGTACGATCTGCGCTCCACAACAGCCCCCGCGAGGGGTTCGTTATTCCAACGTATCTCCATGTAGTCGAATCCAAAGAAAAGGCTGGTCTTGTTACTGACAAGATGCTTCACGATCAGGTCTGATATTTTCTTATATGCAGGCTTCATCCCCGACAACAAGCTAATATAGGCATAGATGGCTGTTCTTAACGCAACCTACCACCCGCATAACATCCAATTTATTCTTCGAAACATTACTCGTACCATGAATAATAAATGGGCGGAATCTTATTATACCAAAGACAAAGGCTTGGCGTTGCGCCAGGGACGCTAGGACGAGCTAAACGTCTTCTTCGAGAGTGGCTTGATGACGGGAGACAAGTCTACGGGCCTTTGTACGTTTCCTGTCAAAGACCCTGTCAAGACAGGAGAAGATGGCACGCCATGGGCCATCTTGGATGGCTGCCATGTTAACCCAGGCGCTCTGCCAGGTGGTGCTGGTCAACCCTAGAATCCGGATGACAACAAGGGTAAGCTGGTAACGCATGAGGTTGGACACTGGCTTGGCCTATTCCATCCTTTCCAGGGGCAGACCTGCAGAGGCGAGGGGGACTTCGTCGATGATACTCCAGCGCAATGGGAAGTAACTAATGGTGGATGCCCTGTTGGCAAGGACTAGACTCAGTCCATAATTACATGGACTACGCTGATCAAGACTGGTATGTGTATGCCTGGAGCAATGGACATGACATCACTAACAAGGCGCAGTCAGTTTGAGTTCACTCCAGGCCAGGAGGAGCGAATGTACCATTCCTTCAATACTTTGAGGAAGGGCAGAAATTTCGATATTCATAAGCTTGGCCCCATCTGACACAGCTCTTTTGCAGCTATAGACATTGCGCATCTTGCTCCTGTAATTGTGGTTTAAGTCTTTTTTCTGACTTCTCTGGCCACATACTCTTTCTGTTCAATATTCTCATACTTAGTCTTCTCAGACAAGAAGCCATGTAGTTGATGGAATGGCAACGGCTCGATACATCACACAAGTTTTATCGGATCAGCTTTTTTTCATGAATGTACATGGCATCCTGTCATGGAGGCCAATTGTTAGGTCACTAGAGAAGAGCATCTAGCAAAATTGGCCAACAACTGATTTCGACCATTATCTCGTTACATCAAGGAACACGACAGTGAGATCAGAGTAGTTGGTAGGTGCAAGGTACACGTTCGTGCACTGTAAATATCTATTCAAAACTCAAAATTAATGTTGAGTTGAAGAAGGACAGCTGCTAGATTTGAGTTCTGTCGAGGTTGTTTCAACATATATAATATTCCCTTTGAAGTTCTGGAGCGTTCAAATAAAGCATCGGCACGGTCATAACTGATTCCTTGTGGGCAAATATTGATATATGACGTGGCATCTTCCGCCAGACGGACCTTTCGACGGAATTAGGTCAACCTAGTTCTATTATTTTTCATTACCAGATCACTTAGAATGCCGGTTTGCCGGCTTAGTTTACTACCCCTGGGCCTTATTAGTTGCTCTCTCGGCATTTCGGAACTGACATTTGTCCGATTCATTACACTAAACCTTGAGCTAGGCTTAAAACACGAAATATCTCTCTCCACGGCACGCTCGGTATGGAATGATCATAAGTCCGAAGACAGCACTACTCAAGGAGCTCAATCTTACAGAATAAGATATGGTGGTTGGTGTTATGACTCATCTGAAATGTTCTGGAAGTACCAAGTCCTAAACCCGCAGTTAAAAGCCTCAAGTCGTACCGGGCACGTAATAAATTTTGTTGTCTATATTTATAAAGCCTAAGTACATGATGTTACTATCTTCCAACTCATTCAAGTGTCCCAAAGTTTTCACCTCGAGCCTTATCACTTTCAATCCTTACCATTTATCAAGAATGGCCCATTCAAACACGCAAAACTTCCAGAAGCAGACCTTCGTTTTTAAGAAGGTTGGATCACTTGAACTGTCATTAGACGTAGTGACCAAGACCAGCGCCACACCTAGCGCAGCACTAATTCATTATCATGGTGGCTTCCTCGTAAGGTTTAATGGCTTGTATCTATGCCCGATTGGTTAAGCTAACTTTCTGTCTGAAGGTCTTTGGAGGCAAAGACGTTTGGACTCCTGAATGGTTGCTGAAGGCCGCAGTGCGCCGCAACTGGGCCTTCGTCTCTCCATCATACCGGCTTGTACCCGAGGCTACAGGAGAAGAGGTTTTGAGTGATGCTCTCAGTGCTGCTCAATGGGTCTCAGAGAACATCACCAAGAAGGTCATTATTGCAGGTTCAAGTGCTGGCGGGTTCCTTGCTATAGCCACAGCCGCTCAGCGGGCCAATCCACGCCCTCTCGCTGTCTTGTCTGTATATGGTATGAATGACTTGTCGCAGCCTCGATACGTTACGCCTGGCTCGCCTCTGAAATTGGGACCACCTGCTACTGGTTTGGACCTTGTTGTCAAGCAAATAGCAGATTTGAAAAGTGAAGAGGCTATCGATGAATACGATACGGGCTTTGATTTCTCTAAGAACAAGCGATTGCCCTTTGTAGCGGCAATGCATCAGGCTGCCATTTACCCTGATGTTCTTACAGGCGACCAGGGTCTCGCCGCTCGCATTCGAGAAATTGGTCCAAGCGCCATTCCTCGTCATCATGCGAAACTATTCCCTATTGCAACTGGACTGCCTGCTGACTTCCCACCCACAGCGTTGGTACACGGGACTGAGGACTCTGCAGTTGATGTATCGCAGAGTGAGGTCGCAGCAGAGGCGGTTCAAAAGCTTGGTGTCGAGGTTTTACTTCAAAGGGTGGAGGGCCAGAGTCACGGATTCGATCTAAGGGAAACGTCAGGAAAGGATATCGAAGCTCCTGAAGCTGACAAGACTCCAGTAACTGAAGCACTGAACAGCATCATTACGTTTCTCAGCAGATTCGCTGACTGACAGAAGTAGCTTAGAAGAGACCTAATATAATACGTTATAGTTAGAGACAGGATTACTTGAACACATATCTTGGTTATACCATTTTCCTAGCTACAATACTTTGAGTGCTTCAGGCCATGTCTACGCTATCATGAGCCCTGGCCGCTGTCCAATACAAGGCTTGATGCATCGGAAATTACTATTGACGGCCTTGAGGCCTCGCAGAATGTTGCCGGCTGTGCCAATATTAATCCAGTTCTCTACGGTCGCCGAATAGCGTTATATTATACTTGGGATAAGGGCGGCCAGTTGGTTACAACGTCCTGCTGATGCATGCAGGAAGCAATTTCACTACGGGAAATAATCGAGAGCTTTGGCCAATTCATTTTGACTGAAGATCAACGTCTCATGATCGGGGAGGGACAGGGGGGCCAAGCTCAAGATTTCTTGAGGATTAGGTCTAAGGTGACTCAAAGCATAATTAAAATAACCCTTATTTAAATCTCTGTCTCTTTCTTCGAAGGGGGAAGTTCATAAGAAATAATTAAAGTTATCTACTATCTCTACCCTTTCTATCATGAAATAATACTACATCTTACCCGTTTTCCATGCCTACTGCTCACGGCCACAGCGAACTTTGAATTGATCTCAAGTGCCTGAAGAACTTAACTATTTTGATGAATGACGCATTTTAGTGCTAGATATCCTACAGTTGAGTCGGAGCAAGTCCCTGTCCCAATCAGCTACACCATCGAAATTAAAAATATCCGCAGAAAGTCGCTACCAGCTGCTAGAATGGCTTGCCTCATTACGTGCTATGATTGAGGCCTCATCCCTAAATCCCAGGTCGTAAGTAGTTACAAAACTGGTAAACTCTATAAATAGAGTGCTGTTCTTTTAGGTCAGATATAGTAATAAGATATTTTTAATTAATTGGAAGTGCTACAGGGCAAATCAAGAAATGATTAACTTATTAGACGGATTATTTGGGTCATTATTGGCGGAGTAAACTTATGGTTACATTGACAGTATTTACTTATTTAGAGTTAAGAGACCGGTTTCTAGAGTACATTCTGGGCTGTGATACTGTTATGTATTGTAAATATAATTGTTTTGCTAGTTTCGTGAAAAGTGGTGTAGGTAGGCGATATCAGACTTTTGGGATGTGTTTGTATTCTGGGCTGTTCTAAGGCCTTGTCACTAGCGTAAGAGCTAAAAATGGTCCAACACATCATTGGTCACTCCGTAACATATAACCCCAATACGAAGGTCCTTAGTTAGTGGCATTCCGTCTAGCGGGCCTCGACTTTTAAGGTTACCATTCTCCAGATGTGGGTCGGCGTGGCAGTTGTGTTTCTCTTGCATCCCATGCCGCAACTGATACTGCATAATCTATCTTTAGGGCCAATTACAGTGGTCATCACTGACAGTTTCCTCTTTTACAATAACTTTTGTTGACTGAGCATATGCTTATACAGTCTGCAATTTTTGCTTTTTCTCATTGTGAACATAATTGAAAGGCTACTAGTAATTCGAAAAAAGATTAACTGACTTGACGAGGGTCTTATCCTTCAAGCCTTTCCTAAATGGGCTTAGTCTTTGCAAAGGATTTGGTTGTATTAGTAACCCCACTTTCTTAGCCACCTTATTGTTTCAACATAAGTCCTGCGCACTAACCAATCAGGCGGACCTGCCGCCTATAGCGAACCAGCTGTGACCTCACGGTCCCAGTGGCTGGTCCGTAAGTTTCAGCTTCGTCAGGGGCAGGAGCGCGGGCCTCGTCAGCCATATATAGGTATTTATTGACCCTGTGTGTGTCCCCGTTGTTGGCTTCGAAAAGGCTGCCAATGTCATCAATCCATTCCCATAATGAGAAATAGCTCCATGAATGGTGCACGACTGCAAAGATCAGAGGTTTCGACTGTATCAGCATTATGAGAACGGGAACATCTAAATCCTTACTAAAGAAACCAAAGCTGCGAAGAGCGGCTGGCCCAAAAGTTCGCACTGGTTGTATCACGTGGTACGTTTGTCATCTCCACTTCAAATATCCTTTCCTTGCTAATATGAAACCTACCGCAGCAAGTAAGAGGTTGTGAGATACTTGAACTGGAATTATATGACTGACATATCCTCGCGGAACAGAATCAGACATCTCAAATGCGACGAAGAGAAGCCTATTTGTCGGCGCTGCCGTGAAGATCGAATGAAATGCGATGGTTATGCTCCCTCCGTTAAGGCAAGCAGCCAGCCGTACACCAACACAAAGGCAGAGTCACTATCACTTATTGCTGTCGACCATGAGGTGTCGAATACTGCTCTTGAAAGACACTACTTCTATCATTTCTGTCACTGGACCTGCAAGCAGCTCTCTAATTCGTCAGATACTTCAAACTTTTGGATGCAATACGTCCTTCCTCTATCTCATACCAGCGACCCTGTCAGGCATGCCATCACGGCTGTCGGGGCTGCGCACCGATTTTTCACAGCAGGCTCAGATACACATTCACTGCAGCATATGCAAGTTCTCACAAAACAGTACAACAAAGCTATTTCCCAGATTATACCATGTTTAACGGTTTCCTCGATTCATAACATTCATTGTACCTTAGTGTGCTGTCTTCTCTTTATTGCCTTTGAAAGCATTCTGGGTCGATATTCTGAATGCGTTCGACACCTCCGAGCCGGTAACCATCTCCTGACACTTCCAATACTCGCTGCAGGAGGAAAGAATTGTGCAACTACTGAAAAGCTCAAGGAGATGCTCTCAAGTTTGAGTGTGGAGGCTTCCACATTCATGGACGACAACATCATATCCGACGAACAACGAATTTGGGTTACGGGCAGAGCTAAGGACACCAGTAACCTTTCCTCTGGACAATTTCGAGATCTAGATCAGGCAGCCTCTGAACTACGTGAGTTGGAGGTTCAATTTACCATAAGCACAAGGCTTTATCGTGATGAGGCTTCAAGCAATAACGAGCTCCCGGCTGTTGAATCTGAAGATGGAGAGATTACCGCTAATGACAGGGCCATGGATGCTTTATTTGAAGATCTGCAAAGAAGATTTAAGAAATGGATTGCTCGCTTTGATTTAACAAAAAGAGCCCTGGAGTATGAACAACATCCTCATACGAGGTCTCAACAGTTCTTAAATCTTACTTTGGCCCAAAAGTTCTGGAGCATGAATCTCTATTTTGTACCTGAGCCATGCCTGGACTCGACAGCGGACTTTCTCGACGCTGCTAAGAATCTAGTGAAATCGCTTGCTAAGCCCAGCTATTTCACTTTTTCTCTGGATGGTGACCTAATTTCCGGCCTCTCCTTTGTCGTAAGGGTCTGTTCAGATGCAGATAAGCGAGATCGTGCGCTCACCCTGCTTCAGTCTCTAAACCGACGAGAAGGCTTTTGGGATAGCAGAGAGATTGCGAAAATGCATCAAGTAACGCTCTCGTTCGATGATTTTGAGTCATGGTATGAGATGGAAGTACTAGGTGGTGTTCCTGGTTACTTAGCAAAGCTAGCAGAAGTGTTAAAAAGGACTAAGTAATATATATTATTTTCCCCTTATTTTACCCCTTATGACCTTAACCTCACTATTCCTTATACCTTCCCATTTTCCCTGCCTTACTTATCCCTATAATAGGCCTACTTAAAGGCTAAATTCTCTAAGTATTTGATATCTTATCTGTAGTAGCTAAAGTATAATTTATAAGTTCTTATCTTCTATATTTATATAATATCCTAATACCTTATATTTATTATTAACTTAATTATTATAACATCAACTTAATAAGACTTTACCTTTTGGAGGGTAATAAATATCTAAATTATATTAGGATTTAAATAAACTTATTTATATTCTTTAAGGCTAACTTATAAACTTTAAAAAAAAAAAATATTATATAATTTAAATTATAAGTTTAAAGCTATTATTATAATTATTAAAATAGCTTAGTCCTTAATAATAGAATTTAAATACTAGGACTTAAATAATAATTATATTTCTATTAATAATAAGATCATTTAATAATATAATATATCTCCTTATAATATTTTATATAAAAGAATATATTATATTTTAAATATACCCTTATTTTAATTAGTATTACAGTTCTTACCCTGGGATTAATTAACCCTACTAGCTTTAAATTAGTTTAAAAAATTAACTCTTCTAGAGTTGATTTCAGACTATAGGACTAGCGGTAAGGCCTAATGGTCTACAGACATGTGCTTAGTGTACTCTACAATCTGGGCATATACTTTCTTCCTCTCATCTTCTATATGGCGGAACTCATCCCTATGTCCTGCGAGAATCTCATAGTCCACGCCCTTTTCGAGATCTGACCACAATTCTTCAATATACTGGTCTAAAGGGACACCGAACGGGGCAGCCCCAGATGTGTTGCCTAGCTCGGTCTGTACTGCGGGCGGAATAATGTCAATGATGCGAACAGAGGTCGCTTCCGGATTGGTCTCCTTCGTCTTTTCCGCCTCCAGCGCAAGCTGGGTTCTGATCTGCCAGGCGAGCGAGTGAATAGCAGCCTTGGAAGCGCAGTAGTTGGGGTAAAGGTGCATAGGGACAAGTGCCAGGCCAGAGGAAGTTAGGATGACAGCTGTAGGAGTGCCTTTGGCGGCTAATGAGCGCAGATGAGGGAGGAGTAGTAGGGTGGTGTGTAATGGTGATAGATAGTTGAGCGTGACTTCGTCAGTAAGGCGAGATAGACTGTCAGATGAGGAAGCAGTAGGGGACGTAACATCAAAGATGTGCTGCACGCCAGCATTGAGAAAAACGGCATCCAGGGCAGGATATGTGGTTATCAGTCTATTATATATACATGAATCAGCTTCAAGTTCGTTGCCATGCAAATATTTGGGCATCGCCGTTTTAACTCCAAGACTCCCACCTGAATATACTCACTTCTCAGCCCATGAAGACAATGCTGCTAGGTTGCTCACGTCGACGGCCTCAGCGGCAACCTTGCCTTTGCCGTGCTTCTTCACAAGTTCATCCAAGCGATCCTTACGTCGGCCGGCGGCGATAACGAAGACGCCATGGTTGACCAGACGTTCGGTCAGGGCGCGCCCTATGCCGGAAGTGGCGCCTGTGACAAGGGCAGTCTTGTAAAGGAATGGCATGATGAAGAAGACGACGTGGATGAGAAAGTGAATTGTTAGAAGGCTTGTCTACGGTGTAGGCAGAGCTAGGTATGTCGTATATTGCTACGGACTTAATGGACATTCGTAATTGTATACGGCTCAAAGAAAACACTATTGAGTTATCCTTGGCGATATCACGTTCGGTTTGTCTATCAGTTAGTCGGCCTTGTGTCGGTAGGCTTGCCCCATTTGCGGGGGTGGGTTCCTCCGCGACATGGGGCCCAAATGGGAAAGGTTGCGGGGGTTCCCGAGATGCTGCGGGAGTGGTGCAAGCCCGAAGCCCGCACTATGCGGCATGCGTACTAAGATTGTCGTGGCAGACCAATTCCATATTCCAGTTGTAAAATGCCGGACCGAGCGAGCCCCATATACGCGCTTCTAAATGCTAGTTAGCGTTATGCTTTGGGCCGTTGGGTTGAGCGGAATGCTTTGCATCAGCCGTATCCCTGACAGCTATTGCACGCGCACTACAAAGGCTTTCATTTCAGTTGTGTGAGCCCTGTCAACATCTCGGCCAAATAGATCTAGGCAACATAGCATAAAGAACACCTTATTCTTAATACAGTTTCAAGTAGCGTAAACACCGAGCCTGTATCTAGTATACATCTCAATAATGGTATTATCGATTAAATGATCGATAGCAATGAGGAAGAGGCCGCTATAGCGTTCCCAACTGGCGAATAAATCCAAGACTTGGTACGCATGGCTTCCGAACACCAACAACGCTCACTAAGTACCTGCGACTGATCATACTTGCTCTCCCAAGGAGGTGTCAGGATGCCCAGCTGACTCACTCCCGGTGGTCCACCGCCACCTCCATATACGTCTTGCCTTAGGCTTCATACCGATCTGAGAGGGCGATTGTCCATCAGATGTGTTCGATGAGGAATATGAAGTAGCATAGATGTCTCCATTGTGATGTATCTGCGATGCAATATACTCACCGTCATCACAACTCCACATTCCAAACTGTTCCATTAACAAATCCTTATTTCGTTAAAAATGAGTCTTCCATCTCCCACCTGGCGTCCCGGCAAGCGCGTTGTTATCGTGGGCGGTGGCCCCGGCGGTGTCTCGACTGCCCTTGCATTTCTTAGACGGGGCTACGACGTTCGCATCTTCGAAGATGGTGTCCTGCTCTGCATGCCAGTCTTGGCCATTCTACGTTCCTATGGTATGGGCGTTGCTGAACTCGGGTCCTATACCGTGACCTACTTTAAGAACAGCAAGGGCCAAGAGCGAACAAACCTCATATTAAACCCTGAGATTGAAAAGCGTATGGGGATAAAAGGGTGGCACTACGGGGTCTTGCGCGCCTCAGCCTATAAGCGAATGCTTCAGCTGCTTTCCTGACGGCATCCTACAAGTAGGCAAAGAGTTTGAGTCCTATACGGAGCGGGACGATGAGGTCGAAGTCGAATTTGCGAGCAGCACGACAATCACAGCTGATGTCGTTGTTGAGGCTGATGGAGTTCGCTCTGGTGTTTCCAGGCAGCCCTTCGGGGATCCTGGGATTTTCCACGTAGGCATTCGCGTGTGGCTTGCCTGATGCGAGTCTGTGCCTGGCCACATCGGGCCAAACTACGGATTTGTCTCGCATGACTGACAGCGCCAGGCAAGCTTCTTCCCCATGCGTCATGAAGGGAAGCCGGGTTTTGAGTGGTGGATTGTTGAATTGGTCTATGAGTGGAAACCCTTCCTCAGGAAGGTAGAAGAAATTAAGGTTTACATCTCAGACATTCTCAAGGACTGGGCAGATCCTATGCCTTTATTCATCGAGGCGACGGATTTCAAGGACCAGATTTTTCGCTGGGAGATCTACAACAGACCTTCGATGAAAAAATGGTCCAAGGGACGAGTAGTCTGTGTTGGTGATGCTGTCCACCCTGTCTCACTTTATGCTGCCTGCGATATGGGCATGGCGATTGAGGATGGCTATCATCTTGCCTGCTCACTTGATGGGGTTGGCCTTCGTGACGCTCATGCAGTCCGTGCAGGGTTTGAGCTGTACGAAAAAGAACGGGTTAACTACGTTAACCACAACGTGGAATTTGCCCGCTTCCTTGGGAGGATGTTTCATGAGCTCCCGTACCCATTAGCATGGGTTCGGGGGTGCGGGATTGCAAAAGTCTACTTACTTAAGTTTGGCAGGTGCAAGTGCGATGATATTGCCACGAGGCCTAGAATATGCAAATGTGTTGCTAATGTCGCACTAAGGGTTAGCAAAGGTTGGTTCGTAGAGCAGGCTGAAGCCGACACATTATCTTTTGCGGTTGTTTTGACTTACAGATATGATGAAGGATGAGAATTTATGATGAGAGTCGTGTGAACTCATCTTCTGGAGACTTTCAAAACCTCTGAGCAAATATTGCCGTTGGCGAAATCGAAGTATCTGTCTGTGCCGAGGTTGAGACAAGACTCCCTTTTCTCAGGCTCAGGGCCGTCCATAGCGACCACGTTAGCACCCATGGCTTTTGCATACTGGGTGGCGAGATGACCTAGGCTGCCAGCGGCACTACTAATAGCGACCCATTTGCCTACGGAAACTTCTCCTCTGCGACGGGTAGCTACAGTGGCTCCCCCGCCGCATAGTATGGGTGTAGCTGATGCAGGGTCGAAGCCGTCAGCAATGCGAAGGACGTGCCGTGCTGGCGCAACAAGGTATTCTGCCGTTGATGAGGGTCAACTTATAATATCATACAACTACGAGCCTGCTTCTAACGTACCTCTGAATGTCCCATCAGTTAGTAATCCATTAACGACCTGATCTGCGCAAGAGTTCTCATTACCCTTAAGACAGAGTCTACACTTGCCACAGGAGGAATGGCGCTATCCTAGTCCAATAACATCCCCGACTTTGATGTTGCTAACTTCTCCTGCTGCAATTCCTAGTTCGATAAATACACCAACTCCTTTACGACCTCCTATAAGCGGCCGAAGTGGCTGTGAAGGCGCATAGGGTCCGCCGTCGCGGGAATGCAGATCTCCGTAACAGACTCCGCTGTAGTGGATGTGGACCAGTACATCGAGGGGGCCTACATCCTCTGCAGCGATTCTGCTATTAATCAAATAAGGCTCGCTATAGGAGTCTTTGAGAACAGCTGCACGACCTTTGTAGCAGTCATTAGCCGAGCGAGTTGCTTCGTTGTCTGTCATATTGTATTGTGCACGATAATAAGTGATTACTTGTCAAAAGTTAGCCGGTTAATAACACTCCTCGGAGGATCTTTATATAACTAGGTAACAATCCAGAGAATGCAGCACAAGCCTCCACTCTCCCGTACATGAACATATAAGGATCGATATTAGAGGTTTGGATGGTTGGATGCTCTGCAGGTCGCATCGGACAGGCTCATCGGACGCTGCAGTTGCAACTCGAGCAAGATGCAACAAAATAAACTATGGTTCCGATATCGTGGGCGTGTGCCTCTCACTTTAGGATATATGCTAACATGGAGCTCCAAATTCATGGGAGGTCTAGCCTTAACACTGCGGGTATGATTAATTTAACCCTGAAGCACCCTTATGGTGTGGTTGCTATTATCTCCTGGAATGTCTCTTGATCATGTTTGCCATAAAGGTTGCGCCGGCGCTTGTGACTGGAAATGCGATCATCGTCAAGTCCGGTGAGAAGGCCCTGCTTGCGGTATATATATCTCTTTATACTTTCCAGCAACTTTGTCCTAGTAGGATAGCTAATAACAGTATCACGGCAGGTCTTGAAAGTAGCCGAGCTCATTAAAGAGGCCGGTTTCCCCGCCGGCCTTGTTAATGTTATTTCTGGTGATGGAAGAACCAGTGATCTACTTGCCTGGAATATGAGTATTGGGGAAATTTCCTTCACCGGCTCCGTGGCGATCGGAAGGAAGGTTGCCCAGGCAGCTGCGGCATCTAACCTGGAGGATGTGACCCTGGAACTTGGCGGCAAGTCGCCTGCAGTTGTATTCGTTGATGCAGACCTTGATACTGCTGTAACCGCGTATGTGAAACTCCTGCACTATTTCTTATAGCCACCTTTGCAGGCCATCTAACTGTTACCTTAGGACTGGGATCTCCTTTTATGTTAACTCTGACCATCATTGCGAAGCAAATAGCCGAATCTTGGTTGAAGAATCTATCATTGACACCTACCTTTGAAAGATTACCAAATTAATGAGTTCTCGAAAGATAGGTGACCTAACTGACAAAGCTACCTTCCAAGGTCCCCAAGGCGACAAACAACAGCAGATAAATATCTTGGAGTTCATTAATGAAGGTAATCAGGCTGGTGAGCTTGTCTACACTGGACAGGTGCTAGAGGGCAATGTGTGTGATATCTTTTGGCGAAAGTGCCAAACTCTATGTAGGGGGACATGAGTTTCTAATTCTTACATAGGGTGCCTTTGCTCCCCCAACTATCTTCAAGAATGTTGGCAGAGATTCACGAATCTTCCAAGAAGAAGTTTTCGGCCCTGCGGTTATTGTCAATTCTTTCAAGACAGAGGAAGAAGCCATTGAGATCGCCAATGATACGCAGTATGGCCTTCACGGTAAGTCATATGTGAGACCACCCTATATCGTGCATCTTTCCAACTTAGAGGTTATAGCATCTGTATATACGACAAACTTTGCCCGCGCTATGCGTTTTGCCAAGGCATTTGAGGCCGGAATCGCTGGAGTCAACTGTGGAGCTCCTGAACAGGTATACCCCAGCCAATTTCCCACCGTTAATACATGACTCCTGACGAGATACTTAAGGGGCTTGATATGCCTGTTGGAGGCTGGAAGCAGTCTGGCATCGGATCCGAGATGCATATGTACTCGGTGGAGAATTTCCTCCAGACGAAGGTGGTGTACTTCAAGCATGAATTTCAAGGTTTGGGGGACATTGAAAACCATGTAGTGGATTCAAGGCGCCTAGAGGGTAAAGGGACTATACTTAATGCTTGATCTCATTGTTCTCAGTACTTTAACTGTTAGTGAGCTGTCAAGCTTATTAATCACATAATCCCCAAGTAGCAAACGCTCATTAAAGAATACAATGTAATGTTTATGTTGAGCGATTTACCCCGCTAAAGGTAAGAGGCTAGCGCTACAGATAGCCCAGAGTGTTTGAAGCAGAGGCAGTAGAGAATGTCAAAGTGGTACTAAGAGTAGATAATATAGTGAAATATAAAATACAGTATAAGATACTCTATAATACTTAGCAACAATTAATTACTTATATTAGACGTCATCCCTATACCTGCAATCTAAGCATCGATGGTTGGTGGTATACCATCTATTACTTGCTGAAGAACCTTGATCATCGATATGTTTAGCACTTTCCATTCTGTCCTCCGCTCCAGAATTCGTATGGCCTCCTTCAAAACCCTTGTACCGCTTTCGACCCCATCGAGGATCCCAACGCCAGCAATATGTAAGGGAACCCTTGTACCTAGTCTAATCCACTGGTGTAACGAATCCGCCTCCACATCCTGGTCGATGCGGAGAGGCCGACCGATTGACGACGAAGGTCCGACGTTAGATGAGATCTCTTTCGATAGGGTATCTTCCAGCTCCACATACACTCGTATGTAAAGCGAGGCGATAAGCAGCGAGTGAGGGTCAAAAAATGTCGTCGTAGTCTGCGTACGTATTATTCTGAAAAGAATCGCCGAGTGTCGTAGTGCCCCCCGGGCGCCTTGATTGTCTTTCATGATGACCCGTGAGAGTTCTTCCTTGGCAGTTTGAGTTCCTCGTCGGGTCGTCATCCAGCCGAAATACATGTAGAGAAACCTCAATGGCACACGCCTTAAGAGCGATAGCAGATGGTAGGTCTTCAAGTGAGTTAAAGCCAAAGGGATGGTGTTAGCATAAGGGTCCCGTTGGCCTTCGAAGAGTTCAAACTTTTGGTCGAGTTGCCGTCTCATAAGCTGGTCTGATGTTGACGTTCCAGTGGACTGTTGACCTTGCCCAACCGCGGAAGATTGTAAACCACAAAAAAGCCAAGAGTGTCTTTCTTCTAATAGTCTCTTCTCCTCCACATAGACTGAAGTCATTGCAACGAGGCGAGCGGAGCCTTGTAGCCTTTCTATTGTTTCTTGTACGGTGGTGCTTTTGTTGAGTAGATCGAAGAGAGGAAAGTTGCTAGGCGAATCTTTGGGTAGTTAGTTTTGGTTCTGAATCGCGGAGTAGCTTTGCTTACCATGCAGCCGCTGCGTTTCCTGGTCCCACTGGTCCGCTGTAGCTGAGCCCCATCTCGCTTCATCCCCCGGAATTGGGGAACGAATGTCTTGACTTGAAATCACTGGGGAGAGCTCCCAGATAACATACTGCAAGCACTCTATGTCTACAAGCCAGAACGTAAGAACCAGTGATTGATAGGTTATTCGTCCTAGGGCTGAGAGAAACTTACAACAAGTAAAGTACATAAGCCTGTTCCACGACTCATGCTCAACCCACTCCGCCCAGCTCCCTTCTGCAGAGGAGGGAGTCCTGGTTCTATGAAAAAGTGAACCATCGCCGGAATTGAACGGCTGGAACACTGTTACTAATATACTTTTCATGCTTTGTGACTTCAGGCTTGCTCGAGTAGTACCACTAAACACCATTAATAGCTGATGTAGAAGCACGGTTTGCCCAAAAACGAGATCGCCATCAATACAATGTCCCTCGAGGAGCTGCAAATAGGTGAGTGCCTTCAAGTCAGGTTCGTGGTCAAGGGAAGACTGACCTTTACCACCAGGGCTTGGTGCAGTAGGTCTCGCAACGGAACTGCGAATTCGTGCTGGTTTCTGATGGCAGAATGAGAACAGCCAACTGCCACAACTGCCAAAACTAACATCCAGGACTTCGGAGATGGTTGAAATGTTGGAAGATGAAGGACAGGAAATTGTGCATTTACATATTCGAAATAAAGCTGCATGAACGAGTTCAGTACATCAATGTCAGGAAATTCTTGTGTTTCAGAGGAATAAGAGGAGGTGTTATGAAGGCTGCAAAAGAAGAGTCGCATTCTCTGGTAAGTTTCGTCCGACAGCGCAGGCACATGATAGTAATTCTCTGCGGCGATAATATCAACGTCGCTCAGAAGCAGCTTGGGAAAGTATATCGGGCGCTGGGAAGAAGCTCTCCCACATCTTCCTACCATGCCGTATGGTGTCGTTGGGGTCACCGTTGACAAGCCTTCTGCGTTTGTGGACTCTTGTAAGTCTGTTGGGGAATGGCTGCCGAGGCCGACTTGGGGAGCCGATACGTGATCTGCTTCAGCGTGAGCCTGAGGCTTGGTCGTTCCAGACCTTGAATCGTCACATGGCGGGGTATCCAACCTTGGATCAACTGAATACTCCCACGGACTAAGTCGTGGAAGCCAATCTTCAGTGTCGTCCAAGACTGAGAAGGGGTAGAACCACGAATTTGCCGGGTCGTCCGTTACCGCCGATAACTCAGCCTCAGTAGCCGCCCGACGCTGCGCCGTATGATCAGTATGAGATACGCGGCAGCCCCCCGGCATAACTTGGGACTCCGACTCAGTTGTTCCATCATTTGAATCAGCATGGAGGCCCAAGTAGTGAGTACGAGGTGCTTCAGGACTATCCATGACGATATCTGAAGTTTGCAGCCCAGATGATGGTGTAGGATTTTGTGAAGGCCTGGCTTCAAAATGATGTCGGTTCATATCTTGCGTTTCCCCCAAACCCAGAGTCTCCATAGTGGAATGTACCCCGCTTTCGTATCCAGAGATTAGCTCTGAAGGTACACGAAGCCGCTCAACAGCCACATTCTCAGGCTCGGATCGCCCCCAGTGGCTGTCCGGCGGTGTCTCACACTGAAGTTTTCTCTGTCGACAACGGCCGCATGGTGAAGCTCGATCACATTTCTGCTTTGACTTGGCGCAATTGGCACATGCGTGCGGAATATGGCCAAGACTTGAAATGGAGAAAGCTTGGACTTGGTCAGTCGACAGCCCATGAGTGTTGAGGTGTCGCTTTAGTATATCTCTGTCAATCACATCAGCTATGGCGCCCTTGCCAAGTGATATCTAGTGCAGCTTTACCTTCTTGCAAATTGCCTAGAGCAGACGGCGCATGAGTAAGGGCGCAGGCCTAAATGCTTTCGAACGTGTCGCTGAACGTGTTCTTCACGACTAAACGATCGTCGACAGTAGCGGCAAGTTAGATTATCCGGGTCCGTCATAGCGTCAGTCCAGGACTGGCACTGCAAAGGAGTACAAGGTGTGCGCTGTTGTTTAATGTAGCGAAAGGCAAGGGTGTATTTCTTGTCATTGTAGTCTAGTGTGATATGTGTTAATGATGGAGAAAGGGGGAGAGGGGAGAGTCTGAAAGTGGTAATATATTTTCGGATTTAAGAAACAAAATTCGGACTTAGTAAGTATTGATGACTCTACTGTGTTTTAGTAGACTAGGCTTGTTATAGCCTAGGTGCTACGGATAGATACAGTCTCCATTCAAATAACTTAAATTACCTACATAAGTAATAATAGATTATTATTAAAGTTAGCTGGCTTATATTAAGTATATAATATATACTTTTTACTATCTTGCGAATATGTCAGGTTCTTCTTCTGGCTAATTATGGCACAAAAGCTTAATATGGCTGATCAGAATGGCCTGCTTCTGATAATATAGCAGATGAGGGAGATGTAAAATGTATGAATGGCGTGTTTCTGCTCGAAATCACTGTCACCGTTGTCGTTGTCTTTGTCGACGTTTAGCTCTTACTCCGCGCCATTCAATAATATATCCTTTCCTATCTCATCCTGCTTCCGTGATGCAATAATGATCTCCTCCATGGCACGGTGCTGTGAATCAATCGCTTCGATAGCATCTCGTGGCAAGCCAGGTGGTCATGCTCTCTCATGAAATAGCCGTCGCTACGGAACACTTCCTGGTAACAGTATGCAAGGCGCTGTTCACTCAACTTACTGTAGTCTATAATGGAATTTCCTCAATAGATTATTATATACTCCTGGCCATCTCTTTTCTTTTCCTTGATGCTAGGCGATGAGCTCTCGCATATTAGATTCGATGGCCCGGACTGTTTTTACATATTCTTGCCACTTCATTCCGAAGCTTCCCTCATCTAACGTGACTTGATAAGCATCACTACCTTCTTGATTCAAATCCGAGTCGGTTTCTAGTCTTCTAGAA
Organism: Fusarium oxysporum Fo47; assembly: GCF_013085055.1. Taxonomy (NCBI): domain Eukaryota; kingdom Fungi; phylum Ascomycota; class Sordariomycetes; order Hypocreales; family Nectriaceae; genus Fusarium; species Fusarium oxysporum. The sequence goes on along the minus strand of NC_072840.1, from coordinate 186,438 downwards.
GTATCATTTCGGCTCTTTTGATGTGAATTGCGCTAGTGATATTAGAGAAGTTCATATTATTCAAGGGCTTTTCAGAGGAAAGAGGCGCATTCGCCCGGTAAGTCGCTTTCCTTAAACGTCTTTAGCATACATTCACCATTTCGCACACCACCTCTTAGCATTAAAAAGTAGATCTGGTGCAGAAATATTAAATTCACAGACTGCGGCTGCCGGTGTTATTATATTCCCAGATGATGAAGCCAAATTTTGATCTCACAGGCTAATCAGCTTAACGAACAACTCATTCTCTGAAATACAAAGCAACTCCTATTCTAGATATATAATATATGGCATATAACTATTAGTAAAGTAGCCTGGTGATAATTCCTAACCATTACTCAGATAATGCTTGATATTAGAAATTAGTAGTGGCCATGCAAGGGAGCCAAGTTGCTGCAATCGTTTATAGTATGAATTCAGTCTAAGGTAAAGGCTAGGCCACTAAACAAACTCCTTAGTCTCTTTATCCTTATGCATAAATCCTTACCTTTGTAGGTATGGTAACATCTAATAGCTTCTATAAAACGACCTTTTAAGCTCTTTCCGCCACTTTTAAGCGCTGCCTATGCCTCAGGTGGTTTTAACAGCCTGAAAGCTTTGCTGAATTAGCATACGGTATAGCTTATCCTTCCATCCTTTTTACTCAAAGTGACTATCTTTCCACCCCCAGAGCCATGCGAATAGAATATCGATATTCTTCACTGCTAGCCGATTCCTGTATACAAGCTGTGGCGGTCGGTGGTGCTTAGCCTCCCGGCGCTTCTCGTGAGCTTACCACGAGATCAGAAGGCTGATCTTCTTCTTCAGGACACATTCTGGAACCGAATCTCTGAGTTCTTCGAGCCGGAAGTTATCATCATGACCGAGACCGGCACCCCAAGTACAGGCGGCCGCGGCTTTGTCCTACCGAGGCAAACGACTCTGATCAACTCGGGCGTATGGCCTTCGATCGGTTACATGCTCGGATCCTCTCAAGGAGTTGACTTCGCGCAGAGGGACCTGATAGCTGAGGACAGTTCTCGTCGAGGACGGACGATTCTGTTTGAGGGCGACGGGAGTTTCCAAATGACGGCCCGGGAGCTCAGCACCATTATTTATACGCGGCTTGATATGATTATCTCCCTTATCAACAATGATGGCGATACTATTGAAAGGTTAGTGCATGGCGAGGATGCGGTCTACAACGATATCGCGCCGCGGAGGTACTTCGAAGCCCCAAGTTGCTTTGGTGCACCAAACGATGGCTCGTACGTGACAATGACGGCAAGGGCATCAACCTTGGGGGAACTTATGGAAATCATCTCCAAGGACGACTTTAAGTACGGGTCGGGACTCCGTATGGTTGAGATTATGATGGAACGGATGGATGCACCGGTTATCTTAAAGCGTCTGTTAGAGAGCTACTCTGCTTCGGCCAGCTAGAAGTTTCTAATAAGTGACTAAAGCAGATCTTGATCTATCATTTTCGTCTTTCTGTCATGCCTTCGTAAGTCTTTTCGACTGCTTGTCCATCGCTTCTAAGTCGTCTTTGGTGACAGGATTTCGAATATCAATAAAGACCCTTTCCACTTCACTCAGTAAGAACGGCCCTGGATTGCAGTGTGTATGATCAAGCCCATCAACCTTTCCAATATCATGGACCACTAACCCTGTCATCTTACGACGCAGGCCAACGATACTGTCCATCACATCTTCTGCCTGGGGTAAGGGCCATAAACCCCCTCGCGCAAGACAAAACGTTATTGAACCCAGAATCATGGATTCACAGCGATGCGGCCCCATCCACTCTGCATGTCGACACCAGCGGGGCTTCTCATCAACGACGAGTAAATCATTGACGAGTCTTCCTATAACGTCTAGAAGTGCTTGGATGGTCATGAGACGATTTGCGGATATTCGCTCTGAAACTGAATTAGTTATTGTCTTATTGATGTGCATCAGAAGCTTACCTATAATATCTGGCTGCATTCTGAGATGGGGATCTTCGGAGCCATCCGATTCCATGAGCATTCTTCTTGCTATTCTACAAAAGGAGTCTTTTCGGCCAAATTCCCATGCTATCCATAGGCTCTTAGCCATGGACACTTTTGACGCCTTTGCGTCATCCTCCACCAAAGACATCCATCTTCCTACCCAAGGTTCCAGCATATGTGTGCCATCGTAGTAGTTTGATAACACCGTAAGGTCGTACAGGTCATCTATCGATAACGTCCTGGGCATCTGATCGAATTGGCCGTGTGATATTCGTAGAAAGATGGATAATGCTGTTGGCTTGTCCTCTGGGAGTTCCACAACCCAGTCTTCACCATTTGTTGGTTTCGACTCCATGAACAACCCAAAGAGCATACGCTCAAAGACTGGCGATGCTCTAGCCAAAGCTCTCGAACAGGCTGTAAAGGTGACAGGATCTGTTTGTCCAACGCAAAGCTTGACATCGCCACGTGGGTCGAACACGATGTTTTCTGAGGACATTGGAAGATGATATGCGGTGCTGTGAATCTAAAATGAGCGAGTTTAACACGAGGTTGTAAGTTTATATAATAATCATTATAGGCCTCTCAGAAATTAGTTCAAGTAAAGAATGAATTTTTTAGTCTTGACTAAGAATAGAATTTTGCCAAGACAATTATCAGGGGCTATTACGTTCGAGCCAATGGCCTCAGCCACACAATGGCGGATGGGCGAGCGGTTTAAACGAAATGGCTATAAATAGACAATACGAGAGTGGCTGAGGTGATTTTGGCAGTTCGGCCCCTGAATAAGTCCGACGTTTCCGACATCTAAAAAGTAAGCTTAATGTTATTATTATTTGTTTAAATGACGGCATAAATTCATGATTAATGGGCGCGATTGCGGCTAAAAACCGCTGTCTCGTTATCAACTTTATCTTATCTTATCTTATTATTTCCGACAAGTCCGTTTACTCACATTGTATATTCACCAGTGCTGGCAGAAAGGAATAAAAAGAACAAGAGGTTAAGAGTGTTAGATAAGGTAAGTATTCCTTTCCTTTATCTTGCATTTAACTAATCCCTTATTATTGAATTTTATATGCTCTTATTAATGCAGGCCCTTAAGAGCCAGCTTAATACTAGTCTAGGTCGACAAATCACTATAGACCTACCCTACATATGCAGAAGCTCTTGACGCTAACTGTGTTTATCTGGCATGTCGCAACTTCAGGTCTATGACGTAGGCCTCCAACATCCACCTTCCACTGTATTTGACGTCTCTCACGCGTAGATATCACCATAAACGCGTCTGAAATATCACGATGGCTGACTTTGCAACGAGGCGACAAGAGAATATCAAGCAAAATGAGATGCTTCTCAGTGAACTCAGGAATCCCATACCCAAAGCCGATTCTCAATCCAAGCCCGCCAACAAAAGTGTAAAACGAAAGGCCAGTTCACCACGCGAGCCTACAAGACAGTCCAGGCGCATAGCGGAAGCCAGCACGAAACCGAGTTACAATGAAGATCAAGATCATGTATCTGTATCACAAACATCCACGAGAACCACCAAAAAGAAACGGACAGTTTACAACAACGTTGTGCAATCAACAAGTTTAGATGCTGAATCAAACCCTCAAAACCCCAAAGACGTCAAATCCGTTATCGACGGGTGGACAAGATGGAAGCCAGAAGCTGATGAGCCGAAGCGCGATGCTTCTGGAGCATTTCATTTTGATTCCAATCCTGACTTCCGGCCCAACAAATCCCCAGAAGAGATCATCCGCGAGGGAAGCTTTGGCGGCTCTTACTGGCGGCCTTTGTTCTCAAAACATCTGGGAATCACTATACAAGATGACTGGAGAGAGCTACCATCCTCATGGACTGCGGGATTGAACGTGGATGAATATCTCATCAGCGACACATACAACCCCGAGATAAACAAATACGGCGTCGCATGCGGGCAAAGCATTGAAGAATGGGAAGCAGCTGGCTGGATCGCCCACGAGTACGATGTTCGGGGCTGGTTTCAATGGTATTGTCGCTTTTGGATGGGCCGGCGATGTTCTGATGACGAGCGTCAGATCAGTCGTTGGAAGAAGTGCGTTGGCGAGACGGGTCGTTGGCGACGGATATTGCTCAAGAAATACGTGACTTTGGGGATACGGACGGTATTCGCGGACGATGGCAGAGAAGAAGATGATGTTGATGTGAGCCCTGTAGTGCACCAGACGTGCCACCACTGGGCATATGAAGTTCGACAAGACGCTTTGGAGAGATTCTGGGCTGACGGGAAATGACATGCTTGATCACGGAGAGGCTTGAGAGTTCATAAGTATTGATTGCTTGTGGTATAAAAACACCTGGGTGCAGAATTCAATTAAAATACGTGACATAAATCGTGAGTCATTAAGTTTCTCATCTATTCGTGGCATTCCAATCCATTTTCCGTAGAATCTTGCATAAAAGGCCGTACGACGATTGAGCTCCCCGTGATATTGCCTGCAGTTCCTTCAGTGTCGTAACAGCCTCATTAACCGCAACGACTACTTTGATCCGTTGAGGGAAGTTCTTCACTTGATCCCTTTGTAGAGACATGGATAAAAAAGCGGCTGTATCAAAGAGACACAAGACAACAAGATGAAACTGCCCATCACCTTGTGAGACTCGAGATGCCCATTGAGTTGCGATTTGCAACGTCTTCAGAGAACACTCTACCGCTTCCGCTCGTAGCTGCTGTATCTCGGGTACAGACAAATCTGTCGATGGATGCAGTAAGTAGGATTTGTATGGCTGGAGAATCATAAAGTACGCCATTGTCTGGACATAGTAGCGATGCGTCACGACCCATGGCCATTCAGCATCTTTCGAAGTGTCTGGGTCGCTTAGAGCAAACACAGCTGGAAAGGAGGATACGTGATGTTCCACCATCTTCTTGTAGTCCCGGACCTTGGATGGCGAGTTGATGTTCTGTGGTGTCTGCCAGCGCTTGGCGAGAGAAGATATGAGTTGGTATTGAAGCTTGATATGGAGTGTTGGTGTTGGCGCTGAACCTTTCAGGTCGGGTAGTTCAGGTTCTGAATCGATGTCGTTCATGATGAATGGCCGACCTAGTATTGACGATAATTGCCTGTGTGATATTAGCCATTGAACACGACTTGCCATCTTTCTCCAGTATCCACGTACCAGTTCCAGCAGTACAATACACGCCAGGCTCGCCGACCAATCTGTACCTCAATATCATGTGTCGCCTTGTGTCGCGACTTGTGTAGTCCTGCATAGATAATATGTTCAGTAAGAGCCTGGTTGTTTTATTCCTGCTATTGACTTACCCAGCTCATATGCCTCTTGCACAGCGAGACCAATTGTATGCCAGGCTTCAGTGAATTTTGCTTCGCCTTTGAACCAGCAGATAGAAAGGACTTTCCACTGAAGATTAATCAGATGGTAGGACCCAGCTGGTATTGCCTCAGCAAGCCTTGCTCCAGCATCGTGGTAAGCCTTAGAAACATCCTTTGGAGGTTGGGCCAGATGGATGCCCAGTGTTGTTTGCGAATCAAGGTCAAGATGCTGAGTGACGCAAGCGCACATCATGAAGATGAGGGTAGTAAGTTGAAGATCCTGGAGACATCGTTGTTGCTTTCTGCACGACCAATTGACGTATTGCCGTATGAAGGCTGGTGGGTGAATGAAATTGTAATGGTGATTGACGTTGCTGAAGAACGCTTCAATTAGAGCGTCTTGGAGAAATTATTAGACGTGAAACAAGGTCAGATTATGAGATGCTCACCCAATTGAGGCTTGGCAGGGAGCAAGCGGAGTGCATTTCGTAATTGCGAGTCAGCGCTAGCATCTAGAATTGCTAGGTCATGATGGTCCTTGTTATTATGCTGCAAACGAGGTTAGATACAGCCAGAACTATCGCTACGACTTTATTTATCAGGCGCGGTGAACTGACTAGTGAGTAGGAAAATCCATCGTCGAGACAACCCTCATCTGTATGTAATAAATGGCTGAGACCTGTGTTTTCCGAAGAGGGATCGTAATTGCTATCTTGGTCCTCTGCTTGGACCCGTGACCGTTTGAGGGTAGGTGTTTTAGTCAGCGGTTTGGTAGACATTTTTAAATAAATACCCCAAAGTAAAAAGTCAGCGAAAGTGTAAACTTGGACATCAGTATCGGTTTATGATATAGACAACAGATTCATTTTCGGAGTACTGTACTGTAAAAAGTCGGTGGTGGCCGAAATACATCGGCCGAAAGCTTTCGGCATGACGCCCGAAGACAGAGTGCATACATAAGTTGAAGTAATACGGGCCTCACCAACAGCATGACACAAAAAACGGAATCCCGCTCTTTTTTCCCATGTCCCCTCCTCGCAGAATGGTTCTCACTGGCTAGTTGCTGACAGGGACGGAGTAGCTGGCGGAAATAAGAAATGTATTGGCCCGAAGGAAGCCCTCAATCCCCACTGACATGCATCCCATGTCGCAGGCTAGAGGACAATTGGGAAGTGATCAGCTTGTCAGCTCTCCCTGGACAGCGGGATTTTCAGCGACACACAAGCATTTTACAGTTGGACAGACAGACTCTTCGCTTCTGAAAGCCTGCCCTGGGTTCCCGCTGTCCGCTTTTTTTTTTTCAAGTAGGTCGGGCGCACTGATAAATTTTGATCACGAAGCTCATCATTTGTCTCAGCTTTGATGTTTTATTCAGTCTAAACTCAATATTTACAGCCGGTTTAACGCCGAAGGAGCTGTTCCAAGTAGTCGGGTCCGTGACTCCCCTCAGCCCTTCAAAATAGTAAAATAAAAAATAAACATAAAACAAATAATGAATGATCCAAAGAATCGTCTGAATAATGACCCAATGACCATTCTTGACCAACCAGATCGAAGCTGTCGCGCCTGTAAGAACGGCGGATTAACCATCACATCAATCATTCGTGTCCGTCGGATCTCGGGAGCTTGTTTCCCAAAATATCTCCCCGATCGGAAGCTGTCGCATGTGAGCATTTAATTTGGTTTCACTTTCGGCAGCAATCTCGTACCTCCACGTGATGTTGGCTTGCACGACATTTTGAATGCCTTGGATATAGCGAGCGACATTCGCGTCAATCTCAGGTCCCCAGCTTGGCAGTTGCTCAATTGCCTTCTGCCAATATTGGTATCTTTCCTCAAGAAGGTTCCCAACAGTATCGAATGCCTCTTGTGGAGATTGGCCAGTCATTCGACAAGCTGCAACCATGCTGAAAGGGCAGTCGTCATTCTGCGTCATATTAACTTCTATGATTTGAAATATTATATGCAATGAATGGGCCGATTTACCTCTTCCTTCCGGTAGGATAAGATGTCATTGGACCTTACGTGCCGGTTAGTTATTTAAAACGAAAACAAAAAATGGGTAGCTCTTACAGTAAGACAAAGTCCGCACCCAGAAGCTCTAACCTCTGGATAATGGGGTTTTCGAATACTTCATCTGGCAACTTGATATCATGGGCATACTCGATCAGATGATACAAAGGCGTCACTCCCGATGAAAGCCGCCTTGTATCAAGCATCTCCTGGATACTAGGAATGCTATTTGTAGAAAATTGTTTCACATGATGGACTACTCCGTCTGTGTACTGCTTCATTGCAAGAGCAAATCTTCTCCGGGCACCTGAAGCTATTAGTGAGGTCCACGTCAAGATCAGCTTAAGGAAACTTGCCAGCAGTCGAGCCCTATCATGATCACGTGTCAGACTACCGTCATCGCCATGCCATTGAGCTGGACTTACCTGTGACACCCTTCGAAAAATGTCGTCATGAGCCTGGACTACAGCGCTCTTTGTCCTAGTATAAGTCTTGTCCAGCATATCTGCCATGAGACTATCAATAACGACTTGCGACCGTTTCGGATCGGATTTCAATGATCCTTCATCAAACACTGCCATTGTTAGCTCCCGCAATTAACAACAAAAGTGAATGGTAGCACATACTATCATCGAAAGGAAAGACCTGGAACAAATGTCAGAGAGCAGCAATACAAACGGAGACATGGTTCGCTTACCCAGTTCCCCCAATCGCACATCGTCTTGAGCTTGTCGAATGGAGCATCAGGAGCCGCGATAGAAATGAATACGGCAAAGTCGCAGAACTCAACCCTCTTTTTCATTCGAGGTGAAAAGGAACACTTCCTAATAGTGCATCAGCATGGCATGTACCAAGGTGGAGGGCGGGCATACTCTGCAAGCCACCTCTCGGAGATGGGCTTGACTGTTTCATAGTTGGGATTCATAGGCGGAGTCTCGACCACGAAGCCTTTGAACATGTCGGGAAGAATGACAGTTCTTCTCGACTCCATCTTGGTAGTGAACACCTGCATGGCGGGTGCTGCAGGTACAGATTGTGGGGAGGGAATGATGGGGGAGGGAACAACAACTTTCTTTGACATGCAGAAATCAGCTCGAGGCTTGCTGGGCGTCACGAGCACTCAAATATCCCAAAGAAAACAAAGAACGCCAGGGTTCTGACACCCAGCCTCGTAGGTGTTCCAATCAGCCAGCTTCCCTTCATCCCGCGCCATTTTCTTTCAGCTTGAGACTAAACACATACTAAGCCATGATGGAATCACAATTCCCAGACATTGGAGCCAGCCAGGGTGAGCATATCATACCAGGTGATGGGCGGACAGGGGTCCTATTTACGAATTATTGGCAGACGAGCCACACACTCCGTGGGTATGGTTCAGATCTAAATCATGGAGTGAGAGACTAAGAGTAAGCATCCACCAGCAAACCACCCCCTTGTCATGTTGATCGTGTGGTTCAACGAATGGTCCATGGAGAAAGCCGGCGGATCCCAAACAACCTCCGAGCAGCAATATTACGAGATGTACCTTTTGAGTCAAGGGATAGGAACGGGAGGAGGCGTTCCAAATCTTGCTGTCAGGTACACTTGGACATCCCCAGCTTAAATTGAAGGATGTCTGTCCTGCTGCTCTCTTGGAACGTCAACTTAGTTCCAAGTCTCCTTTTTCCAACTTTTATCAATTTTTCATCCACCTCACTATGAAGTTCTTTGGGCAACCCGCAACTCGGGAAGAGCTTCGAACCATTGGAAACCACTCTTTCACATGGACGAATGATCACATTCCCAAATCCCACACAGACCCTCTACGTTACAAATGTGACGAACTTGGAGCTGCTGCTGTCAAAGAGATCCAAGAAATCCACGCTCAGCAAAAGAAAGAAGGCCACCAAGTCGACAGAACAGACTTGTTCGAAACACTTTCTCATCACCAGGACCAGAGCCAAGTGCTTTCTCAGCTCTGGACCGAGGTCCATACTGTCCCCTATTGGGTAGATTGGGATCAGATTGCTCGAGGACAGCGTTTCTTCTACCGCTATGCCCTCGCAAACCTCATCGGATTTGCTTTCCAAGGTTTTGTTGGTGAGAACTCTGCTTCTACCAGCGTCGTCGAAGTACTTGCTCGTACTGGTGGATTCAGCACTCGTGTCTTGAGACGTCGACTGCTTGAAACATTTCAACTTGTTCTTCAAGTCACCCACTCTCTTGATCATGTGAAGCCTGGTGGACCAGGGCATAGATCGATTGTGCGAGTCCGTCTACTGCACTCCATGGTCAGACAGCAGATCCTCAAAGTTGCCGCATCGAAATGCCGGTTCTTCGACCAAGAGACACATGGCATTCCTATCAACACCCTTGATTCGATACATGCCATTGCAACATTCAGCTGCAACCACGCTTGGCTTCAGCTCCCTCTTATGGGGATTACCCCCGAGAAACAGGAAGTCGAAGATTACATCGCCCTTTGGCGGTACGTGGCCCATGTTATTGGGGCGCCTCAAGAGTACTTCACAACAGCAACTCAAGCTAAGGCTGTGATGGAAAGCTTAGCGTATAACGAGCTCCTTGTGACACCCACTTCCGTTGTCATTGGGTACAACTTCGTTGAGGCCCTCAAGGATCTACCACCCATGAACATCTCGGATGGTTTCATTCAGGCTGCTAGTCGCGTCTTGAATGGCCACGAGATCTGCGACCAACTTGGTATGGGACGGCCCAGCTGGTACTCATATGCCTGCTTCAGAGGCCATTGCTGGTTGGTGTGGAGTCTGGCTAGCCTGCAGCGATGGATCCCTGCCTTGGACGATAAGGTGATTGATCTTTGTCGGGAAGGGCTGCATAACGCTATAATCCACAGTAACCAAGGTCTCGGAGGTGGCTCCATCCTTGATTTCAAATACGTTCCGGATGGGCGGATCCAAGGAAAGGAGAAGAATGACCGGGCCGAGGGGCGTTTGTGGTTCTTTGAGAGACCCCTTGAGTTCATGTACTTTGTAGTGTTTGTCATTGGATGCACGGTAGTGCTGGCATGGTTGCTTTGCATGGCGCAGCTCCTTGCGCTCGGGTCCTCGCGTCTTGGAAGATAACCTGGTTGGGCTGAGATGGCATTCTGTACTGTAGATCGCCCCGTAATTCTATTTGTCGTATGAACCAACAAGCAGATTGCCGTGTGTCTAATGTCATCCAGAGTCCTAGGTCCGTGTAATCCTTGTCACGTCTAGGGCCGCAGCAAGAACACCTCCATCGCCCGGCTGACGTTCAGGTGTCAGAAATCAACGGATCATCACGGATTAAGAAGCAATGAGGTATTTTCAGCTCCCAAAGAGGCAATACTTACCATGTTCGTCCCAAACTATTTCACTTTCTCCATAATCCAACTGAGACATCTTGTCGTGCCACTGTATATCTGATAGATCACTGGTCAGAGCGCAATCTACCAAGAAACTATTGTTTGCCTCGATCGATCCAGCACGTCCGCTATGCCCTGGAACAACGACCAATGAGAAGAGCCCAGTCGGTAGTGCAAGAGTAGGCAATCAGGGAAATATTGGGCCTTGCCATTGCGGTTGGGTCAAATAGTGCCGGGATCGACAAACTAGCTTCGCGTGGCTGTCGTCTGACATGATAGAACCCCTTGTCAAAAATTCAGCTACTCCACACCCACCATGGCAAATTACCAACTGCTCAGCTATCTGAGGAACAAACTGAGTTTGATATTGCATGACAGTAGTTCGGATTCTGTTGGCTAAAATGGCGTCGTCTGCCACGTCATTCTGCCGTCAGCCTTTAGTGGTTTACAAGTGCGCCAAGCCTCTGTGTCTCACTGTCAACTCAATTGGCCTAGGTTAAGTAAAAAGTGTCTTAGATCTAGCACGTAAACGATTTGGACCTTGACGATCCAAACAGTGAGTGATTTAATCCACTGGGTGCCGTTCACGCGGTATCGGTTCCCCGATATTTTACGGACTGCACCATCTTTAAGCCAGCTGCTGCAGGCACCCTTACCCTGGTCAACGCGAGGCCCGCGCCGTGAACCAACATGACATATTGCGCTATACTACGCTATACTGCGCTATTGCCTATCATACCACCGACGCCAAGAGCGTGACGTGTTAAGTCTGACCAATCGTCTAAGTGGAATGCTGCCACTGGTGCTTTCATCTTCAATAGTATGTGATTGGAGTTCTCAAACAGGGTCATCTCTCGCGAACCGAACTGAATCATTCTTGTCAAGGAGGTAGGGAGGAGGACCTTGGGTGCCCTTGAGGGTAAAGCAGTGCAAGGCCCAGAGGCAAGAGAGTGAATACAAGTAGCTGATAGGATCAAAACGCTCCCCAAGTCTATTGTAGGGTGGGATTTGTCACTTGAGGGCGAACTTTCTCGGACCCCTCCCCTGAGGGTGGCTTGAACTGCAGGTTGACCGTTGATTGCTGTACCGCGTCTTCCGCCAGATTGCTGGGCACGCTAAGCAGCCCTTCGGCTTTAATGATATCACTAGAGGCCGCTCGAGTTAGTTCTTCGAAAGTGCCCAGACATTTGAGTCTATTTGCTTATAGACGGAGAACTCCGCGGAATTCCGCGGCTGAGGATTTGGCCTTGGTAGTCGCTTAGTTGCCTGCATCGTCACGTCCTTTGTTCTGTGTAAGCAGCTTAAAACGTAATTCCTGCGGTCCAATGTTTAATAATAAAGGAAATTTAACTTAAAATGAAAAGCAGAAAAAGGAGTGCTAGCTCCCAATTCGAGTAGTGCTGCAAGAAAGCTGTGGACTGTACTGTTAGCTTCAGCTGCAACCTTTCCGTACTCCATGTCATCGAGGCTGAGACAAGGTTGAACTGCAGTCATCACGTCGAAGTATGACCAACAGCTATTCAGACACGCAAGTCTACAGAAACTTCGCGATCTGAAATAAATATCGACCTCCGTTTGAGAGGACTTGAGAAGAGCACCATGAAGACTAGTCCAGGTTAATACGGGATCTATTGGGTATGGGTGCAGCATATAATCAGAAGTCAACAGTCAACGAGTGATATTGGCATCTATTTTGCAACTTTTCGTAAACAGTTTCTCTCAATCAAGATGCCACCGCGAATCAAGCTACGGAGATGATGATTGTTGAAGAAAAGCCGTTAATCATGTATCCCACCTGAAGGTAACATATCAGCTGTCATCTTAAGTACAACACTAGAAACAGCAGTCAGACCATTAAGTGTTGATATTCATGGTAACACAATTAAACACTAAGTCGGTCGGCATATTTGTATATTGTACATTGTCTTCTTAATATACTCCACTACAGAGCCGCCTAGTCATCATCTGCCCTTCATTTCAGTCTCATGTCCACGTCTTCTCATGTTCCATCGATCTCAGACCTCTTTCATTGACAATCGCCAGATGATTATGCAGAGAAATGAGTAGCGCGGCGTTTGTTACGGTTGTTGGTGTTGGTGTCGTTCTGGTCCTGGGTATCTTCATCATCCTCATCAGCGTTGCCGTTGCCGTTGCCGTTATTGTTGCCCGCGCTGCCCGTGTTGTCTGCATCGCCAGTGTTACCAGTGTTACCAGTGTTACCAGTGTTACCAGTGTTACCAGTGTTACCAGTGTTACCAGTGTTACCAGTGTTACCAGTGTTACCAGTGTTACCAGTGTTACCAGCGTTACCGGTATCAGCGTTGTTGTTGTTGCCATTGTTACCGGTAGCTTGGGCCATTTGAACTGGAATAACACCACCGAAAGGACCAGCCCGCGCCGGGTTCTGGCAACGAACAAGGCAAACATTCTCCTCACCAGCAACCGAGCCCGTGCAGTTCTGTCCAGCAGGGATAGAGGCAACAAGAGGAAAATCCCCCATCTCACCATCGCGGTTACGGCCGCGATCGTTGCCCTCAACGTTGGTGGTTACTTGGATGTTATCCCACGAAGTACCGGTTCCATCAGCATTGATCATACATGTATAAGGTCCAGCGCCATCAGAATTGACTTGGTGGACAGTCATCTCAAGGCTGCCGCCAGGGTTGACTTGAGGAAGCTGACTGCCAGTCTCTTCCATAATGTCGAGCGTGCCCTGCTCGATCTGGTTGTCACCACCAGCGAGCGTCTCGCCAACTGTGTCAGCTGCATCACCGCGGAAGCGAGTAGCATCGGTTTGGAAGGGACGGCGTCTGGTACCATCGCGAGGAGTGGATGTGTCAACACCGAGAGCCATGCCAGAGCCGCCAGCGTCTCCAACTGCATTGGTGATTACGCTGTGGGCAGCTGCCATATCGGCAGCGACGAAAAGAGCAAAGATGATGTTCTTGATGGGGGCCATTATGAATGTTCTTGTGGTGGAGGGTCAAGTAGCAAAGTTGGCCGTGTGATTAAAGAACTCGGAAGGATAATTAAAAACCTGACCGGCAGGAAATAGAAGTGAATAAATTAAAAGAGGAGTGGACTGATGGTATGAAGATGCTGAGGCTGATGATGATGATTAGAATTATCGATGAAGGGAAATGGAGATCTCTTATAGAGAAATCTTACAATGTCTCTTGTCTTTTCCTTGCGGTTTTGTTATACACATATCACTACAAGAGACAAGCCAAGGAAACACAAGACACCCTATGAGACATTCAAGAGCTTCACAATGAATGGTAGTCTCTACAAACATATCACTAAACGGCTTCACTCTCGCTACGACCCTCTTAGCCAAGACCCGGAATCCTCGTCTCCCGAGAGAACCGAAGAGCACAGCCTCTTTATTAAACAAAACGCCAAAACGTGTTTTGACCATATCTACAGTGCGATTCGCTCCACAAACCATAAACCACTCATATATGGTTATTTTGAACATCAAACGTTATAATTGCTGCGCCCACTGACAAACTGGTCATAGCAGTTGTATCATGATTCGTTGCACACGGACACCTGAGCCCCCTGTAGTTGTCACAGTTGTTGCATCCCTGTTGGCTCTGGTCAAACAGACTACTGGATTGGCTACAAGCTGAAATATTGCGGATAGTCCACTTGGACTGTTTTATTCCTTGTCGGATCATTTGAACTCGAGCCTGTGATTGATCAGACTGGGCTTCCGCTACACCCATTTCAGTCAATCAACTGTGAGAAGCCAGGGGTTCAGGTGCAGCTGATACCAGCCCTTGTCACTCTTCTGAGGAGCCAATCGTATCTCTTCTTCGTCAAATTCCGAGATCTACAATGATGGATGTTGTTTGTTTCCTCCTCAAAGAGCTAATTATTTATTGCAAAACGCGTTTTAAGGTCTGCAAAGCCTGTTACAGGCATTCTCTCACGAGCTTCAAGGCTGAGAGCGCTAATAACCTGTTACTTTGAACGTCGACAGCTTCACTTGGCAAGATGTCATACGTGAATTGAGTATTATATCATGGAATTTTATTAGACCACAATTATGAATACATATCGTAACAGGTTTTCTGAAACCTTCTTAGTAGGATACCAGCTAGATAGGACTAAAAGGTTGAGAGTGTTGATTGAAATTCATAAGCGTTCCTCTTCAAGACCGAGCAATATCAAACTCAGCTATATACCAGTTCTGAATAGCTTTTGTGTCTCCTGTAATAGCTACAGTGTCATACCGCGACCTCTCCTCCTTTGCGGCCGAGCCGTTATTAACCATACGGCCAACCCACTTGCCATGTCGGCGACCAGCATTGATGATCTTATCAATAGCAGCAACAAATTCAGGCTCATCACCTCGCGCAGGTACGTATCCCAGTAGTGACTGAGCAAGATCATTGGGCCCAATGAACAGCATGTCCACGCCGGGAGTGGCAGCAATCTCATCGACGTTCTCGACACCAGCGCGAGTCTCTATTTGAATCATAGTGATGATGGTCTCGTTGGCAGACTTCATGTACTCAGGTGTTGTGAGACCGTGACCAATGGCAGGGAATGCAGAGCCCTGGCCTCGAACGCCCTGAGGCGGGAACTTGGAAGACGCGACAATTTGCCTTGCCTCGTCTGCGTTGTTGATTTGAGGAACCATTATACCATGCGCGCCAGTGTCAAGGGCTCGCTTGATGATATCGTGGGCAGGTCCGCGGATACGGATGATAGGCGACACCCCAAGGGCTGAAATAGCCGCCACTGAGTTGTGCATCGAGTCATCTCCAATGTGTCCGTGCTCACAGTCAAGGATGATGCCGTCCAGGCCGGTCAAAGCAACAATCTGAGCTTGGCGCACACTGGGGATTGCAACAAAGGTCATCAAGGGAAACTCCCCAGCCTTGATTTTATTGAGAAACCTTAATCGAGGGTTCTCAATAGTTGTTGTGAGGGCCGTAGGATAGGTTTTTTGCGTCATGGTTGCTTTGTGGTTTTGCAAAAAGACTTGATGGAATTCTTTTTGGCTATGCAAGCAAGTGTGAAGACAATTTGATGGGTTGTTGTTGATGCCGATAAGACAGTGAGTTGTTGTTATGATGCGTTTATATGTCCTGATTAAATTGCATGAATTCTTCCAATTATAACAAAGGTAATTATCTACAATTTCTCCTAAAAAATAGCAATTGAACGCCTCCGTTTACCATAGCGTAATGCTGGATCCACAGGGAGGAGCTCTCCCCGGCTGCAGGGGAATGGTTAATCTTCCTGCAGGCCCTGTCCAGTGAGCTCCTCCTCCGAGTAATCGGTAAACCCAACCGATAAGACTGCTAATCTGGTTGGAAAACCGGACTAACCATAACGGCAACTCCCGGCTGGACCCCGGATTCTGGTATCTACAGCGTTTGACTTCAGCTTAGAGCTTGAGTCGCGTCGCCGAGCTAACGCATTTCATCCCCGCATTCTAATCAACCCCCAGTCATTCGTCGTCCGCCACGAGACCTTGGAGGACCTCGTTATATGCGTCGAGATAACGCTATGTCCGGCCTGTCGGTGGATTTATAGACTCGTCTCCCGACGAGTGTTGGAACGAAAATTCCAGACAGCCATCCTCGTCCCTTTATCCCTCACCACTCCAAGTCACGAAAAACATTGCCATCATGGCTACCGTCGCTGTGGATGAATCCCTCAAGCGGTCACCCTCGTCTCACGCCGAGGGTACCAGCACTGCCTATCAGAGGATGCCCGAAACCCTCTTGCACCTCACCGAGGAAGAGATCGCTACAATGAACAAGAAACTGGTTCGCAAGATCGATTCCATCATCCTGCCCATCATCGGAATATTGTACATCCTCAACTATATCGATCGGCAGAACCTGGCCGCGGCCAAACTCCATGGCATCACCGAAGACCTCAATATGACCACGGAGGAATTTGCTACTGCTATATCAATCCTCTTTGTCGGTTACCTACCGTTCCAGATCCCAAGCAATCTCATTATTGCAAGGATTCCTCGGCCGGGTATGTACATTTGTGTTGCTGTGGTCATTTGGGGGACAATCTCAGCCTGCACGGCTCTGGTCAAAAACTATGGTCAACTTCTCGCTGTCAGAGCCATTCTCGGTGTCGCTGAGGCCGTCTTCTTTCCAGGGTAAGAATCATCCACTTCCTTCAACAGATAGAGAGACATTTCTGACTCATCTCCAGTGCCATATACTACCTCTCCGCATGGTATACCAAGACCGAGCTCGGAAAACGAATTGCCAGTCTCTACATCGCCCAACAAGTCGGCAACGCGTTCGGCGGCCTTTTTGCCGCAGCCATCTTTCAGCTCGACGGTCGACATGGAATCAAGGGTTGGCAGTGGCTCTTCATTATTGAGGGTTCTGCCACGGTTGGAATTGGTGTTGTTTGTGCCTTTTTCATGCCCGAGTTTCCCTACAACAGCCGAATCCTTTCCCAACCCGAGCGAGACCTTGCCGTGTGGCGTATCGAGTCAACAACTGGTGCAGCTGAGGGGTCAGAAAAGGAAAGCACTCTCAAGAGCTTTGGAAAGGCTCTGTCTGACCCCAAGCTTCTGCTTCTCATCCTGTGCAACCTGCTTTCTCAGGCACAGGGCTCGATTGCCAACTACTTTCCAACTTTGGTTGCCTCGCTCAACTTTGGCAGCACTGTCAGCCTACTCCTTACTGCACCACCCTACGTCCTCGCTGGGGCCGTCTACTGGGTGTTGATGTGGTATAGCGACCGGAAGAACACAGCATACCCCATCATCATCGGATGCATCGCCATTGCCATTGGCATGTACATCATCCCCATGTCTACACTTAATGTCCCTGCTCGCTACTTCTCCATGATGATTCTTCCCTTTGCGTCTGTTGGTCCTCAGCTTGTGCTTTACAAGACTATCAACCTTCATCTCGCACGTCCTGTCTCGAAGCGTGCTGCAGCATCTGCCCTTGTCAATGCTATTGGTGGCACCTCCAATATCTGGGCTTCATACTTGTACTATGCTCCTCCTCACTTTTATGCGGCATTCGGCACTCTTATGGGTTGCGCCTTTCTTTTCGCCGGCACTATCACTTTCTACCGCTGGCTCGTCTTACGCGAGAATAAGCGACTGGACTCTGGCGATCCTGAGGAGATAGACAAGGTTATCAAGGGCGGTGTTACTGAGGAGATGGTTCAGCTTGGATGGCGTTACGAAATGTACTGATTGCTATGGCGAGTGACGTGTCGCGTGTGTCAGAATGGGCTTTGTAAATAGATAAATAGTGCATTGTGAGGTTTCCATGCCTCGTCACATGTCCACCTACAAGTAATGCATTAGGGTACAATTTTATAAACAACAATTGCAACATAGTTTCTAATACGCACAGAACTGATACATGGAGCTGATTCTGGATAAGAGGGACTGCATTGCACAAGAAGATCCAGTGTGTTGAGTATATAGGGTATGTTTCAGAGTGGATGGGTACTCCGTATGATAAGTTGATAACCGATAAAGATAACGATTTATAAAACTGGAGCCCGTGATTGTCAGTTGGTGATAGGCGTTCTGACGGACCAATAGAAGCCATGGTCAGTCAACAAGCGTCATGAGAGAGATAAGTTAGTGGAGCCTATCATATCCCTGAAGATAATGATGACCCACAATGCATTGCAGATTGCGGGGAAGAGAGGGAGCAACTGGAAGGGGATTGTCTGGGGGAAATTGTCAGTCATTTCAACTCAACCCAGCCATTGATGCATACATACATATATAACCGCGGACAAACCAGCTCATAATGGCATCAACAAGCACCCGCAGCATAGCCACCTCTCCACCGTCCTCACAACCTTTCCAATGTCAAGTATGTTCAAGTCGCTTCACCCGCCATGAGAACCTGAAGCGTCACGCTGCGCTACATTCTCGCTCTTCCAGCAATGCCTCTATACCCTGCCACCTCTGCCCTGCCACCTTTTCGCGCCCGGATCTACGTCACCGGCACATGAAGCGAAAACACATGGACCGTATGGAAAAGACTTCACGAGGAGGAAACTCACCTCAGAGCGACCTGCAGCGCCATGCACCTACGCCGCCGTCGCAGACCAGTGAGGCGGAGGTTGACACAGATCAGCTTTTTCGACAAGCATCTACCGATGACGATGCTATCAACCTTTCCAGTAGCTTGCCCTCAGATCTGAACGATACCCAAATGCTCGCCACGTCATTCTCATCGCAAGCGTCCATGCTGTTGGGCCCGACTGCTTCTCAGTTGGCAGGCGTCAACTTTCTCGAGCCTTCGTGCAATCTCAACATGTCGAATTCGCCCTCTGGAATGAGTCTTCTCAACTTTAGCCTCGATCAAGGGAGCCCCGAAAGGTTATTGTACGGATCAATTGACCTCAACCAGGGCCAGAATGACTGGTATCCGTCGACCAGCCAAATTACACAAGGCTGTCAATTGTATTTCAAGCATGTATCCCACTTTCTGCCTTTTCTGCATCAGCCGACATTTGATTCCGCCTCCATCCCAAGCCACTTACTCCTCAGCATGCTTTGCATAGCATATCAATATGGCGTAGATCCAGATCGTAGTGATCAGCAAGGGTCAGGCGTGAGCTTATCCGAGAGGTGCTACCATCGCGCTCGTGATCTCGTGTCTGGCGACGATAATGGGCCAGATGACTCAACACGTACCCTATCGCTTGTGCAATCTCTCCTCTTACTCGAGATATACGCCATGATGTATCTTTGCGGTAACCACTCAGCCTATGGACTCAAGACTCACACCAGAATGATCTCGCTCGCTCGATCAAGTGGACTGTCTATACCCTTACCGACCGAGCTCACGTCCAAAACCCCGTGCCTTAATTCCTTGTGGCGCACATTCATCGAGGCCGAGTCGCATAAGAGGACGCTCTTCGCTGCCCATCAAATCGACACGTTATGGTATCAGTTTCTCTCGATACCCCGACAATTCTCACATCTCGAGATCAAGCACGAGCTGCCATGCCCTCAGGATCAGTGGGCGGCATCTTCAGCAGCCGAGTGGGCGCATAAAAAATTAGTTGCCGTCGTCCCTGGCCCACCGGTTCAGTATCCCGATGCTGTTCGACTCTTTTTGTCATTGGCATCAGATCCCAGCTCTTTTCCCTCGTTTGACCCATATGGAGCCATAAATATCACCCAGTTCCTTGCATCCAGCGCTCAAGAAACGTCGGGCTGGAGTGCCATGACAGGAATGATTAGCACAGAAAGGCTTGAACCATTGCGCAAGTCCCTCGAAGCGTTGGGTCCTGTTGTCCAGTCCGGGTTGGAGCACGCAAATTGGCCCCGTGGAGCGTTGTGTGAAGCTACCTGGCAGTCTGCCATGATCGATGTGCGGATATGGTCGCCGTCACATACCTGTGGCATCGTAGGTGGGACAATGGATGCAGTCTTGCAGCAGACGACATATCTGGCACCATCGTGCGAGTTTCTGTGCGAGTCCAATACTGCGCAAGTCATCAAACCTCATATCGACTGGTTTCTCACATATCTCGACTCGCCCCTTGTACCAGACTCGGAGGCGCCTTGGATCATGTTATACGCCTTCAAGGCTTTCGTAATTGCCTGGCAGTTGATGCGAGGTAGTACGCTCGGAACGATGCAGGTTGTTGGCGTTGAAGACGGAGATACAAATGGGGCTCTAGAGTGGGCCAGAAGGGTTTTCGGACGAAGGCAGCAGTGGCAGCTTGGCAAGATTATCATGACGTGCCTAGACACATTATGAACAAGTATTTCTAAGCCTCAACTAGCCTTATTCCATATATCTGGAAATTAGATGGAACAATCAAGGTGGCCACGCTTGATATGATCAAGACTTCATCGCTTCGATTCACCGAGTCGTGCAAGGTGGGATCGGCTCACACATAGTTCCCATCGTAAGTTAGCTATGAGAAATGGTCCGATATCTTACAAATGGGCTTAGACTGTCACATTTACTAATGTGAATTTGCATTATTCAGCATATTACGGGTTCTGCTGATGACAAACCTTCCCCGGAGGTATAACTGTCGATCATGTTCCACTAGTGCACCATGCTATAAAGCTAGGAGTGACATTCTCTATCTATAAAGCCCTTAAAACCTGGTCTAATCTTTTACTTTTCAAGTCCAACTAAGCCTGCGCAATACACTCAATCTCAATGACAGTACCGTCACCAGGAGGAAGAGCCTGGAGGCACGAGCGCGAAGGCATGGGCTGGGGCAGGAAATCTATGTACACCTCGTTCATAGCAGCAAAGTCCTTCATGTCAGCCAGGTAGACATTGTACTTGACAACCTGCTCAAGAGAGGAGCCGGAGAGCTCAAGCACCTCCTTGAGATTCTGGAGAACAGTTCTCTGTACAATAGGTTAGAGGGTGCAGCAGTAGGTTGGGACTTGAGAAACGCACTGTTGCCTGCTTAATCTCGCCAGTAGCAGTCTGTCCGGCACAGAAGACTAGACCAGGTACTTTGGTGGCTGGGCCTGCGCAAGGTCGATAGGTGTCAGTGATGTTTTCTCTCTCAATGGAGGACCTGGGGTTTAGCCGACTTACAGTTGTGGGGCTTAGGAGGGAACTTTTCGCTGGAAATAAGTTGGCGAGACATGGTTGCTTGTGAGGTAGAATGAGGCTGAAGGTGAGGCAGATGTTGCGAGCAATTGTCTGATGACTTGTGAATGGTTTGAATGATGATTGATACCCAGGTACTGAGCAAAGAACCGTACCCTTATCATATTCATCTCTTGTTCATGGTGGATTTCGGGATTAGCTGATTGGCCACTTATCTGGGAGGAGCTCCTCCCAAGTACCTTACCCGGCCCCTACAGCCAGCGCTAGCTCCTCCCAATTGGTTCTTTTGTCCTCCGGCCTTAATCCCAATGAGGTGCAGGCCCAGGGCGATCACTGGCTTCAGCCATCTCGGGGAGGAGCTTGATTGATTGTGATGAGGCACTATCAATCAGCAAGCGATGTAGTATCGATACTGGGCAGGATAGACATTGGTGTTGGAGCTAGATAGCTGAGGCACGTGAGTTGATCGTACGTTGTTGAACTCTGGAAGCCGGACTCTGTCCTACACCATCTCCGAGAGGCGGAGCTCGACCAAACAACAACCGCAGTTAGCTGTATAAGAGCAGAACAATCAACCATCAAACCACGATCTGAAGCAGACCAAGAAATCACAATCCATAACAACTATCTCTCTATCTAAACATCATTAAAATTTCTCAACATGTCGCCAGCAGCTCCATTTAGTCCCCCTTCAGCCGAATTGCCTGGCAAGCCTTTCGTCCCTGAGTGGATTCCCCCACCAGTGACACAGCAAAAGGAGCAATTTGCCGAACTCACTTCTATTGATCTTTCTTTGCTTGACTCGGATGATCCTGCGGTTGTGCAAGACTTGGTCAACCAAGTCAAGAGAGCTATTCGCGAGGATGGGTTCCTATTCCTTGAGAATTATGGTATCTCGCTAGAACAGGTACGATGCAATGCATTCGACATGAAACCACTGTCGCTGACGACTTATACCACAGCTCCATCGCCAATTCGCCATCGCCCAGTATATGTACAACAACATCTCGGAGGAGGACAAGGAACGTCTACTCTTCAACCCTGACTCTGGTGTCTGGTCTGGCTATAAACATCCATTTGGCTTCAAGGTAAACCTTTTTCCCCGCCGTTGATCCATTACTTTCTTCAATTGAACTAGCTGGCTGACTGTTTCTATCGAATAGCGTCACCGTGGACCTCCTGATGGCATTGAACAGTTCAACTGGTACCGACCCGACTGGGAGGACATTAACCGCGTCCCTACCTGTCTCCATCCCTTCATGGATGAGATCGAGTCTTTTGCCAATTATCTGACTGGCTCGGTCAACCGTCGTCTCCTGACTCTCTTCTCCCGCGTTCTCGAGCTCCCAGACGATTACCTTTGGGAAAACGTCCAGTCGCACGGCAGCCCAACTGGCGAGGGCTACTTCAGACATGCACTATTCAGACCTGTGCAGAAGACCACAGAAGAGGCTTCCAAGGGCCTTCGCATGCATGGTCATACAGACTTTGGTCTCACCACCCTGCTCTTTTCCGTTCCTGTCTCTTGCCTTCAGATCTGGGGCCAGGATGAGAAGTGGTACTATGCCCCCTATAAGCCGGGTGCTCTCGTGGTCAATATCGGTGATACTCTCGAGATCGTGTCAGGGGGACACTTTAAAGCCACTCGTCACCGTGTCTACAAGCCCCCGGTTGACCAACGCAACTACGAGCGTCTCTCATTGGTGCTTTTCAACAGCTCCGTTGGTAACTTGCGTATGACACCAGCTGCTGGTAAGTTGGGATTTACTGTCCATCCGACTTCATGTTACTGACTATGTGACAGAATCTCCCCTTATTCAACGCGAGGGTTGTGTCGAAGATCAAGGGGTGTACGCCGAGTTCAAGAAGCGAACGCAGCAAGGCAAGCTCGTTCCTACCAACAGAGAATGGCGTGAGATTCAGATCGCGACATGTACGGATCCTACCGATACAGTGAACAATAGAGTTGGTGCTCATCAAGTTCTGATTGATGGAAAGCTCATGCACCAACGAGAGTACATGGGAGTCAAGGTTGTTTTGCCAGTTTAGTTATAATTTACTTATAGCTTCATATTATATCAAGTTTCTCATCTTTACCAATTACTAATTGCTGGAGCTGCGTGCAATTCTCCTATCTAAAGGAATGGTCACGTCCTGGGCTTGCTCCCCACAACACCATCGCCCAACCGCCACAAACCTTGTGTCATAGCCATTCTGGTGCATAAGGGGGTTGCCCTAGCCCTGACACTCGCGCAAAGACCCGAGACTAGACTTGTATCTGGAGCAATAATAGCTTCATAGACTCATGTTGACTGTATGCCTCTCTACTAGAGGACAGTGAGACAGAACAGGCTGGTGTGCCTGCCGTGATACTTACAGCTCAAGACCTAAGAAACTTCATAGTCAGGCCTACAATTAAGGGACTTGGTATTACAGTCATTCCCAGCTTCGGCCACCTACTGTCATCTTGTTGAGTTAGGCACCGGTTTGTGATAAAAGGAGACACTGAAATGTTGAAATGGAGTGCCAGATATGGCAAAAAGGTTCAATAGATAGCAAAAAAAAAAAAAAAAAAAAAAAGAAATAGATGCATGTCTTGAGTTGGAATAATTCCTCACTAGGTATCAAAAGCCTTAGGCCGTTGCTCTTCAAGCTCAATGTACTCATCGCTTATCTCCGATCTCGAAGGGACCTCTCTGACAGTTCGGAATTGTGTCACCGAGCTATCATCATTCAGGACCCTGAATGGGTTGGGCTCCCTATTAGTACTCCTCTTAGCATTATCCGTCGCCGTAGTGCCAGTAGTCCTGAATCTGCTGGGATTTGCCGGAGTACCGTAAGACGTCATCTTAAAGGTCTTGGGCATCAGTGGACGCAGGCCAGGGAGACATGCGCAGATAATCCCTGCCACTGGCTCGACGCCTGCAAGAGACCATAAGGTTCCTTCATCGTAGAGATTCTTCCATTGGTACCCATGTGTGAAGACGACACGAGCAAGAGCAATGAAACAGGTGCTAGTTATATGTTGTTAGTAACAGTCTGTTGCTTAGGAGTCGAGTGGCAGAGGGCGTGTTTGATGTGTCAGGGGTAAAGGCCACTTACATAAACCCAAAGCAAAAGGATACAATAATACCAATCTTTTTTCCGCGGTTCATATTCAGCCCCCAGATTGACTTGAGTGGGAGTACAAAGATCAAGAAGTCGGTGAAAACCGTCAGGCTGTCATAGGCGATGTTGATGTTCTGCATGGCGAGGAACTGCTCAGCCGTCGCATCGCCCCAGGCCCACCACTTCTCGATCGGCCGTACGGCGGCGAGATAACCGATAAAACTTCCAAAGAAGCACGTAAAGGTTATGCCCGATGCCACGTATATTATAATGTTCATTGGGCCATTGTGGCCTGTGAAGAGGCGATGATAGAGGAATAGGATCGAGGCTTTGCAGGAGTAGACTGCGAACACGAGGACGATGTTGTTGCCCCAGCCAATCTAATGAGCCAAAACTTTGTTAGCTAATACAGCACTAGAAGTGTTACTGAACGGGGCGTACCTGATCATGGATCAACGAAACGTCGGTTGGCTCTGTAGTACTAGTGTATGGGTATCCAGGGATGCCAATGCCTCCGTATATAAGCACTGGTGGGGAGACACATGTTAGCTATTGAGCTTTGGCAAATTCTCATGCTCTCGATTGTATGGAGGAGAAGAGACGACTTACTCAGAAGAAGAAAGACAAAAAAAAGGTCAGTGAAGAACTATCAAGCGTTAGAAGACAAATGTCATTTCATAGGACCAGATGACATACGGCGGATGCTATGATCATCCAGTCAGTCCAGCCATAGACGCCTCTCGTCTTGGACTTTGCGTAAAACCGAAGCCCGACTGTAATGTTTGACAGCATGGGCAGGATTACCCATGTCGCGATCAGCTCCCGCTGCCGAGGCAGGTAGATAGGGAAAGCTTGGACCATGATGGGTAACTGTCTCAGATCAAAAGTTCATGAATGAAGGGAGAGAAATGACGAAGGATGCAGATCTTTGAACAAAAGTTCCATGGACATATATGTAGAGACGTTGGTTAATTCCCAGTTGAGAGTAAACAGGCTGAGCCATTTCAATTCGAGTTAAGTGATCTCCATTTTCTCGAGTCAGTCCACGCCGTTATCGCTAGTGTGGCGTTTTGAGGAGAGAGTAGCATGACTAGTGTTTGCAATTTAGCTTTACACTATGCAACATGTGAAGGAAGCGAGCGGTATTTAATTTAGAGTCGAATTGCCATATCTGTTTAATCTGGACCACTTCCAGCTCTCGACTGTGTCCTGTGGACTGCAAACGGCTAAGGTCAGTTACTTTTATATTGACTTTACCGGATACTGAACGATGCGACAGATATTATATAACGAGGGGGGGGGGGCTTCTTACCATTTGTGTGGCATCCCCTACGCAATATCTTCCCCGATTAGCTTCCAGAATATTGCCGGCCAGTGAAGATTGTGATATGATTGGTATGAGAGAAAGCTCACAACCAACCCATGCGGCCCGGGCATAGCTTAGCGTTGATGTGTAACCCGAACACTTGATCGTTATTCGCGAGAGCCTCCTATTGACGCAGACTGAGTTTAGTGTCTTCAGCCTGTTTGGACTAATGCGAACTACCGTTGCGAGGCTTGGTTAGACAAACAAACTATTGCAGCCAGGTGAATAGCCTCATTAACAGAAGTGAGCCAGTACCAATGGGACCAGGAGCGGCAGGGGTCCATGATCCAATAGATAGATGCCTGATATGATAATATAAATGCTCATTCTTCCTTATGTTCGAAACGTCTTTTAAGCAACTGGTTATCTCGGCGCTCTTGTTCGTTGGTTACCAAAAGCCTGGTACTTAAGAGATAAAGGACAACGCCGCCCCACTGCGGCGTTGACGGCACTGCATCCTAGTGTCACTCGGACCCTCGCGCAATTCGCAACGAGTAATTCGTGATGCTATTCGCTCAGGTTTGGAAGCCGGCTTTGAATCAGCCCACGCCGTCTTCCAGGGCTGAGTTTAGCCTTGACCTGGAACAATGGCATAAGGGGAAAAGCTCCACATTTGACACTTGCAAGAGTCAGGGCCCGAAGACTACCCGAATACCTGGGACAACGCTGGACTGAGGTAGGGCTAGCCTTATCTCTTACAGATTTTGAGAACCTCAAAGGAAATGAGTCTCAAGCCACATTCGCTTATATCACCAATAGAAGAGAGTGCAGAAGATAGGAGGCGTGATGATTCAAACCCGCGTATTGCCCTGTCCTTTCTATGCGAGCAAGCTTGTCGTGTGGATGGAGTTTGCCCAAAGGCTGCACGTTGTGAAAATAAAGTCATACCTACTTAAGGTTAAAATATAGTAATATAATATAAAGCAGTAAGTATATTACTTTAAATCGCATAAATAGGATACTCTGCCTCTTATGCTTGAAAAGCAGGGTAGGTTATTCTTTCTCGGTGCATTGTGCTATAATTAGACATTAATAATTCCGCCCATTCCGCGGTCTCAAGACAGCGACAAGGGGGATCCCCTGGAAGTCAGGACTCTGTCTTTTAATTATCCCCTACGTTCCATCACCGTGTTAAGTAAAGAATTAATAATTAATTTATGAAATTATTAAAGCACTTTAAGCTAAGAAGATAGCAATGTTGCTGAAATTCTATAATTCTTCTATAATTAATTACGTAATAGGAACTTGTTTAGAAGATCAAAGAACAAATACAGAAAAGCAGTCACCCATAA
Organism: Fusarium oxysporum Fo47; assembly: GCF_013085055.1. Classification (NCBI taxonomy): domain Eukaryota; kingdom Fungi; phylum Ascomycota; class Sordariomycetes; order Hypocreales; family Nectriaceae; genus Fusarium; species Fusarium oxysporum. Next base: position 159,416 of record NC_072840.1, on the reverse strand, counting down.
GCGGGAACAAGACCTGCCAAGTACGGATACTAACTGCCAAGCACCACCAAGCCCGCCAACAGAATTCCACGGCAGACAACTGCCGAAAGGCATTAAAGGTATATGAAACTATAAAGTATGCAGGCTATAATAAGTCTGGCAAGCCTATATAAAAATTCCCATACATAATCATTACTTGACCAGATCTTGAACATCTATTTAGGAGACATATCCAATCTCCTTTGAATTGTGCCTGTCCATGACTGGTCCGTCATTGCGTCTAATCTCAATTATCAGAGCCCTGACACGAAGACAGGAACCTCCTCAGCGACCTGAACGTGGCTGCGACTGAAGCTGCAGACTGCAGAGGCTATAGGGTTGGCAGCAAAGGCATCGGAGCTTGCACCAATTGAGACGGCAACTGGTCAGATCGCGACGCATTCTGCAGTTCTGACGCTGGTGAAGCAAGTTGGAAACGAATTAGTCAGAATGACCGCAACTCAAACGAATGCCATTTTGAGTACCAGGGTCTCGGAATGCCTTGGGAGTTGCGTTATGATGCGTTTGAGAATATCATCAGCTAATGCTTCGGGACTCAAAACGGTGGTGGATATCGTTACGGAGCCTACAGTTACGACAACTATTAGTTCGTTATCAACCGTTGCATTGCCTGAGGATAAAAAGGGAGTTCGCCGAGATTATTACCAGTGTGCCCAATCGGATAATACTTCAATTCGATGCTGAGAATGGATAACTGCGTCTCCCTCGAACTTCCCAAAGCGCTCAAGATTATCCCGATAATCATCAATCTCACCGACGTGCAGATGTCAAGGGTGGCCTAATCTCTTACCGTTTCGAGCAGTTGACTAGCAATTTTTCGACAACAAGACAATCAGACGAATCAAGTGTCAGCATCTCGGCCTCTTATCTCCAAACCATGATCACAAGCTTTCAGTCTGACCAGGGTTCTCCGCACGGAAATGATAACGGCGGATCCTTATCCTGTGAAAACGGAGCGTAGTCGGAGGGCGCAAACGGAAATCCTGCTTGTTTATCGAATGAGGTTCGAGGATTTCTTCCCCGCGATTGAATCGAGTTAGCTTCGGCCGATATTGATAGCTGCTGATCTTACAGCATGTGCTGGAACCGTTATGTCCGGAATGGTTGGATCAGAGGTTTATAATCGGGACAGTTCCCAGGCATTCTATCGACCCTTCAGCAAATATTCTGACCACTTCTTTTTCTCGATGCATCTGACACAATGGATGTCAAACCAACCACCAATCTCGATGACTACCAACTCGCTCAACTGGGTCATTCCCAGTCCTTCAAGCGCAACTTCAGTCGCTGGACAATGCTGGGCTTAGCCTTTGCTATCCTCAACTCTTGGACTGCGCTTGCAGCATCACTTTCGCTCGCTCTACCTTCAGGTGGACCTGTTGCTGTGATCTGGGGATTAGTCACGGCTGGTATCTGCAACCTCTCACTTGCCGCAAGTCTAGCTGAGTTTCTGTCAGCACAGCCAACTTCTGGTGGACAGTATCATTGGGTTGCCACAATTGCCCCTGCGTCTTTGAAGATTCCTCTGTCTTGGATCACGGGTTGGATCAATCTCAGTGGCTGGGCCTGTCTGGTTGCGACGAATTGCTCCTTGTCGAGCACTCTCATCATCAACATCATCTCGCTCCAAAGTCCCAGCTACGAGTTCCAGAGATGGCACCAATTCCTCATATATCTCGGTATCGCCTTTATCGCCTTCGCAACCAACGCTTTCCTTCATTCCCTCCTCCCTCGCATCAATGGTCTTGCCCTTGTCTGGAGTATCGCCGGCTTCTTCATCATCTCCATTACAGTGCTCGCGTGCGCTGCGCCCGACTATGCCACGGCCGACTACGTATTCGCTACCTTTATCAACACAACGGGTTGGCCAGACGGTATTGCCTGGCTCCTTGGTCTCTTGCAGGGAGGACTTGGACTTACAGGGTTTGATGCTGTTGCTCACATGATTGAAGAAATTCCCAATGCAGCGAGCGAGGGCCCCAAGATTATGCTGTACTGTCAGTACATCGGCATCTCAACTGGCTTCCTGTTTCTCATCGTGGTACTCTTCGTGTCTGGTGGAATCAAGAACGCTGATACCATCATTGGCTCGACTGCCGGTCCCTTACTTGAAATCTTCTACTTGGCCACCAACAGCAAAGTCGGAGCTATTTGCCTGCTAATGTTCCCTCTTCTCTGCCTGGTATTTGCTGCCATCGCAGTCATGACGACTTCATCACGTATGATGTTCGCGTTCGCAAGAGATGGTGGACTTCCAGCATCACGCATCTGGTGGAAGGTTCACCCCAAGCTTGGTGTACCCATGAACGCCCTTTATCTCAATGTTGTCATTGTGGTCATCTTTGGCTGTATCTACCTCGGTTCTACTGTTGCCTTCAATGCTATCGTCGCGTCTTCGGTGGTGGCTCTTGGTCTGAGCTATGGCATCCCCATCGCCCTCCACCTCGCGCGTGGTCGATCTCAATTGCCCGAAGGAGCCTTCAAGCTACCGAACTGGCTTGGATGGGCAACAAACATTATCGGGCTAGTCTATACCATCGTTACCACCGTGCTCTTCCTATTCCCTCCAGCCTTACCTGTTGATGGGACTACGATGAACTACTGTGTTGTTGCATTTGGTGTCATTGTGGTCATATCGGCCATTCAGTGGATTGTGGATGGAAGAAAGAACTTTGAAGGACCTCGAATCACGATAGGCGAACATGAGATGGCAGAAAGAGATATTGATGAATGATTGGTCACTCTGCAGAAACTAGATGGTCACTGATCACTCTAAGGACACAAAAAAGCTCTTGTTGCGCAATAATCATGTTATTTAGATCCATATCATAATCCATATTGTCAATCCACCAGCTAAACCAATTTCTTCCCCTTCACCCCAAACTCCATTCCGTATTCTGACATGAGGACAGTGTCTACCCAGTTCCGTGGCTGCAAAGATCAAGCCTTCTCGGTCTGATGAACAGCACTATCCGCCTCCTCGAAAGAGTCGATCTTGTAGGAGCTGAACTTGCGTGCCGAAACACCCTTGGCGAACAGAATGTCGAGCTCCTCAAAGGTGCGGTTTCGGGTCTCAGGAAGACGGAAGTAGCCCCAAATGAAGACGATGAAAGCAGTGCTTCCCCAGATGAAACCGGTATAACCTCGAAGGTTCCACTGAGTAGGGTTCATGAAGTAAGGCTGAAGAACACCAGCGACAACTCCAGTGATGGCATAACCGTTGCGGGCGAGGCAGATGGTCTTCTGTCGGAGTCTGGTTGAGCCCATCTCAGCAGGAAGAGCCCAGCCGAGCTGACCAGCAGACAATTGGAACACAAAAGTCCAGACGAGAGTGAGGACAGCTTGGGTCATGGCGATTGAATGATTCTCGGTTCGAGTGTTGAGAGCGCCAATGACGAAAAGGACAGTGGCCATGGTGAACATACCATAAAGGTAGGCCGTGCGTCTTCCAACGTATGGCATGACACAGAACCAAGATACCAAGGTAGCAAACAGGGCCATTCCGTTTCCGCCAACGTTGAGATGGTAGGTGGTGTTAGAGTCGAGACCGATCTGCTGGAAGAAGTAGGTCGAGTTGTAGGCAAAGTTGAGACCAGAAAGAATCTGACCAGCGAATACAACGATGGCAATCTCGGTTCGTCGAAGTTCGAAGCCCTTGAAGCAGTCGCGGTATGAAGTGCCGACGGAAAGCTGCTCTTCGAGGCTGTTAGTGTAGACAATGAGGCCAAGGGCATCGCGGAGCTCAGCATCGGTGGCACGAGGTCGGAGTCGGGCGAGGCTCTTGAGGGCATCGTCGTGTCGGCCAATTCGAACAAGATGCCAGGGAGTGTCGGGAGCAAAGCAGAGAATAGGCACCAGAATAACAGGCCAGAACCATTGGAGCGCAAAGGGGATGCGATACGCCCAAGGAGCAGGAGTGTTGACAAGACCAGCCATGACGCCAGCAGAGATGAGCTGTCCGATGATGAAACACATGTTGGTCCAGCTGGTCATGTAAACTCGAAGCGACATGGGAAGAACTTCAGAGGCATAGGCTGGCGCAGTCGTAGCGAAGACACCCCAGGGGAAACCGCAGAGGATTTGTCCAACGAGGAGGACTTTGGTGTCGGGAGCGAAGAAGACGATAAAGATAAAGCAGCTAAGAGAGATCAAGGAGCCGATGAGGACCTTGATGTGACCATACTTGGTGACGAGGTAACCGTTGAGAAGAGTTCCAAAGAACGAACCAACTCCTGCAGCATTGCCGAGACCAGCTTGCCAAGGAGCAGAGAGCTGGTAGTTGTTGGTCTCTTCGTTCCAATGGCCGTACTTCTTGGCAAAGGCGGGATAGGCGTAGAAGTTGGAGAGGAGGTTGGTATCGTAGCCTTCCATGATGACGCACATGGAGACGACGAGACACCAGACAACTGTCCAGGGGTACTTGCGAACGGCTTCGAAAGGAGGGAGGTCATGCTCAGCCTGAGCACCGAGACGAGCCTGGTCGGTGGTATCGTGGCCAACCGTCTTCGCCACCGAAGCCTCGACATCGTAGCTTTCGGCGTGCGAAACCGAAGGGTTGATGATCTCTTTGCCCATTGTGATTGAGAGTTGATGTTTGCGAGTAGAAGAATGAGCTGGTGAGTGTCTGATGGAGTAGATCTTCAATTGATCAGCAACGCATCTTGAGGTTATATACTGGAGCAATTGAATCCTCCTCGTGCATGTTTCCCAATCGCTTTTGTTCCCAAGTCCCCATGGGGAACCGAAAACCGCCCCATGGGGGATAATGTTACAGTCCGAACATTACCCCTTTCGGAATAGCCCCTCACTTGAAGAATGCTTAGCTTCGGGCCCATCGTGACCTCGAGAATGGTCAGTTTCTGGTGGATACCCCTCATCGCTTGATATATCGGACCGAGAGTCACGAGAAATGACGCTGGCGAAGAATTGGATCTGCCGACTATATCTCCATTAAGCATTCAACAACCCCGGATCTAAAGCGACATGGCGACTATCCCGGTAAAGCGCGGCCAGGTCTGCGACAACTGCCGATTCCGCAAGGTCAAGTGTGATCGTGGTCTGCCCTGTAAGAACTGTCACATCGGAGACCTCCGTTGCCAGTATCGCCACAGCATTCGGAGGAAAGGCCCAAAGCAGGGTCAAGGGAGACGACAGACACAGCTGAGACAGGGTCTGGGTATTGATGAGTATCAATTCCAGATACTCACTTCTGAAGCGCCGCCTGGATCAACCAGCAACAGCCATGAAGATGCCCCAACAGACGCTCAAGTCAACGCTCAGTCATTCTCATCTCCACCAACCAACATTGACCCTGCTCCACAATCACAACCAGAACCGGAATCAGATTCGACAACACCGCCCAATGACGCGACTATCGATACCGGAGACCTCTGCAAACGCATGTCTCTATCACTCGTTGCTCACATACGGCTCTTCCAGAGGTTTCTCTACCCTATTATGCCAGTCGTCGATGATGACATCCTCGCCGACGCAGCTCGACTAGATGACCTACCACCTTCCAGATACGCTCTCATCCTTGCAATATGTGCCGCGACGAGAATGCAGTTACGGTTGGACAAGAGAATCGACAACTGCGAGAATGACCTCAACGCACAAATCCCATCTGAGCCACGCTTGACAGGTGATATTCTCGTCAACCTGGCTGAGAACTCACTCCGCCAATACAGTGTTATCGATGATACAACTCTCGACTCAGTACTCGTCTCCTTCTTCCTCTTTGCAAGCTATGGTAATCTCAATGATCCGCGTCACGCCTGGTTCTATCTCAATCAGAGTATTACTCTCGCTCAGTCACTTGATCTGACAAAAGAGTCTGGTTATTATGGTCTACCTGATGAGGAACGTGAGAAGAGACGACGCGTCTTTTGGCTTCTCTTTGTCACAGAAAGGCAAGTTCCTTCGCCTATTACCTTACCCCAAAACTAACGCGTTACAGAACCTTTGCTCTTCAGCACAGAAGATCAGTCATGCTTCGAAGCACAGTCAACAAGCCCCAAATCGTCGACTCAAATTGCCCTGTAGTGATGCACGACTTTATAAACCACATCCGCCTCTTCGAATCTCTCCCATATTCTTTGTACGAATGGCAACCTGAGGGTGATGATCAACGCTTCGACGACTTGAAGCTTGTACATACCATCAATGAAAAACTCTGCAGTGTGCAGCCAGACCAATCGATTATCGAGAGTCAGCGATTCGATACGCTCATCACTCAACAGTGGCTTCGAATATCCATGTGGCGGATCGCGTTTGGTCAGAATCCTTCGTCGGCATCTGGTTTTGGACTACTTCTTCCGCCTTCGCTTCCAATGGATGCAGGAAAGATCATCATGTCTGCCTTGAGGTCTGTTGGAACCAAGTCGAAAGATTGCCATGGCATCGGTATGGTAAGAATCACCGGTATTTCGTTTCTGACTGGCCATTGAATACTGACCTGACTCTCGTCTAGGAACAAAAGCTCTTTGACGTCGGCGTCAGTCTCGCAGATACCGCTCAACTCCCCGGCTGGACATATTCCGCACTCGAGAATGGCCCTCGTGACTTACTCTCCGTCGTGATTCATGCTCTCTCAACCGTTCGAGGCGCTCAATCTCACTTGCTGCCCAATCTTCTCAAGCACTCGGAGACATTGTTTGCTCTTGCAGATCCCAACGCGCATCTCGATCTCCAATGGGATATGCAAGGAGCGGGAAATGATGAGAGGCTAGCGATTGTTGAGGAACTGTCGCCAGAAGATGAACAGCCCGTGGATTCTTTGGGTTGGGTACCAGACGGTAACCTCGATCTGTTGGACTTGAGTACGCCTGTGGTGACGACAACTTGGGAGGACGCGACAATATCTTGTGGACAATTTGATCCCGAGATTGGACTTTCTTTTAACTAATATGAAAAAGCGTTCTTTGTGTTGACAATCTATCTAATATGCTTGTGCTGGGGGTTTTCCATTTTGCATCAACCGTTTGGTGTCCTTGATATCTTTACATAACGTTCTGCCCGATTCATTTATACCCTCTCTAGCAGAACAACCTTACTATCATAATCTGTACCAAATCGAAACTGAATTCCTCCATTCATTAGTGTAGCGCCCGAGTACGTCTCTCCGCCATCAAGCCTATACCTCGCCGCTGGGTCAAGTCCAGCCAGTCGAAGCAGAGGATAGTTGAGAACAGTAGTTGCTCTGATCTGGAATGCAAACAAGACAGCTTGGCTTCCGTCCTCTGATACAAAGATTGCTGCAGGGAAGTTGGAGTCCTCGGGCAACACCAACCGCCACATATCTCCTTTGATAATGATGGGGTTGATCTTCTCTGCGAGTTTGATGAGATCCGGGATCTGTGCCTTGTCTTCCTCAGGCGTATGGTCAGGGTTCAGTTCGAAACCGAATGAGCCGCCCATCATTGCGACGTGGGCTCTAAAGCTCATTGGGATTGAGCGTCCAGTCACATCATTTGGTGCAGAGCAGACATGTGCGCCCATTGTCGAAGGCGGGTACACTAAAGATGTACCGAACTGAATATGGATGCGATCAAAAGCATCCATGTTGTCCGAAGTCCAAACCTGCGGGAAGTATTGCAAGATGCCAGGATCGAAGCGACCGCCACCCGATGCGCAACCCTCCCAAAGGACATCGGGAAATCGGGCAGTCAGCACGTCGAAGACATGGTATATGCCGAGCATGTAGGCGTGATGGTTGTCTGGCGTAGGACTCTCGTGCATCGCTCGGTTGTTGTCCCATTTGACATAACTGACTGGGACAGTCTCTAAGATCTTGGATACAGAGCTGATGATAAAGTCCTGTACTTCTGGGAGGGCAGCGTTCAACACCAGCTGTTGGCGAGTTTCGCTACGAGCGTAGTTTCCAGCGCTCAGAACCCACTCAGGATGCTGCTCATATAGCTCAGACTTCTGATTGACCATCTCAGGTTCAAACCACAGTCCAAACTGCAGCTTCTCGTCTGAATCCTTGACTTGCAACTTGGTGATATCCTTAGCAAGAGAGTCCAGACCACTCGGGAACCTCTTGGGGTTTGCAACCCAGTCGCCTAGGCCAGCATGGTCGTTGACACGAGGATGCTTGTCGCCAAACCAGCCATCGTCAAGCACGAAGAGCTTGGCCCCCAACTTTGCTGACTCTTGTGCTAATTTGTAGATCGTCTTGTCGTCAAAGTCAAAGTACAGACCCTCCCAGCTATTCAACAAAACAGGTCTCGTTTCAGAGACAAACTTGCTTCGGATGAGGTTCTGACGATACAGGCGATGAAACTTCCGTGACATCTCGCCAATGCCGAGGTTGGAAAACACGGAAACGCATTCTGGTGATTGCAGTGACTCGCCCGATCTCAACGGCCAAGACAGCTGACATGGGTTCATTCCGACGAGTGCGCGAGTGAGACCTTGATGACTCTTCTCAACTTCGACGCTGAAGGAACCAGTATAGACGAGGGAGAAACCCCAAGCTTCACCGTGGGACTCGGTTGTTGATGGGGAGACCATTGACAAGAATGGGTTATGGTAGTGAGACGAGTAACCAGTGGTACTTCCAAATCTGCACCAAAGTTAGCCATGAAAACTCTGCGTCAAGTGGTAACATACCCTTGAAGTCCATACTCAACCTTTCGGCGAGTTCTGTTGCATTCCCTGGTCCACTCTCCTTGCAACTGCAGCATCTCGTAGCTCTCATGAGGAAAGTCAACGCTGAAGCTTGACAGCTTCTCAACAGTAATGACATCATCACTCTTGTTGATGATCTTGACGTTTCGAACAATAGCGTCGAAGTTGGGGAAGATAGAGTACGACAAGTCTGCACCAACAGAGCTATACTCATCGTAAAGATGTATAATCAGTGTTGAAACATCATCGTCTGAGCCAAATGTGCTGGGCAGTTTCTCAATCGCAGGTTTACCCTTAAGGACTGTATGAGACTTGTACTTGAAGTTGCAAACTGTGAAGCCCTTGGCGTGCTTGATGTGTACAGCAGGAGTGCGGAAATCTCCACGGCCAAGGTCTGGAAATTCACGGCGGAGATGAGCTTGAGTAGACCAGCCTCCACCGTTGGACATGATCTGGGCGATGGGGTTTTCTGTTATACGATCGCCGAAGTGATCGAGCAGAAGATCTCCAGTAGCTGGATCGACGTGAAAGCGGTAGGAGACATTTTTGCCGTTGAGCGCAAATGACGTGCCGTCCACGACGATTGCTGGGCCTGTCAGTGCTAATGACGAAGATAAGGTGGGAAACATACGGTCGGCTTTGGGGCTAGGTGTTGTTGTCTGAAGAAGAGTCATTGTGAAGATGCAACAGACGCTATACACAGAGACTGACGAAGAAAGACACAGGTCTTGAAGATGATTACAGGCTTTCAACAGAAAGCATTCGATTCGGGTTTAAATAAAATAATTGTTCTTCTTATGCAGCAGTCATTGACAGGATTCCGAACATTTCCCCATGGGGCTAATCAACCTCCGATCAAGGAGCGGGGGTGCTGAGACAAAGACGGACTAGCCTACACTAATTGAGCATAACCTATGTACACTCTGCATTAAATTATGCACCTTTGAGTTATTTTACCCTGCACTTGTCCTAGGTTTTACCCAGACCTGAAAATCAAGAGGCTTCACAAACCAGTAGTTCTTCGTTTTCCACTCATTATGGAGTAAATTATCATGTAGAGCAAACTCAAAGTCTCGAACCAAAGCAGGAATGAGTTTGCACATTTCAAGCATCGAAATATGACGGCCTATGCATGTTCGGGAGCCAAGGCCAAACTGTGAGGAGATTTGATCAGCTCAGTAATACGTGCACCGTGAAACAATCAGGTGTCAAGATCGACGTTTGCCACAAATTAAATTGGCTTGCAAAAGAATAAAGTGTAAACTTACAGGCATCCAGAAGCGGTTCATCAAAGCTACGCGCTCGTCGTCATCTTGCAGCCATCTTTCGGGCGAGAATGAATCCGCATCCTGTCCAAAGATGCCGCGATCCCTGTGTGCAACCCAGGTGTTGATTCCGACAATAGTACCCTCCGGAAAGAAATGCCCTGAAATGGTAGCACCACCCTTGGGCACTACACGCTCAAGGGGTAGTCCAGTGGCTGGATGTAACCGCAATGCTTCCTTGATCACAGCCTGCAAGTATGGCATTGCCTGGCTCTGTTTATACGTGACATAAGTGGATAGCTGACCGTTGGAAGTAAATATATCAACCTCTTGCTGTAGCTTGTCCATGCATCTTGGGTTTTTGAGAAGGTAGTACAAAACAGCTGAGAGGCTGATGCCAGTTGTATCAGACCCCGCGACCATATTGACAAGACAACCGGACAAGACATGAGATGAGGTGAAAGCATCCGGCTTTGAAGTGTTTTTGGCAAGGAACTTGATGAGAAAAGACTGGGTTGTGGAGTCGCTGTCATCTAAGATTACAGCCTTGGGTTTCGAGCGCGTCTCACTGATCCTCTCTTTGGTAAATGCTGCGATGTAGGTTCCGCCCTGTCCTTTATTTCCTGCCAGGAAGTTCATGATAGGAACAATGATATTGTGGAGAGTGGGGAAGACGATCCCAACGATTGTTGAATAGCTAAGTATCTCTCCCAAGGCACGGATGACATTTCCCACGTCCTCTCCTTTATCGAGAAAGCCCAGGCGCTTTCCATATGTGATCATACCGATGACGTCGAAAGCATAGCATTGGAACCAATTATGCATGTCAATTGCCTGATTTGCCGCACAGAGTTCCGAGAGGCGATTCTTTAACAATTCGGCACAGTCGTCAACAAAGGCTTCGTAATTGACCAAGGAAGACATAGAGTAAGTGGACTGATATTGCTTTCGATCGTGTGCATGCTTGGCCAAGGACCTCTCGTTGAACAGATTGTTGTCGCCGGGGTTGCCCCAGGGTATGTACCAAGGGGACTTGGGGAACGAAGTACCCAGACCGTAGATGACTTTGACCGCATCGAGGTCGCTGAAGCTATAACGGTTGGGTGCATAGCGAACGACAGAGCCTGAGGCGTTAAAAACAAGAAACTGGCATAAATGTGTGCACCAACGTACCGTACTTCTTGTGTAAATCACGGTTAACCTCCTCGAAAGAGCCTTGCCATACCTTCCAGGTATACCAACCGAGTGTCCATCGAGCGGCACGAGGGCCTTGAACGGACCTCAGGTTTGAGCGCAAATGCTGAAAGAGGGTCAAGACTGCTTTGAGTAGGAGAAGCGACACCAACGGGATTGCAATGAGGTAGATGTTCATTTTGCTGCCGAGAGTTTCATCAGATCTGTTGAGCAAAACTGTCTGGATAAAAGGTGCACGAGAGCAGCTATTACCCGCCCTTTAAGTAAGTAAAACTTGAAGAGGAGACCACGTTGTCATCGTTATCATTTTGTACTGTGAGTTCACGGTATACCGCTGTTCGCCGTCCCCATAAATTGGAATCTCGGATCACTAAGTTGGCAAGTTCCCCGCGTTTCATTAGCGGGTACTGCAGATCCGGAGATTTAGCACATACCGAGCCCGAATTTAAAAATAGATAATAATTAATGTTACTATGTAAGTACTTTCCTACTCCTGGCTTGCTTTTAAGAATACATTAACCAATGACTCGCTTCTCCTGACTAATCGCTCTCCTCAGTGTAACTCCTGCATAGACTTCTCAAGTACTAATATCTCCACACAGTTCAGACTGGCACTGAAGCTTAAAAAACCCGAGCACGACGAGTAGGCATCTTGCTGGGAACCATATCGCCCGTGCGCTCAAGAACATCCTCCTCATCTCCTCCAACCTGAGCTCCAAGAGTAGCCGCATCTTGAGTGAGCTGCCCATCGATATTATCTCCATCAGTCTGAACAAGATCCGCAGCCTTGTCTTGCCCAACAGTGTGCAGATCAGTAGCGGCACCGTTGGCAATCTTATCAGCCTGTCTCTTGGCCTTGGGTGGTGGAGGAGGTGGGTTGCTAGTGCTACCGCCGCCTCCGCTGGTAGTTTTGCCGCCCAGGAGAGTGGCGGCATTGTCTTCAGCATTCTCGACTCCATAGCCGACACCGTTGTCAGTGCCGGTAAAGACGGAGTCGAAGAAGCTGCCTTCACCGGCGAGCTGGCGAGGCTTTATGGTTGGAGCGCCGACAGTTGCGGTGGCGGCTGCCAGGATGGTGAGAAGCTTGGTGAGCTGAGTCATTGGTGATAATATAAGGGGTTTGTAGATTGGTAAAGTATGATAGAGATGTGAGCCAGTGACTGTTCTGCTTTGGAGTTGAAGAGGAGTGGAGCTGATGTCTGTCTGAATGAAGGATAAGTAGTCACTGAAGCCGACGATCTACTGCCTTTTATCTCTCAATGCCTCTCTGACGCCTTCATGGTCGACCAGATTAGTCACCTTTCACATGTCCACTTCTTACCAGCCACGTTCGTCACGTCTGTCGAAATACCCTCATAGTAATGCATTGGCCAGACGGCTCGAGGGTCCGAAATATCGCGCTTTAGATGGATTAAAGTTGCAGTATGACGTCGAAAAGCAAACGAACGATGCGGCTCCCAAAGCGATAAAAGTGTCAGCTGCGTCATATTTGGGGATACCGCTCTCAAGTCTTCACGAACGACACTCGTCAGTGGTGGCAAATCATATATGCACAATTACACAAAAGGGTAGCCAGTTCATTATCTGACGCTATTGCTAGCTCTTCTTAGGCTTTAAGCATATGATTGATTGTCTGGAATGTTACGCCAGGGGCCGCCAAACCAGGGGACCAAAGACTGATATACTTCTATTTCAACAACTAGGTCTGTCTCGACAGATTTAGTACAGTCTATCTGAGTAGTAAATCCGTAAGCAACTGATCTATCTTCTTCCTTATTATAGAAACCAAAAAAACTGTCAACTCTCCTGTGGCTCATTGGTGAATTGGTATGACACAACCACGTATTAAGGAATAGTTGCTACGCAGTCAGCAGTGGGATAGCTGAAAGTGGAAGCGCAGAGCCACCTACGACAACAGGGGGACACTTGGTCCCCTGGTATAACTATGCCCTAACCCGTATTGCAGCCGAGATTCCCGAAGTCACATCATCACAATCAGGGGCCTAACCGTTATTGCAAACGGCTCTGATCTATTGAAAGTTTGTTCCTTGACTTCATCATCAATAGGGCGGCTGTTGGGGCGTATGATTGGGTGCCGGTCGCTGAGATGCGCCAACATCTGTGCCGAAGATCCGTGTCCCGACGATCTGGTACATGGCGCTAAAGTAAGTTCACTTCTCCATGACTAAGTTACTGAGATTCTCAACGCAATGGTACTTCTCAACAATCTGAAGCTAACGTCTGCGTCGTGAAGGAATATGGGCTTGATTAAAGGACTATAGACCTCTTTTGCTTGAAGGTAGAAAGGGTCTTGAGCAGCTTGATGATTGTTATATTAGAGCTTTGTGACAGGGTTGCGAAAGAGGCCGGAGTGGTTGTGCTAGATGCTGATTATCATAAAGCACCAGCGCACCCATATCCAGCTCCCGTGGAAGACATAAAGGATATCTTAAAATGAACTAAGTACCAGACCCAGCGTTCTAACAAAAATTTATGTTGGAAGGGGCTGATTCCAGCTGGTGGACTGGGGATGTCAGTAGGGCGAGATACCGGGGGGGGGATGTACACTTTCCCTGGTTGAGCATCTCGTCGATTGAAGGGATTGAATGCAGTGTAGGATCTATTGAGGATGGGTCCAAGCTTGGGGTGAATCTCTACATCTTACAGGATAAGCATTGGCTTGCGTTCAGCATCTGCCGCGCCTCCAAGACAGACGCGATCCAGGCCTTTGAACAGCTGTAGTGGCGATGTCCGCTCCTCAGCGGGGAGCTACACTGAGAAAATCTGATGCCCAGCCAGCCCCGTTCACAACGGCCTGAACTTCATTTCCGCAATGTGACGAGGCTTCAATTCGATCACGTCCAATATCCTCGCGTCCATAATCCTGTATAGGTTCAAAGCCTGGCTCTAAGGATTGACTAAATCACAAATTGAGACTTAAAGACTGGCATCTAGAGTTAAACATCTGTGCTGAGTGGCATTGTGGCTAATGTGAACCGTAGCTGAACGGGTCTCGGCGTCGCCATCCGAGGTATAGTCTTGATAAGTCTTTCGTCTAAGGATGTCAGATCGCCACTGTTGGAGGAACAAACGTGAACTAGATTAGATAGCCTTAGGGGGGCGCCGTGCCGTGCCCAGTGGTACGCTGAATTGAAAGCTTAGCTGGGCATGGGCCTCAGCTTTGGGGCTTTATCTGCTTCAGCTGCATATCATTCACGCAATTAGTGTTAGGTGAGACGGGATGAGCATCAATTGCATGAAGTATGAAGAGTTGATCTCTAATGCATTTGAGGTGTTGTACAGGGAGCCTTTTCCCCGAATCGCATTCTCGCTCTTCGCGTTTAAGCATGCAGCTCTTTCTGGAAATCACCACATCACCCCGATATTTAAATAGCAATGCAAATAAGTATATCCCACTTTAGCGGTCATTCCTATGAGAGCATCTCAAGCCTAGCTAACTCAGGTGCATGCCATTCTCAGGTTTCCAACTTCTTCGCAATAGCCTCCATGGCAGTGTTGTACATGTCCTCGATAAACACCTTCAGGTTGTCCCGTTCGGCTCCGTCAGGGAAATCTGTCTCGCCAGACCATACTATCTCTGTCGAGTTTTCGTCAATGGAGCGAAGCTCAAGGGTTGAAAATGATTCAGTGTTGCCGATGTTTTCGTTGAAGATTTGCCAACGGAGTGAATGAGTGGCCGGGTCAGCGCTTATAAGTTTTTCGCGTACGGGGCTCTCATCCCAGTTATCTTTCCCTTTCGGACCATTGCCGAACCAGAGGGAGCGGACAGCGCCAACGCCGAATCCTTCGAGCGACGACTTAGTTACGTTTGGAAACCAAAGGCTCTCCCCACCGAAGGAGGCGACGATACCCCAAACCTGCCCGATGGGCTTATGGATGATGCGAGTGGCGTGAGAAAGTGCGGCAGGCATTGTTGATGGTAGTATGCGGTGAGGTGTGCGTCGTGATTGGTAGCGACTTGAATCACAACAAAGATTTTATTAAAGTGATTGAATAGAGGTTATAACAACGGGATAACATCTCTATTAAAAGGCATGTAGAGCCGTTAATATCCAAGGGGTTAAGTTTAATAATTAGCTTAGCTTAAAACATTGGATGGGATACCGGATGGGATACCGGATGGGATTCCGGAGAAGATAATATGCCAGATTTGTCAGTAATATGTCTATATAGCTAAGTCTGAAAGTATTAAATGTAGAAAGTTCTAGACATCATAAATCAGACTATTTTGCCTATTTATATCTATTGAAATACAGCCTTCAAGTACACAAACAAATCCAACAAGCTGAGATATTTTCAATTCACAATCCTTGTATTCGTTTATCAACATGAACACCACTAAAGTCATCACTGAACATTCCAGCGTCGTTAATGCTCCAGCGACGAAAGTCTGGGGTATTTTGGCATCTTGGGGCTGTGAGAGCCTCTGGATGCCCAATTGTACCTCGTCAAGCCTTCAGGGGTTTGGCATCGGCTCCGTCCGCCATCTCGACTTAACTACACGACCAGGTATCACGACCAAAGAAACTCTGGAGGAAGTCAATGCAGCCGAATACACCTTGCGCTTCCGAGTCGACATAAGCACTGTCAAAGATGCCGATCAGTTTGGGACCGTCAAGCTCGAACCTCTCAGCGATAAGCAGACTAGGGTTGTCTGGAAAGGCGAATCGAGTTTGGAAGACCCCGGTTTAAAAGATACTCTGGATGCACTGTACGAGGGGTTCAACAACGCAATCGCCAACTTGTTGGAGAAATAGGCTAGCGGAGGAAACTGTATGGGGACAATATGGGACTCAGTTTTGATTGCAAGACAAGAATAAAGATAAGCTTGATGTTTCAGGAGAAAATACGAAGGTTGAGCAGGCTTATATTCAATCAACAGTAGACGCCGGTATGCCCTGGAAGCTTTCTGAGCCAAAATCATTAATTTGTGAAACGAAATTGGGATCATCATCGCTTGTCCTTTCCAGCCAAAGCCACAAAGTGACACCGAGCCCTGGTTGCACCTCATCAACCGGTTCTAGTGGTTTGTTGTCTCCGCTCATGACCGCCATTTGACACATATCGCTGATAAGCTGCCCGCCGCCAGCGGTTGATATTGCGTTGCTATCGGTAGCCCCATCACTGGGAAAGGATATTGGCCGCAGGTCCCATAATGCAAGCGGCATGGGAAGTTCAGTACGGAGCAACGAAGGCTCCACAAGTCCCGAGATTCTATGCCATGGATACCTGGCTCGACAGAAAACCTGAAAAAAAGCGTGAAACTTGAAATGGAATAAAGCCAGTCTACATGGCAAGTAGCAGAACGAGTGAGATGAGAATTAACTTTGCGGGCAGTTTTTGGACATGGTCGCGTACCGTTGATAGGAATCTCTCAGAGTTAGCGGATCTAAATGTTGCCAGTCACAACGAATGCTTGCAGCATTAATTCTACTCTGGTCGTAGATACCGGCAAGCAAGAGCACTCTCGAGAGCATAGAGTCGATCATGAGACCTGTTGCAAGGCCATATTCTGTCAGGCGAGGAATCATTATGGCCTGCAGCAGAATCGCCTGAAACTGGGGTAGATGCTCGGGTTCGGGGGCAAGGCGTCCCGCCTCACCCATGGTCATAAATGCAGCCTAAGAACCTATTAGCAAAAATAATCCCACCCAACTGTAAACCTTCCAAACATCAAGAGAAGTTAACTGATGGGTCCGTGTTGACCAACACCGGGAGAACTCGTTTCCTACGGGTGGTAGACTTACCAGTGCGTTGCCGGATTGATGAAGAAAACCTTCGAGGGTCTTTTTCGCCATGTTTTGTGCCTCAGTATTATCTGTCAAGTACAAACCAATAGTGACCACGGTCTTCACGAGCACTTGCGGCACGTTTCGCAAACGGATGCTCTTCTCATGGACGATCGGCCAATGATGGTGGAACTTCTCAAAGTAGACCGCGATCAATTTGTCATACATGGCAACTTTACCCGGACATTCCGGTGCTGGGGCAGTGAGTGCCGTGGAATGCTGCTCATCATTCGTGAGGCCGCACGGGTCATCTTCGTCGACGCATTCTGAGTCCTCCATAAAGGAAGGCTCTGTTGATACATGAGCAGATGAAGCTGGCGCCATGGAGGTAGGGTGTTCACGGGGCTGTTGTCGCTTGTTATTTGGAACGTGCCAAACACATGTTATCGATTTCGCCACGCAGCCCGAGCATGCTGGGCTCTGGCCATCGCACCTTACCTTGGCCCGGCGACATGGCAGACAGGCTTGGGGAGCACGGGCAGATGGGAGAACTACTCCGTGTAGAGCCATGTGATGACGAAGAGTATCTCTATTCATCCAGCATGAGACACTAAACTAGTCATTGAGGGAAGGGGGTCTAATACGTTCGAGATAGTCTAGAGCCACATTGTTCGCATGTGAACTCTTTTGGCCGCTCATGCGATATTGTATGCCGTTTCAAGTGTTCCTTCCGTAAGTATGTACGATTACAGCCGGGATATTGGCAGGAGAATGGCATTTTTAAAAAGGAGGGAGATAAGGCGAAGAATAGAGAAGGGGAGAGTTGCGCGGTTGAGTGTTTAGTGAGAGTAATGAAAGCGGTCTGCCTTGGCAGAAAAAAGGATTATCCAAACGGCATCCCCTGTGTTATCTAGCAATTATAAATTACTTTTAGTAGGAAATAAAAAGATACTAATATAATTTAAGGCAGTTAAAAAAATCAATTAACTCTAGTTTATTTATACTAGTTAAAGAGCCTTGGTTTTTTTTTTTTTTTAAATAATCTTAATCTTCTTCCTATATCCTACTTTAAAGGCATGTTTTAATTAATTTATAGATCTGTTTTAGAGTTAAGGCCTAAGCTCCGTGTGAGGTTGAGTAGGTTTTGAACTTTCCTGGTAATAACACTGCTGGGATGGAACTTTATACCTAATTTTCATTGAGTACTATTAAAGTTTAAGCTAGTTTTCAGAGAGGACGATCCTTGTGACGGCCTTAGTAAAGTTGTAAGGATATAGTAGTTAACTTTGTTGAATACTATAATACTTTATCTTTCTCTAGTCTTAACCAGCCCTGGTCTCGGAACGAGTCTTAGGCTTAAACACGGCTAATATTATTAGTGGGTGTATGTGTGTGTATATTCTAGGGAAATTAAGAAATAGGCAACTAATATATACCCATAAGACCCAGCGTGGCAACTTAACAACTTAACAACTTAACAAGTTTGCATTGCTAAATTCTTTTGTACTTACAACTGGCATAGATACATATGAAGAACTAACAGTTTGCTATAACCAGGTGAGCATAACATGTGAAAGGCAGAGGGCAAGAGCAAAGTTTATCAATTGAGGGTATTGAGCATCCGATGTTGCCGAATGCAAAAGAATGAGCCAATCAAACC
The DNA here is from genome assembly GCF_013085055.1 of Fusarium oxysporum Fo47. Lineage (NCBI taxonomy): Eukaryota > Fungi > Ascomycota > Sordariomycetes > Hypocreales > Nectriaceae > Fusarium > Fusarium oxysporum. The sequence goes on along the minus strand of NC_072840.1, from coordinate 140,877 downwards.
ACAGCACCAGACCCCAAATACCACCACGGGGTAAAATCGGCACTCATTCCGATGAGAGCATAGTTGTTGTATTTAATGACAATGACACTCCAGAAGACATCCATTCATCTTGGTCGCTCTGACCTCTGAATCCTAATTGAAGCATCCTGTCGGTGCTTCATTTATTATTGCACCAACAGTAGCAGCAAGGTCTTTCTGCACAGGACGAGACATACCATCATGTCTATTGCAGAATCAGTGTATGGGCCCTTTAGTGGTCAAGGACTAATTTTTGGAATATTGCTGCTCGTAAGTTCTGATATCCATTGTAGCTATATATTTAGACTACGCATCTGTGAGCCTAACGGTTCAAAGTTGACTGATACATATGCCTTTCCAGACTCTCTTCCAGATTGTGCGCTACTCTACCTCCTTGATTCGTGGTTTCCCAGGCCCACCTCTGGCGAAGCTATCATCCTTCTGGCTCGCATCACGATGTAAAAATGTTCAACGCTCTGATGAAGTACTGAAATTGCATCAAAAACACGGAGACTTCGTCCAAATCGGGCCCAATCATGTGTCTATCAGTAACCCTACTGCAATTCAACAGATATACGGCCATAAAACTGGATTCGTCAAGGGTCCCTTTTACGACGCGTTCCACCAGGTGACGCCAGTTGTCTTCAACACCAGAAATGTGGCAGAGCACACACGAAAGAGGAAGTATATTAATCCAGCATTCTCCGCACGCGCTCTATCGGACTTTGAGCCTTACATGGATGCCGAGATTGTTGGGTGGAAGCGCCAGCTACTCAACATATCCAACGGATCAAACCCGCAAGTTGATTTTTCTGTCTGGAGTGAGTGCACTGCGATCGATAGTGAGATGATTATCTACTAACATCGTGTGACAAAAAAGCTAATTATCTCGCCTTCGATGTCATTGCCAGCTTTGCGTTTGGCGAGCCTTTTGGCTTCGTTGAAAAAGGCAAAGATGACTATGGTCTCATCAAAATCATCGACACGCGTGGCGAGTTTATGAACGCGCTTGGATCTCTTTCGCCTTTCCTGAGATCTGTGATGAGGTATAATCCTTTCGACTCATTCTGGAAGAATGGCTTCCATGCGTCAGCAGGCCTTGCAAAGATTGGAAAAGAAGCATTCATGAAGCGAAAAGCCTCTGCAGATAATAGCCGAAAGGACCTATTAAGCTTCCTGTTCAACGCGAAGGATCCAGAAACAAAACAGCCCATTCCAGATGATGAAATCATAGCTGAGTCGATCAGCTTCATTGTTGGCGGCAGCGATACGACGAGTAGCACCATGACCAACTTTATCGACTTTGTGGCTCGCGATGCGGACTTGCAGCGGCGCATTCAACAAGAAATTGATACAATCTTCCCTGGAGAGCCCTCTGATGACTGGGTGCCCGGTGATAAGAAGTTAAACGATCTATCCTTACTGATTGCAACTTTGAGGGAAGTCATGCGCTTTCGACCTACCAGTGCCACAGGTCTAGAGCGAGTGACACCGCAAGGTGGAAAGACCATAGCTGGACAGTTTATACCAGCAGAGGTAAGTGAACAATATTAAACAGGCGTCGGCCTTTGCTGATCACAAGTCTAGACATTAGTTAGCGTCCCAACCTTGGGCATCATGATGGATCCGCGAATCTTTGAGTCCCCTGAGACATTCAGACCAGACCGATGGCTTGAGCCAGGTACAGAGAAACTCATGGAATTCTTCTACCCATTTTCAACAGGACCGAGAGCATGCATTGGAAGAAAGTTAGTCCTCCATGATCCTGATCAGTGACTTGCCTACTAACTAATGACTCCAAGTTTCGCCTGGATGGAGATTTTAAAGGCAGTTGTGGTTGTCTTTAAGCTATTTCATGTCCAAAGAAGGAATGATAAGCCCACAGTGGTCAGAGAAGGATTCTTCAACAAAGCTGTTGAATGTGAAGTGGAGATTCACAAGAGACGTTTCAGTTAGGCTGTATGAAAGGTAATTCAGCTTTAATTCAAGGCTCAAGTTATGTGCTAGAGATGATGTTATACGCTAATTAAACCACCACCGAATCCATTCCGCCAAATGAATGCTACACTGAAAGTGGACATGGCTCTAGTAAGCAGCTGTTCCGTCTCTGTCAACATGAGCTTCCTTGACATGCTGCTCCTTGACGCGATGCTCCTTGTAACGATCCCGGACTTCATGGAATGCTGCAGTGATAGCATGGAGGATTCTGTAACAGGTTAGCTGCGGGACTTGAAAAGCGTTCATGAGTGTCACTTACGTGCTGACGATGGCGAGAATGAATGTACCCCAAGGCAGATTGCAGCTGTCATCCGACGAGTCCGCATTGATTCCAAAGGTGCTTGAGAAACCTTCAGTCCGGTAGCAATGACGTGGGCCAGCCATGCCACCATTGGGGCGAGTAAGAACAGAGACAGCTATGAAAGCTCCGACGAAAGCAATATCCAACAGCACCCAAAGCCAGCGAAGCCATCTTGGACCACCGCCCTTGAGAAGCAGTGACATCAGCATAGCAACGAGGGTGTACAGAACAGCAACTGCCAGGATGCCTTCAACAGCGCCATAGGAACTGTTAACGCCACGACGCGTCTTGATGGCATTGACAAGGTTATAGACCTTGCGGAGACGGACTGAGAAGAGTCCAAGGGAGATGACGGCGGAGAGGAATTGTGCAACGCGTGTAAGGCGAAGGAACCAGCGATAGAGGCGGGAATGTTTGAGTCTGTCTGGCACCCAGCGGGTCAGCAGACCTGTTTCGCGACCACGATCATAAGTGGTGCCGTAGTCGGTGGGAGCAGCGCGATTGTCGTAGTGAGCCATTGATGCGGTAAATATGCTGACGCAACGGTGTTGGAATGGGCTCGCTAGTTGACGAGTATATTTGATGGAACTCTGAAATAGATGAGATGGACTCTTTTTCCTGACAATGATGCTTATTTATAATTTTCGTAATCTATGCGAGACGTCATAATGTCATGCAAGTCAAGGCATCACATTCCCAGCCCTGTGACATGGCCAGCCCGTCACCGTCGTTATGGATCAGAGTTTCAGCCTCTAATGACATCTCAACCACTAAATTTGCTTCCTGTGTTCAATTCGATCAGCCAAGACGTGGGAACTACCTTGTTTTTATTTCTCTTCCCCTTGGACGTGCCATGGCTTGAAGTCCACTTTATCTGGAAGAAATGCTCCGGGCCGGTGCCGAAGGGCTTGGCTTACGATTTACAGAGTCACCGGTGACGATTTTCCCGATCCGACACTTTAAAACCGGATATTATTAGAGTAGAGCTAGGCCCGGATCGCAGATCTTTCAATGAATCGTCCACTCAGAATCTCCAACATGTTGCCTGTATAAAGCCTTGTACAGAGGCAATGAGATTGAAAGGCTTGTCGCTGGAAGAGGTGAGATGACGTTGATTCAAACGATTCTTCGCTGTGTTTTGTTTTCACTTGGTGAACTTATGTATCTCTCTATACCGGTAATGACTGATATTTACAAAGATATGTGACTCTCAGAGGCAATCCAGGAAGTCACTTAAGATATCCTCCTCTCTCGCAAGACACTCTCGGCTCGTTTAATAAGCCCATCCACATTGGAGACATCCCTCCCTTTTACTGCTTGGTCTTCACCCTTCACCAACTTCTCTCCTTTTGGTGAGATAAGTCGAATCTTGTATCGTAGCTCATTCCACGTTGAATTATGACAGTACGCAAATATTCTCTCATTCACAAGCGAAGGAAGAGCTACTGCAGCGACCAAAAGACGTGCCGCATCTTGGACATCAGTGTAGTATGCTATGAGATGTGTTAGTCTATATCACTAGTAATGGCCGATGAGGGTTGAGTGCCTACCGACTTGACCAAATACCTTATCTCATTCACCCTCAGCGGCCCCTTTCAACATGCGGAGGGTAGAGGCAGTGTTTTCTGGATCTAAAGCCCTTCCAAACTGTCCATCCGGTACCACACAGTTTGCAACAAAGGGAGGCTGATTCGTGCCAACCGAAGACCAAAATTCCAATCCTGCCAAAGCCCGACTGGCACTGTAGACGTCCATAAATCTATCGAGGCCATCGACATACGGCTCACAACAGGCCTTCCTGATAGCCTCACAGTTGAATATGCTTGAAATGACATGGTGCGGGTGGTTGTAATTGATAGACTCAACTGCCTTGGAGCTTGAACTGAGAACGTAGCGCTTCACTCCAGGGCGGGCTGCAGCTTCAAGCCTATTGATTGTACCTTTAATCACAGGCTCTACCACCTTTGAAGGGTCCGCATTCTGTATGGTCGGTGTTGAAACATAGATAACACCCTTGGCGCCTATGACACCCTGGTGAGCCCCGGCCGCGAAAGAGCAGAGAAGGGTGTCCTCTCACCTTTGAAGGCTTCATCAAATGCCCCTTCAGCTTCAAAATCAGACATGTGAACCAGCTCAAACATGTTTGGCCACTTGATATCAATTAGGTTATACATGCACTGTCGATTTTCCTGCACGTCTCTCTCAGTTCCTCGGACGAAGAAGCCTGCCTGGAGGAGTTTTTCACAAGTCTCAATCCCCATGTAGCCATTGGTACCGATGACTACAACGGTGGAGCCAAACGGAATTGCAGGATGACAGATACGCATCTTGATAGCTTGAGTGAAGATGTAGAAAAATGGAGTGAATTGCCTTGACATCGAGAGTTTGTTGCACTGTCATGTAATCATATATAATGCATTTTATATGAGCTCTCCGTCAAAACGAATCATAGGATATTATAAATCTCGCACAGTTTAGTATTATTCACCTTAGCTTTATAATTGCGATATCTTGTAATGTGAAAGCCCAACATAAGAGTCAACTTCTAAGCATGATCACGGATGAGGCTAGCGTTACGCGCATGTCGCGATAGTGGTGGAACCCCAAGATCAGGTTATAAACCGCCACAAGGGAGCATTAATTTGTCCACTCAATCTTTCAAACCATCTTCAGAGTCGTGCAGGAAGTTCATGTGCTTTTGTGATTACAAGCATGCCAAGATAACCCACCATATACAACAGAATTGGCGATGAAGGTTGGAAGGTTTATTGAAACTCAGAGCAGGATCTACTAAAGCCCGACTGCGGTTGGGAACATTTGAAAAGATCTAATATTTATAACATATATCATTTCGCAGGATCTGAGCCAGTGATAGGACACGTTTCAATGTTGTGATTCCTTTGATACAGAGATGTCTGTCTCAAGGCCCGGCTGCGCGCTATAGAGAGCCGTTGTTTCGGGCGTGACTCAGGCCGCGACTTTGCCCAGAAGGAAAATGGCGTCCTTGTTGCTGAAGTTGGCCACGTCCCCCATTATCTCGGCGACCTCAGGCCCTGCAAAAGCAATCTTGACCTGGCTTTCATCCTCCCATTCGACGATGGACCCAAATGCGTATGGGCTGGGTGAACCGTCTAGCCCATTCGTGAATTGTGTAGCCGACCAGCTTTTGACACCATATTTACCCCATTTCTCTTGGATAAGAGGCATGTGTTTGGATACATAGTAGTCAAAATCGTATTTAGCATCCGGCTCGTTGGGAAAGAGGACAGTGACGGTGAAGGTCATGCTGACAGTGATTTTGAATGCGGCTTGAGGTGAAGAAACTGTTGTTGGGTTTTGGTATGGTGTATGGAGCTGATGGTGAGGCAGAGCAGGTAGAACACTCATGACAGGACAGCAAGTCTTTATGCTTGAGCAATTAGATCTGGCGGCTATCGGCCATGCCTTACCCACGGCGTTATCGGGTATACTTGTCATCATCAGACTTAAGGTTTAATATGGCCCACTTCGATCGTATAGTGTTACAAATCACGGTTCGACAACATTAGCGAGCTAACTGACGTGGAATCATCAGTTGGCACAGCGCACTAGCCTTGCGAAGAGTACTACTTCACTCGGCAAAAGTGTGTTGAGCTGGCGACTCATATATGAGAGCATTCTCTGCCTCTGTAAGTTCTATCTTCACTTACGTTCTCATAGCAGCAAGCGTCCTGAACAATTATTTTTCTGTTTTCATCCCTCACCATGTCAACGGGCCAGAAGCTTTTGGTTGTCCTTACATCGCAAGATGTCCTTCCCACACGGGCCAACATGAAAACGGGATGGTATCTTCCTGAGCTAGTTCACCCATACAACGACTTGGATGGCCACGTAGAACTCGTTGTGGCTTCACCTAAGGGAGGGGAAGCTCCTGTTGATCCCTATTCCATCGAGGATTCTAAGAATGATGAAGCTTCTCAGAGGTTTTTTAAAGAAAAAGGGCATGTCTGGAAGAATACGCAGAAGCTCGAAAGCTTCCTTGGCAAATCTGCCGAGTACGTCGGAATATTTTTCGTTGGAGGTCATGGACGTGAGTTTTCTCCTCTTTGACCACCGTACCTCAAGACACTTACATATTATCCTAGCCATGTTCGATCTCGCCGTAGACCCCACGTCTCACGCTCTGATTCGTGAATTTTACGAATCCAACAAGTTGGTCTCTGCTGTTTGCCACGGGCCAGCTGCTCTGGTCAACGTCAAGCTGTCAGACGGAACCTACATGGTTCAGGGACAGACCGTCACGGGATTCTCCAATGCCGAAGAGGATGCGTACAAATTCACGGACGCAATGCCGTTCTTGCTCGAAGACAAGCTGAAGGAACATGGCGGGCAGTATGAGAAGGCGGATCAGCTCTTTGGCGTCAAGGTGGTTACCAGCGGTAAGAGCAAGAACTTGATTACTGGTCAGAATCCTCCCAGCGCTGGAGTCATTGGCAAGGTTTTGTTGCAGGCTATTCAGAAGGGCATGGTTTAAGCTTTGGTGAGACTAGATAGCCTGCGTTGCTACAAACCCTTTTTGTATCACTTTAGAACATTTGTGCATGCGTGGAGAACAAACCATTCGGCATTGCTCGTAGATTCAGGCTGCGATTCGTAAAACTGCTAGTTAACAGTCAAGGAAGTGTCACTAAGCTACGTCGCTGATGCGGGCCGTGTTCAAGCAAACACCCGCATTTGGTGCGTCCAGCAGATTCAAAAGTACCCAAGCATGACCAACATTGATACGAGACTTCTGGCTGTAAGGTTAGGTTGGGTGGCTAGTTTTCGCCTGACGACTCGACTTCATATGACACAGCGAGATCACAATTCAGACGTTATACTAACCGCTTATACGGACCAACCATACAATGGCGGTGAACGGAAAACCTTCACGAAGAACATACGACTTCAAATGTTCTACCATTTTCTCTTGATCAAAGAATCCCGCCCCTGTCTTGGACGCTGCCAAGGAATTCGAACTGACATTTGGAGGTTGAGTGATTGAGTTTGGGCTGTGCCGATCTCATTAACCTCTTATGGCTAGCCATCCGGAGTAGGTCAGAGGGCTTATCTGCAGCTCCACATACTAAGCCTCTAGCGGTTAACATTGTGCTTCAGCCTTGTCTTGACGCGCAACCTCTATTGTGAGCGGAGATATTGCATAATCTCGACTGGATAGACTTCTTCTTCCTCTTCCTCTTTGGTAGCTCATCACATCCTCTGCGGTTCCTGTGATACGGTCATTTCAGCTGAAATCGAGTCCTAGCACCTCAATCTGTCCCTATTACTGCCAACGACTGGTTCCCTCTCCGGGATTCTCTTCCGGCACCAATCTAGAAAGAAGCCCTGAGTGGGTACGCGCAGTCATCCAACATGGTTAACACCGGCCGACCCTCAATGGACTGTCTGCCCTGTAGACGACGGAAGCTCCGAGTATGCCTATTGGTCATTTCAGGTCTGTACCAGAGTGGCTGACATCTGACTCTAAGTGCGACCTAAAACCGGAATCCTGTGGCCAATGTCGCCGAGCCAACATCTCATGCCATGGCTACCGTAATGTCAAGGACTTGGCGTTCCGTGACCAGACACGTGTAGCCAGGCAAAAGGTGGTGGCCCGCCAAGGATATGCCTATCAGCTCATTACTTTCCCTTCGCCGATGCTAGACCTAAATCTGGACGTCGAGGCGCGGTGCAGAGATACGTTTTTCCTGCTGTATGTTACCGGTCTATCACGGAGTTGCTCCTCTCTCCCACCGCTATACAACCAGGCCACAATCTCGAAACATCTTGCATACAGTGTGAACGCAGTCAGCCTTGCGTTCTCGGCAGTACAGTTCGACAGCCGAGAACTAATCAGTACCGCCTTCAACAGATACTCGGCTGCCATAGGGAATCTGAGACATTCACTATGCGAGCCGAACGTGTTTATCGGTGATGAAATTCTGCAGTCAATACTGCTTCTTGATCTATTTGAAAAGCTAGCAGCACCGAGCCTTGGCATGCCAGGGCCTTCAATGACCCACATTCGAGGGGCAATGTCAATCATCGAGTCGCGGGGAAAGTTGAACTTTGCAAGTGCTTTATCAACTCAAATCGCCAGAAACATTCTATCGCACTTTGTAATTAGTTGTGGAATAACCAAAACTTCTATCCTTGACTCGCAAGTCGCCGTCTGGAAGGATCTTTCAGGACTGATCATGGATAGTAAATGGGATTATATGAGAATCCTAGTGGATATTGTCAACTTGAGGGCCATGTTGACCAAGGGAATAATGGTTGATCACAGCAAGATGAATGGAAGGGTGTTCGACATAAAATGCAGGCTTGAATACCTTGCAGATTCATTGGAAAGGTCTTGCGGGCCTGTTGTCGTCCTCTTAGGCGATTGGCAAGCCTTGGACGGAGAATACGATGTCTACCCGAACCACTTTACAATGCAACTGCATAACGCTGTCCGGATGATGCGTTTAGAGATGGAAGGATTGATAAGGGATAGATGCCACGAGCAAAACGGTGATGCGATCAACAAGATCGCGAAGCAAATATGTCGCTCTGTTACGCACTGCATCATGCCACAAGCCCGGTCAGAGAATTCTGAGCCTTTCACGCCGATGCAGAAGCTGGAGTGCAGGATACTGATGGCACCTCTCTACCAAGCTGCTCAGCTGACAACAGACAATTGCGTGCAGGAATGGATTTGGAGAATACTAGAGTACATGGCAGCGAAGGGTAATATGCGGATAGCGGGGGATGTGCTTGACTTGTCGAAGAAACGACTGGACATAGACTATTGGACTATCTGGGCTATGGCAGGATGCTATGCAACAGCAGCATAAGATAGTCTGCAAGCATATTACATGAATCCGGACATTAGCTTTAAGTCCAACCAATACGAGTATTCGTAAACAAGCCTGCCCGGATACCACCAAAGAAATCGGGCCGAGGGTAGTCTCGTTGAGGCTAGTTAGGGTTGGACAAAGCTTATTTATATTCAAAGCTAAAATGGATGGTCCATCTCGGCATTTCCCGCAAACCTAAGGCCGGAATGGGTCTCGACACATGATTCATTACTGTATCGTGGCAGGTATTTAAGTCTGACAAGCCTTGTAGCGAGCCTAAAGTACAACAATCAATCTCCTCAACCATCACCCAGGCGTAACGTTATCGCATCCTATATTACTCACAATGACTCGAGTTCTCGTCACAGGTATATCTAATCGAGTATTCATCCAAAACTGTCTTTGTAGTTAACGCGCAGTGTAGGTGGCACAGGCTTCGTCGCTGGACATGTGATTGATGTCCTCCTTAAGCGTGGCCATAGCGTCGTGACTACTGTTCGCTCAGAGCAAAAGGCCCAGTCAATCCGCAATGAGTTCCAAGGCGTTGGTGAAGAGAAGCTTGACTTTGCTATCGTCCCTGATATTGCTGCCAAGGATGCCTTCCAAGGCTTGGGCGCATATGGCCTCGAAGCGGCCATTCACGTCGCCAGTCCCGTGAGTCAAGGGCGGATTCATAACTACCTTTCGAGCTTCCGAAATTAACCTTTGTTGTCTAGTTCCACTACAATATCACAGACGCCAAAAAGGATTTGATCGATCCAGCCGTCCTTGGCACAACTTCAGTACTTGATGCACTCCACAAGACTTGCCCCACTGTTCGACGAGTTGCGTTGACGTCATCCTTTGCTGCGATCCTGGACCCTAAGCTATCCTTCACAGGTGCAAAAAAGACCTACACTGAGGCCGATTGGAGTCCTCTTACTATGGAAGATGCTTACTCCAACCCGGGGCTTGCCTACGCTGCATCCAAAGCATTTGCTGAGAAGGCTGCTTGGGATTATATGGCCGACAAGAAACCCGACTTCTCTCTTACAACAATCTGTCCTCCGATGGTCTACGGTCCAGTGAAGTACCCAGTCAAGTCCCTCGACTCCGTCAACACATCCAACCAGCTCCTGGCTGATATCATCAATGGGAAGCATAAAAGCGGTCTTCCTCCAACTCAGCTTCCTCTCTTTGTTGATGTCCGCGATGCGGCATTGGCCCATGTCAAGGCTGTAGAGACGGAAGAGGCAGCGGATAAGCGCATCTTTGTCACTGCCGGGTACTACAGTAACCAGGAGTTATATGAAATCCTGTACGAGAACTTCCCAGATTTGCGGGACAGGCTGCCGGACGAGGCCAATAAAGGAGGCGACCCAAACCCAGCTCTAGATTCCTTTGGCTATGATGTCACTCGGGCAAACACAATTCTTGGAATCGATTGGATACCGTATAAGAAGACAGTCATTGATTCAGCCAAGTCTCTTCTCTGAACTTGACAACAGCATTTATCCGATACAATTTAGTATATTATCTGTCAAATTTCGGGATAAACCATCTTCTGATCTACATACCTGTGCATCATGCACATCACCATGGCAGCTCCTTGTTTTCCCACGAAAGGAACCGTCCTGATGTTGCATTCCTTGTCGCGCCATCTATAACACTGACGATTCCATTTACACCATCCTGCACTGAAACAGGAGCTGCCGATAACCCTGAGCTCTGTGCAGCATGATTCCCCAGCTACTATTAGTCAGACCAAGACACAACGAGAGTGACCGTGCAGTAGATGTATGGGTTTACTTACATCAGTTTGAAGCCATCCAGGATTGATACTGAAGGCCACTAGATCCGGATTCTCGAAGTGTATCCTCCTGGTGATGAAGTTAAGAGCTGCTTTAGACGAGCCATATGCAGTATTTTCGACCTTCAGATTTTCCATGAAACCAAGGCTTCCTGCACCTGAAGAGATGGTCACGAACTTTGGTACTTTTGCGGCGTGGAGGAGGGGCCAGGTTGCTTGGAATAACAGCAGTGGTGCCACGGAATTGATCTTGAAATGATCCATCATCTCCTTGACTGGGGTCACCTCTGCCGTTCCAAAGTACTTCGAGATTCCGGCATTAGCAACGACAAGATCAAGCTTCGTGATACCGTGGTCTCGCTTCAAAGTGCTCATGGCGTCCGGGGCGTCCGTCTCGGAAGCACTATCAATCTTCACCAGGATACATCTGCTGTCGGTACCCTTGGTGACATGCAATAATGCCTTTGAGCTTTCAGCTGTCGGGTCACGAACAGCGGCGACGACAACATGGTCCGGGCGAGCGATATATGTCTCGAAAAGGCCTCTTCCGATGCCTGGAGTTGAGCGTATGTGGTTAGACGAATGGAAAGAGAATTCGGCGCGTCGAGAGAACATACCCCGGTTACAACCAGTAATAAGCACATATGTAGCGTGTGACATGATTCAGGAAGATAAACTACTTATTACAAATGGACGTTGAGACACAAGATGAAGTGGTAATAACAGTGACCTTGGCAGTACCGATTATGTGGGGAAGAAAAGAAAGGGTGCCAAGCACCTGCTTTATATAGCTGTGAATTACGCTATCTCTGCTTAAGGTTCGATCAGCAAGCTACCAACCTGTTCGGTTACTCCCGCACTATAAGGACCCGACTGCACCCGAGGGCAAGGCAAAGTCTGTGTTAGAAAGTTATAAAAGAAGCTTCGTTGAAGAGCGGTGGTAGGAGGGCCTATTCTTGCGCTTTAGAAGAAGTAAATATAAATACCAAGAGTCAGTCCTCTTTTATCTTCACGTGGCATCTTAGATCTTTCACATTTAATGTTACTTAGCTTTGCTTTGTAATTACGATGTTCTTATGTGAAGGCCCTAATAATAACTCGGTGTAAAAGTCAACCTGAGGATGGTAACAAATGGGGTTAGCGTTGCTCGTGTGTTGGATGTCGTACCAGGAGTGGAACCCCAAAATCAGATCAAGGACCATAACAAGGAAGCGTCAGTGTATGCTTGTGAATATTATTAATAAGGCCCATGTTTGAGATGATTTATAGAGTAAATTTTGCGCAAGCTAGAAGGTTAAAGAGGCTTTGGTTTGAAAGACAGAAAGAAATGCAAAATTCATCATCAATGTGCTTGGCAAGATACGTTTTCATGCCCCATGTATATAACATATGAAGACGCCTTTAATAAAGAACATTATCTATATTTGAGAAAAATCCCCAATACTATCGATTTAAACCTGGGCTTCTATCTCCCATCTTGATTAATATATATATATATTAAAATGCCTTCTTATCTGTCAACAGGAGCATCGCGCTGTCTTGGCGTAAGTCTGACTAGATGCTATTCGGTCTACCCTACAACTGACCCCCGGTCCTCTTAGTTTGGTTTTATCCAAGTATTCTCCAGTAACCGTTCTCGCCGCCAAGTTCGCCGCTCGCTACGCGCAAGATGGAGTTCTTTTCATGAGTATCTGTTCTGGAAGTGTCGACAGTGGTTTTATACTTGATAACTCTGACGTTGCACAGTGACCGAAGAGCAGAAAGAAAAGGTGACGAAGCTAGGGAGCAAGTTTGTCAACTATGCCCCGCACTTCACGGGCCCGAGCACCCCTGTAGACTCGGCCAAAGCTGTCTTGAAAGTCATGAATGAGGCCTCTTTGGAAAAAGGCAGCAGTGGGGCTCTTGTCTCGAAATTCGGGAATAAGCAGTGGATGTAGTTAAGTTAGGCGCCTTCGTGTAGCATCTTGTAATACCAATATTATAGAACTGATTATGTCCTTGGCTAGGGTTTATCATACCCACATAGTTGGCTAGAATTAATTCATAAAGGGTTTTGGAGGGGGGGCACGAGCTAAAGAGCTGCCAAGTATGTATTAGTCTATCATATGGTGTTGGTTCCACCTACTCCGAATCTTCAGCGTCTTCGATGTATCCAAATTCTCTTTCGATCTTCTCAAACTGATCTCGTGGGAGCTTTACCCCCTGAAGCCTAGCCTCAGCTCCCTTTCGCCATGGCCTATTAAATAACTCGTGTATTTCATCATATGTCATCTTCTCTACCGCCTTAAGTCTATCAGATATTTCAGGAGATTGTATTCTCCAAGAGTCCCAGAAGACGTAACCGAGTCGCCTAAGTATTGAGTAGTGAGAACCTGTTGGATCGATAGGTAGATATGCCGTTCCCATATTGTCATTCTTTCCGAACAAGATGAAGCCGAGGTTCTCGCGTGATGGATCATCTAGCGAGTCTGTTTCTTCCACAGAGATACCCTGATATTGGTCCTCTGGTGTCCATGCCGTCGAGTGGTTGAGGGCTTCCGGCAGGAACTCGCGGTAGTCCGGAGAGTTCGAACGAATCAACTCGGACCTTCGGTCCTCTGATTTACAGAGCAAATAGATGAAGTCAAGGCCCAGAGAGGTCATGTGGGTGATACTATCCGGGGAACTATATATGCCGTCTTTGGAGAATAACAACAGACTGGTGAGATCTAAGTTTTTGAATTCCCTCATGTCGTCTCGCTTGCTCACCATCTCTTCCTCTTCCTTTTTGTCGGCTTCTTCTCCTGTTTTTGAGTCTGGAGATGATGGCCATACAAGCCCAGGGGCGTTCTTGACAGCTTCAATGAGCTGCTCCTCAAGTTGACTAATATAGCCGCCTGTGAGAAGGGCAAAGTATACTTGGACACAGGCCATTTCCTCTACCTCCCATGGCGTCAGTTGCCTCAAGAATAGATCGAACTGTTCAATACCAGAGAATTGATGGAACAGTAAAGGATGCTCCCATGGTTCAATGTCATGGGGTGCAAAGACGCTGCAGTAGATTTCATATCGTAGAAACGCTCTGTGAAGTCGAGTAGATTCGGAAGATGAAGGCGCAAGTATCGATTCGTCAAACCCAAGTTGCTGCATCTGATGCAAAAACAGGTTGACGAGATAATCTACACGATGGTAAAGTTGGCAAAACGATACAAGATCTGTCCGGTTTGCCGGAAATTTGAATGGCGAAGAGTCACTGAAGTATTCATCCAGGAACAACAATATCTCATCCCTAGTCTGACGTTGAGGGGCTTGCGAAGCAGCGAGATAATGTTTGATCGTCCCACTTGGTAATGCATTTCGCACCACAGCTGAAAGAATGAGATATGGCGTTTGTAAGAAGACTCGCAAACAGGCAGGCGATGCTGCAATCAGGTCGTGGAGACCGCGAGGTGAGTCAACATTTTGTAAGATAAGAGACACCAGTTCTGGTGCTAGACTTTCTAGAGGCATATTGAGAAGAACAATAAAGAGGCTGGAGGTTTGATTTGTCTCGTTGTGATGAATTGTGTAAATCTTCCGAAGAACGACATAATGTGAGGAAAAGGATGAGAGCAAGGCAACTGGAATTGCATGCTCCATGTTGAAACCGTCACGTGAAGATGAGGGGCAAAGTGCTGCTCAGCGCTTAACCCATGTCACATCACCACCAATGAGGTCCGACTATGATAGCCGCTGCCAATAAGTTGGCGCTTAACCAAACAAAAGATTATATTTAGTAAATTGCGATTCTTACCCGCCAGGTCTGAACATCTGGCTTCTTGTCTCAGGTGCATGCAATCACTATTTCGACTGGCGGCTGTACACGGCGCTATCTGTCTGGATTGGCGGCGTTAGCGATGCCAGGCTCAATTATGGGGATCAGGTTCAGTACAGCCTCACCTGAGGAGTCTCCCGGAAACGAATGCAACCTGGTGTTGGTCTGTCATGATTTTCGGACCATGGTGGCAGAAAGGGAATGTCGCGTTTGAGCGGAGGGAAATCATGAGAGTCAATGAATATAAAATGGACAATCAGGACTCAACTATCGACAATAATTCGACATCTTTAAGCATCTCAGTCATTTTCTATTACATCTTTCAGCGAGTTACGCTTATTGTACTACTCTTGTTTCAAGTCTTGTATATTTGTTTGTTTAAGTCATGTCTTCCAACCAGCACAATGTTCAGTCTTATACCAAACTTACCACCAAGGAGTATCAGTCATATACCAATACCCGTAAACAAATATATGGCCAGAATGTGAATACTCGACTACATCCCGCTCCCCAAGCGGAGCGCGATTACAATACCTACAGCCAATGGCGCGAGCAGTCCAACGCCTCGCGAGATCAGTACGAAAAGAGCTTGAAAGAAGCTATTGGCCCAAATGGCAATTTCCAGATGCTGCAGCAGAGGCAGCACCAGGACCTGGTTTTGCCAGCAGCTCAGGCGGCAACTGACACAAACTTGTAAGTGCTATACCCTTCAAGATTAAGATAGCTATCTGTGATATGCAATCTGAACAAAGACATTCAAAAGACTAACACAGAACTCTGTTGTTCGTCCTGCTTAGGCATGCCAGTACTCGCAATGACTTCTTGGATAAACACCCGTATGCATACAAGAATGCGAGAGCAAGAAAGCAGCATGAAAAGCTGGCAGATAACTCTGTGAAAGAGGCAAAACATTACCGTCAAGCCTATGATACGCATTACGAGAAGGCTGGTGCGCCTGCTCCGCCTATAAGGCAAGCCCCGTATGGTACACATGGTTCTTCTACTGCCGCAACTCCAGGCATACCTAGCCTGCAGCCGTCACTACCTGTCCCTCCTCCTCGGCAAGCCGAAAACTCGAGGATCCCCAGTCCAAGTGAGGCTTATGGACAAGCCCCTTACAGGACTCAACCTCCGAGTGTTCCCTCCACGTCCGCCACTTACCGTCAGCCATCGTCTGTGTCAGCCCCGCCTCCTCAGCGCTCCCAATATACCAGTATCCCCACCGCAAGCGAGGCCTACGGGCGCTCTTCTAGTGTTGGTACGCAGGCCGCTTATCGTCAGCCATCATCAGCGTCTGTTACTCCCCCTCGGTGTTCTCAGGATCCTAGAATCCCTAGCCCAAGTGAGGCATACAGGCAAGCGTATTACAGTACCCAAAGTTCTACCAGGACCTCTGTGTCGACCCCTTATGGTCAGCAGCCACCGGTATCTGCTCCTCTCCCTCCTCACCTATACGGACCAAGACTTCCCAGCCCAGAACAAGCCTACGGGAACGATAGCTCTTCTCGAAAAGTGGATCGCCGACAGTAAACCCGCAAGATTGTCCACATAGATCGAGTTCGGAATGTTTTATATCTTGAGATCATGTCGGAATGAAAATTTTGCCTATCGATTTATTACTCTATACGAGTTCGTCGTTATTTGCTAGCTTATATATATAGTCATCGTTGGAGTCATTTAAATTAATCATCACTGCTTGAGTCTATGATTTATTACCTCTATGATGTGCACTTAAGCAACGTGTGCTGAAGTTTATATGGGGTGGACAAGAGCACCTGGGAAACATTACATGTTGTAGATAATGTAGATGATTATGCGGGAGAGAAGCTATGCCTCGCGGTGAAATGAGGGAAAGAAATATGACACAAACTACAGGGTTAGAAGAGTTCATAGAAGACTTTAATCGCTGGGGCCTCTTCTGGCAAATGTTCCAGCACGTCAAGGGTAGCAAGCGTTTGGTAACCAATGAATAATCTTGCGATCGGCCTCCTTGGGGGTTGGTGCCTAGAGCGGTAGCGCGCGGCACGTCATGTTTATCGCACGCGAATGAGTGATTGATTCCCTGTTCCATGATTATCCCCTCAATTAGAAACGTACCAGTCTAAATGCTGAGAAAATCGTATATCTCTCTGCGAGTCCAGCCTGTTCTACTAGGCATTTTCTGTTACTGGCAATATCCTGGCGCTAGCACGAAAGCACTAAGACCTTACAACACAATGGGCGATTTACCTCGTTCTCTCTCTCTGTCGCCGCCTCCTCCGCCAATTCCTGTACCGTGGTCATTTGAAGTTCTTTTCGAGGAGACTTCTGAAGGCCTCCCGGAGCCTCTTCCGTCGCTACAGGATATCGAAAACGCGCCAAATCGCATCGGAGATCATAACAGCAAGTGCATTGTAGCCCTCAATGACCATTATGTGGCAAAGCTTGGAGTTTGCGTTGAGCCCCTCGAGGCCGAAAACATGCGTTTTGTCAGAGAACATACAACCGTGCATGTTCCCAAGGTCTTTGCCGTATACCAGCGGGATATCGGAGACAGACTGAAGAAGACATATATCGTCATGGAGAGGATTCACGGACATACTTTGCAAGACATCTGGGGAGGCCTACAAGCATCTGAAAAAATCAGCATTGCTGCGCAACTTCGATCGGCAATGCAGGCTGTCCGTGAGATACCTCACTCAGGGTATTTCGGGAGTCTGGACGGGTCGAAGCTTCGCGATGAATTCTTTTGGGCAGCAGAGCCAGTACCCGCGATTGATCGGTCATTCGCAACTGAGGACGAATCCTTGAGTGGCGTTATAGACAAGTATCTGTATGAAAGCGGTGAAACAGCACGACAAAGAGTCAACTTTTATCGCAGGGTACTTCCAAGAGTCTTCATGGGGAACGGGAAACCTGTTTTTACACACGGCGGTTTTCAGCGCAAAAACATCATGATTACACCCCAGAACACCGTGGTCCTTCTTGACTGGGCTGCATCTGGCTGGTACCCATCATACTGGGAGTATGCTGTTACGGTGTATGTTGCCAGGAGGTGGGACGATGATTGGCACGTATACATTGGCAAGATCCTGGAGGAATTCCCAAACCATTTTGTGTGGATGCAGACGCTACATATAGAAATGTGGGGGTTCTGAACACGCTCAATTTTTAGTTCCATGGCGATATTTGCGAATTGTCTCAAGGTATAGAGGCACACTAGGTTATATTACAAATAGCTACATTATTCATAACATGACGCTCAGTGATTCGGTCTGTGGAGTGGTGCGCAACGCTTACTCAATTGGTTCGTCCGTTATTCGTCCATAATCGAACGTGCTCTACCATCCGCTTATCAAACAGGGTAGCGTTACGCAATAGATGGAGGCAGAATACTGAGAACCAATACGTATTCGTAAGATGAGTAATTCTGACCACGATGGACGTTTAAATCGTCAACAGGATATAAGAACACCTATGCAGTCAGGGCGTGAATCACTGGTATTCAGCAAGACAAAATGAGCACTCCAACCGATGAGATAACCATCCTGGGGGCCACAGGATGGACCGCCACAATCTGCGCAGAGCACATTACCAAGACCTTCCCAACAAATACGAGGTGGTGCATTGCAGATCGTTCAGCCGCAAAGCTTGAAGCGCTGCGCCAAGACTTACGGGCTATCGATCCAGATCGATTGGGGCCAGAGACTTACGTTATCTCTCAACTTGACGCTGAAGGTCTCGAACCCATTGTCAAAAAGGTTCTGACTAACGGCATCGGACCATATCACTGCCATGGCACTCCCGTCGTTGAAGCCTGTGCCTGTAACGGCACCCATTATGTCGACCTTAACACCGAGACTGCATGGATCGCCGAAATGATTCGTGATTTTAACCAGGTGGCCAAAGGTTCAGGTGCAATTATCATCCCGGCTATCTCGGGATCAAGTGCTCCATCTGATCTCCAAGGCCTACCAATAGCATCTGAAATCGTATGCTCTGGAAAGCTCAACATGCTTGGGATGCAAGGTGGTTCCCTGCATACTGTTCTTGACGTGGCTGAGACTTATGGGATCAATGGCTGGTTGACTTCTGACACCTCGGTCTTGTTGCCAGATCCCAAACATGTGGTCAAGAAAAGCAAGGAACTTCTGGGTCATGGTTACGACCAACATCTTGGACATCTGGCAACATCCTTCGTTGCGTGGGGGAATCAGTCCGTCGTCCAACGATCAGCAGCCTTGAATTCGAAGATTTACGGACAAGACTTCGTTTACAAAGAATACAGCCCAGCCACTGGCCTCATATCTGCACTACTCATGCACATCGTCACAAAACTGGGCATTCTCTTGCTTGCAGTGCCTTGCTTCAGATCCTTCGTCCGTGGCAAGTCTTTCGATCGAGGATCTGGACCCGACAGAGATGAAAGCCACAAGATCGAGAGCGCGGAATGGAAAGCAGTTGGTTACGTGACTGGCAAGGAAGAGCCAGTGGCGTTTGCAAAGTTCAGCTACAAGGGAACGCTGGTTGACATGGCGGCAATTTTAGCGGTGGAGGCTGCAGCGACAATTAATCAGATGAACAAGCCTGAGGCTACTGGTGCAGGACCATTGACGCCATCAACGTTGGGTATCACATTTGTGGACCGATTTCGGGCAGCAGGTTTTGATCTCACGGTCGATGGACTTGAAAGTCATTGATTGAGTTTTGTTCTCGGGTCATATGTATTATCAATTATGACCATTAAACGTAGCTCTAGGGTACCGGATTGGCGGAGAAAATCGGCTGTTGGTTCTCGAGACCCTGATCATGGGTTGCCACGGAAGTGGAGAGCTACCAAGATGGCCGATACCGCATGAAAGCGATTCTAGTGCGAGAAATAAATTATCTCCAGCCTCTCATATTCCGCAACGCCATCTAAAGTACGTGAACCACGAGCACGGCATCCAGTAAACATCCCGAGGGTCCGAATGATCAGCGTGGAAGCTGTCATTAGTTAGGCATCGTCTCTCGAGTAGGGCGTAAATGATCTGATAACCTTATTCATTATCTCGGAACTCGGCACATAGATCAATTATCTACAGCAGCCTCTGGCGTGATAAAAAGCTACTAACCAATAAACTTGACGATATCGGGTTAGGTTGAAGCAGCGTGACAGGGTGATCAAGAGTTATGCATACTGCGAGAGTTATTATTTTACCTCATCTACAATGGTCCAGAATGTTCCCCCATGTGAATGAAACGGCTATGCGAGCCGAAATGGTAGGGGTCTGGAACAGGCGAGGAAGTTAAGATGGCTGTTAGTCACGAAAATGCCGATGAAAATTTCGTACGACGTCGAGAAGTCCCGATGCAAGCCTAATTGAGCTAGCTGTATGCTGTAGTGGAGAGATATCAGGTGTTATTAACCGAGGCGGCTGAGTTGTTTCAGCAATATTACCTCATGACAACTCCTGCAGTGAGTTGAAGTCTAAAGATATCATGTTGAATAGAATACATCCTATGTCTCAGAGATGATCTGCAATCACCATCGTAACAAGGACCAAGAAACACAAACTGTTGCTGGTGATCACGCAGACTATTACCTAAAATTAGGGTAAAAAGCTCTCGTTACACTCGTCAACGGGGATCTCCGCCAAGCCCTTGTCCCACAGTCCATCACATGCTAGTCCTGCCCTAGTCCCTTTTATCAATCAGATCCATCTTATCAATCAGCCAGGACCCCGCGCGATCCGACCAAATTTCCATTTTGGGTCTAGAACACGTGGGATAGCTCTCTTTATCTGATCAGTGGCTGCGGCAGTTCGGCACAGCTAAACGAAAAATTTGCCTGGCTGCATGCAGAATTCCGCTGCGTCACTGTGCTACTCTCAGTGGGCGGAATTAAGGGTTCTGGAACGCCATGTCTCACTGTGACCAGTGGTGACATGGGGTTGAATTCCTTGGAGGGCTGATGGTTCCTTGGACTTGGTTGCCAAGAAGTGATATCGCCAAGAGGTGAGATATCGGCACGTTGCCAAGACGGGCACTTGTTATTCCCAAGATTCAGTATGGGACTGAAATGGACCAAACTGTAGTATTGTTTCTACTACTTTATGTTGAAGATGCTGATCTGAAGCTGTGAAGCTCTGTATAGGTAACTGGAGCCATGCCCACAAACACGAGACCGTACTAACCAAGCGCAAACTCTCGGTCTCCCTCCGACCCTGGGAAAGTCTGCATCCAGCAAAACGGGCCCCAAGCATCCCCTCAACATGGCCTATCCCTTCCAGTTCCCAAAGGCTGATGCTAATCAACAAGCCACAAAACCCATGACCCAGGTTTCTCTCTCCTGACACTAAACCAATAGCCGTTTACCAAAACGAACGATATCCGGCGATCACGGATCTAGAATGCAGCCATGGAATCTTTTGAGGGATCTTTTGCTAAAGGTCACTGTTTCTGGAACAAGAGGTATTTTATCCATCTTGGGCCCGCGATGTTACTTAAGGATCAACTACCGAGCTCTTCTGTCTCCCAAGTCCCTCAGATCTTCACCTTTTAATTATCAGATCTTTTAGTCTTGGGCATCAGCCACCATGTGGTCTTACACTACAATGCCGGCATTAGCAATCGTGCTGTCAGCACTTTCTCTCCTCCCCTGCACATCAGCCACAGTTCCTCTTGAGGGCTATGGAAGGGACTCTTACCCGGTACCATGTGCCCAAGCGTGTTCATACGCAATGCCTAGCACTCTCGACTGTCCAGAGTATGCAGGCATGACGGCAGAGGAGAAGGCAGAGGCATATCCATCGGCAGAATGCTTTTCAAACGATCCTTCCTACTTGACCTCCATGGCGTACTGCATCCACTCTTATTGCCCCAAAGATGTGAAGATCTACAAGGTTGAGAACTTTTGGGAGACCTTGATGATTTATGAGTCAAAGTCAATTCGATGGTCGTACCCTGAGGCTTTGGCTCAGGTCAACACTACAAGTGTACCAAAGCCAATGTCGCCTGAAGAGACAGTTTTTAATAGGACCATCTCTATCGACGCAGCTACCTTTCAGAGTTATATGAATGGTGTCAGAGGATACAAAGCTGTGGCCAAGAATGAGTCCATGTACTCGTAAGTGAATATCTTCTTATAGTGTAAACAAAACTGATCTTTCATAGTATCCTGGCCTTTATGACATGTGTCATGGTCCCGATTGGCTTCTCCCTCCTCCGCTTCCTTCCCCTGCCAACATCCTTCAGAAGCAAGGTGTACGGCTATCTTATCGACCCTCCGGCTTGGGGTAAGCAGCACAGCGTGGCCACGCTTGGAATCGGCATGGTGCCAACTCGAGGTCAGGCTCTCTTCATTATCTACCTCATCGGCATCAATTGTCTGGCCACGTTTGAAGGATACCCCAACTACACACCGAACGGTATCTTTCCTGATCGTCACTATGAACTGATGCGTCATATCGGAAACCGTGCTGGTTCCATTGCATTTGCCAACATCCCCATTGTCATCCTCTACGCTGGGCGTAGCAGCGTGCTTCTGCGATTGACTAACTGGTCCTACTCAACCTTTCTTCTCCTCCATCGATGGACTGCCACAATATGTGTCATCCAAGTCGCTCTTCACTCACTTCTCTGGCTTCGCATCATGATCGAGCAACACTCATATCCCCTCGTTCTGACATACCCTTACTGGTACGTTGGTGTTGTTGGAACCGTCTTGTTCTCTGCCTTGATTCCTTTCTCTATGCTCCCTATCCGAAAGATCTTGTATGAGGTCTTCCTCATCACGCACATCCTCTTGACTGTCGGTGCTCTGGTCGCTTCTTGGTATCATATTGCTTTCCTCTACCAGGACACAAGCGGTTTCGAGATCTGGCTCATAATCGCTTTTGCTTTCTGGGGCCTTGAGAGAGTCCTTCGCATTCTACGCATCTCCAGATATGGTATCAAGAAGGCATATGTCACTCGCATTGACGATAAGTATCTGCGAGTTGACATCCCCGGTGTCGATGCCCATGGTCATTGTTTTGCTTATTTCCCTACACTGTCTTGGCGCGTATGGGAGAACCACCCTTTCTCAATTGTCAACTGCAGCAAAGGTCAGCTTGACGGAGAGTCCATAATGTCAAGCTCCGCTTCGCATACTCAGTCTGAGAATGAGGCCGCTGTCTCACCGACTGAGGCATCAACTTCCAAGGAGATGGCAGGCGCCGTGTCCAACATCCGCCAGCTTGGAGTCCACAGAAACACCACTAAGCCTGGTATCACACTATTCGTCCAGAACCTCCGTGGCATGACCGCCAAGCTCGCAAAGAAAGCAGACACTGGCATCGCCATCCCCGTTCTTATCGAGTCCTCTTATGGCCACGAAGACACCAGCCGCTTCGAGCCCAATACCGAATACCCGAATACCCTTGTCATCTCCGGTGGTGTTGGTATCGCAGGCGTCCTGTCATCTCTCCAAGCCTCCCTGTCGATGTACGCCAAGCCCCTGGGAACCACTAAGCTCTACTGGGGAATCAAAAGCAAGGGCCTTGTCGATGTGGTCAAGAGTATGATTGTAGGTGGGGATGCCGCTGAGGAAAAAGAAGTTGGTGAATCCTCCAGCTGGGGCCATATCGAGACCCACGTCTCGATCGGTGAGCGCATGGACATAAAGAGAGTTTTGACGACGGAATTGGAGAACGCTATTGGTGGAACTACGGTTGTTATTTGTGGTCCACATGCGATGTGTGATGAAGCTCGGTATGTCTGCGCTGCATTGGCGAGACATGGTGTTGTTGTTCGCTATGTTGAAGAATCCTTCACTTGGTAGACGCGTGAAAAAAGAGTGGAGAGGAGCGAGGCTTTAGAAGTATTCGTACATATTATATGGTATAAATATTTCCTTTTGCATTCACCTTGAGTGATTAAAAACTGTCATTTAATTGAGTTGCATTCGGCAATGTCGATCAAGGGAATTAGCCAGGGTCGGGAATACACTCGTAGCATATTAGGACTGCCGATGGCTAAATTATTCGGTCCCCATAAATCCGTCAAAACGATGATATCAAGGCTGCCCTCAGATCTTCAATGCGCCTGCCATTAACACTTTGACTCGCCAAATGATGCTATTGGTAATTAAGGTTCCAGCACGGTTCGATTGTGCCAATTGCGGGCGCGAGGATGCGGGATGAATGGTCGTCAGCAGCGCAAATGGAGCCTCGTCTCAATTCTGGAATACTATGCTTGCTCTGAAGGATTCAACTAAAATACCAGACACTTCTCAATGCGACACTACGACGGCTGACTGGCAGGCTTTGAGAACTGAACGGCAGTGAGTTCAAAGTGAAGGATTGCAACAAGGATTGTGTAAAATGTTCTAGCGGCAAGACCCTGTAGATATAAAAATACGAGATGTTCTCGATGCTTCAAGGACTTTAGAAGCTCATGCATCCGCGAAATTCTTTAGCAATTCGTTTATCTATTCTTTTCACCGGGCTTCTAGCAAGCCTCGCGGCAGCCCGCAGCATCGAGGAACGGGCTGCACCAAAGCTGATATTATCTCATTACATGGTATGAAGACGCTACCTCGAGCATAACTGGTTCACTAATATCTTGCAGCTTGGCGATATCACCGAGGAACATGCACCCAAAGATATCGCCGATACCATTGCCATGGGGTATGTGGACTGATGCTGTCAAGGCTCGACTAATCATTTTAAACAGTCGTGATGGATTCTTCCTCAACGTGGGGTATCCCAAGCTCGATTGAGTTCCGCAAACTTAAGACATCTTTATAGCTATGCCGACGACCTTGTCAGTAAAGGTGGCAAGTTCAAACTGGCCCTTTCTCTCGACCTTTATGCAACTGGTACATGGTGCTACGACAAGAAGCTCGGCAAAGACTGTGGAGGTGTAAGTATTCGCTCTCTCTACTTTGGTTTAGTGTGGAACTCACTCTGCAATCCAGCCGAAGGAGTACGAGACGAGCCTGAAGAGTTTCCTGGGTCGTGACTCTTATCTCCGCTATGGACCTGACAACTTCCCTTTCATCACCATTAAGTTCAAATTTATATAAACCTACTATTGCTGACACGAAACAGACTTCAGCACCGGCAGACAGACTGATAAGGATTTCACCGCCTGGAAGAAGTCTTTCGCCAACGAGATGTACTTCGTCCCTGGTATTGATGACACCCCTGGATTTTGGGAGAGCTATCCCGCTTGGTGGAACTATTGGGGAGACCTCATCGACGGCGCCAGTGTCTGGGAGTCAGCCTGGCCCGAAGTCCACGGTACCAACGAAGGTGGTCTGTCCAGGGACATCAAGGCCATGGGACCTCTTCAGAAGAAGGGCAAGCGCTTATGATGCGTATGTCATTCTCCAGCTATTTTTCACTAGATCACTCACAGCCTCCAGCCATCAGTATGCTTCAGTACAAGAACGCGGTAAGCTAAGCTTGAATGTGATACTACAAGACCGTGGCTAACCTATTATAGTACGGAGCAAACTTGTATCGCCGTGGTGAGATGAAGGTTGTCAAGAGAATGGAGAACATCCTCAGTATGGATCCCCAGCTCCATATCATCCAGCTTTTGACTTGGGTAAGTATCATCACCCCGCAAACAGACTTCTGGTAGCTAACAATTGATAGAATGATGGACCCGAGAGTCATCATTTCGGCAACCTCTGGCCCGAGCAAAACGCCGATGCCCAGCCTAGCCAATACGCCAGTCCTGACGGTTCCGATCATACTGCCCTCTAGCCACTATACTCCGCCTTCATCCACGCTTGGAAGAACGGCGGTTTAATGGTCCCGGCCTTCTCCAAGCGAGACGAAGCTATACCACAGGGTGCTTTATGGCACAAGAGTATTTTCCGGAGCACTAAATGTCCTGGAGGTGAATCAAGTGTGAAGTACTTTCAAGCACCAAATGGTACCGATGCTGGCCAAGACGCTCTCCACTGGGCCTTGGTAGTCCCTGCCAACGCAGCAGGCTTCATCGTCAATGTGATAAGCAACGGCAAGAGAACCAGCTCAAAATCTCTTCAGACTGGTCTAATAAGTAAAAGGGACTACTAAGAAAAGAGCAGCTTATAAGACAATACTATATAGGTACCTGACAAGCGACTAAGACCATACCGAAGCATGGAGGCTTGGCCTTACCTTTCTATGCACACTAAATTGTTACCCCCTTTCTCTCACTTCCCTCCAATCGACACAAATTACATCGCGCTACAGAGCCATAAGTGCGGGTTTCTACACATGCGGCGCATTTCGTGTCCCGTGGGATCGAAATGGGACAAATAAGTCGCCATAGTATGGTTTACGTGGGAATAAACCGGAGATAGACAGGCACTTGAGAAGTGAACCGGAGTGCGCGACGATTAGGGGTATACGACAATTAGGAATAGAAGAGTAGGGCTTAATCTTTATATATAAAATATCAAAATTAA
Source organism: Fusarium oxysporum Fo47 (assembly GCF_013085055.1). Classification (NCBI taxonomy): domain Eukaryota; kingdom Fungi; phylum Ascomycota; class Sordariomycetes; order Hypocreales; family Nectriaceae; genus Fusarium; species Fusarium oxysporum. Next base: position 114,714 of record NC_072840.1, on the reverse strand, counting down.
ACTTTATTTCATTATCTTCTTTAGACGTGAAGTTGTCTCAATCCAATGGCTTATGGTGGTGTTGGGTGAAGTGTTCGGATTCTTTTAGACATTATTTTAGCCTGTTTGATTATCCCGCGCTTATGACTTTTGTCCCCACATTTCATTCGTAAGCAGATAGATTCTAGGAATCGCATCGCCGACTTCCCCGCTTCTCTTCTACCTGCGTTATTTATTTAAGCCTTGCTCTATCTTGTTGACCCGTGTCAGACTTTCCTTAAGGGCGCTGACAATGGCCAGCGGCAGATTGCAATTAATAGTGGAGCCAGCGCTTCCAGCCTCTGTGCCATCCTTGTCCTTTCACGTCTTTCCCTACCTGTCGAGCTCCGGCTAAAAATCTGGTGCTACTCTTTCGCTCCCCGTTGCGTCGAAATTCACGCCCGCAGGTCGCATTACGCCGATGACTTCCAACATGGAGGTGTGCCAAAATGGCAAAGCCGATGTAAAAATCCTGTTGCGCTGTCAGTAAATTCCGAGGCGAGATCCGCCGCATTAGATTATTATCCCGTTAAGCTCCCCCTTGCGACTGTTGCGCCATATGAGCATGCCGGCGATAGCATAAACGACTTGAATCGTGTGTTGTATATTAATCTTGCGGTTGATACCCTTGCTGTACTTTGTGATCTGGACTACCGCAGAATGTCGCAACTATTATCTGGCTTGAGTCTTCGTGATCCGAAGGGAAGAGGTTTGCAGAGATTGGCTGTCAGCGCTAGCTGGACGTATCATCAAGGAGCTGGGGATACGATTAGAATGCTTGTTAAACATATGTTTCCCGAGCTGCTTGAGCTGACTGTGTTTATGTATGCTGAAAAAATGCCCCCCATTGATTGGGCTGGTGGAGTATGCGCGTTGGAAGATTGTAGCGGGACAGACTACTACAAGCGGTATGCAATGGGAAGAGGCCAACAGATGATGGATGGGGATAAATGGATGGTGATTGGGAAGAAGGAGATAAGAGTAATGGAGCTCACTTTCAGGCATGGATGGTAGTTGAAATTGCCTTCGATATGATGGGTATCATGTAGCCAGAAAGTTCCTTTGTTTGCATTTGCTCCTGTTTCTTAGCGGTTATTAATATAAATGATTTCTTGCATGTACTGGACTTTCTTTGACTCTTTTCTTGCACTTAACTAGATCATGTGCTTATCTTTTGCGCCTATGACATGAGTCCTCGAACGACTATTTGGGCTTTAAATATTACGCTTAACTAATTACTTAATGTAATCTCCTTTTAGGAAACATATTTTGAGCTATAGGTGATTGTAGTATAGGGGATTGTGTGCCGGTGTTATAGACAAGGATATAGGAATCCTTTATTAATAATAAGTTAGATGCGTAGGTTACATCCGGACAGCCTTTGGCTTATATACCTGCTCTGCTAATCTCGCCATATAAATTATCTTCACTAATGGCTAATATCTTACTTCTAATGCCTAATATAGGAGGTCTATATACTGAGATAGCTACTTAAAAAAAGATAATTACGGCATATAAGTGTTAGTAGGAGAAGCAAATTAAGGTATAATATAATAACTATAGCCTTTATTTATTCTAATTATCTCTGGTACCTAGCTAAATGAAATTGAAATCCTGCATAGTATAATGCCATATAACTATGTATACAATGTGAAAAGAAACAGGCTCAATGCATATTTACATACGGCCCATCTAATACAATTGGCACTGGCACTGAAGCTATTGCCGAGTTTGTGTGCCCGTCGCAGGCTCTATACTACGCTCCCATTCTCGCTGCTTGCTAACACGTACGCAGAAAGTTAGATCTCGTTCTGTCCCGCCTCGAGCGGCTTGAAAGGACCACAAATCGATACATGTTTGCCCGACGCTCTCATGGGCAAGGTGCAGTGAAACTGCCCTAGTTGCGTAGTGCGCCCAGCAGCTGACTGGCAAAGTAGAGAACGGTGATCGTGACCGGCCCCGCAACAAGTGAGGGTAAATAAACCTTCTCCGCCCACGCCGGGAGCTTCCTGAGCTCATCGACGACCTGGTACGTTTCCACCGCTGAGGATGTACGGCCAAATTGTTGTTCCTTCCAGAGAATCGTCTGCTGACCTTGGCGCGTCGAGAGAACAAAGTGCCACCGGGAACCTTAGGTAATCACGGCAAGGATGAAGGGCAACCGAGACAAAGCTTAATTCCGGGCATGAACTTGGACTCTGAATCCCTGCGGCTTTACAAACTACCGGTTATTAGTCTTGAACTCCTTTGCCCCTTCAGGAAACGTGAAATCAAAATCGCGAATAAGGCGCGGTATAAGTTTGGAAATCTCCAAGATTGAGATATGTCGCCCAATGCAGGTTCTAGCGCCCATGCCAAACTGGAGGGATCAGCAACGTTTACATTGACCAGTCTGAGTTTTACTTACTGCCATCCAATGACTATTCATTACTTCTAATCTTAATTTATCACTGTCAAGCCAGCGCTCGGGTCGAAATGCATCTGGATCAGGGCCGAAGAAGGCTGAGCTATAGTGCTCTACCCAGCAGTTGACTCCTACAATTGTCTGATCATAAATGTAAGCTCAGTCGATCATATAAATGGGTTATATGTTTGGCTTACTCCCTCCGGGAAGAATTGTCCCGTAATGGTTACACCACCTTTAGGGATGATCCGTTCCAATGGCTGACCGACTGCGGGATGCAACCTCAACCCTTCCTTGATGACAGCTTGTAGATATTCCATTCCTTGTACCTCTTTGAAGCTGAAGTGACGGGGGTGCAATGCTCGCTCCTGGTGCTTAGCCACCTCTTGACGAAGTCTGCCCAACACCTTTGGGCTCGTTATAAGGAAATACATGATAGCTGAGAGGCTGATGCCAGTGGTATCGGATCCAGCTGTCATGTTAGATGCACATCCACTAAGAACATACCAGTCATTATATGTCAATGGGCCTTTGCGATGCCGAGCAACATATTTGGAAAGGAAGTCCATGCGTTGCTTATTTTTATCGTCAAGATCAAGATTCTTGGGCTTTGCTTGATGCTCTTTCATGAGCTTCTCGGTGAATTGCAGGACGTATTGGATCCCGCTCCCTGTGTTCCCAGCAAGGCAGTTGCGCACATGGAATAACAAGGGATGAAGCCGAGGATAAACACCGAGAACACTGGCATAAAAGAGAAATCCTTCCAGAGATTCCATGACCCATGCTATTTCAACGCCCTGATCAAGGAATCCCAGTCTTTTCGAATATGTTATCATACTGATGACGCCAAAGGCTTAGCATTGAAGCCACTTGGCCAGGTCAATAAGTGGTGACATAGTTGGAGATGTTGAATCGCCAGCCATCTCTCGAAGTCGCTGATCAAATAAATCTGAACACTCGTCGACAAAACCCTCATATGAGATAAGGGCTGACATGGCATGGGTACTCTGATATAGCCGACGTAGTTGAGCATGCTCTTTGATATTCTCGTGCGCAAAGACGGATGGCTGGTCAGGGTTTGGTGTAGCAAATGCTCTGAAGAAATAGGGCTTGGCAAACTTGTCGGCTTTACCAATACCATAGATAACTTGAGCGGCCTCGGGATGTTCAACGCTGTATCCTTTGGGACCATAACGAACGACGGAGCCGTATTTGCGATGAAGCGCGATGTTGTCACGCTCGAAGTGACCTTTCCGAATTCGATTTACATACCACAGATCAGTGAGTCTTGCAACTATTGGACCAGGGACATTTTTAAGAAGAGAATGGAATTTGTTGTATAGAAGAATCGCCACTTTGTAGCTGATGGCCAGAGCTAACAATGCTAGCAGTAATTGAAAAAGGAGAGATATCATGTTGGCAGTAAGGCAAAATGGAGGATATTAGTTATAGCAAGATGTATAGGCTAGATATATATAAAATTGTAACCTCAAAAGCAGTCTAAAAAGGAATAGGAAAACCTGGGGTAAATATATCTTAAATCCATTATAGGTGAGATCCGTGTGGAGAAGGAAAACGAGGTACCTTTGTGGAGCCGAGCCGTTGGTACTCTGTGTCAAAGGGGATGATTATGTTGGGAAATGTACAGAGTATGGTCAAGATCATCCTGACCATCCTTATCTTAGTGCGAGGTCCGAGGTCGCTTCCCTAACCGGACGCACCCATAAAGCGAACCTGCCCATACGCCATGAATTGTCTCAGGCTAGCAAGGATCATTCTGCTTAAGCCAGTCTCCCACGACATACGAGAACAAACGACTGAGATACAGCATCATGGATGAACACAAGTCCGGAATCCTTGGACTCGATCTCCAGCCGGACCCAAAGGACCAAGGAACCATCGGAATACTTATTCCCTCTTGGTGCCCAACGTCTAGACTTTGTTCCGCGTCAATATAACCCCGAAGGAGAGAGTACTCACCTGTTCTGGCTCTATCAAGTTAAAATCTGGATCATAACGCTTGTTGTACCAGATGGCATTGCAACTCTGGCATTATACTAGTGGCGCAATACTAAAAGAGATGTCGCTAACACGAGAAAGTAGGGTATTAGTAATCGAGAAGTTCTTAAAAAAAGACGAAGAGGTCAAAGAGTACTCGGCGGTATCAACAACATCAAACCGTTGTTTACTAGATGGAGCAGTGCAGAGAAGTCACCGAGCACCTTACTCATGTCTGGGGTCTTGGATCGCTTTTAATTAAGCCTGTGCAGAGAATAGCGAGGTACCGAATACTCATATTAGCGTTGTTGCGATAAACTCCTTAAGATCATCCAGATCGGAAAGACCTGCTTGGAGCTAGAGAGCGTTTGAATGCGCTCCTCTTCCAGATAAATCCTAACATAAAACCTTTCAAAGCAGTGATCAAAACATGCCCCGACCCGAAAGCCAAACTTAGCGCCAGGCGAATGGTGAGAAAGTCCATGTCTGACATCCGATTTTGGAGTTACCGCCTGAGTGGAAACAGGAACTATGCGGGCGACAATCGGAGTTGCGGTGCCCCATGAGACGACACGATAGACGAACCAAGTCCAAGGAGTGCCCCTGAAACGCTGTTCGCCAACTCATTTAGCCCGGCCAACTAAGGTCTTAAGTAGCCGGGTAACACATCCGCATTTGTGGACAACTCTAAGTGCACTTTCAATGTCGCTGCCCAAGCAGCGTTAGGCTTGCCTTTTTATTTAATATTTTCTTTCCTTGTTGTTATGTAATATTGTTAATATATTTAGTATAGCAAGTGTTGGTTAGATGTCTGAGATTAAGACACGTAGAAACCAGCAGGGGTGGAGCGTTTCAGACAATAGCCTGCTAAATTCTTACAGGATATAAATAAACTTGGGGTAGATAAGGTCGTGAATGAATCTACAGTGAATTGATATGGGATGACCCTTGTTATTCGTTTTGTTTTGTTTATCCTCTGTTTATCTGATAAGCTGGATGATTCTTTTCACTAATGTATAAGCCTGGCAGCTAGCTGCTTAACGCTAGTGCTAATCACGCAAGTTATCACGCAAATCCCGCGCTTTATGGCACTATGGCTACTCGGCGCTACAATCTACCGACTGCACTTTATACCTTGTGCCTAAACGCAAATTCAAGATAGCCTCAACCAGCCGTGCCGCCACTTCCCCTAAAATGCTATCACCTAGCTTTATCGCGTCACGCAATAGCTACTTCTCGGATAAGACGGCACTTTTATCTTTCGCCTTTTCTAGCTCGGCTAGAATAATCGATAACGGCGGCAGAGACTAGAATATATAAAATGAAGCTTTCCACGGTAGCTTTTACCATAGACCACAGACAGCCAGAGTTCGATGAAACGGTCTTTGAAAATGTCTAGTAAAGACGGTCACGCTGAATCCTATCCCGCTGGAGACTTCGCGACACAGCCTGTCAAGCGTCAAAGATGGTATCATCTCTATGGCAAAGATCTCAGCCACGTACCAGTCGACGAAGGCTACTCGACAGGCTCAGAGACCGCTTCCCTACACAGTGACTTTGTGAATAACCATCACAATGTCTTTGCTGCTCCCGAAGCCGTGGATATCTACAAGATAGTAGATGGCTTCGAGGGTGCTCACCGCTTCGAGCCTTCTGCGACTTGGGAAGCCCAGGAGGAGGAGAAGCTGGTAAGACGGGTATGTCGCTCACGTAATATGTTTTCATGAACAGCAATACTAATGCCGATGGTAGCTTGACTGGTTCATTGCACTTCCCGCCTGTATCATGTTCTTTGCTCTCCAGCTGGACCGTGGCAATATTGTTCAAGCTCTTTCGGATGGCATGCTAAGTAAGCTCACGGTCGACAGTCATTTTCGTATGCTACGAGCGCTAACTCTGTCCAGATGATCTCGGTCTCACGACAAATGACTACAACAATGGCATGACGATATTTTACTGTTCGTTCCTATTCGCAGAGCTCCCATCACAAGTCATTGGGAAGAAGCTTGGACCAGACGTCTGGATCCCTATCCAGATGGTACTCTGGAGTGTCGTGGCAATGTCGCAAGCCGCGCTTCAAGGAAGGACTAGCTTCTTTGTTTGCCGCTGGTTGCTTGGAATGCTCGAAGGAGGTAATTATACATTAATGCTGGGTATCTGCCTTGTCCTGGCTTGTATCCGTTTGCTGTCACGAGCCCCTGACTTACATACTTCCAGGGTTCATCCCCGACACCATTCTTTATCTTTCGTACTTTTACAAGAATGTGGAGCTCCCCCGACGCCTAAGTTGGTTTTGGACATCGTACCAAGGCACGCAGATTATTGGTGCCTTTTTGGCATACGGTATTCTCCACCTCAGGGGCCACAGTGGGCTGCATGAAGGCTGGAGGTATCTCTTCTTGATTGAGGGATCCTTCACTGCACTTATCGGCATACTAACCTTCCTCTACTTACCGCCATCCCCTACACAGACGGCTCGCACAGGCTGGAAAGGTTTACTGCGACCCAAGGCTGGATGGTTCACTGAACGCGAAGAGATCATCATGATCACACGAGTTCTTCGGGATGATCCTGGCAAGGCTACCATGCACAACCGCCAGGGCTTAACGGGCAGCCTGATATGGGAAGCTCTCACTGACTACGACATGTGGCCTATCTACCTCATCGGTCTTTCCTGGGGTATTCCTAACGCGCCTCCCCAAGCATATATTACACTGACCTGCAAGGCTCTTGGTTTTGATACTTTCCATACCAATCTTCTTACCATTCCGGCATATACCTTGTTCATTATACAGCTACTGTTCTGGACCTGGGTATCCGAGAGGATCAATCAGCGTGTTCTTCTCGGTGTTATCGGCCAGCTATGGTCCTTACCACTTCTGGTTTCCCTGGTCACTTTGCCTCCCATCTTCCCGGGCTGGAAATGGACAAAATGGACTCTTTCTACACTTCTTGTCGGCGCTCCCTACCCTCATGCGATTCTTGTGGCCTTGACGTCTCGCAATGCCGGATCCGTCCGCACTCGTACTGTTGGCTCCTCGCTCTACAACATGAGCGTTCAAATGTCGAGCATTATATCCTCACAGATCTACCGTAAGGACGATGCACCATACTATTACACTGGAAATAAAGCGCTACTTGGTGTCTTGAGTTATAATATCTTGATCTACATCTTCATCAAGGTCTACTATGTTAGGGAAAATAATAGAAGAGATAAGATCTGGGAAGGCATGAGCAGGGAAGAGAGAATTAATTATCTAAAAACAACAACTGACAAGGGAAACAAGAGGCTGGATTTCAGGTTTGCTTCATAATTGCTGCTGTAAGCTATTGGGTTATCATCCAAGCCACAGTTTAAATAGGCAATTTCTCTACTGTGTAATAGGATTGAATTTAAGGACAACCTTCTAAGGTTTTCCACTATCATCTAAGTATACTAATAGAAGAAGACTTTCTCTGATATAATTGGCTAATAGATTTCGAGCTGAGTGACAATTCCAGATTTTGTTCGGAGATCGAGAACCCAGGGTTCAATTTCGCCAAGGCCAGGGGTTGATTGGAGGATGGCGAGTTTGCCCATTGCAGTTTCAGTGGTTGCGGTGGTGTTTGTGGGGGTTGTTAGACTGATTAGTTGGTTTTGTCTTGGGCTATTGTGTGGCAGTTAGTATGCTGCCTGAACTGTGTTTTAAGTTGATAGACCTGTTGGCTGATGCTTGAATCGCGCACCTTACCTCGTGGGAACAAAGCTCAGAATGACCGGAGATGTGCAGACGGCGGGACTCGCGCCTGGTACCTGTGCACCCGTAATTAACATGTTGCTCCTGCAGACCATGCTCCAGGCAACGCTGCAGGAGACTTCAATTTGTCTCATAGAACATAAGTATAATTTAAGCTATGTTTGTTCTATGGTTATCATACAGCAATGTCAAAACTTGGATGAAGTCTACCTAGAACTGTATCAACATATCATGCTTTCCAGACCTAAGCGCCGTTTCCATTGTAGGCAATCAGGTTAGGGCTGCCAGAGAGGGTACCAGTGATCTTTCCGGAGGTTCCAAGGGCCTTAATTCGGCTTGCGACGGAAGCAGGTGTAGTAAGACCTTCAAGGACCTTAAGGTAGAGGGCGAGACCAGCGACATGGGGAGATGCCATCGAAGTACCACTGATAGAGTTAGTGGCGCTGTTAGAGCCAATCCATGCTGACAGAATGCTTTGACCGGGAGCAAAGATATCGACACCAGCGCCTGATAATGGTCAGTCAGTCACTTCCAGAGTTCAAAAAAGCAAAGGGATCAGCGTACCGTAGTTAGTGAAAGAAGTAGGTCTCCAGGCAGAGGTGAGAGCAGCAACAGTGATGGCGTTGGCTGCATTGGCAGGGGATTGGCTAGACACAGGCAGAGGGTTTCCGTCCTCATCACCGTTTCCGGCAGCGACAACAGAGAGGACTCCAGAGTTGTACGCAGCGTCAATAGCAGTTACCCAAGCCTGAGATGCGTCACCACCTAAACTAGCCATTAGTGGAAGAACGGGAAGACACGGGCAGATGCATCATACCGAGAGAAAGGTTGATGACGGCCTTGCCGGCGCGGCCCTTGGAGGTGATGTCGTTGACAGCCCAGTTGAAACCAGCGAGAACACCAGAATCGGTTCCCTCTGCTCCCTGGAACACCTTGACGGAAACAATGTTGGCCTATTGACGTTAGCACGGTCTGCTCAATACAATTCCGCGTGTACTGACCTTCTTAGCAACACCATAGGTAGAGCCGGCGATAGTGCCAGCAACATGAGTACCGTGTCCAAGAGTATCAGTGTTGGCTCCAGAAAAGATGCTATATCCTGCAACGGCGCGGCCACCGAACTGCGAGTGAGAAATCAAAACACCGCTGTCAACAACATAAGCATAGGAGCCCTCGCCAGCAGAAGTATCATAGATGTAGCTGGTAGAGCCGGAGGTACGGTGGGAGATCGTTCCAAGACCCCAGGGAGCTCCCGATTGGGTAGTCAGGGCCCTGTCAGACAGTTCGCTGGACTGCTCGAAGTTGAGCTTGACGATCTTATCAGGTTCAACGAAGGCAACCTTGTTTCTTGTAAGCAGGAGTCTTTAGGTTTGAGCACTGAAGCTTACCTCAGGGCTGGCCTCAATTTCCTTGATAGTCTCCTCATCGAACTGTCCAGCATAGGCGTTCCAGTTCTTGATGTTGAAGGTACGCTCGATACCAGCAGTCTCACGCTTAGAAAGGCTGCGGCGATGAACATCCCCAACCCACTGAAGGTGAGACTCGACCTTTGCACTAGAAGCAGAGGACTTGAGGGTGACAATGTATTTTCCGGGTATCTCCTCTGAACGCTTGCTTGGTGCGGTGGGAGCAGCAAGAGCAGCAGGCAGGAAAGCTCCCAGGTAGAGAGCGAGACGAAGCAAGCTAGCCATCGTGAACGAAGAGAGAGGTAATTGGAGAAGTGATGATGGAGTTGATATCAAGAAGGGAGATTCGAGGACTCTTGGCTACGATTTATAGTCGTAACAAGACTATGGTAAAACGGCTTCTAGGCGCCGTTGCCATTTCTTGGCAAACTGACTTATTGACGGAATATATTGCGCCATGGGTCCAGGACCGGGCCTTTGCGATCAGACTTGGCACAGCTTCCTAAACGGTCTATGTCCGATGCACCCTAGAACGGAAGGTCGCACTTCAACGAGGTTCAACAGAGGAACTATTGCTAAAAGGCCACGGAGAACAGAGATGGCGTCAAATGGCGTATCAATCGTCGCCATTATAGTTTCCATCGCGGTAGGATCGACCTGATGCGCAGGCAATTATCCAGTCATCTGGCCATTGAGAAGTTTAGAGATAAGCAAGGTGGGGATTATAGGATCGGACCGTAACCAAAATGGAGACTAACGCTACAGGGGTTTAAAACAATAGGTAAGCTTATCAGTAAACAGGTAAGCTTATCATTAAACAAGTAAGCTTATCAGTACTGTAGATATTTCCGAGCGACTATTCCTTCACTGGCTGTATCTAGATTTTTAAGAAGACTGACAGTAACAAAGGTAAACAATTAGATAAAAGAGAGCTGGGAGTATGCCAGAGCATCTTGATAAAGATTAGCTAATTATATACTTTCTAGGTTTAACATTTCTAGTTGATAAAAGCAAACTTATAAGTAATAGTTAAATAGCTAAATAAGAATAAACTCCTTCCTTTCTCTTGCCCCAGTTCTTTCTTCATCTAGCGCCCGTCCATACATATATCTATCCACAAAACAATCACCAACTATTTTAAACTCCTCCCCAAACTGCCTCAGTATAATAGGAATAGAACATCCTAAAGCAACGCATATAATATCGTTAGCATTTGTATTATCAGAGGCAAGACAGAAGAGACCCGTAGTGGTGATAACAAATTTGCGACCTTTCATCGCTGTCTTGAAGTAGTTTTCCAATGCCTGGGACATTTCATCAATCGACATTTCTGGGGTCGCCTGGATGTATCGCTGCAATATCTCATCTGGTTTCCACGCTTGGTAACGCTGGGCTAGAAATCGGGTAAAGACTTGGTAGGTTCGCCCAATGACATCGACTGATGTAGAGCTTGGATACCTGAATTGGTTCAGAGACAAGGTTCTACAAAAGGATTCGTGATCGTCGTCACTCAATGGGCTTTTGTAGCTTGTAAACACCCAATACCATTGCAGGAAGGCCATGAGGTAGGCGCTGGTACTGGGGGCATGCTCCAGCCCAATACCGACGTAGTCGGCTGTGCCGAGGACGATGCCCGTAATCGACAGCTTTCTTCTCCGACTGGAGAGATATGTCGAAGATCTGGTGTCTTTAGAGGCGTTGAAATGCCTATTGAAGTTCCAGGCAAGAGGCTTTCGCCAGCTAGAGCCGTTTGACCAATCTGGAACCCACGAGGGAAGGATGTGGATGTTATCAGTCAGAATAGGATTAGAGGCACAGCAGATGACATCGAGGCTGCCAGTTTTCGCAATCAGATAGTCAACAATATCCGTATATACGTGCCGTGGATCCAGCTTGTAGTTGACTTGAAATTGGGTCTGGTCTTTCTCTGGGAGTATACCCAGGAGAGCATACAGCTTATCTCGTGGGTCACGACAGAGTTTGTCGGCACACAGCAAGAGGCAGCTGAAAAGATCTGCGCTTCCAGCATTATGCAACGAATGTAATGACTGAAGAGTGCTCGGCCCGAAACCCACCAAACAGTCCACGTATGTGACAGATCGCAAAGACAAGGCCTGGCGCCCTTTTTCCAGGTGGAAAGCTCTCATAAGGTCCACCTTGCAAGCTCTGAGAAGCTTAGACGCCTGGAGGTAGATGTCCCACGAATGAGCAGAGTTTCCGCAGAAGACGGTCACCTGACGCGCATTGAAGATCTCCTGCACCACCCAGAGTCTTCGCCAATAGTCCCTCTCGAACAAGTCCACCAGAGCTTGCCAATCACGCTTGCGTTTGCGATTGTTTATCAGGGCGGCTAGCGCCGTTCGCGAGTTATTACACTCTGCCAGTTCACAGAGCAGCTCAGTTGCAGCGTAGCTGTCGTTGGCTTCCGGTCCCAACCAAAGGGCGACCATGGAGGCCTTTTTGTATATTGAAGTCATAAGACCAACTTGATAGCTTCTTTCTTCATCGTCGAGCTGGTTGATACATATTGCATCTGCCCATACAATCACAGAAGTGGATATAGATCTGATTCTGGACAAGGCATGCCATAGACTCGTTGTGACAGGAAACTGGTGGCCATCCAGCTCAATGACTCTTGTTTCAAGGGGATCACCCCATGAATAGGAAATCGCGATGTAATCCTGTACCATGTCCAGCGAAGTGTGAAAGATTTGGCAACGGATCTTGGCTGAAACGTCCGACAAGATCCGAAGAAGACGGATCTCATGTTTCTGTGAGTTTAAACTGTGGTACTGGAAGGGTGTGTCCCCCAAGGCCCTTGGCTGGGGACTTGACGAACGGTGGCGCAGACGCTTATTCGGGCGTTCAGCCGAGACCGACAATGGTTGAGGCTGCGATACAGATACGGTATTGCGAGCCTCTATATATCGACTGAACTTTCTGACATGGCGACGACTTGTTGCATCAGGATTTGAACAAGGTGATCCCAGGATGTTACCTGTGGGTGGAAGAAGGGGTCGATTACCCCCAGGAGGAGGCTGAAGAGACGAAGACCTGGATAGCAATTGTGGTGGCGATATGTCCTTTTTTCTGGAGTCTGGAAGTTCACTCTGCGAAGTTGCATGGATTTCATGTTGCTCAGATACGTTTCTTGTATCAGACATCTTGACCATATTACCTAGTATGAAAATGAAATTTAGGTTGGGTGGTATAGGGTTCAGTTCTTGTCAGATCGCGACAAAGTCAATTCACAGCTAGGTTGTATCTGGGAGGTCGGGCAGCAATCATCAGCCTAAATAACAGAATATGCCTTGCGGTCAGCCTCAGTGTATATAATAATGGAGGTGGCGGAACGGAACCGCTCTCTATTGGTTTGATACATAGTACAGCCCCATGCAAAACACATTTCGGGTTTAAGCCCGTTTTAGCCACTTACCCTGTAGACAAAGGTCGGCCTGGTAAACAATATAATATAACAGACTACTTAGTAGTTAACTCCACGGCTGGCTCCTGCTTATCCTCCTGACTGATCCCATCCTGATCCGTGCATTCGTCATGAGAAGAAATTGTTTTAAATCCAAAGCATGTACGTACAGAAAAAAAGCAGAATGGATCTGAATCGCCACAAGGGCAAAAGAGTGATAACAAGGGCAGCACCTCACGCATAAATAAACGCAATAGCCTAAGTTGGGTAAGTAAGATTACTTAAATAAAGAGTAGTAGAAAGACTCACTACCAAGCCTTTAAAGAAACCTCTAGAAGAGATATAGTAAGTATAATCTATGAAAAGCGGCTAGTGGACTACTATATAAATAAATAAGAAAATACTACTAAGGATAATCTTTTAGCTTTCTCCTAAGCAGAGTGTTTATGTTAGGGGTAATAATGTCTACTTAGGCCTGGTATCTAATTTAATACATAATTATATCACTAATACTTTTATTATTAAAAGTATAAATATGTGTATATAACAAAGACTGGTTAAATTAACTAAGGCTGAATATAGCTATTTAATAAAGTTATTACCTTACTAAAATAATACAAGTAAAACCTAGCCACGACGTAATAATAACAATACACCTAAGGATTAGGAAGTTAATAACAGCAACTTTACTTTACTTCTAAGTTCTCTATGCTGATATAAGCTCACAGCCATAAGTCTCAACTGCAAATAACAAATTTGGCTCACAACTTAGACATTATACCACAATGCCTGACTAATTGCTACAGTATAAGGCTAATTTACTTTACTTCTTTTATAGAAGAATTATATAAAAGGCAAAGACAACGGCAAAGTTAGACATATAGGCTAATTGCTTTCTAAACGCATCCTTATTAAAGCAATCTTGTAGATATCATAGATAAGTATAGAAGCAATGGATATAGTATCTGCACTCAGTCCAGAAGTGCTGGTCATAAATGACATATATCGGGGGAGCGGCCATTCCCTGGACCCGGTCCTGAAAAGTTACTGCGGATTATTGAACTATGTGCTTTGAATGGGGCTTGCATTATTTCTACATAGCTTATTTATCAAAGGGTTCTTAGAATTCTGTTCTACTTAATACACAACCTCTAATTCATTTTCTAACTCTAGTAATTCGATGCCATGTTCAAAATAGCGTTCTGAAAGGGATATCTCGTCCGTATCATTAGAGATTACAACAGGATCCCGACCTTGTGCCTCTTCCTCATCACCCTCGTCAAAAACAACCTCCGTCTCCTTCTTGTCGCCAAACACGCCTGTACCAAACTTAACCCTGACGACATCTCCGTAGTTGGGCTTATTTCTTGGCAATGTGATCAATCGGTATCTAACGGCGAAGATGCGCTCTCCTGTCATGGTACTTTCAGTCTCAACCTTCTGCCCGCTTGAGTTTGTATAATTGATTTCTGGATCGACGGTGTCTCCGAAATGAACTGTTCCGTGAGACGCAGCCTCAGCCCCCTTTCCAACTGGTACCTTGATATTGACGTTGAGACTCTTTTCGGTATTAAACTTCTGAACATGGCTGGCATCGAGCACCGATTTGAGACCAACAACTAGAAAGGCTTTTCTGTCATTTCTTTCCATCAAGGTGATTATGTCAGACTTGGCTTCAGAGCTAATCAATTGCTCGAAGACTTTGTAATGCTGCATCAGCGATTTGGTCCGTACAACAGAGCTCTTGATGTTGGTCGATATTTCACTCGAGCTGTCTGATGAGACACCAGCGAGGTGTCCAACCTTTGTCGATAGGTTGTGGGCGTCGTTACCTTTCAAAAAGGCACTGTAATCCGTGTCGAGAGCATTGAGAGTGTAGTCCCGGAAGGCAGTTTCGCTTTTACCATCCGGCTCAAAATCGTCGGTTGGGTTTCGAATGTCTACTACGACTGACCCCAGAAGAAACCTCGCTTTAGACTTGAACGGAACAGCAGACTCTAGAAGCACGAATGCAGGCCTGTTGGGATCCTTTTTGAACCAAGGCATTGGGTCTCTTGGAGTTGGTGTCCTGAATAATCATGTATGGTGAAGTGATGGAAGTTTAGAACGCAAAGACTTGTGAGCTTTGCTTATATATGAGATGATGCGGAAACATTTCACCCCTGAGAGAGCAATATCAAATGGATACAACGGACAAGTGGTGACGTCTTGGAAATGTACATCTCCGCGTTAGTGCGGAGGTATAGTCTGACCAAGGAGTTCGCCTCGGGCTACGTAAACCATATTTTTCGACTTGCGGACAATGCTGCTCTTGCCGTGCCAGCCGTCTCTGATTGGCCAATCCACGTTTATGACTTGAAATGCAAACAACTATGGCTAGTGTAAACAGCCACTAATCACGAGGTCATTTTTCAACACAAATAAGCGTTTCAAGCCTTTGAGGATCATGACCATAGCATCATCCTCGCAATCGTTATGTATGGTGACTCTCGAACCTCAGTACAACCTTCAGTCTTTACACTTCACGAGGATGGATCGCATAATTATTAGAGAGGCACATCAAAACCATGATGGTTCGTTTGCTGTTGCCATGAGTTTCCAATCATCCAAGAAAATAGGGGTTGGTCTATCTCTTCTAGGGCGAAGTTGTGCCGTGGCTTTTCATCAATTCCGATACATACCAGAATTTCACCTACCAGACCAAAGGGGAACACTTTGGGGAAAGCATGAAGCAGAATGGTTATATTCTTCATTCGCCACAGATTATCCATATGAACAAGCAAGAGCAGATCGTATTGCAAAGGCGATTAAGCGCTACGCGCGACAGCTTCTCGATCGCCTCGGCCTCTTCACTTTCATCAAAGCCAACGTGATCAGTGGGATGTTGGTAAGGTTAGAGATACATGGATCCAACCAGTTCCAGGCGATGCATTGGGAAGCCGTTGAGTTAGCGTATTCCGACCGTCTTAGCCACTCAGCAACAAATTGCCTACCGCGTCTGATAGTCATGAGAGTTGAGACAGAGACGAAGGCGGACCTGCAAATACCAGTCGAGGAAGCAAGTTCCTCTCCACAACTGAAAAGATATTTCAATATCCTGTTAGTAGTAGCTAGGCCGTCAGGAATTGATGATTTGGACCCCCTCATATGCTCAATGGCCTTGGCAGATTCCATCCAGGAGGCACAAGCCAGAAGCACTGACCATGGGATTGCTCTCGACCCCAAGGTTGAAATTTCGAGACCAGATACCTGAAAGGCCCTTGAGGAGCTTTTGGTATTGAAGACTGAGGGCTGGCATCGACGAGGAGGCCAGGGTCCTTGGTACGATGTAGTGCATTTTGATGTCCACGGCGCAATCCTGCGGGACCGTTCGTATCTACTGTTTCTCGATCCCACCGGAGAAAAAGCACACGCAAAACAGGCATCAGTTGTCGGAAGGCTTCCTGCAAGATCGAATTTGTCTTTCTAAACTCCTGTGAATCAGTAAAAGTCAATGGGCCTGCCGCGGCTTGTCTAGTCCGCATATTTACTTAGGCTGGTATAAACACGGCCGTCGGCATGTCTCAAAAACTCACTGGCACAGCTGCCAAGTGCCTTGTCAGAGCTTTCTACCTGAATTTCTTTTCCCGTACGGCGCCTGACTTCTTTCAGGCAATATTGGCCGCCAGGGATGCTTTGCAGACTTCACCTGAGAGATTGGCAAGATACAACCTCAAAGTACAGCTTAGCGATTCTATCTTACCCGTTGTGTACCGGATGTCAAATGCCGATCAGCCATTTGCTAGGTGGAACGAGATGCATGATTCTTCTCATGCTGTAAAGAACACTCCAGCTGATATAGACGCAATCAGGTCTTTCATCTCTACTAAAGCCCTCCAAAAGCCATCAACCAATCTTGCAGGCCGGGAGTTTGCCGTTCTGGATATGGAGTGGACACTAACTAAACCGATAACAAATGAAATAAATAACGAAGCTCCGCCATATGGAAAGATAGTGATTCTTCATGGGAGTGCAGGAGCCGGAAAGACGACATTCGCACTCTTTCTCGCTTTCTGGTGGTTCGAAACAGAGATGATTGAAACAGGGTTTTTATCGCTCTCAAGTGAAAGAGCATCTGGATGTCATTGTGGAAGAAATGGCAAAAAAACGATGTCCTCGGGGTGATAGCAGGGAGCAAGCCGCGCCTTCTCATTGTCGATCAACTTCATGCATGCGTTGAGCCACTGACAGACGACCCTTGGGACGATCATCAAATGCTTCAATTTGCTACAGCAATCCATCAGGTTATGGCTAGAGGGCACCATGTGCTGTTGGTTACACGTATCAAAGAGCCTTGGTACATCACCTTCCCATCAGCAGTATACCATCAATTCAAACGAGCCTTGATGAGTTGCACAATGAATAACACTCTGGTATCGTATATTATCCTATGAAATATTGCATATGTGCGTCTGTTCTTCTTATTTTCTGGCACCGCTTTCGATCCGAGCGTCTCTCTGAGAAACTTCTCTGTCAGCGCCCAGAGAGTTGAAGTTGAACGTGTTCGTCCTGAACACTTTTTGTTACGGGCTTGAATCCCAAATTTGGTGCCAGTCTGCATGGTGCGCCTCCTTTGTGGAGCTATCATGTCAGTTGTTGGTCAACTGCCTGAAATTTGTTTGTGAGAGTGTCATTTTGAGTTAAAAGACCTAATGGCTGACACATTTCGCTTCTTACTCCAAGCGTGAATTCTAAAAAATTCCATACAATATAAATAACTCTGTATTAATACCTGCATTAACATTTTAAGATATGTAATAGAAAGATCATAGTCCAAGTACATTCAAGATAGGTTTAACTACACTTTGGAGCTAGTAGCATACGGCCTGCTCAGCGACCTCCTTGCACCCATCCTTCCCCAGTGTATATGCATTGCAGAGGATGTTGCATGCCTGGCCTGGTTCTACAAATACACGGCCCTCCTGAGAGATGGGCTTAAACCAAGGTAGCCTCATCTGTGGCTGACCCAACGGTGCACGGAATCCTCCTTGACAAGCACAGTAATGTTTGCCAGCGCTGGCAGCAGAGCCACCCTCAACCTTGATGCAGCTAGTGGTAATGTCGCATTTGTTAAACCTTGGATCTGGGTCACATGTCTCGATGCATGTGATCTTCTTGCAGTCCTTAGTACACGTGGTACTTCCGGAAGCCCCATCATCACATTCTTCGCCATCTTCCACGAGGCCGTTACCACAAACAGGCTTCTTTTTGCAGCTCGTTGTGCATGTTGCGCTACCCGCTGGTCCATCATCGCATTCCTCACCAGCCTCGACGACCCTGTTTCCGCAAACGGGCTTCAGCTTGCAGTCTTCGGTGCAAGTATCGCTTGTTCCACAACCAGGATCGCACTCCTCGCCGTTGGCTGGAGACAGGATACCGTCACCGCAGATTCCACGGCCCGCGCACTGGAGCTGGTACATGTTACATACACGCAGCAGGTCCATGAGCGTCGGCCGAGACGTTCGACCGACCCTGACACCGGGTTTGATGCCGGTCAGAGGCTGAGATGAAAAGTCCTTTGCGGCGCTGCGCTCAAAGTAGTGCATGACAGAGCTTGTGTCGTACGGTCCTTCGAAATTGTAGACCAACGGGTCTACCAGCGCCGTGAACTGACAGCCCCATCCTTGGCACTTGTCTTCTGAGGTGCAGACAGGAGCCACCCCTTTCTCATCATCCATAAGCGCCGAACAATCAAGATTGAAGTACTGATCTCGATCAGGTCGCTTGTGTTCGTGTTGAAGGCCGAGTGCTTAATATGGGGTCAGTGTCTGGCTGATATGGGTCCTCAGGGATGGGCGGGAACTTACTGTGTCCTATCTCATGAACGTACGTGCTTAAATAGGGTTCTCCAAGCGAGATGTAACTCCAGTCCTGCCGCTCTGCTCGGCCCAACGGTGACGATGATGTTCCGCCCTTAACAAACTGCACGGTAATGCGGCCAGCCGGCGTGGTTGCTCTGGGGTCATATGGGGTCGTTATATGAATGATATGCAGCCAAGGCAAACGATCCATCCATACCTTGGCCGCCTCTTCGAAGAGCTTCATTCTTGAGCTCTTGTCAGCATCCGACAACCATGACGATACATCTTCATCGCTCCACGAGTAAGGGACGATTGCGTTGGGCCATCTCCCACCGGGAGCGCGATTAGACAGAGAGCGCTTGGTGAGAGAATCTGCGACTCGATCCGCGAGGATGTCACCCTCTGTTCCGTACACAACGTCACCGTCAATAACAGCCAGTCCGTTGACGACTACATACGCAACGCGACGGCGAACTGTTGTCAGGTTTTCTGGAGGCCCGCATCCGGCCCAAACCTGATATTCAATGTTAATAGTGGTGAGATTATTCCCAAACCCAGTAAGGTCTTCGGCAAGACTTGTGTTTCGACCTGCAGCATCGCAAGAGGAGAACAAGGTGGAAAGGCCCGTGAGGAGCACAAAAGGTAGATTATAACCCTTCAACATCGATTCTTTTAGGTACTTTTAAGTTGAAGTAACATGCGTACTTTGGCAATTGAATCTCACACAAGCCATTCTACTTCCAGGTGGAGCTCGAGGCTATTTGAATCATTCAACTGATAAACAATCGGGAAATGAGAAAAAAAGGTAAGACCCCAACAATTTACTATAACTAGACCCCGTCGTGGCTAATTCAATTTTATTTGTGGCCGAAAACATCCAATTTCGACTTCAAGGTCGAATGACAGGCTGATAAAATGTCACCAGCTGAACTCCTAAAGGCGCCGTCTACCGCGCTAGGCTGTAAGCTTATATGGAAGCTTGTCTCAACTCCTTAATTCGAACATCAGCCTCACGAGGGCCCGGTCTAGACCGACGCCTCCAGGGAAATGAACCAGTCCAAAATAGCCACATTCATGGTCACACGTCGCTTAAGGCTGAAGTTCCTAGACCTCTGTAGGATTTTAGTCAATGCCTCTCCGTCTTTTCACGGGCTCCTCCATTTTTTTGCGGAGGTTCAGCGAAGTAAATGAAAAGTACTGCGCCGAGGCAGAATCCCTGACATTGACTACATTGTCTTAGACACAGCCGTGATTTTTCCTGCCTAAGCTACAAAATACGAAAAGATCACATCTTCAAGATAAATGTGTCATCTTCTTGAACCCACAGCAAGAATTCACGAGACCCAAGAATCGCCTCATCAGTCGCCCTCGAGATGGCAAAATTCCTATCATCCGGGTTATTCCCATATCAGCCGATCCCATTCCTCGTCGCCAAGAGCTTTCAAGTCATATCATCATGTCTTGTCGCTGGCATAATGTTCTTCTTTATCGCCCACCTGAACCAGGAGCACGTCAAAATTCCGTGGATGTTCTTTTTTGTAAGAAGCCCGTCCATTCATGTTTCCCAACACCTTTTGCAGCTGCTAAATTGACTCGTTTACCACTATAGCTACAAGGCTCCGCCCTTGCAACCCTCGTCTCTATTACTGCCATGGGCATCTGGATTGTCCTTCGCTCACCCGTTCCAAAGACGAGCGCATTTGTGAACGCAGTACTTGCGGCCCTTTGGGCTACAGGTTACGGACTCCTCATAAATGCAATCGAGCCAACTATCTTGATTCCTTGCACCAAGAGGCGCTGGGGCAATGATCGCGGCATTTTAGTGTGCGGCCTCTACAAGACTTTGTTGGCGGCTGGGGGAACTGGCCTGTGAGACTCCCAGCTCATCGCGACGTTGAGAGATTGCTGACACGAATTTTTAGATTGAGCTCTATTGCCATGGTGGTGGTTGATATCACTGCTGCTCGTAGGCTCAAACTAGGAATACAAGGTAGTAAGGAGCGAGAAAAGCTTTTGAGCAAAGATGGAGGCGAAACAGAGTATGCTCCTGTGTGGACTGGCCAGTCTACAACACCAGTGGGACTGGAGCCAATGAGAGATGAGTAAGCTGTGCATTGAAAATACTCCTTTAGGACAGTCGCAAGGACAGTAAGCTGCTACTCTCTATTCTTCTGATTTATACAAAGTCTTGTGTTCTCTGCCATCCTCCAGCCTGACTAAAGCTTTCATCTTTGTGGCGCGTCTTATTCCGGATTATGAATCCACTCTCTAAGTTTGTTCAATGAATATGTATCATGTTTCTTCTCAGAAGTAAAGAACAGTTCCTCGTACCAACCTTCAGTTCCCAGTGACTGAAGCCGTTGTCCCATAGGTTGGCATGACCCAAAGTCAATCCGGACCGGCATTCCATCCCTGACCATGATGTTGTGCGGGTTGATATCGTTGTGAGCCAGATCCAGTGAGTGGATGTAGGCTACTGCTGACTGGAGAGCCTCGAGAAATTTGGGCTTATCGAGCTTCTAAAACTCCGGAGTACTTGAGTATTGCTGTAGTGTTTGATCCATATTTTCAAGTATTATTGACGTGATACGTCCACGCCTGACACGACAGCCATGGTAGCCAACAATATTGGGATGTGGCGTTTGGGATACTTTTTCCATCGTAAGTGTCTCAGCCAAAGGTTCTTTGGGGATAAAATCGGTTCCCCTCATAGTTTCATAACTGTTCAGGTGCCAGTTTGAGTGTGACATCCTTCGGGACGTCAGGGTAGATCTCTTCGTCTTTGACATGTTGCAGGGCTGCAGTGAACTCTGCAAAACTCAATTCCCTTTTCTTCTTTTTTTGATTGACCAAAGAACACTTCTTTATTAAAATGTAACATATTTAGGCTTGTTTGCTTCTGTGTCCCAGGCTTCGATAATCGTAAGGTCTTGGAGCGATGTTACAGTTGGTGGTATTTTTTCAGGCGGTATTGTTGGATCATCCATTTTGGGTTTATTAATGATTTGTTAACTTTGGAATGGCGCAGCGCAGCAGAGATCAGCAAGAATCTGTTATGAGTTCTGTCTCACCAGATGATTGCAAGAGTGATCAGGCAAAAAGAGCATAGAGCCATCGACACTGAGAAATTTGGTCAAGGTTCGTGGTACGACGTTGACCCCGCACTTGTTTCACACGCCGAGGAGCCTAATCAGAAAACCGAGCCAGTCATGATCGAGCTTTCAAGCTATATTTAGACAAGCAAATGATATCCCGTCAGGCGAACGAGACAGTTATCATCACCAACAATCACGATGGCTCAAGGTTGGTTTGATCCTCAATTCGGGATTGAAATCGGGAAGCATACCGCAATTGAAAGGTGTGACTACAACAACAAGCCACCCTCGCCAGTGAATCCTGGTTGGAAGCCCGTCGGACTGGATCGCAAGGGTGACAAAAAGGCACAAAACGAGTACCTAGAATGGAGACAAATCTGGTTAACTTTAACGTCAATTGTCAATCAGGTTGATTTATATCATTACTCTCACACTTAATTATCTCAGGTTAACCTTGATATCTGTGTTTTACTGTCCAGCTCCAGACCCAAGCTTTCCTTTCAGGATCTTCTCCGTAAGTGCCCAAAGCTTCTCCTGCAAATCTTCATCAAGCGCCTGCGAAGAAGCCTCCGTGACCTTGCAGTCCGGCACGATGTAGCTGCCGTCAATGTTCTCCTCCTTAATCGTATCACTTGTGGCCGCGAACAAAATTGGTCGACATCCCTGATCAATTGGGTCCTTCATGAAAGGGCGTATTACAGCGACCCCAACCTTGCCCAAAGTCCCGTAGGCATCTATAGCCTGTTCCTGTTGATCTGTCCTGACACCGCCAGGATGAGTGGCGTTGATCCACGGTCCTTTACCAGGCTGCATGCCTAGTTGACCTTGCTGTTTGCGCCGGTAGAGAGCACGAACAAGTAGGACTTGAGCCAACTTGGTGCGGTTGTAAAGATAAGTTGGTCCAATGTCTTGGTTAATCTCTTCAAGATCTGCAAACTTGATGTCGCTGGGCGCTGCACGATGTAGATCTGACGACTGCAGACAAAGCCTGCTGTCAGGCGTGGCGATCAACTTAGGGAGCAGTGTCATGGCCAAATGATGCTGCGCAAAGACATTGACTTGCATATGGCTATCAATGCCATCTTTAGTCTCTCCATAAGGCCCAACACCGAGTCCAGCGTTCAAGACTAAAGCGTCAAGGCTGTCTAGCTCAGAGGCAAGTCGTTTCGCTACCTGATCTGTGTGATGGAGGTCTTCAAGGTCAACCTGGATAAACTCCACACGGGAAATATCCCCGTACTGCTTCAAGCCCTCCGCGGCTTCATCAAGGTGATGTTGCTTCTTCCCAAGGAGGTAGAGCTTCTGGCAGTTGTGCTGGAGGATATGTGCTGAGATTCCATACCCTATTCCCGCACTGCCACCTGTTACAACAAAGACCTTCCCACTCAAGTCGGGGATGTCAGTGTTTGGGTCGAACTTGTTACTGCTTCCAAGCATGATTATGAAGTGTTGATGAAATTTGAAGGGTTGATAAAAAGATTTCAATGCAAACAACGTGAAAACACCGATGTGAAGGTCTACCACTGTATATAATATCATTGTGAACATGACACTTGATGACGTCAAGAGAGGTTATTTGCGTCTATGATTATTACATCTTGTATCCGCCACTTTTTGGCGTTCTGGGCATAAGTAACAGCCAATTAGAGGAGACGACGCAAAATCACCGATGCCATTAGCGCAATCAGATTATAAAAAGAAGGGCCCGAATACAGGGAATGTTAACTAGATGCACCAAGAGATCTCGATGTAGCCGAAGCCAAACTAAAAGTTGTTTAATCCTTGCATCCCCAAGTAGAGCGGCGTTCATCAGCGCACCGGCCTACTCCAGAATAACACTTGGCTGAGGGTCATCATCCCTATCCCAGGGGAACCCATGAGACATAAGATCGTCGGTTGATTTCTCAGTTTCCATAACTACTACGCATTGATATTCGCCAACATTCATACTGACAATTCGGTAGAGGCCTCGAGCTATATGCTTTGTCACCTGTATAACTGCATGGTGAATATGCCTGTTGGTGCCGGTTCGAAGCGTACGAAAGTCCGAATCCCCGTTGAGATTGATGTAAGTAACATCGACCCTGTAGATTGCAGTGCCGAATTCTGGAGCTTGTCCAGGTGGCCATGAAGCTGGATTGGTAGAGGGGTCAATTGTATAAATAACTCTATTTTGGTTCGCCATAGTGCTTGGTTTAATTGAAAGAGATGGTATATGGATATTGGAGTTTAACTTCGGAATAATGGTGATAGGCGCTATGTAGCTGATTGCTGCCTGTAAGGTTAACCTTTAGGCTGCTAAGACTGATAAAAGGCACATGATATTCTTTTTCAGTGAGAGGAGACTTGGTACGTATTTATACAGGGTATGATGGTGAGTTTATAGGCAGCCAATGATATTAATGCCGCAATACTATAACCACCGTTCCTTCTGCGGCAGAACTCAATCTTGTAATCTGAGTAGCTCGGCCGAGCAAGATCGCCTGTTATTACACTTATCCTATCTACGGCAGCGTCTGTATATTATAGGATATCGTTGTCGATCTTAGAGATTACTTTTGGAACAAGACCAATTCCAACACTGTTGTCCAGGGCATGGGCAGCAACACCTAGGAGTCACATCCGTCCACGGTTGGCCTAGATCATAACTCATAAATCAGCTGATGTAAAGCATGAACAACCAACAAAGCCGTTAACCCACTCTCAAAATGCATCTACCATTCCAACAGTACCTTGCTTATTAAATACTATATATTGCCCCTCTGAACCTACTTAATCAAAGGTTCCTCTACCCAGTGAAGGATCTACTGCTAGTTGTGTTATTTAATGTGCTTGGACCATGTTTGTGTGTCTTATCAATTGCCCGAGCGGGGGGACTTCTGCTTTTTCCTTTTCGGCATAAAGGTGCCACCATGCATCGGACTAACAGCCAACGAAAGCATTTGTGGCTAATATATGCTTTAATTGGTTGTTAGTCCGATGCATGACGGCACGTTTGTGCCGAAAAGGAGGTTAGGGAGGCGGGATGCCACAGCTCTAGGCCAGGTTCAACTCCAAATAACATACCTTATAACACACTTCCGGCACTATGCGAACTGCTTAGACAATTTTCCAGCAAGCAACGACCATCAACCAACGACCAGCAACCAATTAACAACATCAAATTAACTCTAAACCCCGGTTTCATTACGAGCTTTGCGTCGGATCGGTCGGCATGCAAGGCAACCGAAAAATCACATCCTCGACTGTCCCCATGTCCAAAGAACAAGACCACTTCGCATTCTCTTAGGGACCTAACTCAGTGAGCCGACTCAGTGAACATTCAACGCATGTCTATAAAGAGGCAACAGTCCCCCATATCGAAAACGCAAGCTTCTCAAACCAGCTCATTTCAACGACTCAATCTTGGTAAGATGCCTCAAGTCAAGAAGTCCAGCTAATTAATAGATTGCTAGAATCAATTCTTTCAACATGTTCGGAAAACGCGGTCCTCACAATGCAATCCTTATATTCGCTATTCAGGGAAGCATGCTAGGCAGCATAGTGGTCGGTTTGCCTGTTATTCCGACTGAAGATGTCAAAGATAAAATCGATGAGCCAGAGCAAATCATTTACGCTGTGCGGTGCCACGTCGGGACGTATGTTATAGCCCCCATTGTCAGGCTCACTGTAACGGGAGGGTCATGTACTCTTCAATGAGACCCGATGCCCTGTCGGATCAGATAATGCTGATGATATTTTTTCGGATTGCTACTGCACCCCAAAATGCGTCCCTTGTAAGGAAGAGGATAAAGACCAGGTTTAGGGAGGGATATTATTTCTCGGTGCTCCAATCAAAGGCGAAGAACTGAATCATCTGGCCACTGAGCTACTATAAGGTCTATAGGAGGGAGGGTGTATTTCTCACTGATCTCTGTCGTACCAATGCTGAACCAAACCCCGTCAGGATCATGAAGAACAGCCTCTTTCTGTATCTCAATGTATCCGTTCGCGGTCGTGATTTTAACTTCTCAGTTTTACTGCATCGAGGATTACTATGCGAAAGACCTTGTTGAGCCCGCAATATGTCTGCTACGCATAGGAGCAAATGGTGCTGAAACAGTATGTTCTCAATGACCTTACCATAAAGTTGTCCTACAACCTATCTACCTCTTAATGAAGGACTGGCTTTTCTCATTCTAACTAAGATTCGCTACAAATATCTTTGGTGCTCCAAGGCCTGAAGCTGATTGTGGCCTCCATCTTCCAAGACTCTATCTACCTCGCATCCCATGGCTTGCGGGCGTTAATAAAGCGAACGCGTATGTAGCTGTGCACTTTCTTATCTCTGAGAGCCTTTCGCATGTCCATCAGAAATAACTCGTATTCATCTCTGGGCCACCCCAAAATCTGCTGCCACGCCATGAGGGTGTATCCTGTATTCCCTTAGAAGCCTGAAGACCAGAACCGATGACTTGCTTACCTTCAAGATCGTTTTCGATCGTTGCGCGAAGGAACTGGCCGACTTGACGTAACTTGGAGTCTTTGGCCCATCCTCCGACAGGAACCTAGAGGATGTCAGAAACAAAGGTTCGAAAGGGCGATGTATGAGAAAGACGATACCTTGAAGTCGGTAACTTGCAGGTCTACAAATCCAGAAGCAGCAAGAAGCTCCACGTCCCCCTCGATCTCGCAAAAGCTACGACCAAGAGCTTTACTCGCCTCTCTGAAAAGCTTATTCCATGTCTGCACTGCCATCACATCGCCGGCTGTCTCATCGTCACTGAGGAAAGTAGGATTGACCTCGACAGATTCGACGAAGCCCCCAGGCTTGCAACAGCGAAACGCTTCTTTGAACAGCGCGCCCCAATCAGTGATAGCGCCAATCAAGTAGCGCATATGAACAAAGTCAAAGCTGTCGTTGGACCAAGTCCAATTACTAGTTGCGTCCTCGAGTTCAAATCGGACATTTGGTGGTACCCAATCTGGCTGAATTGGGGAAAGATCTGTTCCAATGACCTGGGCATTGGGGTATTGGTCGGCAAAGTCGCTGTGAGGAATCAGTAGTTGCAACTGCTCCCTATGAAATACAAGAATCATCCGTACATTGCCCATATACCTATTTAATCATCAGCTTCTTTCTTGTTGTGGGTGTTATCCAATGCGTCGCTTACCGGTCCCGGTTCCGATATCAAGTACCTTCTGTATATTGTTAGTTCTAGCAAGACATTGGAGAAGCATGAGGAACTGACCTCCAAGTCATCCGAAGAAGGGACGAGCGAAAGCTTGCCGTCGAGAAGTAACATCAGGTAGTGATGGCTTGCTAATTCTCAGCAGGGCGATTAGATGTTGGTTGCATAGAGTGTTCCTTACGAGATGTCAATGGACTCCTTCTGCCTCTCGTCATTTGGTGCGAAATATTCAGTCTTGTACTTGTCACTATTAAAGGTCCGACCCTGAAACTTTCGGTATTCGAGAATACTTGAGGTGAGGGAAGCAGTCGAGCTTGCACTAGCGTAGTGCATTAGTGACCGATCATCAAAGGGGGGCAAAGAACAGATAGATGCAGCACTTACAAGTCTTCTCCGAGCGCCGAGTCATCGTCATCCTCTTCGTTCTCATCCTGAAGCTCATAGAGCGATCAGAATGTCATCAATCCAGATTCGAACGGGGCAACGTACTTGTGCTGCAACGAGGTCCTGTCCTCCTTGGTTAGACATCTCGGAAGGAATTGATTCTGGAAGAATCTCTGTTGGGTTTCGTGGGTTTGTTTCACTGATGACCGCCGGTACCGCGTCGGCTTTGTCCATATTTTAACAACTGTTAAACAGAGTGTGACGGAGTGAGAGTTGTCGGCCGTTGACAGAGATAAAAAATGGCGCATTGAAGCGTTGCTGCAACCAACACCATGTATCTAGGCCAGGCTTGTCCAACATCATACAGTAATCAGATCATATTTGCATAGTACTCTCTTCTCTCGCTGCATCCAGCAAGGGTACGCCAAGCGAGATGCGAGGGTAAGGTGACACTGTAGATTGTCGTGCGGTGTTGCATTTGGGTGCTTTCTGGCCTGAGGTGTACAATCTAGATATTATAAATGATGCCGAAATGGTTGCTAGAGCCTAAATGCTGATTTAAAAACAATCTACATTGCGACTTTCTTCTATTAGGAACACATACCGTGGGTACTGTTGTCCAGGATTGACTTGACAACTAGACGCGTCGCTAAGATCCTCGTGCTATTAGCGGGGCGACTACATAAAGAGACGCTACGTCCTTCGCTGTCCTCTTTGGTGCAACACCCGTGAGGTCACCAACAATCCAATTCATCGCGGTTATCCACAATTCCACTGCTTTCTTGGCAGATTCCTCAC
Organism: Fusarium oxysporum Fo47; assembly: GCF_013085055.1. Classification (NCBI taxonomy): domain Eukaryota; kingdom Fungi; phylum Ascomycota; class Sordariomycetes; order Hypocreales; family Nectriaceae; genus Fusarium; species Fusarium oxysporum. The sequence continues at coordinate 86,439 of NC_072840.1, read as the reverse complement.
CGTCTTTCGGCTTCAGCCACAGATCTCGCACGGTTCCCCAAGGCTTTGCTGGGTTGTCTGGTGTAGGCTTGACGGGTAAAGCAGGCGGCCATGTATCGTTCTGAAACTTGGTGGTATCAGGAAAGTTGATCGGCTAGATGACATCTTCGAGTTGTGATTTGACTGCATCGAAGGGTTTAATTCTATCATCTCTCGAGTGCGCTTCGGGAGGGATTAATTGTACGCCCATCATCAAGTCGACTGTCGCAGGGCCCGAAGGATCCAGAAGGTAACGAGAGTTTTTGCTTGGGTCTTTGCTTGGGTCATCTGTGTTATGTTAGTCAGCTGAGTGGGGAAACATTATCCGGCTGCCCAGACGGACTGTTACTTACATCTATCCCAAAGAGCTTTGGGAACACTGCTGATGACGGCGCGAAGCTCCCAGACTGATTTCTCTCCGGAAGTTCGGACAAATTCTGTCTTGTTAACAGGTGGAGCGGTGATAGCTAGCTTGAGCTTCGATTAAATTATTTTCTCATCATCTTCAAGGTACATAGGATGAGCAAAAGTCGGTTTGGTATTTAGAGGAGCATTGAACTGCGGCTGCGTCTCTTTGTCCTTTTCGTCCGTAATCGCGACACTACTGATCGCAAACACAGACGTCACGGTAAACACGAACGTATCTGCAGTTACTGACCATACTGGGGGTGGAGGATCAGAATTCGGAACAAAATCATGGGCCATTTTGGTAACCTCCTTGGGGTCTTTCGGTTCCGGTTTCATGGAGGAGACAAGGCCAGAGTTGCATGTGAAAATTTGGGGTTTCGAAGAGTCTTCCTCTGTCGTGGTTTGCCTCTACAATGTGAGTCTGTAGAACTCCAGCAGCTGTATGGGAGCCGGGGACTCAACAGCATCGGAGGGCCCAAAAGCAATGTCGAAGCCAAACACCCAGAAATTGACATGGCACACGCCCTGGAATGGCGGACCTTGAAGGAACAGCGTGGCACCAACTTGGATATTGATGTAAATGGTCACAAACCACAGGTCAAGCGTGTATCTCACGCCAACATTAATGCCTCCACTAGCCGTGAACATGAAAGGTTGGTAGTTGATGAAGGAACCTACCCAGGCGTCAAGGAAAGCATGAAGAACCCCTATGTCTAGGGTGGCATGCAAAAAGGCACCAGCTATCGCAATGGATGGGGTTATAGCAAAGTATGCGCTTCCTGTGATCGATAGGGGACCCAATGACCTAGCAATCTATAGTCGTGGTGGCAAGGGGTATTGAGCAGGTGCGTTGTATGCTGGATGGTAACCACCAAGCGTGAAGACCCAATCTCCTGAGCTTTGTTGTGGACCATCCTTGAACCATAGTACAGCGCCATACCTCCTGACAAGTGACAACTTGGAGACAGGATATACGATGACAGCGCTAGCTGCGCTTCAAGCTTGGCGATACCTTTGCCGAAGTCTATCGTGGCCAGTATCCCCAATTCCACGTGAGCAGCCTTATATATATTTCTAGAGTGCGACTCGGGTAAAGTGGCAACCAAGAATGTATTCCTCTATGATAGATTATATAATAAAGTATATTACTTGGTGCTAATATAAGATATAACTAGGAAGATGCCTAGTAACTTATATTATATAATAGCGACCTAGGTTTATATGTAACTATATTAATATAAAGAAAGTATAAGTTAATAAGCCAGAGCAGTAAGTCTTATAAATAGAAGTATTTAATTAAAATATACCTACTAATAATTATTTTATTCTAGCTAGGATAAATATTATATAATATTATCATATTATTATCCTAGCTATGATTAAGTTATGTTAACTAGTATAATAAATAAAGAAGAAAAAAAGTAAATATATTATATAATAATAATTTAATACCTAGCTGTTACGATTTGCGCCCGTAACAGCGCTGTAAGGCTTCTATAAGCAGCTATACGCACCACTGTGATTACTACAATAGCAGTTGTAGCCGAATCTTTTCCTCTGTGGCGTAGTGGTTAGGTGCGACTGTTACACTAGCCACTCGATGGAAATCCGCACCCGAGTCCTGGGATTCGGTAGGAAGGGTACTAGTGGCTGGCCTTAGGTAGTCTAGGGCTGACGGCCCGTGCGTTCCCGCTCCGATCTCACAACTAGACTCGGCATTTAAGCTGCAGAAGAGTGCTATAATTCCCGGTGGCCAACTTCAGGCATATAACAGAGTGAAACTTAGAAGCTTGCAAAGGGAACATGAAATGAAAAAGAAGTTGTGAATAATGTTACGCTGTTACGCTTCTCTAATATTCCCTCAAATCTCGATCCGGCCTTTGCATTAGGTCTCCTCTACTCCTCTGCACAAAGCAAGTTCGGCAGTTGTTGAATGCCGTATTTTCCCCGCGATTTTACGGCATGCGGCTTCTTCCGACCACTGAAAAAGCATCTTGACTGTCGATCAAAATAAATGGTAAGATTAGGGTTTGTGGCATAAAAGTGCATCGCTTTCTGCTAGGTCGTTTAAGGCTGAAGTGTCGTCATAGTCAAATCTCAGAAGATTGAGCAAGGACTAGGAGGACATTGAGACTTGCAAGTAATTTTTAACAAGAGTGAAAGTAATGGTCCACGATAAGAACCGTACGCCGAAACAGTACACGTTAGGGTTCCGTCCAGGCGTTAGTTTGGAGCTACTACAAGCAAAGCCAAACCATGACGTTGGACACACCTTAGATTGTGGTAAGTGGCGTCATATTCTAACGACTTCAATTCCGGTAAAAGCTGCCTTTACGCTATGATACCAGGCAGCCTTGCTTGGCCAATAACAGTGCCAAGGTGGGGTATTGGCAACCGGGTTCAGGATGTCTCATTACGTGTCAAGACGTTGCATCTCCGGCTCAGATAATATTGTGTCTATACAAAGGTAGTCGCACCTATTACAAAGATTAGTTCCTGATCCTGCCGGCTCGGTGCCTGATATATTTTTAGTGTCCAAAAGAGGCACCAGCACGACTGAAACATTCAGTTTTATAGAGCTCTTATTAAGACACCCATAAGTCGGAAGATTATAAGGCATAGCCAGGACAAGTGTTTCAGCCTTGGCAAGCAAGCTGCAGGAGCCCATGCAGGTATGGTTGATCTTCGTACACTATCGAACTTAGACACCGCGAACCTCACCAATCGAGAGGCTCTGAATCCCTTATCGTTTCTCAATAACCTACTATTCGCCGATCACTTCCTTCTTGGTCGGGCATTAATACCGGCACCTGGCAACTATGAGGGCATCAGTCAGAGCTTTCCCGGCTATGCGGAAATCACATGAAGCGACGAGCCGGGAGAAGGTGATGCTAAAGTCAAATAAGACTTCGAACAAATAATCCGGATATTAACTATCAAGCCATAAATTAGTCTTTTTGCCTTGCTGATCAACGCGCGGCTATCTGACATCATTCAGTGTAACGGTTACCTTGAGCTTGGTCTTAAACCAACGTTATTCTTACTAAAGGAATAATCGACTGAAATAATATCCTGCGAAAATATAAAAAATATACCAAATAAGGTTCAAAAGTATTATATTTACTGTCCTACTAATCAAAATGACTTCTTTTGCTAACTTCACTTAACCCTCATGGAGGAGAAGGCTAGATCAAAAACCAGAAGTACCGCTTAATGTCGTATAATCCCAGCATTCCGGTGTATTACCTCCGGCGTCTAATGCAAGTACTACAGTGACTACTCAGACTGGGACTAACATACAATCATGATGACAGCATAAATTCCCAGTGCACTCCGTAGACCCAGGGATCATCAGGGCTAAGGTTGCAACAAACTCCGAGGAGATACTGCATCCCAGCTGCGAAGGGACTCCCACATAAACTAGAACTTCCTGAGCAGTCACATGCCTCATCTACCTCCTCCCAGTAGTGAGTTTATTGCAACAATGCGACAAAGACGGTGAGGCGAGTATGGGTAAGTGGCGATAAAAATCAAGAAAAGAAGTTTCGCTTGATGTATGATAATAATTGATTAAGGAGGGGGGGCTGCAGAGAGCACTTTGCGGCAACTTCCGCAGCTTAAAGTAATCGTAAACACTATGAACTTGAACTTGAACTTGTGTTGATCGTGCTCGGCTTCGTCTATATAAACCACCTTGACTTCCACCTTGACTCAAACATTTCAACTCACAACTATCCATCGCATCCTCAAAGGCCCAAGCCTCCAAGAAATCGTACCAAGCCCCCCAGTTCAGTTTTTATTAAAATAAAAACCACTTCACAACAATCAAAATGAAGACCACTGCTCTTCTCTCCGCCCTCACTCTTGCTGTTGTTGCCATTGCCGCTCCTGCTGAGATTGAGGCTCGCGGCGGCAGCGGCGGTGGCAGTAGCGGTGGTACCTGCAATAGCGACAATCATCAGCAGGTATGCTGCAATGGCGGCGGCCTTCTGGGCCTGGCCTGTACTGTTGGAATCCTTTCAACCGGCTGCAACCAAGGCACCTACTGCTGCGACACTGGAACGGCTATTGTAAGTTCTCTTCCTTTGCAAAGTTCCGTTTGCCAAGTGGTAACACAGAAAATCAGGGCGGTCTTATCAACATCAATGCCCTCAACTGTGTTAAACTTTAGGAGAATTGTGAATCCACGATTGGGAGCTTATGGATTCGGGGGAGGGATGCAAGCAGTTTGGGAATTGGGAAATTGGCTTAAGGGGTATTGAAGTCTTTAAATATTGTCTATGGGCCTTCCGAATTCTTGGAAGCCAGCCTCTCCTTTGATGGAATATTTTATAAGGTATTAAGTTGGATCTTCAGTTTGGTAACAGACACTCTTTATATAGGCCTGGTTGATTAAGGTTAAATTGATAAGCTTGGAGGAAATTGTCCGCTCTTGTATCTTGAGTGCTAAAACTGATAACTGATTAACTATGTTTATAATAGATTTAATGGTCTCTACTTAAATATTAAAGTTGGAAGTAGGGCCTGCTTCGGCCTAACAGCCATTTAAAAATAAGCTACCAACAATTCAGCAAATGAATATGCCTGGCTTGGTTATAATAGACCCTATATATAAACCGTTTATAATAAAGTTCTATTAATTTTCTACAAACCCCCTTATCTAAAATACAAAAACCACTTAATATATTTTTGCATTAGAACTAAACTAAAGAATATTTAAAATCTATATTAAGCTATATTATTCTTCTTATAATAAAATAAAAACTAAAACTATATATATTAATAGCCCCTTGTTTATATTGATAGTGCACTGATGTTTAGCTGATTTGTTAAATCTATTACGTGCTGTGTCCTGTGACCTATTTGACCCTCTTTATGCCGCCGACGCCGATGTTATGACTTTAGGTCTTTGACTTTAGGCAACTGAACTTATATAAAACTTAATATATTTTCTTCCTACAGAACCCCGCGATTACCCCTCTTTTATCTCAGACATCGCGTTATTAAGGTTCAGTCTTCTCTAGTACCTTCTTGGCCTGCCACTGGATGGCCTTAAGCTACTTATCGTGCAAGCCGCCCAGGCGAAGGGCCTTAATGAATTCCCTTTCCCTCCGGCTTAGATTTACCTCTCTGAGTAACTTCCCTTCTAGCTTACAAAGCAGCTCTATCTCGCGATTAAGGAAGCCTTTGTTAATTAGCTGATAGCAAGGCCATAATAGCAGGAGGATCTCGCAACCAAAGATTGCTAATCTAATGCGGCCGGCATTATCCTCTTTTCCCCAGTCTATTCCGATTTCCATCGCCATATCACGAAGCTCGCCGTAATCATCTTCCTTGATAGCTTGGTCGATCATATCGATCACATCGTGGCCTTTTGTTAGATAAGGCTCATCGGGATCAGGTATCTGCAGGCTTCTTCTGAGCATCATTACGGTGCAGCTGTGATACTGTTAGCGGTTGCAATCAGAAGGTATGAGAAGTCGGATCGGATCACTTACTGCGCAGTGGATGATTTAAGCGTGCTGCAGGGGTCGGCGAAAGAGTGGCCTTTGAAGTGGGTTGCAGGAAGAAGATTGGGGCCAGCTGAAGAGCAAGGCTCTCCAGCTGGGTTATATGCAGCTAGGTTCAGGCTGCAATTAAGGCAGCTAACTATAATAATATTAACTTAATAAAGCTTTGCTTGCTGAGGGGTAATAAATATTTAAATTATATTAGACTTTGGAGATGCTTAGATATACCTTTCGAGGCTGACTTATAAACTTAAAAAAAAAATATATATATTAATAGTATTTCTATCCTAATATTTTAATAAAAGAGGGAATTTTTAAAGTCTATAATTATTTAATAATAATAATATAATATAACTTTAATATTATTTAATAGTAAAATATTTTAGTATTATAACTATTACTAATATTAATAATTAACTTATATTATTTATTTACTTATTAAATTAAAATCTTAAATATAATAAAGAAGAATACTTATTTATAATTAATATAATATATAAATAAATTAATCCTTAAGAAAGGATAAGAAATACCTAGAAATAAGTTATAAGGGTATAATATATTTAATAATATTAATAGCTATTTAATAATAGGCTAGGTATTATAATACTAATTATTAATATTATATATATCTTTTAATAGCTTATATAAAATATAGCCTTATTAATAATTATAGATTAATTAAAGCTAAATTATCTTATACTTAGGATTAAAATACTTTAATATCTATTATAATCTAACTATTATAATAATCTTTATAATTTACCTTTAATATATAAATTATACTTAAGTAATTTTATAAATATTAGCTTACTAGCTATTAATAAAACTTCTTTATAGTAATAAGCCTTATAAGTATTACTTATTTATAAAGCAACGTAATACTTTGCATTAGCTCAGCATTACGCTCTACGTTATCTGCTAATATAAACCTAGTATAGACTAGTTTATCCCTTAGAAATTACAACCATTACACTTAATCCTAGTTAGCTGTAATGCAAGATAGTAGTTTAGCCCCTCTGTTTGCATCCTTTACTCGCCCCTGCGTGCTGGCCTGTATTTGTATCAGTCTGTGCCCCTGAACCCTAACTAGTAATTTGGCCCAAACTACCACTGCCCTTCTGGTTAGGTTGACATTTTTCATCGGCTTGCGTATCTGATCGGTTCGCTTACTATATACGTTATAGACACAAACTATTCCTCAACCTCTCCGTGTTCTATGGAATACATCTTATCAACGTCGAAATACGTGATGCCAACCAGGTTTTCGATGCTTTGAGTAAGGACATTGACCCGATGATTGATCATGTTAGAAATCATCTCAACAACAGCGTAGGTCGAGTAACCAAGATCCTGTATATGTCGTATATCCAGAATCGCAGGGTCTAGCTGTGATAATCTTTTCGAAAGCTGATATAGTTTTCCGGGCTCGATCCTTCTCGGCAGTGGCTGGCCAGTTGCAACCGCACCTGAAAGCTGATAAAGAACAACAGTGATCCTCTCTTCTAGCACATTAGTTGAGGTAAGAAGGCTAGCAAGATCTTCCATCCACTCTCGTGTACGCGTTGAAGTATGGTAATATTGCGAGTGAGGCCCATGCAATGACCATGCTTGAGTGGAATATGACAAGAGAGCAATATAGTCTAGTAGCCTACTCTGAGTGTCAGTCATGTAGCACACACTGCGTTGCAGTAGTCAAAGTCGAACTTACATTCCAAGTTGTGAGATAATGTCGGAAAAAATCACAACAGGGAATTTACCTCCCAGTGTAGGTTCGTATTTCTGGAGGTAGACGTTGTGCTTGACAGATGAGTTCAAGACCATGGTCTTGTTGAACATTGCTCTGCGGGTCCGCGAAAGCAAGTGACCTTGGCTCTTCTTATCAGCCACGTCCCCCTCCGTCCCGCGAAGTCGAGCCTTCAAGGTCGTGTGCACTACTGTGTGGTAATTGCCAACTAAGTGCATAATGGCTGCCATATTCCTACGCAGGATGCCTCTAGCTGTGATGGGATACGGCAGGTAAGTGAAGAACATGGAAGCGCAAGTCCCCCACAAGACGCAAGCAACGCGTACGGCAACAACCGAATAAGGTTTATAGTAGATGACACCCGATGAAGTTGCCGCTTCGACGCCTATCTTGTTCACTTGGGTCTCGTAGCCGATTGAGAGAACCTCGGTAATAAACACGACTAACCATCCAATGATGTACCGGGGCCACCTAATCAAAAAGTACATCTGGAGGAAAGCCGCAAACCACATTAAAACAATGACCCCTCTATTTAGCGGTTAGTTGTTTCGTGGCAATTTGAATGGGGACTCAAACGTGTCTTACGCTGTGTGACCGTCTGGAATGTACCAAACTAGATAGCAGATAATCAAAGCTGCAAACGAGCCGAGGATTCGAAGACTGTAAGAAACGCCAGATTGCCCGGCAGACATATTCGCCCCAATTGCTGCAATGATGACGGACCAGATCAGGCGGTAGTGTATGAACAGCGTCTGCGTTGGTTCAAGAAAGGCGATAATAGCACACGACATGGTAGCGCAAGCTGATCGGAAGCCAAAGCTGAACTCGGGCCCCTTGAGAAATCCTTGAAATCTTTGGATCTTAACCCCGAATCTTTCGTAAGCATTAGTTGGCGGAAGGTGTTCGATGTCACGCGTTTGTCGAGTAGACTGTCCAAATACCAGCGTCACCTCCTTCTTTGAGCCTGGTCGGTCGTCATCAGCTAGAGCCTGGTCGGTCGTGTCGAAGATGCTGAGAAGCCATTTATATACTCTGCGGAAGGAGGGGACAATAAGTCGATTTCGGGTCATAACACCTTTGGCGACTATTTCGTCGGTAAACTTGCACAACTCAAGCACAGATATCCCAGCAGAATATAACTACACAGCATTCGTTAAAAACTCAGGAGCTGCAGCCAGGAGATCTTACTCACCATTTGTTGTATGTACAGGAGAAGATAGAGCTGTTGTCGATCCCTGTGGAGAATTTCAGGACTAAGACGCTCGTCGGCACCGCCTTCATTGGATCAGTTTTCAGATCTGCAGGGAGATGCCCATTATCAACCCATGCATTCAAGGAGGCAACTCTGTCCTTGGAGAAGTTATCAAGCTTTTCCTCAAGCACCTTTGAAAATTCGGGGCTACCAGGCTCATTTCCGCCGCCTTTTGATTCGGTATCGGCTAGCTTATTGACTCTAGTGCCAAGCATTCGACGTATAAAACCCTTAGCTCCTGGTCTGGGAATGAGTTCCATTTGTAGGCCGGCATGTTCAAGTCCATCATTGACAGCCTTGACCAGGTCAGATGCAGGCTCAACCAAGCAGCCAACTGCATTCTGCCATATTCTGTCATACTCTTGAAAGCTTTTAGCCTTGTCGGTGGGGTCATTTGATTCGGAGACCTGTTTTTGCTCCACTTGAGTATCGAAGGGAACCCAGCCTCCATTTTCCTCGACGCGCTTGAGAATATCTGGGAGGTGGGACATGCCGCCACTGGAAATAAAATTAGCTTCCTCACAGACATTCCAGAAAGTCAGGAGCACTCACACTGGCATTAGGATGCGTCGACACAAGTCGCTGATAGCATCCAGATCTTGGGTACGGAGCTTTCCCCAAGCAATCTCGCGCTTCGCCATCACCAGCTCTTCATGCATCTTGGTGTATAGCTCTTTAACGCTGGATACTTGCTTTTTTAAACTTTTTTCAGCTTGGTCGCGTCGCCCTTGCGCATCAGCCCCATCGTTGCTGTCACTCTGTCTTGCACTCTGACCGGAACTTTGACCTGAAATCAACGGAAATGTAGGAGTTGTTGATAGTTGGGTTAGATAATTGATGGATTCGCTCAAAGCTCGTTGTGTGCAATGAAAATATTTCTCTTGAACCTCAAAGATCTCCGTCCGGCAGGTTGTAGGGTAAAAGAAGAGTCCAGAAAAGAAGGATATGGCTATACCGGTGTAGTAACAACGAACCGTGAGGTATATCAGATCCCAGCACTCTTTCCAGGTGGTAAAGACTGAGCAAGAGGTGAATTGCACGATCATGAAGATGTTGTACAATATCGTGGGAATAAGGAGCGCCGGGAATCTTGCTTGAATACTGTTACTCACCCAGATGTGAAAAGTGAGCCAGATAGCGGTGATTGCTGGAATGTGTTAGGACAAAAGTATTTGTTGGGTTCAAGCTTCCCTGTCTTACCACTCTGCGATGAATTATACGCATGTAAGCCGTTTGGGTCAGTGTGGAAGCGGGCTTGCAACCCCGACCACGTTGCCAACATCGCTAGTGGGATAGCTATGGCAGTCAAGGAGCATATTCCAAAAGTCAATTCAAGCAGTTTCGCACGTGGCAACACGTTTACTGTGACAACTGCAATAATAGCAACTAGAAAACCTAGTGAGGTAAACGTTTTTGACACGGGAGTGCTTTGATAGAACGACAACGAGATTGCCACCGGTATCGAACCCCTATACTGTTATATCAGTCTGGGCTTAACTAAAAACATCTATAGAGCAGGCAACTAGAGAACTTACTTGAACATGAGCATTAAAATCTTACGATCAATACTGAGGGACTTCCATCCTGACTTCAGACGCTGTCCGACAGATACTGGCATGTCTAGATCTGTTAATATGCAAGACTTAATCTCTTTAAAAGTTTAATAAACAGAATGCGAGTATAGTCCTTAGATAAACATTTACAGGTGGCTTCTAGGAGGTATATGTAGGCGATGTCGCGGATATTCCGGATGTCCCGGCTTGACGTGAGTGGCGTTCCGAGGAACGGGAGAGTCGCACGGCGATTAACTCTGAGGTCACTCTGACTGTACGACCCAAGTGGTTACGTCACGTGTACCCCACAAAACCCTATGCAAGGTGCCAGCCCCAGAGGACCCACCTAACCTACATCAACTGAACAACGCTCTTATTATATTAGAATAACGGATATTAGAACGCATTAGCCTAAGAATGTAGTAGCCTAGGAATAACTCATCGTAGCGACTTGTTAAACCGAGGATGTATAAGGAGTAAGATTGGGATCTGCACTGTGTTTCCCTCTTCTGCATTGTGTTATTCTATCCTGCACCTTAGAAACAAAGCAGGGCAAAGTCACCTAATAGATTATATTTTAAATAGAAATAGCATAGAGTATTTACCTAAAATAAGAGCAAGATCTAATATTTCTTTTTTTTTTTTAAGTTTATAAGTTAGCCTTAAAAGCTACATCTAAGTATCTTTAAAGTCTAATATAATTTAAATATTTCTTACCTCTTAGTAGGCAAAGCTTTATTAAGTTAATATTATTATAATTAGCTGCCTTAATTATAGCCTAAACCTAGCTATATATAACCTAGCTAGAGAGCCTTGCTCTTTAGCTAGCCCTAATCTTCTTCCTATAACCTACTTTAAAGGCCACTTTTTTACCAACCCCTATAGATACTATACTTAAATTATCTATTATATTTTTATAGTAAGTAATCTAATCTAACTTCTAATTATAATTACTAATAGTATTATAGCTTTATTATTATAATACTTAGAAGAAGCCTATAAGTACCTAATCCTAATAGGTATTATTTAATAAAAGGTTATAATATAACTTATAAAATTAAGTAAGGTATTAAAAAAGATAATTATAATAAGCTTTATAATATAATAATAAAAATTAAAATAAATTAAGGAAAAAAAAATAATACTAATTATATTAAATTAGTAATCTTCAGTTATAAGATCTTCTTGCTTTTATAGCCTTATTATTAGCTAATTAATAAAGGCTTCCTTAATTATAAGATAAAGCTATTTTATAAGCTAAAAGAGAAGTTACTTAGAAGGGTAAATCTAAGCCAGAGGGAAAGAGAATTTATTAAGGCCTTTTGCCTAGGCAGCTTATATAATAAGTGGCTTAAGGCTATTTAATAGCAGGCTAAGAAGATACTAGAGAAGGCTAAACCTTAATAATATATAAACCAGGCTAGTTATAGTTATAGACTATAAGAGTATAATTAAGATAAGGGGGATAATATATTGTAATATAGATAGAAGAGGGGTAATTATAAGGTTTAGGAAGAAAATATATTAAGTTTTATATAAGTTTAATTACCTAAAGTTAAAGACTTAAAGTTATAATATTAGTATTAGTAGTATAAGGAGGGTTAAATAGGTTATAGGATATAATATATAATAGACTTAATAAATTAATTAAATATTAATATACTATTAATATAAATAAGAGGTAAGATTTAATATAATACCTTAAGAAAGTAATAATTCTAATTTAAAGGGATTTATAAGCTTATTAAAATTAATAATTCTTTTTATTATTATATTAATATATAAAATATTTTTATTAGTAGTTTTATAGATTTTAATATATTAGTACTTAATAGAATTTATTTTATTAATTAAGCCTAGTTTGTATTAAGTTTATTAATAAGAAATATAATTAAGATTAAAATATATTAAATTTATAAATTAAGTAATTTAATTAAATTCTATTAATATAAGACTTATAAGTATAATAAAAAAGATAATACTTACTTTTATAATTTAATATTAAATATACCTAATTATAACCCTAGTTTAAACTACTGCTTTTTTACTAATTTTACTTTATTTATTCTTATATATAAGATTAATTAGTTATATACTATACTACATGCATTTAATTAATAAAGCTAGTTATAACTTTAGGTTAATTTAACTTTTACTAACTATCTTATATAAAAGTTAACCTAATTCCTTTAGTATAATTTCTAAACCCTGCCTTTACCCTGCATTTATCTTAGAACTATATATATAGACTCCCCTTACTATTTCAGGAGCAGCTCCCCTTAATAGCAATAACCCTTTTAAATACATTAAAGAGCTACTCTATATATATAACTAAGTTTAGAAAGGCAGTAAGGAAGGCTGCCTAGTCTAACCAAAGGTAATAACCTTCCCTTAGGCCCTTTTCTAGGTCTTTAAGACCTAATAGCTTAAAATTAACCTAGTTTAAATTAATTAAACTAATATAATGCCTCTAATTTATATAATTAATTAACCAGATTAGGTTATAATTAAAGATAGCTATTCTAATAAGGTTAAATTTATATCTTAATAAGAAGTTCTTCTTAATAGTAGTTATTATTATATAAATCTCTTTAAGTTCTTTTTTACTAGTTATATCTAAGGCAGGCCTAATAGCTAGATTAAGGTTATAATTAGTTATATAATAGGCATAATTATATAACTATAAGCTATTTTATATAGTAGGTATTAAGGCAGTATAGCTATTAAGCTATTAGTAAGAAGGGTTAAAAGCCAGGTTAGGAAACTTACTTTATAATAAATAGACTAAATATAGTATTATCTTAGTTCTTTAGGTAGGATAAAGAAAGAAGGGTAATTAACTGCTAAGAGGTAATTAGTATTAATACTGCCTAGTTAAGGTAATAATTATATTATTAAAGCAGATAAACCTTATATAATTTTAAATTCTATAATAATAGCCTACTATAGGGGTCTTACTATTTAAGCCTTTATAAAAAGTTAAAAAGCTTAATAGCCCTATATAAGGCTGATAGTAAGGGAAAAAAAAAAAAAAAAAAAAGAAAACTTAATTATAAATTATATTAAATAAAAGAAATAAAAAAAATATTTAATATACCTTTAATATAGAAATATTATAACCCTAGCGATTTAATTATTTTAACCCTACTATTATTGGATTAATGCCTATGATTACAGCTAATCCCTCATAATTAATACTAATTCCCTAAGATCACCACTAATTCCACGACAACCTCACTAGTTAATATTTACCTTCACTAGTATGTAGACCACATTCATTAGCACTTTATAGTATTAGCTTACCAGCTATTAATAAAACTTCTTTATATTAATAAGCCTAATAAGTATTACTTAATTATTAAGACACGTAATAACTAATAACTGCTTAGTATAACGCCCTATACAATCTGCAAACATAACCCTAGTACGGACTAGTTTAACTGTTTGGAATCCCGATCATCACATGTTAAAGATATATAAATTATCTAGCGAGATTCAATAAAAATACCTGGCTCGTCCCAGGAGACTAATCCAGCAAGCGTAAACATGGAGTTCATAAAATCGCCGTCGGCCACGTAGTCAGTCTCTCGACGAGGTGTTAAATCAGAACTTTCAGCTTGACCTGCCATTGGCACAGGGAACAAGTTATGAGATGTCCCTTCGTCCCCCACGCCTATGTTGGCAATCTCGCCTTGATAACCACCGTCGATTGATGTTAAAACGGTACCCGAGCTTGCTTGTAACGATGAGCCATTACTACCAGGCGTGGCAGGTTTGTAGTTTGTTTTTAGACGAGCCAGAATCGCTCCAAAAAGCCGTGCCTGGACCTCGGCAGGGTTACTCGACCGAGCTTTTCGTTTGGCGTTTAAGACAGATACTTCCTCCTCTGTGTGAAGAGATCTGGCGGCAATTGAATATAGATCGCTGATTTCAGTAAGCGTTTCGAATGCATTGCGTGTCGAAACAAGTCGTTGATGACGAAATTGGTTCAGAAGCTTCAGTACCATCATAGCAGAGTAACCTGTCATTAGATAAGCAGTATCCCAGAGAAAGTATAGAATATCTAAGTGTCCCATCTTAATCATGTGCTGTAGCACACCTAAAGCACATGAAAAGCAGAGTTGCATTGTGCCTTCGACAGCACCACTGTAAGAGATGTCAGACTTCTCGATGAGTAGAAGTCGATGCAGGAGAACAGAATTAAAGTAGAGCCGTGTATAATCTTGGAAAAATAGAGTCAGGTGAGATTGAAAAGGTTCAGAGTCGGGTACTGTTCTGCGGATTAGTAATGCATCTGTAATAGAAGTGACATTATAACTAACATTCCATGAATTTCGAGCTCCAGTATTGGCCCCACTCGGTCACGGCAACGTTGAAGGCTTCCATAGCTTTCCGAAAAGACTGAAAGCTTGTAGATGCTGAAGAAGGATCTTGTGCTTCTCGCAAATTCGTCATTGCGTCCAGGACAGGGCAAGATATCTGTGTCAGCTCGAAAGTCCCAACGACTTTACTATCCCCTTGAGGATAAGCCCATGTTTCACAAGACAACCACCCTCGAGCCCCTATCTCTTTGTTGATCATTTCCATAGCAACTGGTCGGCCGGTGAAGAGGCTTGAACTGTGGGTGTAATAGGTTAATGTCTTGAACCATTTTTTTTTTTTTTTTTTGGAATGTCATCAACTTACGATCGGTCGAGATTGCCTAATGCCAGCCAAAGCCTCTCTTGATCTCGCTGTTGCCGAGCCAGGTTGACTTGTGGATGGTCAATAGCCTGTGGCTTACATGCGAAGTCCATGCCACCCCGGAATTTATTCCACCCGGCAGAAGCTGCCATTCGTATCGCGAAGCCCAGCAGAGTATAGCCCCGAGTATCATTGACGTTTTTCCAGTGATATACACACACTATCGCCCAAATATTCTCAATAGCAACGTCGCAAGTAAGCAACACTTGAGCCAGAAGGGTATCTGAATGCTTTTGAACGGCTACGTAAGATTCTGGTTGGAGAACCCTTGCTGATATAGCCAGAATCGTAGAGAGGAGTAGGGGGGACGTCTCTCGTGTATGTGAGAATGTGTAAAGTTGAGGGTCTAGTAGACCGACAAGAGGGTTAAAGTGTTTAAAGAACCTACACCCAGAGTCAATATAACAGAGCCTATGATTTGCAGGGGTCGAAAGGAATCAGGCCTTACCCCTCGAAAAGATACTCGGCAGATGGTTGACTTAAAAGACGAAGATGAATAGGGTCATCGCCCCCTTCCCACATTCCGTCATCCGAATCAGTGCCTAATTCTGTATTATTATTTTCGGCAGCAGCTAGAAGCCCCTTCTCAGGGTCGAGGACGGAATTGAGAGAAAGAGCTCGAGTGTCGTCCAGAAGCGAGATAAACGAAAGAGGTATAGAGGGGGCTTCGCTAGTCTCTCGTTGAGGCCTCATGGATTCAGAAAATAAAGTCTCGGCACTCGAAACAAATGCATGGTCGCAGGAGAGCATGCTACTGTCGTTTATTTGTGAATCGCGACCTGCTATTTGAGCTCCGAGAGGAGCTCTGCTATCGCTTGAACCTGGCAATCGTCCATTGGAGAGGTGATTGTCATCGTTACTTGTCACGCCATTCAGGTCTCGGAGCCTGTGCACCTTAGCTCAAATACTCACGGCCTCCTCGGCGGATGTTACATCATCATCTTAGGCATACCTTTCGTCCATCTGCTCTCGGCGCCAAAGCCCCCGGCGATGTGGCTCATATACACAATCCCTTTCTAACCTGGCACAACGGTCGCATCGACTATTTTCTACGTTTGACTTTATGCACTTCGTCTTCGCCCGGTGACATGTTATACATGCGACACCATATGGTCTACAAAATGGTTAAAGATGCAATCTCTATGTCATTGGGTCACTTACCTCCGATTTTTGGAAGACCCAGCCTGATGAGTGCCTGCGTGCGTCATCGAGTGCGGCAGACATAGATAGTCTTCTTCTATGAGGCCAGAACTTAAGGAGTCTTCCGTTTGTGAAGGGTTACACCAGGCTGTAACACGAAAAGCGAATTGTTTAGTTGTGTGAGTTGTGAGGTTCCTGGAGGGAAGTCGTTGGGGCAAATTGATTATTCATCATTCTCTTCGCCCAAAAATCTTATCTTTGCATTTCTGTGCCAGAGGAGTGGGTGACAAGATCAAGCCCGCCCCACTTGGAGCATTATCCGTTGGCTCGAGCCGGGGGTGGCCAACTAAGCTTGCTTAGTTGGGCACAATAAGGTGGGACCCGATTTTTGGTGCGTTTTGCGGCATTTTCAATAATTCATCACTCTTATCGCGTTTAAAAGAGGGAAAATCGCTAAAATCATTAAATTAAAGCTTTTTGTGATAATATAATTGCCATTAACTATATCTGACTGAAGGAAATAGCTGCTGCGGCGCCTAATTAGTACCTGAATTGAGAACGCCTTCCCTTACAAATTCAGGGGTTTCTGTTGAACAGGTGCTGGAGTCTCATGTGCAAGCAGGGATACTTTAAAATTAGAACCTTAAAGGAAAGGTAAAAACTCTAAGGGATAGAATTCAACACAACACAACATGAATATCCCAATCTGGATCAATGGACCGAATACACGTACTGTCTAATACAATGTTGTATTTACCAGTGGGCTACTTTAAATTTTAACCGAAGTTACGTCCAGTGATGGGGCGGAGGTGTCTAAAGGTATACCAAGCAATTAGTATCCACACATCAACGTAGCACATGATAAAAGTCGAGTATTCTGTAAAACTCGTCTAGAGAAATGCGAACTCTTACTCAGGATAGCACACACAGTGCAGCAGGAGGAGAAGGGGTTGCCACTGACTGGCACTGAAAATAGACCGTCGTACACCCCAGTCTTATCTGCTTGTATTATAGAGAGATAAAGCCACAGCGCACTCGAGCAGGGTATTAACGTTAGCTTAATTCTTAACTCACTAAGGTGCCGAAACATACACTTCATGACTTTGGTACCCCTACTTGATACTCTACGTGACTATAAGACGAGCTCGTTTTTTTATCATAAAGCCAGCGGCAAGGTTGATTGACTTATTGCTAGTCGGGTTGCTAGTTAGGCAAGCAACGCTGTTGTCTTCGGTAGGAGCTCGCGGTCTCCACTGTGAAGTTGTTTCTCAAACTTCGACCGCCTTTACTACTGGCCCCTCAATTTTCTTTATTTTGCGGCCTTCCCACCACGACATCAAACCTGCAAACATAGCAACACAGCAGCCTAGTGCGATGAAAGTTCCGGTGGCCCATGTCTGATGATCTTATGTCAGTTTTGCACGATATTCACTTCCGAACGCCACTTACAGGTCTGTTGATTCTATTATATGCCCACATGTAATAGCATAGGATGGCTTGCAGAATCGTGTTCAGCACCATCATCCAAATGATGAATCCTAGCTTCCACAGCGGAGTTGGCGGTGCTTGCTCACCAGTAAAGGTCACAATGTGCACAGCACCATCAGTTTTGCTTGTCGAAGTCATTTCTAATTCATTTTGGTCAGCGCAAGTCGGCGGTGGACGAAACCAGGACTTGTTTTGTTCAGCAAGCCTCTTCATTGAATCTTGATTTTCAAAAAAGGTCGCCCTTATAAAAAAAAAGAGATCACGGAAGCGCCATGGCGCAAGCCCAAACCCTGTTACGCAAAATAATGCGTTAAGAATTTGACTGTCAATTTCTAGCCATTTCTTGCGGGGGGAGTTAACATCATTAGCGCTTGGGTGGTTCATAGCAGGTGCCGCATTCAGCAGGAGAAAGAAAAGCATGGCCTGTATAGGAGTTAGTCGCAGAATGAAAGGTAAGTTATTTTCGTTTCCATATATGTCGTCTACTTACTCCCCATGCCTACGTCGGTGACTTAGTATTCTATCAAGCGTGTGCTAGCAATTCCTGGACTTACGACAATATTGAGGAAGTAAATAGTAACGAGAAATCCGGACGGGGTTTTAAAGAACTTCCAAAGGGCTTTCAAACCATGAATGATTGTCCGTCCCCAATTCTCCTTCTCGCCGCCCTTGTGCCGCTCATAGAGGCTCTGTCGCCGTTGGCGCGAATGACGATGACTTTCTTCCAAAGTTTTAGGATCTCTTCTGGGACCGGTGACTTCCTCCGGCATGGCATTTTCTGTGAATGGTGCCTTGTTGAATACAGGGTTCGTGAACACAGGTCGCTTTGTAGTAGAAGTCGCCAGTGCCCACTCGCCGTCATGATTCTGTACTGCAAAACGGGCCGAGTGGCCCTGCGTGTTAAATGATATATTTGAGCCTCCCATTTCAGGGTTACGGAGCTCTTCGAGGTTTGGTGCTTGAGCTATGGCTGTACCTGCTGCCTGCCACACACCTAACTGAGGATTTGCATTTATGATCGAGACAGAAAGGGTGCGAGCGCGACCGACGGGGCCATCACCTCTGTAAAGTTGCTTAGCCATAACAGGTGTCTAGATTTACTCAATCGAAGGAAATTACTACGCAATGCAGGCCTATGGGTTGGGGCTGCCGATTTTAAGAGGCTTCTAATCGCTTCTTGATGGCCGCGAAGAGGCCAAGGCTTGGGGAATAATCGCTGGCTTTACTCACTTTTTAAGCGCCATGCTACATAAGCAGGCCGAGCGGACCCACAATGGATGACTGTACTTTTAAGAGCACACATTATTGATCACTCAGCAATAAGGCGCCAACTTAGAGTGATTGGCTGCCATCAACCTCAGTGATGGTAATTTATATATGTAACTTATCTGACATCACGAATATTCCGGATATCAATTCATGTACCCCCTTGCCGCGAGCAGAAATCAGTTCATCAGTCTTGCTTTCATATCAATCGTTCTTAAACCGACCATTTTCACTAGTAAAAAAAAAAACGAAGATGCCCCCTGGAGGGATCAAGTCCGATGGGACTGGGCACATCGCTCTCGATGATGTCGAACATGCACCGTCTGGCAAGGTCGCGTTGATGTCCGTTTTCACGACAGCCCACAAGTACTCAAAGTATGGTGCGAGCGGTTCCAGTCCAAGTTTGGCAGAGACGCAGCAGAAGCGCCACTTTCACAGGCCGAGACGACATGTGGGAACGCTGCCCCCGGGATTTCTAAACTGGCCAGCCCACGCCTCAACATTGCCATTCATGTTGTTGGCTCTCGCGGAGATGTTCAACCTTTCATCCCAATCGCCCAGATGCTGTCTAGGCCACCTTTCAACCATCGAGTGAGGATCTGCACACATCCTGTTTTCAAGGACTTTATTGAAGGACACGGTATTGAATTCTTCAGTATCGGCGGCGATCCGGAGGCTCTCATGGCCTACATGGTGAAAAACCCAAGTTTGCTGCCGAGTCTTAAGAGTGTTAAAGATGGAGATATTAGTAAGAGGCGCAAAGAAATGTGGGAGATCATGCATGGCGCATGGCGCAGCTGTATCGAGGCTGGTGATGGAATGGCAGGCCCGATAAAGGCAGCCAATATACAGTCGCCTAAAGATCTCTTTATTGCCGATGCTATTATAGCTAATCCCCCATCTATGGCTCATATACATTGCGCTGAAAAGCTAGGTATACCATTGCATATTATCTTCACTATGCCGTGGTCACCCACGGAAATATTTTCACATCCCCTAGCTGCTATGAGTTACGGTGATGCAGATACAGCAGTGGCTAATTACCTGTCTTTTATGATGCTTGAGCTTCTGACGTGGCAAGGGTAGGTTGTGATAAAGAATTTGCGGATATTTATCTTATGCTGACATAATTATCTGAGGCAGGCTTGGAGACCTAATCAATAAGCTCCGCACCCAGATATTACGCCTTAATCCGATCAGTCCTATGTGGGGGTATCAGCTTCTCTCTAGGCTCCGTGTGCCACATAGCTATCTATGGTCGAAATCTTTAATTCCCAAGCCGTCTGACTGGGCCTCTCACATCAATGTCACCGGCTTTTCATTTTTACCGTTGGCATCCTCTTATACCCCCCCGCCAGATCTAGTCACGTTCCTAGAAAAGGGTACCCCGCCCATATATATCGGATTTGGCTCAATAGTGGTTGAAGACCCGCAAGCTCTTAGGAACTTAGTCTTTGATGCTGTCAAACTTGCTAACGTTCGCGCTGTCGTCTCTCAGGGCTGGGGCACGCTAGGCGGTGAAGACGTTGGCGTACCAGAAAATCTATATCTTATTGGCAACTGCCCTCACGACTGGCTCTTTCAGCGCGTTTCTGCTGTTGTGCATCACGGGGGTGCTGGCACCACGGCTGCAGGTATTGCTGCTGGGCGGCCTACTGTTGTTGTTCCCTTCTTTGGCGACCAGCCATTCTGGGGACAAATGATAGCACGAGCAGGCGCTGGTCCAACTCCAATACCTTTCAAGAAAATGACAACAGAGTCTTTAGCGGCAAGCATACTATTTGCACTCAATCCAGAAGTTAAAGAAGCAGCACAAAGATTGGCACAGATCATTATGCAGGAGGACGGAGCCAGCAATGCAGCTATGGATTTTCTAAACCGATTAGATGTCGACGAACTACGATGCGACTTATGCCCAGACAGGCTGGCGATATGGAAACATAAGTCAACCGGCACTCGTCTCAGCGGTTTCGCCATGACCTGCCTAGTCGACAAGAAGCTAGTCCAGCCGAACGACAGCAAGCTCCTTCAGCACAGGCACTGGTATGTTAATGAGGGTGCTGAGCACCCTATAATCGGTGCTGTGGCAGCTGCCTCCGGACTTTTCACAGCTTTAGGTACGGCAGCAAGTGACTATCATGGCCGCCTAAAAGGGCGCCATAGGCCGGTAACGTCTTCGAGCGAGATGCTTCATCAACCTTCATCATCTCCGACCATTGTCGATGAAGGTGCAGAATTTCCCACGTCCTCAAGGGATAATACCAAGGACCATGATGGGATCCTCAAGGGATTCTTGTATTCCAATCCACTGACACCCATGGAGATGGAAACCATAGCTTACAAAATAGCTACCAAGTCGCTTCGTACAGCCGAACCTGATGTTGCCAAAACTCAGAGAGCGCCAACAGTGTATGATAAGCAGAAAGCGGCTTGGCGAGCACAGGAACAAGGTATAAATGGCCATGCGTACTATATCGCACGCGCCACGGGACGATTTGCTGTCGACGTAACCAAGGCAAGCCTGAGAGCGCCTGTTGCGCTTTTTTACAATGTTGCGAATGGCTTTCACAATTATCCCTCGTACAGTTTCGGCGCGACAGAAGTACGACGGCGTGGGGAGATCACCGGTTTAGGAAGTGGTCTCCGGGTTGCAGGCGAAGAATTCGCGCTGGGATTCTGGGACGCCTTTAGCGGTCTTGTTATGAAGCCATACGAGAGCACGAAGGATGAGGGCGCAAGGGGGTTTAGCAAAGGCGTGCTCCGTGGCGCGAGGGGCTTTGCATATAATCTCGGAGCTTGTGAGTTTCCCATTGTAATCTGGCCACCTCAAGAACGACAAACTGCCTGCACAACGCAATGCTAATAGAAGTAACAGCAATATTTGCTGTACCAGGCTACGCCCTCAAGGGTGTTGAAAAGGAGCTAGCAAAGCATCGGCTTACTAAATTGAAGAGCGAGGTGTTGTTAATCAGATTGAGACAGGGTATAGAGGATTTTCGAACCGCTGCTCCAGAAGAAAGGGCTGCAGTGGTGACATTATGGGAATCAAGGCGTAGATAGTTTTCTGTTCCACCACTAGATATTTTGAAGTACTTCGAAATAGCTAGAAATAGTCTAATATACTTATTGTACAACGTATGGGATTAAATCTCTAAATTTGCTTGTTTTTATCCATTGAACTGTGCAGTCAAGGTTAGCCGCTGCTGTAAAGCTCGTCTTACATCAAAAAAAGAAGTGCACATCATGCCAGGCTGTTTGTTCTCTTGTCCAAGGTATGATAAGTGGGTAAACACAACTATAGCCTGATCCACAATGCGACTTTCACATCTATTTGCTGCAATCGAATGCTGTTCTGTACTCGAAGCTTAGGGTAGGCCACCAACACATTTGTGTCCATGCCAGGACGTGATGGAAACCATGCTGACAAAGTCTCAACCCTGAACGTGAACACTCTGATGATCCACATCCCATGCTTACCTTGATCGGATTGCTGAGATATCAAAAACGGCCTTGCAATCCTAGTAACTCGATGTTGCGATATCGGTTATTCACCTGTAAGATTGGGTTGAAGATGAATTTATTTGCCCGCGCGAAGGAACGCTGATTGGTTTACCACGGCAAAATATGTGTCTGTGTGATGTTTGGTATTTTAAAATAAGTAAGCCCAAGCTGCCCCGCTTGGCTAAACAAGGTATACTCCATCAAATGCAAGTCGGGTCGTAGATAATCAGCCCGAGTCGGGGTTTCTCACATAATCAACCCGGATACATCCCTGTTACGTTTTATACGGTACTATTTCGAATTGACTCAGAAAGACAATCGCTTCAGCCCGACTCCGGTGTACCTCTACATGCACTCCTTTTGTGGTTACGAAACAGCCCGGGTTCCTCTCACAAATTAGCAACCCGATTTAACTTAACATGACTCATAAGCCTAGCACCTGTCGAGCCTCGTAATCAGACCAAGCAATATTTCGGGATAAGTTCAACTGGTATATCTCCTGGTCTTCAGGTCGAGAATACGCATCTTTCGGCACCTGGGCACACTGAATCGATCACTCTTCTTGATCCGCGCCAAAAAAAAAGAAAAAAAAAACCTCATTAACATGCTCTAGTCGCGAACGTTTCTGCTCGCTATTATTGACAAGTAGCAACGGTCTATTTGTGGCCACAGTTCAACTCACAGAGTGGATTCAACATGTTTGGTACCAGTCAAACAGCTGCCGCAGATGGCAATGACTTGAGGGACGGTAGTCATCAGACCAGCTCTGCTGAGGAAACACCTCAATCGGTCGAGAATCCATACTTCACCAACACAGGCACAACTACACTACCACGTCGAAAACTTCCAATGTGGCTCGATCATTTCAACGCTAGAGATCTAAAGATGTTTTTCAGATGCTCAGTTGCTATGTGGATCATGACCGTCTTTATCTACATTACTCCCATACAAGATGAAATGGGCCAGGCGTCTTTTCTTGGCTGGTAGGTTTTTCCGTCGTCTGTTGACCACAGAACTTCGTGTCTGTTTCTTTCTATGTTTATGCTTCCGTGCTGACCGCTTTCAGCATTGTCTTATGGCTTGCACCACCATCAGGCACGATATTTATAAACCTGATAGCTGCTATCACCGTAATGCTGGGAGTCACAACCGCATGGGGTTGGGGTCTAATTACCATGAAGGCTGCACTGGCCACTCGATCGGACGCGCATACACAATCTCGGCTTGCCGAGCTTCAAAGAATGGCCGCATCTCAGAATGCCACTGACCCTCATATCTTTGTCAAGGTCAAGATTTTGAACGGTTTCATGCTGGACTTAAACGTGACGGCGACGTACTTCTGTATGATATGTTTGTACCTGTACATGATTGTAAGTGAACCGGTGATCAGCGAGCAAGATATGAATACTCAACTGTCTAGGCTCGCCTTCGCGTGGCTGCTCCGAAGCTCAGGCTTACGCAGATGATGGGCTGCATAGTCAGTGCTGTGTTTCTCACGCAGGCGCCGCTTTTACCAAGTTTCAATGGAAATATTGCGAGGCCATTGGTTCTTCCCTGCGCTATCGCTGAAGGCATTGCCATGGTTTGCAGTATCTTTATCTTTCCATCCTCTTCTGCATCTGAAGCTCTTAACATATTTCAAGACCTGCTCGCGCCGATGCCCACATTTCTGGATGCCTGTTACCTCGGACTCAAATATCCTAGTATTACAATGAGCACTGACAGGTTAACTGGGGTAAAGTTGGAACTCTTGGCATCATACAGTCGTCTGAAATCCATAAGTGCATTTCTTCCCATTGACTTCTCTATGGGAAGGTGGAATGGAGATGACTTGATCAATCTCACTATACCGCTACAAAATCTCATTATTGAGTTCATTAGCCTGCTCGAGATACACAGACAAGCAGAAGCCCACAAGGAGAGATCTGAGAAGGCTTTGGCCTTGGTTTCGATGCAAGCTGGTCAAGGCAATCTTGAGACCGGACGACATCAGATGAATCAAGAGGCTGAGTTCCACATACGTTCAAAAACCTCGCAACATGTTGAAGAAGCGGAGCGAAATCTCCGGGCGCTGTCTGAGCCAACTAAGTATTTGATTGATACATGCAAAGAGTCTCTGACAGCTATCAACGAAGCTTTGATCAATGCAAGTACTTTCAAACATAGCTCTGGCTACAAAAGTTCGTTGCAAAGACACGTTGCAGTCCTTGAGAATTTGAGAGAACAAATCAAAGTATTTAATTCCTCCACTTCTGGGTATTTTTCTCTCTCGTCTTTTCATATTTTTAACGACGATGGTATTGTCCAAGATGAATTTGGCACTGTTCCAGGACTCACAGGCCTCATGATGGGGCTGCTCATCCAAGAGAGATTATGTCAACTAGCGGGTGCCCTATCAAAGCTACAATCGAGAGTTATCGAACTGGAAAAAAATCGCAGTTCCTTTAGGTTTTGGCTGCCCACTCGAATGGCTTCTGTTTTACGTTGGATGTGCACGACAGAAAACTCAGAAGGGATACCAGCTGCAGATATTGACGACAGCACAATTGTCCGCAGCCCTACGACTGCATCAGCGCATTACGGTCTGCCGGTAGGCCTTCAGACAAGCCCAGATGCCAAGTCAAGCCGGACAGAGCTCTCTTCAATGAGAACACCTCACAATCGCAGAAGGGGAAGAGCTAGTCAGTCCCTGTTGGTAGTCGCGCGCTGGCTAGGAAATGCTGAAGGGATGTTCGCCCTTCGTATGGTGATAATGACTATCGCTTTGTCCATACCGGCCGTCCTTAGTTCCAGCGCAGGCTTCTATTATCGGGAAAATGGCCTGTGGGCTGTGATTATGGCGCAGCTCACTCTACTTCCATACACGGCGGATGTTGTGTACGGGATTATTGTTAGAGTCACCGGGACAATCGTTGGTGGTGTCGTTGGAATGGCTGCATGGTATATCGGTTCCGGCAGCGGTCCAGGGAATCCTTACGGAGAGGCTGCCGCCATGGCTTTGGTGATTCTCCCCTTCATGTGGTGGCGCGTCTTTTCCTCTCTCCCTTTGATGCCTGCAGGAGTCATGATGGGAATAACCGCGTACCTTGTTGTTATCTACAGCTGGATTGATACGCATAATGAACCCTATGGAAACCTTGGCAAGGGTTATGAGATTTTCTGGAGGCGCCTTACACTGGTTCTCATTGGTTTAAGTGGCACCTTTGTCACTAATTTCTTCCCAAAGCCTCCTTCCGCCAGTCGCCACTATCGACACCAACTTGGCAAGAGCCTTATTGGCATACGAGACCAATACGCACTTTTTGTTTCTAATTGCGAAGCACCTGCGCAAGACTTACATGCTGTGGCCGAGGAAGAGTCTCTGAAAGCGATAGGGGATCTCCTGTCTATATCAGGCCCAGTTAAGCTAACCGTGTTCGAATTCTCATCCTCTAATTTTGATACCCATGCGCTCGGCCGCGTATGCCAGCTCTGTATGCTCATACAACAATCTGTCACACAGCTCTTAATATACACGACAAGATTATCAGACGCACAGCGGCAATCGGTAATTCTATCCACTGAGAAAACCAAGGAAAACATGGTTGTTGAGGTCATGGCAGTCCTCACAATGGTTCAACAAGCTCTAAAAACAGACGACCCGCTTCCTGCTATGTTACCAACGCCGTTGTTTACTAGAGAGGTTGTATTCACTAGACGTCGCATTCAAAAGGTGCTTGACAACAGTGAATTCAACAAAGATTATACCATGGACAACGAGGGCTTGCGAAAGTATGTTGTGCTACTGAACGCTCTCCTTCAGATGTTTGCGGCGCTGGACGAATTGGTCTTAGTTGTAAAGAGCGCTGTCGGCGAGACAAGTAATATTGCTATCCTTGAGGTATAGGGACATGAAATTTGGACTGTGTTTTTCATCTTTTTTTTTTTTTTTTTTTTTTTTTCGTTTTTTCTTTCTTTTTTTATTGCGTGTCCGCTGATCTTAATTAGGAGCTCATTAGCTGTCAAAATCTGAGATATAAAAGTTATAGCAAGTAGAGCGATAGGTCTTATACCAGCCAGACCACAAAATCGATCTTGTAACCTGTTAAAGGTGGGTCTACAAGGAAATGAAATAACTCGTGAGATTTACGTAGTGAATGGCCGATTTATTCTATTTTCTCTGTCTCTATTCTCATTTAATAACGCTCAAATAAAGCAATTACTATTCAGCCTATTCTAGTTTTCTAAACTTTATTTATTATTATTAAGTATATAAGATGGGCCAGCTCAACAAGCCACTACGGCCAATAAATAATTGCGGGATTCGATCAATATGATCAGACCAATCCTGTGACATTAAATCTTCAAGCGTCCGCTGATTGTACTCCATCTGCATTTCCTCTGAGAGCACCGTGGTAATGGAACCCTCCCAAGCTCCTTCTCCTGCCATATGACAATTTTCGGTCCCGGGTGGATCTGTGGCTCCATTGTCGCTCATACACTCTTCGCAACTCTGTCTCATTCTGCGGTCAGTGATTAGTTACAACCAACAAATCTTGTGACGCACATTTGCCTGTTGTAACTCGAGTGGATTTTGCACCCCATGCAACTGGCTATTTTGCTGTTGCAGTGCGCATATCTGCATTTGAAGTTCTCCAATAAGACGATCCTTGCGTTCCCGATACGCACGCTGCGCCTTTCTATTCTGAGCTCGACGTCGCTATGAAATTCATCAGCCTTTGACTCATACGGCTTACTCCAAAAAATTAGGAAACCGACGTCCCGTTGTTCCTCTGCTGAAATCGCAAACTTCCGTGGTCTTCCTCTAGTTCGCGAACCTTGGACTGTTACTTCTGCAGTAACATAAGTGCCTGCCTGGACTTCGCATCTTGACTCGTCAGGTAGTGACCGTTCCCAGGTGGCATGTTCGTTGTTGTTCACCATCAATAGGAGGTCGCGGTATCTATCTTCTATTGTTAGGTAAGGGCCACTGTGGGGTGAGGCTCTCGTCATTTTTGGTAGCTAAAAGCTGAATCAATTTAGTGTTACTCTTCGATGCGAATCAATACACTCGTCATAACATAGTCCATAGGTTGGTAAACTGTTGATTTTGTACAATAGAGTATTGAATTAAGGTAATCGTTACACGAATAGCGGGCGGCGGTGGGCTGAAGAGACCAGGCCGGCTTTTGTGGGGAACGGGAATGGGAACGGGAACGGGAGCGGGAACGGAACTTTTTGCCCCATTTGTAGAATCCCTTTTCCAATTTTCTAGGCGCACCTCAGATGGCCGACCGCACGGAATTAAAAACACCGGTGTCTTGGTGGGGAAACGGCAAATTAGCACTTGAACTTCCGAAGCATACATACGATGGCTTGAATGGCACAGCACCAGACTAGCTGGACTATAGGCGGCGCTAACCGCGGCCAGGTTAGGGCTCCATTTTAGCATGCTGGTCCACACCAAGCAAAACAAATCAAGAACAACGAAAGAGAGCGGCTGAATCATGCCCCGAGATATATGTTCCCTACATCGCACGCAACCCTCATGCGGGAGTCCCACCTAACGTGGTTTCCCCTCATGTCTTTGATGTAGAAGCCATTCTCATCTCTGTGTTGGATGGGTCCAACTTCTCACTTGTAAAGTCAGACATGACCAAATCTCAAAAAGCGGTCAGCAGTGGCACAAGGGCCACATGGCGTAATGCACTAAAGTTGGGCGCCAGAACCGATTATTAAACATGAGAGGAGAGTTGCCTGCGTCTCCCGATTAGGTGCTG
The DNA here is from genome assembly GCF_013085055.1 of Fusarium oxysporum Fo47. Classification (NCBI taxonomy): domain Eukaryota; kingdom Fungi; phylum Ascomycota; class Sordariomycetes; order Hypocreales; family Nectriaceae; genus Fusarium; species Fusarium oxysporum. Next base: position 58,054 of record NC_072840.1, on the reverse strand, counting down.
ACATGTGTTGATTAGTCAGCAGAGGCGATATGTCCTGATCCACGAATGACGAGAGAATCATATTCTGTGAAGTGTTTTGCGCATGAAGCGAGTGCTGCCAGGGTTTGCGGTGTTGACTCCATGATCGCTTTCTGCATCGCCTCAGCAGGCCATATAGCCTTTGTCAGTGGTTTTAAAGGCCATGTCTGAGCCAGCAAACAACAAGGTTCCTCGAAGGTGTGTCAATTTGCGAAGCGAGAGTCGCTAGCCAATGATGGGTCTTCGAATATCCTAATAATTTCGCCAGATCCTATGGTGTCGCTTGCATGACATGTCGTCGTGCAAAGACCAAATGCGTGAATACAGGAACACAAGCTCATCGTTGTGACCGTTGCAGCAGACTCGGCAAGGATTGTGTATATGAGTCAATCCGGCGTGTTCTGGGCCGCAAAAATGACGCAGGCAAGGCGTACGTATCGAGGAGGCTGTAAAAACATTGTAGTACTAACTCTGATATGCAGACTTCGAAGAGACCATAACCGACCTTTCAATTCAAGCAGCGCTTCCTACCAAATGGGAATTTTAGGCCATCAGTTGACAAACGCTGCTTCGGAAACCGCTGATCGATGGCTGGATGAGACTTTCTACAGCGGTCCTCCTTCTCTAGACTCGCACACGTCATTTGCAGCTGGCGCTGATGTACCTTCATTCTTGCCTCCGTCGTTCATTACTCGGTCCGAGGATGCTCGGGGACTGTCTTTGGACAGTGCTTTGGATTCCACAAGCACGAACGTCGAAGCGACATCCCAAGGCGACAACTCATTGGACGCAGGCAAAACTATTGAATTGATATGGGAGAGAGAAGACCCAGTCAGTCTGAAACTCCTCAATCGACCTGCGGCACAGTACCTCTATGACGGGTTAGTATTTTATAAAGAACAGCAATAATTCTAGTAATCTCACACAGCCATGCAGGTATTTCAAACATTTCAATGACCTTGTGGGACTTCTCGACCCGCAGCTTTATACATTCTCATATACAAGGCAGAAATCAAGCCTATTGTTCGGCATGATTCTAAGAATCTCTTCCAAAGTCTTTCAACCTGTATCTTATACTAAGATTCGATCACATACAGAACGCTTATTAAGACAAGCATTAGTATCATGCGATTCCGCTATTGAAACAGTCTGGGCTATAATTTGCTTATATCACTGGAAGGATGTAAATGACACTAGAGGTTACTCTTTGATTGGCTTTGCGTTACGACTAGCTGCCTCTGCGCGATGGAACAAGCTTCGGAATAACATTCCTGACGAAGAGGAATCACATCACATCACCAAGACCGAAGTTGAGGTTAGGCAGCGAAGAGACGAAGCCAGAATCTGGCTGGCTCTAGAGAACTTAGATCGAACGTATGTTTCACCCTCCGAGTGATATTATTGACACATATTAACCTCGCTTTTGAAACAGCGCAAGCTACCTTGCAGATTGCCCTCTGATATCAAGTTTAAATAATAGAGACGCCGAACTCCGATCATGGCTTGGCTATAACAAGTGGACCTATTTAATTGGGGATGCCAAAGCCTTAGGAGGATACGAGCTGCACAAGATTGCTCATCCTGCATATTCTATGATGATGTTAACACGGAAAAGTCGAGAATTCTCCCATTCTATAGAAGAGCTTCAAGGCTTCCAAGAAGAACTACATACACTCAATATGGAAATGGTTGCATGGGCAGAATCCTGGGAGCAGTGTTTTACAGAGAGTAAGCTGAGTCTAGCATGCAAGCTTGTTTCTAGGCTTACCGCTGATAGGCCAACTAGCTCCAAACCCTCAACCATTTCACTCCGCAGTCATCCTTATACATAGAGATTACATACGCCTTTACTTCAATTCTGTTCTCTTGCACCGAATGCTCACTATCGAAGACAGAGCCACTCGAAATATTGATGTATACACAACCCTCGAAGTTTGTTACAGCAGTGCACTGGTCATTCTGCGGCAAATCACCCAGATTGGCAAAACCGGGGCCCTATATTACTTCTGGGACGCAGCACATCTCATGGTATCCTATGCGGCAATGGTCCTCCCGAAGTTGTTGAAGCTAGGACTCCAATTACCAGTCGTCTCAATGCATGAGGCGTTGGAAGCACTCCATAATGCCACAGCTGCCTATTCTAATGCAGCTGGATTGCTTGGAGTGGCCAAACCACCCACCACAAGCCCGAGTGATAGTTCTCTGGAAGCCCAGGCCCGCCTTCTCGAGTCCATTCTTGCCAAACTCCGATCAGAGGTGGGCTTCAATATAGACAAGGAAAGCAGAACAAACATACAGTCATCAACAACTAGCAGCACTAGCATCGAAGAACAACCTGCAGGTAAAGTTACAACCTCAGTCTATGACAACGGCATACGTCTTGTTCAGGGAGAGTTACACATGCAGGATGGTATAGAGTTGACACCCGAAGTCCGCAATGAACCTGACTTCATCTTCGATTATGATTTCATGAATTCTAGATTTATAGATGCTGGATTGCTTTCGTGGGATGAGCCAGGTATTTTTCTGCAGCCACATTGATGTGGCGGATGTCCTTCCTATCCAAGTGCAACATTTTACATGTGCTCCTGTCAGTTATAATCTAAAGAAAAGTAAGAGGCGGCCAGGAAACGGAATGCAGTTGAGTGCAACATGGGGAGGGCTTCGGCTAGTAGGACGTGACGCATAAGAAATATGTATTCTAGGGCGATGATGAGTAAAATACACTTGCTCTAGAAGTACTTGAACTGTAGCATTTGTAGAACATGGTAAGCTCTTCAATTCCAAGTCTTCGAGGACGTTGAAGGGTTTTGGCGTGCATTTTAAGACAGAAAACCATCTGGTAATGGGCGTTATATGCTGGTCTATCGGCGATGATGTTAATCGACTATACTTGTAGACTGACTGCTTCAACGGGTGTCTAAAAATTTACGGAGATTGTCAGAAACATGCCAGGTTTTAAAGGATACGAGGTACGCTGAAAGGTTGAAGGGTGTATGATTTCTGGCTATCGTATGGGCGTAGTATCTAATGATAATGTATCACCGTCTTTCTATTCTTCTATACGTGAAGCAGGACGTCCCATTTAGGTCTTAGCCATGATTTCAGGAATAGATATAGGCGATACCACGTCTAGTCACTCGGTGGCAACACTGACACATGTTAACAAGTATGTCGTTGTTCATAGCAAAGACTCACTTACCGAACAATAAGCTTTTTGGCACTCACACGCCCTTCATACAACGCCTTTACTCCATCAACAATGCTATTAAGCCCATTGGGGAGAACTTGAACAGGGTGTGGCTTGAATGTCCCTTTGGCAAGAATGAAGCTCAAGTACCGATAGAAGACGTATGAAAATTCTTCGTCTGTCTTGGCCTGCTCTTCGGTGATGCCGCTGTGCTTGATTCCGTATGCAGAACTGACGAATGTTCGCGTAACTCGGACATCGTCTGGAAATCTCCAGGTGGGGTCCGTGGGGAGATCAACCATGTTGATGTGCCCCCCGCCCGCTGCTTGAAGCACTTCAGTGATTGTCTTGTAGCTGTCATTCCCAGAGATCGCATCAAATGCTAGGGCGATTTTTGCTCCATTAGCCGCATCCAGAATCTGTTCTCTAACGCTACCCTTTCGATAGTCAATGATATGAGTTGCAGCATTGAGGGATTTGACGTGGCCAATTCCAGAGCCAGCAACTGTGATAATAGGGTGAAGGTTGCTCAACTTTGCCAGTTGTAGCGCGTATGAGCCCACAGCACTAGAACCGCCGTAGATAAGGATACCAATGTTCTTCTGACCGGGAGTTGTAGGAAGGGGGACCTGCAGATACTGGAACAAAGCTAACGCCGCCGTGATGAAGGAAAGCGGCGTTCCTGCTCCATCCTCAAACGAGACATTTGGGGGTAGGTGAAAGGTAGTAGATGCTGGAGCAACCGAGTACTCGGCATAAGTGCCGCCTGGATGTCCCATACGATGGAAAGCAGCGACTCGATCTCCTGGCTTGTATTCAAAAACATTGGAGCCAACCTCTTCAACAATGCCTGCAACGTCATCTCCAGCATTCAGGGCTTCCGACTCGGCGCGAGCCTTGGTGAACTATTGTTACTTGAGTTAGTCGATTGACCTTGCTGCCTGTATTCCTGAGTTCGACTGCCCACCTTCCAATCCTTAGGGTTCAGCCCAGCGGCTATTACTTTAATGAGTACATCGTTGGGCCCAGGCTTGCTGATTCAAATCAATATCTTCACTCTAAATGCAAACTAATGACAACACTTACGGAATTTCAGCATCCCTCAGGATTCCCTTGAACTCGGGCTTTCCGGAGATGAGGTATTCCTTCATGTTGTGGTAGAAGTAGAGTAAGCTTTTGTCATGTATAGGACAGGAATTGAAATTGCGATGGGGTTGCTGATTGTGAACTAATGTCTGCTCTCGGCTAAGTGTAATGACAGGTGAGTCTTGCTTTAATACAATCTGCACTTTCAGTCACTCGGAATAACTAATTTTTGCTTATTCACAAGCTTATGCAGTGGGTCGGCCTTGTTACATAGTTTTCTCCGAGTTGAAGACATTTAGGGCCCACAATTCGATGGCCACCAATCTAGTTCTATGTAGCTTCTGCGGCCTAGAGCAGGGATATTCTACTAACTGTTACTGGCCCTGGCATATAACCTGTTAAACCGGAGGTATCATATAATCGAGAGGGATTACATGATCCCGCAAGGGGTTTAGCTCAAACGAACCTCGGAATTAGCATAGGCCGCTCACATGACAAGTTGAAGTCTCAAATAGGATTAGCCTAAGGCAATGCCTCTAAGAAGAGGGGTAACAGATCATAGAGAACAGAAAAACAACAAGATAATCCAAGTTGGGTTCAACATAACCCACTGTGAATCGAAATACTTTATTAAGGTCGCCCTACTACTTATTATAATAGTAAATTAGCTAATTCACCTAATAATTTACTTTTTCTTAAAATTATTAAAAAGTCTTTTTTTTTATAATTAAGCCTATTTGAAAATAAAATAATTATTTAATAATTATTTAAGAAAATAATTAAACTACCTTTTTAAGTTAAATTTAATATTATTATAGAAATATTAACAGAACCCCAAGATTATATATTTAAGTTTATAAATTACCCTTAAAAGGTATATCTGAATGTTTCTAAAGTCTAATTTAATTTAAATATTTATCATCTCTGAATAAGTAAAACTTTATTAAGTTAATATTATTATAATTAGCCGCCTTAAGCATAGCCTAAACCTAGCCATATATAACCTAGCTATGTGTATAAATATCACTTTTAAGGTCTCCACTTCCTATCAGGTAATCACTACCCCAACAATACGCATTCACCTCGAGGATAGAGGCTAGGTGCCGTTAAGTAACGCTCTTTACTAGATCAGGGCATAAATGAAGTAAAGTGATCTTTGCGCGAGCAAGATCGGAGAAACCGATTATGCAAGCAGCAGGAACAGGAACATATCCAAATTTCTCCAGAAAATCACATGCGCGGTGGAAAGACAAGCGCCAGAAAGGCGGCCTTCTCCGAAAGGTCAAGGTTCAGCCCACAGCTACCTTGTAGCCCTAGCGGGTTAAAAAGCAAGGAAGGGCAGAGGCTAGACAAGCCGAGACTCAGCTGGAACAAGCCAATATAATTAGTCACAATGGGCCAATAAACTAGGTGCCCGTCATTACTTTGGCATTAAACCAGTCGTGCCTCCAACGCTTTTCACTTCTGGTCCAAGTGAGGACTGTACTCTCACAATGGCTGTCGAGATAAATCCAGCAGGAAAAGAACACACGGAGCTAGCTCGACTATGGAAGGATGCATTCCAGGCCTACAACGATGCGGTAGGAGAAAAAGGCCTGAAACTCGACCTCAACGGTGGTCATCTCGTCACAAGCTTGGCTGATGTCGTGGGTGCCGTGGACACGTCCAAAGGATCGTTTCAGAAGTGGCGAAACAACGGTGGAAACTGGGGCAAGGCAGTCCACTTCACCGGCAAGAACCTTGACTATGCCCAGAGAATCGGCGACCAGATTGCTTCTTCTGCTACTGCCGCGTTTCCTCCCGCCAGCGCGATTTGGACTGTAGCAACGTACGCCATCAAGGCCTGACAGGCTCAGTCTAAGGACTATGACCAGTTACTAAGCCTTATCGGAGAAGCTGGGTCTTTCTTAAAGACGCTCCAAATCATCGAGGACAATTTCCCCGACTGCGACTGTTATGCGGAATGTGTTACAGATGCATTCACCTCCCTCATGGTCGTCTTTGCCATCCAGACGAAGTACATGTGGGAAGGAAGGCCGTTGAAGTTCTTGCATACTCTCGTTCAAGGAAGCGGCGACGCCAAACTCAGTGCAGCCTACGGCGATGTTACCACTGCCATCTCTCGCCTGAGTCGCGCGAATGGCTTGATGACTGTGAGAAACACCCAGGACATTAAGACATTAATGGGAACTCTTGGAGAGAAGGTTGATTTCATTCACGAGGAAATGGTTGTCTACTTTCAAGACCAAGGCCGACGGATCGAAGCTGGATTTGAGCTGCAGGAACTAAATTTCCAGCAACAGCATGCCTCACTGGCCAGCATTAAACGGAGTATCAAAGAGCTGAGGAGCCAACTGGCCCAGGATAATAACGCCGAGGCGACTGCCCAGCTCGAAAAAGACGTCGCGACCGGGAAGTCAATGGCACTGAACGTGGCAAAACAGTTTTTCGGGACACCTCCAAACCCCTTGGCCAAATTCAAAGAGCTGCGTCGCTCTTTCGTAGCTGGCACTGACTCTTGGCTCTATGAAGACAAGAAGTACCAAGAATGGCAGAACGGCGAGACCAATTTCCTCTGGATTACGGGCGAACCAGGATTGGGTAAGACACATCTGGCCTACTCAATCATCGAATCGCTCCGAAGAAAGACGAACAATGACCCGCAATCCTCAGTCGCTTATTACTTCTTTCAGGAATCAAACGAGCCTTTCAGGTCTGTCAAGTCGGCTCTCCGATCAATCGGTCTACAAGTCGTCAACCAGAACCACAAGCTCCGTGAGAAACTTGCCAGCGTAGCGTCCGAAGTGTCTTGTGTAACATGGTCACTTTTCAACATCTGGCAATGGACAATCGACCTACTATATAAAGAACCGTCGAATGACCGACTCTTCCTCGTCATTGACAGCCTTGAACAAGCAAATCCAGATGAGGCTAATGAGCTCCTTGCTTACATGGAAGGCACCGTCGACTCCAAACAGAAGATTAAGGTAGTTTTTACCGGAAACGACTCCGAGATACTGTCGATGTGGCGTGAGTATCGTGTCACCAAACATCTGGCCACTATTTTGATCGATCCAAGTACTGCCCAGAGCGGTATCATGAAGTTACTTGACTCTAGGTTTGAGTCGCTTCCTCGGTTGTCGAGATTCAGTGACTATGCGAAGGCAGAGATTGCAAAAGCCATGGAAGTCAGGAAATACGGTTAGTGTTGATTCCAAGAGAATTTGATAGACAAACATGTCTGACCATAGTCAGGGCTTCAATACACTGACAGGATTTTACAATACCTTGACTGCAAGGGCCTTGAGCGTCCAGCCATGAGATCTCTAACCGAACTTCCAGGAGGCCTGCCTTGTTTCTACAACAATGTGCTAACCACGTGCTCTCATGATTTGAAAGAGCAGGAGAGGTCAGCACTGAAACTCCTATTCGCTTGGATAGCTTTCGCAGAACGCCCACTCATCCTTGAGGAGGCGTACAGCTTACTTAAATTGAAGCTCGGAAAGTCGATTGATCTCGAGATGGAAGTAACAGGAAGATCTTCAAGGTATGTAACCAGATTTTGGGAACCGCCCTGGTCCGAACTAATTTCTATAATCCAGCATCCTGGACATGTCCAGCACTCTCGTCTGGGAGGAGCGTATACAAGAAATGCAACGGAAGGCAGTGGTTCAGAAGGACTCCAACGTTGAGAGCACATCTGATGGCGGAGCTGACAAGTTTCTGTGTCGCGACAAATACCAGCCGGATAGCTCGCTTCTCGTTCATTTCCAGGACAACACACTTCGTGAATACATGCGGGCAGCAAACGTCTCCAACAGCACCCTACAGACATCACCGCTTCTATCCCATGTTGATATTTTCACCACTTGCGCAGAAGTGCTCTGTAGCCCTGAAGAGCCAGGAGCATCGGAGGAAACTGAAGCAAGGCAAATACTCGAAAAATACGCGGCGAATTACTGGATGGCTCATTTCAAACATATCATCGATATTGCTACATCTAAGAAGGATGGTCTAGAGGGCGAAACTTATACCATTTCTGCCCCCGACGACCTTGTCGTACGAGTAATGCAATGCTTCAGTATCATCTCTTCGAACAAAAATGATGTTGTGAAGGTAAGTTCAGGCGTATGGACAGCTGGAATTGGCCATCTGACCAAACTAACTGCACCCAGAAACTGTTACAGCATGAAGCAGGAATATGCTACGATGACTTCGACGAGGGAGTGCCTTATGATATCAAACTCTGGGCACAGAAGGCCATCGAATGCTCGCAAGATTTGTTGGATAAAGAGATGAGGCTTTGGGCGCAGAGAGCCGTTCAAAATCCAGCCCAAGTTTTGCAGCCCCTCGCCCGTGGCCACGTAATTCACTGGTTTACGGAGATTCATGAAGACACGGCTTCGCGGGCTTTCAAACTCGCATGGAAAGCGTTTGCTACTGTACGTAGGTCTCGGTGTTTCAAACCTCGAATTTCAACTAACACTTTGAGCAGCGCGAGCTTGATATTGGTCCTCTGCCTGAGGAAAAAGACGACTCATGGTTCTACAAGGAGAATGATGCCGAAGACAGCGAAGATGATGACGACACTTCTGAAGAGGAAGACATACCTTCTCGCGAACAAGAACTAATTTCTGCTTTTGAAGATGTCGAAGTCGGGCCGTCCGGCTACAGAGCCATGGGCTTGGCGCTCCTTTCTGAGTGGCCATTTGATGCCCTAGAGCAATTCACTAAGAGCCTGAAACTTTGTAAAACTGATAATGACATATTTGCCACGCTCTCTGTCATGGCCGGGTGCCTCCAGCACATTGACGATCAGGACGAAGATGCTTATGATATGGCGTGCCAGGCACTCGCTCTCGACCGCTCCTGCTTGAACAAAGAGTACGATGACCTGCTTCACACTGCACTTATTGTAAGGGCCACCTATGAGTCCAGCCACGACATGCTCGAAGACGCCGTCAAGTCGCTGGAGGAGGCCATGACAGTGTACTCTGGAGATCAGCGAAAGACATCCCGGGATTTCAGCATGTGACTTCGTACTTTTGATAAACTCAGCCGACACGAGGATATCCTCACCAAAATTGTGGACTGGGGTCCAATGCGACTCGCCGTGACTGCTGAGGACTGGGATCAGGTAAACTTGTGGTATCAGAAAGCGGCCATGCAGACAGGACAAGAGCATGTCATGATCAAGACGTACGAACTCTTGGTTCAGGAACTTGCACCTTTTGAGTGGGCATCACCAACGCGGTACCAGTTCGCGCTTGGCTGCCGCCGCAGCATTGGCGATGTGGCCAAGGCTAAGAGCTTGTTGTATGAGATCCTGGATGCAGACAATTGCATCGATCCGGCCACAGATACCATCTCCGACAGCATTCCTTACCTCACCCGCCGGGAGCTCGCTGAAATAGTCTACGAAGAATTTCTTCAAGCGACGAGCTCCTCCCAAAAAGCGCGATTCACTTGCCGAAATCGAAGGTCTCGCGGGACGGAAACTGGGAAACGCCCATCTCACGTCCGACCTCGAGTCCAATTATCTAAAGAGACCTGAAGCCACCATCCTCGCACGAATGTATCGTCGCTTCGGGCCGCTGGACAAGTTCGAAGAGACGTTGACGGAGGCGTTCAACGACTGCTTGGTGAGCCTCAAGGACCAGAACCCATGGAACGATTCGGATACTTTGCGTAAGCTGTGCAACGTGCTCGCATGTCTCCCAGGTTTGCAGCGTGAAGCTGCGATCGCCCTGAGCGCTCAATTCTATCATCTAGACAAGGAGCTGATGATCAAAAGCTTGGACCTCATTTCAAGAAAGAAAGAGAACGACGAGGGTATCGGTATAGAGGATGGCAGCGATGGAGCGTGGGAAGACACCAACGATGATGGTGAAGTGCAAGACGGCGATGACAATGCTGCAGATTCCAATCACAAATATCTCGGTGAAATGCCTCAAGGGCTCGGGAATAAGGATCGGATCCGCGCCTAGCTAGACAACGATACCATCGACGAATTTGACATCACAGGCCACCGCGGCATCCGTTGTGGCGGTTATTGCCTCGATAATCCTGGCGATATCACGAGCTGGAACCAGACGGCTATGTATCGCTGCGTTATTTGTACTGACTGTGATTGGTGTGAGGCGTACTATTTAAAGCGCATCTACAATAGTGGCAGTCCCGATGGCGAAAGATGGAGAACGTATTGTGGTGGCCATCATGAATTTATTCGAGCTCCTGTTGAGGGTTGGATGGGAATTAAGAATGGAAAGATTGAAATGAAGGACGAGGAGCCCGAAGAGTTCCGGGAGTGGCTGGGACGCCCAGAGAGGGAGAAGTGGCCGAGGGCTTGGCAGGAGTTTTGGGAGGGATAATGTATTGGTCGTCATGCTATGCTACTTTCGTCCATTACGTAGTTACAAAGAAATGCGTTGTGATTAATGCCAGGAATATTAAAGAAAATACAGGTTCAATTAACTTAATTTAAAAATCGAGTAGGGTACAACCAATCATTGGGCGAACAGACCATCCTTGACATATCCATTGATCGGTTGTTGAGCGGGAACGTGCTCTGAGTTATCGAACCAGTGCTGGTGTCAATGATGACATGAACGCCGGGCAGAGCTTTGGCTTCGTTGTAAGACCATTGCTGAAAACCTATTGAGAGCCGTGAATATTGCGTCCTGGCGTTTAAACAACCAGATGGACTCACTGTTGGGGTCTTGAGCTCTAATGGCATACTTAGCACGCTTATTAAGAGCTTTAAAGTACTTATATATAAGAAGGTTCAGTTGCTCTTAAGTTATTTGAAGATAAATTTAATAATTAAAAGAGAACTTTTTTAACCTATAGGTTAGGTATAAAGGGTTAGTTTATACGTTAAAAAGGGAAAGTATAATATTTACTTATTTATAATACTTATTAAATATATTAATTATAAAGTAATAATAAGAGTTATTAAGTAATTATATAAATTATTAGTAATTCTAATATATTTATTATAACTAGGTCTTAGTAGTTATAAGTAAAATCTCATAGTTTAATATAATAAATACATGTATATATAATATGACTACTAGGATTATAATAATTACTTTAGTAATATAAAGGCCCCCTGCCTTTTCTAACTAATTAGGACTGCCTATTACAATTCGTGCCCATAACAGCTCTGTAAGGCTTCTATAAGGCAGCTATAGCACACCTGTAATTACTTATATAGTAATTATGGCCCGATCTTGTGCCCTGAGGTTTAACGGCTTATGCAACCTTTACACTGCCACTGCCTTATTACTATAGCCTATACTACCAGGGAGGAAGCTGAAGTAATTATAATACCCTTTAAGACTTTATTAAGCAACTCCGTCAAGCCCCTGGCGTTTCGTCCTGGATACAATTCTGCTGCACCTGACCGTCCAGTTTGGGTCTAGAATATCGTTAACACACCCCCAGGTCTTCCCGAGACAGACTAGATCCGGCATCTGTCCTGCCGTCCTGCGAGAACCTCTTTCCCCTCCTCCGTTCGATTTCTTTTTTCCAGTGCCGGGAGGAGACTAAGCAACGCCGAAGAAGCACGGCCGTTATGCCAATACAGCCAACCACGAGCCGTGAGCGCAGCAGATGCGCGAAAGCTTGTGTGAACTGCAGGCGTCGCGTCGTCAATGAATGCAATTTCGCTCGCTCGCCCCCACGTCCTCCGAGCTCACCTTCATCCGTCGAGAGCTTGCCCGGCAATGCGAGGGACCCAAACCAGGACCAAGACCAGAGCCTGCAAGGTCTTGAGTCAGGGTCACCTGCTCCTGACCCCGTGGCAAGTAGACATTCCGATCGACTTGAGGAGTCAAGCTTGCCCCCTAACTTACATGTAATTAATTGCTTCCGAACCCCCCCAGACCCTCGTCTATCAAGATTGTTCCAAGATGGGCACGGCAATTTGATGTTTATGGGCGACTCGGCCAACCTTTCTTTCCTGCAAGTCATACGCCGTTTGGTATGCGATTCACTTGGCCCTCATCTCTTTCCAGATGAACCCTTATGGCACCTCCTCGTGGAGGCAGCACCCGCGGCCCAGTCGGACTGGATCCAAGAAATGGCGAATCAACCTCCTCTTCGACCTACGGTGGACAAGGCCCGATGCCTCATAAGCTGGTATTCATATGCGACCAACTCGGTGCTTCAACTGTACGATCAGCGTGAGCTCAATGAGATGGTATCTCGATGGCTGCAAATCGAGCAGGACGGAAGACAGCAAAAAGCCACCAGCGCCGTTTTATTTCTTGTCTTCGCCATCGGCGCACAGACATGCCCTGGAGATCAAGAGGACGAAGCTGAGCGATACTTCAACTACGGGAGATTCCTCGCCATGTCAGGAGACCTGGGAATTTCGACTATCCAGGCCAACATCCTCATCACTTTATACCTCTTGGGAGCCTCACGGAAGAACGCAGCCTACGTCTACCTGGGTACTGCAGTGCGTACCTCTTATGTGCTGGGTCTGCACAGTCACGATGTAAATGTCCTCTTTGACCCAGCTGAGTTCACCCGACGAGAGAAGCTCTGGACAGTACTGCGCATACTCGACCTATTCATGAGCGCATCACTCGGCCGGCCGCCGTCAACCCTCGAGACGCGGGATACAGCCGCAAAGGAAAACTACTCGACCGCCAATGACATCCGCTACATCCTCGAGAAGATTCTAACCGACGTATACTCGAAACGCAAGGTCTCAACACACGTCCTGCAGCGAATTAGCGAGCGCCACCGCCAGTGGGCGGAGAGGCTGCCGTCAGGTCTGGTCTTCGATGAGGTAAGCCCGGGCAATTTCACCGAGGTAGACGGGAAGAAGGTGCATAATATAGCCCTCCTCCACGTCAAAGAGGCCTACTACTGGACCATCATGCTCCTCACACGGCCATTCCTCGTCGAGAACGTTCCGAAGCGGCTCCCGCTCGTGGTCAACTCGCTGTTCATCGCCGCGCTAGTCCTTGGCCTGGCGCAATTCGGCGACCTGGATGGCATGTTTCCCATCGAGAAAGGTCTCGCCGGCGCGCAAGCGTTGCTAGGTGTCTTGGGCCGCCACGACGCAGTGGCGAGGAGCAACCTGGCAGCAGTCACGCACCTTCGCGCGGCGGGCGCCATCTACCTCGAGGAGAGGGCACGGCGAAGGATGGAGAGGCAGAGTCACCTCATCAGTGGGCTCTTTGGGACAGTCCATGGCGGTAGTGCGCCATCGCAAGACCCGATGATGACAGAAAATGTGACCCAGAGAACCGACCGTAGCTCTGAGCCGTCGGGTGTTCTGCCAACACCGGCAACGGGCTCACGAGACTCTTGTGGCCAGGATGTCGGCAACTCCCTGAGGCTAATCTGCTCCGGAACTCAGCCGCTCATGGACTTGGAGGCTGAGAGCTTCCTGTCCGATCTCGCTTCTGTCATGGATCTGACCCTCCCCATGTCGCCGAGGCCACTCATGTTTGACCTTGGTATTCTTCCCTTCTCGGCCGAGGATATAAGCGAACCAGGCGCGAGGAATAATGTGTAGAGTTTTAGGCGGCAAGGAGCTAATTGATCGCGTTGTACGATTGCCGAGACTTGATGGGAGCATGTCGGAAGCCTTCAACGTATGTACTTATGACGATCTGCTAAGAGCATGTTGGAACATCATCCATTTCTAATCTATGTTGTCTCTTGTGGTTTACAATGGTCATTATTCCCACCCAGCTACTCGTGCCCACCAGATCCAAGACTCCCTTCGCCGTTCTGTTCGCCGCTGGCTCACTGGAACGATTGATCGACAGGTTGGCTCGGGCAGTATCTCGCCCTTTGTCAAGCGTAGAGATTTAAGCCGGGAAAGACCTTCACTGATACAGACCATCCTATCACCTAGAAAGCCTCACTTCGACAGATCCCCCCACGCACCTCAGGTGTTCACCATGATGGATCAAACGGCATTTGCCGACACTGGCAATGCAGCAATTCTCACGCGTTTCGGGAATTCTAGTCATGAGAGATGAGATATAATTTCTGACTGATTATTAAAATAACCTTTAGTGCATAAGGAGCCCCCGGATAAAAGAAACGTCACAGTCTTTCCCGCCAAGCCATGTGGTTGAGGGGAGGGGTAGGTACAAGCGGCTTTCCGCTCAACTCCTTCGCGTCGACCCAGTTACCATGAACCTGAGCGCGCATGCGCATTGGCAGCTCAATGAAAGCAACCGGATGCTCGAAATCCTTTGTGCCCAGGATGACAATGTTGGTGAGATTGATATCCAAGCGGTCAACAGCGAAGATAATGTGCCCATCGCCCTCCGGAGCGTTATCTGACCGCGGGATAAAGACAGGCTCCTGGCATCGACAGTGCGGTCCCGGCGAGTAAACCTTCATTTCTCCAGTGCGTTTGTTAAGCATGGCGGTAGCGTTGAGGCTGCGGTAGACATGTGTTGGGTCGTGGGGCGTGTCGGGATCAGCATGGACAATGTTCATAAAGACATAGTCGTGTGGCTTGCAGTAGAAGCGTTCATCGATCCGGGGGAACTCGTTTGAAATACTAACCAGAACGGCCGGGTCGGCGAGCTCAGTCCAGTCTGGCTTTGTGGCATCGATCTCGAACCGGACGTATTCTACCACAGTGTTCTCAGGCCTGCTATCTCGGATAAATCCAGCTTTCTGGTCGGGGGCTTGTTCTTTCTGGTCCCACCAATTGAACCAGGAGCTCTTTGGCTGGTTCGGCCAGGTACCGTCAAAGATAATCTTGCCATTCTCCTCCCAAGCCCCACCAGTGTGCACGATCTCAGTGTTTGAGTTATGTGTGTAGATTCGATGCTCGTAGGGCTTCCAGCCCGAGCCGGCCAATGGCTTGTCTGGACGGCGAGGTGATACAATGAAAACTGTAGGCAGCGAGGTGTCCCAGATAAGTCTCGAAGTTCCGGCCTTTCTGGAGGGAATCGTGGGCCATTGACAGAACACAAGCCAGTTCTCAGTGAAGGCCACGTCGTGGATCGTCCCAGAGATAGAGCGCATTATACGGTGGAGATTCTTAACCTCGCCCTGTCGGGTGACGGAGTAGGAGACCAATTCCTCGAATTTGGAACCGAATCCCCAAGTGACGAGTTCATCGACGTTCTGGTCGATCTTGGGATGAGCTGAAAACGTTGAAGACTGGAAGACCTGGTTGCCATATGGGTTAACGCCAGTAGTCTCGAGCGTGTCGGCGTCCATGGTCCAGGCCTGGCCGACCTCGTTGAGGGCGAGCAGCCTCCCACCCCAGTGGATGACGTTGATGTTGGAGGTTTGCTCGGTAACGGCCCGCACGCAAGGGTGGTTCTCCATGTGATGGCCCACAATATCCACAAACATGCTCTTCCTATTGGCCCTCTCGACTTTGTAACGGTCATTCTGAACGTATCTAATCTTGAAGTCTACATGGCCCTTGTGGATGCGGAAGGCGCTGACGGCACCGTGGCCTTCGAGAGGGCTGTGTTTCTCAGGAACAGGGGCGACGTGGTCACCAGCAACGCGGTAGAAAGTTCCATCGATGCTGTCGGGGATTGTGCCTCTCACCATGACGTCGCCTATCTCACCCTCAAGGCGGATGGGCATGTCGGGGCCACCAAGGTCTCTGGACCATTGCCATCGAGACTTGAGGTTCTCAGCTCCCTTCAGCGGTTTCAGTTGAGCAGCCATGATGGGAGCAAGAAGGCGAGGACCTGTAGTGGTTTTCCAAGAAGCGATTGTGATTGTGATTGTGATTGTGTGATGATGGTGGTTGTGGTGGGCGTAGACGTGTAATTCAGAATCTCATTCACTGCGCGGTACTCTGGCCTCTATATAATAATGTATGGTGTCTCGAAGCTGTGAGTTAAACAAGCTCAAGAGGAGCTCTCACATTCACGTCGGAACGCCAACGGTCTCCTGGGGGTGGGGTTTCGGTAATGGCTTGTGGCCGAGAATGGCACGCATAGCCCACGTTTGAGGTTACCCCCAGTTAGTTTATGCGGGGCTGCAGCGTAACAGTGTCAGCAAACTTAGTTAGCGTCGAACCCTGTTTCGAAGCTCTCCCCGGATCAAAGGGCAGCGCTACGCAAAAGGGTTAGCCCATCTACTCTGGCTCTGACCCAGACTGACTCGACCCTAGACTTGACCCCAGACGTGGCTTGACTTGCGGCCAATAGTTGTGCCACTATTGCAACTTCTTGTTTTCCACGAGGGGATTTCCGGGTCATCGGATGCGGAAGATATGAATACCCTGGACAGGGCACCAACGACGGCTAGCCAGGGCCCAAGCCGTAATGGCGAGGGGACAGTTGGCGGTGGCTAAGCGCGTTGGGGTCCTTACCCACTCGGGCATAGCCCCATCCCCTCCCGATGCAAGATCTCCTTCGGAATGGTCAGCTGGCCCACCGCGGCTGTATTCGGCACTGTCTGGCTGCTCTTTGGGACGCCCTTGTGCATTCACGCGTCATAAAGCCTAGCAATTCTGTAGGTGAGTCGCATGCTTCAGAGAATCTAGGTTAGTACACCGTTTCCGACCAGTCGGCAGCCCTGTGTCAGATTCGGGAAGCACGCGCAGGCCCTGAGGGTCGGACGCTGCCGATGCTACGGATATTCGCATCAGTTTCAGGGCCGATTCTCCGTCCCAGGAAACCATCACCGGTCGAACGCTTTGAGGCCATCTCGCTCGCGTGCATCACAATTCCAGTGGCATCTGGCAAGTCTTGGTTCCTTGGATGAGTTGACACATCCGATATCCTGAGAAAACGGCTAAGATTTGGTAACTACTCGGCGCAGCAGCTCTGGTGCTGTCCTGCGGTGTGACAGGCTAGTGGATTTGTCAGGCCGGGATCGCGACTGTTTACACAATGCTTGACGCACACATCTTGGCTCTATCTAGCTCAAGGATAGAGTATATATCTAGAATGCGATTCTTTCGAGGTTTATTTTCAACAATCTCCTGAGTTGACAACTCCATTACTGTGCTCGATACCCCTGATTCAGAACCACAACAACCGCCGAGACGATGACTGCAACACTCCCACTCCGCCGGGCTGCTGAAGCTGAGGCTAGCGGCGCGCATAATGGATCTGCCACCCAACAGTCTCCCAACTGGGTACCGATCTTGGAGCAGCCAGTTTTCAAAAAACGCAAGCTCCGTGTTGTTTGCGTCGGGGCTGGGTACGCCGGGTTGATGATGGCCTACAAGTGGAAGTACCAGATGAAAGTAGACGACTTTGTTGACCTTGTTATTTATGAAAAGAACAACGACGTTGGTGGCACCTGGCTCGTAAAGCGATACCCGGGCGTGGCCTGTGATGTAAGTGCCAACCCGCCAGAGCTGAATTCAATCGATCTGGAGTAACACATCGGCCAGATTCCGGCTCATATCTACACCTTCTCCTTCGAACCCAATCCGAACTGGAGTTCCTTCTTTGCTTCAGGTCCAGAGGTTTGGGAGTATATGAAAAAGACAACGGAAAAATATCATTTAGACGAGCGAGTCCAGTTCAATAGCCGGGTTACTTCAACCATCTGGGATGACACCGATAGGAAGTGGAAGCTTGAGATCAACCAGAATGGTAACACTATCCAGGATGAGGCTGATGTGTTGATCAATGGCTCCGGCATCCTCCACAAATGGAGCTGGCCTGATTTTGGCAGCCTGGACACTTTCAGAGGCAAAAAGATACACAGCGCGGCATGGGATGCCTCTGTTGACTGGACTGGTAAGCGAGTCGCCATTATCGGAAACGGCTCCTCAGCCATCCAGATCTTGCCCCAGATGCAACCAAAAGCAGCAAAGATAGTCAACTACATCAGAACGCCAACTTGGATCTCGGAAAACTACGCGTCGCAGCTCATCCCGGATGCAAAGAATTTTAACTATACCGAGGAGGAAAAGAAGGAATTCAGAGAGAATCCGAAAAAGCTGCTTGAGCTACAGAGTCTCATCAAGCACCATATCAACAAGTCCTTCCTCGCGCTTCTCGTCGATACCCCTGAGCAGCTGAGGGCAGAAGCGGCGTTCAAGAAGGAGATGGAAAAGAGACTCAACTACGACGCCGGACTATGCGCCAAGTTGATTCCCGAGTGGAAGGTGGGCTGCCGCCGACTCACTCCCGGCGAGGGCTATCTCGAAGCCCTCCAGGAGCCAAACGTGGCCATCGAGTTCGCTGCCATCGAGACTGCCACTGAGACTGGAATCAAGACGATGAACGGCACCGAGGAGTTTGACATCATCGTGTGCGCCACCGGCTTCGACGTCAGCTTCGCCCCATTCTGGGACCTAGTTGGCAAGAATGGTATCAGGCTAGCCGACCAGTGGCGGGATGATCCCGAGGCCTACTTTGGGATCTGTAGATACTGCAAGCACGTTTAATAAAATCACAACCTAACTACAGTTATACCGCAAAGTGTGAGTGAGATCATTTCAAGCTCACATACAGGACAGCATTTTGATTTCTCCTAAAGCCATACCGGACATCAAGCTAGTACTATCACCAAACTTCATTGTACCGCCACCCCACAGAACAGACAACCATTCATAATCCACTATCGATCTGCGCCGGAATATTCGTCGATGTCCAACGTCCCCATTGACGGCATGTCTCAGCCACAATGTTGGGAATACGTAGGCGCTCAACCTTATCCGGATTCGTAAGAAACTGGGTCAGGAGCCCGGCAGAAACGTGCCACGCGATGTGGCAGTGGAACGGCCATACACCTGTGAATTTGTGAGCAGTCATCGCAAAACTATTGTGGCACTGACCTGGATTCTTGGCTGCGTCAAATTGAACTACGAGGTGCCCGTTACCGCGGATCATAACGACATCGCGCCGTTCGGGGTTGTTCCTGTTGATGATGGTACCGTCCCAGGTGCCTGGTCCTTCGTGGAGGACGTACATGTTGAAGCCGTGGAGATGCATGGGGTGTCTAAAGATCTATATCAATACATCTGATCCATAATAAAGATGCATGAGAGCCATACGCTACTGGTGTGTTGTTGATGACATTAATCCTGACGCTCTTTGCCTTGCCCGTATTTCTCACATTCCATTGCTCTTCGAATGAGTGGTTTCCTAACTTGCTTAGTAGCAGCGTCGGGCTGTTGTAGTTAGCCCTGAAGCTGACGTTGCCTAATGACCATAATGTCACATCGCTCTCGTTCTTGAACGAGTTAACTTCCAAGTCCATAGTTAGATCTGCGTACGGTAGTGATAGTTTCATTATCGGTTTTGTCAACGATAAATCGTCGTTGGCACACGTCCCCGGGTCAGGGATATCCCAAGGCTCAGACTCAGGCTCCTTATTCTGGTCGGCATGGTCGTAGTATATCGCAGCAAGGGCATCTGGTGCACGCGAAAGACTGCACTTGCTGGAGATATTGCTGCGCATCCAATAAGAGTCGAGGTCGCCCTTTGCTTTAACGAGAATATCCGATCGCTGGCCGATGCCGAGAGTAACGACTTTGGTCTCATAGGGCTCCACTGGGACAAAGTCGTTGGCAATAACCGTCATTGAATGGCCGTCGATTGAAAATCGCTGAAGTCCTTCTGCGCCAGCATTAATAAGGCGCAGCCGATAGGTCTTGCCACGCTTAAAATGGAACTTAGAGACACCAGCATTACTGGTACAGGGAGTATTGTCTCCTGGAGACACACTCGAGCAATTAAAGTTCATCTTGCCGTTAATGAGATTGCTATCGGAGAAGACAAATCCGGGGCTACCAGGCTTCATAACTGCTTCCACAAGATCAAAATACTCTTGGTGATACCAATCGTTTAGTAATATAGGGCCAATATCGATGTCGTAATTCTTTTTCTCGCGAGGACCATAAATGACAATTGGACCGAAGAGACCAGCAGAGTATTGAGCAGAGTAGTGAGAGTGATACCAAGTAGTGCCATATAATTCAGCTACAAATTGGTAGGTGAACTTTTTTCCGGGCGGGATAGGGCATTGGGTTATACCAGGGACACCATCCTCCCAAGGTGTAGTCTTTTGCTGGAACCCATGCCAGTGAATAGCAAGGCCTTCATTTTCAATATCATTACTGACGGTGACCTGAATGGTATCACCCCAGTTGGCCTCGATAGTAGGACCGGGGAATTGTCCGTTGACAAGAATAACCCCGAGTTCATAACCATCTGGCGCGATTGTGCCACGGCTGATACTAAAATCATATCTCCTAATGACACCAGTGTTTGGATAATCATTATAGTAGTTAGTAGAGGGATTCAGGGTGCTCCAAGGGTATCCATTTGGAGTAGGGTTGTCCGTGAGGAATGATGGCAGTACTGGTGAATCAAAAGTACCAAGGAGAGACAGACTATAATTCAGTTAGTCCATCGCCTAATATAGCTCTAGAGTGAAAGGTACCCATTGGTCTGATGTTGGCTTAGTTGGCCACCAAGTCCTCCGAGATGGAAAGGATGAAGGCTACTGGTGCTCCCCATGTTGAACGAGTAACCGGCGACTAAGTGCCCTCAAAACAGCCTGGTTGAATCAATTCTTAGTGCCTGAGAAGAACCACGGTTTGTAGAGCTCTTAAGCGATTCAAGCCTCTGTTAGTGATTCTCGACCACGAGGGGGCCGCTCTGATATAGGGAAAGACATTTTATATTCCGAAGACCCGCGATTCCAACAACCTTTTCGACAAAGGATCAGGTCGAGCACAGACCGAGCTCAAGCCAAGCCAAGCTATGGATGGTATGTAATAAAAGTCTTTCAAGTTGAAGTCCACATGAACATGGCGTTGCAAGTCAGAAGACAGCTGGCGTTGGGGCTCTATGGCGAGGCACATGGTACATAAGGCGATGCCGTAGGTAAGAGAGATGTTAGCGCACCAAGACAGCTAGTCGTGAAATTAACAGCGTTATCGGACCTATCAGAGGAGTTGCTGAATGACTTGTGGGCCAATGAGCTTGTGGGGTTAAGATGGGTTGTTGGTCGCTATAATCGGGATCGCAAGATTGCCCCAGTCTTAGGCTACGTAGGAACAGAATCTGCGCTTAGATACAGATCCGAGAACAGATGTCCGTGCGAAGGTTTGTGAACCGTTAACAGGATGTGCCCTTGACCAGGTAGTCTGTTATCTATGTCGTGGACGGCACGTAAACCCGAAATGTTTCAGTTTAGCACGTTCCTCCGGCTTGCCATACCTGTTGAATTTCGGGCCCAACCACCGGAGGACCGGCATCATCTGGGCGTCATGGTCAGTCACTTTAGATGCATGGCCATAAACTACGTCAGGCACCATCCCCTAGATTTAACGGCTTGTGTCACGGCGACTTCCCTTTTCGGCTCTGTGATCTTATGCAACATTAAGTGCTGTGGCCAAACTTGGACGTGGAATGCAAGGCGTTGAGAGCTGAACCTTATCCCAAGATAAAGCCAGCTGGAACATAGGTTAATCAGCCAGTGCCACAGGGAGATATTACTTTTATCTTCAAAGTATTAACGTTTTATCTAACACTGTCTAATATACTTACCATAATTAAGGACATATGCTTAGACTCAGTGGCCCGCTTCAGGATCATCCTGGGTACTAGTCTGCATCTAGGCTAACCGCCGCTTAGTAATACAAAGTTATTCAAGCAGTAGTAATAATATTAAAACTTTATTTTATAGAGAATAAGATAGCAGAGATAAGCACTAAAGACGCTTTGATATATAATTAAGAGAAGTAAGATAATAGAACCTTAAATAAGAAACTACTCCTAATAGGGTAGTCTTACTAGGTATAATAATGCATAAGACCTCGTATTAGTTATTAAGGCACTGGAGCAGCAAACTCTAATATTATAAATGTAATAGCTGTAATATGTGGCTTAACTTAGGCGCCACAGCTGGCTAGTGGTTATGTAAGAGGTCTAAGCATTAAAGGATACTCTTTTCGATTACAATTAGCTTCACTCCGAACCCATGATCATGGAACAGTTTTTACCATGGCTGCTCGTCGATGTTCTTTAGTGGAAGTGGTCAAGAGCAACAACTAGTAGAATGCATACGAGTTTTCAAGGCTACAGCTCCGCACATGAAGCGCGTGACCGATCACGTGATTCATAACGATATGGATTCAGGACCATATTGAAGCGCTGACACTAAAACACTGGGATCGGAGAGGACAGCCGCTGAGGCCTTTTTTAATGCAGCAGTTGGGAGTAGAGATGATACCGGCCAGCCACGGAACAGGTTTATGGGTTTCAACACCGATCTGTTGGGGTTTTGTGGATCTGGTGTGCTTTCATAACTAGACGTAGTACATTTGGAAGCTTCCATTGTGTATCACCAACACTAGCTACAGTAAACTGCAAGGACAAGTTGGGCCTTAACTGAATATTATAGGAGAAAAATAAGTATTCCACCGTGGAAAGTTAAACATGGCTAATAGACTGAATCAGGCTTTATAGTATAGTAGTCTCATATTACTTAATTTATAATTAGCCTTATATATGCCTGACTTTTATGCTTTAAAAAGATATAATTAAAAGTGTTTATTAATTAAGAATTATATAACTAAATATAAAAGTAGTATTCTAATTATTAAACTTTATATTATATATCTGCCTTATAAATCTAGCTTATTAGTTAAGTTAAGCTTAAAATTATTCTATTAGTATTAATATATATAAAAATTTAAGTACAGTAGTTTATAATAATTATTAAAGTAAATATATTTTATAATAGAAAAAACCTAAAAGGGCTTATAATATACTTAAGAGTAGAAATAATATTTATAATATAAGTTAATATAATAAAATTTAATATAATAAAATTTAATAAATAATAAGTTAATTATTATTTCAAAAAAGAATTATTTATAAATAACTTAAATAATAGAAAATATAAGTTTATTATAATATAAAAAGATACTTAAACCTTATAACTTTATAGACTTTAAAAAACTTAAAAATAGTAATTAAGGTTTACTTTTAAGGGTAAATTAAAATATTATAAAATTATATTTTAAATTTCTTTTATTAATAGTTTAATATTATAATCTCTATAGGTATATTAAATATAGAATATAAGCCTTATAGTTCTTTATTAGTAAAATATAATAGCCTTTAAGATTTTTATAAATAATATAACTTATATTAAATTAGCTTATAATTAAAAAGTTAATTTTAATAGATTAAAAAACTTTATTTTAATTATATTCTAAAATATTAAGTTATATAAATATAAAATAAATTAGTATATGTCCTATTTATTAATATTATTTTATTAACCTTTATGTAATTAATTAATTTGTTTCTTCCCTAATGTTACAACCCCAGCGGTTACGTCACGTATACCCCACAATTTCACTCCTTTCAGATACCAATCACGACGCAACCATGCAGGGACAACCAGCGTTAGGACGCCGTCGTCCCATAGAACGAAGCGTCCCAAGGACGACAGCGTCCGCAGATATCATCATCGTCACACCACACATAGTAGTATATAGGATATATTTATTTGCACTTTTATAGAACTTAGCTTACCAGCTATCAATAAAGCATTTTTATATTAATAAGCCTAAACCGTATTACTTAATCATTAAGAGATGTAATACTTTGTATTACTTAGTATTACGCCCTATGTTATCTGCAAATATAAACCTAGTATGGATTAGTTTACTAGCTTGGAAACCTAAACGTCATACCTAACGAGCCATAGTTAAGTTGGAGTTAGTAAGGATAGTTTTGCTTTCACTTAGTAAAAGTATAATAGCTTTCTATTATTTCCATTATAAAAAAAGTATTTATTAGGTTTTTATAGTAAATGTTTTGACTATGATTGAGGTCTTATAATTTAATTTATTTACTGGCATTTCTCTTTATTTCGCGAATTACGCCCCTGGCCTAGAATCCTGGTAGGAGAATATGACAATCCATTTGGCTCTGTTTAGCCAATGCAACGCAATCTTGTGATAGGATGAACTTGTCGCTAAACTTTTTTTAAAATAAAGTCTCATGCCCTGTATTCAAAGTCGAGAAGGGGAAAATGATTAGTTAATGGATAATAGTTCCCTTGTACAATAAGGCAAGTAGATAGTTAGTTGCTAGTTGTTGTAGTTAATGTATCAATCTTGTGTCAGCTGAGGACATAAATGTTAAGAAGTTGTCTAATGGCATGTCTTAGCTCTTCCTCTGGAGCGCCCTAGCCTTGGGCTGAGTTGACGTCAACCTTAATTATTAGAAGTCCTATGGATCTAAGGGCGTCTATCTGTCACATCTAGAAAAAGCCTACCTTCGTATTATCATTACTATCTTTTTTCCTCTTCGCAGCCGAAGACCGGCCATTTATTGGAGGCACTTCCATAGTGAATTGAACTTATAGCCTGATGGGCGCTGAAACAGCGGCTATAGCATAGTTAGTTTAGTGAGCTGATTCTAGACTTTTAATTAAGTTATAGCCAGAACGGCTCACTAAAATAGTGAACAGCGTTCCATTAGCGGCAGCTCACTAGCCCAATTCTTGATCATGGGCCCTCAGAGAAGAAATACCCAACTGTGATTTATTCAATAGGCTCTAAAAACTGAGCCGAAAGGCCATGGCTAAATAAAGGGCCCATACATAGCAATCAGATAATCGCATCCCCCAGTGGTCTCCCAACTTTGCCGCGACCGGAAATGCTGGGTTCCATAAGGGAGGATGCTACAAGAACCATAAAAGTCCTGATACGGAATGATAACTCTTGCTTCCAGTGTCCTAGCTGTACTACATAAGTTCACTGTCGAAGGTAGTTGATGATAGAAGGTGTTTACTTTGATCCTAGGGACTTGAATACTTATTGGTAATAATTATGGTGTTATGAAAAGCCAACTAGTTGATGTGACTGTAAGCTCCTTTGGCCAGCCTACTTTACTACCTCGAACTGTGATTTATTAAATAGAGAGGTTGTGTCGTTTGGGTTGCTCATGAATAACCAATCTGTAGCCTTGAGCATTCCCTCGGTCAAATGACCGTTTAATAGTGCCTTAAGTGCATCTATTTCCCCAGCATGCCACGGATTGTCATTCAGTATGCTTCTTATTCGCGCAAAGTCCAAAGAAGCGCGGCGTTTGCTGATTAATGCCCTTTGGCCATGCGCATCAGCCATGTCGATGCCAAATCACGACTCTTTTTTTCTTTCAAGTAGGAAGTATCTTTCCCTAAAAAATACAATTTATATACAATTTAAAAGAAACTAACTATACCTATCTGCTTTCTACTTTAATTTACATACTTCTTCTTGTTTGTGAAAACCTCAGCTTTCTATGTTCCACCACAATTCTCTCCAAGCCCATTAGTGCATGGCGTATTGCATTCATCCATACTGGCCTTTTTAGCCCCTGGAGCTATTTCTATACCACAAGTGCAGGAATTACCTCCCAAGAGAGCCCAGAAGTCAGCCTTCATCTGGATAGTGCAAGCACTTGCACATGCATGCGGAGACATGTCATCGTCCGACTGGATAGTATTTTTAGTTTGGTCCAAGCCTCGCACCGGTGGCACTTCTTCCCACACGTAGCAACCGAGACTTCTATACTCTACGGGCAATAGCTGATCATCAGAATCCTCGCTAAAGACTTCAATAGCGTCTTTGCCACCGCAGACATTCGTGGTGTTGCCGTTGCAGCGCATATTGCACTTAGAATTATCTACAATTTGACTGTCTATACGTAGCTGATTGTCACAGAAACATGAGTCGCCGTTCTGTATTCCCCAAACCCTCCATCCCCGCTGTAAACAGAAGGATTGATAAGCTGTGATTGACATGGGCTTGACGTGTTCGGCTTTGGTGAGAGTCAAGACAGTGCGATTTTTAGTGTCTGCCTTACGGGCAAAGCATCCGAAGCGATGGAAAGGAGGAACGGACTGAGGCTTGGCCGCGAAAGCTTCCTTGGTTGGACCGACACAGTAAGTTCGGCCTGGGACAAGATCGGTGGTATAAGTACCCTCCGAAACTGAAGGGTTGGCTTGTATAAAGAGGGGAAGACTGATGTGATACTGGACCAGAAATACAGCGCAGTTATCTCCCTTTTGAACGGTATACCATCGGCCACAGTCTTTGATGGTCTTATCAGCCAGAGTCGCTCCACTGGGTGGTGAAACAGCCTTGTTAGCATACTCAGAATATGCCGGGTCTGAGTTGGTGGTGTTCACGTCGTGCTCGTACTTGCCACCAGGCGGTGTAATGCAAATGACTCGACCGAGAGTCTCGGTGCCGTCCTGAAGATTGTTGCAAAGTGGATGGACCCAAGGGTTCAAAGAGCGAATGTGTCCCTGATCAAGTCCTGTGACTGCGGCGACAGACATGCAGCTGTCGTCCTTCTCGAGCGTGAAGGTCTTGCACTGGAGCGGTAGACAGAGATTAACTCCTTCGACGATGTTGGTGCAGTTGATAATACCGGGGTTACCTATGAATAATGCTGCTGAAGAGACGCTGTACTTGGTGGCTAAAAAGTCGCAGGTATCGCCAGCCTTGGTGGTGTATGTGACTTCAGAGAGACAGAAGGCGGGTTCGGAAGGCTCTGGGGGGAAAGGCGAATCTTTGGCGGCGGTGGGTTGATTCGACAGCGAGCAACGCTTGACTGCTTGCTTCAGAGCACTCTCGAAGAAAGAATTTCGGTTGTAATACGAGAAGGGACTAGCCTGCATCATCTTGAGTCGACCGACGTAGCAGTCAGAACAGAGTTCGTTGGTTGGTATCTTGTCGATACTGTTGACAACGGTGAACTTGTTGATGATATCTGAATAGATGTTAGAATAGAAACAGATAGATTGAGATGTTCAAGTTGCTTACCATTGCAGTATTTTCCAGTCTTGTCTGTTTGACATGTCTCGTTGATACCTTGTGAAACGAAAGACCCTAAGACACCGGCACCAGCACCATTATGCCACGTCGCATTACCGCAGTAGGTATCGACGGCTGATCGCCAATCTGAGATAGCCTGTGCACAGCCCTTGTCGCAAACAGACTCGACGTCAACCTCCCTAGGGAGAACTCCGTGGTATGAAGCCGTTGTCCACTCCTCTGTATAATTGTCATAACGTATAAGAGATGTAAGAGCATTCTGATAGGCCTCGGGGAAACGGTTAATGTCAAGCGTCTTCTCAGTATGGATCCTGTAGCCTTCAAAGGTACGCTGGCCGGTGATATTCTTGGAACCTCCAAGCCAGGCCAGAATCGAAGAAGCGAATCCGTTTCTGTTTGGCTTACCAAGGGTGGGAACTCCGTTCAAGGGACTGACCATCTCGATACTGCCGAGAGTGACGAGGTTCTGGACCCAGACATCGTAACTCTGTTCGGCGTAGAATAGCTTGTCCTGGCAGTCATGACGACCGGACTTGAGACAAGTCTGATCGTAACGGTTGAAGAACGAGTAAAGACTAGCACTAAGAACATGCACAGCTGAAGAATCGATGATGCGCAAGGCCCAAGCCATAGCACAAGACTTGGAGGTCTTAGTGCAGTTGTGAAAACTGGGGTCGTTGGGGAAAGCACCTGGTGTGAAAGGCGCCGGTGCTTCTGGGAAAGACTGGAAGTAGGGGGTTTCAGTCTGAATGAGGCCCATGACGACGTTCTGCGCACCAGAGAGCTGGTACTGGTACAGGACACAGTGTTCGACTGATGTACCCTAGAGCCAGGTTGGACCCTTGCTCTCGATCAGCATACCTCTGCCAACATAGATGTCGACCTGAGTCTGATCGGCAGTGTCGAAATCGTGATCGGCAGTCCACATCTAGACGTTCTCGAAGTAACCAGAAGAGTCGGGGGTCAAGTGAAGCATAAGAGATGCGGCGACACAATTCGGGCTGACTTTACCAGACAACTTGGGGCAATCTTTGACAGTGAGGTCAGTGCCAGCTGCACCGCCGACTCTGAAATGGGTATCTGCAAAGAGATGTTAGCCAATTTGTTTGAAATATCGGTATGACTAGACGTACCCCATAGGCCTGCAGAGCCTTGGCCGGACTTATGGACATTCCACTCCATCATGATGGCACCAGCCGTAGCTCCCTTGACAGTCATTATCATGTTCTGGATCTCCACGACACCAACTTGGCCGGACAGACCGACACGAACTGCAACGCGAGGCTTGAGAGCATCTGCAAACTTTGACCCCGTCGCCATGATCTGAGGCCAAGCTTGACCAATAACACGCGCTCCAACTGGAATCTCAACAGTATCCGAAATAATATACACTCCGAACGGAACGTATATAATCGCAGACATGTTCGCAGCAGCGGAAAAGAGATGGTTCAGAACAGCAGTGTCATCAGTCTTGCCATCACCCTGGGCCCCATACGCCTTGGCGTCGAGAATCTGACTGAAGCCCAAGTCATCATACTTAGGACGGCGTCTGGTAAAAAATTGCTTGCGTCCACCAGTAACAAGAGACTCGTTTCTGACAGGGCTGTCAAGGTTGGCGCCATTGTGGAAGGCAGTGGTACCGTTGGCGCTGGTGACTCTCCCAAAACCCCAAGTATCAACGTTGACAGTTCCTTTACCGCCTTTTAGAAGGACTTGCTTCTTGGAGGTGTCTTCAACAATGGTATCCACGTTGTAGAAACCAGAGTTGCTCAGCAGCAAGGCGGTTGAGTTGTCAGCCATCACCGAGGTTGAGACAGCAACCTGGACATAATGGAAGCGTAGGTCGGTCAAATGAAGAGAGCCGATTCCTTGGCCGGTACTCATTGGACCTCCTGCGCCGCCGACGATGGTGAGACCAGTCTTGCAGTTATTAATAACAATGTTCTGCATAGTCCATCCCCAGTCCCAGTGGATCTGGATGGCCGTCTCAGCCTCTTCGAAGTAAAGGCCACTAGCTGTGAACTGCTGGTTGCCCATGTATGCTCCGAACTTTCCACCGACGAACCAAAGGTCGGAAAGAAAGCCGCCACTTCCGTTCTCCATGTAGATACCCTGAGATCCTTGTCAGTGACTTATAATGGCTACAGTCGGGTGGGTCTACATACCTGCTGCGTTGTCTTGGGATCATCCTTGAACTTCGTCATATAGAAGTGGATGTTCTCAAGTGAAGTACCCTGAGCAACCTGCCAGTGGATTCCGCAAGCTTGGGCATCAGCAGGAGTTGGACGGACATCAATGATGAAGTTGCGGACACTTCGAAGAAAGTTGTTCTGGTTGAGATACCATTCTGAAGTCTCTCCTGTATAAACATTGGAAGTAATAACACCAAGACTAACAAAACTGGGCGCTGCAATAATGGTGGGAAGGTCAAGTGGGTTGCTGATTATCTCGGTATTGTAATACTGGATGATGGACGAGCTGACTTTGTATGTTCCTGGAGGGAAGTATATAGTTGCTGGGTAGATTGTGCTTCTAGTATATTTACCTCTACCACATCGGCCACCGCTTGAGATAGCCTTGTTGATGGCATCAGTATCATCAGCAACACCGTCACCTTTGGCACCGAACTCTTTGACATCTCGCCAAACTTGGTATCCAGCTGGCGCAAACGGACTAGAGCCTCGCTGGGAGATAGTCGCCATCCACCAGTCAGAACTGGCTCGCTTGTGAAGTTCCTTGTCCTTGGCATCGACGTTCTCAGTGACATCGGTCTCATTTTCACTGTAGCGAAAAGCAGACGGCGGCTCATGGATAGGTTCGATCAAGCCCGAACCATACTGAAGCATGGGAGGCATCATGTTGGTGTCATTGTTCTTATACAAGAAGGTGTCCTTCAAGTGTTGAACATCAGCAGCGTAGCCACCATCCAAGTCTTTAGATGATGGCTTCCAGTTCTCTGAAAGAAGACGTGCAGCCTGGATAAGCTCATCAGGAACAGAATAACGAAAGTCTTTGGAGGTTCCATTTTCTGAACCTCTGGCCTGGAGTGTCTTTGCAGTGACGTTGCGATAATCAAGTGGAGGAGGAGCTTTTTGAGCCTTTCTAAGCTCGGTAGAGTTTAGCACTTCCAAACGGTTTGGACGAGGGTTCTGAACAATAGCGCTGTTTGCATGAGCCATGGCAGCTTGACCAGCGGCTAAGAGCTTACGCGCAGCATCCAGATCATGAGAAGAACTGTTGGAAGCGCGTTTATGACCAAGATGATGAGAATGTTGGGAGTGTAAATGAGAGTGATGATGGCCCGCGGCGAGGACCGGAAAGGGTATGTAAAACAGCAACAAAAAGAATTGTAACCACATCTTGTGCTGATAATCACCAAAGAGTGACTAGATTTAATGATATCCAAGTGTAAAGAATGACCTTGGAGAGTAATGACAGAGACTTGTGAGAATCAAAGAAGGGTATACCTAAACTACCTATACAATACAATCTTAGCGCCTGAACTTGGACTATCTATTCCGCGGTAATCTCCCGTCACATAATTCCACGACGTCCAATGAAATTCCGCGAAGTAACCGAGCGATTCTACAAAAGAACCCAGTCGACGATTTCTTTACTGAATTCTCGCCTTACATACGATGAATGAATGGAGTTTTTTTTGGGTCTTGGCCTTCGGATTTCGGCGGAGCTAACCGAAACCCTTGGCGATGTACTGTTTAGCTGAGGATCCTTGTGGAGAAGACAGGGATCAAAAGGGAATGGTCTGAGGACTTTTGGACCCTGGACCTTGAATTCCTAGGCTGGATAAGGATGCCAAGGCGAAGTAATTTACAGAACCAACACAGATTACCATCAGACATATCCCATGACAAAAAAACATCCCACTGTCAGAACCAACACCACTGGGGCCTTGGAATTAAGGGTCCGTAAACGGCCCGGGCCTGCGCATCAATGCCCTTATTACAGTTAGGATAGCACTATCTAAGCATATTCGGGTTAGAATTCGAGTCAGTCGTTAGGCTAGAAGTGAAGTGACAGCGGTGATTTGACAAGGATTTAGACGATGTTGGCGGGTTCTCATGGATATGAAAGCTCCGAAGGAGAATCAGCTCCGATGACCCGAATCGCATGTGGACAAGGGATCTGCTCTCTTAGAAGTCGCTCAAGACATTGCATGTCGCGATCGAGTTCTTTTTTCTCATTCTAACTACACTCATTATTATTCTCTACTATACGGCCAACGCGGTTAAGACTACTGTCAACATGACGTTCACCAAACGCCGTTCCCGGCTTTTCTTATTACTCTTTCTTGTTACCCAATTTCTCGCTGTCACTGTATTTGCAGCAGAGTGCAGCAAGACGAAACTTTGCGCAACTGGTTGTTGTAGTAGTGCAGGTTTCTGCGGTACGACCAAAGATCATTGTGGTAAAGGATGTTTGAGTACTTGCGATTTCAAGACTGAATGCGACAAGAATAATCCGTGCAAGGGCAATGCATGCTGCTCCAAATTTGGTCACTGTGGCCTTGGTCCAGATTGTAAGTCAAAATTCGAATGTTTTGATTAATTTGAGATGCTGATTCTTGGTAGTTTGTGGCAAGGATTGCGTTGCTGGGTGTGATGCGAAGGGTGAGTGCGATCCTGGTGGCTTTAGCTCCAAGTTTGCCAACCATACCAAGTGCCCTCTCAACGTCTGCTCTTCCAAGCATGGGTAAGTCGATATAGCCGTTTGTTTTATTTGTTTTTTAGCATTTTTAATTAACAATGTTATAGCTACTGTGGCACTACCAAGGATTTCTGCGGAAAGAAAACTGTCAATCGCCTATCTTGCTCTGCCAAGGGTCCTATGCACAGAGTAGTTGGCTAAATCGAAGGATGGGCTTCTACCAGATCCTGCGATCGATACAGTCCCTCCGACATCCCAGACGGCGTCTATACACATATCAATTTCGCCTTTGCCAGCATTGACCCCAAGACCTTCCAAATCATACCGGCATCTAGCAAAGACCCTCAGCTATACCGCGAATTAGCACGCAAGAAGAAGATCGACCCCAATTTAAAGATATTCATCGCCATTGGCGGTTGGGCCTTCAATGACCCAGGTCCGACTATTACAACCTTCTCTGACATTGCTCGATCTGATGCAAACACGAGGACTTTCATCAAATCGCTCATCTCGTTTATTTCCACTTATGACTTTGATGGTGTCGATATTGATTGGGAGTACCCCGCTGCTGATGATCGTGAGGGACGGGAGGAAGATTTCGACAATCTTCCCAAGTTCCTCAGCAAGATCAAGAGTGCGTTAAAGCAAAGCGGTGGTCGTAGCGGTCTCAGTATCGCTATTCCTGCTTCATACTGGTATCTTCAGCACTTTGATCTTGAGAAGATCTCAAAGTACGTCGATCACTTCAATGTCATGACGTATGACCTCCATGGTGCTTGGGATACTCCCAAGTCATGGCTCGGCAACCATCTCAACTCTCATACCAACTTGACTGAGATCAAGGATGCGTTTGACCTTCTCTGGCGCAACAATATCGACCCTGATCAAGTCAACATGGGACTCGCATTCTACGCACGCACCTTCACTGCCTCCAGTACCGGCTGCATGTCTACTGGTTGTCTCTTTGATGCCGGTGGTCCTGCAGAGCCTTGTACCAATGCTGTTGGTGTCATGTCTAATCCTGAGATTATGCGCAAGCTTGGCGGCAAGATTGGTTCGGGCGACCTGGACAAAACTGCCGCCATCAAGACTGTTAAAATTGGCAGTACGTGGTTGACCTATGACGATGTCGATACCTGGAAGCTTAAGCTGGATTTTGCTCGCAGTTAATGTCTTGGAGGTGCCATGGTCTGGGCTATCAGCCAAGATACTTCGGACGGCAAGTTCTCCAAGCAACTGCAGGTGGCTACCGGCTACAAGTCTAAGGGTATATCAAAATTCAACAGCACTACGTCTTTCGGTGGTGGCGTCTTTATTGAAACCAGCGAAAGCGAAGCCAACACCGATATCAGTGGTGATCAATGCAAATGGACCAATTGTCGAAGGAAAGGCAAGGGCTGCCCTGGAAATTGGATTGCGGTTGAAAACCAATCTTCTGAAAAGTTGGCGGACCTCATGACCGATGATACTGGCTGTGATGACGACGAGGAGCGAACATTCTGTTGCCCCGCTGGAGTTACGCATCCCACCTGCGAATGGCAATTCTACAACAATGGACACTGCATCCCTGGATGTGGCTCCACGTCAGGATTTGAAGTTGCCTCATCCAAGAGATCGTGCAGTAGCGGGTATGCTCAAACCGCGTGCTGCAAAGGCAACACAAAAGGTCTGGATGTCTACCGCCAGTACAAGTGGTATGAGTTGGAGGCGGACTGCGCCAGGGATGAGGGCGACACGCCATGTGGATGGGACGTCCACTACGACTCACTCCTCGTTGAAAGCTGGGATGGTAGTGGGGACCAGACCTGCTATGATCGAAAGGGCCAAAGAGGAGAGAGACCCCTCTGCGAAAACACCAGAGACGAAGATAACCTACACTTCAGCAACTGCTACTGGTCTGACGATTACAACTTGGGTGTTACCGAGACAGTCACGACAGGGACCTGTCGTAGCAGCTGTCCAGACGGCAAGGTCAAGGTGGCCCTGAACTCCAAGAATAACAAGTGCGGGAAGGGCACCTCAGCCTATTGTTGCGATGTGACAGCGTCCTACGACGACAAAGATATCGACTGGGACAACTTGGAAGACTTGATCAAAGAATGGGTCGAGAATCCAACATGTCCCAATGTCAAATTCTCTGACCTCGAAAAGGGCAAGCTCTCGTCGCGTTCTCTGGATGCCATGGCCTTGGATCCTGATGAGCAGTTGTTTGAGCTGACCAAACGAGACAGCCTTCATAAAATGTCTGCGGGAATGACCATGGTGCTTGTAGTATAACAAGTTATGCAGGCTCAAAAGAACTCTCGCGCGACCAGGGAGTATCGGGAGCTGCTGGACAAAAACTTGCCCAAGAAATGGAAGCATCTTGTTACCACCACCTTCGCGGGGTCGTGGCTTTTCCTCCAAAACGCAGCCTCGACTTTGGAAGAAGCCTGGATCTGGGTCTGCAGTGTTGATGAAGAGGAGAAGTGGGAAGAAAGAAAGCTCAAGACAAATCTCGGAAAGCCAAATTCGACCTCGTGCTCCATCCCATCGCTCGACTATTACGATCCTTCGTCACTAGAAGATCCACGCGACAAGCCAGGTGACGATGGCATCGAAAAGTTCTTTGGACCTGCAAATCGTCCTATTGGCCCTCTTGGCCCTAATGGAAAATTCATATGGCCACTCAATGAGATGCTATGGCCATCCGAATGGGCCAACAAGGGTCTTGACAAGAGAGGATCTGGCAAGAGGCGTCCCTTCAACCCTATGTGTAACGATGCTGCGAAAACCACTTGGTTAATGCATTCAGAGCCATACCCTAGTGGAGATAATGGAGACTTCTTCGAAAAGAAAACCGGCGATAACAAAAGGTACTGGGTTGACAACATCGGAGGTGATTGTTATAATGCCATGGTGAGGCATGAAGGCACCCCTCCACCTAATCCCCTCCCCGCAGAATGGATTTGTGAGTAACAAGGGCCCTCTCTGATCTATCTTTAACCCAGAGGCGCTGACCAGATGCAAACAGCTGAACATCTCATCGAGCTCCAGACTGTCTCTAATTTTATAGAATACACAATGGGCGTCCCCCACCCAAAGTACGGCAAAAAAAGCCCTTCTAAACTCAACAGGAAACCACCATATAACTCAAATACACAATCCCATGTAGCTTGTGGCGTTTGGGTCAACGACTTCCAGTATGGGTTTCTCGCGTGGAATAACAAATATAAGGACACTCCACAAACGTCTTTCTTCAAACTGCTGGGCTCAAGTTCTAACGCCAAGCACATGGTGAATTGCGAGAAGAAGCTCAACAACTTGAAGGGCTTGGTATGTTCTTTTCTCTTTTTACTTCGCTTGTGCCTTAATTTCTCTAATGCACCCATCACTAGCTTTGGGACTTCAATGAGCCCGTCGGCAAGGATAAATGGAGAGACGACTATTCTGCCATGGACGACGATACTGTCAGACACGCTTTGGAACAATTGATGCTAGTAAGTCAACATCTCGATTGATCGTAAAACTAGTCATGCGGCATTCTAATACACTTGCCAGGTCGAACAAATCTTTCCGTATCTCAGAAAGGATGACATAAATACCAAGCTCAAGAGCGCCAACAACGAAGTAATAGCATTGCTGGACGAATTTGATGCCCTTTACCAAATGCAATATAACGCTAATCCTTTAGGTCTCTCCACCATGTGGAGGAACTACATGTTTCAGCTACTGACAAATCTTCAAGAATTCGCCAAAGAATGGTTAAAGCTCCGGATTGAGGAACTCAAGTCAAACATAGAAGCTGAGGTTGTAAGAAGGATGGCAGTGGTTGTTGCTCAGGTGGGTCTGAATGGTCATGGGGCCGCTGTTATTTCCCAGAACACAATGATCGAATTCTGGAACTCGGTTGTCAATCATCAGAATGGTTACGCTGGCAACGTTGATCAATTCCAGCCCTAAATTTTTAAAGACTAGTTTGCAGTCTTTTGTATATAGAGTACATGGAGTACATAGTCGTCACCTATGTGTGCTGCCTTGCAGGCACAGTAATTAGTCTAGTCTAGATATTCGGAGATAATGCGGCCGTTTTTTTCTGGCCTAATTGAACGGGGGCAGAAGTGGAGAGAGGAAAATCGAATGAACTTAACCATCCATGCATGAGTCAGAGCTTCCTGTTTGCGTAAGCATTGATCCACGTGGTGGGGTTTTTCTTGAAATGAAATAAAACATGCCACTAATTCAATCCCCTTCATCTCTTGCAATTCACTCACTTACCTACAGCCTCAACTTTACCAACACAACACAGCTGAGCGCCGTGTTTACAACTACAATGGACCCGAATCTAGAGCTCTGTAGGAGCTTAATGCATCTTAACTCAACCGAGCACCGTCAACGCCTCCAACATCTTCCCGCAGAAGAATATGCCAGGGTCAAGGTAATCGCCGAAAGAGAACAGGAGGCCCAGAGGTTGGAGGAACTCATTGCAGGCCGGGACCTCGTCCAAGTGGCCTTGACTGATCCCTCCGAAATTATAGCGTATGAACCGCTGAAATATGCCCTCCTTGGCCGAACCACCTACGACCGTGACGAGCATTTAATGGTCGAATGTATCACCAACGATGTCGCAAGAGCGAGTTTCACCTTAGTTCATTCTATTGCAAATTTTGATGAAAGTCCTCGGCCTTTACGCTTAGATGCCTGGAAGCTAGTCTATTGCGACATATGTTATGTCGATGGGGGTAGTGCTACACTACAGGAGATCTACGAAGAACGCCTTCGAGAAGAACAGCTCCAAACCCCTGCCGCCCGTGCCAGAGAGCTTGTGCGGGATGATGAACTCAGGAAAGCTCGGAGGAACGCTGAATGGATGATTCCGGCTATTGAACGTTTTTCAGATGAGGCACAAGCACAGGTGGATCAGGAATACAGGCAATCCATGGAACCCTTCTTGCAACTTTGCCAAGACGAACGAACGAGGCAAATCATCTTGGCACCGCAGGGATACGAGAAGACCCTGGAACGAATCTGGAAGCGCGTATCGCCGGCGCCGCCAGCCTGGATACAAAAGATCCTCAAGGCTAAAGAAGAATTTGGTTTTATCTACTACATGTCCAGAAAAGTCCAACAGAAGCATGGAAATAACTGGCACTCAGTCTGGAGTGGTATTAACAATCTCTCTCTGCCAAACAGAGTAACCTGGGACAGTATCCATTGCCAGGGCTATAGCAACAGGTTTACTTTGCGTGGACTGGAAACTGAGAAGTGGCCTACGTTTTATCCCAACGAGAGTATGGCAGAAGATGACGACTTGCGAAAGTAAGTCAAAATATGCCTTTAGCAAAGAATGCATGTACTAATTACGCAATAGATACTTCAGAGAATACAGAGAAGAGAATTATGATCTTTTGACTGCTGGAATTCTATGGAATACTTTTATCGTCATTCCTATTGAATTGACTTCCGAGGAAAATCTCCAGCGTACAGAAGCTAGTGGTGATCTTCTTGATCCTTACTGGGTTTGGGCATATGATGCAGACTGGGACAGTTCGGAAGAAGAAACTGTATTCAACGGGGAGAAATACCAAGGGCGTGTTAAGGTAGCCATTTGGTCGGTTAACTCATGGTTCTATGCTGCTCGCTGGGAGGGTGTAAGTCTTCGGGATATGTGGCTGAAGGCACAGCAGCATCCGGAAAAGTTATGGATTTGTTACACGAAGGAATTAGAAGAGTGGGATCATGAGCCATATGTTTAATCTCAGTCTTGTAGATATAGCTAGCGTTCTTATTACCTCACTGAAGGAGGAAGACACTGAAATACATTGTATGGGCAGAGTTATATTTAGAATTTTTATATTGAATGTTATATTTAACTGTTTATTAGTTATAATATAACTTTAAATTCTATTAATTCTCTTAACCTTACTTTCTTTATAAATTAATAGATAGTAATATTAGTATTAAGTATAAGTTATATTATTTAATATATAACTATATTATGATAAGAATTAGGTTTCTAAATAGGTAAACTAGTCTATATTAAGTTTATATTTATAGAGATGTAAGGTATTTACTAAATCAGCTTATAAAATATTATATTTCTTAGTAATAAATAAAATATATAAAATATATTTAAGTAAAGATATTTTATTAATAGTTAGTAAGTTAAGTTCTGTTTAATATTAAATAAATATATATATATTTAAGTTTTCCTTTAGTATTTAGTAAGATTATTATAAAATTAATATTAAGCTAAGAGGATTAATACTAATTATATTAAATTAATATTAAGTATAAAGTCTTAATGTTAATTATATTAAATAATTATAGTAGGTAATTAATAAAGAAAGATAAGGTATATATAGAGTAATTGCGAACACACTGCTGCTGCCTTTAGTCTAGTGGCATTGCCTAAACAGGCAAGACATATGTGCCGCACATGCACCTAACAGCATATCACGTGACCCCCTGTATATAAGACAAGAATCGCCTCTGTCTCTACTAACTTGTATCTTTGACCTTTGCTTCCTCCTATACCCTGCCTTTCTTTATCTGGTGGTGTTACCTTTCTGAAAATATCGCTGCCTCTAGCTTAGCTCCCTTCATCTGTCCTGCCACGTAATTGTTATAATTTAGAATGTAGTTCTCTCGCATTATTTGTATTACCCTAATGCCCGATTATAGAGCGCATTAGATATGTTCTAGTATTTATTTTTTACTTTATCCTCTGGTGTTATTACTACCCTAATCTGTATCTTATATGGCTTTCTTTCCTATCCTCTTCTCTCAGTATCTAACGCCAATAATATAGAGATAGTTCCCTAGGTTAAGCCGCCTTACAGTGGTGTAATGCTTCTCAGGCAATACCGTAACATTTTATAATAATAATATCCCTTATAAGGCCTCTAGTTAATGCCTATCTAATAATAGAGATGCCGCAGTGGCTTATTAATGCCCCCTACTGCATAATAGAGGGTGGTGCTATCTTGGACTCGCCTCCTAAGCCTGGTACGGGTGGTATGGGTTATACCAGAGGCCTCTGATATAAACTTGCTCCTTGATTGGTTCTCTCAGCTGGTAGCGCTGGTGAAGTGTTTGATTATGGGTTGCTCGATGGGACCTAAGTCACTAATTCCCTGTTCAGAGGTTACCAAGACTACCCGCCGCTTGGGCAGATGTTCCTTAATTCCTTCCTGTTAGTCTTCGGCTCACTTGTTTCTGTGTGGATTGCAATAGCTTAAAAACTTTAGAAATAGGGTAAGCTATAATGCCGAAAGGAATGATTGGGCAAAAGGGAGGATAGGGATGTGCATTCTACGGCGAGCTGTTAGTGTTATATATATGCGACCTATGTTAGTCTTGCTATTACAGGATTATAAGATGCTTATAACGGCGTCTAGAGCCCTCTAAATGGCTTAAAAGGTTCTAGACTAATAATTAATATATATAGATGCAGGGTTAAGCTTTATTAAGGTTAGATAGAAGAGCTAGTGCTCTTAGAAACTTTCTACTCTATACTATCTTACTAACTGGAAATGATGTGTTGTATATAAATAGCTAATACCTATTATAATCTGCCTTATCTGGTGAACTCTGCCTTGCTAGTAAGCGGCGCGGACCCCTGGTGATATATAAGATATATGCCCTAGCAGTAAAGTGATTAGCATAAGAGAGGCGGCTATATGTCTTCTGCCTTAACTTTAACCACTGTGATCTTAAAGAACGAGAAGAAATACTAGGATAGTATAGGGCTTGGTTCTTTAAAGGGGCTAGGACTTATTTGGCTGCATAGTTTAGCTTTAAGCATATAAGTTAAATAATGCCTTACTATAACTATCTTTATTATAGTTATATTATAAATATTAATACCTCTTACTATTTTCTTCTTTATATACTATAACTTAAGTATGGCCTCTTTTATTATTAACCCTGAGGGGCAGAAGGCATTTTAGAGCTTTCTCCTCTCTCCCTCCTAACTATGCCTTTTAGCTCTTGGTGAGTCTAGGGATACGGCAATTTGTATTCCTTCTGATATTAACTCTGATACCAAAGATAAAGATAATGCAAGTTAAGAGCTCAATGGTTTGCAATCTTATGGATATAATAGCACTATAGACTTTTTAGGTAAGTCATTAAGACTATAATGCTCTATTTGGATAAAAGGCTCTAATAATAGATATCTAGATCTAAGTGTATTTATATACGATGAAATTAAGTTAGATGCTATTATTAGCGCAAAAGCTGCATTAGTAGTATTCCTGACTTAAGGAGATATAGCCTTAGCTTGGCTAAATAAGACGGCTGAATCTTTCCTTATTAATGCCGGATTAAGCTAGCAATCTTATAAGATAGATTACCTACTGGCCGAGATCATGCCTATAGAGGGTTAAGATATTTATTTTAAAACCCCCCCTACTAGCCCTAAAAGCTAGTTATA
Organism: Fusarium oxysporum Fo47; assembly: GCF_013085055.1. Taxonomy (NCBI): domain Eukaryota; kingdom Fungi; phylum Ascomycota; class Sordariomycetes; order Hypocreales; family Nectriaceae; genus Fusarium; species Fusarium oxysporum. The sequence goes on along the minus strand of NC_072840.1, from coordinate 17,905 downwards.
CCTAATTATAATTATTACTAAATAGCTCCTACCTAAACCAGCTATTTAATAGGAGAAGATTATATTTAATACTATGTTTGCCTATAATATCTGCAATAGCTTCTACCATCATTAGGATCGCCCTTTAACTAGGGTATAGTCTCTGCAGACTATTAGGCCCATTGAGGTTGTATAGGCCTTATTATAGGAATACGAAATACCTGCTAGTACCTTATTTAAAGATATGCTTCCTAAAGTCTATATCCTATCTCGCGAAATATCCTTTAATAAACTGTATTAAGCATAAGACCTGGATAATATAAGAAGCAAGTCCACCGATGTTGAGTCTAAGTATATAGAGGCTAGGTCTGGTTCAGATGCCCTTATGTTATCCACGTTGCTATTACTAAGGCGCTTCTAATATAAATCCTCCTAGATGTATAATACTATATATAAGAATGGTAGTATAGGTAGTAAAGCTATTAGAAATAAGGACTGGAATTACAGGCTAGGATCTTAATACTATAAATAGAATTACTCTTCTCTTCCTGATGTTAAGAATCCTGAGTTAGAAGATAATGACTTAGATGATGTCCACCTAGGTTGTAAGCGCCTTAAGGTCTCTAAGCCCTCTTCCTATGCTGGTATAAGTTCTTAAAGTTCTAACCTAAGAGGACCAACAGCGCAAGCATAGCTATTATAAACTAGGACTTAAATATCTGGATATAATATTCGCAGTCCTATGCTATCACGGGAGCTAACCCCACCTGTGGCGGAAGTGTTTGCTTAGTTTAAGGAATGGCCCCTTGGCGGCGCTGTACTTAAACGGATCACCGAGGGCAGCAAGATAACATTTCAGCTATAATTTAAATAGGACCCTACTTTATGCTAACCGCATAGTGATAGTTTTATATTATATCTTAAGCGCAAAAGGCTGCCTAATATCTTATATTTGCTTTTGAAGTCGCGGAATAGAAGTCAGCCTCAGGCTAATAATAGTTTATCTATATCTAATACTATCTATATGGCAGATCCTAGTATTAATGCTCCTAGCAGTGATAATAATATAAGCAATGGTTCTGATTCTAAGTATAATAGCAATTAAGATATCGTTAAAGAATCTTACTACTAGATATTCTAATGCAAAAAGGTCTAGCGCCATAGATAGATAGTGGAAGATAATGACCTCCTCTGGTAATTAAAATAAGATAAACAATTAGACTTTAAGATTATAATAATTTTAAAGCATATAAAGAGTGGTATAAAATAACACTAGGATATTATAGAGAGAGTATAAAGGGATAAGATGATAAAGGAAGTTTAAAGTAGTATAATTAAAGTATTATATTAAACATAAGCTTTGCTAAGTACCTAAAGCGTGTTACATAGCGGTGAGAATGCCATAATGTCTTTACGTTACCTAAGGCTAAAAACAGTAAGAGGCCTTTGCACGCATGTTGGCCTATATGAAGCTCGCTGCAAGCAATTACTATCACACTTTGCCGTATATAAGGCTATTATAAGTAATTGAATCTATGTTTTAGGCTATCTGCAGCGATTTGTAAGGAGTTAACGCGGTTTGGAAGCAATTAAGACCACGTTTTGGGCTTTTATAGCAAGTATGCATATATTATGCAGCTAGTTACCAAAGTGATACGTGCGCCCCTTTATAGCAATAATCCCATTTCGCCAGGAATCTCCGCTTTAGTCCTACAGGGCGCCTCCACAGACTCCACTGCAGTTAAGCATCAACACAAACAATTTTTCTCTGCACACATTACGCTGATCACACATCCGGGTTTCTCTTCTTAATACTGTCATTAAGTGAGTGATAAATAGCTGACTTTGCACTTGAAACTACAGTGCGATACGGGTCCAGCGTCACGGCGTCAGTGGTCCATCATTGTACTTTTATCAAAAATGCCCAAAAGGGCACTAGTCGTGGCGCATGCACAGTGTACCGCTAGCGCTACTTGGACCCCTGCCCTCTACAATCACTATCACCATCTAGATGCCTTAGCATTCGGGCAATGAATAGCTTGTCGTGCAATCGACTTCTGGCCGCTTACTATTTAGAGGCCCAGTCTCAATTGTCTTTATACAGTATCTGGTCTTAGCCATAGTTTGTATCCAATCACACTCATCAACACGTTTCCTATAATACTACAGTACATTAATGAATTGCATCTAACAAGCGAACTAATTACTCGTCCTGGACTACGTGGCGCCATACTGTATCAGTAGTTCGTAACATAGGCTGTAACAAATAGCATTAGATAGAAGCAGAAACTGATCAAGGCCCCTACTTCTCGTGGACCTCGGTTCACAGAGGCCATGGGCCTTCTTATGTAACCTCCCATAACGACCTGCGCCGCGGCTTCTACTCTCCCTTCAATTCTTGACTGGCTTAACTGCTAAAGGCTGGACCGACTCCGCAAGAGACGGTGGTTGTTGTATCGCATCCTGTGTCGAGGCGAGGTATGCCACGCTCTGCATTGTATCCGGATGAGTTGCTCCCAGTGTGTTGCGACGAAGATCTAGGGCGGTTTGATGAAGCTCTAAGGCTGTGTTATACCGGCCCTGGTTATGGTACGTCGTGGCGAGTGACGCCATGCTGCTGATCGTATCTGGATGCTTCTCCCCAAGCACCTGTCGTCGGAGTTCTAGTGCTTTGTCTTTCAGCTTCTCAGCTTCGTCATATCGGCCCTGCTCATGGTATGTCATCGAGAGGTCTGCCATGGTCCAAATCGTGTCTGGATGCCTTCCCCCAAGCACCTCTCGTCGGAGATCTAATACTTCTTGGTAGATGCCTTCGGCTTCATCATAACGGTGCTGGGCATGGTATGTCGTCGCGAGGTCCGCCATACTCCAGATCGTATCTGGATGCTCCCCCCCAAGCACCTCTCGTCGGAGTTCCAGTGCCTCGTCCCTCAGTCTTTCAGCCTCATCATATCGGCCCTGGGTATGGTACGCTGCCGCGAGTTCCGCCATACTCCAGATCGCATCAGGATGTTTCTCCCCAAGCACCTCTCGCCGGAGGGCTAGTGCTTCATCCATAAATATCTCGGCCTCGGCATATCGGCCCTGGGTATGGTACGCTGCCGCGAGTTCCGCCATGCTGCTGATCGTATTAGGATGCTTCTCTCCAAGCACCTCTCGCCGGAGGGCCAGTGTTTCACCCATAAATATCTGGGCCTCGGCATATCGGCCCTGCGCATGGCACGTCGCCGCGAGGTCTGCCATGCTGCTGATCGTATCTGGATGTTTCTCCCCAAGCACCTCTCGTCGGAGTTCTAGTGCTTCATTTGTCAACCTCTCAGCCTCATCGTATCGACCTTGTGAATAGTATGTATCTGCAAGATCCGCCATACTCTGCATGGTATCCGGATGCTTCTTTCCAAGAACTTCCCATCGGAACTGTAATGCTTTTGCTTTTATTGGCTCGGCCTTGCCATATCGGCCCTGCTCATGGTACGTCGCTGCAAGAGACGCCATGCTGTTAATCGTATCCGGATGCTTCTCTCCGAACACCGCTTGTCGGAGACCCCATGTCCGGCTGTCTACCGGCTCCTTCTCTCTCCATCGCCCTCGATCGTGCAGAAAGCGCGATACTCTTTGAAGCAGAGTTGCCGTCTTGGCCCCTGCCCCGCCTACCTCCGCCCACTCACCTACTCGAATAGCATGTGTCAGGTACTCCTTGCATTGTACCCATGTAGCAGGTTCTGATGACGGGAAGAGGTCGTCCACTACCTGCAGCGCCTTGCTATAGTAGTATCCCTCGTCCTCTTTTGGCCCCTTATCTAGCTTTAATGCATTGCCAATGGTTGGCACTACAGAGCCTCTCACCCTCAGCCCATATCGTATAGCCTCTTGCATGAGCTTATGCATCTCGTACCTTCGGCCACCATCATCTGTCTGACGCAAGCCGAGAAAAGAAAACTCTCTTAGTCGTGTGATGGCTTCCAGGACCTCAAGCTCCGAGACTTGTCTGGTTGAGTCTTGAGAGCCAACAGAACCGACAGAGCCGGCATCATATCGACCAGCCGCCACCATCAACTCTTGCGGTATATCTTGACTATCCACATATGCAACCACATGGAGTATCTGGTACGATATCTGGCTCTCTGTTCGAATCCGCTCTGTCGAGATCCTCCATGTCTCAAGCACACTATTCGATACCTCCGGTCGTCGATGTCGGTCAGAATTGCTCACCTTTAGCACCTCCCATCGAGTCTTGCCTTGTCCGAGGAGATCCAGGTACTGCTCGGCTGTCATCGACATCCGCCGCATGTATGCGCCGGCTTGTGAGATCGCCAGTGGGAGGCATTGCAGCTCTTGCAGAAGAGCATTCACTCCTGCCTCCTCCACTGCCTCTTCCGCAGTTAAAGGCTCATCTCGGACCCTTGCGAGAAGTGTTGTTGCCTCACCTACGGCCATCGACCGCACCTCGATACCACGACGCGCTCCAACAAGCGTGCCTACAATATGGGCGTCTCGACTCGTCCACAGCACCGTCCCTTGTGACATGCAAGGCACGTATTTATGTAGGTTCTCGTCCATCCCTTCCCCTTTCGTTTGACCCACTCCAAACAACCTCAGGTTATCGGCGTTATCGAGGATCATCAACCATTTGGGTCGAGCTTCGATCTCGTTGCATACCGCATCTAGCAGATCTCTCCCGTCAAGCCGCTCATCGACCCCGAGCTTCTTGCCAATCGTCTTATAATCGGCCAGAAATGTCGCTTCGCTGTCGGCGTGCACCCAAAATACGCAGCAGTCATCGTCGGCGTCACATCGTCGATATGCGTAGTCTAGCGCGATCTGTGTCTTGCTTGATTCATTCCTATGTTAGCCCTTTCGCGATAATCATACCATGCCAAAAATGGACACCTACCCTGATCCTCCTAGGCCCCAAAGCGCGGCACAACAGGATCCCGCCGTCGGTGGCAAAAGCTTATGTAGTCTGTCGATGAGATCTCGACGATGGACCAGGTCCTCATTGCGGGGATATGGGATGACGCGGATGACTTCGGCGCGGGCCGCTGGGTGGGGCAAGTGGTAATGGATATCACCCAAGTTAATTCTAGCATTATCGCCAAATCGGCTGCGAGTGACGCCGCGTCGATGCAAAGCTGGCTGATCCATTTTGTTGCTAATTATTAGCGCGCCAATCTTTCGAAAGTCGCCAAATTTGTACAGTCTTACGTCCAGAGAGGGGTCGCAAGAAAGTTAAGAACATCACGAGACACAGCCTCACTGATTGGTCAGAGACAGTGCGCATTTGCCATCAGACAACCATAATCGTACTTCCACTTACCACCAACAGGCTTCAACAATGGTACTCACCTCTTGGCCCAGTTCTCGTATAGGCTTCTTTTGCTGATTTTATCGCGCAGACAGAGGCAATAGGAGCAGCGGCTAGCATCATCGGCATTATCGGTGCGGCATTTACTGTCATCCAGGAGATCCGAAGCGCGCGGGGCAGGGTCCGAGGCACATCCGAGACGCTGGATAACGTGTCTAAACACCTAGACGTTATCGACGAGTCACTTAGCCTCGTTCGCGAGGTAGATAGGTTGCAAACGGCCAGAGTCGAACTGCAAGTGAAGGCCATCACCGACGTTGCCACTGAGCTTAGATCATTCCTGGACAACCTTACTGCCAGGCAACAAGAGAAGGCCATATCACAGTTCTTCCACGCGCTGAAATCGGGCGACAAGGACGACAAAAAGTTACAAGGCATCCTGGACCAGCTCGACCGGGCTCGTAATAAGCTCAGGTTGCGGATCTCGGTGGCTCAAGTCGGCTTACTGGGAAACCTCCAAGACGGCTTTCGAGTTGCATTCGGCGTTCTCGAGCAGACAAACACTAGGGTTAACAAAGTGCTCGGGATCAACTTGGCTCTTATGGATATTATGAAGAACCGAGCGCTGCAGCGGACAGGTCAGACAGGTATATTAGTAATCGCACAAAACAGACCTACTGACGAGACTTCATAGCGGATGGATTCATACCAGTTGATATTGCTGACATACTAGCGATGGGAATATCCGCCTCCGATAATACGACGAGCATAAGCAACTCCAACGAGGTAAGGGAAACAAATATTCATGGCAATGTGACGCTTGGTCAGGCCCGAATAATGACGGGCAATATTGGGGTAGAAGCTTGGCAGAAAATGGCAGGTCGCAAGACGACAATTGCTAACAACCAGTTCGGCCACGACGTCCGAATCATCACTGGTGACATGGGAGGGGAGGCGGCGAGGGGCTTCAACGATTCCTTCTGGAAGTGAAATTATTGAAGTCTACGTTCGAGCATGGCTACTGAACCTGTTACCACCAGTCATTTCCATCCGGAACTACTGTGTCAGCATCGATCGCCCTAAACCATTCACAACCATAACTTTCTTCATGAGAAGACCTCTGTCTCCGCAAAGCAGTGATTACATAAGGTGCCGCAGTAAATGCTGATAGAGAAAGGGATTCCACAGCGGTGCCCTCGAACTTAAGATAATACAGGTAAATCTCCAATGTTAAAATAGTAGTATCGCTGTAAAATCACCTAGGAAGTTTGACGAACCAAGTATGCAGACAGGTCAAAGTCATTCAACCTGGCGCAGCATTGAGGGTAACTCATTGGGAGATAAAGCTTGCATCAATCAGGGTGATGTGTGAGGAAACATGACATTTGGACCTACGTGAAGCGTCTGATTTGACAGTTCCCTGAGGTCCGTTGTTGACTGTATATTCCGGTCGAAGTATGGCTTCGTCGAGTAGGTACGCCATACCCTTCATGCAGTGATTATCGAAGATGAGCTGAGTGTGGCTGAAGTAGGGCGTGTGGCTGGTTAAAGTGGAGTCAACAAGCATGTTCATGATGTTAGTATCGAGCTTGTAGTGCTTCTTGCTCTCCGGATCACGCCAGCAACAGAGCTGCGAGCAAGGAACACCGGTGCAGTGCAGAAGCTCGTAGACTTCTTTCCACACGGGACGAGAGCCCGTCGACTTCCTGATCAGCAAGCAGCTGGTCTCTAGCAATGAGCTGTCGGCCCGTAGCCCCACGACCGCGACTCCGGGTAGTCGCAACTGCCGGTTGGATTACCTCTTTATAAATTCTTCGCTTACTAAGGGGCAACCAGTAGGTGGGTAGGCCATTGCCAACAAAGAACAAAGGATACATTTCCTTCACGGCTGCTTAGAACACGTGACCATAAGCTCATCAGCAGGATGGAAATGTTCAGACCTTGACTCAGGGCAACGGTGTGTTGAACATTTGGGGGAAACCAACGGTGCGGCAAAAAGTATCGAAATTATTTTTTTATTAGTCCAAGCTGAAGACCCCAACACCTTAGACGAGATACGGTCATCCGGTTTGAAGCAAAGGTGAACAAAATCGCAGATAACGCGTTGACGTAAAATCACGTCAGCGGCTGAAGTCGAGAATGTTAGTCTTTCAGCTTCCTGCGCTTCACACCATTGCAACCAATGCTAGAATCCCCCCTGTAAAGGATCCGTGGTCCGATTAAAATTAAATCGATACCAGGATGCCAGCATATTCGCAGCATGAACAACGCGAGCTCAGCCACAACCAGTTCCGCGACCATACTGTCATCCACCAGGGAGACATTCAAGGGAATGTTTACTATGGCGTGCCCCACTCAGCGGCTCGCGCCGAAGTCGTTCGCGTCCTTCCATATCCCCGCAACGAGGATCTAGTCTATCAACAGGATCTCATCGACAGTCTAGATAAGCTTTTACCATAGACGGCGGGATCCTATAATGCCGCCCTCTGGGGCCTACCTATAGGCGCAGGAGCTTAGGGTTAGAGATAGGATAACCTGGCCGCCAGTCCTAGGCGGGTTCACGCTGAACCACAGCGGCCGGTAGGGCGCAGGGTCGGCTCCTGCGCCGGCTGATTGGCCTGGCGAGCCGGGCGCACAGACCAGTTATGCAGAACCACGGTTTATGCAGGACCACCGGCAAAAGCCTAGCCTAGCTAACCCCCTGGGCTCTACCCTAAGGCTTTACCCTAAGCTTAGGACTTTACTGCTAATACTAAGACTATATAAGATAAGACTAAGGAGTTATTTATATTATATTAAAATAATAAAAGAAATAAGCTAAGAAGATAACCCTAAGTCTTATTATTATCTTTACTTATAAGATTAACTAACTTATAGTAAATAAGATAATTCCTGCCTAAAGGTATAAGAAGAGCTTAGGGTTAGAGATAAGATAACCTTCTAATTTACTATAAGATTAACCCTCTGATTTAATATAAGATAACCCTTTAATTTATTAAGCCTCTCTTTATATAAGTCTTACTTATATTTATATATAATCTTAGTATTAGCAGTAAGGTTTTATAGCCTTAATTATCTTTTTTATTACTTATCTATATAGGTAAAGGCTAAGTTTTTTAAATATATATTAAATAAATCTCTCTTTTTAATTTATTATAAAATAATTATTTAATTTACTATAAGATAAGCCTCTAATTTACTATAAGATAAGCCTTTAATTTACTATAAGATAAGCCTCTAATTTACTATAAGATAATTATTTAATTTATTATAGGATAATTATTTAATTTACTATAAGATAACCCTCTAATTTACTATAAGATAAGCCTTTAATTTATTATAAGATAATCCTTTAATTTATTATAAAATAGCCTCCTAAGTTACTTAGCTTCTCCTTATATAGGTCTTACTTATACTTATATAATCTTAGTATTAGTAGTAAAGTTTTATAGCCTTAATTATCTTTTTTACTACTTATATAAATCTTAGTATTAGTAGTAAAGTTTTATAGCCTTTTTAATTATCTTTTTTACTACTTATATATAATCTTAGTATTAGTTATAAGGTTTTATAGCCTTAATTATTTTCTTTACTACTTATTTATATAGGTAGAGGCTAGGTCTTTTAAATATATATTAAATAAATCTCTCCTTCTAATTTAATATAAAATAACCCTTTAATTCACTGCAGGATAACTCTCTAAATTATTATAAGATAACCCTTTAAATTATTATAAGATAATTATTTAAATTATTATAAGATAACCCTCTAATAACCCTCTAATTTACTGCAGGATAACTATCTAATTTACTATAAGATAACTATCTAAGTTATTATAAGATAACCCTTTAATTTAATATAAGATAATTATTTAATTTATTATAAAATAACCCTTTAAATTAGTATAAGATAAGCCTCTAATTTACTATAAAATAACTATCTAATTTACTATAAGATAACCCTTTAATTTACTATAAGATAGCCTCCTAATTTACTAGGCCTCTCCTTATATAGGTTTTACTTATACCTATATATAATCTTAGTATTAGTAGTAAAGTTCTATGGCCTTAATTATCTTCTTTGCTACTTATATAAATCTTAGTATTAGTAATAAAGTTTTATAGCCTTCTTAATTATCTTCTTTACTGCTTATATATAATCTTAGTATTAGTAGTAAGGTTTTATGGCCTTATTTATCTTCTTTACTACTTATTTATATATATAAGGCTTAGCTTTTTTAAAGATAAATTAAATATATATCTCCTTCTAATTTAATATAAGATAACTATTTAATTTATTATAAGATAACTATTTAATTTACTATAGGATAACTATTTAAATTATTATAAGATAACCCTCTAATAAGCCTTTAATTTACTATAAGATAACTATTTAATTTACTATAAAATAAGCCTCTAATTTATTATAAGATAACCCTCTGATTTATTATAAGATAATCCTCTAATTTACTATAAGATAGCCTCTTAAGTTACTTAGCTTTTCCTTATATAGGTCTTACTTATGCCTATATAATCTTAGTATTAGCAGTAAAGTTTTATAGCCTTAATTATTTTCTTTACTACTTATATAAATCTTAGTATTAGCAGTAAAGTTTTATAGCCTTTTTAGGGTTAGGGTTAGGATAGGGTTAGTATTAACTATCTAAGCTATCTTTGCCCTGGTGTTTTTCTCTAACTAAGATATAGCTAATAAGAAGGAGAGGAGATTTTTCTAGAAGAAGGTAATAAGGAAATAAGGATATAAGTAAGAAAATAAGAAATAAAGGAGATAAAAAGAGAGGTAATAAGGGATAAAAAGAGAGGTAAAAAGGGGTAAAAAGAGATAAAAAGAGAGATAAAAAGAGATATATAGGGAAATAGGCTAAAATAAGAGATATAGCTAGGATAAGCTAAAAGAGAGATATAGCTAGAAAAGCTAAAAGAGGGAGATATAGCTAGAAAAGCTAGAAAAGGGAGATATAGCTAGGGAAAGCTAAAGAGAGGGTAAAAAGAGAGGTATAAGGCTAAAATAGCCTATAAGAGGTCTAGGAAGACCTTCTAGAGGTATTCCAGGCCGACCTAGCTAGGCCTGCAGGGATCTCTTTGGCTATAGAAGCCGCTAAGATAGCCCTAGTTCTGGTCAAGGTCAGGCCTATTGTGGCATCAAGCTGGGCAGCTGCTAGAGGGCCTACAAGCTGCTGGAGCTTCTTATAGGTCTTGGCAGTCTCTAGGTCCATAAGGCCACCTGCAGAGATAATAATAGGCTGAAAGAAGGCCCCTAAAGACCTATATTTCCGGCGTTTTTCCTCTGCAGCCTCTGTAAGGGTGCTATAAGGGTCCTCCCTTGCTGAATCCTTAGAAATAGCAACAATTTGGATATCATAGAAGTACCGGCTTGTTCCTAAGGTAACAGCTAGGTCAGCCCGTAGGCTAGTCTCCTTATTAACTAGGGGTTCTTTTTCCACCTCTAGGGAAGGCTGGCTGCTCAGGGCTCTATAAAAGGCCCCTACAATCTTATCATGCCTTGCAATCCACCTTCTGCTAACACCTTTACAGGTATCTTCATAACCTAAAGCTGCTATAGCGCCACAGGAGCTACAGGGCAAGCTAGGGGGCTTAATAGAGTAGAAAAGCCTGCTTCTCAGGGCTTCAGTAATCTCAGAGTCTGCAAAAGATAGGTCTTTCTTAGTAGGCAAGACTCCTAGCCACTTACGGCCTAGATAGCTAGTATTTTCAAGCCTAGCTTGCTTATAGCTAGTAGGTAGGTCCTAAAGGAAGCTCTGTAACCTAGCCTGATTAGCCTCTTTTAGTACTTCCTGGGCTGTTTTTCCTAGCCTAGGACCTGTATTTATAGGGGGCTTTTTTCTGATTTTTTCCAGGGTAGGTTCAGAGGCTTCCATGGCTGCCTAATGCAGCTGTGCAGCTAGCTCCTTATGTAGGGGAATTCCTAGGCCTCCCTCCCTGACTAGAAGGGCTATAAGGTCCGGGCTAGGCTCCTTAGGGCAGTCACTAGGGCTTCTAGCCAATAAGGCTATAATAGCCTGACTAATAAGGCTATCAGCTTCTTCCCACAGGTCTTCAAGACCTATAGGGTCTAGTTGCCTCTATAAATGCCTTAGAAGGAGCTGTATACTTCCCCTAAGAAGGAGGAGGGCATGCTGCTTTAGTAGGTCTTAAAGGGCAGTTAGGGCCTCTTTTAAGGTCCTTATCTTCCCTTCTAGGAAGGCTCTTTTAGGCACTATAGGTCCTATAAAGGAGCCTAGGTACTATTAAGAGACGATTGAACAGTAATCGTCTAATAAATTGTGTTATCTCGCTTAGATTTTGGACTTGAATCGGTTGGGCTTGGGCCGAGTTGCTGATTGGCTTAAAATAACCCCAACCCCACACTTGGGGTTAGCTAGTACGAGCTTGGGGTTAGCATAATGCAGAGGAAAGGGGACTATAATTGATAGAGAAAAACAACAAGACTGCTTCTCTCTTTACTTTCTCTTTACTTTCTATAATCAAGATTAAAGAGGCGATATCAAACAACAATGGAGGACATCGTACAGCTCAATCAGGATTATCAAATACTCATCTGCCGGCTATGTCAAGCAGCCGTTCGGCCCGGCAGCAGCATTGAGTCACATTTTCGACGGCAGCATCAGCTCAAGGGACAAGTGCTCAAGGATATCATAGACTACTATGGTGAACTAAAACTAGCTGACCCGAAGCGTATTGCAGTACCAGAAGATAACGGCCCAGCAATCGAAGAGCTCGTTATTTCAGGTGGGTATAGCTGTTGTATATGCCGATATCTTACTATTGCATACGATAATATTGTCCGTCATTGGAGAGAGGCAGGGCATAATACAGCAGAGGAACCGTGGACTAAGGTGCGGCTACAGACGTGGATGGGAGGAAGGCATGCGCGCTACTGGATCGTTCGAGATGATAGCGATAGGAATGGCCCGTTAGAAGTGGCTAACAAAGCTGATGCTGGAAATCAGAGTGCTATAGACAAGGTCATTGCTGCAAGTCTGGCTCGACTAAAGGAAGAAGACGCCGTACGACTACGGAAGGGTGACTTGGAGGAAGATATCGACCGTGATTCGCCGTGGGTCAAGAGGCTAGGCTGGGTACGACACTTTGGCTCCCGGGACTTGATCAGTATTCACGATGCAGCCCAGTGGCTACGGGCGAGGGCAGCAACAGGCAGGTGGGCTCAGAATCAGGAAGATGAGGAAGCAGCTCGTGAGCGACTATTGCTCAGCCGGCTCGGACAGAGCTTTGATCGTGAGGTGGACCGTTGCTGCTGGCGGCTCGATAGCGTGCCGACCGAGACGTTGCAGTGGCTCGGCAGCATCACATCAATGACCCCAAGCGGCGTGCCGTTTGGCCGTAAAGGCAAGGAAGAATCGATGAGCCAGTATAAGTCTGTCGGTCACCGTTACTTAAGCTTCTGCTGGAAGGCATACCGTATCGGGCGGAAGGAAGCGTTTAAATGCTGGGCCGTTCGCTTTACGGATGAGCAGTGGAGCTTATTGCATGATGTCGCTGAAGAGCTCGAGAGTGATAGGGTTCCAAGCAGTCATGACAGCGGATTCTTCAGCGGCAGAGAGAGACAAGCTAAAGATAAAGACGAAGACGAAGACGGGGACGGAGACGGAGACGGAGACGGAGACGGAGACGGAGACGGAGACGGAGACGGAGACGGAGACGGAGACGGAGACGAATATCAAGACGATGATGATAGTGACGAAGGCGAGCAAGGGGATGAAGGTATGACTAGCCCGCTGCAGGATGCACTAGACCGAGCCGTCTTCCGGTTTATCGTGGCTTCGATCAAAACTCACGTTGGCGGAAACACATATACGAATTCGCTACTGTGCTTCTGTGCGGCACTTGGTATCAAACCACGCCCGATGGGCTATATAGAGCCGCATTTATATACTGGTCTGCTAGCTGCTATAGTATGGTGGGCCCGGCTGTTCTTTTTGGAGGCTGCATTTGAGAATCAGCCGCTAGATCGGGACGAGGTCGGGGTCGAGGCCGTACTTGCATTTCAAGAGCAGCATACATCGTGGATGTGTATGGGCACTCACACTGTCATGAGCACGATCATCGGATGGATGGCATACGGGAAAGGGTATCGGCAGAAGATGGGGGGGCAGCCGTCGATACGATGGTCCGAGGACGGAGAGGGCTTATTTCACATGGGCGAGCATATCAGCGTCGAGGATTTCACCCGCACACTGCGCGATGAGGTGACCGAGGCAGAGAAGCTACTGGATAAGCTGTTCGGGGGGGTGTGGCAGTCGGTCAGTAAGAAGATCGATATGGGGCGGATCATCGATAATATGGTACGGCTCGGGGCAGGTCAGTCATTCGCAAGCAACCCGAAGAACAACTGGCTCGAGCCCGGGCCGGCAAAGGTGATGCGGCTGATGGAAGCATCGATATGGGATGCTGCAAGGGTTCGATGGAAGCGACAGCGTGTTAAGAGGTGGCTTCGAGACTTGCGGCTGCTGCGAGAGACGCTGCTCGTGCTCGTACATACGTGGGGTGGGCTTCCGGGAAGGGGACCGGAAGTCACAACACTGCGGCACTGCGATTCGTGGCAGCTGATCCGGAATATATTCATATTAGATGGTCAGGTCATGATCGTGACCGATCGAGATAAGATGAAGGCAATCCGTGACAACGGCCGGAAGGTCGCACGGTTCGTCCCCGACCGGATCGGGCGGATGATTGTGGCATATATCGCATGGCTAATTCCGACTGAGAGGGTGCTACGGCGGGAATGTCAGCTTACCGAGCCGCGTGGAGAGCAGCTAGAGTATATGTGGAGGGATGGCAACTCGTCGGTATGGGAAACCGACCGGCTTAGCAGGAAGCTTGCTCGCGTTATGCAGGCCGGGACGGGGGTCAGACTCGGGGTGGGACGATATCGAGCGATCGCGATCGAGATGGGACGGAAGATTCGAGGGCTTGTGATGAAGCAGCTAGAAGGTAAGATGGATGATGAAGATGAGGATGATAACGTCGAGATCGATCCGATCACAGGTGAGCCGGTTGACTGTGGAGGAAGCTGGAATATCGTGTGGGATTTGCAGTCGACGCACGGAACACGGATTGCGAGGCAGCACTATGCCGTACATATCGGCTTCCCGGGTAAGCTGCAACCGGAGATGATCGCGACATTCAAGGAGATCAGCAGGCTGTGGCATCAGTATTTGGAGGGAAGCGGTGCAGAGGGAGAGGGGGATAAAGAGAAGACGGCGGTGAAGCGTAAGCGGGATAGTCAAGTGACGGGGCAGCAGCAGCAGCAAAAGGCTGATAGTTCAAACCGAGCAACTAGCCGCAAGCGGAGAAAGACGAATAAGGAGGGAGAGGCGGCTCAGAAGAGGAAGAAGCTAGAGGACGAGATGGCGGATGGGCTGCGAAGGCTGCTTGGACCGAAGACGACTTGGCGATCCGACAAGCAGGCTGAGTGCATGCGATCGATCATGGCACTCAAAGCAGATCAGACGGCGATCAATGTGCTACCGACCGGGGCCGGCAAGAGCATATTATTCATGCTGCCGGCCGTGATGCAGGATACAGGCACGAGCATCGTGGTCGTGCCGTTTGTTGCACTGATGGATGACTTGGTGGCAAGAGCAACAGATATGGGGGTCGACTGCATCCGATATAGGTCATCGATGAATTCGGGACGAGAGGGCATGCCGCGGGCGGCACGCTTGATCGTTGTCAGTGCCGATATCGTGTCAAGCGCCGAGTTTTCCGGGTACGTTGACGGGCTGTCGTGTACAGGGCTGCTGCAGCGGATATTCGTGGATGAATGTCATACTGTGATCATGGATATCGGCTACCGGGCTAAGCTTGGCGAGCTAATTGGGCTACGTCGGTTTGGCTGCCCGTTAGTACTGCTCACAGCAACGCTACCCGTCGTGCTGGAGGACTGGTTCCGTGGTGAGATGCTAGCGAAGTCAGCGGTCATGGTGCGGGATCGGACGGTCAAGCCGAACTGCCGCTATGAAGTTCAGCAGGTCAAGCCCGGGCGTGATGCTGTTGAGGATCGCACGGTCGAGGTGATCAAACAGCTAGACAGAGATATGACGGGTTGTCAGAAGGGGGTCATATACTGCCGGTCAAAGAGTCAGTGTGAAGCGATAGCTGAAGAGATCGGCTGCGGGTTTCATCACAGCGGCATGAGCGAAAAGGACCGTCACGAGGCACGAACGGCATGGATAGAGGGCAGACACACAAGCCGTTGGATTGCAGCAACAACAGGGTTAGGGACAGGTATTGATATCGAGGGGATTGTGGCCGTGGTTCATATGGAGAAGCCGTATGGGCTCGTTGATTTTGTGCAGCAGACTGGGCGAGGAGGGCGGCGGGCAGGCGAGGTGGTCCGGTCAATCATCGTACACGACGGACGGCGGCAACGAGAGGATCAGCATCGAAGCTTTGTAGATGATATCAATCAGGCACAGATGGAGGCATTCATATCGACGCCGGGATGTCGAAGGGCTGTGGTTTCGGCGTTTATGGACGGAGCAGCCGGCGAAACGTGTAAGGATGTGGATGGGGCTGCACTTTGTGATCGATGTGAGCTGCTTCAGCAGGATAATAACAGTGATGAGGGTGCGGGCAGGGCCGAGGAGGTGATTGAAGGAGAGAGTGAGGCAGAGAGTGAGGGTGAGGGTGAGGGTGAGGGTGAGGGTGAGGGTTATGACACGAGAAAAGGCGGGAGGATTTGGAAGGCATTTGGCAAGGAAGAGGGTATGCGGATCAGAATGCTTTTCCGATGGCTAGACGATGTTGCAGAGGAGTGTCCGGTATGTCACGTCCGACGTCATCAGAAGGGACTAGAGGTAGGGGAGGTCCCAGATGAGCCGCGGCATGAGAAGGCCGGGCAGTGGTGCAAGGTAGTAGGAGAGGAAGGGTATGATGCGGCGCGCAGGGAGATCAGGTTTAAAGAGCTATCATGCTGCTTTATATGCAAGCTGCCGTTAGACTGGTGTGAGGAAACCCGGGATGAAGAGGGTAAGTGTGTGTATAAGGATAAGCTGCTGCCGGTGGTGTTGATGGGGTTGAGGAGCTGGCGGATCGGAGATATAGCAAGGGCTGCATTCGGGATTGATATAAAGGATAGGGAGGGATTTTATCGCTGGCTAGGGGTTGAAAGGCGGTTTCACGGGATGAAGGGGACAAATGCACACGCGTTATGGGAAGCAGTCGTTTGGCAGATATATAAGGATAAGGAGTAGCTATAGGGTAGCTATAGGGATTATAATAAGGATATATTAGTATAAGAGAGGTGAAGAGATAGAGAGAGTAATAAAGAGATATAGGGTAGAGAGAGATAAAGAGGAGGTAGGGGGGTATAGGGTAAGAGGGGTAAGGGGATAAGAGAGCAGGAGGGTGAGAGGGTTAGGGATAGGGAGGGGCGGTTAGGGACGTGAACCCCGTGTATCTGCTAACGGCAGGTATGTGTATAATGCTAAGGGTTAGGAGATAAGGGATATAAATGGTAAGGGAGCAAGAGAGGGAGAGGGTAAGAGATAAGGAGGGTTAGAGGGAGTAATTAATATAAAGGTTAAGGTAAGTGGTTAATATAAAATAAAGGTTAGGGGAAGGGATTACGATAAGGGTTAGGTAAAGTAAATAGTGTAATAATAAGGGGGTTAGGTTAGGGGGAGGGCATAGAGGGTAGAGAATAATATAAGGTAAGTAGGTTATAGGGTATAAAAAGCTAATAATAAAGGAAGTAAATGCAATAATAAATAAGGGATAAGATTAGGGGAAGCTATTACTATAAAGGTTAGAGTAAGAGTAAGGGGATTAAAGGGTAAGGAAATTAAAGTGAGGGGAAAGGGATTAGAGAGATTAAGAGGTTAAGGTAAGGGCAGATAGGTCAGAGGGTAAGACAGAGAGTAAAGGATAGTACAAGGCAAGTAAGTCAGAGGGTATAGAGAGGTAAGGGTAATATAGAGTAAGGAGGTTAGTAGGTAAAAAGGGCAGAGAGTAGGGGAAGTAAATATTACTATAATTAAGAGATAGGGTTAGGGTGAGTAACTAATATGAGGGTTAGGGTGAGTAATTAATATGAGGGTTAGGGTGAGTAATTAATATGAGGGTTAGGGTGAGTAATTAATATAAGGGTTAGGAGATAAGAGGGTAAGGTAGGAAGGAAGGTAATAGTAGGCGCCGAAGGCGCAGCTCACGGCAGGTGCAAGCGCGATAGCGGTTTAAGTAGGGGCTTAGGGACTTAGGGGTTAATAGAAGGGTATAATAGGAAGGAAGGTAATGCTATCCGCCGGAGGCGGGGCGCACGGCAGGTGCAGCGCGTAGGGCTGGGTTAGGGCTGGGTTAGGGTTAGGATTAGGGTTAAAAGAAAGGTTTCTTTAGGTGGGTGGGTGAACCCGTATATTTAGCTCCCGGCAGGGGTGTGGCAGCACAAGAGATAGGGTTAGAGAGAAGGATTTTGTGGGTTGGTGGGTGAACCCGTGCAAATCCGCTAACGGCAGGTCGCGCGGCAGCGTGGAGGGGTTAGGGTTAGGGTTAGGGTTAGGGTTAGGGTTAGGGTTAGGGTTAGGGTTAGGGTTAGGGTTAGGGTTAGGGTTAGGGTTAG